>NC_072395.2:9130240-10380240 GCF_028885625.2 Pongo pygmaeus | reverse complement strand
CCTCTACATTCCAGTCCATTCCTTCTCACTCCTCTAAAGTCAATTCCACTCCACTCCTTTCCACTCCACCTTACTCCACTCCATTTAATTCCATGTCACTCCATTCCATTCCATGCCACTCCATTCCATTCCATTCCTTTCTTTTGACAGGATCTCTCTCTGTCACCAATCTTGGTGTGCAGTGGCACAATCTCAGCTCACATTTCATTTCACCATTCCATTCCATTCCATTTCATTCCACTGCACTCCTCTCCACTCCATTCAATTCCACTCCACTCCTCTCCAATCTGTTCCATTCCATTCCATTCCAATCTTTTCCATTCCACTCCTTTCTTTCTACAGGATCTCATTCTGTCACACAGGTGTAAGCGCGGTAGCACAATCTCAGCACACATTTCTTCTTTCAATTTGACTCCATTCCACTTCCTTCCACTTCACTCCACTCCATTCCACTCCACTACACTCCACTCCATTCCAGTCCACTCCAGTCCATTCCACTGAACTCCATTGCACTCCATTCCACTCCATTCCATTCCACTCCACTCCATTCCTTTCCACTCCACCACACTACAAACCATACCGTTCCATTCCATCCCATTACACTTCACTTCACTCTATTCCATTCCTTTCCACTCCGCTCCATTCCACTCCATTAAACTCCACTCCACTCTAATCCACTCCACTGTACTTCAATCCAGCCAATTCCATTCCATTCCATTCTATTCCATTCCATTCCATTAAATTTCTTTTCCCTCCATTCCATTCCATTCCACTCCACAGCATTCCACTCCATTCCACTTCACTCCATTCCCCTCTACTCCACTCCACTCCATTCCATTCCACTCCACTCTATTCCATTCCACTCCATTCGAATCCATTCCATTTTATTCCACTCCACTCATCTCCACTCCACTCCACTCCACTCCATTGCATTCCACTCCATTCCATTCCATTCCACTTCACTTCATTCCATTCCACTCCCCTACACCCCATTCCACTCCATTCCACTCTACTCCACTCCATTCCACTCCATTCCACTCTACTCCACTCCATTCCACTCCATTGTATTCCATTCCACTCTGCTCCATTCAATTCCACTCATTTCCAATCCACTACACTCCATTCCACTCCACTCCATTACATTCCTCTCCACTCCATTCCATTCGACTACACTCCATTCCATTGCAATCCACTGCACTCTTCTCCACTCCACTCCATTCCACTCCTCTCCACTCCATTCCACTCCACTACACTCCATTCCACTCCACTCCATTCCATTCCTCACCAATCCATTCAATTCGTCTCCATTCCACTCAATTCCTCTGCACTCCATTCCATTCCACTCCACTCCATTTCAGTCCATTCCACTCCACTCCATTGCACTCCACTACATTCCACTCCACTCCACTCCATTCCACTCCACGCCACTCCTTTGCACTCCACTCTACTCCACTCCACTCCACTCTATTCCACTCCATTCCATACCATTTCACTCCACTCAATTCCATTCCACTCAACTCCACTCCGATCCTCAACACTCCATTACACTCCATTCCATTGCATTGCACTCCACCCACTCCAGTCCAATCCACTCCACTACATACCGCTCCAGTCCAATGCACTCCACTCCACTTAACTCCATTCCATTCCACTCCACTACATTCCAGTGCACTACACTCCATTCCATTCCATTGCAGTCCACTCCACTCCACTCCATTCCACTCCGCTCCATTCCATTTCATTCCATTCCTCTCCACTCCAGTCTACTACATTCTAATCCATTCCATTCCACTCTGTTCCTTTCCACTCCACTCCACTCCATGGCATTCTGCTCCACTCCATTCCACTCCACTCCACTCCACTCAATTCCATTCCACTGTACTCCATTGCATTCCTTTCCATTCCACTCAACTCCATTTCGTTCCACTCCATTCCATTCCATTGCACTCCACTCCTCTCCACTCCACTACATACCATTCTTGTCCAATCCACTCCACTATGCGTAACTCCATTCCATTCCACTCCACAGCATTCCAATCCACTCCTCTTCATTCCACTCCATTCCACTACACTCGACTCCATTCTACTCCACTCCATTCCATTCCGTTCCATTCCACTGCACTGCAGTCCATTCCATTCCACTCCACTCCATTCCATGCAACTCCACTTCTTTGCACGCCACTGCACTCCAGTCCACTCCATTTCAATCCATTCCACTCCATTCCATCCCATTCCTTTCTTTAGATATGGTCTCACTCTGTCACCCATGGTGGTGTGCATTGGCACAATCTCAGTTCACATTCCATTTCACCATACCATTCCATTCCATTCCATTGCACTGCACTCCACTCCAATCCACTGAATTCCATTCCACCCAAATCCATTCTATGCCATTCCATTCCAAATCCCTTCCATTCCACTCCATTCTTTCTACATCATCTCCCTCTGTCACACAGGCTGTAGAGCAGTGGCACAATATCAGCAAACATTTCTTTATTCCATTGCATTCCATTACATTCCATTCCATTCAACTTCACTCCTCTCCACTCCACTCCACTCACTTCCGCTTCACTCCATTCAATTCCACTCCATTTCATTCTAGTCCACTCCACTGCACTCCATTCCATTTCACTATGCTCCATTCCATTCCACTCCACTCCACTCCTTTGCATAAAGCTCCATTCCATTCCATTCCACTCCACTTCATTCCATTTCTTTCCACTGCACTCCATTCCATTCCCTCCACTGCACTCCATTCCATTCCATTCCAGTCCATTCCACTCCATTCCATTCCAGTCCACTCCATTCCATTCCAATCCATTCCACTCCATTCCATTCCACTCCACTCCACTCCAGCCCACTCCACTCCATTCTACTTCAGTCCAATCCACTCCACTCCACTTCACTCCATTCCATTCCACTCCCCTGCATTTCACTCCACTCCACGCCATTCCATTCCACTACACTCCATTCCATTCCACTCCGCTCAATTCCATTCCACTCCACTCCACTCAATTCCATTCCATTCCAATCCATTCCAGTCTTTTCCATTTCACTCCATTCCATTCCAATCCAGTCGGCTCCATTCCATTCTACTCTACTCCCTTCCTTCCCACTCCACTCCACTCCTCTCCACTCCACTCCAATCCTTTCCATTCCGTTCCACCCCATTCCATTCCATTCCTTTCTTTGCACAGGATCTCATTCTGGCACAAAGGCAGCAGTGCAGTGGCACAATCTCATCCCACATTTCTTTTCACCATTCCATTGCAATCCATTCCATCCCATTCCATTCCATTCTATTTCACTCCACTCCATTCCATTCCACACCATTCCATTCCGTTCCAATCCATTGAATTCCATTCCACTCCATTCCATTCCATTCCTCTCCACTCCATTACTTTCCACTCCTTTCCATTCTACTGCACACATTTCCATTCCACTCCACTCCACTCCATTCCACTCTACTCCTCAATTACATTCCACTCCACTCCATTCCATTCCATTCCATTCCACTCCACTCCATTCCATTCCATTCCATTCCACTCCACTCCATTCCACTCCACTCCCCTCCATTCCATTCAACTCCACTTCACTCCACTCCATTCTACACCTTTCCATTCCACTCCACTCCAGTCCATTTCATTCCACTGCAGTCCAAACCATGCAACTCCACTCCTTTGCACTCCACTCCACTCCTTTCCATTTCAGTCCATTCCACTCCATTGCGTTCCATTCCTTTCTTTGGAAAGGATCTCACTCTGTAACCAATCCTGGTGTGCAGTGGCAAAATCTCAGCTTACATTTCATTTCACCATTCCATTCCATTCCATTCTATTCGATTCCATTCCACTGCAAACCACTCCACTCCACTCAATTCCAATCCACTCCACACTCATCCATTCCATGCCATTCCATTTTAATCCCTTCCATTCGACTCCTTTCTTTCAACAGGATCTTCCTCTGTCACAAAGGCTGAAAAGCAGTGTCAAAATGGAAGCACACATTTCTTCATTCCATTCCATTCCATTCCATTCCATTCCATTCCATTCTAATCCACTACACTCCACCCAACTCCACACCATTCCATTCCACTCGACTCCATTCCACTCCACTTCACTTCATTCCATTTCATTCCATTCCACTCCACTCCACTCCATTCCATTCCACTCCACTCCTTTCCATTCCACTCCACTCCGTTCAATTCCACTCCACTCCACTCCATTCAATTCCTTTCAACTCCACTGCATTCCATTCCACTCCACTCCACTCCACTCCATTCCCTTCCACTCCACTCCGTTCCATCCCACTACACTCCACTCCATTCCATTCCTTTCCACTCCACTGCATTCCATTGCACTCCACTCCTCTCCATTCGATTCCATTCCAGTCCATTCCACTCCATTCCATTCCACTACACTGCATTCCATTCCACTCCACTCCACTCCTTTCCATAAAGCCCCATTCCATTCCGTTACAATCCACTCCATTCCATTCCCTTCCATTGCATTCCATTCCATTCCCTCCACTCCAGTCCATTCCATTCCATTGCAGTCTATTCCACTCCATTCCATTCCACTCCACTCCATTACATTCCACTTCATTCCACTCCTTTCCATTCCATTCCACTCCACTCCATCCCACTCCACTCCATTCCACTTCAGTCCAATCCACTCCACTCCACTCCATTCCTTTGCACTCCACTCCATTCCTTTGCACTCCACTGCATTTCACTCCACTCCATTGCATTACATTCCACTAAACTCCATTCCATTCCACTCCACTCAATTCCATTCCACTCCACTCCATTCCATTCAACTCCACTCCACTCCATTCCATTCCATACCAATCCATTCCACTCCTTTCCATTCTACTCCACCCCTTCCACTCCACTCCATTCCATTCCATTCCACTCCACTCCACTTGACTCCATTCCAGTCAACTTCATTCCTCTCCATTCCATTAAACTCCATTCTATTCCACTCCACTCAACTCCACTCCACTCCAATCCACTGCACTCCTTTTCAATCCACTTCATTACACTTCACTCCACTCCATTCCAATCCACTCCACTCCGCTCAATTCCATTCCACTCCTCTCCATTCCATTCCATTCCATTCCATTCCACTCCATTCCATTTCATTCCATTCCACTCCTCACCATTTCATTCCACTCCACTAAATTCCTCTCCTTTCCATTCCAATCTGCTCCATTCTATTCCACTCCACTCCATTCCATTCCACTCCACTACACTCCATTCCACTCCACTCCATTCCACTGCACCACAATCCACTCCACTCCATTCCAATCCATTCCTCTCCACTCCATTTCATTCCATTCCACTCCATTCCATTACATTCCTTTCTTTCCACAGGGCCTCAGTCTGTCACAAAGGCTGGAGTGCAGTGGCAATGTCTCAGCCCACATTTGTACTCACCATTCTATTGCAATCCATTCCATCCCCTTCCATTCCATTCTATTTCTCTCCACTCCATTCCCTTCAATTTCATTCCATTCCATTCCACTCCATTGAATTCCACTCCACTCCATTCCATTCCACTCCACTCCACTCCATTCCATTCCGTGCCACTCCACTCCATTCCATTCCATTCCAGTCTATTCCACTCCATTCCATTCCACTGCACTCCATTCGATTCCATTCCTTTCCACTCCAGTCCAATCCACTCCACTTCACTCCTTTCCATTCCACTCCATGGCATTCCAATCCATTCCACTCTACTCCATTCCATTCCACTCCAATCCACTCCATTCCATGCCATTCCACTCCTCTCCACTCCATTCCATTCCATTCCTGTCCAGTCCATTCCACTCCATTCCATTCCACTGCACTCCATTGGATTCCACTCCATTCCACTCCAGTCCAATCCACTCCACTCCACTTCACTCATTTCCATTCCACTCCATGGCATTCCAATCCATTCCACTCCACTCCATTCCATTCCACTCCACTCCACTCCATTCCATTTCAATCCAATCCATTCCACTGCATTCCCTTCCACTCCACTCCATTCCATTCCACTCCTTTCCACTCCATTCCTTTCCATTCCACTCCAGTCCTCTCTATTCCTTTCCACTCCATTCCATTCCACTCAACTCAACTCCACTCCACTCCACTCCACTCCTCTCCAATCCTTTCCAGTCCACTCCATTCCACTGCACTCTACTCCACACAATTCCATTCGCCTCCAATGCATTCCATTCCATTCCATTCCATTCCACTCCTCTCCATTTCATTCCACTACACTCCATTCCGCTCTATTCCGTTCCAATCCGCTCCATTCCCTTCCACTTCGCTCCATTCCATTCCACTCCACTACACCCCTTTCCATTCCAATACATTCCACTCCACACGTCTTCACTCCAGTCCACTCCACTCCACTTCATTCCACTACACTACACTCCAGTCCACTCCACTCCACTCCATTCCTTTCCATTCCACTGCATTACATTCCATTCCTCTCTTTCCACAAGATCTCACTCTGTCAGAATTTCGGAGGTGCAGTGGCACAATCTCAGCCCACATTTCTTTTCCCCATTCCGTTGCATTCCATTCCATCCCATTCCATTTCATTCTATTTCACTCCACTCCACTCCATTCCATTCCACTCCTTTCCAGTCCAAATCGACTCCATTCCACTCCACTCCACTCCACTCCATTCCATTCCATTCTATTCCATTCCACACCGTTGCATTACATTCCTTTCTTTCGACAGGTTATCACTATGAAACTCAGGCTGGAGTGCAGTGGTCCAATTTCAGGTCACATTACATGTCAACTTTTCATTGCATTGCATTCTGTTGCATTGCATTCCATTGCATTCCATTCCATTCCATGCCATTACTTTCCATTCCAATCCATTCCATTCAATTCCTCTCCGTTTCACTCCACTCCACTTCACTCCACTACGTTCCATTAAGTTCAATTCTATTCCACTCCAGTCCACTTCTCTCCTCTCCACTGCACTCAACTCCACTCCATTCCACTCCATCCCATTCCATTCCACTCCATTCCACTGCACTCAACTGCACCCCACTCCACTCCAATTCACTCGATTCCATTCCTTCCCATTCCATTCTTCTCTATTCCACTCCACTCCACTTCACTCAACTCCACTCCAGTCCACTCCATTCTATTCCATTCCATTCCTTTCTTTCGAGAGTATCTCACTCTGTCATCAAGACTGTAGTGCAGTGGCACAATCTCAGTTCACATTCCATTCCGTTCCATTCTGTACCGTTCCGTTCCGATCCATTCCGCTTCTCTCTAATCTGCTCCATTAAATTCCAATCCATTCCATCCCATTCCAATCCATTCCGTTCAATTCCACTCGATTCCACTCTCATCCCCTCTAATACATTCCATTCCATTCCATTCTATTTCATTCCCTTCCACTCCTTTCTTTCAAGAAGTCACCCTCTGTCATACAAGCTGTAGAGCAGTGGCACAATCAGCACATGATTCTTCATTCCGTTCCATTATGTTGCATTCTATTCCATTCCATTCCGTACCGTTCCACTCCACTCCACTTCATCCCATTACATCCGATTCCATTCTTCTCTATTCCACTCCTCTCCACTCCACTGTACTCTACTTCCATTCTATCCCCTTCCATTCCACTCCATTCTTCCGCACTCCACTCCAACCCACTCCACTGCACTTCATTCCACTCCATTCCATCCCTCTGCTTTCCACTCCACTCCACTTCACTCCACTCCAGTCCAGTCCACTCCATTCCATTCCATTCCATTCCACAGAATTTCATTCCATTCCTTACATTCGAGAATATCTCACTCTTTAACCCAGTCTGGAGTTCAGTGGCACAGTCTCAGCTCACATTTCATTATTCCATTCAATTCAATTCCATTCCATTCCTTTTCATTCCATTCCATTGCATTCCATTGCATTGCATTCCATTCCATTCCTTTCCAATCCATTGCATTCCATTGCACTCCTTTCCATTACATTCCACTCCATTCCACTTCATTCCAATCCACTCCACTCCTTTCCACTCCACTCCATTCCTCTCCACTCCACTCCAATGCACTCCACTCGTTTCCACTCCACTCTACTCCATTCCACTCCACTCCACTCCTTTCCACTCCACTCCATTCTATTCCACTCCACTTCATTACATTCCACTACACTCCATTCCATTCTACTCCATTCTGTTAAACTCCATTCCACTCCATTCCATTCCACTCCACTCCATTCCATTTCATTCCACTCCACTCCAACCCATTCCATTGCACTGCATTCCATTCCATTTCATTCTTCTCCATTCCATTCCCCTCCACTCCACTCCATTCCATTCCAGTCCATTTCATTCCATTCCATTCCACTCCACTCCATTCCATTCCTTTCCACTCCACTCCATTCCATTCCACTCCACTCCACTCCATTCCATTCCATTCCATTCCACTCCACTCCATTCCATTCCACTCCTCTCTACTCCATTCAATTCCATTCCAGTCCATTCCACTCCATTCCATTCCACTGCACTCCATTTGGTTCCACTCCATTCCACTCTGGTCCAATCCACTCCACTCCACTTCACTCCATTCCATTCCTCTCCACGGCATTCAAATCCACTCAACTCCATTCCATTCCACTCCACTCCATTCCATTCCATTCCATGCCATTCCATTCCACTCCACTATATTCCATTCCATTCCATTCCACTCCACTCCATTCCATTTCAATCCAATCCATTCCACTCCATTCCCTTCCACTACACTCCATTTCATTCTGCTTCTTTCCACTGCATTCCATTCCATTCCACTCCACTCCACTACATTCCATTCCACTCCATTCCATTCCACTCCACTCCTCTCCAATGCTTTCCAGTCCACTGCATTCCACTGCACTCCACTACACGACATTCCACTCCACTACACGACACTCCACTCCACTCAATACCATTCCCCTCCACTGCATTCCATTCTGTTCCATTCCATTTCACTTCTCTCCATTTCATTCCACTCTACTCCATTCCATTCCATTCCATTCCACTACTTTCCATTCCAATACATTCCACTCCACTCCACTCCACTCCGTTCCACTGCACTCCACTCCATTCCACTCCACTCCATTCCGTTCCATTCCACTCCATTCCATTCCATTCCTTTCTTTCCACAGGATCTCACTCTGTCACAAATTTTGGAGTGCAGTGGCACAATCCCAGCCCAAATTTCTTTTCCCCATTCCATTGCATTCCGTTCCATCTCATTCCATTCCATTCTATTTCACTCCCCTCCACTCCACTCCATTCTATTCCACTCCATTCCAATCGATTCGACTCCATTCCACTCCACTCCTCTCCACTCCACTCCACTCCACTCCATTCCATTCCATTCTACTCCATTTCACTCCATTACATTCCATTTCTTTCTTTCGATAGGTTATCACTATGAAACTCAGGCTGGAGTGTAGTGGCCCAATTTCAGTCACATTACATGTCAACTTTTCATTGCATTGCATTCTGTTTCATTGCATTCCATTGCATTCTCTTCCATTGCATTCCATTGCATTCCATTCCATTCCATTCCATGCCATTCCTTTCTATTCCAGTCCATTCCATTCCATTCCACTCCATTCAACTCTACTCCGCTCCACTACATTCCATTAAATCCGATTCTCTTCCACTCCATTCCACTCCTTTCCACTCCACTGCACTCAACTCCACTCCATTCCACTCCATCCCATTCCATTCCACTCCATTCCACTGCACTTGACTCCACCCCACTCCACTCCACTTCATTCAATTCCATTCCTTACCATTGCATTCCTCTCTATTCCACTCCACTCCACTTCACTCCACTCCACTCCACTCCACTCCAGTCCACTCCATTCTATTCCATTCCTTTCCACTTCATTCCATTCCATGCCTTTCTTTCGAGAGTATCTCACCCTGTCACCAAGCCTGTAGTGCAGTGGCACAATCTCAGCTCACATTCCATTCCATTCTATTCTGTTCCATTCCAGTCCATTCCATTCTGCTTCTCTCTAGTCTGCTCCATTCCATTCCAATCCATTCCATCCCATTCCATTCCATCCCATCCCATTCCATCCCATCCCATCCCATTCCATTCCATTCCATTCCATTCCATTCCATTCCATTCCAATTGATTCCACTCTGTTCCCCTCTAATACATTCCATTCCATTCCATTCCCATCCACTCCTTTCTTTCAACAGGTCACCCAGTGTCATACAAGCTGTAGCACAGTGGCACAATCTCAGCACATATTTCTCCATTCCGTTTCGTTATGTTGCATTCTATTCCATTCCATTCCATTATGTTCCACTGCACTGCACTGCACTAAATTCCGTTACATCCGATTCCATTCTCCTCCATTCCACTCCTCTCCACTCCACTGCACTCTACTCCACTCCGTTCCACTCCAACCCCTTCCATTCCACTCCATTCTTCCTCACTCCACTCTACCCCACTCCACTCCACTTCATTCCACTCCATTCCATCCGATTCCATTCCTCTCCTTTCCACTCCACCCCACTTCACTCCACTCCACTCCAGTCCACTCCATTCCATTCCATTCCATTCCACTCTGCTGAATTTCATTCCATTCCTTAAATTCGGGAACATCTCACTCTGAAATCAAGCCTGGAGTTCAGTTTCACAATCTCAGCTCACATTTCGTTATTCCATTCAATTCCATTACATTCCATTCCTTTTCATTCCATTCCATTGCATTCCATTGCATTCCATTCCATTCCATTCCATTGCATTCCATTCCATTCCATTCCACTCCATACCATTCCATTCCATTCCATTCCAATCCATTGCATTCCATTCCACTCCTTTCCATTAATTTCCACTCCACTCCACTCCATTCCAATCCACTCCACTCCTATCTACTCCACTCCATTCCTCTTCACTCCACTGCAATCCACTCTACTCCATTCTACTCCACTCTACTCCATTCCACTCCACTCCACTCATTTCCACTCCACTACATTCCATTCCACTACACTCCATTCCATTCCATTCCACTCCACACCATTCCTTTCCACTCCACTCTATTCAATTCCATTCTATTCTATTCCATTCCATTCCATTCCACTCAATCCCACTCCGCTCCGCACCAATCCATTCCATTCCATTCCTTTGCATTCCATTCCACTCGTTTCTTTCCCCAGTATCTCCCTCTGTCACAGGGCTGTAGCGCGGTGGCACAATAGCAAAACACATTTCTCCATTCCATTCCATTCCATTCTGTTCTTTTCTATTCTGTTCCATTCCACTCCATTCCACTCCACTCTACTCCACTGCACTATATTCCATTACATTCTATTCCTTTCCACTACATTCCACTCACCTCCACTCCACTGTACTCCACTCCACTCCATTCCATTCCACTCCACTCCATTCCATTCCACTCCATTCCATTCCATTCCATGCCATTCCACTCCTCTCCATTCCATTTCACTCCATTCCATTCCATTCTATTCCATCCCATTATACTCATCTCCATTCCATTCCACTCCACTCCAATCCATTCTACTCCACTCCATTCCATTCCACTCCACTCCATTCCTTTCCCCTCCACTCCATTCCACTCCATTCCACGCCACACCACTCCAATCCACTCCACTCCTTCCCATTCCACTCAAGTCCACTCCATTCCACTCCATTCCATTCCGTTCCACTCCACTCCATTCCATTCCACTGCAATCCTCTCCATTCGACTCCACTCCAATCCCTTCCACTCCACTCCATTCCACTCCACTCCATTCCATTGCACTCAACTCCACTCCATTCCGCTCCACTCCATTTGATTCTACTCCATTCCATTGCATTCCACTCCATTCCAGTTCATTACTTTCTTTCCACAGGATCCCACTGTGTCACAAATGCTTGAGTGCAGTGATACAGTCTCAGCTCACATTTCTTTTCACTATTCCATTGCATTCCATTCAATCCCATTCCATTCCATTCCATTCTATTTCACTCCACTACACTCCACTCCATTCCATTCCACTCCATCCCATTCCATTCGACTCCATTCTACTTTATTCCAATTCACTCCAATCCTATCCACTCCAATTCATTCCATTCCATTCCTATCCATTCCACTCCATTCCATTCCCCTCTATTGCAATCCATTCCACTCCATTCCATTCCACACTATTCCACTCCTTTCCATTCCATTCCACTCTATTCCACTCCGTTCCATTCCATTCCACTGAACTCTACTCCAATCCACTCCACTCCACTCCATTCCATTGCACTGCATTCCATTCTTCTCAACCCCACTCAACGTCACTCCATTCCACTCCACTCCATTCCATTCCACTAGATTCCATTCCATTCCTTTCCACACCAGTCCATTCCACTGAACTCCATTCCAATCCATTTCACTGCACTCCACTCCACTCCATTCCAGTCCACTCCACTCCTTTCTATTCCATCTGATTCCATTCCATTTCACTCCACTCTTTTCCACTCCACTCCACTCAATTCTACTCCACTCCACTCCACTCCTCTCCACTTCATTCCATTCCATTGCACTCAACTCCACTCCATTCCACTCCATTTCATTCGATTCTACTCCATTTCATTGCATTCTTCTCTATTGCTGTTCATTACTTTCTTTCCACAGGATCTCACTCTGTCACAAATGCTGGAATGCAATGAAACAGTCTCAGCTCTCATTTCTTTTCACCATTCCATTGCATTCCATTCCATCCCATTCTATTCCATTCTATTGCACTCCACCACACTACACTCCATTCCATTCCACTCCATCCCATTCCATTCGACTCTATTACAGTTCACTCCAATTCCCTCCACTCCAATCCACCCCAATTCATTCCATTCTATTCCTATCCATTTCACTACATTCCATTCCACTGTACTGCATTCCATTCCACTTCATTCCATTCCTCTCTATTCCACTCAGTTCCATTCCATTCCACTCTGTTACATTCCATTCCACTGCACTCCACGTCAATCCACTCCACTCCACTTCATTCCACTCCATTCCATTGCACTCCATTCCATTCCACTCCACCCCATTCAACTCCACTCCATTCCACTGCACTCCATTCCATTCCACTAGACTCCATTCCATTCCTTTCCACTCCACTCCATTCCATTGAACTCCATTCCAGTCCATTTCAGTCTTCTCCACTCCATTCCAGTCCACTCCACTCCTTTCCATTCCATCTCATTCCATTCCATTTCACTCCACTCATTTCCACTCCACGCCAATCAATTCCACTCCACTCCACTCCACCCCACTCCATTCCCCTCCACTCCACTCCATTCCACTCCACCCCACTACCCTTCACTCCATTACATTCCATTCCACTCCACTTCATTCTTTTCCACTCCAGTCAATTCCATTCCACTCCACTCCACTCCATTCCACTCCATTCCATTCCACTCCACTCCTGTCCATTCCATTCCACTCCACTCCATTCTATTCCACTCCACTCTTTTCCACTCCACTCCACCCCACTCCATTTCAATCCATTCCACTACATTCCATTCCATTCCGTACTTTTTACAGGATCTCCCTCTTTCACCCAGGATTGTGTGAAGTGGTAGAATCTCAGGTCACATTTCTTTTCACCATTCCATTCTATTCCATTCCTTTCTATTCCATTCCATTCCATTCCATTTTATTCCACTGCACTCCACTCCACTCCACTCCACTCCTATCCATTTTTTGCCATGCTTTTCCAATCCCTTCTATTCCACTCCTTTCTTTCAACAGGATCTCCATCTGTCACACAAGCTGCAGCACAGTGGAAAAGTCTAAGCACACATTTCTTCATTCCATTCCATTCAATTCCATTTCACTCCACTCCACTCCACTCCAATCCATTCCACTCAACTCCACTCCACTCTATTCCATTCCACTCCACTCCTTTCCACTCCACTCCACTTCATTTCTTTCTGCTTCATTCCATTCCAGTTCACTCCACTCCACTGCATTCCATTCCACTCCATTCCATTCCAATCAATTCCACACCACACCATTCCATTCCTTTTCATTCCACTCCATTCCCTTCCACTCCACTCCATTCCATTCTACTCCAGTTCATTTCACTCCATTCCATTCCACTCCACTCCATTCCATTCCTCTTCATTCTACTACATTCCATTCCACTCCACTCCAATCCATTCCACTCCACTCCATTCCAATGAACTCCATTCCACTGCACTCATCTATATTCCGTTCCATTCCACTCCACTCCATTCCACTAAAATCCACTCCATTCCATTCTGCTCCATTCCATACCATTCTACTCCACACCACTACATTCCATTCCTTTCCACTCCACTGCACTCCACTCCACTCCTCTCCAACCCATTCCTTTCTATTCCAGCCCAATCCATTCCTTTCCACTCTACTCCATTCCCTTCCAGTCCACTCCTATCCATTCCATGTCATACCATTCCATTTCACTCCTCTCCACTCCACTCCACTACACTCCATTCCATTCCACTCCACTCGATTCCACTCCACTTCTCTCTACTCCACTCCACTCCTCTCCACTCCACTCCATTCCATTCCACTCCACTCTAGTGCATTCCATACCACTCCACTCTATTCCATTCCATTCCTCTCCATTCCACTCGACTGCACTCCATTCCATTTCACCCCACTCCACTCCATTTCCTTCCACTCCACTCCACTCCATTCAATTCTGCTCTCTTCCGTTACATTCCATTCCACACCACTCCACTCCATTCCTTTCCTCTCCACTCCATTTCATTGAAGTTCACTCCATTCCATTCCACTCCAGTATATTCCATTCCATTCTATTCCAGTCCATTGCACTACACTCCATCCCACTCCACTCCATTCCATTCCAATCCATTCCACTCCATTACATTCCACTCCATTCCATTCCACTCCAATCCATTCCATTCCACTCCACTCCATAGATCTCCACTCCATTCCATTTCACTCCATTCCATTTAACTCCACTCCCCTCCATTACACTCCACTCCATTCCATTCCATTCCAACCCATTCCAATCCACTCCACTCCCGTTCATACCTCTCCACACCATTTCATTCCACTCCAACCCATTCCATTCTACTCCACTACAGTCCATTCCACTCCACTCCATTCCATTCCACTCTATTCCATTCCTTTCCAATCCGTTCGATTCCACTACACTCCATTCCATTCCACTCCATTCCATTCCACTCCACTCCTTTCCACTGCACTGCATTCCATTCCACTCAACTCCTTTCCACTCCACTATACTCCAAAACACTCCATCCCACTCCACTCTATTCCATTCCACTCCATTCCATTCTATTCCACTCTATTCCATTCCATTCCACTCCCTCCACTGCATTTCACTCCACTCCACTGCGTTCCACTTCACTCCATTCCATTCCACTCCATTGCATTCCACTCCACCCCATTCCATTCCACTCCACTCCACTCCACTCCATTTCACTCCAATCCCCTCCGTTCAACTCCACTCAATTGTATTCCACTCCATTCCATTCCACTCCACTCCATTGCATTCCAATCCACTGCATTCCTTTCCATTCCACTCCACTCCGTTCCACTCTCCTCAATTCCACTCCACTCACTTCATTCCACTCTACTCCACTCCACTTCTTTCCATTCCATTCCAATCCATTCCTTTCCATTCCTTTTTTGCACAACATCTCACTCTGTAACAATGGCTGGAGTGCAGTGTCACAATCTCAGCTCACAGTTCTTTTCACCATTCCATTGCATTCCATTCCATACCATTCCATTCCATTCTATTTCACTCCACTTCACTCCACTCCACTCCATTCCATTCCACCCCATTGCATTCCATTCGACTCCATTCCACTCCATCCCACTCCACTCAACTCCACTCAACTCCACTCCACTCCAATGCAATCCATTCCATTCCATTCCATTTCACTCCATTGCGTTCCATTCCTTTCTTTCAACAGGATATCAGTGTGTCACCCAGGCTGGAGTTTAGTGGCACAATTTCAGCTAACATTGGATGTCAACTTTCCATTGCATTGCATTGTATTCTATTGCCAGCGATTGCATTTCATTCCAATAAATTACATTTCATTTCATTCCATTCCACTCTTTTCTATTCCATTATATTTCATTCCATTCCATTGCATTGAAACCCATTCCGTTCCACTCTACTCCCCTCCACTGCACTATATTCCATTACATCCGATTCCACTCCACTCCATTCCACTCCTCCAGACTCCACCGCACTCCACTCCTCTCCATTCAACTCCAACCCATTCTATTATGCTCCATTACATGGCACTCCACTGCACCCCACTCCACTTCACTTCATTCCAATCCGTTCCATCCCATTCCATTCCTCTCCACTCCACTCTACTCTACTTCACTCCAGTCCACTCAACACCAGTCCACTCCATTCTATTCCATTCCATTCCACTACATTCCATTCCACTCCTTTCCTTGGAAAGTATCTCCCTCTCTAACACAGCCTGGAGCGCAGTGGCACAATCTTAGCTCACATTCCATTCCACTCCGTTCCATTCTGCTTCACTCCAATCCCCTCCAATCCTCTCCATTCCATTCCTTTCCATTCCATTCCATTCCATTCCATTCCACTCCTTTCCATTCCATTCCATTCCATTCCATTCCACTGAATTTCACTTCACTCCACACCAATGCATTCCATTCCAATCCTCTCTTTTCTTTCGACAGGATCTCCTTCTATCACACAGCTTATAGTGCAGTGGCACAACCTGCACACACATTTTGCCATTCCATTCCATTCCGTTCCATTCTGTTCCATTCTGTTCGGTTCCGTTCCATTCCGTTGTGCTCCATAACAGTCCACTAAAATGCATTCCATTACATCTGATTCCACTCCACTCCATTCCATTCCTCTAGACTCCACTGAACTCCACTGCACTCAATACATCTCCATACCATTCCATTCTGCTCCATTCCACTGCACTCCACCCCACCCCACTCTACTCCACTTCATTCCCTTCCATTGCATTCCATTCCATTCCTCTCCATTCCACTCCATTCCACTTCACTCCACTCCACTCCACTGCAGTCCACTCCATTCCATTCCATTCCATTCTACTGCATTCCATTCCATTCTTTTCTTTCGAGAGTGTCTCACTCTTTCACCCAGCCTGGAGTACAGTGGCACAATCTCAGCTCATATTTCATTATTCCACTCCATTCCCCTCAATTCCACTTCATTTAGCTCCACTCCACTCCACTCCATTCCACTCTATATATTTCCATTCCATTCCACTCTATATATTTCCATTCCATTCCATTCCTCTGAATTCCACTCTGCTCCACTCCATTCCACTCCACTCCATTCCATTCCACTCCACATCTTTCCATTCCACTCCACTCCATTCCATTCCATTCCACGCAACTGAATTCCAATCCACTCCACTCCACTCCACTGCACTCCACTCCATTCCACTACTCTCCACTCCATTCCGCTCCACTCCACTCCATTCCACTCCACTCCACTCCATTCTGCTCCACTCAAATTCATTCCTCTCCACTCTATTCCATTCCACTCCACTCCATTCCATTCCACTCCACTCCATTCCATTCCTTTCCACTCCATTCCATTCCACTCCACCCGATTGCATTCCATTCCACTCCATTCCATTCCACTACACTCCATTCCATTCCACTCCATTCCATTCCACTGCACTCCATTCCATTTCATTCCACTCTATTCCACTCCACTAAATTCTACTCGACCCCACCCTCTCCATTCCACTCCACTCCATTCAATTCCACAACACCCATTCCATTCCACTCCACTCCATTCCATTCCACTCCACTTCACTCCACTCCAATCCCTTCCATTGCACTCCACAACATTCCATTCTGTTCCACTCCATTCCATTGCCCACCATTCCACTCCTTTCCTATCCACTCCACTCTACTTCATTCCATTCCATTCCATTCCAGTCCACTACAATCCACTCCACTCCGCTCCAATCAATTCCACTCCCTCTACTCCACTCCATTCCTGTACACGCCACTCCTTTCCATTCAACCCGTTCCATTCCATTCCACTCCACTCCATTCCTTTGCAATCCACTGCATTCCATTACACTCCACTCAATTCCATTGTAATCCACTCCACTAGACTCCATTCCATCCTACCCTTTTCACTCCACTCCAGTCCATTCCATTGCACTCCAGTCTATTCTTTTCAACTCCACTCCTTTGCACTCCACTCTACTCCACTCCACTCCATTTCAATCCGTTTGACTCCATTCCATTCCATTCCTTTCTCTGACAGGATCACACTCTGATACCCCTCCTGGTGTGCAGTGGCACAATCTCAGCTCACGTTTCATTTCAACATTCCATTCCACTTCACTCCACTCCATTCCACTCAATTCCACTCCACTCCTCTCCAATCCATTGCATGCTATTCCATTCCAAACCCTTCCATTCAACACCTTTCTTTCAACAGAATCTCCCTCTGTCACACAGGCTCAAGAGAAGTGTCACAATCTCAGCACACACTTCTTCATTCCATTCCATTCCATTCTGTTCCACTCCACTCCACTCCACTCCACACCACACCACTAAATTCCATTTCACTCCACTCCAATCCATTCCATACCGCTCCATTCCATTCCACTCCTTTCCACTCCATTCCATTCCATTCCACTAAACTCCATTCCATTGCCCACCTCTCCACTCCATTCCATTCCACTCCAGTCCATTGAATTCCACTCCATTGCACTGAATTCCACTCCACCGCACTCCACTCCATTCCATTCCACTCTACTGCAATTCATTCCATTCCATTCCACTCCACTCCATTCCATTCCACTTTATTCCATTCCATTCCACTCCATTGCATTCCACTCCACACTATTCCATTCCATATCACTCCATTCCTTTCTACTCCACTCCATTCCATTCCACTCCACTCAATTACATTCCACTCCACTCCACTCCATTCCACTGCACTCCATTCCACTGCACTCCATTCCATTCCTCTCCACTCCATTCCATTCCATTCCACGAAATTCCTTTCCAATCCATTCCACTCCATTCCACTCCACTCCACTCCACACCATTCCCTTCCATTCTATTCCATTCCACTCCACTCCACTCCAATCAATTCCACTCCCTCAACTCCACTCCATTCCAGTCCACTCCAGTCCTTTCCATTCCATCCCATTCCATTCAATTACACTGCACTCCATTCCATTCCACTCCACTCCATTCCATTGCACTCCACTAAACTCAACTGCATTCCAATCCTCTCTGTTCCACTCCACTGCAGTCCATTCCATTCCAATCCCCTCTATTCCATTCAACTCCACTCCTTTGCACTCCACTCCACTCCAATTCATTTCATTCCATTCCACTCCCTTCTATTGCATTCCTTTCTTTTGAAAGGATCTCACTCTGTCACCCATCCTGGTGTGCATTGTCACAATCTCAGCTCACTTTTCATTTCACCATTCCATTCCATTCCATTCCATTGCACTCCACTCCAATCCACTCAATTCCATTACACTCCATTCCTTTCCATTCCATTCTTTCCACAGGATCTCACTCTATCACAAAGGCCATACTGCAGTGGCACAAACTCAGCCCACATTTCTTTTCACCATTCTATTGCAACCATTCCATCCCATTCCATTCCATTCTATTTCACTCCACTCCACTCCACTCCACTGCATTACATTCCACTCCATCGCAATCAATTCGACTCCATTCCACTCCACTCCACTCCACTGCATTCCATTCGATTCCATTTCATTCCATTGCATTCCATTCCTTTATTTAAACAAGTTATCACTGTGAGACCTGGGCTGCAGTAGAGTGGCCCAATTTCAGCTCAAATTACATGACAAAGTTTAATTGCATTCTATCTGTTCCATTGCATTCCATTGCATTCCATTCCATTGTATTCCATTCCATTCCAATCCACTACGTTCCACTCCACTCCACTCCACTCTACTCCATTACATCCAATTCTGTTCCACTCCACTCCAACCCACTCCACTCCACTTCATTCGATTGCATTCCATCCCATTGCATTCCTCTCCATTCCACTCCATTTCACTCCCTTCCACTACACTCCACTCCATTATATTCCATTCCATTCCGCATAACATTCCATTGCATGCCATTCCATTCCACGTTACATTCCATTCCATTTCAGATACCATTCCACATTCCATTCCACGTTATATTCCACGTTCCATTCCAAGTTCCACTCCACGTTCCATTCCACGTTCCATTCCACATTCCATTCCACATTCCGTTCCGTTCCATTTCACATTCCATAACTTTCCATTACATTTCATTCCACATTCCATTCCATTCCATTCCACATTCCTTGGCCTTCCATTCCACATTCCACTGCATTCCATTACACATTCCATTCCATTCCATTCCATTCCATTCCATTCCCCATTCCATTCCATTCCATTCCACAATCCATTCCTTTCCATTCCACATTCCATTCCATATTCCTTTCCACATTCCATTCCGTTCCATTCCATTCCACCTTTCATTCCACATTCCAATCCACATTCCATTCCATTACATTCCACATTCCATTCCAAGTTCCATTCCTTTCCGTTCCACTTTCCATTCCACGTTCCCTTCCATTCCATTCCACTTTCCGTAACACGTTCCATTCCACATTGCATTCCACATTCCATTCCACGTTCCATTCCATTCCATTCCACACTCCATCCCACATTCCAATCCATACCATTCCACATTCCATTCCATTCCATTCCACATTCCATTCTACTTTCCATTCCATTGTATTCCACATTCCGTTGCATTCAATTCCACATTCCGTTGCATTCCATTCCACATTCCATTCCATTCCACTCCATTCCATTCCACATTCCATTCCATTCCATTCCACAATCCATTACTTACCATTCCACAATCCATTCCAAATTCCATTCCACATTCCATTCCACATTCCATTTAATTCCATTACATTCCATTCCACACTACATTTCACATTCCAATCCACATTCCATCCCATTCCATTCCACATTCCATTTCAAATTCCAGTCCTTTCCATTCCACTTTCCATTCCACGCTCCATTCCATTCCATTCCACGTTCCATTCCACATTCCATTCCACATTGCATTCCACATTCCATTCCACGTTCCATTCCATTCCATTCCACACTCCATCCCACATTCCAATCCATTCCATTCCACATTAAATTTCTCGTTCCATTACACATTCCATTCCATTCCATTGCCCATTCCATTCCACGTTCCATTCCACATTCCATTCAATTGTATTCCACATTCTATTACACATTCCATTCCACATTGCATTCCATTGCATTTCACATTCATTTCCACATTCCATTACGTTCCATTCCCCGTTCCATTCCACGTTCCATTCCACATTCCATTCCACATTCCAACTCATTCCATTCCAGGTTAAATCCCACGTTCCATTCCACATTCAATTAAACATTCCATTCCAAGTTCCATTCCATTCCATTCCACGTTCCATTCCAGATTCCATTTCACATTCCATTCCACATTCCATTTCACATTCCATACCACGTTCCATTCCACGTTCAATTCCATGTTCCATTCCACGTTCCATTCCATTCATTTCCACGTTTAAATCCACATTCAATTCCTTTCCATTCTATTCCATGGCAATCCATTCCACATTCCATTCCATTGCATTCCATTCCATTCAACTTCACCTTCCATTCCATTCCACATTCCATTCTCTTCCATCGCACTTTCCATACCATTCCATTACATTCCACATTCCATTCCTACCCATTACACATTCCATTCCTTTCCATTCCACGTTCACTTCCATTCCATTCCACATTCCATTCCATTGCATTCCGCATTCAATTCTTATCCATTACACATTCCATTCCTTTCCATTCCACCTTCCATTCCATTCCATTCCACGTTCCATTCCATGTTCCATTCCATTCCATTCCACATTCCATTCCATTTTCCATTCCATGTTCCATTCAACGATCCAATTCACGTTCCATTCCATTAGATTCCACGTTCCATTCCATTCCATTCCAAATTCCATTTCATTCCATTCCACATTCCATTCTACATTCCACTCCATTCCTTTCCTCATTCCATTCTACATTCCATTCCACATTCCATTCCATTCCATTCCACATTCCATTCCACAATCCATTTCATTCCATTCCACATACCATTCTGTTCCACATTCCGTTCCATTCCATTCCACATTCCATTCCATTCCATCCCATTCCATTCCACATTCCATACACTTCCCATCCAATCCACATTCGATTACTTTCCATTCCACCTTCCATTGCATTCCATTCCAAATTGCATTCCATTCCACCTTCCATTCCATTCCATTCCACTCCACATTCCATACAAATCCCTTCCAATCCACATTCCATTCCTTTCCATTCCACATTCCATTGAATTTCATTCCACATTCCATTCCACTTCATTCCACATCCAGTCCCATCCATTACAGATTCCATTCCATTCCCTTCCACATTCCATTCCACGTTCCAATCCAAGCTCCATTCCATTCCATTCCATATTCCATTCCAGAATTCATTCCATTCCGATCCACATTCCATACCACTCCATTCAATTCCGTTCCGTATTCCTTTCCATTCTATTCCAGATTGTATTCCACATTCCATTACATTCGATGCCACATTCCTTTCCATTCCATTCCACATTCCATTCCATTCCAATCCACATTCTATTCCACTTCATTCCACGTTCAATTTCATTCCACATTCCATTCCATTCCATTCCACATTCCATTCCACATTACCTTCCTTTCCATTCCACATTCCATTCCATTCCATTCCATACAATTCCACATTACATTCCACTTTACATTCCATTCCACTACACATTCCATTCCAGGTTCCATTCCGCATTCCATTCCACGTTCCATTCAACCTTCCATTTGACGTTCCTTTCAATTCCATTCCATTCCACGTTCCACTCCTTTGCATTACACGTTCCATTTCATTCCATTCCACATTCCATTCCACATTCCACTTCACATTCCATTCCACATAGAATTTCGCATTCCATTCCATTCCATTCCATTCCACATTCCATTGCATTCCAATCCATATTCCATTCCATTCCATTCCATTCCACATTCCATTACATTCCATTCTACATTCCATTCCATTCCACATTCCATACCATTCCATTCCATTCCACATTCCATACCATTCCATTACATTCCACATTCCTTTCCCATCCATTCCACATTCCATTCCATTCCATTAGTTTCCATTCCACGTTCCATTCCAAGTTCCATTCCACGTTCCATTCCATGTTCCATTCTTTTCCATTCCACATTCCATTCCACATTCCATTCCACATTACAATCCGTTCAATTCCACATTGCATTGCACATTCCATTACACATTCCTTTCCATTCCATTCCACATTCCATTCCATATTCCATTCCACATTCCATTCCATTGCATTACACAGTCCATTCCACATTCCTTTCCCATCCATTCCACATTCCATTCCATTCCGTTAGTTTCCATTCCACGTTCCATTCCAAGTTCCATTCCACGTTCCATTCCATGTTCCATTCCTTTCCATTACACATTCCATTCCACATTCCATTCCACGTTACAATCCGTTCCATTCCACATTGCATTCCACATTCCATTCCACATTCCTTTCCATTCCATTCCACATTCCATTCCATTGCATTACACATTACATTCCACATTCCATTCCATTGCATTCCACATTCCATTCCGCCTTCAGTTCCATTCTATTCCTCATTCCATTCCATTCCATTCCACGTTCCATTAAAATTCATTGCTTTCCACATATCATTCCATTCCATTCCGCATTCCATTCAATTCCATTCCTTTCCAAGTTCCGTTCCATTCCATTCTACAATCCATTACATTCTATTCCATTCCTTTCCACATACCACAGCATTTCAACCCATTCCACATTTCATTACTTTCCGTTCCACATTCCATTCCATTCCCCTTTCCATTCCATTGCATTCCACATTCCATTCCACATCCCATTCCATTCCATTCTACTTTCCATTAGAGTTTCCATTCCCCGTTCCATTCCACGTTCCATTCTACATTCCTTTCCACATTCTATTACCTATTTCATTCCATTCCATTTCACATTCCATACCATTCCATTACATTCTATTCCACATTCCATTCCATTACATTCCACATTCCATTCCAAATTCCATTCCATTCTATTTCACATTCCATTCCATTCCATTCCATTTCATTCCACATTGCATTCCATTCTATTCCATGTTCCATTCCACGTGCCATTCCACATTCAATTCTACATTCCATTCCACATTCCATTACACGTTCCGTTCCATTCCATTCCACTTTCCATTCTATTCCATTCCACGTTGCATTCCACTTTCAATTCCAAATTATATTCACCATTCCATTCCACGTTCCATTCCATTACATTCAACGTTTCATTCCAATTTCCATTCCATTGCATTTCACATTCCATTCCACATTCCATTCTATATTCCATTCCACTTTCCATTCCAAATTCCATTCCACATACTATTCCCTGTTCCATTCCACTTTCCATTCCATTCCATTCCACCTTCTATTCCAAATTCCATTCCACGTTCCATTAATTTCCATTCCACATTCCATTCCACAATCCATTCCATTCCATTCCACTTTCCATTCAATTCCATACCACAATTCATTCCACATTCCAGTCCATTCCATACCACATTCCATTCCATTAAACATTCCATTGCACATTCCATTCCTTTCCATTCCACATTTCATTACAAATTCCATTCCACATTCCATTCCACATTCCATTCCATTACATTCCACATTCCGTTCCACATTCCATTCCACATACCATTCCATTCCATTCCACATTTTGCTCCACTTTCCATTCCACATTCCATTCCATTCCATTCCACATTCCATTCCACGTTCCATTCCATTCCTTTTCACGTTCGATTCCACGTTCCGTTTCACATTCCATTCCACATTCCATTATGTCAAATTCCACATTCCATTCCACATTACATTCCATTCTGTTCCTCTTTCCATTCCACAGTCCATTCTACTCCATTCCACATTCCATTCCACATTCCATTTCATTCCATTCCACATTCCTTCCACTTTACATTCCATGTCCCATTCCACGTTCCATTCCACGTTCCATTCCATTGCATTCCATGTTCCATTCCATTCCATCCCACGTTCCTTTTCATTCCGTTTCAGAATCCATTCCACATTCGATTTCACATTCCATTCCACATTCCATTTCATATTCTTTCCATTCCATTGCATTCCACTCCACATTCCATTGCATTCCAATCCACATTCCACTCAATTCCATTCCACATTCTATTCCATATTCCATTCCTTCCATTCCACATTCCATACGATTCCATTCCATTCCAAATTCCATACCATTCCATTCCATTCCACATTCCATTATTTCCCCTCCGCATTACAATCGATTCCATTCCACATTCCATTGCATTCCATTCCATTCCACATTTCATTCCACTTTGCATTACTTTCCATTCCACATTCCATTCCTTTCCATTAGATTCCATTCCACGTTCCATTCCACTTTCATTCCACGTTCTTTCCACGTTCCATTCCAGGTTGCATTGCATTCCATTACACATTCCATTCCACATTCCATTCCACGTTACATTCCATTCCATTCCACATTGCATTCCACACTCCATTCCATATTCCATTCCATTCCATTACACTTTCCATTCAATATTTAATTACACGTTCCATTCCACTGCATTCCACATTTCATTCCACATTCCATTCCATTGCATTTCACATTCCATTCCATATTCCATGCCTTTCTATTCCACATTCCATTCCATTCCATTCCACGTCCCATTCTATTCTATTGCATTCCACGTTCCATTCCTTTCCATTGCCTTCCACGTTTCATACCATTCCGTTCTGCATTCCTTTCCATTCCTTTCCATTCAACATTAAATTCCATCACCTTCCTTTCCATATTCCATTTCATTCTATTCCACCTTCCATTCCATTCCATTCCAAGTTCCATTCCATTCCATTCCACATTCCATTCCATTACATTTCATTCCTTTCCAAATTCCATAGCACTCCATTACATTCCAGATTTCATTACTTTCCGTTCAGCATTCCATTCCATTCCATTCCCCATTCCATTCCATTGCATTCCACATTCCATTCCACATTCCATTCCATTACATTCAACACTCCATTCCACGTTCAATTCCATGTTCCATTCCACGTTCAATTGTACGTTCCATTCCACATTCCATTACATATTCCATTCCATTCCTTTTCACATTCCATACCATTCCATTACATTCTACTCCACATTCCATTCCATTCCATTGCACATTCCATTCCAAATTCCATTCCATTCCTTTCCACATTCCATTCCACATTCCAATACGTTCTATTCCACGTTCAATTCCATTCCCTTCCACGTGCCATTCCACGTTCCATTCCGCATTCCATTCCACATTCCATTCCACGTTTCATTCCATTCCATTGCACTTTCCATTCTATTCCATTCCTCGTTGCATTCCACTTTCCATTCCACATTCCTTTCCACATTCCATTCCACATTCCATTCCATTACATTCCACGTTTTATTCCACGGTCCATTCCACTGCATTCCACTTTCCATTCAACACTCCATTCTACATTACATTCCACCATGTATTCCACATTCCATTCCACATTCCATTCCACTCTCCATTCCATGTTCCGTTCCATTGATTCCACGTTCCATTCCACATTCCATTCCAAATTCCATTGCATTACTTTCCACATTCCCTTCCACATTCCGTTCCATTCCATGCCACATTCCATTCCATATTTCATTCCATTCCATACCACATTCCATTCCATTCCTTTCCACATTCCATTCCACATTACACTCCACATTTCATTCCTTTCCATTCCACATTCCATTTCAAATTCCATTCCACATTCCTTTCCACATTCCATTCCTTTCTATTCCAGATTCTGTTCCACATTCCTTTCCACATTCCATTCCATTCCATTCCACATGCCAATACACATTCCCTTGAACATTCCATTCCATTCCATTCCACATTCCATTTCACAATCCATTCCATTCCATTCCACATACCTTTCCATTCCATTCCACATTCCATTCCATATTCCTTTCCATCCCATTCCACATTCCATTCCATATTCCTTTCCATCCCATTCCACATTCCATTCCACGTTTCATTCCACGTTCCATAAAATTCCTTTGAAATACTTTCCACGTTCCATTCCACATGGCTTTCCAAGTTGTATTTCACATTCGAGTCCATTCCTTTCCACGCTCCATTGCACATTCCATTCCATTCCATTCCACGTTCCATTCCACAATCCATTCCATTCCATTCCACATTCCTTTCCATTCCACTGCACATTTCATTCCTTTCCATTCCACATTACATTCCACATTCCATTCCATATTCCATTCCACTTTCCTTTCCACATTCCATTCCATTCCATTCCACTTTCCATTCCACGTTTCATTCCACATTCCATTCCCCATTCCATTCCCCATTCCATTCCATTCCATTCCACATTCCATTCCATTCCACATTACATTTCTCGTTCCATTCCACATTCCATTCTATTCCATTCCACATTCCATTCCATTCCATTCCACATTCCATTCCACATTTCATACAATTCCATTCAACGTTCCATTCCATACCATCCCACATTCCATTCCTTTCCATTCCACGTTCCATTCCACTTTCCATTCCTCGTTCCATTCCACATTACACTCCACGTTCCATTGTATTCCATAACATTCCACATTCCATTCCATATTCCATTCCATTCCATTCCATTACACATTTCATTCCACATTCCATTCCATTCCATTCCAGGTTCCATTCCATTACATTCCATGTTACATTCCACATTACTTTCCTTTCCATTCCACATTCATTCCATTGAATTCCATTCCATTAAACATTCCATTCCATTCCATTTCCCATTCCATTCAACTTGCCACTCAATGCCATAACACGTTCCATTCAAATCTATTCCACTTTCCATTAAACTTTCCATTCCACTTTCCTTTCCACGTTCAATTCCACGATCCATTCCATTCCATTCCACATCCCATTCCACTTCCCATTCTTTTCCATTCCACAATCCATTCCATTCAATTTCACATTCCATTGCACTCCATTCCACATTGCATTCGCTTCCATTCCATTCCACATTCCATTCCATTCCATTCCAATTTCCATTCCACCTTCCATTCCACGTTCAATACTGGTCCATTACACATTCCGTTCCACTTTCAAGACCATTCCATTCCACATTCCATTCCACATTCCATTCCATATTCCATTCCATTCCATTCCATTCCACATTCCAGTCCATTCCATTCCACATTCCATTCCACATTCCATTCTATTCCATTCCGAATTGCATTCTATTCCATTCCACATTCCATTCCACATTCCTTTCAATTCCATTCCACATTCCATTCCACATTTCTTTCCATTCCATTCAGCATTCCGTTCCATACCATTCCACATTCCATTCCTTTCCATTCCTCGTTCAATTCCACTTTCCATTCCTCGTTCCATTCCACATTACAATGCACATTCCATTGCATTCCATAACATTCCACATTCCATTCCACATTTCATTCCATTCCATTCCACATTCCATTCCATTCCATTGAATTCCAAATTCCCTTCCATTCCACGTTCCATTCCATGTTCCACTCCACGTTCCATTCCGCAATCCATTCCATTCCATTCTACATTCCATTCCACTTTCCGTTCCATTCCATTCCACGTTCAACTCCATTCCATTGCATTCCAGTCCACACTCGATTCTATTCCATTCCATTCCAAATTCCATTCCACATTTCATTCCATTCCATTACACATTACATTCCAAATTCCTTTCTTTTCCATTCCAAATTCCACTCCATTCCTTTCCACATTCCATTCCATAGCATTCCACATTCCATTCTACATTCCATTCCATTCCGTTCCACATTCTATTCCATTCCATTCCTTTCCACATTCCATTCTAATACATTCCACGTTCCATTCTACATTCCTTTCCACATTGCATTTCATTCCATTCCACTTTTCATTCCATTACATTCCTAGTTTCATTCCATTCCAGTTTCCATTCCATTCCATTCCACGTTCCACTCTACATTCCATTCCATTCCACTCCACGTTCTGCTCCATTCCATTCCACGTTCCATTAAACATTCCATTCCATTCCATTCCACTTTCTATTCCGTATTTCATTCCATTAAATTCCACATTCCATTACATTCCATTCCCTTCCATTCCACATTACATTCCACTCCATTGCATTCTATTCCACTTTCTATTCCGTTATATTCCACATTACATTCAATTCCATTCTCTTCCACTCCAAATTCCATTCCATTATATTCCACATTCCATTCCACTCCATTTCACATTCCATTCCACATTCCAATCCATTCCATTCAACATTCCATTCCACATTCCATTGCATTCCATTGCAACTTCCATTCCAAATTCCATTCGCTTCCATTCCACATTCCATTCGATTCCATTCCATTCCATTCCACATTCGATTCAACATTCCATTCCGTTTCATTCCACTTTACATTCAGTTCGATTCCATTCCATTCCACGTTCCATTCCACATTGCATTCCATTCCATTCCACATTCGTTTCCACATTCCATTCCATTCCATTCCACATTCCATTATATTCAATTCCATTCCACTCCACGTTCCGTTCCACATTCCATTCCTTTCTATTCCATATTCAATTCCGAATTCCATTGCATTCCATTCCACTTTCCATTCCACATTCCATTCAACATTCCATTCCATTTCATTCAACATTCCTTTATACCTTCCATTCCACAATCCATTCCATGCCATTCCACTACACATTCCCTTCCATACTTTATCGTGTTCCATTCCACCTGACTTTCCACATTCCATTCCATTCCATTCCACTTTCCTTTCCACATTCCATTCCATTCCTTGCTCATACCATTCCACATTCCATTCCTCCTTCTATTCCACATTCCCTTCCACTCCATTCCATTCCACATTCAATTCCACATTCCATTCCACGTTCCATTCCACATTCCATTCCATTCTATTCCACATTGCATTCCACATTCCATTCCACATTTCATTCCATTACATTCCACATTCCATTCCACATTCCATTCCATTGCATTCCACATTCCATTGCACTTTCCATTCCACGTTCCATTCCATTCCATTCCACACTCCATTCCACATTCCATGGTATGTTCCATTCTACTTGGCATTCCACAATCCATTCCACTCCATTCCACTTTCCATTCCATTTGATTCCATATTACATTCCATTCCATTCCACGTTCCATTCCTCGTTCCATTCCAAGTTCCATTCCATTCCATTCCACGTTCCATTCTGTTCCATTCCACTTTCAATTTCACTGCATTCCACATGCCGTTCTACATTCCATTTCACATTCCATACCACATTCCATTTCACATTTCATTCCGCTCCTTTGCATTCCATTCCACATTCCGCATTCCATTCCACTTTCCCTTCCACATTCCATTCCATTCCATTCCACATTCCTTTGCACATTCGAGGCCATTCCATTCCACATTCCATACCACATTCCATTCCATACCATTCCAAGCTCCTTTCCCCCTAACATTCCACTTTCCATTCGTCATTCCGTTTCATATTCAACTCCACATTCCATTCCATATACCATTCCATTCCATTGCACATTCCATTCCACATTCCCTTCCTTATTCCCTTCCACATTCCATTCGATTCCATTCCACAATCCATTCAAAATTTCATTGCTTTCCATTTCACATTCCATTCCACATTCCATTCCACATGCCCTTCCACATTCCATTCCATTCCATTCCACATTCCTTTGCACGTTCCATTCCACGTTCCATTACATTCCATTCCACATTCCAATCCACATCCCATATCACATTCCATTCCACATCCCATACCACATTCCCTTCCACATTACATTCCATTCCATTCCACATTCCATACCACATTCCAATACATTCCACGTTCCATTCCATTCCATTCCATATTCCATTCCATATTCCATTCCACGTTTCATTCCATTCCATTCCACCTTCCATTCTACTTTCCATTAGACGTTCCATTCCTTTCCATTCCACTTTCCATTCTACATTCTATTAGAGGTTCCATTCCGTGTTACATTCCACGTTCCATTTCATTCCATTCCACATTACATTCCACGTTCCATTCGATTCGATTCAACATTCCATTCCTTTCCATTCCAAGTTCCATTCCACGTTCCATGCTGCATTCCAATCCAAGTTCCATTCCTCGTTCCATTCCATTCAATTCCTCTTTCCATTCCAAGTTCCATTGCATTCCACTCCACGTTGCATTCCATTCCATTCCACGTTGCATTTCATTCCATTCCACTTTCCATTCCACATTCCATTTCACATTCCATTCCACCTTCCATTCCATTCCATTCCACTCCATTTCTCATTCCATTCCCATCCATTCCACTTTCCATTCCAATCTATTCCATATTCCATTCCACATTCCATTCCATATTCCATTCTATATTCTATTCCACATTCCATTCCACATTACTTTCCATTACATTGCACATTCCATTGTCTCACATTCCACATTTGTTTCCATTCATTCCACATTCCATTCCACATTCTATTAGTTTCCATTTCAAATTCCATTCTCTTCCATTCCACATTTCATTCCACATTCCATTCCATTCAGTTCCACATTCCATTGCATTCCATTCCACAGTCCATTACATTCCACATTCCATTCCTTTCCATTCAATTCCAAATTCTATTCTATTCCTTTCCACATTCCATTCCTTTCCATTCCACATTTCATTCAATTCTACATTCAATTCCATTTCAATTTCCTTTCCTCAATCCATTCCACATTCCATTCAACATTCCATTCAACATTCCATTCAATTCCATTCCTCGTTCCATTCTACATTCCATTCCGTTCCATTACCCATTCTGTTCCACATTCCATTCCATATTCCATTCCTTTCCATTCCTCGTCCCATTCCACAATCCATTAAATGTTCCATTAAACATTCCATTCCATTCCATTTCACGTTCCATTCCACAATCAATTCCATTTGATTCCACATTCGGTTCCATTTCCTTTCACTTTCCATTTCACATTCCATTCCATTCCATTCGACTCTACATTCCATTCCCTTCCATTCCACATTCCACTCCATGTTCCACTCCACGTTCCAATCCTCGTTCCATTCCGCGTTCTATTCCATCCCATTCCACATTCCATTTAATTCCATTACACACTCCATTCAATTTCCATTCCACGTTCCATTCCACGTTCCATTCCACATTCCATTCCTTTCCATTCCAAGTTCCATTCCATTTTCCATTCCATGTTACATTCCAGATTCCATTCCACATTGCATTACACATTCCATTCCATTCCATTCCACATTCCATTGCAAATTCCATTCCACATTCCATTCAACATTCCATTGCATTCCATTCCACATTCCATTCCATTAAACATTCCATTCCATTCCATTAATCATTCCATTCCACATTCCATTCCGTCCACACCACATTCCATTCCACGTTCCATTCCATTCCATTCCCCTTTCCATACCATGTCCTTTTCCACGTTCCATTCCACATTCCATTCCACATTCCATTCCATTTCTTTCCAGATTCCATTCCATTCCATTCCATTCCACAGTACTTTCCATTGCATTCCACTTTCAATTCCATTCCATTCCAAATTCCATTCAATTCCACTTCACGTTGCATTCCATTCCATTGCACATTCCATTCAATTCCATTCCACATTAAATTTCAAATTCCTTTCCATTCCATTCCACGTTCCAATCTATTCCATTCCAAGTTCCATTCCACATACCATTCTATTCCATTCCACTTTCTATTCCATTCCATTCCATTCCACGTTCCTTTCCACGTTCCATTCCACGTTCCATTCCATTCCATTTCACATACCATTCCATATTCCATTCCATTCCATTACACATTCCTTTCCATTCCTTTCCATATTCCATTCCAGATTCCATTCCATTCCATTCCACATTGCATCCCATTCCATTCCCTTCCATTGCACATTCCATATCCCTCCAATCCACATTCCATTCCATTCCATTCTTCATTCCATTCCACATTCAATTCCACGTTTTCTTCCACTATTCATTCCAATTTCCATTCCACTTTCTATTATAAGTTCCATTCCACGTTCCATTCCAAATTTCATTCCATTTCATTTCAAATTCATTCCATTTCATTCCATTCCACATTTCATTATATTCCATTCCATTCGTCATTCCATTCCATTGCATTCCATTCCACATTCCAATCCATTCCACATTCCACTATTTTCCATTCCACATTCCATTCAATTGCATTCCACATTCCTTTCCGTTCCACCTTCCATTCCACATTCCGTTCCGCATTAAGTTTAATTCTATTCCATTCCATTCCATTCCATTCCACATTCCATTCCATTCCATTCCACATTACCTTCCATTCCATTCCATTTTCCATTCCCTTCCATTTCACATTCCGTTCCACATTCCATTCCACGTTTCATTCCACTCCATTCTACCTTTCATTCCATACCGCGTTCCATTCCATTCCATTCCACGTTCCACTCCACGTTCCACTCCACGTTCCATTCAACGTTCCATTCCATGTTCAATTCCATTACATTCCACGTTCCTTTCCACATTCCATTCCATTCCGTTCCTCATTCCTTTCCACAATCCATTCCACATTCAATTCCATTCAATTCCACATTCCATTTTATTACATTCCACATTCCATTGCATTCTGTTCCATTCCACTCGTCATTCCATTACACATTCCATTCCATTCCATTCTACTTTCCATTCCGTTCCATTCCATTCCATTCCACATTCTATTGCATTCAACATTCCATTACACATTCCATTTTTTTCCATTCCACATTCCATTCCACATTCCATTCCATTGTATTCCACATTCCATTCCACTTTCCATTCCATTCCATTCCACATTCCATTCCACATTCCATTCCATTCCACCCCTCATTGCCTTCCACATTCTATTCCATTCCATTGCACATTCCATAACATTCCATTCCTCATTCCATTCCATTTCATTTGGCATTCCTTCCAGTCCTTTCCACATTCCATTCCACTTTCCATTCTACTCCTTTCCACATTCCATTCCAACTTCCGTTACATTCCATTCCACATTCAATTCCATTCCATTCCACATTCCATTCCATTCCATTCCATTCCCTTTTACATTCCATTCTTTCGGCATTCCTTTCCATTCCATTCCACATTGCATTCCAATCCTTTCCACATTCTTTCCCTTCCATTCCATTCCACAATCCACTCCACATTCCATTCCATTCCACTTTTCATTCCACTTTCCATTCCACATTCCTTTCCATTCCATGTTCCAGTCCACTTTCCTTTCCACGTTGCATTCCTCATTCCATTCCAATCCATTCCACATTACATTGCCCATTCCATTCCATTCCGATAAACATTCCATTCCTTTCCATTCCGTTAAACATTCCATTCCATTCCATGTATTCCATATTCCATTCCATTCCTTTCCATATTCCATTCCATTCCATTTTACATTCCATTCCATTCCATTCCACATGCCATTTCACTCCATTTCACATTCCATTATATTCCTTTACATTCCTTACCAAATTCTCTTCCCATTCCATTCCACATTCCTTTCCACGTTGCATTCAACATTCCATTCCACTTTCGATTCCACGTTCCATTCCATATTTCATTTCATTCCATTTCATATTCCATTCCACATTCCATTCCATTCCATTCCACATTCCATTCCACTTTCCATTCAATTCCATTCCACATTCGATTCCATTCCATTCCATTCTACATTCCATTTTATTCCATTCTACTTTCTATTCCATTCCATTCCAATTTCCATTCCATTTGATTCCACATTCCATTCCATTCCGTTCCAGTTTCCTTTCCACATTCCATTACTTTCCATTCCACATTCCATAGCACTTTGCATTCCATTCCATTGCATTCCACATTCCATTGCATTCCATTCCACATTCCATTCCACAATCCATTCCACATTCCATTCCATTCCACTCCATTTCATTCTACATTCCATTCCACAGTCCATTCCACATTCTTTCCATTCCATTCCATTCCACAATCCATTCCACATTCCATTCCATTCCACTTTTCATTCCACTTTCCATTCCACATTCCTTTCCATTCCACGTTCCAGTCCACTTTCCTTTCCACGTTGCATTCCTCATTCCATTCCATTCCATTCCACATTACATTGCCCATTCCATTCCATTCCTTTAAACATTCCATTCCATTCCCTGTATTCCATATTCCATTCCATTCCTTTCATATTCCATTCCATACCATTTTACATTCCATCCCATTCCATTCCACATGCCATTCCACTCCATTTCACATTCCATTATATTCCTTTACGTTCCTTACCAAATTCCCTTCCCATTCCATTCCACTTTCCTTTCCACATTCCATTCAACTTTCCATTCCACTTTCCATTCCACGTTCCATTCCACATTTCATTTCATTCCATTTCATATTCCATTCCACATTCCATTCCATTCCATTCCACATTCCAATCCACTCTCCATTCAATTCCATTCCACATTCCATTCCATTCCATTCCATTCTACATTCCATTTTATTCCATTCTACTTTCTATTCCATTCCATTCCACATTCCATTCCATTTGATTCCACATTCCACTCCATTCCGTTCCACTTTCCTTTCCACATTCCATTACGTTCCAGTACACATTCCATACCACATTGCATTCCATTCCATTGCATTCCACATTCCATTGCATTCCATTCCACATTCCATTCCACAATCCATTCCACATTCCATTCCATTCCACTCCATTCCATTCTACATTCCATTCCACAGTCCATTCCATTCCACATTCCATTCCACAATCCATTCCATTCCATTCGTCTTTCCATTCCACATTCCATTCCACCTTCCGTTCCATACCATTCCAGTGTCCATTCAATTCAATTCCACATTCTATTCAATTCCTTTACACATTCTATTTCATTCCATTTCATTCCATTCTACATACCATTCCATTCCTTTCGGCATTCCATTCCTTTCCTTTCCACCTTCCATTCCATTCTATTCCATTTCATATTCCTTTCCATTCCATTACAAATTCCATTCCATTCCATTCCACATTCCATTCCATTCTTTTGCAGGTTCCATTCCACATTCCATTCCATTCAATTCCAGTTTCCATTCCACATTCTATTCCACATTTCTTTCTATTCCATTCCACATTCCATTCCATTCCATTCCACATTCCATTCCACATTCCCATTCAACATTCCATTCCACATCCCATTCCATTGCATTCCTCATCGCATTCCACATTCCATTCCATTCCACATTCCATTCCATTCTACATTTCATGCCATTCCACTACATTCCATTCTACATACGATTCCATTCTATTCCACTCCATTCCATTCCACATTTCATTCCATTCCACTCCATTCCATTCCGTTTTCCATTCCACATTCCATTCCATTCCATTCCACATTCCATTCCACATTATATACCTTTGCATTCCACATTCCATTCCATTCAACATTTCATTCCATTCCACTCCATTCCATTCCGTTTTCCATTCCACATTCCATTCCATTCCATTCCACATTCCATTCCACATTATATACCTTTGCATTCCACATTCCATTCCACATTCCTTTCCATTCCACATTCCATTCCATTCAATTTCATATTCCATTACTTTCCAGATTCTATTCTATTCCTTTCCATCCCACTTTCCATTCCACATTCTATTACACATTCCATTCCATACCACGTTACATACCACATTCTATTCTGCATTCCATTTCACTTTCCATTCCACATTCCATATCATATTCCTTTCCATTCCAATACACATTCCATTGCACATTCCATTCTAGCCCATTCCATATTGTGTTCCATTCCATTTCACATTCAACTTCGCATTCCATTCCATTCCATTCTACATTCCATTTCACATTGCATTCCATTCCATTCCACCTTCCATTCCATTCCATTCCACATTGCTTTCCACGTCGCATTGCTTTCCATTCCACATTACATTCCACATTCCAATACACTTTCCCTTCCTCATTCCATTCCATTCCGTTCCTCACTCCATTCCATTCCTTTCCACATTCTACTCCACTGCATTCCATATTTCATTCCCTTCCATTAAATTCCAAATTCCATTCCATTCCCTTCCATTAAAAAATCAATTCCTTTCCACATTCCATTCAATTCCATTCCACATTCCACTCCACATTCCATTCTATTCCGTTCCACATTCCATTCCATTCCAGTTCTCATTCCATTCCATTCCAATCCACATTGCATTACATTCCATTCCATATTCCATTACACATTCCTTTGAATTCCACATTCCCTTCCATTCCATTACATACTACATTCCATTCCATTCCACATTGGATTCCATTCCATTCCATATTCCATTCCTCATTCCATTGCATTCCATTCCACATGCCATACCATATTCCATTCCATTCCATTACACATTCCATTCCACATTCCATTTCACATTTCATTCCTTTCCATTATACATTCCATTCCACATTGCATTCCATTCCGTTCCACATTCCATTCCATTCCATTCCACATTCCATTCCATTCCATTCCATTCCACATTCCATTCCATCCTACATTCCATTCCACATCGCATTCCTTTTCCTTCCACATTCCATTCCATTCCATTCCACATTCCTTTGTATATCGCATTCCTTTGCATTACACATTCCATTCCACATTCCATTACACTATCCTTTCCTCATTCCATTCCTTTCCATTATACATTCCACTCCATTCCATTCCACATTCCATTCCATTTCATTCCACATTCCATTCCACATTTCATTCCATTCGACATTCCATTCCATCCTCTTCCCATTCTATTCAATTCCTGTTAACATTCCATTCCATTCCTTTCCATATTCCATTCCATTCCATTGCACTTTCCATTCCATTCCATTCCTCATTCCATTCCACATTCCATTCCCTTCCATTCCATTCCAAATTCCATTCCATTCCATTCCATTCTAAATTTCTTTCCATTCCAATTTCTAATCCATTCCATTCTACATTCCATTCCACATTGCTATCCATTCCATTCCAAATCCCATTGCATTCCATTGCACCATCAATTCCATTCCACATTGTATTCCATTCCGTTCCACATTCCATTACATACCACTTTCCATTCCACATTCCATTCCATGTTCCATTCTACATTCCGTTCCATTCTATTCCACATACCATTACACATTCCATTCATTTCTATTCCACATTCCATTCCACGTTCCATTCCACATTGCAATACATTCCATTCCACATACCATTCCATTCCACTCCAGGTTCCATTCCATTCCACATTACACTCCACATTCCGTTCAATTCCATTCCACATTCCAATCCATTCTATTCCACATTCCATACTACTTTCCATTCCATTCCTTTCCACATTCCATTCCACATTCCTTTCCATTCCACATTCTTTCCATTCCATTCCACATTCCATATTCCATTCCGTTCCTCACCACATTCCATTCCATTCCATTCCACCTTCCATTCCACATTCCATTCCATTCCATTCCACATTCCATTCCACATCATATTCCATTCTATTCCAAATTCTATTCCACTTTCCATTTCACATTCCATTCCACATTCCATTCCATTCCATTCCGTTCCACATTGCATTCCATTAGAGTTAACATTCCATTACATTCCATTCAACCTTCCATTCTACATTCCATTCCATTCCATTCCAATCGATATTCCATTCCATTCCATTCCGAATTCCATTCCACAATATATTTCACTTTCCTTTCCATATTCCATTCCACTCTCTATTCCACTTTCCACTCCACGTACCATTCCATTCCATTCCACATTCCTTTCCATTCCATTCCACATTCCATTCCATTCCATTCCACATTCCATTCCACATTCCATTTAATATTCCATTCCATATTCCTTTCTATTCCATACCAGATTCCATTCCTTTCCATTCCACATTAAATTCCAAATCCATTCCACGTTCCTTTCCACATTCCATTCCTTTCCCCTCCTTCCCACATTCCAATACATTCCACTTTCCATTCCATTACATTCCACTTTCCATTCCACATTCCATTCCGTTCCATTCCACATTCCATTACACATTCCATTCCATTCCACATTCTCTTCCATTCCATCCCAAATTCCCTTCCATTCCATCCCACATTCCCTTCCATTCCATTCCACATTCCTTTTCTTTCCATTCCAGTCTGCATTCCATTTTATTCCATATTCCATTGCATTCCATTCCACATTCCATTCCTTTCCACATTCCTTTCCATTACATTAAACGTTCCATTACACATTATATTATTCATTCCATTGCATTCCATTCCACATTCCATTCCATACCATTACACAATCCTTTACATTTCGTTCCACTTTCCATTCCATTCCACGTTCCATTCCATGCCACGTACCACTGCACATTCCATTCCACTTTCTGTTCCACATTCCATTCCACATTCCTTTCCATTCCATTCCACCTTCCATTCCACTCCAAATTCCATTCCACATTCCATTCGATTCAATTAAACATTCCATTCCATTCCATTCCACATTCCATTCGACATTCCATTCCACATTCCATTCCATTCCATTCCACATTCCATTCCATTCCTCCATTCCACACTCCACTCCATTCCTCGATTCCACCTTCCTTTCCATTCCATTCACATTACATTCCACATTCCATTTGATTCCATTCCTTATTCCATTCCACATTCTATTTTATTCCACACTCTATTCCATTCCATTCCATTCATTTCCACAATCCATTCCACTGCATTCCACGTTCAATTAAACATTCCCATCCATTCCATTCCACATTCCATTCCATGCCTCATTCTATTCCAAATTACATTCGATTCCATTTGACATTCCATTCCACATCGCATACCATTCAATTCCTCTTTCAATTCCACATTCCATTCCATTCAGTTCCACACTGCATTTCATATTCCATTTCAAATTCCATTCCACATTCCATTCCATTCCATTGCATTCCACATTCCATTCCATTCTTTCCACAGTCAATTCCAATACATTCAAGATTCTATGCCCTTCCTTTCCAATCCACATTCCATTCCATTCCATTTCACATTCCATTCCATTCACATTCCATTCCACATTGCATTCCGTTCCATTCCATATTTCATTCCATTCCATTGCACATACCATTCCATTCCATTCCGTATTTCATTCCCTTCCATTCCATTCCACATACCATTCCATTCCTTTCCATATTCCATTACATTGTATTCCACATTCCATTCCATTCCATTCCATTCCATTCCATTCCTATTTCCTTTGCTTTCCTTTCCAAATTCCATTCCATTCCATTCCAAATTACATTCCATTCTATTCCACATTACATTCCATTCCATTCCACATTCCATTCCATTCCATTCCACATTCCATTCCATTCCATTCCACATCCCAGTACATTACATTCCACCTTCCTTTCTATTCCATTCCGTGTTCCATTCCACATTCAATTCCACATTCCATTCCTTTCCATTCCACATTCCATTCCTTTCCACTCCACGTTCCTTTCCATTCCATTCCACATTCCGTTTCATTGCATTCCATTCCGTTCCACATTCCATAGCATACCACGTTCCATTCCACATTCCATTCCACATTACATTCCATGTTCCTTTCTACATTCCATTCCATTCCATTACACATACCATTCAACATTCCATTCAATTCCATTCCATATTCCATTCCACATTCCAATCCATTCCATTCCTCACCCCATTCCATTCTACTCCACATTCCATTCCGTTCCATATTCCATTCCACATTCCATTCCATTCCACACTCCATTCAATTCTGTTCCATATTTCATTCCACTTTCCATTCCTTTCCATTCCAATTTCCATTCCACATTCTTTCCATTGATTCCACATTCCATATTCCATTCAATTTCGTTCCACATTCCATTCCATTCCATTCCACACACCATTCTCTTATATTCCGCCTTCCATTCCACTTTCTTCCATTCCATTCCTCATTCCATTCCATTCCATTCCATTCTAATTTTCATTCCATTCCATTCCACATTCCATTCCATTCCATTCCACATTGCATTTCATTCCTTTCCATTCCATTCCACGTAGCATTCCACGTTCGATTCCATCCCATTCCACATTCCTTTCCACATTCCTTTCCATTCCATTCTACTTTCCATTCCACGTTCCATTCCATTCCATTGCACATTCCATTCCACATTCCATTGCATTCTATTCCATTCCATATTCCTTTCCATTCCATTGAATGGAATGTGGAAAAGAATTTGAAATGAAATTGAATCCATTCCACATTGAATTACATTCCATATTCCATTCCATTCCATTCCACATTCCATTCTATTCCATTCCTCATTATATACCACTTTCCATTCCATGGAAAGGAATCAAATGGAATATAGAAAGTATTGTGAAATAGAATGTAATGGAACTTGGAATGGAACATAGAATGGAACTTCTAATGTAACATAGAATGAAGAATGGAATGGAATGAAATGTGACGTGTAATTGAATGTGTAACGGAATGTGAAATGGAATGGAATGGAACGTGGAATGTAGTGGAATGGAAAGTGGTATGGAATGTGGAATGGAATGGACTAGATTATGGAATGCAACGTGGTATGGGATGAGGAATGGAATGGAATGGAATGTGTAATGGAAACTTGTATGGAACGGAATGGAATGTGAAAGGGAATGTGGAATGCAATATGGAATGGAAAGTGAAAGAGAATGTGGAATGGAATCTGGAATGGAATGTGGAATGGAATGTGGAATGGATCTTGGAATGGAATGGAATACAAAGTGGAAGCAACGTGTAATGGAATGGAATGGAACATGGAATGGAACGTGCAATGGAACGTGGAATGGAATGTTGAACGAAATGTGCAATGGAATATGGAATGGAACGTGGAATGGAATGTGGAATGCAATGTGGCATTGAACGTGGAATGGAATGGAATTGAAGATGGAATGGAACTTGGAATGGAATGGAATAGAAATTGGAATGGAACGTGGAAATTAATGTGGAATGGAACTTGGAATGTAAACTACAATGGAATGTGGAATGGAATGTGGAATGCCACGAAATGGAATGTGGAATGGAATGTGCATTGCAATGTCGAAAAGAACGTTTAATGGAATGGAATGGAAAGTGGAATGGAAAGTGGAATGTAACGTGGAATTGAGCATGGAATCGAATGGAATGGATAGTGGAATGGAAACAGGAAAGGAACGAACTGGAATGTGACATGGAATGTAAAATGAAACGTGGAATGGAATTGAATGGAATGTGGAAAGGAATGTGGAATGGAATGTGGAATGGAATGGAATGGAAAGTAGAATGCAATGTGGAATGGAATGGAATGGAGTGGAATGTGGAAAGGAATGTGTAATGGAACGTAGAATGGAACGGAATGGAAATTGGAATGGAATGTGGAATGCAACGTGGAATGGAATGGAATTGAACGGAATGGATTGTAGAATGTAATTTGGAATGGAATGTGGAGTGGAGCGAGGTATGGAACAGAACGGAATGTGGAATGGGAAGGAATGGAATGTTGAATGTAACGTGGAATGGAATGGAAAGGAAGTTCGAAGGTTACATGGAATGCAACGTGGAATGGAAAGTTGAATGGAACTTGGAATGGAATTTGCAATGGAAAGTGGAATGGGACATGGAATGGAAAGGAATGTAAACTGGAGTGCAACGTGGAAAGGAATGTAATGGAACGTTTAATGGAACGTGGAACGGACTGTGGAATGGCATGTGAAATGGAATATGGAATGGATTGAAATGGAATGTGGAAGAGAATGTGGAATGGAATCCAAGCCAATGTGGAATGGAATGTGGAATGGAATGTAAAGTAATGTGGAATGGAAAGTGGAATGGAATGTTTGGAATGTGGAATGGAATGTAATGTAATGTGGAATGGAATGTAATGAAATGTGGAATGGAATCTGGAATGGAATGTAATGGAATGTGGAATGGAATGTGCAATGTAATATAATGGAATGTATAATGGAACGGAATGGAATTTGGAATGGAATGTGGAATGGAATGCAGAAGAGAAAGCTGAATGGAATGGAATGGATTGGGAAGTGCAATGGAACTTGGAATGGAATGGAATGGAATGTGGAATGCAATTTGGAATGTAACATGGAATAAAATGTGGGATGGAATGGAAAGGAATGTGGAATGCAAAGGAATGCAATGTTGAATGGAATGTGGAATGGATTGGAATGGAATGTGGAATAGAATGTGGTGTGGAATGGAATGGACTGTGGAATGGAATGGAATGGAATGTGGACTGGAACCTGGAATGGAATGGAATGGAACGTGGAATGGAATGTGGAATGGAATGTGGAATGGAATGTGGTATGAAACTTAGAATGGAATTGAATGGAATTTGGAATGGAGTTTTTAATGGAATGTGGAATGAAATGTGGAGTGGAACGTGGAATGGAACGTGGAATGGAGTGGAATGGAACATGGAATGGAAAGTGGAATGGAAGCAGGAATAGATCTTTGAATGGAATGGAAAGGAACGTGGAATTGAAGGTTGAATTGAATGTGGAACGGAATGGAATGGAATGCGGAATGGAATCTGGAATGGAATGGAAAGGAATGTGGAATGGAATGGAATGGAATGTGGAATGGAATATAACGGAATATTGAATGGAATGTGGAGTGGCACTTGCAATGGAACGGAGTGTAATGTGGAATGGAATGGGGAATGGAATGTGAAATGGTACGCGGAATGGAATGAAAAGTGAAATGCAACATGGAATGGAAAGCAATGGAAAGTGCAATGGAACGTGGAACGGCAAGTGGAATGCAATGGAATGGAACGTGGAATGGAATTGAATGAAACGTGGTATGGATTGCGGAATGGAACGTGGAATTGAATGTGCAATGGAATGTGGAAAGGAACGTGGAATGGAATGGAATGGAAAGTGGAATGGAACGTGGAATGGAATGGATTGCAATGTGGAATGGAATGTGGAATTGAATGCGGAATGGAACGGATTTTGGAATGGAATGTGGAATGGAATGTGGAATGCAACAGAATGGAACGTGGAAAGGAATGTGGAACGGAAAGTGGAATGGAAAGTGGATATGGAATGGAATGGAATGTGGAAAAGAATGTGGAATGAAATCGAATGGAAAGTGGAAATGAATGTGGAATGGAATGGAAAGGAATGTGGAATGGAATGTGGAATGGAATGGAATGAGGTGGGGAATGTGGAATGGAATGTGGACTGCAATGTGGAATGAAATGGAATGGAATGTAGAATGGAATATGGAATTGAATGGAATGGAATGTCTAATGAAATGTGCGATGGAATGGAATGGAATGTTGAATGCAAAGTGGAATAGAATGTGGAATTGAATGGAATGGAATTTTGGATGGAATGTGGAATGGAATTGAACGGAAGGAGGAAGGGAATGTGGAATGGAAAGTGATAGGTAATGTGGAACAGAATGTGGAATGGAATGGAATGGAATCTGGAATGGAATGTGGAATGGTATGGAATGGAATGTGGACTGGAATGTGGAGAGGAATGTGGAAAAGAACGGAATGGAATGTGGAAAGGAATGTGGAATGGAACGCTTTATGGAACGGAATGGAGTGTGGAATGCAATGTGCAGTGGAATGTGGAATGGATCGTGGAATGTAAGGGAATGGAATGTGGAATGGAAGGTGGAATGGAATGCAGACTAATGTGGACTGGAATATGGAGTGGCATGTGGAATAGATCGGAATGGAATGTTGAATGGAATGTGGAATGGAACGTGTTATGGAACGGAACGGAATGTGGAATGCAATGTGCAAAGGAATGTGGAATGCATCATAGAAAGGAATGGAATGGAATGTAGAATGGAAAGTGGAATGGAATGGAATGGAATGTGGAATGGAATGGAATGGAATTTAATGTGGAATAGAATGGAATGGAATGTGTAATGGAATGGAATGGAAAGTGAAATAGAATGTGGAAAAATAGGTGAAATGGAATGTGGAATGGGATGTGGAACTGAATGAAATGGAAAGTGGAAAGGAATGGAATGGAATGGAACGTGGAACGGAACGGAATGGAACTAGCAATGGAACGTGTAATGGATCATGGAATGGAAAGTGGAATGGAACGTGGAATGGAATGTAGGATGAAATGGAATGGAATGTGGTATGAATCCTTGAATACAATGGAATGGAATGTGGAAAGGAATGTGGAATGGAAAGTAATGGAATGAGATTGTAATCTGGAATGGAATGGAATGGTATGTGGAATGGAATGGAGTGGAATAGAATGGAATGTGGAATGGATTGGAATGTGGAATTGAATGGAATGGAATGAGGAATGGAATTTAATGGAATGGAATGTGGAATTGAATGGAATGCAATGTGGAATGGATCGGATTTGAATGTGGAATGGAATTGAATGTAATGTGGAATGAAATGTGGAACGCAATGAGGAATGGATTGTGTAATGGAATGGAATGGAATGTGGAAGTTAATGGAATGGAATGCGGAATGAAATGCATTGGAATTTGGAATGGTAAGTAGAATGGAATGGAGAGGAATGTTGAATGGAATGTTGAATGGAATGGAATGGAAAGTGAAATGGAATGGAATGGAATGCGGAATGGAATGTGGAATGGCATGGAATGGAAGGTGAAATAGAATGGAATGGAATGTGGAATGGAATTTCGAATGGAAAGTGGAATTGAATGGACTGGAATGTGTAATGGAATAGAATGGAAAGTGAAATAGAATGTGGTAAAGAATGTGATATGGAATGTGGAGTGGAATGAGAAACAGAATGAAATGGTACGTGGAATGGAAAGGAATGGAAAATGTAAAGGGATGGAATGAAATGGAACGTGGAATTAAACGTGGAACGGAAAATCGAATGGAATGTGTAATGGAATCTGGAATGGAATCTCGAATGGAATGGAATGGAATGTGGAATGAAATGTGGAATGGAATGGAATGCAATGTAGAATGGAATGCAATGCAATGAGAATGGAATGTGAAATGCAATGGAATGGAATGTGGAATGGAATTTGGAATGGACTGTGGAATGGAAAGTTGAATGGAACGGATAGGATTCTGGAATGGAATGTGGAATGGAATGTGCAATGAAATGTTGAATAGAACGGAATGAAATGTGGAATGGAATGTGCAATGGAATGTGGAATGGAAAGGAATGGAATGTGGAATGTAACGTGGAACGGAATGTTGAATTGATTGTGGAATGGAATAGAATGGAATGTGGAATGGAAGGAGAAATGCAATGAGAAATGGAGAGGAATGGAAGGGAATGTGGAATGGAATGTGGAGTGGAATGGAATGGAATGCGCAATGGAATATGGAATGGAAATGAAAGGAATGAGGAATAGAATGGAATGCAATGTGGAATGTAATGTGGAATGGAATGGAATGGAATGTGGAATGGAATGGAATGGAATGTGGAATGGAATTGAATGGAATGGAATTTAAACAGAAATAGAATGTGGAATGAAATGTGAATTGGAATGTAGAATGGAACGAGGAAAGGAATGAATTGGAACGTGGAATGGAATGGAAAGGAATGGTATGGAATGGAACGTGGAATGGAACATGGAATGGAACGTTTAATGGAAAGTGGTATAAAATGTGGAATAGAATAGAATGGAATGTGGAATGGAATGTGTAAAATAATGCAAAGAAAGAGAATGGAATGTGGAATAGGATGGAATGGAATGTGGAATGGAATGTTGAATGGAATGTGGAATGGAATGTGGAATGCAATATGGAATGGAACGGAATGGAATGTAAAATTGAATGTGCAATGGAATGTGGTATGGAATGTGGAATGGAACGGAATGGAATGTGGAATGTGGAATAAGAAATGTTGAATGGAATGTGGAATGGAATGTGGAATAGAATGTGGAACAGAACAGATTGGAATGTGGAATGGAATGTGAAATGGAATGAGGAATGAATCGTGGAATGGAATATGGAATGAAATGGAATGGAATGTGGAATGGAATGCGGAAAGGAACTTGAAATGGAAAGCAATTTAATGGAATGTGGAATGGAATTTGGATTGGAATGGAATGTGCAATGGAATGTGGATTGGAATGGAATGGAATGCGGAACGCAATGTGGTATCGAATGGAATGGAATGGAATGTGGAATGGAATGGAATTGAATGTTGAATGGAATGTGGAATGGAATGGAAAGGTATCTGGAATGGAATGTGGAATGGAATGGAATGGAATGGAATGGGGAATGGAATGGAATAGAATGTGGAATGGAATGGAATGGAATGTGGAATAGAATGTGCAATGGAATGCAATGGAAAGTGGAATGGAATGGAAAGGAATGTGTAATGCAATGGAATGGAGTGGAATGTGGAATGGAGTGTGGATTTGATGGAATGGAATGTGCAATGGAATGGAATGGACTGTGCAATGAAATGTGGAAAGGAATGTGGAATGGAATGGAACCAAATGTGGAATGGAATGTGGAATATGAAGGAATGGAATGCGTAATGGAATGCAATAGAATGTGGAACGGAATGGAATGGAATTTGGAATGGTAATGAATGGAACGTGGAATGGGAAGTGTAGTGGAAAGTGGAATGGGATGTGGAATGGAATGGTATGTGCAATGGAATGGAATGGAATGCAATAAATAAAGGGAATGGAAGTGGAATGGAATGGAATGGAATGTGGAATGGAATGGAATGGAACGGAATGTGGAATGGAATGTAATAGAATACAGTGCTATGGAATGTGGAATGGAATGGACTGTGGAATGTAAGAGAATGTGGATTGGAATGAAATGGAAAGGAATGAAATGGCATGGAATGTGGAATGGATTGGACTTGAATGTGGAATGGAATGGAATGGAATGGAATGGAATGTGAAACGGAATGGAATGGAATGTGGAATGCAATAAAATGTGGAATGGAATGAAATGGAATAGAATGGGGAAAGGAATGGAATGGAACGGGGAATGGATTAGAATGGTAAGTGGAATGCAGTGGAGAGGAGTGTGGAATGGAATGGAATGCAATGTCCAACGGAATGTGGAATGGAATGGAATTGAATGTGGAATGGAATGTGGAATGGAATGGAAAGGATTGTGAAATGGTAAGAAATAGAACGTGGAATGCAATGTTGAATGGAATGTGCAATGCAATGCGGATTGGATTTTGGAATGGAATTTGCAGTGGAATGTGGAATGGAATGTGGAATGGAAAGTGGAATGGATAGTGGAATGCAATGGAATAGAGTGTGGAACGGAAAGTGGAATGGAACGTGTAATGGAACATGGAAACGATTGTAAAATGGAATTTGGAAGGGAAAGTAAAATGGAATGGAAGAGAATATGAAATGGAACGTGGAATGGAACGTGGAATGGAACATGGAATGGAACATGGAATGGAAAGTGGAATGGGATGTGCAATGGAATGTGTAATGGAAGGTGGAATGGAAAGGAAAGTAACGTTGAATGGAACATGGAATGAAATGGAATGGAAAGTGGAATGGAATGTGGAATAGAATATGGAAAGGAATGTGGCATGGAATGGAATGGAATGGAATGTGCAATGGAACGTGCAATGTTTCCTGTAATTGAACGTAGAATGTATCCTGGAATGGAACTGGAAGGAAAGGTGGTATGGAAAGTTGAATGGAATATGAAATGGAACGTGAAATTTAATGGATTGGAAGGTTGAATGGAACGTGGAATGGAATGTAATGGAATGAGGAATGGAATGTGGAATGGAATGTGGAAAGGAAAGGAATGGAATCTGGAATGGAATGGAATGGATTGTGGAATGGGAAGGCATGGAATGTGGAATAGGATGTGGAATGGAACATGGAACACAACGTGGAATGGAACGTGGAATGGAATGTCGAATGGAATGGAATGGAATGTGAAATGGAATGGAAAGTAATGAGGAATGGAAAGGAATGGAACGTGGAATTGAATTTGGAATGGAAAGGGGAATTGAATGGAATGGAACGTGGAATGGAATGTGGAATGCAATGGAATGGAAAGTGGAGTTGAATGGAATGGAACGTGAATGGAACGTGGAATGGGACGGAATGGAACTTGGAATGCAACGTGGAATGCAAAGTGGCATGGAACGTGAAATGGAATGGAATGGAATGTGGAATGGAATGTGGAATGGAATGTGGAAGGCAATGTGGCATGGAATGGAATGGAATGGAATGGAATGGAATGTGCAATGGAACGTGCAATGTTTCCTGTAATTGAAAGTAGAATGTATCTTGGAATGGAACTGGAAGGAAAGGTGGTGTGGAATGTTGAAAGGAATATGGAATGAAACGTGAAATTTAATGGATTGGAAGGTTGAATGGAACGTGGAATGGAATGGAATGGAATGAGGAATGGAATGTGGAATGGAATGTGGAAAGGAAAGGAAAGGAATCTGGAATGGAATGGAATGGATTGTGGAATGGGAAGGCATGGAACGTGGAATAGGATGTGGAATGGAACATGGAACACAACGTGGAATGGAAGGTGGAATGGAATGTCGAATGGAATGGAATGGAATGTGAAATGGAATGGAAAGTAATGTGGAATGGAAAGGAATGGAACATGGAATTGAATTTGGAATGGAAAGGGGAATTGAATGGAATGGAACATGGAACGGAATGTGGAATGCAATGGAATGGAAAGTGGAATTGAATGGAATGGAACGTGAACGGAACGTGGAATGGGACGGAATGGAACTTGGAATGCAACGTGGAATGCAAAGTGGCATGGAACGTAAAATGGAATGGAATGGAATGTGGATAGGAATGCAATGGAATGTGAAATGGAATGGAATGGAGTGGAATACAGAATGGAATGGATTGGAATTGAATGGAATGTGGAATGCAATGGAATGAAAGCTGGAATGGAATCGAATGGACTGGAATGCACTGTGGAATGGAATGGAATGGAACGGAAAGTGAAATACAATGTGAAACGGAATGTGAAATGGAATGTGGAATGGAATGTGGAACGGAATGAATTAGAACGTGGAATGGAATGGAATGGAAGGGAAGGTGGAATGGAACGTGGAATGGAAAATGGAATAGAATGTGGAATGGAATGTGCTAAGAAATGTGGAATGGAATGGAATGGAATGTGGAAAGGAATTTGGAAAGGAATGCAATGGATTGACAACGGAATGTGGAATGGAATGGAATGGAAGGTGAAATGGAATGATGAATGGAATGTGGAAGGGAATGTGGAATGCAAAGTGGATTGGAATCTGGAATGGAACAGAATGGAAAGAGGAATGTAAAGTGGAATGGAATGTGGATAGGAACGTGGTATGGATTGTGGAAAGGAATGTGGAGTGGAATGGAATGGAATTTAATGGCATATGAAATGGAATGGAATGGAAAGTGAAAAGGAATGGCAGGGAATTTGGAATGGAATGGTACTGGAATGTGAAATGGAATGGAACGGAAAGTGGAATGGAATGGAATGGAATGTTGAATGGAATGTGGAATGGAATGGAATGGAAAGTGGAATCGAATGGGTTATTGAACGGAATGGAGTGGAATGTGGAATGGAATGTGGAATGGAATGGAATGGAATGTGGAATGGAATGGAATGGAATGGAAAGTGAAATGGAATTTGGAATGGAATGTGGAATGGAATGAAATGGATTGTGGAATCGAATAGAATGGAATGTGGAATGGAAAGTGGAATGGAATGGAATATGGAATGGAATATGGAATGGAATGTGGAATGGAATGTGGAATGGAATATGGAATGAAATGTAGCATGGAATGTGGAATGGAACGGAATTGAATGTGGAATGGAATGGAATGGAATGTGGAATGAAATTTAGCATGGATTGAGGAAGGAAACACAGAATGGAACGTGGAAAGGAATGGAATGGAACGTGGAATGAAAAGTGTAATGGAACGGAATGGGAATGAATGGAATGTGGAATGGAATGCAGTGGAAAGTGGAATGGAATAGAATGGGGAATGGAAAGAAATGGAATGGAATGTGGAATGGAATGGCATGGAATGCGGAATGGAATGTGGAATGGAATGTCCAATGGAATGTGGAATGGAATGGAATTGAATGCGGAATGGAATGTGGAATGGAATGGAAAGGAATGTGAAATGGAAAGAAATGGGAAGTGGAATGGAATGTGGAATATAATGGAATGGAACGTGGAATGGAAAATGGAATGGAAAGTGGAATGGAACTTGGAATGGAATGTGGAATGTGGAGTGGAAGCGAATGGAAAGTGGATTGGAATGGAATTGAATGTGGAATGGAATGGAATGGAATGGAATGGAATGCGGAATGGCATGGAATGGAATGTGGAACGGAATGGAATGGAATGGAAAGTGGAATGGAATGGAATGCAAGGTGGAATGGAATGTGGAATGGAATTGATTTCAATGGAATGTGGAACAGAATGGAATGGAATGTGGAATGGAATGGAATGGAATTGAAGGTGTAATGGAATGTACTGGAATTGAATGGAAAGTGGAATGGAGTGGAATGTAATGTGGAATGGAATGGAATGGAATGTAGAATGGAATGGAATGGAATGTGGAAATGAATGGAATGGAATGTGGAATTGAATGGAATTGAAAGGAATATGGAATGGAATGGAATGGAATTTAATGAAATGTGAAATGGAATGGAAAGTGGAATGGAATGTGTAATGGAATGGAATGGAATGGAAAGTGGAATGGGATGGGATGTGGTATGGAATAGAATGGAAAGTTGAATGGAATGGAATGGAAATTGGAATGGAATGGAAAGGAATGTGGAATTGAATGGAATGGAATATGGAATGGAGTAAAATAGAATTTGGAATGGAATGGAATGGAATGTGGAATAGAATGGAATGTGGAATGGAATGTGTGATGGAATGGAAAGGAATGGAATGTGGAATTGATTGGAATGTGGATTGCAATGGAATGGAATGTGGAATGGAATTGAATGCAATGTGGTATGGTATTGAATGAAATATGGAGTGGAATGGAATGCAATATGAAATGGAATGGAATGTAGAATGGAATGGAATGGAATGGAATGGAATGTGGAATGGAATGCATTGCAATGTGGAATGGAATGGAATATGAAATGGAATGGAATGTGGAATGGAATGGAATCGAATGTGGAATGGAATGGAATGGAATGTGGAATGGAAGGAAATGGAATGGGGTGGAATGTGGAAGGGAAGGGAATGAGTTTGGAATGAGGAATGGAATGGAATGGAATGGAATATGGAAAGGAATGGATTCAATTGGAATGGAATGGAGTGTCGAATGGTATGGAAAGGAATGTGGAAAGTAATGGAATGGAATGGGAAATGTAATGGAATGTAATGTGGAATGGAATGGAATGGAATGTGTAATGGAATGGAATGGAATGGAATGTGGAATGGAATGGTATGGAATGTGGAATGGAATTGAATGGAAGGGAACGTGGAAAGGAATGGAAAGGAATGTTGAAAGGAATGGAGTGGAATGTGGACTGGAATGGAAAGTAATATCGAATGCAATGGAATGGAATGTGGAATGTTATGGTATGAAATGTGGAATGGAATGGAAAGTGGAAAGGAATGTGCAATGCAATGGAATTAAAAGGAATGGAATGTGGAATGGAATGTAATGGAATGTGGAATGGAATGGATAATGTGTAATGGAATGTGGAATGCAATGGAATGTAACGGAATGGAAAGTGGAATGGAATGGAATGGAATGTGGAACGGAATGGAAAGCGTAATGGAATATGGAATGGAATGGAATGGAATAGATGGCAATAGGGAATGGAATGGAATGGAATTGAATGTGGCATAGAATGGAATGGATTGTAATATGGAATGGAGTGGAATGGAATGGAATGGAATGGAATTTAATGGAATGGAATGCAATGGAAAGTGGAATGCAATGGAATGGAATGTAGTGTGTAATGGAATGGAATGTGAAATGCAATGTAAAATCGAATGGAATGGAATGGAATGGGGAATGCAATGGAAAGGAATGGAATGTGGAATGGAATGGAATGTGGAAGGGAATGTTATGGAATACGGAATGGAATGAATGGAATGGAATGGAATGGAATGTGGAATGGAATGGAATGGAATGGAATGGAGTGTGTAATGGAATCGAATGAAATGTGGAATGGAATGGATTTCAATGTGGAACATCATGTGGAATGAAACGGGGAATGGAATGGAGTGGAACGTGGAATGGAACGTGGATAGAAAAGTGGAATGTAACGTTTAAAGGAATGTGGAATGTGGAGTGGAATTCAATGGAATATGGATTGGAATGAAATCGAATGTGGAATGGAAGAGGATATAATGTGGAATGGAATGGAATGTGGAAGGGAATGGAATGGAAAGTGGAAAGGAACGGAATGCAATGTGGAATGGAATGTGGAATGGAATTGAAAGGAATGGAATGTGGAATGAAATGAAATGGAATGTGGAATGGAATGGAATATAATGGAACGTGGAATGGAATGCAATGCAATGGAATGGAATGTGGAATGGAATGGAATGGAATGGGGAATGGAATGGAATTGAATGGAAAGTGGAATGGAATGAAATTGAATGAAATGTAAAATGAAATAGAATGTGCTATGGAATTTAAAATGGAATAGAATGGAATGGAAAGTGGAATTGAATGGAATGTGGATTGGAATGGATTGGAAATTTGAATGGAATGGAATGCAATGTGGAATGGAATGGAATGGAATGTGGATTGGAATGGAATGTGGAATGGAATGCGGAATGGAATGGATTTTGTAATGGACTGGAATAGAATGGAATGTGGAATGGAAGGGAATGTGAAATGGAATGGAATATAATGTGGAATGCAATGGAATGGAATGTGGAATGGAATGGTATGGAATGTGGAATGGAATGGTATGGATTGTGGAATGGAATGGAATGGAATGTGGAAAGGAATGAGAAATGGAATGGAATGGAATGGAAATGGAATGGAAAGGAATTCCTAAAGCAATAAGGAATGGAAAGGAACGTAATGGAAGGGAATGTGGAATGTAATGGAATGGAATGTGGAATGGAGTGCAAAGTGGAATGGAATGTGGAATGGAATGGAAAGTAGTGGAATGAAATCAGGATTGGAATGGAATGGAATGGAATGTGGAATGGAATTGAATGTAGAATGGAATGGAATAGAATGGAATGTGGAAAGGAATGGAATGGAATGTGGAATGGAAAGGAACGGAAAGTGGAATGGAATGAAACGGAATGTGAAATGGAATGGAATGGAATGCAAAGGAAAGTGGAATGGAATGCAAAGGCAAGTTGAATGGGATGTAATAGAAAGGAATGGAAAGTGGAATATAATGCAATGGAATGTGCAATGGAATGAATGGAATGTGGAACGAAATGTGGAATGGAACGCAGAATGGAATGGAATGGAACATGGAATATAACGTGGAATGGAATGTGCAATGGAAAGTGGAATGAAATGTGTAATGCAGAATGGGATGGAATGGAATGTGGAACGGAATGGAATGGAATGCCAAATGGCATGGAATGGAATGTGGAATGGAATGGAATGTGGAATTGAATGGAATGGAATGGAAGTTATGTGGAACGGAATGTGAAATGGAATTGAATGGAAAGTGGAATGGAGTGGAATGCCATGTGGAGTGGAACGGAATGGAAAATGGACTGAAATGAGGAATGGAATGGAATGGAATGTGAAATGGAATGGAATGGAACGAGGAATAGTATTGAATTTAATGTGGAATGGAATGGCATGGAATGCAATGTGGAAAGGAATGTAACGGAAAGGAATGGAATGTGGAAAGGAATGAAATGGAATGTGGAATGGAATGGAAAGGAATGTGGGATGGAATGGAATGGGATGGAATGGAATATGGAGTGGAATGGAATGGAATGTGAAATTGAAGGGAAAGAGGAATGGAATATTTAACGGAATGGAATGGAATAGAATGGAATGTGGAATGGAATGGAGTGGAATGTGAAATGGAACATGGAAAGGAACGCGGAATGGAACGTGTAATGGAACACTGAATGGAAGTTGGAAAGGAATGTAAAGGAACGTGGAAAGCAATGTGGAATGGAATGGAATGGAAAGTGTAGTCGAATGTGGGATGGAATGGAATGGAATGTGGAATGGAATTTGGAATGGAAAGTGGAAAAAATTTGGAATTTTACGTGGAATGGAATGTGGAATGAAATTGAATGGAATGTGGAATGGACTGGAATGGAATGTGGAATAGAATAGAATGGACTGGAAAGTGGAATAGAATGGAATGGAATGCGGAATGGAATGGAATGGAATGTGGAATGTAATGTAAGGGAATGGAATGTGAAATTGATTGAAATAGAATGTGGAATGGAATGGAATGGGGAATGGAATGGAATGGAAAGTGGAATGGAACGCAATGGAAATTGGAATGGAATGTGGAATGGAATGTGAAATGTAATGAAAAGCAGTGTGGAATGGATTTGAATGGAATATCGAATATAATGGAATGGAATGGAATGTGGAATGGAATGGAATGGAATGTGAAATGGAATGGAATGGAATGTGGAACAGAATGGAATGTGGAATGGAATGACATGGAATTGAATATGAATTGGAATGGAATGGAATGTGGAATGGAATGGAATTGAGTGTGGAATGGAACGTGGAATGGAAAGAGGACCATGCCGTGGAATGGAATGTGGAACGGAGTGGAATGGAAGGGAATGTGTAATGGAAAGTGGAATGGAATGGAGGGGAATCAGAAATGGAATGTGGAATGCAATGGAATGTGGAATGGAATGGAAAGGAATGGAATGTGGAAAGGAATGGAATATGGAATGGAATGTGCAATGGAATGGAATGGAATGTGGAAAGGAATGAGGAATGGAATGCAAATGAATGTGGAAAGGAATGTGGAATGGAATAGAATGGAATGTAGAATGGAATTGAAAGGAATGTGGAATGGAATGGACTGTAATGTGGTATGGAATTGAATGGAATGTGTAATGGAATGGAAGGGAATGTGGAATGGAATTGAATTTGAAATGGAATGGACTGGAATGTGGAATGGAATGGAATGGAACGTCGAGTGGAAAGGAACGGAATTTCGAGTGGAATGGAAATGTATGGAAGGTGGAATGGAACGGAATGTAATGTGGAATAGAATGGAATTCTATGTAATGTGGAATGGAATGGAATGGAATGAAATGGGATGGAATGAGGAATGGATTGGCATGAAGTGAGGAATGGAATGGAATGGAATGGAATATGGAATTTAATGGAATGGAATGCAATGTGGAATTGAATGGAATGTGCAATGGAAGGGAAAGGAATGGAAAGGAATGTGTAATTGAATGGAATGGTATGTGGAGTGGAATGGAATGGGAAATGGAATGGAATGTGGAATGGAATACAATGTGCAATGGAATGTGGAATGGAAAGGAAAGAAATGTGGAATGGAATGGAATGCAATGGAGAATGGAAAGGAACGGAATTTGGAATGGAATGGAATGGTATGGAATGTGGAATGGAAAGGAATGGAATGGAATGGAAAGTGGAATGGAAAGGAATGGAATTGGGAATGGCATGGAATGTAATCTGGAATTTAATGGAATGGAATGGAATGTGGAATGTATTGGAATGGAATGGAAAGCGGAAAGGAATTGAATGGAATGTGGAATGGAATGGAATGGAATTGAATGTGGAATGGAATGGAATGGAATGCAATGTGCAATAGAATGGAAAGGAACGTTGAATATAATGTGGAATGGAATGGAAAGGAATAAAGAATGGAGTGGAATGGAATGGAATGCAATGGAAAGTGGAATGGAAAGTGGAAGGCAACGTGGAATGGAATGTGGAATGGGAAGGAATCGAATGTGGAATGGAAGGGAATGGAATGTGAATGGAATGGAACGGAATGGAATGGAATGTGGAATGGAATGGAATGGAATGTGGAATGGAATGTGGAATGGAATGGAATGGTATGGAGAGTGGAAAGGAATGGAATGGAATAGAATGCAATGTGGAACGGAATGGAATGGAATGTGGAATGGAATCGAATCGAATGTGTAACGGAATGGAATAAAATTGTATGCAGAATGTTATGGAATGGAATGCGAAACGGTATGGAATTGATTGTGGAATGGAATGGAATGGAAAGTGGAATTGAATGAAATGGAAAGTGGAATGGAATGAAGTGGAATGTCGAATGGAATGGGATGGAATGGAATGGAATGGAAGGTGGAATGGAATGTGAATTGGATTGTGGAATGGAACGAGGAATGGAATAAAATGGAACGTGGAATGGAATGGAATGAAACGTGGAATGGAATTGAATGGAACGTGGAATGGAATGTGGAATTGAATATGGAATGAAATGTTGACTGGAATGTGGAATGGAATGGAATTTTAAATGCAATATAATGGAATGTGGAATGGAATGGAATGGAATATGGAATGCAACGTGGAATGGAAAGAAACGAAAGTTGGAATGTAATGTGGAATGGAACCACTAATGGAACATAGAATGGAACGTGGAATTGAATGGAATGGAACGTCAAATGGAAAGCAGAATGAAACGTGGAATGGAATAGAATGGAAAGTGGAATGGAATGTGCAATGTAATGGAAATGAACGTGGAATGGAATGGAATGGAATGTGGTAAGGAATGTGGAAAGGAATGGAATGGAATGTGGAATGGAATGTGGTATCGGATCTGGAATGCAATGGACTGCGGAATGGAAAGTTGAATGGAATGTTCAATGGAATGTGGAATGGAATGGAACGGAATGGAATGGAATGCAATGTGGAATGGCAAGTGAATTGGAATGCAATGGAAAGTGGACTGGAAAGTGGAAGGAAATGCAATGAAATGAGAATGGAATGTGAAATTGAATGTGTAATGCAATTTGGAAAGGACTGCGGAATGGAATGTGGAACGGAATGTGGAATGGAATGTGGAATACAATGGAATGGAATGGAATGTGAATTGGAATGCAATGGAATGTGGAATGAAATGCAAAGGAATGAGAATGGAAAGCGGAATGGAATGTGGAATGTAAAGGAATGGAATGTGGAAGGGAATGTGGAACAGAATGTGGAATGGACAAACGAATGGAATGGAATGGAATGTGCAATGGAATGAAGAATGGAATGTGGAATGCAACGGAATATAACGTGGAATGGAATGTGGAATGGAATGTGGAAGGGAAAGTGGAATGGAACGTGGAATGGAACGTGGAATGCAACATGGAATGGAACGTCGAATGGGATGTTCAATGAAATATGGAATGGAAAGTTGAATGGAATGGAATGGAACGCGGAATTGAATGTGGAAAGGAATGGAATGGAATGTGGAATGGAAAGTAGAATGGAAAGTGGAAAGTAATGTGGAATGGAAAGTGGAAAGGAATGTGGAAGGGAAAGTGGAGTGGAATGAAATGGAATGGAATGTGAAATGGAACACGCAATGTATCGTGGAATTGAATGTGAAATGGATTGTGGAATGGAAGGTGAAATGCAATGTCGAATGCAAAGTGGAATGGAATATGGAATGGAATGTGAAATTGAATGGAATGGAATATTGAATGGAACGTGGAATGGAATGGAATGGAATGTGGAATGGAATGTGGAATGTAATGGAATGCAATGTGGAATATAATGGAATGCAATGTGGAATGGAATCTTAATAGGAAAGTGGAATGGAATGGAATGCAATGTGGAATGGAACGTTGAATGGAATGTGCAACTTAATGTGGAATGCAATGGAATGAAATGTGGAATGGAACGGAATGTAACGTGGAATGAAATGTGGAATGGAAAGTGGAGTGTAATGGAATGGAATATGGACTGAAACTAGGAAAGGAATGTAAAGGAAGGTGGAATGCAACGTGGAAAGGAACGTGGAATGGAACGTGTAATGGAATGTGGAATGGTATGTGGAATGGAGTGGAATGGAATCTGGTAAGGAATGTGGAATGGAATGTGGAATGGATAGTGGAAAGGAAAGTGTAATGTAATGGAATGGAATGTGGACTCAAACAAGGAATCGAATGGAATGGAAGGTGGAATGGAAGGTGGAATGTAATGTGGAATGGAACGTGTAAAGTAATGTAGAATGGAATGTAGACTCGAATGGAATGGAATCTGGAATGGAATGTGTAATGGAATGTGGAATGGAATGGAATGGGATGTAGAATAAACTGTGGAATAGAATTTGTAATGGAATGTTGAGTTGACTGTGGAATGGAAAGTGGAATGGAACATGGAATGGAAAGTGGAATGCGATGTTCAATGGAATATGGAATGGAAAGTTGAATGGAATGGAATGGAACGTGGAACTGAACATGGAAAGGAATGGAATGGAATGTTGCATGGAACGTATAATGGAACGTGGAAAGGAATGTGGAATGGAACGTGGAATGGAATGTGGAATGGAATGCGGAAGGGAATGTGGAGTGGAATGGAATGGAATGGAATGGAATGTGGAATGGAACTTGAAATGTATCGTGGAATTGAATATGAAACGGAACGTGGAATGGAACGTGAAATGGAATGTGGAATGTAATGTGGAATGCAATACGAAATGGAACGTGAAATTGAATGAAATGGAATGTAGAATGGAACGTGGAATGCAAAGGAATGGAATGTGTAATGGAATGTGGAATATAATGGAATGGAATGTGGAATGGAACCAGGAAAGGAAAGTTGAAGGGAAAGTGGAATGGAACGTGGAATGGAATGTGCAACGGAATATGGAATAGAATGGAATGGAATGTGGAATGGAATGTGGAGTGGAACGGAATGTAATTTGCAATGGTATGTGGAATGGAATGTGGAAAGGAATGTGGAATGTAATGCGGTGGAATGTGGACAGAAACGATAAATGGAATGGAAGGTAATGTGGAATGGAATGTGGAATGGAAAGTGGAATGGAATGTGGAATGGAATGTGGAATGAAATGGAATTTGAAATGGAAATTGAATGGAATGTAAAATGGAATGTGGAATGGAATGTGGAATGCAATGAAATGGAAAGTGGAATGGAATGCAATGAAAAGTGGAATGGAATGTAATGGAATGCGGAATGTAATGGAATGGAATGTGGAATGGAATGGATGGTGGCATGCAATGGAATGGAACCTGGAATGGAATGCAATGTAACATGGAATGGAATGAAATGCTACGTGGATTGGAATGGAATGGAATGTGGAAAGGAATGGAATAGAATGTGAAATGGAATGAAATGTAATATGCAATGGAATGTGGAATGGAAATGAATGGAATGAGGATTAGAATGTGAAATGGAATGGAATGTGGAATGCAATTGAATGGAATGCAGTCTGTGATGGAATGGAGTTGAATTGAATGGAATTTGGAGTGGAATGTGGAATGGAATGGAGTGGATTATGAAATGGAATGAGGAATGGAATGGAACGGATGGTGGAATGGAATGTGAAATGGAATGGAATGGAGTGTGGAAGGCAACGAGGAATGGAAAGTGGCCTAGAACATGGAATAGAACCTGGAATGGAATGGAATTGAAGGGAATGTGGAATGGAAAGTGGAATGGAATGGAGTGTAATTATAAATGGAAGGTGGAATAGAATGGAATGTGGAATGGAATGGAATGGAATGAGGAATGGAATGGAATGGAATGTGGAACGGAATGTGCAATGGCATGAAAATGAATGCGGAATGGAATTGAATGGAATGTGGAATGGAATGGAATGAATCATGGAATGGAACGTGGAATGGAACGTGGAATGGAATGTAAAGGAATGTGCAATGGAATGTGGAATGGAATTGAAAGAAATGTGGAATGCAAAGTGGAATGGAATGGAACGGAATCTGGAATGGGATGGAATCGAATGTGGAATGGAATGTGGAATGGAACGTAGAATGGATTGGAATGGAATGTGGCATGGAATTTGGAATGGAATATGGAATAGAATGTGGAATGGAATGTAATCTGGAGCGGTATGTGAAATTGAATATCGAATGGAATGGAAAGGAATATGGAAAGGAATGGATTGGAATTGAATGGAATGGAATGGAATGGGATATGGAATGGAACGGAATATGGAATGGAGTGTAATGGAATGTGGAATGGAATGGAATGGAAACTGGAATGAAATGGAATGTAATGTGGAATAGAATGGAATGGAATGGAATAGAATTAGGAATGGAAGGGAATGGAATGAGGAAAGGAACGGAATGGAATAGAATGTGGAATGGAATGGAATGGAATGTGGAATGGAATGGAAAAGAATGTGTAATGGAATTGTATGGAATGTGGAATGGAATGGAATGGAATGTGGAAAGGAATGGAATGGAATGGAATGGAATGTGGAATGGAATGGTATGGAATGTGGAAAGGACTGGAATGGAATACGGAATGGAATGGAATGGAATGTGGAATGGAATGGAATGGAATGTGGAATGGAATGGAATGGAATGTGGAATGGAATGGAATGGAATGTGGAATGGAATGGAATGAGGATTCGGATGTGCAATGGACTGGAATTAAATGCAATGGAATGTGGAATGGAATGGAATAAAATTTTCAATGGAATGGTATGTGGAACTCAATATGCAGTGGAACGGAATGTGGAATGGAATGTGGAATGGAATGGAATGAAATGTGGAATGGAATGGCATGGAATGTGAAATGGAATGTAATGGAATGTGGAATTGACTGGAATTGAATGGAATGTGGAACGGAATTGAATAAAATGGAATGTGAAATGGAATGAAATGTGGAATAGAATGGATTGAAATGGAATGTGGAATGGAATGGAATGTTGAATGGATTGGAATGGATTGTGGAATGGAATGGAATGCAATGGAATGGAATGTGGAATTCAATGGAATGGAATGTAGAATGGAATGCAAGGTAATGGAATGGAATGGAATGGAATCAGGAATGGAATACTACTGAATGAGGAAAGTAAAGTAATGTAATGAAAAGGAATTAAATGGAACGTCGAACGAAATGGAATGTGAAATGGAATGGAATGCAATGTTGAATGGAATGTAATCCAATGTGTAATGGAACAGAATGGAACGTGGAATGGAATGTGGCATGGAACAGAATGGAATGTGGAATGGAATGTGGAATGGAATCTAATGAAATGTGGAATGGAATGTGGAACGGAATGGAATGATATGTTCAGTGCAATGTAGAATGAAATGGAACATGTAATGGAATGAAATCAAACTTGGAATGGAATTGAATGGAACGTGGAATTGAATGGAATGGAATGGAATGGAATGGAATGTGGAACAGAATGGAACATGGTACAGAATGGAATGGAACGTATTGTGGAATGGAACGGTATGGTATAGAACGTGGAATGGAAAGGAATGGAATGAGGAATGGAATTTGCAGTTGAAAGAATAGTGGAATGAAATTGAATGGAATGGAATGTGGAATGGAATGTTTAATGGAATCTGATGGAATATGGAATGGAATGTGAAATGGAATGGAATGGAATGTGGAATGGAATGGAATGGAACGTGGAATGGAACGGAATGCAAAGTGGAATTGAATGGAATGGAATGAGGAATGGAAAGTGGAATGGAGTGGAATGGAAAGTGGAATAGAATGTAGAAGTATGTGGAATGGAACGTGAAATGGAACGTGGAGTAGAACGTCGAATGGAATGTGGAATGGAACGTGGGATGGAATGGAAAGGTACGTGGAATGGAATGGAATGTGGAATGGAATGTAATAGAATGGAATGTAATTAAATAGGACGTGGAATGGAATGGAATGTGAAATTGAATGGAGTGGAATAAGGAATGGAAAGTAATGGAATGGGGTATGGAATTCAATGGAATGTGGAATGGAATGTGGAATGGAATGGAATGGAGTGTGGAATGGAATCTGGAATGGAATGGAATGGAATGTGGAATGGAATGGGGAAAGGAATGTGGAAAGGAATGTCGAATGGAACGGAATGGAAGATGGAATGCAATATGGAATGGAGTGTGAAATGTAATGAGGAATGGAATGCAATGGAATGTGGAATGGTATGTGGAGTGGACTATTGAATGTAATGTGGAATTGAAGAGAAAGGAAGGTGGAATGGAATGTGGAATGGATTGTAGAATGGAAAGTGAAATGTATTGGAATTGAATATGGAATTGAACGTGGAATGGAATGGAATGGGATGAGGAATGGGACGTGGATCGGAACGTGGAATGGAATGGAAGAGAACGTGGAATGGTCTGTGGGATGGAATGTGGAAAGTAATGGAATGGAATGTGGAATGGAATGTGGAACGGAATGGAATGTGATGCGGAATGGAATGGAATGGAAAGTGAATTGGAATGTGGAAAGGAATGTGAAATGGATTGCGGAATGGACTGTGAAATTGCATAGAATGGAATGTGGAATGGAATCTGAAATGGAATGGTGAATGGAATATGAAATTGCATGGAAGGGAATGTGGAATGGAATGGAATGGAAGGTGGAATGGAACGTGTAATGGAATAGGGAGAGTAACGTGGAACTTAACGTGGAATGGGGTGGAATGGAATGTGGAATGAAATGGAATGGAATGTGGAAAGGAATGAGGAATCGAATGTGGAATGGAATGGAACGGAATGTGGAATGGAATGTGGAACGGAATGTGGAATGGAATGTGGAATGGAATGTGGAAAGAAATGTGAAACGGAACAGAATGGAATGTGAAATGAAATGGAATGTAATGTGGAATGGAATGGAATGGAATGAGGAATGGAATGCAATAGAATGTGGAATGGATTACGGAATGAAATCTTTATTGGAAAGTGGAATGGAATGTGGAAAGGAATCTTGAATGTAACGGAAAGCAATGTGAAATTGAATGGAATGAAATGTGGAATGGAATGCAATGGAATGTGGAATGGAATGGAATGGAATTTCGAATGGAATGGAATGGAACGTGGAATGGAATGTGGAATGGAATATGGAATGGAATGTGGAATGGAATGTGGAATGGAAGGGACTGCAATTTGGAATGAAATGTGGAATGGAATGTAGAATGAAACGTAGAGTGGAAGGGAATAGAATGTGGAACGGAATGTGGAGTAGAATGTGGAATGGAATGTGGAAAGGAACGGAATGGAAAGTGGAATGGAATGTGGAATGGAATGTGGAATGCAACGTAAAATGGAATGGAATGCAATGTGGAATGGAAGGTGGAATGGAATGTGCAAGGAATTGGAAAGTGGAAAGTGATGGAATGGAATGTGGAACGGAATGGAATGGAATGTCCAATGGAATGTGGAATGGAATGGAATGCAATGTGGAATGGAATGTCGAATGGAGCAGAATGGAAAGTGAAATGGAATGGAATCCAACGTAGAATGGAATGGAATGGAATGGAATGTGGAATGGAATGGAATGGAATGTGGAATGGAATGCAAAGCAATGTAGAATGGACTGTGGAATGGAATGTGGAATGGAAAGCAATGGAATGTGCAATGGAATGTGGAAAGGAATGTGGAATGGAAACTGTAATGAAATGGAACGGAATATGGAATGGAACGTATAGTGGAATGGAACGGAACGTGGAATGGAACTTGGAATGAAACCTGGAATGGAACATGGAATGGAATGTGGAATGTAATGTGGAAAGGAAAGGAATGGAATGTGGAATGGAATGGAATAGAAAGTGGAATGGAATGGAATGGAATGTGGAATTGATTGTGGAATGCAATGGAATGGAATGAGAATAGAATATGGAATGGAATGTAACGGAATGCGGAATGGAACGGAAGGGAAAGTTACAGAATGTGGAATGGAGTGGAAATCAATGTGCAATGGAATGGAATGGAAAGTGGAATGTAACGTGGAATGGAATGAGGAATGGTATGGAAAGGAATGTGGAATGGAAGGGAATAGAAAGTGGAATGGTATAGAATGGAAAGGATTGGAATCTGGAATGGAATGGAATGGAATGTAGAATGGAAAGTAATGGAATGTAGAATGGAATGGAATTGTATGGAAAGTGGAATCGAAAATAATGGAATGTGGAATAGAATGGAATGGTATGTAATGTGGAATGGTATGTAATGGAATGGAATGTGGAATGGAATATAGAATGAATGTGGAATGGAATGCAAAGGAATGTGGAATGGAATGGAAAGGATGTAGAATGGAAGTTAAAGGAAAGTGGCATGGAATGTGGAATGGAATAAAATGGAATGGAATGGAATGGAATGGTATGGAATGTGGAATGTTATAGAAAGGAACGTGGAATGGAATGTGGAATGGAATGGAATGGAACGTGGAATGGAAAGTGGAAAGGAACGTGGAAGGGAATGGAAAGGAACCTGGAATGGAAAGTGGAAAGGAACGTGGAAGGGAATGGAACGGAACCTGGAATGGAATGTGGAATATAATGTGGAATGGAACTTGGAATGGAATGGAATGGATCATAGAATGGAACGTGGAATGGAACACGGAATAGAACATGGAATGGAAAGTGGAATGGAATGTGGAAAGGAAAGGAAGGGAATGTGGAATGGAATGGAATGGAATGTGGAATTGAGTGGAATGCAATGTGCAATGGAACGGAAGGAAATGTCAAATATAATGTGGAATGGAATGGAAAGGAATCCAGAATGGACTGGAATGGAATGGAATGGAATGGAATGGAAAGTGGAATGGAACGTGGAATGCAAAATGGAATGGAATGTGGAATGGAACGTGCAATGCAAAATGGAAGGGAATGTGGAATGGAAAGGAATCGAATGTGGAATGGAAGGGAATGGAATGTGCATTGGAAAGTATAATGGAATGGAATGGAATGCAATGGAATGTGGAATGGAATGCAATGGAATGTCGAATGGAATGTGGAATGGAATGTAATGGTATGGAATGTGGAACAGAATGGAATGGAATACAATGCAATGTGGAATGCAATGGAATGAAATGTGCAATGGAATGGAATCGAATGTGTAATGGAATGGAGTGAAATGGAATGCGGAATTTTATGGAATGGAATGCGGAATGGTATGGAATGGAATGTGGAATGGAATGTGGAACGGAATGGAATGCAATGGAGTGGAATGGAATGCGGAATTGAATTGAATGGAAAGTGGAATGGAATGGAATGGAATGTGGAGTGGAATGGAATGGAATGGAATGGAAGGAGTAATGGAATGTGAATTGGAATGTGGAATGGAACGTGGAATGGAATGAAATGGAACGTGGAATGGAACGTGGAATGGAATGAAATGGAACGTGGAATGGAATGGAATCGAACATGGAATGGAATGCGAAATGGAACGTGGAATGAAACATTGACTGGAACGTGGAATGGAATGGAATGTTGAATGGAATGGAATGGAATGTGCAATGGAATGGAATGGAATATGAAATGTAATGTGGAATGTAAAGAAATGGAAGGTGGAATGGAACTTGGAAGGGAACCACTAATGGAAAGTAGACTGGAAAGTGGAGTGCAAAGGAATGGAACGTCAAATGGAAAGTAGAAGGAACGTGGAATGTAATGTAATGGAAAGTGGAATGGAATGTGGAATGTAATGGAACTGAACGTGGATTGGAATGGAATGGAATGTGGTAAGGAATGTGGAAAGGAATGGAATGGAATTTGGAATGGAAGGTGGTATCGGATGTGGAATGGAATTTGATGGAATGTGGAATGGAATGTGGAATGGAATGGAAAGGAATGTGAAAAGCAATGTGGAATGAAATCTGGAACGGAATGTGGAAAGGAATGTGGAATGGAATAGAATGGAATGTGGAATGGAACATGGAATGGAAAGTGGAATGGAATGTGCAATGGAATGTGGAATGGAACGTGCAATGGAAAGGAATGGAAAGTGGACTGGAACGTGGAGTGAAATGGAATGGAACGTGGAATCGACTGTGGAATCTGCTGTGGAATGGAACGTGAAAAGGAACATCGAATGGACTGGATTGGAATGTGGAAAGGAATGTGGAATGTAATGCAAGGCAAAGTGGATTGGAAAGTGGAATGGAATGGAAAGGAATTTGGAACGGAATGTGAAATGGAATGGAAAGGAATGTGGAATGGAATGTGGAATGCAAGGTAATGGAACATGGAATGGAACGGAATGGAATGTGGAATGGAATGTGGAATAGAAAGTGGAACGGAATGGAATGAAATGTGCAACGGAACGTGGAATGGAATGGAGTGGAACGTGGAATGGAAATTTGAATGGAAATTGGAATGGAATGTGGAATGGAATGTGGAATGCAAACTGGAATGAAAAGTGTAATGGAAGGTGGAATGGAATGGACTGGAATGTGGAATCGAATCAAATGGAATAAGGAATGGAATGTGGAATGGAATGGAATGTGAAATAGAATGTGGAATGGAACGGAATGGAACGGAGTGGATTGTGGAATGGAATGTGGAATAGAACTTAGAATGGAATGTGGAATGGAAGGTGGAATGGAATGTGGAATGTAACGTGGAATGGAAAGGAATGTTATGTTTAATGGAATGTAGTGGAATGTGGAAAGGAATGGAATGGAATGTGGAATGGATCCTGGAATGGAAGGTGGATTGGAATGTGGAATGGAATGTGGAATGGAATGGAATGGAATGTGGAATGGAAGGAAACGGAATGTGGAATGGAAGGAAATGGAATGTGGAATGGAATGTGTAAAGGAATGGAATGGAATGGAATGGAACTTAGAATGAAATGGAATGGAATGTGGAGTGGAATGGAATGCACTGTGGAATGGAATGGTATTGTCTGAAATGTGGAATGGAATGGAATGGAATAGAATGGAATGGAATGGAATGGAACGTGGAATGGAAGGTAGAATGGAATGTGGTATGGAATGTGGAATGCAATGGAATGAAATGGAATGGAATGTGGAATGGAATTTAAAGGAATGTGTAATGGAAAAGACTGGAATGTGGAAGGGAATGAAATGTTATGGAATGTGGAATGGATTTGAATAGAGTGGAATGGAAAGTGGAATGGAATGAAATGGAATGAGGAACAGAATGGAATGAAATCTGGAATGGAATGTGAAATGGAATGTGGAATGGAAAGTGGAATGGAATGTGGAATGGAATGTGGAAAGGAATGGAATGGAATATGGAAAGGAATGTGCAATTGAATGTGGAATGGTACTTGGAATCAAATGTGGAATGGAACATAATGAAACGTGGAATGCAATGTGGAATGGAATATGGAATGGAATGGAAAGGAACGTGGAATGGAATGCGGAATGCAAAGTGGAATGGAACACGTAATGGAACGTGGAATGGAATATGCAATGTAATATGGAATGGATCGTGGAATGCAATGTGCAATGCTATGTGAAATGGAACGTGGAATAGAATGAAATGGAATGTGGAATGGAACGTGGAATTAAACGGAATGGAACACGGAATTGAAAGTGGAATGGAACGTGGAATGCAATATAATGGAACGTGGAATGGAATGGAAAGGAACGTGGAATGGAATGTGGAATGGAATGTGGAAGGGAACGTGGAATGGAACGTGGAATGGAATGGAATGGAACGTGGACTGGAATGTGGAATGGAATGTGGAATGCAACGTGGAATTGAATGTGGAATGGAATGTGGAATGGAAAGTTATGGAAGGTGGAATGGAATGCAATGTAATATGGAATGGAATTTAATGGAATGCCGAATGGATTGAGGAATGCAATGGAATGGAATCTGGAATGGAATGTGGAATGGAATGGAATGTGGAATACAATGGAATATAATGGTATGGAACATGGAATGGAATGGAATGTAGTGTGCAGTGGAATCTGGAATGGAATCTGTAATGGAATGGAATGGAACGTGGAATGGAACTTGGAATTCAATGTGGAATTGAACGCGGAATGGAAAGTGGAATGGAACGTGGAATGAAATGTGGAATGTAATGTAATGTAATGTGGAATGGAAGGGAATGTAAAGTGTAATGCAATGAGGAATTTATTGGAATGAAATGGAATGCAGTGTGGAATGGAATGGAGTTGAATGTGTAATGGAAAGGAATGGAATGTGGAATGAAATGGAATGAAATGGAATGTGGAATGGAATTGAATGGAATGGAATGGAATGTGGAATAGAATGGAATGAAAAGTGCAATGACAAGTGAAATGGAATGAGGAATGGAAAGTGGAATGGAATGTGGATTGGAATGGAATGGAATGGGGAATGGAATGTGGAATGGAATGGGAAATGGAATGTGAAATGGAATGGAATGGAATGTGGAATTGAAAGGAATGGAATGTGGAATGGAATGTGGATTGGAATGGAATAGATTGTGGAATTGATTTTGGAATGGACTGTGGAATGGAATGGAATGGAATGCGGAATGGAATGTGGAATGGAACGGAATGTAATGTGGAATGCTATGTGTAATGGAGTGTGGAACGGATTGTGGAAAGGAATGGAATGGAATGTAGAACGGAACGTGGAATGGAATGTGGAATTTAAGGGAATGGAAAGTGGAATGGAATGGAATTGAAATTGGAATATTAAGGAATGGAATGGAATGTGGAACGGAATGGAATGGAAACTGGAACGGGATGAAATGGAACGCGGAATGGAAGGGAATGGAACATGTAATGGATTAGAAAGAAACGTGGAAAGGAATGTGGAATGCAACGTAGAATGCAATGTGTAATGGAATGAGGAATGGTATGGAATGGAATGTGGAATGCAATGTGGAATGGAATGGAAAGGAATGTGCAAAAGAATATGGAACGGAATATGGAATGGAACGCAATGGAATGTGGAATGGAATGTGGAATGGAACGTGGAATTGAAAGTGGAATGGAATGGAATGGAAAGTGGAATGGAATGTGGAATGGAACGTGGAATGGAAAGTGGAATGGAATGGAATGGAACGTGGAATGGAATGTGAAATGGAATGGAAAGGAATGTGGAATGGAATGTAGAATGGAATGTGGAAGGTAATGGAATGGAGTGGAATGTGAAATGGAATGTGGAATGGAATGTGAAATGAAACGTGGAATGGAATGTGAAATGGAATGAAATGGAATGTGGAATGGAACATGGAATGGAATGCGGAATGGAATGGAGTGGAATGAGGAAGGGAATGTGGAAAGGAATGGATTGGAATGGAATTTGGAAAGGAATATACAATGGAATGGAAGGCAATGTGCAAAGGAATGTGGAATGGAATGTGGAAGGGAATGCAATGTTATGTCAAATGGAATGTGGAATGGAATGTGAAATGGAATGTGGAAAGGAATGTCGAAGGGAATGGAATGGAACGTGGAATGGAACGTGGAAAGGAACGTGGAATGTAATGGAATAAAAAGTGGAATGGAATGTGGAAAGTAATGTGGAATGGAAAGGAATGGAAAGGAATGTGGAATGGAAAGTGGAATGGAACGTGGAAAGAAACGTGGAACGGAAATGAGTGGAACATGGAATGGAACGTGGAACGGAACATGGAAATATACATGGAATGGAACGAGGAATGGAATGAGGAAAGGAATGGAAAGAAATGTGGAATTGAATGTGGAATGGAATGTGAAATGCAATGTGGAATGGAATGGAATGGAATGTGGAACGGAACGTGGAATTGAATGTAATGGATCGTGGAATGGAACGTGGAAAGGAATGGAATGAAACGTGAAATGGAACGTGGAATGGAATGTGGAATTGAATGGAATGGAATGTGGAATGGGATGTGGAAAGGAATGTGGACTTGAATGAGGAATGGAATGTGGAAAGAAATGTGGACTGCAATGGAATGTGGAAGGGAATGTAGTGGGTTGTGTAATGGAATGTGCAATGGAATGCAATGGAATCTGGAATGGAATGTGGAATGGAATGTGAAATGGAATATGGAAAGAAATGTCGAATGGAATGGAATGGAAAGTTGAATGGAATGGAATGGAACATGGAATGGAACGTGGAATGGAACATGGAAAGGAACGTGGAATGGAATTAAATGGAATATGGAAAGCAATGTGTAATGGAATGCAGAATGGAATGGAATGGGATGGAATTTGGAATGGAATATGGAATGGAATATGGAATGGAACGTGGAATGGAACGTGGAATGGAATGGAATGGAACGGCGAATATAAAGTCGAATGAAACGTGTAATGGAATGGAATGAAACGTGGAATGGAACATGGAATGGAAAGAGGAATAGAATGGAAAGGAACGTGGAATTGAATGTGGAATAGAATGTGAAATTCAATGTGGAATGGAATGGAATGGAATGTGGAATGTAATGTGGAATGTAATTTGGAAAGGAATGTGGAATGGAATGGAATGGAATGGAATGTGGAGTGCAATATAGTGGGTTGTGGAATGGAATGTGGAATGGAGTGGAATGGAATGTGGAATGGAATCTGGAAAGGAATGTGGAAAGGAACGGATTGGAATGTGCAAAGGAATTTGGAATGGAGTGTGGAATGGAATGTGGAATGGAACGGAATGGAATGGGGAAAGGAATGTGGAATGGTGTTTGGAATGGAATGTGGAATATACAGAATGGAACGTGAAATGGAATGTGGAATGGAAAATAGCATGGAAAGTTAAATGGAATGGAATTGACTGTGGAATTGAACGTGTAATGAAATGGATTGGGACGTGGAATGGAACGTGGAATGGAACGTGAAATGGAGATGATTGGAAAGTTAAATGGAATGTGGAATGGAATGTGGAAACCAATTGAATGGAATGTGGAATGGATTGTGGAATGAAATGTGAAATGGAATGTGGAATGAAATGGAATGGAATGTGGAATGGAATGGGAAGGAATGTGGAGCAGAATGTGGAATGGAATATGGAATGTATGTGGAAAGGAACGGATTGGAATATGAAATGGATTCTGGAATGGAATGGAATGGAATGTGGAATGGATTGTGGAACGGAATGTGGAATGGAATGTGGAATGGAATGTGGAAAGGAACGAGGAATGAAACAGAATGGAATGTGAAATGCAACTGAATGGAATGTGGAATGGAGTGTTGAACGGAATGGAATGGAATGTGGAATGGAATGTGGAAAGAAATGTGGAATGGCACGGAACGAATTGTGGAATGGAATGTGGAATGGAGTGTGGATTGGAATATGGAATTGAATGTGGAATGCAATGCAGAAAGGAAAGTGGAAAGGAATGTGGAATGGAACGGAATGGAATGTCGAATGGAATGTGGGATGGAGTGTGGAATGGAATATGGAATGGAACATGGAATGGAAAGTAGAATGGCAAGTGGAATGGAATGTGGAATGGAGAGTGGAATGCAACGTGGAATGGAATGGAATGAAATGTGGAATGGAATGAGGAACGGAATGGAATGGAATGTGGTTGGAATGTGGATTGGAAAGTGCAATGGACTGTGGAATGAAAAGTGGAATGTAATGTGAAATGGAACGGAATGGAATATGGAATGCAATGTGGAATGAAAGGTAGAATAGAATATGGAATGGAACGTGGAATGGAATGTGGAATGGAATTGAATGGAATGTGGAATGGAAAGGAATGCAAAATGGAATAGAATGGAATGTGGAATGGAATGTGGAATGTAATGGAATAGAATGTGGAAAGGAATGGAATGGAATGAAATCTGGAATGGAATGTGGAATGGAAGGGAATGGAAAGTGGAATGCAATGGAATGGAATGTGGAACGGAATGGAATGGAAATTGGTATGGATCGCGGAAAGAAATGGTAAGGAAAGGAATGTGGAATGTTGAATGGAACGTGGAATGGATTGTGGAAAGGAATGTGCAGCGCAACGTGGAATGGAAAGGAATGGAACATAAAATGTAACGTGGAACGTACTGTGGAAAGGAATGTGCAGTGCAACGTGGAATGGAAAGGAATGGAACATAAAGTGTAACGTGGAATGGAAAGTGGAATGGATAGGAATTTGGAATGGACTGTGGAATGGAAAGTGGAATGGAACGGCATGGAATGTGTAATTGAATGTGGAATGGAATGCGGAATGAAATGTTGAATGGAGTGTCGAATGGAATGTGGAAAGGAATGGAAAGCAGTGTGGAATGGAATGTGGAATGGAATGGAATGGAATGTGGAATGGAAGGTGGAATGGAATGTGGCAAGGAACGGAATGGAAAGTGGAATGTTATTTGTAATTGAAATGTGGAATGGAACGTGAAATGGAATGGAAAGGAATGTGCAGCGCAACGTGGAATGGAATGGAATGGAACATAAAATGTAACATGGAATGGAAAGTGGAATGGAATGTGGAATGGAATGTGGAAAGGAAAGGAATTTGGAAAGGAATGGAATGGAATGTGGAATGGAATGGAATGGAATGTGGTATGGAATGGAAAGAATGTGTAATGGAATGTCAAATGGAATGCGAAATGGAAGGTGGAATGAAATGTGGAATGGAACAGAATGAAACACGGAATGATATGGAATAGAACGTGGAATGGAACATGGAATCGAACGTAGAACGGAATGTCGGATGGAATGGAATGGAATGTGGAATGGAATGGAATGGAATGTGGAATGGAATGTGGAACGGAAGGTGGAATGGAATCTGGAATGTATTGTGGAGTGGAAGGGAATGGAATGAGGAATGGAATGTGGAATGGAATGCAGTGAAAAGGGGAATGGAATCTGAAATGGAATGGGGAATGGAATGTGAAATGGAATGGGGAATGGAATGCAATGGATTGTTGAATGAAATGTGGCATAGACAATGGAATGCAATGGATTGAAATGTAGAATGCAATGTGGAATGGAACGGAATGGAACGTGGAATGGAATGTGGACTGGAATGTGGAAAGGATAGGAATTTGGAATGGACTGTGGAATGGAAAGTGGAATGAAACGGTATGGAATGTGTAATTGAATGTGGAATGGAATGTGGAATGAAATGTTGAATGGAGTGTCGAATGGAATGTGGAATGGAACGGAAAGCAGTGTGGAATGGAATGTGGAATGGAATGGAATGGAATGTGGAATGGAACGTGGAATGGAATGTGACAAGGAACGGAATGGAAAGTGGAATGGAATTTGTAATTGAAATGTGGAATGGAACGTGAAATGGAATGGAAAGGAATGTGCAGCGCAATATGGAATGGAATGGAATGGAACATAAAATGTAATGTGGAATGGAAAGTAGAATGCAATGGATTGGAACATGGAATGGAATGTGGAATGGAATGTGGAAAGGATAGGAATTTGGAAAGGAATGGAATGGAATGTGGAATGGAATGGAATGGAATGTGGTATGGAATGGAAAGAATGTGTAATGGAATGTCAAATGGAATGCGAAATGGAAGGTGTAATGAAATGTGGAATGGAACAGAATGGAACACGGAATGATATGGAATAGAACGTGGAATGGAATGTGGAATCGAACGTGGAACGGAATGTCGGATGGAATGGAATGGAATGTTTAATGGAATGTAATGGAATGTGGAATGGAATGTGGAATGGAAGGTGGAATGGAATCTGGAATGTATTGTGGAGTGGAAGGGAATGGAATGAGGAATGGAATGTGGAATGGAATGCAGTGAAAAGGAGAATGGAATGTGAAATGGAATGGGGAATGGAATGTGAAATGGAATGTGGAATGGAATGAAAAGAAATGTGGAATTGAATGGAATGTGGAAAGGAATGTGGAATGGAACAGAATGGAATGTGAATTGCAATGGAATGGAATGTGGAATGGAATGTGGAATGTAATGGAATGGAATGTGGAATGTAATGGAATGGAATGTGGAAAGGAATGTGGAATGGTACGGAATGGAATGTGGAATGCAACGTGGAATGTAGTGTTGATTGGAATGTTGAATGGATTGTGGAATGCAATGAGGAAAGGAAAGTGGAAACGAATGTGGAATGAAAGGGAATGGAATGTGGAACGGAATGTGGAATGGAGTGTGTAATGGAATGTGTAATGGAACGGAATGCAATGTGAAATGGAATGTGGACTGGAATGTGTAATGGAATGTCAATTATAATGCAACGGAATGTGCAATTTAACCTGGAATGGAATGGAATGGAAGGTGGAATGGAATGTGGGATTGAATGTGGAATGGAATGTGGAATGGAATGGAAAGGAATGAGCAAAGGAATATGGAATGGAATGTGGAACGGAATGTGGAATGGAACACAATTGTTTGTGTAATGGGATGAGGAATGGAATGTAGAACGCCATGAAATGGAAAGTAGAATTGAATGGAATGGAATGTGGAATGGAATGTGGAATGGAATGGAATGGAATGTGAAATGAAATGTGGAATGGAAAGGAATGTGGAATGGAATGTGTAATGGAATGTGGAATGGAATGGAATAGGATATGGAATGAAATGTGGAATGGAAGGTGTAATAAAATGGAATGGAATGTGGAAAGGAATGGAATGGATTGTGGAATGGGATGTGGAAAGGAATGGCATGCAATTTGGAATGAAATGTGGAATGGAACAGAATGGAATGTGGAATGAAATATGGAACACAATGTAATGGAATGTGGAATAGAATGTGCAATGGAAGTTGGAATGGAATGTGAAATGGAATGTGGCATGGAACGCAATGGAATGTGGAATGGAATGTGGAATTGAATATGGAATGGAACGGAATGGAAAGTGGAATGGAAAGTGGAATGGAATGTGGAATGGGACCTGGAATGTAATGGAATGGAACGTGTAATGGAACATGGAACGGAATGGAATTGAAAGTGGTATGGAAAGGGATGGAATGTGGAATGGAATGGAATGGAATGTGGAATGGAATGGAATGGAATGTGGAAAGGAATGTGCAATGCAATGCAATGGAATGTGGAATGGAACGCTTTGGAATGTGGAATGGAATGTGGAATGGCATATGGAATGGAACGGAATGGTATGTGGAATGGAAAGTGGAATGGAGCGGGGAATGGAATGTGGAACGGAACAGAATGGAATGTTCAATGGAATGTGGAATCAAAAGTGGAATGGAATGGAATAGACTGTGAAATGGAATGGTATGGAATGGTAGGGAATGTGGAATGGAATAGAATGGAATGTGGAATGGAAAGTGGAATGGAATGTGGAACAGAAGGTGGAATGCAATGCGGAAAGGAATGCAATGGAAAGTGGAATGGAATGTGGGATGGAATGTTATGGACCATGGAATGGAATGTGGAAAGGAATGTGGAATGGAATGGAATGGAATGTGGCAGGGAAAGTGGGATGGAATGTGGAATGTAATGGAAGGAATATGGAATGGAATGTGAAATGAAATGGAATGGAATGTCAAATGGAATGTGGAAAGGAATCTGAAATGGAAAGCAGAATGGAATGTGGAATGCAATGTGGAATATATCGTGGAATGGAACATGGAATACAATGGAATGCAACGTGTAACGGAGAGTGGAATGGAAAGGAATGGTATGTGGAATGGAATGTTTAATGGAATGTGGAATGGAATTTAGTGGAATGTGGAATGTAACGTGGAAACGAATGGATTGGAAAGAGGAATGGAATATTCAATGGAATGTGCAACGGAATGTGGAATTGAATGGAATGGAACGTGTAATGGAATGGAGTGGAACATGGAATGGAACGTGGAATGGAACGCGGAATGGAATGGAATGGAACGTGGAATGTAATGCGGAATGGAATGTGGAAATGAATGGAATGTGGAAAGGAATGGAATGGAATGTATAATGGAATGCAATGGAATGTTGAATGCAATGGAATGGTGAATGCAATGTAATGGTGTGTGATATGGAATGAGGAATGGAATGTGGAATGGAATGGAATGGAAAGTGCAATGGAATGGAATGGAAAGTGGATTTTATGTGGAATGGAATGTCGAATGGAATTGAATGGAATGTGGAATGTAATAAATACGAATGTGGAATGAAATTGAGTGGAATGGAATGGAATGTGGTGTGGAAAGTTGAACGGAATGGAATGGAATATGGAATGGACTGTGGAATAGAATGGAATGGAATGTGGCATGGAATGTGGAATGGAATGGAGTAGAATGTGGAATGGAACGTGGAATTGAATGTAGAATGAAACGGAATGTAATGTGGAATGGACTGCAGAATGGATTGTGGAAATGTAAGTGGAATGGAATGGAATGCAACGTGAAATGGAATGTGGAATTAATTAGGATGGAATATGGAATGGAATGTGAAATGGAATGGAATGGAATGTGGAAAGGCACCTGAAATGGAATGGAATGGAAAGTGGAATGGAATGTGGAATATAATGTGGAATGTAATGTAGAATTGAATGGAATGAAATGTGGAATGGAATGGAGTATAATGTGGAAAGGAATGTGGAATGGAATGCAATGGAGTGAGGGATGGAACGGAATGGAATGTGGAATGGAATGTGGAATAGAATGTGGAATGGAACGGAATGCAATGTGGAATGGAGTGTTTAATGGAATGAAATGGAAAGTGTAATGGAATGGAACGGAATGTGGAATGGAATGTGGAATGGAAAGGAATGTAATGTGGAATGGAATGTGGAAACGATAGTGGAATATAATGGATTGGAATGTGGAATGGGACGTGGAATGGAATGCAATGGAAAGTGGAATTGAACGTGGATTGTAAACTGGAATGGAATGGAATGGAATGGAATTTGGAATGGAATGGAATGGAATGCTGAATGTAATGTAATCGAATATGGAATAGAATGAAATGGAATGGAATGTAGAATGGAATGTGGAATGGAATGTGGAACGGAATGGAATGGAATGTGGATTGGAATGGAAAGGAAAGTGGAATGGAATGGAATGGAATGTGGAATGGAATGTGGAATGGAATGGAAGGCGGGATGGAATGGAACAGAATGTGGAATGGAATGTTGAACAGAATGTGCAATGGAATGTTAAATAGAATGTTGAATGGAAGGGAATGGAATGTGGAATGGAACGTGGAATAGAATGCAATGGAACGTGGAATGGAAAGTGGAATGGATCATGTAATGGAACGTAGAATGGAATGTGTAATGGAACGTGGAATGAAATGTGCAATGGAATGTGGATTGGAACGTGGAATGGAATGGAAAGGAACGTGGAATTTAACATCCAATTGAATGGAATGGAAAGTGAAATTGAAAGTGGAATAGAATGTGGAACGGAATGTGGAATGCAACGTGAAATGGAATGGAATGGAACGTGGAGTGGAACGTGGAATGGAATGGAAAGGAACTTGGAATAGAATGGAATGGAACATGGAACGAAATGTGGAATGGATTGTGGAATGTGACGTGGAATAGAATGGAATGCAACTTAGAATGGAATGTGGAATGGAATGTGGAATGGAATGGAATGCAATGTGCAATGCACTGGAATGGAATGTAGAATAGAAAGGAATGGAATGGAATGGAATGGGAATGGAATGGAACAGAACGTGCAATTCATAGGAATGAAATAAGGAATTCAATGGAACGGAATGTGAAATGGAATGGAATTCCATGTGGAATGTAATGTGGAATGGAACGGAAGGGAATGTGGAATGGAATGATGAATGTAACGTGGAATGGAATGTGGAATAGAATGGCATGGAATGTTGAATGGAATGTGGAATGGAACGGAATATAATGTGATATTGAATGTGGATTGGAACGTGGAAAGTAAAGTGGAATGGAATGGAATGGAAAGTGGAATGGAACGTTGAATGGAATACAATGAAACGTGGAATGGAATGTGGAATGGAATGGAATGGAACATGCAATGGAACGTTGAATGTAACCCGGAATCGAAATTGGAATGGAACGTGGAATGGAATGGAGTGAAATGTTGAATGTAATGGAATGCAATGTGGATTGGAATGCAATCGATTATGGAATGTAACGTGGAATGTAATGGAATGGAAGGTGGAATGGAACGTGGAATGGAACATCTAATGGAATGTAGAATGGAACGTGGAATTGAATGGAATGGAACGCCTAATTGAAATTAGAATGGAAAGTGGAAAGGAATGGAATGGAACGTGGAATGGAATGTGGACCGGAATGTGGAAATTAAACGAATGGAGCGTGGAATGAAATGGAATGGAATGTGGAATGGAATGTGGAATGGAATGGAAGGGAATGTGGAATGGAATGTGGTATGGGATGTGGAATGGAATGCAATGGAATGTGGAATAGAAAGTGGAATGGAATGGAAAACAATGGGAAAGGGAATGTGGAATGCAATGTGGAATGGAATGTGGAATAGAATGTGGAAGGAAATGGAATGGAATGTGGAAAGGAATGTGGAATGAAATGGAATGGAATGTGGAAAGGAATGTGGAATGGAATGGAATCGAATGTGGAATGGTATGTCGATTGCAAGGGAATGGAATGTGGAATGGAATGTGGAATGGAACGTGGAATGGAGTGGAATGCAATGTGGAATGGAACGTGGAATGGAATGGAATGGAACATGGAATGCAAACTGGAATGGAACGTGGAATGGAATGTGGAATGGAATGTGGAATGGAATGGAATGGAATGTGGAATGGAAATGGAATGGAATGGAATGTGGAATGGAATGTGGAATGGAATGTGGAATGGAACTTGGAATGGAGTGGAATGCAATGTGGAATGGAACGTGGAATGGAATGGAATGGAACGTCGAATGGAGAGTGGAATGCAAGGTGGAATAGAATGTGGACTGGAACGTGGAATGGAATTCAATGGAATGTGCAATGGAAAGCAGATTGGAATGTGGAATGGAAAGTGGAAAGAAATGTAATGGAATGTGGAATGGAAAGTGGAACGGAAGGTGCAATGGAATGGAATGGAATGTGGAATGGAATGGATTGGAGTGTGCAACGGAATGTTGAATGAAACGGAATGAATGTGGAATGGAATGTGGAAGGGAATGGAATGGAATGTGGAATGGAATGGAATGGAATGGAATGTGGAATGGAATGAGGAATGGAATGTTGAATGCAATGGAATGGAACGTGGAATGGGATGGACTAGAATGTGGAATCGAAGCTGGAATGGAATGTGGAAGTGAATTTGGAATGGAACGTGGAATGGAACGTGGAATGGAACGTGGAATGGAATGGAAGAGAATGTGTAATGGAAAGGAATGGGATGTGGAATGGAATGTGGAATGGAATGGAATGGAATTTGGAATTGAGTGGAATGGAATGTAGAATGGAAGGTGGAAGAGAATATGCAATGTAACGTGGAATGGAAAGGAATGGAATGTGGAAAGGAACGGAGTGGAAGGTGGAATCAAATGGAATATTACGTGGAATGGAATGTGGAATGGAATGGAATGGATTGTGGAAAAGAATGTGTAATGGAATGGAATGAAATCTGAAATGGAATGGAATGAAATGTGAAATGGAAAGTGGAGTGGAACGTGGAAAAGAACGTGGAATGGAACTTGGAATTTAATGTGGAATGGAATGGAAAAGAATGAGAATGAAATGGATTGGAATGTGGAATAGAATGTGGTATGGAATGGAATGGAATGTTGAATGGAAAAGAATGGAAAGGCACGGAATATGGAATGGAAGGAAACGGAATGTGGAATGGAACATGGAATGGAATGGAATGGAACGTGGAATGGAATGCGGAATGGAATTATTAATGGAACTTTGAATGAAACATGCAATGGAATGGAATGCAACGTGGAAGGCAATGTGGAATGGAAAGGAATGGAACGTGGATTGTGACATGGGATGGAACATGGAATGCAACGTAGAATGGAAAGTGTAATGGAATGTGCAATGGAACAGAATGGAATGTGGAATGTAATGGAATGGATTGTGGAATGTAATGGAATGGAGTGGAATGTGGAATGGAATGGAATATAGTGGAATGGAATGCGGAATTCAACCGAGTGTAATGTGGAATGGAATGGAATGGAATGGAATGGAATGTGGAAAGGAATGGAATGCAAAGGAATGGAATGTGGAATTTAATGGAATAGAATATGGAATGGAAAGAACTGGAAAGTGGAATGGAATGTGAAATGGAATGTGGAATGGAATAGAATGGAATGTTTAATGGAATACGGAATGGAGTGTGGAATGGAATGGAATGTGGAACGGAATGTGGCATGGAATTTAAAGGAATGTGGAAAGCAAAGTGGATTGGAATGAGGAATGGATTTTGTAATGGAATGCAGACTGGAACGCAATAGCATGTTGAATGTACTGTGGAATGGAGTGTGGAATGGAACTTGGAATGAAATGCAATGGAATGTGGAAAGGAACGTTGAATGAAATGGAATGGAAAGTGGAATGGAATGTAAATTGGAATGCAATGGAATGTGGAATGGAATGTGGAATGAAATGCAATGGAATGAGAATGGAATGTAGAATAGAAGGTGGAATGGAAAGTGGAATGGAATGGAATGGAAAGTGGATTGGAATGTGGAATGGAATGGAATACAATGTGGAATGGAATGTGGAATGGAATGTGGAATGGAATGGAATGGAATGTGGAATGGAATGTGGCATGGAATGTGGAATTCTATGTGGAATGGAAAGGAATGGGATGTGGAATGAAATGTGCAATGGAATGTGTAATAGAACTTAAAGGAATGTGGAAAGGAATGTGGAATGGAATGTTTAATGGAATGGGATGGAATGTGGAATGGAATGTGGAATGAAATGTAATGGAATGTGAAATGATGTGGAATGGAATGTAATGAAATGTAGAATGGAATATGGAATGAAACGGAATGTGGAATGGAATATGGAATGAAACGGAATGTGGAATGGAATGTGGAATGGAACGTGAAATGGAATGCAATGTGGAATTCAAAGTGTAATGGTACTGAATGGAATGTAGAATGGTATGTGGAAGGAATTAGAACGGAATGTGGAATGGAAAGTTTAATGAAACGTGGAATGGAACGTGTAATTGAATGGAATGGAACTTGGAATAAAATGTGGAATGGAATAGAAGGGAATGTGGAATGAAATGAAGAGTGTAATGGAATGGAATGTGGAATGGAATGGAATGGAATGTGGAATGGAATGAAGAATGGAACGGAATGTAATACGGAATGAACTTTAATGGAATGTGGAATGGAAAGTGGAATGGAATGTGGAATGCATAGTGGAATGAAATGTGGAATGTCTTGTGGAATGGAATGTAGAATGGAACGGTAAGGATGGTGGAATGGAATATAGAAAGGAGTGTGGAACGGAACTTGGAATGGAATGCAATGGAATTTCGAATGGAACATGGAATGGAATGGAATGGAACGTGGAATGGAACGTGGAAAGGAACGTGGAAATGAATGTTGAATTTAACTTGGCATGGAATGTGGAATGGAATGTGCAATGGAACGGAATGGAATGTGGAATGGAATATGGAATTCAATGTGGAATGGACCGTGGAATGGAATGTGGAATGGAATGTGGAATGGAATTGAATGGAATTGAATGGAATGTGGAATGGAACAGAATGGAATGTGGAATGGAATGTGGAATGGAATGGAATGAATTGTGGAATGAAATGTCGATTGGAATGGAATGCAATGTGCAATGGAATGGACTGGAATGTGGACTGGAATGTGGAGCGGAATTTAATTCAAATTGGAATGGAACGTGCAATGGAATGGAATGCAAGGGCATGGAATCTCGAATGGAATGGAATGGAATGTGGAGTGGAATGTGGACTGGAACGGTATGGATGGTGGAATGGAATATGGAATGGATTATGGAATGGAAATTGGAATGGAATGCAATGGAATGTCGAATGGAACGTGGAATGGAAGGGAATGGAACGTGGAATGGAACGTGGAAAGGAACGTTTAAAGGAATGCGCAATTGAACTTGGTATGGAATGTGCAATGGAACGTAAAATGTAATGGAATGTAATGTGGAATATAATATGGAAATGAGTGTTGAAAGAACAGTGGAATTGAATGGAATTGAACGAAATGGAAAGTGGAATGGAATGGAATAGAATGTGGAATATAATGTGGAATGGAAATGAATGGAACGGAATGTCGAATGGAACTTGGAATGGAATGTGCAATGGAATGTGGAATGGAATAGAATAGAATGTGGAAAGAAATGTGGAATGGAAAAGAATGGAATGGAATGGAAAGAGGAATGGAATAGAGAGGAATATTTAACGGAATGGAATATGAAATGGAATGGAATGGAAAGGAATGTGGAATGGAGTGTTGACTGGAATGCAATGGAGAGTGGAATGGAAAGTGGAATGGAATGGAATGTGGAATGGAATTTGGAATGGAATGGAATGTAAAGCAATCTGGATTGGAATGGAATGGAATATGGAATGGAATGGAATGTGGAATGGAACGGAACTCAATGTGGAATGGAATGTGGAATGGAATGGAAAGTGGAATGGAATGTGGAATGGAATGGAAAGTGGAATGCAATATCGAATGAAATGGAAAGGACTGTGGTATGGAATGTTGAATGGAATGGAATGGAATGTGGAATGAAATTGAATGGAAAGTGGAATGGAAAGTGAAATGGTATGGAATGGAACGTGGAATGTAACGTGGAATGGAACATGGTATGGAATGGAATGTGGAATGGAATGTGGAATGGAATGTAGAATGAAATGGAACGGAATACAATGTGGAATGGATTGGAATGGAATGTGGAATGGAATGGAATGTGGAATGGAATTTCGAATGGAATGGAATAGAAAGGAATATGGTTTGGAATGGAATGGAATATGGAATGGAATGGAATGTGGAATGGAATGGAATGCAATGTGGAATGGAATGTGCAATGGAATGGAAAGTGGAATGGATTATCGAATGAAATGGAAACGAATGTGGTACGGAATGCTGAATGAAATGGAAAGGAATGCGGAATGAAATTGAATGGAATGTTGAATGGAAAATGTAATGGTATGGATTGGAATGTGGAATGTAATGTGGAATGGAACGGGGTATGGAATGGAATATGGAATGGAATGTGGAATGGAATGTAGAATGAAATGGAACGGAATGCAATGTGGAATGGATTGGAATGGAAGGTGGAATGGAATGGAATGGAATGAAATGAAATGGATTGTGGAAGGGAATGGAATGGAATGTGGAATGGAACTTGGAATGGAATGGAATAGAATGAGGAATAGAGTGGAATGGGATGTGGAATGGAATGTGGAATGGAATGAAATGTAATGCGGAATGGAATGGAAAGGAATGTGGAATGGAATGTGGAATGGAATGGAAAGGAATGTGGAATGGAATGGAAAGGAATGTGTAAAGGAATGGAATGGAATGGAATGGAAAGGAATGTGTAAAGGAATGGAATGGAATGGAATGGAATGGAATGGAATCGAATGGGATGTGGAATGGAATGGAATGGAATGTGGAATGGAATCAAATGGAATGTGGAATGCGATATCGAATGGAATGTGTAATGCAGAGTAATGGAATGCAATGTGGAATGGAATGGAAAGGAATGTGGAATGGAATAGAATGCAGTCTGGAATAGACTGGAATGGAACGTGGAAAGGAATGGAATGCTATCTAGAATGCAATGTGGAAGGGAGTGAAATGGAATGTGGAATGGAATGTGGAATGGAATGGAATGGAATGTGAAATGGAAAGTGGTATGTGATGGAATAAAATGTGGAATGGCATGGAATGGAATATGTAATGGAAAGTGGAATGCAAGGTTGAATGGAATGGAATGGAACATGGAATGGGAGGTTGAGTAGAAAGTGGAATAGAATGGAAAGCAACGTGGAATGGAACGTGGAATGGAACATAGAATTGAAAGTGGAATGTTATGGAATGGAAAGTGGAACAGAAACTGGAATGGTACGTGGAATGGAACGTGGAATGTAATTGAATGTAACGTGGAACGGAATGGCATGGAATGTGGAGTGGAATGGGATGGAATTTGTAATGGAATGGAATGGAATGGTATTTGGAGTGCTATAGAATGGAATGGAATGGATTGTGGAATGGAATGGAATGGAATGTGGAATGGATTGGAATGGAAAGTGGAATGGAATGCAATGGAATATTGAATGCAATAGAATGGAATATGTAAAGGAATTGAATGGAATGGAATTGAAGGGAATGGAATGTGGATTTGAAAGAAATGGAATGTGGAATGCAAACTGGAATGGCATAGAATGGAATGTGGAATGGAATGTGGAATGGAATGGAATGGAAAGTGGAATGGAATTGAATGGAATGTGGAATGGAATGTAGAATGGAAGGGAAAGAAATGTGGAATGGAATGTGGAATGGAATGGAATGTGGAATGGAACGGAATGGAATGTGGAATGGAAAGGAATAGAATGTGGAATTTAACGTGGAATGGAAAGTGTAATGGAATGGAATGGAATGTGTAATGGAACGCAGAATGGAATGGAAAGGAACGCGGAACGAAAGGTGGAATGTAACTTTGAATGGAAAGTGGAATGCAATGTGAAAGTGGAATGGAATGGAATGTGTTATGGAATGGAATGGAATGTGGAATGGAATTTGAAATGGAATGTGGAAAGGAATTCGGAACGGAATGGAATACAATGTGGAATGGAATGTGGAATGGAACGTGGAATGGAATGTTGAATAGAACGTGGAGTGGAAAGTGGAATGGAATGTGGAATGTGGAATGGAATGGAAAGGAATGAGGAATGGATTGGAATGGAATGTGTTATGGAATGGTATGGAAACTGGAATGGAATGTGGAATGGAACGTGGAATGAAATGCAATGCAATGTGAAATGCAATGTGGAGTGGAATGGACGGTGGAATGGAATGGAAAGGAATCTGGAATGGAATGGAATGGAATATGGAATGGAATGTGGGATGGAATGGAATGGAATGTGTAATGGAAAGGAATGGAATGTGGAATTTAACATGTCATAGAATGGAATGCAATGAGGAATGGAATGTGGAATGGAATATAATGGAATGGAATGTGAAATGGAATTGAATGGAACGGGGAATGGAATTGAATGGAATCTGGAAAGGAACATGGAATGGACGGGAAGGTGGAATGGAACGTCGAATGGAATGAAATGGAACATTGAATGCACCGTGGAAAGGAATGTGTAATCAAACGTGGAATGGAAAGTGAAACGGAATGTGGAATGTGGAATGGAATGGAATGGAATGTGTAATGGAATTGAATGGAATGGAAAGCATTGTGGAATGGAATGTGCAATGGAATAGAATGGAATGTGGAATGCAATGTAGAATGGAATGGAATGCAATGTGGAATGGAATGCGGAGTGGAATGGAATGCAAAGAAGAATGGAACATGGAATGGAACGTGGAATGGAGTGCAATGGAATGTGGATTGGATTGGAATGGAATGGAATGTGGAATGGAATGGACTGTGGAATGGAAAGTGGATTGGAATGTGGAAAGGAGCGTGAAATGGAATGAAATGGAATGTGGAATGGAACATGTAATGGAACGTGGAAAGGAACATGGAAAGGAATGTGAAATTGAACTTGGCATGGAATGTGAAATGGAATGTGCAATGGAACGGAATGGAATGTGGAATGGAATATGGAATTTGGTGTTGAATGGACCGTGGAACGGAATGGAATGGAATGCGGAATGGAAAGTGGAATGGAATGGAATGGAATGGAATGGAATGGAATGTGGAATGGAATGGAATGGAATGTGGAATGGAATGAATGGAATGTGGAATGCACTGGAATGGGGAGCGGAATGGAATTTGGAATGGAATGTGGAATATAATGTGGAATGGAATTGATGGGAATGTGGAATGGCATGTGAGTTGGAATGCAATGGAATCTGTAATGGAAAGTCTAAATAAATGTAATGGAATGAGAATAGATTGTGGACTGGAATGTGGAATGGAAATTGGAATGGACTGCGGAATGGAATGTGGAATGGAATGGAATGGAATGGAATGTGGAATGGATTGTGAAATGGTATGCAATGGAATGTGGAATGGAATGTGAAATGAAGTGCAATGCAATGAGAATGGAATGTGCAATGGAATGTGGAATGGAATGGAATCGAAAGTGGAATGGAACATGGAATGTAATCGAATGGAACGTGGAATGGAGAGTGGAATGGAATGTGAAACGGAATGTGGAATGGAATAGAATGGAATGTGGAATGGAATGTGGAATGGAGTGTGGAATGGAATGTAATGGAATGTGGAATGGAATGTGGCAGGGAATTTAATGGAATGTGGAAAGCAAAGTGGATTGGAATGTGGAATGGATTGTGGAATTGAACGGAATAGAATGTGTAATGGAACGGAATAGAATGTGAAATGTAATGTGGAATGGATTGTGGAATGGAACTTGGAATGAAAGGCAATGGAGTGTGGAAAGGAACGTGGAATGCGATGGAATGGAAAGTGGAATGGAATGTGGAATGGAATTTGGAAAGGAATGGAGTGTAATGTGGAATGGAACGTGAAATGCAATAGAATTGAACATGGAATGTAATGTGGAATGGAACATGGCATGGAATATGGAATTGAAGGTGGTATAGAATGTGGAATGAAATGTGGAATGGAGTCTGTAATTGAGTGTGGAATGGAAAGTGGAATTGAATGGAATGGAAAGAAATGGAATGTGGAATGGAATGAAATGGAATGAGGAATGAAATGGAATTGAACATGGAAGGGAACGTGGGATGGAACGTGGAATGGAACGTGGAATGGAACGTGGAAGAGAGTGGAATTGAAGGTGGAAGGGAATGGAATGGAACATGGAATGGAATGGTAAGGAATGGAAAGGAATGTGGAATGGAATGGTGTAGAAGGTACATTGGAATATGGAATGGAATGGAATGTAAAATGGAATGGAATGGAATAGAATATGGAATTCAATGGAATGGAAGGAGGAATGGAAAGGAATGGAATATGGAATGTAATGGAATGAAGTGGAACGTGGAACGGAATGGAATGGAGTGTGGAATGGAATGTGGAATGGAATGGAATGGAACATGACATGGAATATGTAATGGAACGTGGAGTAGAAAGTGGAATGGAAAGTGGAGTAGAACGTGAAATGGAATGGAATGGAATCTGGAATGGAATTCAATGGAATTTGGAATGGAATGGAATGGAATGTGGAACGCAATGGAAAGGAATGTGGAATGGAAAGTGGAATGGAATGGAATGGAATGTGGAATGGAATGGAAGGAATTGCGGAATGGGATTCAATGGAATGGAAGGTGGAAGGGAATGGAATGGAAACGAATGCAATGGAATGTAGAGGGGAATGCAATGGAATGTAGAGGGGAATGCAATGGAATGTGGAATGGATTGGATTGGAATGTGGAATGGAATGCAATGGAATTGAATGTGGAAAGGAATGCAATGGAATGGAATGGAATGTGGAGTGCACTGGATGGGAATGTGCAATGGAATGTGGAATGGAATGGAATGGAATGTGGAATGGGAAGGATTGGCATGTGGAATGGAATGGAACGGAAAACGGGATGCAATGTAATGGTATGGAATATGGAATGGAATCGAATGGAATGGAATGTGGAAAGAAATGTAATGTAATGGAATCGAATGGAATGGAATGTTGAATGGAATGGAAAGCAATGTGGAATGGAATGTGGAATTGAATGGAATGGAAAGTGGAATCTAACGGAAAGCAATGTGGAATGGAATGTGGAATGGAATGGCATGGAAAGTGGAATGGAATGGAATGTGGAACGGAATGTGGAATGGAATTGAATGGAATGTGGAATGCAATGTGGAATGGAATGAAGTTGAATGCGAAATAGAATGGAATGGAATGGAATGGAATGCGGAATGCAATGGAATCGGATGTGAAATGGAATGGAATGGAAGGTGGAATGGAATGGAATGGAGTGGTAAGTGGAAGGGAATGGAATAGAATGTTGAATGGAAAGTAGAATGGAATGTGGAATGGAATGTGGAATGGAAAGAAATGTGGAAAAGAATGGAATGGAATGTGAAATTGAAAGGAATGGAATCCAATGTGGAATGGAATGGAATGGAATGGAATGTTGAATGGAATTCAATGGAATTTTGGAATGGAATGGAATATAATGTGGAATGGAATGGAAAGGAATGTGCAATGGTTGTGCATTGGAAAGGAATGCAATGTGGAATGGAATGGAATGGACTGCGGAATGGAATGGAATTTTGTGGAATGTGGAAAGGAATGGAATGGAATTTGCAATGGAATGGAATGGAAAGGAATGGAATGGAATTTGAAATGGAATGAGTGGAATGTGGAATGGAATGGAACGGAACGTGGAATGGAATGCAATGGAGTGCTATGTGGAATGGAATGGAATGGAATGTGGAAAGGAATGTGGAATTGAATGTGCAATGCAATGTGGAATGGAATGGAGGGGAAAGTTGAATGGAAGGTTGAATGTAATGTAGAGAAATGCGGAATGGAATGCAGTGGAATGTGAAATGGGATGGAATGGAATATGGAATGGAATGTTGAATGGAATGGAATGGAATGTTGATTGGAATGTGGAATGGAATGGAATATGGAATGAAATGTAGAATATAATGGAACGGACGTGGAATGGAACGTGGAACACAATGAGTAATGGAATGGAATGGAAAGTGCCATGGAATGTGGAATGGAATGGAATGGAACGTGGAATTTAATGTGGAATGGAACGTGGATTGGAACGTGGAAGGGAATGTGGAAAGTACTGAGGAATGCAAAGTGCAATGGAACGTGGAATTGAACGTGGAATGGAATGTGAAATGGAACGTGGAATGGAATGTGGAATGTAATGTGGAATGGAACGTGGAATGGAAAGTGGAATGGAAAGTGGAATGGAGCGTGGAATGGAATGTGGAATGGAACATGGAATGGAATGGAATGCAAAGTGGAATGGAAAGGAATAGAAGGTGGAAGGGAATTGAAAGGAATGTGGAAAGGTATGGAATGGAATGGAAAGTGGAATGGAATGGTTTTGTACGTAGAATGGAAAGTTGTATGGAATCGAATGGAATTTGGAATGGAATGTGGAATGGAATGGAATGGAATGTTGAATGGAATGTGGAGTGGAATGGAATGGATTGTGGAATGGAATGTGGAATGGAATGTGGAATGCAATGGAATGGAAATTGGAATTGAATGTGGAATGGTAAGGAATGAAAAGTGGTATGCAATGGAATGCAATGTGGAATGGAATGGAATAGAATGACGAATGGAATGGAGTGGAATGTGAAATGGAATGGATTAGAATTGTAAGGAATGTGAAATTTAATGGACTGGAATGTGGAATGGAATGTGGAATGGAATGTGGAACGGAATGGAATGAGGAATGGAGAGGAAAGGAATGGAATGGAATGTGGAACGGAATGGAAAAGAATGTGGGATGGAATTTGGAGTGGGATGCGTAATGGAATGGAATGGAACTGGCAATGAAATGGAAAGCAACGTGGAAGGGAATGCAGTGGAATGGAATGGAATGGAAAGTGGAATGGAATAAAATGGAATGGAATTTGAAATGGAATGGAATAGAATGTGAAACGGAGGGCAATGGAATGTGGATTGAAATATGGAATGAAATAGAATGGAATGTGAAATGGAATATGTAATGGAATGGAATGAAATGAGGAAAGGAACATGGAATGGATTGGAATGGAAAGTCGAATGGAACGTGGAACGGAATGTGGAATGGAACGTGGAATGGAGTGTGGAATTGTAAGAAATGGAACATGGAATGGAATAGAAGGGAATGTGTAAGGGAATAGAATGGAATGTGGAATGCAATGGAAAGGAATATAATGGAACGTGAATTGGAATGGAATTTGGAATGCAAAGTGGAATGGAATGGAATGGAATGTGGAATGGAATGAGGATTGGATTGGAATGGAATTTAGAACGTAATGTGGAATGGAATGGAATGGAATGTGGAATGGAATGTTATGGAATGGAATGTGGAATGGAATGGAATGTGGAATGCAATGCAATGCAATGTGGAACGGAATGGAATGGAACATGGAATGGAATGGAATATGGAATGGATTGGAATGGAATGTGGAATGGATTGGAATTGAACATTTAATGGAACATGGAATGTAACGTGGAATGGAAAGTGGAATGGAAAGGGTAATGGAAAATGGAATGTAACGTGGGAAGAAACGTGGAATGGAACGTGGAATGGAACGTTGACGGGAATTTAATTGAAAGTGGAATGGAGTGGAATGGAACGCCTAATGGAATGGAAAGGAATGGAATGCAATTCGGAATGGAATGAATTGGAATGTAGAGTGGAATGTCAAATGGAATCGAATGAGAAATGGAATGGAATGGAATGTCGAATAGAATGTGGAATGGAATGGAATGTAATGAGGAATGGAATGTGGAATAGAATGGAATGCAATGTGGAACACAACGTGGAATGGAATGTGGAATGGAATGGAATGGAACGTGGAATGGAAAGTGGAATGAAACGTGGAATGGAATGGAATGCAAAGTGGAAAGTAATGGAATGGAAGGTGGAATGGAATGGAAGGGAAAGTGGAATGGAATGGAATGGAATCGAAAGTGGAATGGAATGCATTGGTACGTAGAAAGGAATGTGGAATGTAATGGAAGGGAATTTATAATGGAATGAGAATGTAATGGAATAGAAGGTGGAATGGAATGTGGAATGGAATGGAATGGAATTTGGAATGGAATGTGGAATGGAATGTGGTATACGTTGGAATGCAATGTGGAATGGAATGGAATAGAATGACAAATGGAATGGAATGGAATGTGGAATGGAAGGGATTGGAATTCAATGGAATGTGAAAAGGAATGGAATGGATTGTACAATGAAATGTGGAATGGAATGTAAATGAATGTGTAATTTAATGTTTAATGCAATGGAATGAAAGGAAAGGATTGTGGATGGAATGGAATGGAATGTGGAATGGAGTATGGAGTTGAATGCGGAATGGAATGGAATGGAATTTGGAAGGCTATGGAATGCAATGTTGAAGGGAATGTAATGAAATGTGGAATGGAATGTAATGAAATGTGGATTGGAATGAAATGGAATGGAATTTGAAATGGAATGGAATAGAATGTGGAACAGAATGGAATGGAATGTGGAATGGAATATGAAGTGGAATGTAATGAAATGTGGAATGGAAAGTGGAGTGGAACGTGGAATGGAACGTGAAATGGAACGTGGAATGGAATGGAATGGAACAAAGAATGGAGTGTGGAATTGAATGAAAGGGAACTAGGAATTTAATGGAACGGAATGGGATGTGGAATGGAATGGAATGGAATGTGGAATGGAATGGAATGGAATGTGGAATGGAATGGAAGGGAATGTGGAATGGAATGGAAGTGAATGTGTAATGGAATGGAGGGGAATGTGGAATGGAATGGATTGGAATGTGAAATGGAATGTGGAATTAAACGTGGAATGGAATGTAACGGAATTTGGAATGTAATGTGGAATGTAATGTGAAATGGAATGGAATGGAATGTGGAATGGAAAGTGGAATGAAATGCTATGGAATGTGGAAGGCAATGCAATGCAACGTGGAATGGAATGGAATATGGAATGCAATGGAATGGAATGCCGAATAGATTCGAACTGAACATGGAATGGAACGTGGGATGGAACGAGGAATGAAACATGGAACAGAATGTGGAAGGGAATGGAATGGAAGGTGGAATAGAATTGATTGGAATGTGGAATGCAATGGAAAGTAATTGAATGGAGTATGGAATGGAATGGATTGGAATGTAGACTGGAATATGGAATGGAATGGACTGGAATGCAGAGTGGAATATGGAATGGAATGTGGATGGAATGTGGAAGGGAATGGAATGTGGAATGGAATATGGAATGGAATTGAATGCAATGTTGAATGGAATGGAATGGAATGCGCAATGGCATGTGGAATGGAATGGAATGGAATGTGAAATGGAATGGAATGGAATGTGGAATGGATTGTGGAATGGAATGTGTAATGCAATGGAATGGAACGTGGAAAGAAACTTGGAATGGAACGTCGAATGGAACGTCGAGTGGATAGTGGAATGGAACGTGAAATGGAACGTGGAAAGGAACGTAGAATGGAACGTGGAATGGAACGTGGAATGGAAAGTGGAATGTCACGTGCAATGGAATGGAATGGAACGTGGAACAGAACGAAATGGAACTTGGATTGCAATGGAATGGACTGTGGAATGGAATGGAATGGAATGTAGAATGGAATGGAATGGAATGTGGAATGGAATGTGGAATGAAAAGCAATGGATCATAGAATAGAATGGAATCTATATGGAATGGAATGGAATGAAGTGTGGAACTGAATGGAAAATGGAATGGAATATGGAATAGAATGGAATGGAAAATGGAATGGAATGTGGAATGGAGCGGAATGGAATGTGGATTGGAATGGAATGGAATGTGTAATGGAATGTGAAATTTAATATGGAAAGGAATGAAATTCAATGTGGAAAGGAATGTGGAATGGAATGCAATGAAATGGGGAATGGAATGTAAAATGGAACGTGAAATGCAATGTGGAATGTAATGTGAAATGGAATGGAATGGAATATGGAAAGGAAAGTGGAATGAAATGCAATGGAATGTGGAAGGCAATGCAATGCAAAGTGGAATGGAATGGAATATGGAATGCAATGGAATGCAATGGAATGGAATGCGGAATAGACTGGAATTGAACGTGGAATGGAACGTGGGATGGAAAGTGGAATGAAACTTGCAATGGAATGTGGAAGGGAATGGAATGGAAGGTGGAATGGAATTGATTGGAATGTGCAATGCAATGGAAAGGAATTCAATGGAATATGGAATGGAATGGATTGGAATGTAGAGTGGAATATGGAATGGAATGTGGAATGGAATGTGGAATGTAATGTAATGTGGAAGGGAATATGGAATGGAATTGAATGCAATGTTGAATGTAAAGGTATGGAATGTGCAATGGCATGTGGAATGGAATGGAATGGAATGTGAAATGGAACGGAATGTGGAATGGATTGTGGAATGGAATGTGCAATGCAATGGAATGGAACCTGGAATGAAACGGGGAATGGAACATGGAATGGAACGTCGAGTGGATAGTGGAATGGAACGTGAAATGGAACGTGGAATGGAACGTGGAATGGAAAGTGGAATGGAACATGGAATGGAATGGAATGCAACGTGGAAAAGAACGAAATGGAACTTGGATTGCAATGGAATGGACTGTGGAATGGAATGGAATGGAATGAAGAATGGAATGGAATGGAATGTGGAATGGAATGTGGAATGAAAAGGAATGGATCATAGAATATAAAGGAATGGTACGCGGAATGGAATGGAATGCAATGTGGAATTGAATGGAATATGGAATGGAATATGGAATGGAATGGAATGGAATATGGAATGGAATGTGGAATGGAGTGGAATGGAATGTGGATAGGAATGGAATGGAATGTGGAATGGAATGTGAAATTTAAAGTGGAAAGGAATGAAATTCAATGTGGAAAGGAATGTGGAATGCAATGGAATGAAATGGGGAATGGAATGTAAAATGGAATGTGAAATGGAAAGTGGAAAGGAATGTGCAATGGAATGAGGAATGGAATGGAATGTGGAACGGAATTGAATGGAAAGTGGAATGGAAGGGAATTAAATGGAATGGAGAGTTGAATGGAATGGAATGGAATGGAATGTGGAATGGAAAGTGGAAGGGAATGGAATGGAAATTGGAGTGGATTGCAATGGAATGTGGAATGGAAAGTGGAATGGAATGGAAAGGGACGTGGAATGGATTGGAATGAAAAGAGGAAAGGAATGGAATGGAACGTGGAATGCAATGCGTAATGGAACGTGGAATGGAATGGAATGGAATGTGGAAAGGAATGGAATGGAAGGGAATGTGGAATGGAATAGACTCGAATGTGGAATAGAATGTGGAAAGGATTGGAATTGAATGTGGAATGGAATGTGGAATGGAATGGAATAGAATGTGGAATGGAATGTGGAATGAAATGTGGAATGGAACGTGGAATGGAATAGAATGGAAAGTGGAATGGATAGTGGAATGGAAAGTGGCATGGAACGGAATGGAATGTGGAATGGAATGGCGTGGAATGTGAAATTGTACGTGGAATGTATTGGAATGGAATGTGGAGTGGAATGGAATGGAACGTGGAATGAAATGGAATGAAACGAGGAATGGAATGGAACGTAATGTGGAATGGAATGTGGAATGGAACGTTGAATGGAAAGCAATGGAATGTAGAATGGAATGGAATGGAAGGGAAGGTGGAATGGAATGGTCCCGAATGTGGAATAGAATGTGGAATGGAATGGAAAGGAATGTGGAATGGAATGTGGAAAGGAATGGAATGGAATGTGGAATGTGGAATGGAATGCAATGGAATGTGGAATGGCATGAAGAGAATGTGGAATGCACCGTGGAATGGAATTGAATGGAATGGAAAGTGGAATAGAATGGAATTGAATGGAAAGTGTAAAAGAAGGGAATGTGGCATGGAATGGAATGGAACGTGGAATGGAATGTAAAATGGAATGGAATGGAATGCAATGCAATGGAATGGAATATGGAATGGAATGTGGAATGGAATGGAATGGCAGGTGGAATGGAATGGAATGGAATGTGGAATGGAATATGGAATGGGATGCAATGGAATGGAAAGTGGAATGGAACGGAATGGAATGTGGAATGGAATGGAATGGAATGTGTAATGGAATGCAATGTGGAATGGAATGGAATGCAATGTGGAATGGAATGGAATGGAATGTGGAATAGAATGAATTTAATGTGGAATGGAATATAGAATAGAATGGAATGGAATGTGGAATGGAACGTGAAATGGAATGTGGAATGGAATGGAATGGAATGTAGAATAGAATGGAATTGAAGTTCGAATGGAATGTGTAATGAAATGGAATGGAAACTGGAATGGAATGGAATGGAATGTGTAATGGAACGTGCAATGGAATGTGGAATGGAATGGAAAGGAATCTGGAATGGAATGTGGAATAGAATGAATTTAATGTGGAATGGAATATAGAATAGAATGGAATGGAATGTGGAATGGAACGTGAAATGGAATGTGGAATGGAATGGAATGGAATGTGGAATAAAATGGAATTGAAGTTCGAATGGAATGTGTAATGAAATGGAATGGAAACTGGAATGGAATGGAATGGAATGTGGAATGGGACGTGCAATGGAATGTGGAATGGAATGGAAAGGAATCAGGAATGGAATGTGGAATGGAGTGTAAAGGAAGTTCGAATGGAATGTGGAATGAAATATAATGGAATGGAATGGAATGTGGAATGGATGGTGGAATACAACGTTGAATCGAATGCAATGGAATGTGGAATGGAAATGAAAGGAATGTGGAATTGAACGTAGAATGTATTGGAATGGAATGTGGAGTGGAATGGAATAGAAATTGGAATGTAATGTTTAATGGAATGCGCAATGGAATGTGGAAAGTGATGGAATGGAATGTGTAATGGAATGTGGAAAGGAATCTGTAATGTAACGTGGAATGGAACGTGGAATGGAACATGGAATGGAAAGAGAAAGGGAAAGGAATGGAACCTGGAGTAGAACGCAGAATGTAAAGTGGAAAGGAAAGTAGAATGTAACGTGGAATGCAAAGTGGAATGGAAAGGAAAGCAACGTGGAATTGAACGTGGAATGGAATGTGAAAGGTAATGTAATGTGGAATGGCATGAAGAGAATGTGGAATGGAACGTGGAATGGAATTGAATGGAATGGAAAGTGGAATGGAATGCAATTGAATGGAAAGTGGAAAAGAATGGAATGTGGAATGGAATGGATTGGAACGTGGAATGGAATGTAAAATGGAATGGAATGGAATGCAAAATGGAATGGAATGTGGAATGGAATGTGAAACGGAATGGAATGGAAATTGCAAAGGAATGTGGAATGGATTGGAATGGAATGTGGAAAGGAATGGCGTTGATTGTGGAATGGAATGGAATGCAATGGAATGGAAAGTGGAATGGAATGGAATGGAACGTGAAAAGAAGGGAATGGAATACAGAATGGAAAGGAAAGTAATGGAATGTGGAATGGAATTTGGAAAGGAATGCAGAATGGAAAGGAATGGAATGTGGACTGGAATGGAATGGAATGGAATGGAATGTGTAATGTAATGGAATGGAAAGTGGAATGGAATGGAATGGAATGTGCATAGGAATGGAATGGAAGGTGGAATGTCATGGAATGGAATGTTGAATGGAATGGAATGGAAGGTGGAATATCATGGAATGGAATGTTGAATGGAATGGAATGGAATGTGGAATGGAATGGAAATGAATGTAATGTGGAATGGAATGTGGAATTGAATGTGGAATGGAAAGGAATGGAAGGTGGGATGGAATGTAGAATGGAATGGAATGGAAAGTGGAATGCAATGGAATTTGGAATGGAATGGAATGTGGAATGCCATGGTATGGAATGTGGAATGGAATGGAATGGAATGGAATGTGGACTGCAACAGAATGGAATGGAATGAAATGTTTAACGGAAAGGAATGGAACATAGAATGGAATGGAATGAAATGTGGAGTGGAAAGGAATGCAATGTGGAATGGAATGGAACGTGAAATTGAATGGAAAAGGATGTGGCTAGAAATGGATTGTAATGCGAATTTGCATGTAATGGAATGTGGAATGGAATTGAAAGAAATGGAGTGTGGAGTGGAATACTATGGAATGGAATACAATGTGTAATGGAATGAAATGGAAAGTGGAATGGAATGTAATGGAATGGAATGGAATGTGGAATGGAAAGTGGAATTGAATGTGGAATGGAATGGAATGTTGGACGGAATGTGGAATGGAATGGAATGGAAAGTGGAATGCAATGGAATTTGGAATGGAATGGAATGTGGAATGCAAGGTGGTATGTAAAGGAATCGAATGAGGAATGGGAAGGAATGGAACGTGGCATGGAAAGGAATGGAATGTGGAATGGAATGGAATGCAATGTGGAATGCAGTGGAATGGAATGTGGAAAGGAAAGTGGAATGGAAGAGAATGGAATGTGGAATGGAATGGAATTGAATGTGGAATGGAAAAGATTGGTATGTGGAATGTAATGAAATGCAGAATGGAACGTCAAGCGGAATGGAATGGAACGTGCAATTGAATGTCATGGAACGTGGAATGGAATGGAGTGGAACCTGGAATGTGATGGAATGGAAAGTGGAATGGAATGGAATGGAAAGTGGAATTGTATGGAATTGAATGTGGAATGGAATGTGGAATGGAATGCAATGGCATGTGGAAAGGAACGTGGAATGGAATGTGGAATGGAATGGAAAGGAAAGTAGAGTGGAATGGAGTGGAATGTGGAGTGGAATGTGAATTGAATGAGGAATGGAATCGAATGTAATGGAAAGGAATGGAATGTGGAATGGAATGCAATGGAACATGGAATGGAAAGTGGAAAGGAATGGAATGGAATGTGGAATGGAATGGAATGGAACGTGGAATGGAAAGTAACGGAACGTGGAATGGAAAGGAATGGAATGTGGAATGGAATGGAATGGAATGGAATGCGGAATGGAATGGAATGGAATGTGGAATGAAACGCGGAATGGAATGGAATTGAATGGAGTGGAATGTGGAATGGAATGGAATGGAATGTGGAATGCAGTGGAATGGAATGTGGAATGGAATGTGGAATGGTATGTGGAATGGAATGGAATGGAATGAATGGAATGTGGAATAGAATAGAATGGAACGTGGAAAGAAATAGGAAATGGAATGTGGAATGGAATGTGGAATGGAATCGAATAAAATGCATTGGAATGTGGAACGGAATGGAATGAAATGGAATGTGGAATGGAATGGAATGTGTACGTGAATGGAAGGCAAAATGCAATGGAATGAGGAATGGAATGTTTCGAATGTGGAATGCAATGTGGAATGGAATGGAATGGAATCAAAAGGAATATGGAATAGAATGGATTGGATTGTGGAATGGAATGTAATGGAATTTGGACTGGAATGGAATGGAATGTGCAATGGAATGTGGAATGGAATAGAATGGAATGCGGAATGGAATGGCATGGATTGTGGAATGGAATGCAATGGAATTTAATGTGGAATTCAATGGAATGGAATGGAATGGAATATGGAATGGAATGTAATAGATTGGAATGTGGAATTTAACGGATTGGAACGGAATGGAATGCAATGGAATGTGGAATGGAATGGAAGGGAATGTGGAATGCAAAGTGAAATGGAATGGAATGGTTTGTGGAATGGAATGGAATGTAACGTGGAATGGAACGTCGAATGGAAAGAATATAGGAATGAGGAATGGAATGTAGAATGGAATGGAATGAAATGTGCTATGGAATGGAATGTTAAGGAATGCGGAATGGATTGGAATGTGATGGGCAATGGAATGGAATGGAATGTTGAATGCAATGGAATGGAAATTAATGGAATGTGGAATGGAATGGAATGGAATGGAATGGATTGGAAAGGAAAGGAATGGAATGCGGAATAGAATGTGGAATGGAATGGAACAGAATGGAATGGAATGGAATGTGCAATGGAATGAACTTGAATTTGGAAAGGAATGGAATGGAATGTGGAATTGAATAGAATGTAATCTGGAATGGAATGAAATGGAATGGAATATGGGTTGGAATGTAATAGAATGTGGAATGGATTGGAATGGAATGTGGAATAGAATGGGAAGGAATGTGGAATGGAATGGAATGGAATCTGGAATGGAATGGAATGGAATGGAATGGAATGGAATGTGGAATGGAATGGAATGGAATGTGGAATGGAATGGAATGGAATGGAATCTGGAATGGAATGGAATTGAATGGAATGTGGAATGGAATGGAATGGAATGTGGAATGGAATGGCATGGATTGTGGAATGGAATTGAATGTAATATGAAATGGAATGCAATATAATGTGGAATGGAACATGGAATGGAAAGAATAGAGGAATACGGAATGGAATGTGGAATGGAGGGGAATGGAATGTGGAATGGAATGGAATGGAATGGAATGGAATGGAATGGAATGCGGAATGGAATGTAATGGATTGGATTGGAATGGAATCGAATGGAATGTAATGTGGAATGGAATGGAATGGAATTGAATGGAATGCGGAATGGAAAGGAAAGGAATGTGGAATGGAATGTGGAATAGAATGGAAAGGAATGTGGAATGGAAAGGAATGGAATTTGAAATGGAATGAATGGAATGTGGAAGGGAATGGAATGGAAAGTGGAATGGGATGTGGAATGGAACGGAACGTGGAATGGAATAGAATGTGGTATGGAATGTGGAATGGAATCCAATGCAATGTGGAATGGAATGTGGAATGGAAATTAATGGAATGGAATGTGGAATGGAATGGAATGTGGAATGGAATGGAATGGAATGTAGCATGGAATGGAATGTAACTGAAAGGAATATGAACTGGAATGGAATTTACTGGAATGTGGAATGGAATGTGGAATGGAATGCAATGGATTGTGGAATGGATTGTGTAATGGAATGGAAAGGAATATAGAATGGAATGCGGAATGGAATGGAATGGAATGCTGAATGGAACGTGGAATGAAACTTTAGAATGGAACGTGGAATGGAACGGAATGTGGAATGGAATGAAATGGAATGTGGAATGGAATGGAAGGAATGTGGAATGCAATGGTATGGAATGTGGAATGGAATGGAATGGAATGGAATGTGGACTGTAACGGAATGGAGTGGAATGAAATGTGGAACGGAATGGAATGGAACATAGAATGGAATGGAATGGAATGTGGAGTGGCAAGGAATGCAATGTGGAATGGAATGGAACGTGAAATTGAATGGAAAAGGATGTGGCTAGAAATGGATTGTAATGCGAATTTGCATGTAATGGAATGTGGAATGGAATTGAATGAAATGGAGTGTGGACTGGAATACTATGCATTGGAATAGAATGTGTAATGGAATGGAATGGAAAGTGGAATGGAATGTGGAATGTAATGTAATGGAATGGAATGGAATGTGGAATGGAATGTAATGGAATGGAATGGAATGTGGAATGGAATGTGGAATGGAATGGATTGGAATGGAATTGAAAGTGGAATGTAAAGTGGAATGGAATGGAATGGAATGTGGAATGGAATGTGGAATGGAATGGAATGGAATGGAATGGAACGTGGAATGGAACATGGAATGGAAAGTAGAATGGAATGGAATGGAACTGAATGCAATGGAAAGAGGAGTGGAATAGAATGTGGAATGGAATGTGGAATCGAATGGAATATAATGGTTGGAATAGGTTCCATATTACATTCAATTCCATTCCACTTTCCATTCCACTTTCCATTGGATTCAATTCCCCTTACTATTCCATTTAATACCACATTCCATTCCATTCCATTACACATTCTATTCCACATTCCATTCCATTCAATTCAACCTATTGGAAACTCTATTCCTTTCCATTCCATTCCACATTCCATTCCGCATTCAATTCCATTCCAATCCACATTCCATTGGACATTCCATTGCATTCCATTCCACATGCCTTTCCATTGCATTCCACTCCACATCCCTTTCCATTGCATTCCACGTTCCATTCTAGTCCATTCCACTTTCCTTACCACGTTCCATTTCAGGTTCCATTCCACTTTCCAATTCACATGCCATTTCACTTACCCTTCCAATCCATTCCAATTTCCATTCCTCATTCCATTCCATTCCATTCCACATTCCATTCCATTAAATTCTACATTGCAGTCCACATTCCATTCCACATTCCAGTCCAGATTAGATTCCATTCCATTCCACTTTCCATTCCATTCCACCCCATTCCATTCCAGATTCCATTCTGGATTCCATTCCTTTCCATTCCTTTCCATATTCCATTCCATTCCATTCCACATTCCATTCCATTCCATTCCACATTCCATTCCATTTCATTCCATTCCACATTCTATTCCCATCCACTTTCCGCTCCATTCCATTCCACATTCCTTTCAGTTCCATTCCATTCCATTCCACTTTCCATTCCATTTCACATTCCATTCCACTTCATTGCATTCCACATTCTATTCCATTCCACAATCCATTCCATTTCATTCCATTCCACATTATATTCCATTCCATATTTAACTGCATTCCATTCCACATTCCATTGAATTCCATTCCATTCCATTCCAGTTTCTATTCCATTCCACATTTCACTGCATATCATTCCGCATTCCCTTCAGTTCCATTCCATTCCATTCCACATTCCATTCCATTCCATTCCACATACCATTCTACATTCCACTCCGTTCCTTTCCTCGTTCCATTCCACATTCCATTCCATATTCCATTCCATTCCACTTTCCATTCCATTGCACATTAGTTTCCATTCCACATTCCATTCCATTCCACACCATTCCCTTCGTTTCCATTCCATTCCATTCCACATTCCACTTCATTTATTACACATTGCATTCCATTACTTTCCACATTGCATTCCATTACTTTCCACATTGCATTACATTCCATTCTATTCCACATTCATTTCCATTCCATTCCACATTCAATTCCATTCCATTCCACATTCCATTTCATTGCATTCCATTCCATTCCACATTCCATTTCATTGCATTCCATTCCATTCAATACTACATTCCATTCCATTCCACATTCCTTTCCATTCCATTCCATTCCATTCCACATTCCATTCCATTCCAGTCAAATTCCATTCCACATTCCATTCCATTCCATTCCACATTACCTTCCACATTCCCTTCCTAAGTCCCTTTGACATTCCATTCAATTCCTTTCCACATTCCATTCCACATTCCAATCCATTCCATTCCACATTCCATTGCACATTTGATTACTTTCCTTTCCACATTCCATTGCGTTCCATTCCACATTCCATTCCACGTTCCATTCTATTCCTTTCCATCTTCCATTCCACCTTCCATTCCATGTTCCATTCCACGTTCCACTCCACGTTCCATACCATTCCATTACACCGGCCATTCCACCTTCCATTCCACATTCCATTCCGTTCCATTCCATTACACCGGCCATTCCACCTTCCATTCCACATTCCATTCCGTTCCATTCCATTCCATTCCAGTCCGCTTTCCATTCCATTCCTTTCCACATTTCTTTCTATTCCATTCCACGTTAGATTACTCATACCATTCCACATTCCTTTACATTCCTATCCACGTTTAATTCCATTCCATTCCACTTTCCACTTTCATTCCATTCCACGTTGCATTTCATTCAATTTTAAATTCCATTCCGCTTTATATTTCAAATTCCATTCCACTCCATTCCACTGCATTCCACAATCCATTCCATTCTATTCCACGTTCCATTCCTTTCCGGATTCCATTCCATTCCATTCCACATTCAATTCCATTCCATTCCATTCCACACTCCATTTCATCCCATTCCACATTCCATTCCACCTTCCATTACATTAAATTCAATTCCGTATTCCTTTTCAACCCATTCCACATTCCATTCCGCATTCCATTCCATTCCATTCTAGATTCCATTCCACCTTGCATTCCATTCCATTCCAGATTCCATTCCATTCCATTAAACCTTCCGTTGTAAACCAGTCCGCATTCCGTTAAATTCCATTCCACATTCCATTACATTCCATTCCATTCGATTCCACATTCAATTCCTTTTGATTCTATTCCATAATCCATTCCATTCCATTACACCATCCATTCCATTCCATTCCACAATCCATTCCACTTTCCACTCCACGATCCATTCCATTCCATTCCGCATTCCATTCCATTCAATTGCACATTAAACTCCACGATGCATTGCATTCCATTCCACATTCCAATATATTCCATTCCACATTGATTTCCACTTTCCGTTCCACGTTTCATTTCATGTTCCATTCCATTTCATTCCACATTCTATTCCACATTCCATTCCACATTCCAATCCATTCTATTCCATTCCTCTAAACATTCCATTCAATTCCATTCCACATTCTACGTTCTATTCCACATTCCACGTTCTATTCCACATTACATTCCATTCCATTTCCCCTTCAGTTCCACATTCCATTCAACATTCCTTTCGATATTCCATTCCATTACATTCCACATTCCTTTGCAGATTCCATTCCATTCCGCATTCCATTCCACATTCCATTCCATTCCATGCCGCATTCCATTCCATTCAATTGCACATTAAATTCCACATTTCTTTCACTTCAATTCCACATTCCCTTCCATTCGATTCCATTCCACACCGCATTCATTCCATTGCACATTCCATTCCATTCCATTGCACTTTCCATTCCTTTCATTTCCACAATCCATTCCATATTCCATTTCATTATATTCCACATTCCATTACACATTCCAGTACACATTCCTTTCCACATTCCATTCTATTCCATTCCATTCCACATTCCATTCCATTACATTCCACTTTGAATTCCGTTCCATTTAACGTTGCATTCCATTCCAATCCATATTCCAATCCATTCCATTCCACATTGCATTCCTTTCCAATTCATATTCCTTTCCATTATATTGCAGATCCCGTTCCATTCCACTTTCCATTCCTTTTCATTCCTCCATTTCACATTCCATTCCATTGCATTCCACATTCCATTCCATTCTATTCCACATTCTAATCCATTCCATTCCACATTCCCTTTCATATTCCATGCCATTCCATTCCACATTCCATTCCTCATTAAACTACATTCCGTTCCACATTCCATTCCATTCCATTCCACTTTCTATTCCACATTCCATTCCTTTCCGTTCCACATTCCATTCCACATTCCATTCCGCATTCCATTCCATTCTATTCCACATTCCGTTCCACATTCCATTCCATTCCATTCCACATACCATTCCATTCCATTCCAGATTCCATTCCATTCCTTACAATTCCACTTTGCATTCCACATCCCATTACATTCCCCATTCTTTTTCATTCCACATCGCATTCCATTCCATTCCGCAATTTCGCAATCAATTCAATTCCATTCCACATTCCGTTCCATTCCATTGCACATTCCATTCCTTTCCTTTCCACTATCCATTCCATATTCCATTCCATTACATTCCACATTCCATTACACATTCCAGTACACATTCCCTTCCACATTCCATTCTATTCCATTCCATTCCACATTCCATTCCATTACATTCCACTTTGAATTCCGTTCCATTCCACGTTGCATTCCATTCCAATCCATATTCCAATCCATTCCATTCCCCATTGCATTCCTTTCCAATCCACATTCCTTTCCATTATATTGAAGATCCCGTTCCATTCCACTTTCCATTCCTTTTCTTTCCTCCATTTCACATTCCATTCCATTGCATTCCACATTCCATTCCATTCGATTCCACATTCTAATCCATTCCATTCCACATTCCCTTCCATATTCCATGCCATTCCATTCCACATTCATTTCCATTAAATTCCACCATCCATTCCGCACACAATTCCACATTCCATTCCACATTCCATTCCGTTCCATTACACATTCCATTCCAAGTTCAATTCCACATTCCATTCCACGTTCCATTCCACGTTACATTCTACTTTCCATTCCATTGCATTTCACGTTCCGTTCCACATTCCAATCCATTCCAAGTTACATTCCACATTCCATTCCACGTTCCAATACATTCCATTAAACGTTCCATTCCACAATCCCTTCCACGTTCCATTGCTGGCCATTCCACATTGCATTCCACATCCCACTGCATTCCATTCCAAGTTCCATTCCACACTAAATTCCCCATTGCATTCCAATTACATTCCGTTCCATTCCACGTTCCATTTCACAATCCTTTACACATTCCACACAATCCTCTACACATTCCATTACACATTCCATTCCATTACATTCCACATTGCATTCCATTCCATTCCACATTCATTTCCATTCCACATGCCATTCAATTCCATTCCATTCCATTCCAAATTCCATTTCACTTTCCATTGCATCCCACACAACATTCCTTTCCACATTCCATTCCATTCCATTACACGTTCCATTCCAAGTTCCATTCCATGCTCCATTCAATTCCATTCCACTTTCGATTCCTTGGGCCATTCCATGTTCCATTCCACGATTCACTCCATTGAATTCCACTTTCCCTTCCATTCCTTTGCAGGTTCCATTCCATTCTATCCCATCCCATTCCTTATTCCATTCCATCCCATTCCTTTCCACATTCCATTCTATTCCAATACTTTCCTCATTACACTCCATTCCATTCCACAGTGCATTACATTCATTCCTTTCCATTTTACATTCCATTCCATTCTCCATTCAATTCCATTCCATTCCACATTTCATTGCATTCCGTTTCACATTCCATTACATATTCCATTACATTCCATTCTACTTTCCATTACATTGCATTCCATTCCATTCCACATTCCATTCCATTCCATTCCATTCCATATTCAATTCCATTCCATTCCACATTCCTTTCCACATTTCATTCCATTCCATTCCATTCCACATTCCTTTCCATTCCATTCCACATTCCCTTTTATTCAATTTCACATTCCATTCATTTACTTGGCATTCCACATTCCATTCCGTTCCATTTCGCATTCCATTCCATTCCATTCGATTCTCTTCCACATTCCATTCCATTCCATTCTATTCAACATTACTTTCCCATTTATTCTACATTCCATTCAATTATATTCGACATTGCATTCCCATTCCATTCCATTCCATTCCACATTCCATTCCGTTCAATTCCACATTCCATTCCACCTTCCATTCCATTCTATTCCGCATTCCATTCCATTCCATTCCTCTTTCCATCGCATTCCATTACGTTCCAATCCATTCCACATGCATTCCATTCCATTCCGTTCCACTTTCCTTTCCATTCCATTGTAAATTCCATTCAATTTCATTCCATTCCGTTTCATATTCCATTCCACATTCCATTCCTATCCATTCCACAATCCACTCCACATCCCATTCCCTTCCATTCCAATCCATTCCACAATCCATTCCACATTCCATTCCGTTTCACATTCCATTCCATTCCATTCCACATTCCATTCCATTCCATTCCTCATTCCATTTCATTGCATTTCGCATTAAATTCCATTCCATTCCATTCCATTCCATTACATTACATTCCTCATTCCACTCCATTGCATTCCATTCGACATTCCATTCCTTTCAATTCCACATTCCATTCCATTCCATTCCAATTCCATTCAATTCCTTTCCTCATTCCATTACATTCCATTCGACACTCCATTCCATTCCATTCCATTCCATATTCAATGCCATTCCATTCCACAATCAATTACATTCCATTCCATTCCACATTCAATTCCATTCCATTCCACATTCCAATGCTTTCCATTCCACATTGCATTCCGTTTCATTCCATTCCACATTCCTTTCTATTGCATTCCATTGCACATTCCATTCCCCATTCCATTACATTCAATTCTACATTCAATTCCATTCCATTCCATATTCCATTCCATTCCAAATTCCATTCCATTCCATTCTATCCCAGATTCCAATCCATTCCATTGCACTTTCCATTCCATTCCATTCCATTCCACTTTCAATTACATTGCATTCCACTTTCCACTCCATTCCATTCCTTTCTATATTCCATTACTTTGCATTCCACATTCCATTCCGTTCCATTGCATTCTACATTCCATTTCACATTCCATTCATTTCCACATTCCATCCATTTCGTTCCATTTTCCATTCCATTCCTTTCCACATTCAATTCCATTCCATTCCACATTCCATTCTATTCAATTCCATTCCATATTCCATTCCATTCCACATTCCATTCCATCCCATTCTACAGAATTCCACATTCCATTCCATATTCCATTCCTCTGCATTCCACATTCCACTCTATCCCATTCCATTGAATTCAACATTCCATTCCACATTCCATTCCATTCAATTCCATATTCCATTGCATTCCATTCCACATTGCATTTCATCCCATTCCATTACACATTCCATTCCATGACATTCATTTCAATATTCCATTGCATTCCATTCCACAGTGAATTCCATTCCATTCCATTCCACAATCTATTCCATTCCATTCAATTCCATTGCACATTCTATTTCATATTCCATTACATTCAATTCCTCATTCCATTCCATTCTGTTCCACTTTACATTACATTCGATTCCACATTCCTTTAATTTTCGTTATACATTCCATTCCATTCCTTTCCATTCAAACCCAAATTCCATTCCACATTCCGTTCCATTCCATTCCTAATTCCATTCCATTCAATTCCACATTCCATTGCATTCCATTACACATTTCATTCCATTCCATTACATTCCATTCCACATTGCATTCCATTGCATTCTACATTGCATTCCTTTCCAATGCACATTGCATTCAATTCCATTAAATTCGACATTCCTTTCCATCCACTCCATTCCATTCCAGAATCCATTCCACATTTCATTCCATTCCATTCCACATTCCATTCCATTCCTTTCCACATTTCATTCAATTCCATTCCACATTCCATACCATTCCACATTGCATTCCATTCCATTCCATTCCACATTCCATTGCACTCCAATCCATTCAATTGCACCTTCTATTCCATTGCATATTCCATTCCACATTCCATTACATTCAGTTCCACATTCCATTCCATTCCATTCCGCATTCCATTCCATTCCAGTTTCCACTCCATCCCACATTCCATTCCATTCCTTTCCGTTCATTTCCAAATTGCATTCCACATTCGAAATATTCCATTCCACATTCGATTCTATTCCATTCCACATTCCACTCTATTGCATTCATTTCCATATTCCATTCCATTTCATTCCACTTTCCATTGCATTCCATTCTGTTCCACATGCCATAGTGAATTCCATTCCCTGCCATTCCGCGTTCCATTCCACTCCATTCTACATTCTATACCACATTGCATTCCAAATTCCATTCCACATTCTATTCCACATTCTATTCCAAATTCCATTCCTCATTCCATTCCACATTCCGATCCATTCCATTCCATTCCACTCCACAATTCATTCCACATTTCATTCCAATCCACGTTACATTCCACATTACATTCCACATTCCTTTCCACTTTCTATTCCAAATTCCATTCCATTCAATTCTGCATTCCATTCCACGTTGCATTCTATTCCTTTCCACACTCCATTCCACATTCCAATCCATTCCATTCCACATTCCTTTTCTCGTTTCATTCCACGTTCGATTCCATGTTATATTCCACATTGCATTCCACATTCCATTCCACTTTCCATTCATTTCCATTCCACATTCCCTTCCACGTTCCATTCCATTCCTTTCCACATTCCGTTGCATTCCATTCCACATTCCAAAACATTCGATTCCACTTTCCATTCCATTCGATTCCACAATCCATTCCTTTCCGTTCCACATTCCATTCCATTCCATTCCATTCCGCATTCCATTCCAATCCATTCCATTCTATTCCTCATTCCATTCCATTCCATTCTATTCCAATTTCCATTCCATTCCGCATTCCATTCCAATCCATTCCATTCTATTCCTCATTCCATTCCATTCCATTCTATTCCACTTTCCATTCCATTCCATTGCACATTCCATTCAATTACATTCCACATTCCATTCCACATTGCATTCCACATTCTATTCCACGTTGCATTCCACCTTCAATTTCACATTCCATTACATTCCATCCCAAATTCCATTTCTCATTCCTTTCCACATCATTCTACATTCCACTCCACGTACCGTTCCATTTCATTCCAACTTCCATTCCACGTTCCATTTCAAGTTCCATTCCACGTTCTTTTCCACTTCCCATTCCACATTCCATTCCATTCGATCCATGTTCCATACCATTCCATTCCATTCCATTCCACACTCTCTTCCATTGCATTCCACATTTCATTCCACGTTCCATTCCACCTTAAATTCCATTGCACTCCACATTCCATTTCAGTCTCCATTCCACATTCCATTCCACCTTCCATTTAGTTCCTTTCCACATTCCATTCCATACTCCATTCCACATTTCATTCCACATTCCATCCGTTCCATTCCACATTCAACTCCACACTCCATTCCTCATTCCATTCCACATTCTATTCTGTTCCGTTCCACATTCCCTTACGTTCCATTCAAATGCTTTCCACTTTCCATTCCATTCCATTCGGAATTCCATTCCATTCCATTCGACATTCCTTTCCTTTCCATTCCATATTCCATTCCATTCCATTCCGTTACACATTTCATTCCATTCCATTCCACATTGCATTCCATTCCATTCCACATTACATCCCATTCCACATGCCATTCCATTCCATCCCATTCCATTCCAAATTCCATTCCACTTTCCATTGCATTCCACACTGCATTCCTTTCCTTTCCATTCCATTCCATTCCACGTTCCATTCCACGTTCCATTCCACGCTCAATTCAATTCCATTCCACTTTACATTCCATGAGCAATTCAACGTTCCATTCCACGATTCTTTCCATTGAATTCCACATTCCATTCCATTCCACTTTACATTCCATTCCATTCCATTCCATTCCATTCCTTATTCCATTCCATCCCATTCCATTCCACATTCCATTGTATTCGATTCCTTTCCACATCCATTCCATTCCATTCCACACTGCATTCCATTCCATTTCTTTCCATATTCCATTTCATTCCATTCTACATTCAATTCCATTCCATTCCACATTTCATTCCTTTCCGTATCTCATTCCATTCCATATTCCAATCCATTCCATTGCACATTCCATTCCATTGCATTCCATTCCATTCCACATTCCATTCCATTCCTTTCCATTCCACATTCCATTCCATTCCATTCTGCATTCCATTCCATTCCATTCCATTCCACCTTCAATTCCATTCCATTCCACCTTCCATTCCATTCCATTTCTCATTCTATCACACAGTCCATTCCACATTCCATTCCATTCCATTCCACATTCCTTTCCACATTCTATTCCATTCCATTCCACATTCCATTTTATTCAATTTCACATTCCTTTCAGTTACATTGCATTCCACATTCCATTCCATTCTGCATTCCATTCCATTCCATTCCATTCTCTTCCACATTCCATTCCATTCCATTCAACTTTCCATTCCATTCCATTCCACATTCCATTTATTTACATTCCACATTGCATTCAACTTTCCATTCCATTCCATCCCGCTTTCCATTACACGTTCCCTTCCATTCCATTCCACATTCAATTCCATGTCCTGTTCCATTCCATTCCACCTTCCATTCCACGTTCAATTCCAAGTTCCATTCCATGTTCCTTTCCACGTTCCATTCCACATTCCATTCCATTCCTTTCCAGGTTCCATATCATTCCATTCCATTCCATTCCACAATGCATTCCATTCCATTCCACATTACATTTCACATTCCATTTCACATTCCTTTCAGTTCCATTCCACATTCCATTCCACAATCCATTCCACATTCCATTCCACATTACTTTCCATTCCATCCACATTCCATTCCACACTGCATTCCACATTCCATTCCACATTCCATTCCATTCCATTCCACATTCCCTTCCACACTAAATTCCACATTCCATTCCAAATTCCTTTGCATTGCATTCCACATTCCATCGCATTGCATTCCACATTGCATTACACAATCCATTCCACGTTCCATTTCATTGCATTCCACATTCCATTCCATTCCACTCAACCTGGAACCATTCCAGGTTCCATTCTACGTTGCATTCCACGTTGCCTTCCACTTTCCTTTCCAAGTTCCATTGCACTTTCCGTTCCATACCATTACACCTTCCATTCCACATTCCATTCCATTCCATTACACTTTCCATTCCTCATTCCATTCCACATTACTTTCCATTCCATTACACATTGCATTCCACATTCCATTCCACATTCTGCTCCATTCCATTGCTTTCAACATTCCATTCCACTTTCCATTCAATTGCATTGCACATTCTATTCCACATTCCATTTCATTCCATTCCACATTAAATTCCATTCCATTCCATTTTCAATTGCATTCCATTGCCTTCCACTTTACATTCCTTTCCATTCCACATTCCATTGAATTTCTTTCCACATTCCATTCCATTCGATTCCACATTCCATTCCTTTCCATTCCACATTCCATTGAATTTCATTCCACATTGCATTCTATTCCATTCCACATTACATTCCACATTACATTCCACGGTCCATTTCATGTTCCATTCCATTCCATTGCACATTCCATTCCAGATTCCATTCCATTCCATTCCTTATTCCACACCATTCCATTCCATTTCATTTTCCTTTCCATTCCCTTCCAGATTCTAATCCACATTCCATTCCATTGTGCATTCCACTCCACATTCCGTTGCATACCATTCCACATTCCATTTCAAATTGCATTCCACATTCCATTCCACGTTCCATTCCATTCCATTGCGCGTTGCGTTCCATTCCATGCCACCATCCATTCCATTCCACGTTCCATTCCATTCGATTCAACATTCCATTCAACATTTCATTCCATTCCATTCCACATTCCATTCCACATTGCATCCCATTTAATTCCATATTGCATTCCACTATCATTTCCATTCCATTCCACATTCCATTCCATTCCACTCCATTCCACATTCTATTCATTTCCATTGAATTCCACATTCCATTCCATTTCATTCCAGGTTCGATTCCATTGCATTCCACATTCTTTTCCACATTCCATTCCGCATTGTATTCCCTTCCATTCCACATTTCATTCCATTCCATTCCGCACTTCATTCCACATTCCATTCCACATTACATTCTATTCCATTCCACATTCCATTCCACATTCCATTCCGTTTTCCATTGCACGTTCCATTCGATTTCATTCCATGTTACATTCCACATTCCATTCCACATTCCAATCGTTTCCATTCCACATTCCATTTCACATTCCATTCCACATTCCATTCCACATTCCATTCCACATTCCATTCTCATTACATTGCATTTCATTCCAAATTCCTGTCCACATTCCATTGCATTCCAATTCACAATCCATTCCACATTCCATTCCATTGCATTCCATTCCACATTCCGTTCCACATTCCATTCCGCAGTCCATTGCAAATTCCATTCAACATTCCATTCCACATTCCACTCTCATTGCATTGCATTTCTTTCCACTTTCGATTGCACATTCCTTTGCATTCCAATTCACATGACATTCCACATTCCAATCCAATCCATTCCATTCCACTCCACATTCCATTCCACATTCCATTCCAGATCCCATTCCGCAGTCCATTCATTTCCATTCCACATTCCATTCCACATTCCATTCCGTTTTCCATTGCACGTTCCATTCGATTTCATTCCATGTTACATTCCACATTCCATTCCACATTCCAATCGTTTCCATTCCACATTCCATTTCACATTCCATTCCACATTCCATTCCACATTCCATTCCACATTCCATTCTCATTACATTGCATTTCATTCCAAATTCCTGTCCACATTCCATTGCATTCCAATTCACAATCCATTCCACATTCCATTCCATTGCATTCCATTCCACATTCCGTTCCACATTCCATTCCGCAGTCCATTGCAAATTCCATTCAACATTCCATTCCACATTCCACTCTCATTGCATTGCATTTCTTTCCACTTTCGATTGCACATTCCTTTGCATTCCAATTCACATGACATTCCACATTCCAATCCAATCCATTCCATTCCACTCCACATTCCATTCCACATTCCATTCCAGATCCCATTCCGCAGTCCATTCATTTCCATTCCACATTCCATTCCATTCCAATCAATATTCCATTTCACATTTCATTCCATTCCATTTCACATTGCATTCCACATTCCCTTCTATTCCATTCCACCTTCCATTCCATTCCATTCCACTTTCCATTCCACTTTCCATTAAATTCTGTTCCACGTTCCATTCCACATTCCAGTCCATTCCATTGCACATTCCCTTCCATTCCAATCCACTTTTCATTCCGCAATTCATTCCATTCCATTCCACGTTCCATTCCACATTCCATTCCATTCCACGTTCCATTCCACTCTCAATTCCACATTCCTTTCCACATTCCATTCCGTTCCATTGCACATTCCTTTCCACATTCCATTCCATGTTCAATTCCATATTCCTTTCCACATTCTATTCCGCTTTCCATTCCACTTTCCATTCCATTACATTTCCCTTTCCATTTCACATTCTAATCTACTTTCCATTCCACATTCCATTTCATTCCACTTTCCATTCCACGTTGAATTCCACCTTCCATTCCATTCCATTCCACGTTCCATTCGACATTCCATTGCATTCCATTCCATGTTCCATTCCACACCGCATTCCTCATTCCATTCCACATTCCATTCCGTTCCATTCCACATTCCATTCCACAATCCATTCCAAATTCCATTCCACTTTCCATTCCACATTCCATTAAAGTCCATTCCACATTATATTCCGTTCCATTCTGCATTCCATTCTACATTCCATTCCATTCCACATTGTACTGCATTGCATTCCATTCCACCCTCTATTCGATTCCATTCCACATTCCTTTCCATTCCATTCTGTTCCATTCCATTGCACGATGCTTTCCATTCCTTGTCATTTTCCTTCCCATTTCTTTCCACGTTCCTTTCCACATTTCATTCCATTTCACATTCCAATGCATTTACCATTCCATTCCATTCCACATTCCATTCCATTCCAATCCACATTCCATTCCATTCCATTACTTGCCATTCCATTTCATTCCATTCCTCATTCCATTCCATTCCATTCCACATTCCATTCCATTCCATTCCATTCCACATTCCATTCTATTCCATTCCACATTCCATTCCATTCCATTCCACAATCCTTTCCATTCCATTCTATTCCATTCCATTCCACAATGCATTCCATTCCATGTCACCTTCCTTTCCATTTCATTCCACTTTCCATTGCATATTACATTCCCTTGCATTGAACACTTCATTCCTTTGCATTCCATATTCCATTCCATTTGATTCCATGCCATTCCATTCCATTCCATTCCTCATTCCATTACATTGCATTCTACGTTCCATTCCACTTTCCATTGCACGTTACTTTCCATGTTCCATTTCACATTCCATTCCACGTTCCATTGCACGTTCCATTAAACTTTCCATTCCATTCCATTCCTCTTTCCATTCCACATTCCATTCCATTCCATTCCACTTTCCATTCCATTACATTTCCCATTCCATTACTCATTGCATTCAACATTGCATTCCATTCCATTCCACGTTCTATTCCATTCCACTCCATTCCATTGCATTCCATTCCATTCCATTCTATTCCACTTTCAATTCCATTGCATTCCATTCCACATTCCTTTCCATTCCATTCCACATTCCACTCCATATTCCCTTCCATTCCATTCCACATTCAATTCCATTCCATTCCACATTCCACTCCATATTCCCTTCCATTCCTTTCCACCTTCAATTCCATTCCATTCAATTCCATTCCACATTGCATTGAATTCCATTCCATTATGTATTCCATTCCATTCCATGCCACATTCCTTTCCATTCCATTCTATTCCAATCCATTCCACAATGCATACCATTCCATGCCACTTTCCTTTCCATTTTTTCCACTTTCCATTACATATTACATTCTATTCCACATTCCGTTGCAAATTCCATTCAATTGAATTCCACATTCCATTCCACTCTAAACCACATTCCATTCCATTTGATTCCATCCCATTCCATGCCATTCCATTCAATTCCATTCCTCATTCCATTCCATTCCATTTCACATTACATTCCATTACTTTACACTTTCCATTCCACATTCCATTCCATTCCATTCAACATTCCATTTCATTCCTTTCATTTCCATTTCATTCCATTCCACATGGCGTTCAATTCCATTCCATTCAACAATCCATTCCACATTCGATTCCATTCCATTCCATTCCACATTCCATTCCACATTCCATTCCATTCCTTTCCATTCCACATTACATTCCACATTCAACTCCATTCCATTCCACATTCCATTTCCCATTCCATTCCACTTTCCTTTCCACATTCCATTCCATTCCAATCCACATTCCACTGCATTCCATTCCACGTTCGATTCCATTCCAGTCCACCTTCCATTCCATGTTCCATTCCACGTTCCATTCCATGTTCCTTTGCACATTCCATTTCACATTCCTTTCCACTTTCCTTTCCACGTTCCTTTCCATTCCATTCATCATTCCATTCCACATTCCTTTCCATTCTATTCCACTTTCCATTCCAATACATATCACATTCCATTCCACATTCCATTCAATATTTCATTCCATTCTATTTCACATTCCATTCCATTCCACTCCATTCCAGTCCATTCCATTCCATTCCACTTTCCATTCCAATCCTTTCAATTTCACATTCCTTTCCATTCCATTCAACTTTACATTCCATAATCCCTTCCATTCCTTTCCACGTTCAATTCCATTTCATTCCATTCCATTGCACACTGCATTGCATTCCATTCCATTCAACATTCCATTTGATTCCATTCCACATTCGTTCCATTCCATTCTATTCCATTCCATTCCACAATGCATTCCATTCCATGCCACTTTCCTTTCCATTTCATTAACACGTTCCTTTCCACATTCCATTCCGTTCCACATTCCTTTGCATATTCCATTCCATTGTAATCCACTTTCCATTCCATTCCATTCTAATCCACATTCCATTCCATTAAATTCTAATCCACATTCCATTCCATTCTATTCCATCCCATTCCATTAAATTCCGTTCCTCATTCCATTCCATTCCATTCCTTTCTACATTCCATTCCATTCCTTTCCATGTTCCATTCCTCTTTCCATTTCATTCCATTTCACTTTCTATTCTGCATTCCTTTCCATTCTATTCCACATTCCATTCCACATTCAATTGCATTCCATTCCATTACACCTTCCATTCCTTTCCATTCTAGATTCCATTCCATTTCGCACGATTCCACATTCCATTCCACATCCCATTCCATTACCCATTCCATACCATTCCACTTTCCATTCCTTTCCTTTACACCATTTTGCATTCCTTTCCATTCCATTCCACATTCCATTCCTTTCCATTGCACATTCCATTCCATTCCTTTCCACATTCCATTACACATTCCATTCCATTACATTCCACATTCCATTCCATATTCCATTCCATTCCATTCCTCATTTCATTACACATTCCATTACACTTTCCATTTCATATTCCATTCCATTCCATTCCATTCCAAATTCCATTCCATTCCATTCCACACTGCATTCCATTCCACTCCATGTTCCATTCCATTCCATTCCACATTGCAGTCCATTCCATTCCATATTATATTACACATTCCGTTCTATTCCATTACACACTCCGTTCCATTCCACTTTCCATTCCTTTCCATTCCTCCATTCCACATTTCATTCCATTCCACATTCGATTCCATTCCATTCCACATTTCATTCCATTCCATTCCACATTCAGTTCCATTCCATTTCACATTCCATTACATTCTATTACATTCCAATCTACATTCCATTCCCCTTTCCATTAAATTCTATTCCACATTCCGTTCCACATTCCGGTCCATTCCATTGCACATTGCATTCCATTCCAGTCCACATTTGATTCCACATTTCATTCAATTCCATTCCACATTACATTCCACTTTCCATTCCACATTCCCTTGCACATTCCATTCCTATCTATTCCACATTCCATTCCACATTCCATTCCATTCCATTGCATTCCGTTCCACGTTCTATTCCGCATTCCATTCCATTCCATTCCACGTTCCATTCCACTTTCTATTCCACGTTCCATTCCTTTCCATTCCACCTTCCATTCCACACTCAATTCTACATTACATTCCACATTCCATTCCATTCCATTCCATTCTGCATTCCATTTCATTGCATTCCTCATTCCATTACACATTCCATTACACATTCCATTTCATATTCCATTCCATTCCATTCCATTCCAAATTCCATTCCACGTTCCTTTCCAATCCACTCCACATTACATTCCATTCCAATGCACATTCCATTCATTTCCATTCTACATTCCATTCCACATTCCATTACACCTTGAATTCCACATATGATTCCACGTTCCATTCCACATTCCATTCCATTCCATTCCATTCCACCTTCCATTCCATGTTCCATTCCACATTCCATTCCACATTACATTCCAAGTTCCATTCGATTACATTCCATATTCCTTACCATTCCTTTCCATTTTCTTCTTCGCATTCCACTCCGTTCCATTCCACATACCATGCAGCATTCCATTCCATTCCATTCCACATTCCATTACACATTCCTTTGCACATTCCATTCTATTCCATTCCATTCCAAATTCCATTCCATTCCATTCCACACTGCATTCCATTCCACTCCACGTTCCTTTCCATTCCCTTCCACATTGCAGTCCATTCCATTCCATATTCCATTCCACATTCCGTTCCATTAAATTCCACATTCCGTTCCATTCCACTTTCCATTCCTTTCCATTCCTCCATTCCACATTCCATTGCATTCCACGTTCGATACCATTCCATTACATATTGCATTCCATTCCATTCCACATTCCATTCCACGTTGCATTCCCCATTCCATTCCATTCCATTCCACATTCCATTACATTCTATTAAATTCCAATGCACATTCCATTCCCCTTTCCATTAAATTCTATTCCACATTCCGTTCCACATTCCGGTCCATTCCATTCCACATTGCATTCCATTCCAATCCACATTTCATTCCTCATTTCATTTAATTCCATTCCACATTACATTCCACATTCCATTCCATATTCCCTTCCAAATTCCATTCCATTCCATTCCACATTCCATTCCATTCCATTCCACATTCCATTGCATTCCATTTCACACACCGTTCCTCATTTTATTCCATTCCATCCAATGCCATTCCATTTTCCATTCCAGGTTTCATTCCATTAAATTTCACATTCCATTCCACATTCCATTCCATGCCATTTCACATTCCTTTCCACATTCTATTCCATTCCAATCCACATTCTATTCCATTCCACTCTTTTCCATATTCCGTTGTATTCCATTCCACATTCCATTCCATTCCATTACACGTTATATTCCATTGCATTCCACATTCCATTCAATTCTCTTCCAATATCCATTCCATTCCCTTCCGCGTGCCAATCCTCATTCCATGCCACATTCCATTCCACTTCCCATTCCAAGATCCTTTCCATTCTATTCCACATTCCATTCTAAGTTCCATTTCACTTTCCATTCCATTACATTCCACGTTACATTCCACGTTCCATTCCACTTTCCATTCTATTCCATTCCATATCCTATTCCACATTCCGTTCCATTCCATTTCACTTTGCAATCCATTCAATTCCATTCCATTCAATTCCATATTACCTTCCACATTCCATTCCATTCCAATCCACGTTCCATTCCATTCCATTCCAGTCCACATTCCCTTCCATTCCATTCCACATTCCATTCCACATTGCATTGCATTCCATTGCACTATCCATTCCACGCCATTCGACATTCCATTCCACGTTACTTTCCATGACATTCCACATTCAATTCCACATTCCGTTCCTCTCCATTCCGCATTCCATTCCACATTCCATTACATTACATTCCGCATTCCATTCCGCATTCCATTCCACATTCCATTCCACAATACTTTCCATTCCATTACACTTTCCATTCCACATTCCATCCCACGTTCTATTCCTTTCCATACCACTTTACATTTCACGTTTCATTGGACGTTCCATTCCACTTTCTGTTCCATTCCATTCTATGTTCCTTTCCATATTCCATTCTGTTCCATTTCACTTTCCATTTCATTCTATTCCACATTTCATTCCATTCCATTATACGTTCCATTCCACGTTCCATTCCACGTTCCATTCAACGTTCCATTTTATTGCATTGCACGTTCCATTCCACTCAACTCCACAATCTGTTTCATTTCATTCCACGTTACAGTTCACATTCCATTTCACATTCCATTCCACCTTCCATTCCATTCCATTCCTGTTTGCTTTCCATTCCATTCAACTTTCTATTCAATTCAATTCCACCTTCCATTCAATTCCATTGCATTCCATTCCACATTGCATCCTATTCCATTCCATTCCATTCCACATTCCATTCCATTCCACATTCCATTCCATTCCATTCCATTCCATTCCATATTCCATTCCATACAATTCTCAATTCAATTCCATTCCATTCCACTGCACATTCCATTCCATTCCTTTCCACATTCCATTCCATTCCATTCAATTCCATTCCACATTCCCTCAAATTCCATTCCATTCAGCATTCCATTGATTTCCATTCCACTTTCCCCTCTCTTCCTTTCCACATTCCATTCCATTTCATTCCACATTCCACTCTTCATCCCATTCCATGCCAATCCACTTTCCATTCCACATTCCGTTCCTTTCCTTTCCACATTACATTCCACATTCCATTCCATTTTCAATTCCACGTTCCATTCCACCTTCCATTCCATTCCAAGTTCCATTCCAAGTTCAATTCCACAATATAATCCATATTCCATTCCACGTTCCATTCTATACCATTCCGCGTTCCATTCCGCATTCCATTCCATTCCATTCTGCGTTCCATTCCGCATTTCATTCCATTCCATTCCACGTTCCATTCCACTTTCCATTCCACATTACATTCCTTTCCACTCCACATTCCATTCCACACTTAATTCCACATTCCATTTCACATTCCATTCCGTTCCATTCCACATACCATTCTAAATTCCATTCCAATTTCCATTCCACGTTCCATTCCACATTTCATTCCATTCCATTCCACATGCCATTCCACATTCCATTCCACATTCCATTCCATTTTCCATTCCATTCCATTCCATTCCACGTTCCAGTCCACTTTCCTTTAAATTCTATTGCACGTTACATTCCATTCCAATCCACATTTCATTCCACATTTCATTACATTCCATTCCACATTCCATTCCACATTCCATTCTGCATTCCCTTCCACATTCCATTCCATTCCATTCGACATTCCTTTCCACATTAAATTCCATTCCACTTTCCATTCCACGTTCCATTCCACATTCCATTCCGTTTCGTTCCACTTTCCATTCTACAATCCATACCACGTTCAATTCCACATTCCATTCCACGTTCCACTCCACGTTACACTCCACATTCCATTCCATTGCATTTCACGTTCCATTCCATACTACATTCCACGTTCCAATCCACGTTCCACTACATTCCATTATAGGTTACATTCCACGTTCCCTTCCACGTTCCATTCCATGACATTCCACGTTGCATTCCACATTCCATTGCATTCGATTCCAAGTTCCATTACACACTCCATTCCACATTCCATTCCAATTCCATTCCCTTCCATTCCACATTCCATTCCACAATCCATTCCACATTCCATTCCACTTTCCATTCCACATTACATTAAAGTCCATTCCACATTCCATTCCACATTCCATTCCATTCCATTTGACACTCTATTCCACTTTCCATTCCACATTACATTCCATTCTTTTCCACATTCCATTTCACTTTCCATTCCACTCTCCATTACACATTGCATTCCACAATCCATTCCATTCCATTCCACATTCCACTCCATTCCATTCCACTCCACTCCACTTTTCATTGCACATTCCATTGCATTCCATTCCACGTTCTATTCCACTTTCCATTCCACATTCCATTCCATTCCACGTTCCATTCCACACTAAATTCCATATTCCATTCCACATGCCATTGTGTTCCAATCCACGTTCCATTTTACATTCCATTCTATTCCATTAATCTTTCATTTCCATACCATTAAACTTTCCAATCCATTTCATTCAACTTTCCATTCCACATTCCATTGCACATTCCATTCTACATTACATTCCGTTTCATTCCACTTTCCATTCCACATTCTATTCTATTGCTTTCCGCTTTCCATTCCATTGCACTCCACATTCCATTCCACATTCTATTCCTTTCCTTTCCACATTCCATTCCATTCCACTGCACATTCCATTGCACATTCCGTTCCACATTCCAATCCACATTCCATTCGATGTTCCATTCCGTTCCATTCCACGTTTGTTTCCACATTCCATTCCACATTCCATTGCACATTCCAATCCACATTCCAATCCATTGCATTCCACATTCCTTTCCACATTCCATTCTATTCCATTCAACATTTCATTCCACATTCCATTCCACTTCCCATTCCACATTCCATTCCATTCCTTTCCACATTCCATTCCACATTCCATTCCATTCCATTCCATTCCACATTCCAATCCACACTGCATTCCACATTCCAGTCCATTCCATTCCACATTAAATTCCGTTACATTCCATGATTCATTCCACATTCCATTCCGTATTCCCCTCCACATTCCATTGCATTCCATTCCACTTTCCATTCCATATTCCGTTTCACATTCCATTCCACATTGAGCATTCCATTCCATTCCATTCCACACTCCATTCCATTCCAATTCACATTCCATTCCACAATTCATTCCATTCTATGCCACATTCCCTTCCACATTCCATTCCATTCCGTTCCACATTCCATTCCATTCCATTGCATTTCACATTCCATTCCAATTTCCATTATATTCCATTCCACATTCCATTCCATACCATTCCACATTGCATTCCACATTTCATTCCATTCCATTCCAAATTCCATTCCATTCCATCGCATTCCACATTCCATTCCAAATTCCATTATATTCCATTCCACCTTCCATTCCATTCCATTCCACAATCCATTCCACATTTCATTCCTTTCCATTCCACATTCCATTTCAATTTCCATTAAATTCCATTACACATTCCATTCCATTCCACGTTCCTTTCCACACTCAATTCCACTTTCCATTCCACATTCCTTTGCGTTCCATTCCACATTCCATTCCACATTCCATTCCATTCGATTCCGCCTTGCATTCCTTTGTCTTGCACATTTCATTCGACATTCCATTCCACGTTACATTCCTTTCCATTCCACGTTGCATTCCACGTTCCTTTCCAAATTCCTTTACACTTTCCATTCCATTCCATTCCATGTTCCATACCACATTAGGTTCCATTCCACATTCCATTACACTTTCCATTCCACGCTCTATTTCACATTCCATTCTGAGTTCCATTCCAGATTCCATTCCAAATTCCATTCCACGTTGCATTCCATTCCATTCCACGTTCCACTCCATGAAGCATTCCACTTTCCATTCCACATTCCATTCCGCGTTCCTTTCTGTTCCATTCCACATTGCATTCCACAATCCATTCCACATTGCTCTCCATTCCATTCCACATTCCATTCCACTTTGCATTCCATTCCAGTCCACATTCTAATCGACATTCCTTTCCATTCCATTCTACTTTTCATTCCTTTCCATTCCACATTCCATTCCACATTCCATTCCACCTTCCATTCCATTCCATTCCACTTTCCATTCCAAATTCCTTTCCATTATCTATTCCACATTATTTTCCATTCCATTCCACATTGCATTCCATTCCAGTCCACATTCCATTCCACATTCAATTCCATTGCAGTCCACATTCCATTCCATTCCATTCCACATTCCACTCCATTCCACTCTGCTTTCCATTCCACGTTCCATTCCACATTCCATTCCACATTGCATTCCACTTTCCATTTCATTACATTCCACATTCTGTCCCACATGCCATTCCACGTTCCACTCCATTCCACGTTCCATTCCACATTCCATTCCACATTCCATGCCGCATTCCATTCCATTCAATTCCACTCCACATTCCATTCCACATTCAATTCCTTTCCACTCCACCTTCCATTCCATTCATTCCAGGTTATATTCCACTTACCTTTCTACGTTCCTTTCCATTCCATTCCACTTTCCATTCCACATTCCATTCCTCGTTTAATTCCACATTCCATTCCATTCCATTCCACATTCCATTCCATAACTTTCCAGGTACCATTCCACGTTCCATTTCACATTGCATTCCACATTCCATTAAACGTTCCATTCCATTGCTTTCCACATTCCATTCCACTTTCCGTTCCATTCCATTCCACGTTCCATTCCACATTCCATTGCACATGCCATTCCACGTTCCATGCCACATTCCAATTCACGTTCCATTCCACGTTCCATTACAAGGTCCATTCCATTCCATTCCATGTTCCATTTCATTCCATTCCACATTCCATTGCATTTCATTCCACATAACATTCCATTCCATTCACCATTCCATTCCTTTCCATTACACGTTCCTTTCCACATTACTTTCCACTTCCTATTCCATATTTCATTCCACATCCCAATCCACGTTCCATTCCATTACATTCCACTTTGCATTCCACGATCCGTTCCACATTCCACAGCATGTCACATTCCATTCCACTCCCTGTTCCATTCCACGTTCCATTCCGTTCCATTCCAAGTTAAAATCCACTTTCCATTCCACAGTCCATTCTACATTACATTCCATGTTCCATTGCACGTTTCGTTACAAGTACCATTCCACGTTCAATTCCATTCCACTCCACGTTCCATTCCACATTCCTTTCCATTCCATTACACTTTCCATTCCACAATACAATACACATTCCATTCCACATTCCATTCCACATTCGATTTCGCATTCCGTTACACATTCCATTACAGTCCATTCCACTTTCACTTTCACATTCCTTTCCACATTCCTTTCTGTTCTATACCACATTCCTTTCCACATTCCATTACAGATTCCATTCAATTCCATTCCATTCCACATTCCATGACACATTCCATTTTACAGTCCATTGTACTTTCCATTCCACATTCCATTCCACATTAAATTCTCATTCCATTGCATTTCATTCCACATTCCATTCTACATTCCATTGCATTCCAATGCACATGCCATTTCACATTCTATTCCACGTTCCATTCCATTATATTTCACATTCCATTCAACATTACATTCCGAAGTCCATTTCATTCCATTCCACATTCCGTTGGATTCCAATCAACATTCCATTCCACATTCTATTCCATTCCATTCCACATTCCATTCCAGTCCATTCCACATTCCATTCCATTCCTTTCCATTCCATTCCACGTTCCATTCAAATTTGCGTTAAATTCTATTCCACCTTCCGTTCCACATTCCAGTCCATTCCATTCCACATTCCACTGCATTCCAATCCACTTTTCATTCCAATTTTCATTCCATTCCATTCCACACTACATTCCACATTCCATTCCATAATACATTCCTCATTCCATTCCATTCCATTCCACATTGCATTCCTCATTCCATTCCAATCCATTCCACATTCCTTTCCATTCTATTCCATTCCATTCCACGTTCCTTTCCGCATTTCATTCCATTCCATTCCACGTTCCATTCCACTTTCCATTCCACATTCCATTCCTTTCCATTCCACATTCCATTCCACACTTAATTCCACATTCCATTCCACATTCCATTCCGTTCCATTCCACATACCATTCTAAATTCCATTCCACTTTCCATTCCACGTTCTAGTCCACATTTCATTCCATTCCATTCCACATGCCATTTCACATTACATTCCACATTCCATTCCATATTCCATTCCATTCCATTCCACGTTCCATTCCACTTTCCATTAAATTCTATTCCACGTTGCATTCCATTCCAATCCACATATCATTCCACATTTCATTCTATTACATTCCACATTACAATCAACTTTCCATTCCACATTCCCTTCCACATTCCATTCCATTCCATTCCACATTCCTTTCCACATTCCATTTCATTCCATTCCACGTTATATTCCACTTTCCATTCCACATTCCATTCCATTCCATTCCACGTTCCATTCCGCACACAATTCCTCATTCCATTCCACATTCCGTTCCGTTGCATTCCACATTCCATTCCGCATTGCATGCCACGTTCAATTCCACATTCCATTCCATGTTCCACTCCATGTTACATTCCATGTTCCATTACATTGCATTTCATGTTCCATTCCACATTCCATTCCATTCCAAGTTACATTCCACGTCCTATTCCACTTTCCACTATGTTCCATTACACGTTCCATTCCACGTTCCCTTCCACATTCCATTCCATGACATTCCACGTTGCATTCCACATTCCTTTGCATTCCATTCTAAGTTCCGTTCCACATTCCATTCCACATTCCATTCCAATTCCATTCCATTCCATTCCACATTCCATTCCACAATGCATTCCACATTCCATTCCACGTTCCATTCCACATTCCATTAAAGTCCATTCCACATTCCATTCCACATTCCATTGCATTCCATTTGACACTCTATTCCACTTTCCATTCGACATTCCATTCCATTACTTTCCACATTCCATTTCACTTTCCATTACACATTGCATTCCACATTCCATTCCATTCCATTCCATTCCACATTCCATTCCATTTCATTCCACTTTTCATTCCACATTCCATTGCATTCCATTACACGTTCCATTCCCCTATCCATTCCACATTCCATTCCATTCCATTCCACTTTTCATTCCACATTCCATTGCATTCCATTCCACGTTCAATAACCCTTTCCACTCCACATTCAATTCCATTCCATTGCACGTTCCATTCCACAATGAATTCCACATTCCATTCCACATTCCATTCCATTCCAATCCACGTTCCATTTTACATTCCATTCCATTCCATTAAACTTTCCATTCCATTCCGTTAAACTTTCCATTCCATTTCATTCAACTTTCCATTCCATATTCCATTGCACATTCCATTCTACATTACATTCCGTTCCATTCCACATTCCATTCCACATTCTATTCTATTACGTTCCACATTCCATTCCATTGCACTCCACATTCCATTCCACATTCTATTCCTTTCTGTTCCACATTCCATTCCATTCCACTGCACATTACATTGCACATTCCATTCCACATTCCATTCCATGTTACATTCTGCTACATTCCACGTTTCTTTCCACATTAAATTCCACTTTCAATTCCACATTCCAATCCACATTCCAATCCATTACATTCCGCATTCCTTTCCACATTCCATTCCATTCCCTTCCACATTCCATTCCATTCCATTCCACATTAAATTCCATTCCATTGCATTCCACATTCCATTCCAATTTCCATTAAATTCCATTCCACATTCCATTCCATTCCATTCCACATTGCATTCCACATTTCATTCCATTCCATTCGACATTCCATTCCACATTCTTTTTCATATTCTGTTCCACATTCCATTCCTTTCAGTTCCACATTCCATTTCAATTTCCATTAAATTCCATTACACATTCAATTCCATTCCTTTCCACGTTCCTTTCCACAATCAACTCCCCTTTCCATTCCACATTCCATTGCGTTCCATTCCACATTCCATTCCATTCCATTCCACATTGCATTCCTTTGCCTTGTACATTTCATTCGACTTTCCATTACACGTTACATTCCTTTCCATTCCGCGTTGCATTGCACATTCCTTTCCAAATTCCTTTACACTTTCCATTCCATTCCATTCCACGTTCCATACCACATTACGTTCCATTCCACATTCCATTACACTTTCCATTCCACGCTCTATTCCACATTCCATTCTGAGTTCCATTCCAGATTCCATTCCAAGTTCCATTCCAGTTTGCATTCCATTCCATTCCACGTTCCACTCCATGTAGCATTCCACTTTCCATTCCACATTGCATTCCGAATTCCATTCCGTTCCTTTCCACATTGCATTCCGCAATCCATTCCCCATTCCACTCCATTCCATTCCACATTCCATTCCACATTCCATTCGATTCCATTCCACATTCCATTCCACATTGCATTCCATTCCAGTCCACATTCTAATCGACATCCCATTCCATTCCGTTCTACTTTCCATTCCTTTCCATTCCACATTCCATTACACATTCCATTCCACCTTCCATTCCACTCCATTCCACATTCCATTCCACATTCCGTTCAAGTATTGATTCCACATTCCATTCCATTCCATTCCACATTCCATTCCACTTTGCATTCCATTCCTGTCCACATTCCATTCCACATTCAATTCCATTCCAGTCCAGATTCCATTCCATTCCATTCCACATTCCATTCCATTCCATTCCGCTTTCCATTCCACGTTCCATTACACATTCCATTCCACATTGCATTACACTTTCCATTTCATTCCATTCCACATTCTGTCCTAAGTTCCATTCCACGTACCATTTCATTTCATGTTCCATTCCACATTCCATTCCACATTCCATACCCCATTTCATTCCATTCAATACCATTTCACATTCCATTCCACATTCAATTTCATTCCACTCCACCTTCCATTCCATTCATTCCAGGTTATATTCCACTTTCCATTCTACGTTCCTTTCCATTCCATTCCACTTTACATTCCACATTCCATTCCACTTTTAATTCCACATTCCATTCCATTCCATTCCTCATTCCATTCCATTCCGTTCTGCGTTCCATTCCACGTTCCATTACACATTCCAATTCACGTTCCATTCCACGTTCCATTACAAGGTCCATTCCATTCCATTCCACGTTCCATTCCACCATCCATTCCATTCCATTCCACGTTACATTCCGCATTCCATTCCGCATTCCATTCCACGTTACATTCCGCATTCCATTCCACATTCCCTTCCTTTCCATTCCACATTCTATTCTACATTCCATTCCACTTTCCATTCCACATACAACTCCATTCCATTCCACAATCAATTGCATTCCGTTCCACATACCTTTCCAGATTCCATTCCACGTTCCTTTCCATGTTCCATTCCATTACAATACACGTTCCATTGCACATTCCATTCCATTCCTTTCCTCTTTCTATTTCACATTCCGTTCCACATTCCTAAGATTCCGTTCCACATTCCATTCCACTTTCCATTCCATTCCATTCCACATTCCATTCCACATTACCTTGCATTCCATTCCACATTACATTCCACATTCCATTAAAATCCATTCCAAGTTCCATTTCATGTTCCATTCCACAGTCCGTTCCACATTCGATTCCACGTTCCATTCAATTCCATTCCACGCTCCACTCCACTTTCCATTCATTTCCATTCCACGTTCCATTCCATATCCCATTCCACATTCCATTCCACAATCCATTCCATTCCATTCCATTCCATTCCTCGTTACACTCCACATTCCATTCCACATTCCATTCCACGTTCCATTCCTTTCTATTCCACATTACTTTCCACATTCTATTCCACATTCCATTCCATTCCATTCCATTCCACATTCCATTCCACATTCCATTCCAAATTCCATTCCGTTCCATTCCACATTCCAATCCACATTCCATTCAGCATTCCTTTCCACATTCCATTCCATTCCATTCCATATTTCATTCCATTGCAGTCCGCATTCCATTCAAAGTTGCATTCCATTCCATTTAAACATTCCTTTCCAAACCATTCCATATTCCACTCCACCTTCCATTCCATTCCAGAATCCATTCCACTCCCCATTCCGTTCAATTCCACATTACATTCCACATTCCATCCCATTCAATTCCACGTTCCATTTCACAATCCATTACACATTCAATTCCACATTCCAAACCACATTCCATTCCATTCCATTCCATTCCATTCCACATTCGCTTCCATTGCATTCCACATTCCATTCCACATTGCATTCCACATTCCATTTGATTCCATTCCACGTTCCATTTCACATTCCATTCCACATTGCATTCCACAATCTATTCCGTTCCATTCCATTCCATTCCACGTTCCATTCCACATTCCATTGCAAATTCCATTCCACTTTCCATTCCTTTCCATTGCACTTTCCTTTCCACATTCCATTACAAATTCCATTACACATTACTTTCCAGATTCCATTCCGTTCCTTTCCACATTCCATTCAACATTCCATTCCATACTCCATTCCATTCCATTCAGCATTGCATTCCATTGCAGTCCACATTCCATTCAATATTCCATTCCATTCAATTTAAACCTTCCATTTCATCCCATTCCACATTCCATTCCACTTTCTATTCCATTCCACATTCCATTTCACACTCCATTCCACTCCATTTCACATTCCATTCCACATTCCGTTTCATTCCATTCCACGATGCATTCCACTATCCATTCCACATTCAATTCCAAATTCCATTCCACATTCCATAACATTCCAATCCATTCCATTCCACATTCCATTCTGCATTCCATTCCCTTGCATTCCACATTCCCTTCCACATTCCATTCCACATTGCATTCCACATTCCATTCCATTCCATTCCACGTTCCATTCCACGTTCCATTCCACATTCCATTCCACGTTCGATTCCATTCCATTCCATTCCATTCCACATTCCATTCCAGTCCATTCAACTTTCCACTCCATTCAATTCCACATTCCATTTCGATCCATTCCATTCCATTCCACATTCTATTTCATTCCATTCCACGTTCCATTCCACATTCCATTGCACCTTCCATTCCATTCCATTCCATTGCATTCCACATTCCATTCCATTCAATTCCACTTTCCATTCCATTCCACATTCCATTCCATTCCATTCCACTTTCCATTCCGTTCAATTCCGTGTTCTATTCCATTCTATTCAATTCCATTCCACATTCCATTCCATACCATTCCGCATTCCATTTCATGCCATTCCTTTCCACACTGGATTCCATTCCATTCCACATTCCTTTCCATTACATTATATTACCTTCCACACTTCAGACCATTCCATTCCATTCCACAATCCATTCTACTTACCATTCCATTGCATTCCACATTGCATTCCACATTGCATTCCATTCCATTTCACGTTCCGTTCAACATTCCGATCCATTCAATTTCACGTTCAATTCCATATTCCATTCCACTTTCCATTCCACATTGCATTTCATGTTCCATTCCAAGATCTATTCCACATTCAATTCCAAGATACATTTCACTTTCCGTTCACTTTCCATTCCATTCCATTCCATTCCACTCTACATTCCCTTCACATTCCATTCCACTTTCCATTCCACGTTCCATTCCACAGTCCTTTCCACTTTCCATTCTACTTTCCATTCCACATTCCATTCCATTCCATTCCACTTTCAATTCCACATTCCATTCCATTCCATTTAACTTTCCATTCTATATTCCATTTCACATCCCATTCCACGTTCATTTCGCTGTTCCATTCCACGTTCCATTCCATGTTCTATTCCACGTTCCATTCCATGTTCCATTCCATGTTGCATTCCACATTCCACTCCATTCCATTCCGCTTTCCATTCCACATTCCATTCCACGTTCCATTCCACGTTAGCTTCCTTTCCATTCAACATTCCATTTCACATTCCATTCCACATTCCATTCCATACCATTCCACTTTCCATTCCACATTTAATTCCACATTCCATTCCACAATCTATTCCACATTCCATTAAGCGTTCCACTCCACGTTCCATTCCATTCCATGCCACGTTCCATGCCACGATCCACTCCACTCCACTCCACGTTCCATTCCATTCCATTCCACGTTCCTTTCCACATTCCATTACAAATTAAATTCCATTCCATTTCACATTCCCTTCCACATTCCTTTCCACATTCCATTGCATTCCATTCCACATTGCTTTCCACATTCCAATATATTCCATTCCAGATTCCATTGCACATTCCATTCCATTCCATTCCAAATTCCATTCCATTCCATTCCACATTGCATTCGACATTCCATTCCACGTCCCATTCCATTCCAATCCAGGTTCCATTCCATTACATTCCACGTTCCATTCCCTTACATTCCACGATCCATTTCATTCGACTCCACTTTCCATTTCATTCCATTTCACATTTCATTCCACATTTCATTTCACATTCCATTCCATTCCATTCCATGGCATTCAACATCCCTTTTCATTCCAATCCACATTCCATTCCATTGCATTCCACAGTCCATTCCATGCCACATTCCATTCCATTACATTCCGCAATCCATTACATTCCATTCCTCATTCCATTCCATTCCATTCCTCATTCCATTCCATATTCCTTCCCACCTTCCATTTCATTCCATTGTATTCCACGATTCATTCCACACCATTCCACATTCCATTCCATTCCATTCCATTCCATTCCACAATCAATTCCACATTCCATCCCACGTTACATTCCATTCCATCCCTCGTTCCATTCCACGTTCCATTAGGCGTTCCATTCCACGTTCCGTTCCATTCCATTCCACGTTCCGTTCCATTCCATTCCGCGTTCCTATCCATATTCCATTCCATTCAATTCCACATTCCATTCCATTGCATTCCACATTCAATTCCATTCCATTCCATTCCTTTCTATTCCACATTCCATTCCACCTTCAATTCCCTTCCATTCCACATTCCATTGCTCCCATTCCACACTCCATTCCACTTTCCATTCCAAGTTCCATTTCACCTTTTATTCCATTTCATTCCACATTCCATACCATTCCATGGCATTCCATTCCAGATTACATTACATTCCAATCCACCTTCTATTCCACATTCCATTCATTTCCATTCCACCTAACATTCCACATTCCATTGCAAGTTCCATTCCACATTCCTTTCCACGTTCCATTCCACGTTCCATTCCATGCCATTCCACATTCCATTCCACGTTCCATTCGACATTTCATTCCACGCTGCATTCCACTCTCCATTGCACGTTCCATTCCACGTTCCATAGCAAGTTCCATTCCACGTACCGTTCCATTCCATTTCACGTTCCATTCGACATTCCCTTCCATTTCATTCCACTTTCCACTCCACATTCCATTCCACGTTCCACTCCACATTCCATTCCATTCCATTTCACTTTCCATTCCACATTCCATTCCACATTCCATTGTACATTCCTTTCCATTCCATTCCATTTCACTTTCCATTCCACATTCCATTCCACATTCCATTGTACATTCCTTTCCATTCCATTCCACATTCCATTCCACATTCCATTCCATTCCATTCCAGTTTCCATTCCAGAATGCATTGCTTACCTATCCACATCCCTCTCCACATTTCATTCCATTCCTTTCCACATTCCATTCCGTCCTTTTACACATTCCATTTCACATTTCATTCCACATCCCATTCCATTTCATTTCACATTAAATTCCGTTCCATTCCACGTTCCATTCCAGGTTCCATTCCACATTCCCTTCCAGATTCCATTCCACCCTCCATACCACTCCATTATACGTTGCATTCCACTTTCCATTCCATTCTATTCCATGCTACATTCCACATTCCATTGCCCATTACATTCCACGTTCCATTCCACGTTCCATTGCACTTTCCATTCCATTCCATTCCACATTTCATTCCACCTTCCATTTCATTACATTCCACTTTCTATTCCACATTCCATTCCACTTTCCATTTCTCGCTCCATTCCACATTCCATTCCACGTTCCATTCCACGTTCCATTCCATTCAATTCCATGATCCATTCCACAATCCATTCCATTCCATTCCACTTTCCTTTTCACCTTACATTCCACATTACATTCCACATTGCATTCTGTTCCCTTCCACGTTTCATTCCACATTCCATTCCACATTCCATTGCATTCCATTCCACATTCCGTTCCTTTCCATTCCATTCCAGATTGCATTCCATATTACATTCCACATTCCATTCAACATTCCATTCAATTACATTACATTCCACATTGCTTTCCACATTCCGTTGCATTCCACGTTCCATTCCACGTTCCATTCCACATTCCATTCCAGATTCCATTACACATTCCATTACATTCCATTCCACGTCCCATTCCACTTTCCGATCCATTCCATTCCATCTTCCATTCCGCATTCCCTTGCTCTTTCCATTCCATGTTTCATTCCACGATCCATTCCACGTTCCATTCCTTTCCATTCCATGTTACTTTCCACGTTCCATTCCATTCCATTCCACATTCCATTCCATTCCATTACATGTTCCATTCGACATTCCATTGCAAATTCCATTCCATTACATTCGACATTCCCTTCCACATTTCCTTCCACATTCCTTTCCATTCCATTCCATTTCACATTCCATTCAACATTCCACTCCATTCCATTCCACGTTCCATTTCACATTCCATTACATTCCATACAAGATTCCATTCCATTCCATTCCACGTTCCATTCCACTTTCCATTCCATGTTTCATTCCATTCCAATCCAAGTTCCATTACATTCCATTCCACTTTCCATTTCATTCCATTCCACATTCCTTTTTCTTCCATTTCACTTTCCATTCCACATTCCATTTCACTTTCCATTCCATTCCGTTCCATTGCATTCCACATTCCATTCCATTCCAATCCACATTCAAATCCATTCCATTCCAGGATCCATTCCATTCCACATTCCATTCCTTTCCATTCCACATTTCATTTCATTCCATTCTATTCCACATTCCATTCCATTCCATTCTACTTTCAATTCCATTACTTTCTACATTCCATTTCACATTCCATCCCACGTTCTATTCCATTCCATTCCTCGTTCTATTCCACGTTCCATTCCACTTTCCATTCTGTTCCATGCCACATTTCATTCCACATTCTTTCCCACTTTCAATTCCATATTCCTTTCCACATTCCTTTCCACGTTACATTCCACGCTCAATTTCATTGCATTTCACTATCCATTAATCATTAAATTCCATTCCATTACAAGTCCCATTCCACATTCCACTCCACTTTCCGATCAATTTCCTTCCTCATTCAATTACACGTTCCATTCCATTGCATTCCGCTTTCCATTCCACATTCCATTGCATTCCATTCGAAGTTCCATTCCACACTCCATTCCATATTCCATTCCACATTCTATTCCGTTCCATTCCACATTCCTTTCCACAATCCATTGCACATTCCAATCCACTTTGCATTCCACATTCCATTAAATTCCCTGACACATTCCATTCCATTCCATTCCACACTTCATTCCACATTCCATTCCACATTCCATTCTATTCCATTCCACACTCCATTCTATTCCATTCCACATTCTATTCCACATTCCATTCCGTTTTCCATTGCACATTCTATTCGATTTCATTCCATGTACCATTCCACATTCCATTCCACTTCATTCCACTTTCCTTTCCACATTCCATTCCACATTTCATTAGACATTCCATTCTCATTGCATTGCATTTCATTCCGAATTCCTTTCCACATTCCATTGCATTCCAATTCACAATCAATTCCACATTCCATTCCATTCCATTGCGTTCCACATTCCATTCCACATTCCATTCCGCAGTCCATTCCAAATTCCGTTCAACATTAATTTCCACATTCCACTCTCATTCCGTTGCATTTCTTTCCACTTTCCATTCCACATTCCTTTGCATTCCAATTTACATGCCATTCCACATTCCAATCCTTTCCATTAAATTCCACTCCGCATTCCATTCCACATTCCATTCCAGATTGCATTCCACAGTCCATTCCATTCCATTCCACATTCCATTGCATTCCAATCATCATTCCATTTCACATTTCATTCCATTCCATTTCACATTCCATTCCATTCCATTTCACATTCCATTCCACATTCCAATCCATTACATTCCACATTCCATTCCATTCCATTCCATTCCTTTCCATTCCATTCCACTTTCCATTAAATTCTATTCCACATTCCATTCGACATTCCAGTGCATTCCAAGGCACATTCCCTTCCATTCCAATCCGCATTTCATTTCACAATTCATTCCATTCCCTTCCACATTCCATTCCACATTCCATTCCTATCCATTCCACCTTCCATTCCATTCCATTCCACATTCCATTCCATTCCATTCCACGTTCCATTCCACATTCCATTCCATTCAATTCCACGTTCCATTCCACACCCAATTCCACATTCCTTTCCACATTCCATTCCGTTCCATTGCACATTCCATTCCACATTCCACTCCACGTTCAATTCCACATTCATTTCCACGTTCTGTTCCACTTTCCATTCCATTTTCCATTCCATTACATTGCACTTTCCATTTCACATTACAATCCACTTTCCATTGCACATTCCATTCCATTCCATTCCACTTTCCCTTCCATTACAGTCCACATTTCATTCCACATTACCTTTCATTCCAATCCACATTCTATTGCAAGTTCCATTCCATCAATTCCACTTTCCACTCCACCTTTCATTCCACATTACATTCCACATTACATTCTGCATTGCATTCCGTGAAATTCCGCATTCCATTCCACAATGCATTCCGCATTCCAATCCATTCCTTTCCATATTCCTTTCCACAGTCCATTTCGTTTCATTCCACATTTCATTCTTATTTCATTCCATTACAATCCAGATTCCATTCCACATTTAATTCCATTACATTTCTCATTTAATATTACATTCCATTCCATTGCATTCCATATTCCATTCCACATTCCATTCCACTTTCCGTTCCATGTTCCATTCCACGTATCATTCCACATTCCATTCCATTCCATTACACGTTCCATTCCATTACACGTTCCATTCCATTCCATAACACGTTCCATTTCATTCCGTTCCACATTCCATTCCACTTTCCATTTCACATTCTGTTCAACATTCTATTTCACTTTACATACCATTCCATTCCACAATCCATTCCACATTGCATTGCCTTCCCTTCCACATTCCATTCCACATTCCATTCCATTTCATTCCAAATTCCATTCCTCATTTCATTCCACATTGTATTCCACATTCCCTTTCACATTCCTTTCCTTTCCATTGCACATTCAATTCCACGTTACATTCCACGTTCCATTCCATTCCATTTCACGATTCATTCCATTCTATTCCACATTCCATTCCATAGCATTCCAAATTCCATGGCACATTCCATTCCACATTCCATTGCATTCCATTCCACATTCCTTTCCACGTTCCAATCAATTACATTACACGTTCCATTCCGCATTCCATTACACATTCCTTTCAAAGTTCCAGTCAACTAGAATCCCCGTTCCATTCCACATTTCATTCCATTTTCCATTCCACATTCCATTAGACATTCCATTCCACATTCCATTCCATTACATTACACATTAAATTCCTCAATTCTTTACACATTCCTTTCCTTTCCATTCCACTTTACATTCAACATTCCATTCCATTCGATTCCACATTCCATTCCACTCCATTCCACATTCCATTCCCTGTTCAATTCCATTCCATTCCACATTCCATTCCACTTTCCAATCCACAATGCATTCCAAAATCCATTCCAGATTGCACTCTACATTCCATTCCGTTCCCTTCCACATTGCATTTCACATTCCATTCCGTTCCATTCCACATTCCACTGCATTCCATTCCACATTCCTTTCCACATACAAATGCATTCCATTCCAAATTCAATACCATTCCATTCCATATTCAATTCCACAGTCTATTCCACATTGCAGTCCACATACCATTCCATTCCATTAAACTTTCCATTCCACATTCTATTCCGCAATCTATTCCACAATCCTTTCCATTCCATTCCATGTTCCCTTCCAAATTCCTTTCCACATTCCATTCCGTTTCTTTGCACATTCCATTCCACACTCCATTTCACATTCCATTCCGTGCCATTCAACATTCCGTTCCACTTTCCATTCCGTTCCATTCCACATTCCGTTGCATTCCATTCCACATTCCTTTCCACACTCCATTCCATTCCATTCACCATTAGATTCCACATTCCATTTCACAATCCATTACACATTCCATTCCATTCCATTCCACTTTCCATTCCACGTTGCAATCCACATTCCATTCCAGTTTCCATTCCACATTCCATTGCATTCCATTCCACGTTCCATTCCACATTCCAATCCATTCTTTCCACTTTCCATTCCACATTCCATTCCACATTCCATTCCATTCCATTCCACATTCTGTTACAAATTCCATTCCATGTTCCATTCTGTGATCCATTCCACGTTGCATTCCATTCCATTCCATGTTCCATTTCATTCCATTCCTCTTTCCATTCCAGATTCCTTTCCACATTAAATTTCATATTCAATTCCAATTTCCATTTCACTTTCCATTCCATTCCATTCCATTCCATTACACATTCCATTCCATTCCAATCCAGAATCCAGTCCATTCCATTTTACGTTGTATTCCGTTTCACATTCCATTCCATTCCATTCCGCATTCCATTCCATTCCATTCCAATCCACATTCCATTCCATTCCATTCCACATTCCATTCCATTCCATTCTAGTCCACCTTCAATTACATTCCATTCAACTTTCCATTCCACATTCCATCCCATATTCCATTCCACATTCCATTCCACTTTCTATTCCACAGTCCATTCCATTCCATTCCACATTCCACTCCGTTCCATTCCACTTTCCATTCCATTCCATTACACATTCCATTCCTTTACATTGCATTCCACACTCCATTCCATTCCATTCCGCATTCCATTCCATTCCATTCCATTCTATTCCACTTTCCATTCCTTTCCATTATATTCCACCTTCCATTGCATTCCATTCCACATTCCCTTCAATTACATTCCACATTCCATTCCATTGAATTTCACGTTCCATTCCATTACGCAATCAATTTCTCTCCATTCCATCCTATACCACATTCCATTCCATTCCATTATATTCCACCTACCATTGCATTACATTCCACATTCCATTCAATTACATTCCACATTCCATTCCACATTCCATTCCACATTCTATTCCACGTTCCATTCCATTCCATTCCACATTCTATTCCATTCCATTCCATTCCACCTTCCATTCCTTTCCATTATGCATTCCATTCCATTCCATTCCGTTCTATTCCACATTCCATTCCATTCCATTCCATTCCACATTCGATTACTTTCCATTCCGCTTTCCATTCCATTCCTTTCCACCTTCCATTCCACATTCTATTCCACAATACATTCCATTCCATTCTACATTCCATTCCGTTCAATTCCGCATTTCATCCCATTCCATTTCTCCTTCCCTTCCATTCCATTCCATGTTCCGTTCCAGATTCCATTCCACTTTCCACTCCACGTTGCCTTCCATTCCGTTCCACGTTCCATTCCACGTTCCATTCCTTTGCATTCCACGCTCTATTTCACATTTCATTGCACATTCCTTTCCACTTTCCATCCCACATTCCATTACAAGTTCCATTCCACATTCCATTGCGCGTTCTATTCCATACCATTCCAAGTTGCATTCCATTCCATTCGACTTTCCACTCCACATTACATTCCATGTTCCATTCCACGTTTCAATCCATTTTCCATTTCATTCCATTCCACGTTCCATTCCACATTCCATTCCGCATTCTAGTCCTTATTCCATTCCATTCTTTCCAAGTTCCATTACAGTTTCCATTCCATTATTTTCCACGTTCCATTCCACATTCCATTGCCCATTCCTTTCCACATTACATTCCTCGTTCCATTCCATTTTCAATTCCACATTCCATTCCATGTTCCATTCCATTCCATTCCACGTTTCATTCCACATTGCATTCCATTCCATTCCACTTTCCTTTCCAAATTCCTTTCCACATTCCATTCCATTAGATTCCACATTCCATTCCACATTCCATTCCTTATTCCATTCCATTCCATTCCACGTTTCATTCAACATTCCACTCCATTCAATTTCACGTTCCATTCCATATTGCATTCCCCATTCCATTCCATTCCGTTCCACCTTCCATTCCACGTTCCATTCTCATTCCATTGCATTTCATTGCACATTCCATTCCGTATTCCATTGCATTAAAATTCACTTTCCATTCCACATTCTATTGAATTCCATTCCATTCCACATTCCATGGCAGATTCCATTCCGCAGTCCATTCCACATTCCATTCCACATTCCATCCTAATTCCATTGCATTTCATTCCACTTTCCGTTACACATTCCATTGTATTCCAATTCACATGCCATTCCACATTCTATTCCAAGTTCCATTCCATTATATTCCACATTCCATACCACATTCCATTCCTTTCCATTCCACGTTCCATTCCACATTCCATTCCAGGATACATTCCACCTTGAATTCAATGTTCCATTCCGCGTTTCATTCCACATTCCATTACACATTCCATTGCTAGTTCCGTTCCACATTCCATTCCATTCCATTCCACGTTCCATTCCAGAGAGCATTCCTCATTCCATTCCATGTTTCAGTCCACATTCCAATACACATTCCTGTCCACTTTCCATTCGACATTCCATTCCACGTTCCATTCCATGTTCCATTCCATGTTCCATTCCACCCCTTTCCACTTCCCATTAAACCTTCCATTCTATTCCATTCTACTTTCCATTCCACATTCCACTGCACATTCCATTCCACATTCCATTACATTGCATTTCAATTTCCATTCCACATTCCATTCCATTCCATTCCACATTCCATTCCACTTTCCATTCCATTCCATTCCACATTTCATTCCACATTCCATTCCACATTCCTTTCCATTTCATTCCACATTCCTTTCCACATTGCATTCCACATTCGATTCCACATTGCATTCCACATTCCCTTTTACATTCCATTGCATTCCATTCCACATTCTATTCCATATTCCATTGCATACCATTCCACATCCCATACCATATTCCATTCCACATTGCTTTCCATTCCATTCCACATTCCATACCATGTTCCATTCGATTGCAATCCACGTTCCATTACATTACTTTCCACATTCCATTCCACGTTCCATTCCATTCCATTCCACGTTCCATTCTACGTTATATTAGAGGTTCCATTCCATGTTGCATTCCACGCTCCATTCCATTCCATTCGACGTTACATTCCATTCCATTCCACGTTCCATTCCACGTTGCATTCCATGTTCCATTCCATGTTCCATTCCACATTCCATTCCATTCCATTTCACGTTCCATTTCATTCAATTACACGTTCAATTGCACATTCTATATCACATTCCGTTACACTTTCCATTCCACATTCTATATCCCATTCCTTTCCACCTTCCATTCCATTCCATGCCATTCCATTCCAGTTTCCATTCCATCCCTTCTACTTTCCATTACATTCAATCCCACATTCCATTCCATTGCTATAAATTCCATTCCATTCCATTCCATTCCACATTCCAGATCATTCCATTCCATTCCACATAACATTCCACAGTCCTTTTTATATTCCCTTCCACATTCCATTGCATTGCTTTCCACGTCCCATTCCATTCCAGTCCATTCCATTACAGTACACATCCCATTCCACATTCCATTCCCTTCCATTCCACATTCCATTCAATGCCATTACACATTCCATTCCAAGTTCCATTCCACGATCCATTCCACATTCCATCCCACGTTCCATTCCATTCCATTCCAATCCGCATACCATTCCATTCCATTTCACATTCCATTCCACATTCCATTCCCTTCCATTCCACATTCCATTCAATGCCATTACACATTCCATTCCAAGTTCCATTCCACGATCCATTCCACCTTCCATCCCACGTTCCATTCCATTCCATTCCAATCCGCATACCATTCCATTACATTTCACATTCCATTCCACATTCCATTCCATTCCCTTCCACATTTCATTCCATTGCATTCCACGTTACATTCCATTGCATTCCACGTTACATTCCATTGCATTCCACACTCCATTCCATTCCTTTCCATTCCACATTCCATTCCATTCCATTCAATTTCACATTCCATTCCATTCCTTTCCATTCCATTCCACTTTCCATTCCATTCCATTCCACGTTCCATTCCATTCCAATCCATGCCACGTTCCACTCTATTACATAACACATTCCATTCCACATTCCATTCCATTCCATTATATTCAACATTCCATTCAATTCCATTGAGTTCCACATTCCTTCCCTTTCCATTCCACATTCCTTTCCATTCCATTCCATTCCATATTCCATCCCACATTCCAATCCATTCCATTCCACAATCTATTCCACATTCCATTCCATTCAATTTCTCATTCCATACTACTTTCCATTCAATATCATTCCACATTCCATTCCACATTCCATTCCATTCAATTCCACGTTCCTTTCCATGTACCATTCCACGATCCATTCCATTCCATTCTATATTCTATTCTGTTCCATTCCACATTCCATTCCACATTTCATTCCTCATTCCATTCCATTCCACATTCCATTACGTTCCATTCCTCATTCCATTCCATTCCATTTCACATTCCAAAACATTCCACGTTCCATTTAATTCCATTCCATTCCATTACATTACTTTCCTCTTTCAATTCCATTCCATTCCATGTTACATTCCATTCCATTCCTTGCATTGCATTCCAATCCACATTCCATTCCATTCCATTCCAAATTCCATTCCATTCCATTCCATTTCATTCAACATTCCATTCCAATCCTTTCCACATTCCATTCCATTCAACAGTCCTTTCCATTCCATTCCTTTACACATTCCATTCCAAATTCCATTCTATTTCACATTCCAATCCATTGTGTCCATTCCACATTCCATTCTATTCCATTCCACATTGCATTCCATTCCACTCCACATTCCATTCTACATTGCATTCCACTCCATATTCCATTACACATACCATTCCACATTCCATTCCCTTCCTTTCTATTCCATTTCACATTCCATTCCACATTACATTCCACTCCATTTCACATTCCATTCCATTCCATTCCACGTTGCATTCCTCTTTCCAATCCACGTTCCAGTCCACGTAACTTTCCAATTTCTATTGCACCTTCCTTCCCGTTACATTCCACGTTCCATTACATTCGAAATTACATTCCATTCCATTCCACTTTCAATGCCATTCCACTCCACATTTCGTTCCATTCAATTCCATTCCACATACCATTCCACTTTCCCTTCCATTACATTCCACATTCAATTCCATTCCATTCTATATTCCATTCCATTCCATTCCACATTCCACATACCAATCCACGTTCCATTCCACGTTCCATTCCCCGTTCCATTCCATGTTACATTCCATTTCATTCCACGTTCCATTCCACATTCCATTCCGCATTCCATCCATTCCGTTCCACATTTCATTCCATTACATTCCACATTCAATTCCTTTCCATTTCATTCCATTCCACAATCCATTCCATTCCATTCTACTCCATTCCGCATTCTGTTCCATTCCATTGTACATTTCATTCCACTCCATTCGACATTCCATTCCATTACATTCCAATGCACATTCCATTCCATTCCACATTCCATTCCACATTCCATTCCACATTGCATTGCATTCCATATGCCATTCGATTCCTTTCCAATTTTCATTCCATTTCATTCCATTCCATTGCACATTCCATTCCACATTCCATTCCATTCCTTTTCACATTCCTTTCCATTCCATTCCACATTGCATGCCATTCCATTCCACATTCCATTCCATCCCATTAGATATTCCACTCCATTGCTTGCCACATTCCATTCCATTCCATTCCGCTTTACATTCCATTCCTTTCCATTCCTTTTCACATTCCATTCCATTCCATTGAATTTCATATTCAATTACTTTCTATTCCATATTCATTCCGTTACATTCCACATTGCATTCCAATTCATTCCATTCCATTCCATATTCAATTCCCTCCCATTACATATTCCATTCCATTCCATTCAACGTAGCATACCATTCCATTTCATTCCATTCCACATTCCATTATACATTCCATTCCATTCCAACTTTTATTGCATTCCATTCCATTCCATTCCACATTCCTTTCCATTCCAGTCCACATTCCATTCAATGTCATTCAACACTCCATTCCATTCCATTCCAATTTTTATTCTATTCCATTCCAATCCATTCCATTCCACATTCCATTCCATTCCATATTCCGTTCCATTCCATATTCCTTTCCATTCCTTTCCATTCCAAATTCCATTCCGTTCTTTCCACATTCCATTCCATTCCATCCCATTCCATTCCTTTCCACATTCCATTCCATTTCACATAGCATTCCGTTCCACTCCTCATTTCATTGCATTCCTTTTGACATTCCATTCAATTCCATTCTGCATTCTATTCCATTTCATTCCAAATTCCATTCCATTCCACATTCCATTCCATTCCATGCCATTCCACATTCCTTTCACATCCCATTCCATTCCACATTCCATTCCATTCCTTTCCAAATTCTATTCCATTCCATTCCAAATTCCATTCCTTTCAATTCCACATTCAATTCTATTCCATTCAACTTTCCATTCGATTCCATTCCACATTCCATTCCATTCCACTTTCTATTGCATTCCATTCCATTACTCATTCCAGTGCACATTCTATTCCATCTCACATTTCATTCCATTCCATTCCATTCCACATTCCATTCAATTCCCTTCCATTCCCAATTCCATTCCATTTCATTCCACATTCCGTTCCATTCCATTCCACATTCCATTCCAATACATTCCAATGCATTGTCCATTCCATTCCTTTCCACATTCCATTCCATTCCATTACATATTACGTTCCATGACATTGCATTCCATTCCACATTCCGTTCCATTGCATTCCATTCCACCTTCCATTCCATTCCATTCCATTCCACATTCCATTCCACTGAATTCCATTCCTCATTCCATTCCAGATTGCATTCCTTTCCATTCCACTTTCCATTACATTCCATTCCACTTTCCATTCCATTCCACTCCATTCCACATTCCATTCCATGCCATTCCGCATTCCATTCCATTGCAATCCATTCCATTTCACATTCAGTTCCATTCCAATCCACGTTCCATTCCATTCCACTCCACATTCCAGTTTCCATTCCACATTCCATTCCACTTCCTATACCACGTTCCATTCCACGTTCCATTCCATTCCATTCCGCGTTCCATTCCACATCCCATTCCATTCCAATCCATTCCACATTTCATTCAATTCCATTACACATTCCATTCCATTGCATTCCATTTCATTCTAAATTCCATCCCATTCCATTCCTTTACATTCCACATTCCATTGCATTCCATTCGATATTCCATTGCACATTCCATTCCATTCCACATTCCATTCAATTCCATTGCATTCCCCATTCCATTCTTTTCCATTCCATTCCATTTGACATTCCATTCCGCATTCCATTCCATTCCACATTCCATTCCATTCCATTGCATTCCACATTCCATTCCATTACGTTCCATTCCACTCCACATTCCATTCCGCATTCCATTCCATTCCATTCCACTTTCCATTTCATTCCATTCCATTCCACGTTCCAATCCATTCCATTCCATATTCAATTGCATTGAATTCCACACTCCATTCCATTCCATGCCAGATTCCACACCAATCCATTCCACATGCCATTCCATTGCATGCCAAATTCCAGTCCTTTCCATTCCACTTTCCATTTCATTCCATTCCACATTCCATTGCATTTCACATTCCATTACATTCCATTCAACATTTCATTCCATCCCATTCCACTTTACATTCCATTCCACCTTCCGTTCCATTCCATCCTTTCCACTTTTCATTCCACATTCCATTCCATTCCACATTCCATTCCATTCCATATTGCATACCATACCATTCCATTCCTCATTCCATTCCATTTCACGTTACACTCCATTCATTCCACATTCCATTCCATTCTATTCCATATTCCATTCCATTCCACATTCCATTCCATTACTTTCCATTCCACTCCACTTTCCATTCTGCATTCCATTTCATTCCATTCCACATTCTGTTACTTTCCATTCCACATTCCAATCCATTCCATTCCGTATTCCATTGAATTAAATTCCACACTCCATTCCATTCCATGCCACATTCCACTCCAATCAATTCCACATGCCTTTCAATTCCATTTCACTTTCCATTCCTTTCCATTCTACATTCCATTCCATTCCATTCCACATTCCATTGCATTCCACATTCCATTTCATTCCATTCAACATTTCATTCCATTCCATTCCGCATTCCGTTACATACCATTCCACATTCCTTTCTGTTCCATTACATTGCATTCCACATTCATTTCCATAACTTGCTGCATTCCATTCGATTCCATTCCATTCCACATTCCATTCTATTCCATTCCACATTCCATAATATTCCATATCTTTCCGCATTCCATTCCATTCCATTCCACGTTCCATTCCACACTAAATTCCACATTACTTTCCACATTCCATTCAGTTCCATGGCATATTCCATTCCACATTCCATTCCACGTTCAATTCCACATTCCTTTCCACGTTCTATTCCGCTTTCCATTCCACTTTCCAATCCATTAGATTTCACTTTCCATTTCACATTCCAATCCACTTTCCATTCCACATTCCATTCCATTCCACTTTCTATTCCACGTTTCATTCCACGTTGCATTCCATTTGTTTCCACGTTCCATTCGACATTGCATTGCATTCCATTCCATGTTCCATTGCACAGTCCATTCCACATTCCATTCCACATTCCATTCCGTTCCATTCCACATTCCATTCCACAATCCATTCCACATTCCATTCCACTTTCCATTCCACTTTCCACTAAAGTCCATTCCACAGTACATTCCGTTCCGTTCTACATTCCATTCCACATTCCATTCCATTCCGTTATATATTCCCTTACATTACAGTCCACATTTCATTCCACATTCCCTTTTATTCCATTCCACATTCTATTCCAAGTTCCATTCCATCAATTCTACTTTCCATTCCACGTTTCATGCCTCGTTACATTCCACATTACATTCCGCATTGAATTCCGTTCCATTCCGCATTCCATTCCACAATGCATTTCACATTCCAATCCATTCCATTCCACATTCCTTTCCGCATTCCATTTCATTACATTCCACATTTCATTCTTATTCCATTCCATTGCATTCCAGATTCCATTAAACATTTAATTCCATTCCATTTCACATTTCATACAACATTCCATTCCATTCCATTCCACATTCCATTCCATTCCTTTCCACTTTCCATTCCACATACATTTCCACGTTCCATTATATTCCATTACACATTCCATTCCATTCTATTCCACGTTCCATTTCATTCCATTCCACGTTCCATTTTACATTCCGTTCCACATTCTATTTCACTTTCCATTCCATTCCATTCCACATTTCATTCCGCATTGCATTGCCATCCATTCCACATTCCATTCCATTTCATTACACATTCCATTCCACATTCCATTCCACATTCCATTCCATTTCATTACACATTTCATTCCACATTGTATTCCACATTCCCTTTCACATTCCTTTCCATTCCATTCTACATTCCATTCCACGTTGCATTCCACGTTCCATTCCATTCCATTCCATGATTCATTCCATTCCATTCCACATTCCTTTCCATTGCATTCCAAATTACATTGCACATTCCTTTGCACGTTCCATTGCATTCCATTCCACATTTCATTACACATTCCAATTAACATTGCATTCCGTCGCATTCCATATGCCATTCCACTTTCCATTCCACTTTCCATTCCATTCCCTTCCAAATTCCATTACATTTCATTCCACATTCCCTTTCATTAAATTCCACATTCCATTCCACATTCTTTTCCATTCCATTCCACATTCCAAGCCATTCCATTCCACATTGCATTCTATTCCACATTGCATTCCATTCCATTTCACATTCCATTCCACATACCATTCCGTGTCCCATTCCATTCCATTCCAAGTTCCATTACACATTGCATTCCGTTCCAGTTTACATTCCATTCCACATTCCATTCCATTCCATTCAAACGTTCCATTCCATTCCATTCCAGATTCCATTCCAATCCACATTCCATTCCATTCCATTCTACATTCCATACCACAATCCATTCTATTTTCCATTCCACATTCTATTCCACATTCCATTCCATTACCTTCCTCGCTGCATTCCAGCTTCCAATCCACGTTCCATTCCATCTTCCATTCCACATTCCATTCCATTCCATTCCACATTCCATTCTGCATTTCATTCCATTCCATTCCACGTTTCATTCCACTTTCCATTGCATTCCATTCCATGTTCCATTCCACATTCCGTTTCACATTCTTTTCCACTTTCCATTCCATTCAATTCCACGTTCCATTCCACATTCCATTCTATTCCATTCCACTTTCCTTTCCCCATTCTATTCCACGTTCCATTCCACGTTTCATTCTGCATTTCATACCATGTTCCATTCCTCGTTTCATTCAACGTTCCATTGCACTTTCCATTCCATTCCATTCCACGTTCCACACCACATTGCATTCCACAGTCCATTCCATTCCATTCCGCATTCCATTCCATGCCAGTCCACATTCCATTCCATATTCCAATGCATTCCATTCCACATTCCAATGCTTTCCATTGCACATTGCATTCGATTAAATTCCATTCCACATTCCATTCCTTTGCATTCCATTGCACATTGCATTCCACATTCCAATACATTCAATTCCAGAATCCATTCCATTGCATTCCACATTCCATTCCATTCCAAATTCCATTCCTTTCCTTTCCATTCAAATCCAAATTCCATTCCACTTTCCATTCCATTCCATTCCACATTCCATACTATTCCATTCCACATTCAATTCCATTCCATTCCATATTCCACTCCATTCCATTCCTTTCCATATTGCATTCCATTGCATTCCACATTCCATTCCGTTCTATTGCATTCCACATTCCATTCCACTTTCCATTCATTTCCACTTTCCAACCATTGCATTCCATTTTAAATTCCATTCCTTTCCACATTCAATTCCATTCCATTCCACATTCCATTAGAGTCCATTCCATTCCATATTTCATTCCATTCCATTCCACTTTCCATTCCATCCCGTTCCATTGTATTCCACATTCCATTCCATACTCCATTCCATTCCATTTCACATTCCATTCCATCCCATTTAATTGAATTCCACATTCCATTCAATTCTATTCCATATTCCATTCCATTCCATTCCATTCCACATTCCGTTCCATCCCATTCCATTGAATTCCACATTCCATTCCACATTCCGTATCCTTTCATTCATATTCCATTGCATTCCAATCCACATTGCATTTCATTCCTTTCAATAACAAATTCCATTCCATGACATTGCTTTCAATATTCCATTGCATTCCAATCCACAGTGAATTCCATTCCATTCCATTCCACATTCGTTTCCATTCCATTCAATTCCATTGCACATTCCATTTCATATTCCGTTACATTAAATTCCACATTGCATTCCATTCCGTTCCACTTTCCATTCCATTCTATTCCACATTCCATTCTTTCTGTTATACATTCCATTCCATTCCTTTCCGTTCAAATCCAAATACCATTCCACATTCCATTCCATTCTATTCCAAATTCTATTCCATTCAATTCCACATTCCATTCCATTCCATTCCACATTGCATTCCATTCCATTACATTCCACACTTAGTTACATTCCACTCAATTCGAAATTCAATTCCATTCCCTTCCACATTGCATTCCATTGCATTCCACATTGCATTCTATTCCATTCCACATTGAATTCAATTCCATTCTATTCCACTTTCCATTCCATTCCACTTCATAGTCCTTTCCATTCCATTACACATTAATTTCCATTCAATTCCTTTCCATTCCTGAGTCCATTCCACATTCCATTCCATTCCATTCCACATTCCTTACCGTTCCATTCCACATTCAATTTCATTGAATTCCACATTGCATTCCATTCCATTCTTTAAACATTCCATTCCGTTAAATTACAAATTACATTCCATTCCACATTCCATTCCACGTTCCATTCCGTTCCATTCCACGATCCATTGCCCTTTCCATTCCACATTCCATTTCACGTTCTATTGCGCGTTCCATTCCACGTTCCATTCCGCGTTCCATTCCACGTTCCATTCCTTTTTCCATTCTGCAATCCTTTCCACGTTCCATTCCTCATTCCATTGCGTTCCATTCCACATTCCATTCCATTCCGTTCCACATTCCATTACTTTCCATACCGTTCCATTCCATTCCATATTCCATTCCATTCCATTCCATATTCCATGCCGTTCCATTCCATTCCATTCCAGATTTCATTCCATATTCCATTCCATTCCATTCCACATTCCATTGCTTTCCATTCCACTTTCCGTTCGATTCCATTCCAATTTACATTCCATTTGATTCCATGCCACATTGCATACCATTCCACTACATTCCTCATTCCATTCCATTCCATTATACGTTCAACTCCATTCCATTCCACATTCCATTCCATTCCATTTCTTTCCACATTCCATTCCACATTCCATTCCATTGCATTCCTCATTCCATTCCACATTCCATTTCATTCTATTCCACACTCAATTCCATTCCATTCCATGTTCCATTGCATTCCATTGCATTCCACATGCCATTCCTTTCCATTCCACATTCCATTGAAATTCATTCCACCTTCCATTCTAGTCGATTCCACATTCCATTCCTTTCCATGCCATATTCCATGAATTTCATTACAAATTTCATTCCATTCCATTCCACATTCCATTCCACATGCATTCTCTTCCATTCCAGATTACATTCCATTCCCTTCCACATTCCATTCCACGTTCCATTCCACGGTCCATTCCATGTTCCATTCCAGTTCATTGCACTTTCCATTCCAGATTCCATTCCATTCCATTCCACATTCCGCACCATTCCATTCCCTTGTGTGTTCCTTTCCATTCCCTTCCAGATTCTATTCCACATTCCATTCCATTCCTTTCTACATTCCACTCCACATTCCATTCCATTCCATTCCACATTCCATTTCAAATTCCATTCAATTCCATTCCACATTCCATTCCATATTTCATTGCTTTCCATTCCCCTTTCCATTCCACGTTCCATTAAATTCCACTGCATTGCTTTCAACGTTCCTTTACGTTGCATTCCACATTTCTTCCCAAGTTCCATTTCACATTAAATTGCACATTCCATTTCACATTCCATTCTATTCCATTCCACGTTCCATTCGTCATTCCATTCCACATTCCATTCCATTCCATTCCACATTCCACTCCGTGTTCCATTCCATGCCATTCCACGTTCCAGTCCACGTTCCATTCCACATTCCATTCCGCATTCCATTCCACCTTCCATTCCACATGCTATTGAATTCCATTCCACATTCCATTCCACATTCCATTCCACGTTCCATTCCTCGTTCCATTCCACGTTCCATTCCATACCATTCCACTTTCCATTTCATTCCATTCCACGTTCCATTTCATTCTGTTCCACATTCAATTCCACATTTCATTCCACATACCATTTCGCACTGCATTTTGCATTCCTTTGCATTCCATTCCATTCCATTCCACTTTCCTTTCCATTCCAATCAACATTCCATTCAATTCCATTCTTCTTTCCCCTCCATTCCACATTCCATTTCGCATTCTATTCCATTCCATTACATTCCACATTCCTTTCCATTCCAATTCATATTCCATTCCATTCCATTCCAGGTTGCATTTCATTCAACATTCCATTGAATTCCACATCCCATTACATTCCCTTCCACATTCCATTCTATTCCAATCCATTCCACTTTCCATTCCACATTCCATTCCATTCCATTATTTTCCACATTCTATTCCACATTCCATTCCACATTCCATTTTGTATTCGATTCCACGTTCCACTCCATATTCTACTCCAAGTTCCATTCCATTCCATTTCATTCCACATTCCATTCCGTTCCTTTCCGCTTTCCACATTCCATTCCATTCCATTCCACATTCCATTCCTTTTCATTCCATTCCATTCCACATTCCTTTCCATTTCATTAAATTCCAATTTGCATTCCATTCCACTCCACATTCCACATTCCATTCCATTCTCTTCCACATTCCACTCCATTGCATTCTGCATTCCATTCCACATTCCATTCCATACGATTCCACATTCCATACCATCCCATTCCATTCCATTCCACATTCTAATCCAAGTTCCATTCCATTGAACTCCACGTTCCTTACCATTTGATATCACATTCCATTCCACGTTGCATTCCACATTCCATTCCATTCCATTCCACTTTCCATTTCATTCCATTCTAAATTCGATTCCACACTGCATCTCATTCTATTCCACATTCCATTCCACATTCCATTCCAGATTGCATTCCATTACTTTCCATTGCATTGCACATTCCATTCCTTTCCACATTGCATTCCTCATTCCATTCCAGATTCCATTCCACATTCCATTCCATTTCATTCCATATTCCAATCTACAGTCCATTCCACTTTCCATTCCATTACATTCCATATTACTTTACATTCCACATTTCATTCCACATTGCATTCCACATTCCATTCCATTCCACATAAAATTCTGCATTCCATTCCATTCCATTCCATTCCATCTTACATTCCACACTCCACTCCACTCCACGTTCCATTCGATGATCCATTCCACGTTCGAATCCATTACATTCCATGTTCCATTCCACATTCCCTTGCACTCCATTACACATTCCATTACACGTTCCATTCCATTCCATTACACTTTCCATTACCTTCCATTCCACATTCCGTTCCACATTCCATTCCACGTTCTATTCCACATTCCGTTCCACATTCCACTTCACGTTTAATTGCACATTCCATTCCACGTTCTGTTCCCTTTCCATTCCATTCCATTCCACATTCCATTCCACATTCCATTCCATTCCATTCCACATTCCATTCCATTCCATTCCACATTCCATTCCATTCCATTCCACATTCCATTCCATTCCATTCCACATTCCATTCCATTCCATTCCACATTCCATTCCATTCCATTCTACATTACATTACACTCCATTCTACATTGCATTCCGCATTCCATTTCAAATTTCATTCCATTCCATTCCACATTCCATTCCACATTCTATTCCATTCCATTCTACATTCCATGACAAATTCCATTCCATTCCATTCAAAACTTCCATTCCATTCCTTTTCACATTTAATTCCAAATTCCTTTCCATTCCATTCCACTTTACATTCCACATTCCATTCCACTTTCCATTCCATGTTCCATTCCGTTACATTTCATATTCCATTCCACATTCCATTCCATTCCACATTCCATTCCACATTCCATTTCAGTCCATTCGAGATTCCATTCCATTGCATTTCGAATTCCATTCCATTCCATTCCATTCCACTTCGAATTCCATTCCATTCCTTTCCATTCCATTCCATTCCATTCCATTCGATTCCATTCCACTTTCCATTCCACATGCTATTCCTTTCCATTCCATTCCACATTACATTCCACATACCATTCCATTCCATTCCGCATTCCAGTGCACGTTCCATTTCACGTTCCATTCCACGTTATATTCCACGTTCCATTCCACATTCCATTCCATTCCATTCAACATTCCGTTCCATTCAATTGCATTCCACTTTCCATTCCACGTTCCATTCCTATTAATTCCACATTGCATTCCACATTCCATTCCACTCCATTCCACATTCCATTCCATTGCATTAATTTTTCCGTTCCATTCCATTCCATTGCATTCCATTCCACTTTCCATTCCATTCCATTCCGCATTCCATTCCATACCATTCCACATCGAATTCCATTCCAATCCGCATTCCATTCCACATTCCACACCTTTACATTCCACATTCCATTCCATTCCGTTTCATTCCATTCCATTCCTTTGCACATTCCATTCCATTCCATTCCACTTTCCATTCCACATTACATTCCGCATTCCATTCTATTCCATTCCATTAAAATCCACATTCCATTCCATTCCGTTCCATTCCAGAATACCTTCCATTCCACTCCACTTTCCATTCTATTCCATTCCACATTCCGTTCCACATTCCGTTCCACATTCCATTCCACGTTCCACTCCACATTCCATTCCATTGCATTCCATTCCATTCCATTACACATTCCATTCCATTCCACATTCCATTCCACATTCCATTCCACATTCCATTTAGTTCCATTTGACGTTCCATTCCATACCATTGCGTTCCACATGCCACTCCATTCCATTCCTCATTCCATTCGAAATTCCATTCCAAATCCATTCCATTGCTTTTCAAATTCCATTGAATTGCATTCCATTCCACATTCCATTCCATTCCATTCAACATTCCATTCCATTCCATTCAAAATTCCATTCCACATTCAATTCCATTTTATACCACATTCCATTCCACATTCCATTCCACTTTCCATTGCACGTTCAACTACATGTTCCATTCCAAATTCCATTCCACATTGCATTCCAATCCATTCCACCTTCCATTTCTTTGCATTTCCAAATTCCACTCCACATTCCATTCCATATTCCATTCCATTCCATTGAATTCCACATTCCATTCCATTCCATTCCACATTCCATTCAATTCCATTCCATTCCATATTCCATTCCACATTCCAATCCATTCCATTGCACTTTCCATTCCATGTTCATTTCCACTCCATTCCACATTCCATTCCACATTCCATTCCATTCAATTTGTGATTCCATATCACATTCCATTCAATTGCTTTCAACATTCCATTCCACATTCCATTCCATTCCATTCCACGTTCCATTCCACGTACCATTCCTCGATCCATTCCATTCCATTCCACATTCCGTTCAATTCAATTCCACTTTCCTTTCCACGTTCATTTCCATTCCATTCCACATTACATTCCACATTCCATTCCATTCCATTCCGCATTCCTTTCCATTCCATTCCACATTCCATTCCTTTGCAATTCCAAATTCCATTCCACATTCCATTCCATACTCCATTCCACAATCCTTTCCATTCCATTCCACATTCCATTCCATTCCATTCCACATTCCATTCCACATTCCATTCAATTCCATTCCATTCCATATTCCGTTCCACATTCCAATCCATTCCATTCTACTATCGATTCCACATTCCTTTCCATTGAATTTCTCATTCCATACCACATTCTATTCTATTCCATTCCACGTTCCATTCCACGTACCATTCCACGATCCACTCCATTCCATTCCATTCCACATTCCATTCAGTTCCATTCCACTTTCCATTCCACATTCATTTCCATTCCTTTCCACATTACATTCCACATTCCATTCCATTCCATTCCACATTCCATTCTATTCCATTCCACGTTGCATTCGTCATTCTATTCCACATTCCATTCCATTCCATTCCACATTCCACTCCATGTTCCATTCAATGTCATTCCACTTTCCAGTCCACGTTCCATTCCACATTCCATTCCACATTCCATTCCACATTCAATTCCAATAAATTCCACATTCCATTCCACCTTCCATTCCATTCCATTCCACTTTCCATTCCACATGCTTTTGAATTCCTTCCACATTCCATTCCACATTCCATTCCACGTTCCATTCCTCGTTCCATTCCACATTCCATTCCATACCATTCCACTTTCCATTTCATTCCATTCCACGTTCCATTTCATTCTATTCAACATTCAATTCCACATTTTTTTCCACATTCCAATTCGCACTCCATTTTACATTCCATTTCATTCCATTCCATTCCATTCCACTTTCCTTTCCATTCCAGTACACATTCCATTCAATTCCATTCTACTTTCCCTTCCATTCCACATTCCATTTCGCATTCCATTCCATCCCATTACATTCCACATTCCATTCCATTCCAATTCATATTCCATTCCATTCCATTCCAGGTTGCATTTCATTCCACATTGAATTCCACATCCCATTCCATCCCCTTGCACATTCCATTCTATTCCATTCCATTGCAATTTCCATTGCACATTACATTCCATTCCATTCTTTTCCACATTCTATTCCACATTCCATTCCACATTCCATTCTGTATTCGATTCCACGTTCCACTCCATATTCTACTCAAAGTTCCATTCCATTCCATTTCACTACACATTCCATTCTGTTCCTTTCTGCTTTCCACATTCCATTCCATTCCATTACACATTCCATTCCATTCCATTACACATTCCATTCCATTCCATTCCATTCCATTCCACATTCCCTTCCATGTCATTCCATTCCAATTTCCATTCCATTCCACTCAACATTAGACATTCCATTCCATTCCATTCCATTCCGCATTCCACTCCATTCCATTATGCATTCCATTCCACATTCCAGTCCATTCGATTCCACATTCCATACCATCCCATTCCATTCCAAATTCAATTCCTTTCCATTCTACATTCCATTCCATTCCATTTCACATTCCATTCCATTCCATTCAACATTCCATTAAACATTCAATTCCATTTCATACCACATTCCATTCCACATTCCATTCCACTTTCCATTGCACGTTCAACTCCATGTTGCATTCCAAATTCCACTCCACATTCAATTCCAATCCATTCCACATTCCATTCCTTTGCAATTCCAAATTCCATTCCACATTCCATTCCATATTCCATCCCACAATCCTTTCCATTCCATTGCACATTCCATTCCATTCCATATTCCATTCCATTCCACTGAATTCCACATTCCATTCCATTCCATTCCACATTCCATTCAATTCCATTCCATTCCATATTCCAGTCCACATTCCGATCCATTCCATTCCACTATCCATTCCACATTCCTTTCCATTCAATTTCTGATTCCATACCACATTCCATTCAATTGCATTCAACATTCCATTCCATGTTCAATTCCACATTCCATTCCACCTTCTATTCCATTCCATTTCACGTTCCATTCCACGTTCCATTCCACAATACATTCCAAATTCCATTCCACATTCCATTCCATTCCACCCCACGTTCCATTCCACATTCCATTCCGCATTCCATTCCATGCTCCAATCCACATTCCATTCCAGGTTCCATTCCACATTCCATTAAAACTTCCAATCCACGTTCGTTTCCACTCCATTCCGCCTTCCATTCAACATTCCATTCCATTCCTTTCCACTTTCCATTACACATTCCATTCCACGTTCCATTCCACATTCGATTGCCTTCCATTTTACATTCCATTCGACATTCCATTCCATTCCATTCCACTTTCCATTCCACATTCCATTCTACATTCCATTACTTTCCATTCCACATTCCATTCCATTCCATTCCACATTCCATTCTATTCCATTCCACATTCCATTCCACATTGCATTCCATTCCAGTCCACATCCCATTCCACTTTCCATTCCATTCATTTCCACTTTCCATTCCATTACATTACACAATCCATTCCAGATTTCTTTCCATATTCCTTTCCATTCCACTCCAGTTTCCATTCCACATTCCATTCCACATTGCATTCCACGCTATAACCCACATTCCGTTCCACGTTCAATTCCACGTTGCATTCTACGTTCCATTCCACATTGCATTCCATGTTCCATTCCATTTTCCATTCCATGTTCCATTCCACGATCCATTCCATTCAATTCCACATTCCATTCCACATTCCATTCTATTACATTCCACGTTCCATTGCACATTCCATTCCACATTCCATTCTGATCCATTCCACATTCCATTCCTCATTACATTTCTCGTTACATTCCACGTTCCATTCCACGTTAAATTACAAGTTCCATTCCATTCTATTTCACGTTCCATTCTGTAATCCATTCCATTCCTTTACACTTTCCTTTTCACATTCCATTCCACAATCCATTCTATTATGCATTCTGTTCCATTCCACTTTCCATTCCACATTCCATTCCTCATTCCATTCCACTTTCCATTCCATTCCATTACATTCCATTCTACGTCCCATTCCACTTTCCATTCCATTCCATTACACGTTCCATTCCGCATTCCATTGCCCATTCCATTTCACATTCCATTGTATGTTCCATTCCACGTTCAATTCCATTCCTTTCTACGTTCCATTCCACGTTCCATTCCATTGCATTCCACATTTCATTCCACATTCCATTCCATTCCATTCCACATTGCTTTCCATATTCCATTCCTTTCCATTCCACATTCCATTCCAGATTGCATTCCATTGCATTCCACATTCCATTCCACATTCCATTCCTTTCCATTCCACATTGCATTCCACATTCCATTCCATTCCATTCCACTTTCCATTCTATTGCATTCCACATTCCATTCCACATTCCATTCCATTCCATTCCACATTGCATTCCACATTCCATTTCATTCCATTCCAATTTCCAGTCCATATTCCCTTTCACATTCGAATCCATTCCATTCCACATTCCATTACATATTCCATTCCATTCCATTTCAAATAACATTCAACATTCCCTTCCACATTCCATTCCATTCCATTCCACAATCCACTACATATTCCATTGCATTCCATTTTGGGGTTCCATTCCAAGTTCCATTCCACATTCCATTCCATTTCTTTCCATTCCATTCCACATTTAATTACACATTCCATTCCACATTACTTTCCATTCTATTCCACATTCCATTCCACATTCCTTTCCACATTCCCTCCCACATACCATTACATTCCATTCCACATACCATTCCATTACATTCTACGTTACATTCCACATTCCATCCCACATTCCCTTCCACATTCCATTCCATTCTATTCCACTTTCCATTCCACATACCAATGCATTCCATTCAACATTCCATTCCACATTCTATTCCACATTCCATTCGATTCCATTCCACATTCCATTCTATTGCACATTCCATTCCATATTCCATCCCACATTCCATTCCACTTTCCATTCCATTCCACATTCCATTCCATTCCATTCCAAATTGCATTGGATATTCCATTCCATTCCACTCCACGTTCCATTCCATTCCATTCCAAATTGCATTACACATCACATTCCACGTTCCATTCCACTTTCCATTCCATGTTCCATTCCAAGTTCCATTCCATTCAATTCCTCATTCCATACCATTCAATTCCATTCCGTTCCATTCCTCATTCCTTACCATTCCATTCCATTCCATACTTGATTCCATTCCATTCCATTCTACATTCTATTAATCAAACAATTCCATTCCATTCCACATTCCTTTCTACATTCCACTGCATTCCTATCCATATTACAGTCCTGTGAATTCCACATTCCATTCCACATTCCATTCCACGTTTCACTCCACATCCCATTCCATGTTCTATTCCACGTTCCATTCCATTCCAATCCACGTTCCATTCCACCTTCCAATCCACAATCCTTTCCACATTTCATTCCCCGTTTCATTCCATTCCTTACCACGTTTCATTCCACGTTCCATTCCATTCCATCGCACTTTCCATTCCACATTCCATTTCACATTCCATTCCACGCTCCATTCCACATTGCATTCCACGTTCGACTCCATGTTCTATTCCAAGTTTCATTCCACGTTCCATTGCACTCCATTGAATGCTGCATTCCAGATTGCATTCCATTCCATTCCTCTTTCCATTCCACATTGCATTCCACATTGCTTTCCACATTCCATTCCGTTCCATTCCACATTCCATTACACTTTCCATTCCACATTCCATTCCACATTCCATTGCATTCCATTCCACATTCCATTCAAGATTGAATTCCACATTCCATTGCATTCCATTCTACATTCCATTCCACATTGCATTCCATTCCTGTCCACATTCCATTCCACATTCCATTCCATTCCATTCCACATTCCATTCCATTCCACATTCCATTCCACATTTTATTCCCCTCCAGTCCACATTGCTTTGCAATCTCCATTCCATTCCATTCCACATTCCATTCTATTGCATTCCACATTCCATTCTATTCCATTCCACATTCCATTCCACGTTCCATTCCGCGTTCCATTTCATTATTCATTGCACATTCCATTGCATTGCATTCCACTTCCTATTCCACATTCTATTCCATTCAATTCCACTTTCTGTTCAACATTCCATTGCACATTCCATTCCATTCCGTTCCACATTCCATTCCTCATTCCATTTCTCATTCCATTTCATTCCATTCCACATTACATTCCATTCCACTCCACATCCCATACCACATTCCATTCGATTCCATTCCACATTCCTTTCCAAATTCCACTTACATTTACACATTCCTTTCCACATTCCTTTCAACATTCCATTCCGTTCCATTCCACATCCCATTCCACATTCCATTACATATTCCATTCCATTCCATTCCACATTCTCTCAAATTCCATTCCATTCCGCATTCCATTCATTTCAATTCCACATTCCACTCCCTTCCTTTCCTCATTCCATTCCATTTCATTCCACATTCCACTCTGGATTCCATTCCATGCCAATCCACTTTCTATTCCACATTCCATTCCTTCCAATTCCACATTACATTCAACATTCCATTCCATGTTCAATTCCACGTTCCATTCCACCTTCTATTCCATTCCATTTCACGTTCCATTCCACGTTCCATTCCACAATACATTCCAAATTCCATTCCACATTCCATTCCACATTCCATTCCGCATTCCATTCCATGCTCCAATCCTCATTCCATTCCATGTTCCATTCCACATTCCATTAAAACTTCCAATCCACGTTCCTTTCCATTCCATTCCACCTTCCATTCGACATTCCATTCCATTCCTTTCCACTTTCCATTCCACATTCCATTCCACGTTCCATTCCACATTCCATTCGACATTCCATTCCATTCCACGTTCCATTCCACATTCCATTCTACATTCCATTACTTTCCATTCCACATTCCATTCCATTCCATTCCACATTCCATTCTATTCCATTCCACATTCCATTCCACATTGCATTCCATTCCAGTCCACATCCAATTCCACTTTCCATTACATTCATTTCCACTTTCCATTCCATTCCATTACACAATCCATTCCAGATTTCTTTCCATTCCACTCCACGTTCCATTCCACATTCCATTCCACATTGCATTCCACGCTACAACCCACATTCCGTTCCACGTTCAATTCCACGTTGCATTCCACGTTCCATTCCATGTTCCATTCCATGTTCCATTCCATGATCCATTCTATTCAATTCCATGTTCCATTCCACATTCCATTCTATTACATTCCACATTCCATTGCACATTCCATTCCACATTCCATTCCTCATTACATTTCTCTTTCCATTACATGTTCAATTCCACTTTAAATTCCAAGTTCCATTCCATTCTATTCCACGTTCCATTCTGCAATCCATTCCATTCCTTTAAACTTTCTTTTTCATATTCCATTCCACAATCCATTCTATTATGCATTCTGTTCCATTCCACTTTCCATTCCACATTCCATTCCTCATTCCATTCCACTTTCCATTCCATTCCATTACATTCCATTCTACGTCCCATTTCACTTTTCAGTCCATTCCATTTCACGTTCCATTCCGCATTCCATTGCCCATTCCTTTCCACGTTCCATTGTATGTTCCATTCCACGTTCAATTCCATTCCTTTCTACGTTCCATTCCACGTTCCTTTCCATTCAACTCCACGTTCCATTCCATTGCATTCCACATTTCATTCCACATTCCATTCCATTCCATTCCACATTGCTTTCCATATTCCATTCCTTTCCATTCCACATTCCATTCCAGATTGCATTCCATTGCATTCCACATTTCATTCCACATTCCATTCCTTTCCATTCCACATTGCATTCCACATTCCATTCCATTCTATTCCACTTTCCATTCTATTGCATTCCACATTCCATTCCACATTCCATTCCATTCCATTCCACATTGCATTCCACATTCCATTTCATTCCATTCCCATTTCCAGTCCACATTCCCTTTCACATTCGAATCCATTCCATTCCACATTCCATTAGAGATTCCATTCCATTCCATTTCACATAACATTCAACATTCCCTTCCACATTCCTTTCCATTCCATTCCACAATCCATTACATATTCCATTGCATTCCATTTGAGGTTCCGTTCCAAGTTCCATTCCACATTCCATACCATTCTTTCCATTCCATTCCACATTTAATTACACATTCCATTCCACTTTACTTTCCATTCCATTCCACATTCCATTCCACATTCCTTCCCACATTCCCTCCCACATACCATTCCATTCAATTCCACATTCCATTCCACATACCATTCCATTCCATTCTACATTACATTCCACATCCCATTCCACATTCCCTTCCACTTTCCATTCCATTCTATTCCACTTTCCTTTCCATATTCCAATCCATTCCTTTCCACATTCCATTCCACATTCTCTTCCACATTCCATTCCATTCCATACCACATTCCATTCTATTGCACATTCCATTCCATATTCCATCCCCCGTTCCATTCCACTTTCCATTCCATTCCACATTCCATTCCATTCCATTCCAAATTTCATTGGATATTCCATTCCATTCCACTCCAAATTCCATTCCATTCCATTCCAAATTGCATTACACATCACATTCCACGTTCCATTCCACGTTCCATTCCATGTTCCATTCCAAGTTCTATTCCATTCAATTCCTCATTCCATACCATTCAATTCCTTTCTGTTCGATTCCTCATTCCTTACCATTCCTTTCCATTCCATACTGGATTCCATTCCATTCCATTCCACATTCTATTAATCAAACAATTCCATTCCATTCCACATTCCTTTCCACATTCCAATGCATTCCGATCCATATTACATTCCTGTCCATTCCACATTCCATTCCACGTTCCACTCCACATCCCATTCCACGTTTTATTCCACGTTCCATTCCATTCCAATCCACGTTCCATTCCACGTTCCAATCCACAATGCTTTCCAAATTTCATTCCCCGTTTCATTCCATTCCTTTCCACATTCCATTCCACGTTCCATTCCATTCCATCCCACGTTCCATTCCACATTCCTTTTCACATTCCATTCCACGCTCCATTCCACATTGCATTCCACTTTCGATTCCATGTTCTATTCCAAGTTTCATTCCACGTTCCATTCCATTCCATTGCATGATGCATTCCACATTGCATTCCATTCCATTCCATTTTCCATTCCACATTCCATTCCACATTGCTTTCCACATTCCATTCCGTTCCATTCCACATTCCATTACACTTTCCATTCCACATTCCATTCCACATTCCATTGCATTCGATTCAACATTCCATTCCAGATTGAATTCCACATTCCATTGCATTCCATTCTACATTCCATTCCACATGGCATTCCATTCCTGTCCACATTCCATTCCACATTCCATTCCGTTCCATTCCACATTCCATTCCATTCCACATTCCATTCCACATTGTATTCCACTCCAGTCCACATTGCTTTGCACTCTCCATTCTATTCCATTCCACATTCCGTTCTATTCCATTCCACAATCCATTCTATTCCATTCCACATTCCATTCTATTCCATTCCACATTCCATTCCACGTTCCATTCCGCGTTCCATTTGATTATTCATTGCACATTTCATTGCATTGCATTCCACGTCACATTCTACATTCTATTCCATTCCATTCCACTTTCTATTCAACATTACATTGCACATTCCATTCCATTCCTTTCCACATTCCATTGCTCATTCCATTTCTCATTCCATTTCATTCCATTCCACATTCCATTCCATTACACTCCAAATTCCATACCATATTCCATTCCATTCCATTCCACATTCCTTTCCAAATTCCACTTACGTTTCCACATTCCTTTCCACATTATTTTCAACATTCCATTCCGTTCCATTCCACATCCCATTCCACATTCCATTCCATATTACATTCCATTCCATTCCACATTTCATTCCACATTCTATTCCATTCCATTTTCCATTCCACCTTCCATTCTATTCCATTCCAATTTTCATTCCATTCAATTCCACATTCCATTCCACATTACATTTCACATACCAATCCTTTCCATTCCACATTCGATTGCATTTCAGTGCACATTCCATTCCATTCCTTTCCACATTCCATTCCACTTTACATTCCACTTTCCATTCCATTCCTTTCCACGTTTCTTTCCACAATCCATTCCATGTTCTACTCCATTCCACTCCACGTTCCATTCCATAATCTATTCCATTCCATTTCAACTTCCCTTCCACATTCCATTCCACATTCCATTAGACTTTCCATTGCATTCCATTACACATTGCATTCCACAATGCAGTCGTCATTCCATTCCACATTCCATTTCACATTCCATTCCACATTTCATTCCATGTTAAATTCCATTCCATTCCACATTCCATTCCACATTTCATGCCACATTCCATTCCACATTACATTGCACACTCCATTCCACATTCCATTCTACATTCCAATCTCATTCCATTGCATTTCATTCCGCATTCCATTCCACATTCCATTCCATTCCATTCCTCATTTCATTCCACATTTCATTCCACATTCCATTCCATTCCATTCCACATTCCATTAACCCTTCTATTCCATTCCATTACTGTCGATTCAAGATACTATTCCACATTTCATTTCTTTCCATTCCACATTCCATTCCTTTCCGTTCCACGTTCTGTTCCATGTACAATTCCACATTGCATTCCATTCCATTCCACATTCCATAGCATTCAACTTCGTTCCTTTCCACATACCATTCCATTTCCCACCATTCCGCATTCCATTCCATTCCAATCCGTATTCTACTCCAGATTCCATTCCATTCCATTCCACATTCAATTCCACATTCCATTCCATTCCTCATTCCATTCCATTCCATTCCATTCCGCATTCCATTCCTTTGCATTCCACATTCTATTCCTCATTCCCTTCCATTCCATTCCACATTCAAATCCACATTGCATTCCATTCTACATTCCATTCCATTCCATTGCACTTTCCATTCATTTCATTCCACATTCCATTTCGCCTTCCATTCAACGTTCCTTTCACATTCCATTCCACGTTCCGTTCCACTATCCATTCCATTCAATTCCACCTTCCATTCCACGTTCCTTTCCACATTCCATTCCTCATTCCATTCCACGTTCCATTCCATTCCTTTCCATATTGCTTACCATTGCATTCCATTACATTCTGCATTCCATTCCATTCCATTCCATATTCTACTCCACATTCCACTCCATTCCTTTCCACATTGCTTGCGACATTCCAATCCATTCCATTCCACTTTCCATTCCACGATCCATTCCACATTTCACTGCACGTTCCATTCCATTCCATTCAATGTTGCATTCCACGTTCTGTTTCATTCCATTCTATGTTCCATTCCACATTCCTTTCCACATGCCATTGCACTTACCATTCCACGTTCCTTTCCACGTTTCATTAAAATTTCCATTCGACGTTCCATTCTATTCCATTCCACTTTCCATTCCACGTTACTTTCCATTCCATTACACTTTCCATTCCGCATTCCAATCCACGTTCCACTGCATATTCCAATACGTTTCATTCCACAATCCATTACTCATTCCATTTCACATTCCATTTCACATTCCATTACATTCCATTCCACTTTCCATTCCACATTCCATTCAGTTCTATTCCACATGCCATTCCACTTTCCATTGACACATTCCATTCCATTCCATTCCATTCCACATTCCATGCTACATTCCATTCCACTTTACATTCCGCTCTCCATTCCACATTCCATTCCACATTCCAGTATCATTCCATTGCATTTCGGTCCGCATTCTATTACACATTCCATTGCATTCCAATTCACATGCCATTTCACTTTCTATTCCAAGTTCCATTCCATTATTTTCCACAATCCATTGCACATTCCATTCCACAGTCCATTCCATTCCATTCCACATTCCATTGTATTCCAATCAATCAACATTCCATTCCACATTTCATTCCATTCCATTCCACATTCCATTCCATTCCACGTTGCATTCCACGTTCCATTACATTCCATTCCACTTTCCATTACATTCCGTTACATTCCCATCCACGTTCCATTCCAATTTCCATTAAATTCTATTCCATATTCCGTTCCACATTCCGGTCCTTTCCATTCCACATTGCATTCCATTCCTATCCACATTTCTTTCAACATTTCATTCAATTCCATTCCACTTTGCATTCCACAATCCATTGCACATTCCCTTCCACATTCCATTCCATTCCATTCCACATTCCATTGCACATTCCATTCCATTCCATTCCAGATTCCATTCCATTCGATTACATTCCATTACATGTTCTATTCCAGATTCGATTCCAGTCCATTCCACGTTCCATTCCACTCTCCATTCCACATTCCATTCCTTTCCATTTCACTTTCCATTCCACACTCAATTCCACATTACATTCCACATTCCATTCCACTCCATTCCATTCTGCATTCCATTTCATTGCACTCTACATTCTATTCCTCATTCCATTCCATTCCATTCCACATTCAATTCCACATTCCTTTCCAATCCATTGCACATTCCATTCCATTCCATTGCACATTCCATTCCACGTTCCATCCTACTTTACATTCCATTCCATTCCACCTTACATTAATTGTTCCATTCCACATTCCATTCCACATTACATTCAATGTTCCATTCCATTCCATTCCATATTCCTTACCATTCCATTCCACTTTCTTCTCTACATTCCACTCCAATCCATTCCACATACCATGACACATTCCATTCCATTCCATTCCACATTCCATTTCATTCCATTCAAGATTCCTTTCCATTCCATTTCACATAACATTCCATTCCATTCCATTCCACATTCCATTCCTTTCCATTACACATTCCTTTCCACATTACTTTTCACTTCCTATTCAACATTTCCTTCCACATTCCAATCCATGTTCCATTCCATTACATTGCCCTTTCCATTCCACGATCCATTCTCATACCCCTCCACGTCCCATTCCATTCCATTCCTTTCCACATTCCTTTCCACATTCCATTCCATTCCACGTTCCATTCCGCACACAATTCCTTATTCCATTCCACAATCCATTCCGATCCATTCCACATTCCATTCCACATTCCATGCCACGTTCAATTCCATATTCCATTACACGTTCCACTCCACGTTACATTCCACATTCCATTCCACATTCCCTTCCACATTCTATTCCATTCCTTTCCACATTCCATTCCATTCCACGTTCCATTCCGCATACAATTCCTTTTTCCATTCCACATTCCATTCCGATCCATTCCACATTCCATTCCACATTCCATGCCACGTTCAATTCCTTATTCCATTACAAGTTCCACTCCACGTTACATTCCACGTTCCATTCCATTGCATTTCACGTTCCATTCCACATTCCATTCCATTCATTTCCACATTCCATTTCACTTTCCATTCCACTTTCCATTACACATTGCATTCCACATTCGATTCAATTCCATTCCACATTCCATTCCATTCAATTCCATTCCATTCCACTTTTCATTCCACATTCCATTCAATTCCATTCCACGTTGCATTCCCCTTTCCATTCCACATTCCATTCCATTCCATTCCACGTTGCATTCCCCTTTCCATTCCACATTCCATTCCATTCCATTCCCCATTCCATTCCAAATTGAATTCCACATTCCATTCCACATTCCATTCCTTTCCAATCCACGTTCCATTCTACATTCCACTCCATTCAATTAAACTTTCGATTTCATTCCATTAAACTTTCCATTCCATTCCATTCAACTTTCCATTCCGCATGCCATTGCACATTCCATTCTACATTACATTCCGTTCCATTCCACATTCCATTCCACATCATATTCTATTACGTACCACATTCCATTCCATTCCACTCCACATCCCATTCCACTCCACATTCTCTTCCCTTCCGTTCCACATTCCATTCCATTCCATTGCAGATTCCGTTGCACATTCCATTCCACATTCCATGCTACATTCCATTCCACGTTACATTCCGTTCCATTCCACGTTTCTTTCCACATTCCATTCCACATTCCATTCCACATTCCATTCCACATTCGAATCCACATTCCAATTCATTACATTCCACATTCCTTTCCACATTCCATTCCATTCCATTCCACATTTCGTTCCACATTCCATTCCACTTCCCATTCCACATTCCATTCCCTTACTTTCCACTTTCCATTCCGCATTCCATTCCATTCCATTCCATTCCATTCCATTCCGCTTTCTATTCCACAATGCATTCCACATTCCAGTCCATTCCATTCCACATTCCATTCCACATTAAATTCCTTTACCTTCCACATTTCTTTCCACATTCCATTCCGCATTCCATCCACATTCCATTGCATTCCATTCCACATTCCATTCCATATTCCGTTCCATATTCCATTCCACATTCCGCAGTCTATTCCATTCCATTCCACATTCCATTCCATTCCAATCCACATTCCAATCCACAATTCATTCCATTCCTTTCCACATTCCATTCCACATTCCATTCTCTTCCACTGCATTCCACATTCCATTCCAATTTCCATTAAATTCCATTCCACATCCCATTCCATTACATTCCACATTCCATTCCACATTTCATTTCCAATTTCCACTCCACGTTCCACTCCCGTTTCCATTCCACAATCCATTCCAGATTCCATTCCATTCCATTCCACCTTCCATTCCACATTCGATTCCACATTCCTTTCCATTCCATTCCACGTTCCATTCCACGTTCCCTTCCACCATCCTTTCCATTCCATTTGATTCCATGTTCCATTCCATTTCACATTCCTTTCCAGTACATTCCATGTTCAATTCCACATTCTATTCCATTGCATTCCACTTTCCAAGCATTCCATTCCACATTGCATTCCACATTCCATTCCACATTTCATTCGATTCCGTTCCACGTTCCATTCCACATCCCATTGCATTCCATTCTACATTCCATTCCATTCCATTCCATTGCAGTCCACATTCCATTCCACATTCCATTCCATTCCATTCCACATTCCATTCCACATTCCTTTCCACTGCATTCCGCATTCCATTCCAGATGCCATTGCATTCCATTTTGCATTCCATTCTATTCCATCCCACTCTACATTCCAGTCCATTACACATTCCTTTACATTCCATTCGATATTCCGTTCTATTCTACCCTCCATTCCATTCCGTTACTTTGCAAATTCCATTCCATTCCACTCCAAGTTCCATTACATTCCATTCCATTCCACATTACATTCCACATTCCATTCCTTGCCATTCAACATTCCATTCTATATTCTATTCCATACCTTTCCACATTGCATTCCACATTCCATTCCATTCCTCCATTCCGCATTCCATTCCATTCTTTCCATATTCCATTCCACTATATTACACAGTCTGTTATACATTCTATTCCTTTCCATTCCTTATTGCATTCCACTTTCCATTCCATTTCATTCCACATTCCATTCCACATTCCATTCCATTTCATTCCACATTGTTTCCACATTCCAAACCATTCCTACATTCCACATTCCATTCGATTCCATTCCACATTCCGTTCTATTCCATTCCACATTCCATTCCGCATTCCATTCCACATTCCATTCCATTCCATTCGACTTTCCACTGCATTCCATTCAATTCAACATTCCATTCCATTCAACATTCCATTCCTTTCCATTCCATATTCCATTCCATTCCTTTCCATATTCAAGTAGATTCAATTCCACTCCATTCCACATTCCATTCCTTTCCATTCCATGTTACATTCCACGTTCCATTTCACATTCCATTTCACGTTCCATTCCACGTTCCATTCCATTTCAACTGACTTTCAATTCCACAATTCATAATATTCCTGTCCACTTTCCATTCCACATTCCGTTCCATTCCATTCCATTCCACATTCCATTCTATTCCATTCAATATTCCATTTCATTCCATTACACATTTCATTGCACATTGCACACCATTCCAATCCACATTCCTTTCCACATTCCATTACATTACATTCCAATTTCCATTCCATTCCATTTCACTTTCCATTCAACGTTACATTCCACGTTCGGTTCCACATTCCCTTCCCCGTTCGTTCCTTTGCTCGTTCCATTCCACTTTCCATTCCAAGTTCCATTCCATTCCATTCTACATTCCATTCCATTCCATTCCACACTCTACTCCATTCCATTCATTTCCACATTCCACTAAATTGCATTCCACTCCAAATTCCATTCCATTCCATTCCACATTCCCTTCCATTCCATTCCACATTCAATTCCATTCCATTTCACATTCCATTCCACATTCCGTTCCTTTCCATTACTCGTCAATTTCATTCCATTCCATTTCACATTCCATTCCATTGCATTCCACATTCCATTCCATTACATTTCTCATTCCATTCCATTCCATTGTACATTCCATTCCACCTTCCACTCCATTTCATTCCATTCCATTCCACATTTCTTTCCATTGCATTTGATATTCCATTCCTCATTCCTTTCCATTCCGTTCCATTCCACGTTCCATTCCAACTTCCATTCCATTCCATTCCACGTTACATTCCATTCCACTCCACATTCAAATCCATTCCAATCCACATTCCATTCCATTCCATTCCATGCCATATTCATTTCTATTGCACATTGCATTCCATTCCGTTGCATTCCACATTCCATTCCACATTCCATTCCATGTTCCATTCCCTTCCATTCCACTTTCAATTCCACCTTCTGTTCCCAATTCCGTTCAACATTCCATTCTATTCCATTCCAAATTCTACTTTCCATTGCACTTTCCATTCCATTCCATTCCAGATTGCATTCCATTCCACATTCCATTCCACGTTCCATTCCATGTTCCATTCCACGTTCCGTTCCATTCCATTCCAATTTCCATTCTACATTCTATTCCACATTCCACTCCGTTCCATTCCATTCAATTCCACAATCCTTTCCATTACATTTCATTCCACATTCTTTACATTCCATTCTACACGCCATTCCGTTCCATTCCACATTCTATTCCAATCCAATCCATTCCATTCCATTCCATTCTATTCCATTCTATTCCACTTTCCACTCCATTCCATTCCACATTCTATTGCACAGTCCATTCCATTCCATTCCCCATTGCATTCCACATTCCATTCCATTGCATTCCACATTCCCTTCCATTCCATTCCACATTCTCTCCACATCTCATTCCACGTTGCATTCCATGTTAAATTCCACATTCCATTCAACTTTCCTTTCGATTGCATTCCTTGTTCCATTCCATTCCATTCCACATTCCATTCCACTCCATTCCACATTCCATTCCACTTCCCATTCCGCGTTCCATTTCACTTTTCGTTGCACGTTCCTTTCCATTCCATTCCACCTTTCATTCAACTTGCCATTCCACTACATTCCACTTTCCATTCCACATTCCATTCCACATTCCATTTTATTCCAATACACATTCCAGTCCACATTCCATTCAATATTCCATTCCAAGTTCCATTCCTTTCCATTCCACATTCCATTCCATTTCACTTTCCATTCCACATTCTATTCCATTCAATTCCACATTCCATTCCATTCCATTCCATTCAAGTCCACTTTCCATTATATTCAATTCCAGTTGACATTACATTCCATTCCATTCCACATTCCATTCCATTCCAATCTATACCACATTCCTTTCCTTTCCATTCCATATTCCATTACATTCGATTCCACATTCCATTCCATTCCATTCCACATTCCATTCCATTCCGCATTCCATTGCATTCTGTTCCGTTACACATTCCATTCCATTCCATTCCACCTTCCATTGCACATTCCATTTCATTCCATTCCACTTTTCATTCGATTCCGTTCGATGTTCCATTCCACATTCCATTCCATGCCATTCCACTTTCCATTAAATTCTATACAACTTTCCATTCCATTCCATTCCATTCCAGTCCACATTCCTTTTCATTCAATTCCTTTCCACATTCCATTCCATCCCATTCCACATTCCATACCATTCCATTACATTCCATTTCACATTCCATTCCATTTGATTCAACATTCTGTTCCATTGCATTCCACATTGAATTCCTTCCACATTCCATTCCGTTCCATTCCATTCCACATTCCATTCCATTCCACGTTCCATTTCACATTCCATTCCATTCCATTCCACATTGCATTCCATTTTATTCCACATTCCATTCGACTTTTCATTTCACTCCATTGCACATTCCATTTCTTATTCCATTCCTTTCCATTCCACATTGCATTCTATTTTATTCCACATTCCATTCGACTTTTCATTCCAATCCATTGCGCATTGCATTTCCCATTCCATTCCATTCCATTCCATTACACATTCAATTATACATTCCATTCCATTACACATTCCATTATACATTCCATTCCATTCCATTGCATTCCACTTTCTATTCCATTCCTCTTCTCATTCCATTAAATTCCGCTCCACATTCCTTTCCACATTCCATTCCATTAAACATTCCGTTTCATATTTCATTCCATTCCATTCCACCTTCCATTCCATTCCACATGCCATTCTATTCCATTCCATTCCATACCACATTGCTTTCCATTTCTTTCCTCTCCACCTTCCATTCCACTTTACACTCCATGCCATTCCACTTTCCATTCCATTCCATTCCTCATTCCATTCCATTCCATCCCATTCCACTTTCCATTCCACATTCCATTTCACGTTCCATTCCACATTACTTTCCACATTCAATTCCACATTCCAGTCCATTCCATAACTGATTCCATTCCAAGTTCCATTCCACGTTCCATTCCATTCCATTCTAATCCATTCTATTCCAAATTCCATTCCATTCCATTCCATTCCAATCCATTCCATTCCTGTCTATGTTGCATTCCATTCCATTCCATTTTCCATTCCAACTTGCATTCTATTAAGTTTCACGCTCAATTCCACATTCTCTTCCACGTTCCATTCCACATTCCATTTCAAATTCTATTTCATTCCACATTCCATACCATTCCATTCCACATTCCATTCCATTACATTCAACATTCCATTCCACATTCAACTCCATTCAATTCCACATTCCATTCCATTCCATTCAATCGAAGTCTACTTTGCTTTCCATTCTATTCCATTCCACATTCCATTCCATTCAATTCCAGTCAACATTCCATTCCATTCCATTGCACATTCCATGCCATTCCATTCAACATTCCATTCCACATTCCATTCCACGTTCCATTCCATTCCATTCCACGTTCCATTCCATTCCATTCCACGTTTCATTCCACGTTCCATTCCATGCTCCATTCCACTTTCCATTGCCCTTTCCATTCCATTCCAACAAACCTTCCATTCCATGTGATTACAGATTCCTTTCCGTTCCGTTCCACATTCCATTCCAGTTTCCATTCCACGTTCCATTCCATTCCATTCCACCTTTCATTCCATTCCATTCCACATTCCATTCCATTCCATTCCAACTTTCATTCCATCCCATTCCATTCCACCTTTGATTCCATTGCATTCCACATTCCATTCCATTCCATTCCACATTTCATTCCATTGCATTCCACATTCCGTTCCATTCCATTCCCCATTCCATTCCATTCCACTCCATTCACATTCCATTCCATTACATTCGATTCCTTTCCTTTCCACATTCTTGTCTACATTCCGTTTTATTCCTTTCATCATTCCATTCCACATTCGATTCAATTCCATTCCAAAATCCATTCATTTCCATTGCACAATCCATTCAGTTCCATTCCATTTCCACTACATTCCACTCCACATTACATTGCAATCCATTCCACTTTCCATTCCACTTTCCATTCCACATTACTTTCCATTCCTTTACACAATCCATTCAATGTTACATTCCATTCCTTTCCACATTCTATTCCGCACTCCTTTCCTTTCATCCCACATTCCATTCCATTCCATTCCACATTCCATTCCATTCCATTCCACATTCCATTCCTCATTCCATTCCACATGACATTCCATTTCACATTCCTTTCCATTCCTTTGCACATTGCTTTCCACATTCCATTCCACATTCCATTCCATGCTATTTCACATTCCATTCCCCATTCTATTCCATTCCAATCCACATTCCGCTCCATTCCATTCCATTCCATTCCACATTACACTCCATTCCATTTTACGTTCCATTCCATTCCGTTCCACGTTCCATTCCATTCTCTCCCACTTTACATTACATTCCCTTCCACGTGCCAATACACGTTGCATGCCACGTTCCATTCCACGTTCCATTCCACGTTCCATTCCATTCCATTCCTCGTTCCATTCCATTCCATTGCACCATCCATTCCATTCCATTCCACTTTCCATTCCGTTCCATTCCACATTCTATTCCATTTCATTCCACATTCCATTACCCTTTCCTCTCCACTCCATTCTAACTTCCATTCCACATTCCATTCCATTCAATTCCAGTCCACACACCATTCCATTCTGTTCCATTCCACATTTTCTTCCATTCCATTTCATTACACATACTATTCCATTCCGTTACCCGTTCCTTTCAATTCCAAATTCCATTCCATTCCATTCCAAATTCCATTCCATTCCATTCCACATTACATTCCACTCCACTCCACATTCCATTCCATTCCATTCCACTTTCCATTCCATTCCATTCCACATTCCATTGCATTCCTGTCCAAATACCATTCCATTACATTCCACTTTCCATTCTTTCCATTCCACATTCCATTCCATTATATTCCTCCTTCCATTCCATTCCATTCCGTTTCACATTCCATTCCATTCCATTCCACATTCCATTCCACATTCCATTGCATTCCATTCCGCATTCCATTCCAGTCCATTCCACTCTCCTTTACATTCCATTCCACATTCCATTCCTTTACATTCCACGTTCCATTTCATTCCATTCTGCGTTCCATACCTTTATATTCCATGTTCCATTCCATTCCATCTCGTTGCACATTCCATTCCATTCCATTCCACATTCCATTAGGTTCCATTCCATTCCACCTTCCATTCCCACATTCCCTTCTGATTCATTCCACATTCCTTTGCATTGCATTCCACATTCCATTCCACTCCATTCCATATTCCATTCCATGCCTTTCCACATTTCATTCCACATTGAATTCCATTCCATTCCACTTTCCATTCCATTCCATTCCTTTCCAATTCACATTAAATTCCATTCCATTCCATTCCAAGTTCCATTCCATTCCATTTTACATTCCAATCCATTCCATTCAATATTCCATTCCTTTCCATTCCATGTTCCTTTCCTTTCCAATCCACATTCCAGTCCATTCCGTTTCACGTTCCATTCCACGTTCCATTCCACGTTACATTCCATGTTCCATTCCATTGCATTACACATTCCATTCTACATTCCAATGCATTCCATATTTTATTCCATGAATATCTACTTGCATGATTTTCAAATAGAATGATTCACAACTTCTCTATGAAAAGGTATATTCAACTCTATGAGTTGGATGCACACATCACAAAGTAGATTCTGGGAATGCTGCTGTCTAATTTTTAGTTGAAGGTATTCCCATTTCCAACAAAGGCTTCAAAGCTCTCCAATTATCCACTTGCATATCCTAAAAAATGAGTTTTTCAAATCTGCTCTATCAAAAGGAAGGTTTAACTCTGTGAGTTGAATGCACACATCACAAAGAAGTTTCTGAGAATGTTTCTGTCTTGTTTTTATGTGAAGATATTTCCTTTTTTGCCGAAGGCCTCAAAGTGCTCCAAATGTCCACTTGCAGATTCTACAAAAGAGTGTTTCAATACTGCTCTACCAAAAGGAAGTTTCATCTCTGTGAGTTGAATCCACTCATCACAAAGAAGTTTCTGAGAATGCTTCTGCCTAGTTTTTATGTGAATTTAATCCCGTTCCCAACCAAGGCCTCAAATCGGTTCAAATATCTACCTTTGGATTCTACAAAAAGAGTGTTTCTAAACTGCTCTATCAAAAGGAAAGTTCAATTCTGTGAGTTGAATGCACCCATCACAAGAAGTTTCTGAGAATGCTTCTGTCTAGTTTTTATTTGAAGATATTTCCGTTTCCAATGAAGGATTCAAAGTGCTCCAAATATACACTTGCCGATACTTCAAAAAGACGGTTTCAAAACTGCTGTATCAAAAGGAAGCTTCAACTGTGTGAGTTGAATGTACACATCACGAAATAGTTTCTGAAAATGCTTCTGTCTAGTTTTCATGGGAAGATATTCCTGTTTCCAATGAGGGCCTCAATACGGTCCAAATATCCCCTTTCAGATAGTGCAAATAGAGATTTTCAAATCTCCTCTATAAAAAGTTATTTTCAACTCTGTGAGTTGAATACACACATCACAAACTTGTTGCTGAGAATGCTTCTGTCTAGTTTTTATTTGAAGATATTCCCATTTCCAATGACATCTTCAAAGCACTCCAAATATACACTTGCAGATACTACAGAATGAGTGTTTCAAACCTGCTCCATCAAAAGAAAGTTTAAACTCTGTGAGTTGAATACACACATCACAAAGAAGTTTCAGATAATGCTTCTTTCTAGTTTTTATTTGAAGATATTTACTTTTCCACCATAGCTCTCAAAGCGTTACAAATGTCTATATGCAGATTCTACAAAAACAGTATTTCAAAACTTCCCTGTCAAAAGAAATATTCAACACTGTGAGTTGAATGCACACAACACAAAACAGTTTCTGAGAATGCTTCTGTCGAGTTTTTATTTGAAGAAATTCCCGTTTGCAACGAAGGCTTCAAAGCGCTCAAAATAGCCATTTGCAGATTGTACAAAAAGAGTTTTTCATAACGGCTCTACCAAAAGGAAGGTTCAACTCTGTGAGTTGAAGGCACACATCACAAAGAAGTTTCTGAGAATGCTTCTGAGTAGTTTTTATGTGAAGAGATTTCCCTTACCACCGAGGGCCTCAAAGCACTCCAAATGTCCACTGGCAGATTCTAAAAAAAAGTGTTTAAAAACTGCTCTATCAAAAGGAAGGTTCAACTCTATGAGTTGAATGTACACATAACCAAGAAGTTTCTGAGAATGCTTCTATCTACTTTTTATGTGAAGATGTTTGCTTTTCCACCAATGGTCACAAAGCACTCCAAATGTCCAATTGCAGATTCTGCAAAAAAAGTGTTTCAAACGTGCTGTATCAAAACAAATGTTCAACTCTATAAGTTGAAGGCAGACATCACAAAAATGTTTCTGAGACTGCTTCTGTCTAGTTTGTATGTGAAGGTATTCCCTTTTCTACCATAGGCCCCAAAGCAGTCCAAATATCCATTTGCAGATTCTACAAAAAGAGTTTTCAAAACTGCTCTATCAAAAGAAAGGCTCAACTCCATGAATTGAAGGCGTACATCTCAAAGTAGTTTTGGAGAATGCTTCTGTCTAGTTTTTATTTGAAGATATTCCCGTTTCCAACGAAGGATTCAAAGTGCTCCAAATATCCACTTGGAGATTCCACAATAAGAGTCTTTCAAAGCTGCTCTATAAAAAGGAAGGCTCATCACTGTGAGTTTGAATGCACACATCACAAAAAAGTTTCTGACAATGCTTCTGTCTAGTATTTATGTGAAGATATTTCCTTTTGTACCATCGGTCTCAAAGGGCTCGAAATGTCCTCTTGCAGATTCTACCAAAAATGTGTTACAAAATTGCTCTATCAAAACAAAGGTTCAACTCTGTGAGTTGAATACACACATCAAAAAGATGTTTCTAAGAATGCTTCTCTCTAGTTTTTATGTGAAGGTATTCCCGTTTAAATCGAAAGCCTCAAAACGGTCAAAATATCCCCTTGCCGATTCGACAAAAAGAGTGTTTCAAAACTGCTCTATCAAAAGGAAGCTTCAACTCTGTGAGTTGAATGCACACATCACAAAGAAGTTTCTGAGAATGCTTCTGTCAAGTTTTTATCTGCAGATATTCCCTTTTCCAACAAAGGCCTCAAAGTCTTCTAAATATCCACTTGCAGATTCTCCAAAAAGAGTGTATCAAAACTGCTCTATGAAAAGTTATGTACAACAATGTGAATTGAATTCACACATCACAAAGAAGTTTCTGAGAATGGTTCTGTCTAGTTTTTATGTGAAGACATTCCCATTTCCAATGAAGGCCTCAAATGGGTCCTAATATCCACTTTCAGGTACTTCAAAAAGAGTGTTTCACAACTGCTCTATGAAAAGGTGTGTTCAACTCTGTGAGTTGAATGTGCACATTACAAAGAAGATTCTGAGAATACTTCTGTGTAGTTTTTATTTGAAGATATTTCCTTTTCCACCACAGCTCTCAAAGCTCTACAAGCAACCATTTGAAGATGCTGCAAAAAGAGTGTTTCAAAACTGATCTATCAAAAGAAAGGTTCAACTCTGTGAGTTGAATGTACACATCACAAAACAGTTTCTGGGAATGCTTCTGACTCTTCTTTATTTGAAGAAATTCCCGTTTCCAACGAAGGCTTCAAATCTCTCCAAATAGCCAATTGCAGATTCTACAAAAAGTGCGTTTCAAAACTGCTCTATAAAAATGAAGGTTCAACCCTGTGAGTTGAATGCACACATCTCAAAGAAGTTCCTGAGAATGCATCTGTCTAGATTTTATGTGAAGATATTTCCTTTTCTAATGTAGGCCTCAAAGCACTCCAAATATCCACTGGCAGAGTCTACAAAAAGTGAGATTCAAAACTGCTCTATCAAAAGAAATGCTCAATTTGGTGAGTTGAAAGCACACATTACAAGGTAGTTTCTGAGAATTCTTCTGTCTAGTTTTTATTTGAAGATATTACCGTTTCCAACGAAGGCTTCAAACCACTCCAAATAACCACTTGCAGATTCTACAAAAAGAGTGTTTCAAAACTGCTCTATAAAAAGGAAGTTTATACCGCGTCAGTTGAATGCACACATCACAAAGAAGTTTCTGAGACAGCTTCTGTGTAGTTTTTATATGAAGATGTTTCCTTTTCTACCTTAGGCCTCAAAGCACTCCAAATATCTACTTGCAAATTCTACAAAAAGAGAGTTTCAAAACTGCTATATGAAAGCGAATGTTCAATCCCATGAGTTGAATGCATGCATCATAAATAAATTTCTGAGAATGCTACTCTGTAGTTTTTATGTAAAAATATTTCCTTTTCCACCTAAGGCGTCAATGCACTCAAAATGTCCACTTGAAGATTCTACAAAAAGACTGATTCAAAACTGCTCTATGAAACGTTAAGTTCAACTCAATGAGTTTAATGCACACATCACAAAGAAGTTTCTGAGAATGCTTCTGTCTAGTTTTTATGTGAGGATATTTCCTTTTCTATCATAGGACTCAAAGTGCTCTAAGAATCCACTTGCAGATTCTACCAAAAGTGTGTTTCGATACTGCTCTATCAAAAGTAAGATTCAACTCGTGAGTTGAATGCACACATCAGAAAGAAGTTTCTGAGAACCCTTCTGTCCAGTTTTTATGTGAGGATATTTCTTTTTTCAGGAAAGGCCTCACAGCCTGCCAAATATCCAGTTGCAGATTTTACAAAAACAGTGTTTCGAAACTACCCTATCTAAAGGAAAGTTCAACTCTGTAAGTTGAATGCACTCATCACAAATAAGTTTCTGAGAACACTTCTGTCTAGTTTTTATGTGAAGATATTTCCTTTTCTAGCATAGGCCACAAAGCTCTCTAAATATCCACTTTCAGATTCTACAAAAAGAGTGTTTCAAAACTGCTCTATCAAAAGGAAGGTTCAACTCTGTGAGTTGAGTGCACACATCACAAAGCAGTTTCTGAGAATGCTTCTGTCTAGTTTTTATGTGAGGATATTTCCTTTTCCAGCATAGGACTCAAAGCCCTCCAAATATCCACTTGCAGATTCTACAATAACAGTGTTTCAAAACAGCTCTATCTAAAGGAAGGTTCAACTCTGTCAGTTGAATGCCCACAACACAAAGAAGTTTCTGTGACTGCTTCAGTCTAGTTTTTATGTGAAGATATTTCCTTTTCCACTGAAGGCCTCAAAGTGATCAAATGTACACTTGCAGATTCTACAAAAAATGGTTTCAAAGCTGCTCTATGAAAAGTTATGTTCAACTCTGTGAGCTGAATGCACATATCACAAAGAAGTTTCTGAGAATATTTCTGTTTAATTTTCTTTGAAGATATTTCATTTTCCACCGTAGCCCACAAGCACTACAAATGTCCATTTGCAGATTTGACAAAAAGAGTGTATCAAAACTGATCTATGAAAGGTAATGTTCAGCTATGTAAGTTGAATGAACACATCAAAAAGCAGTTTTTGAGAATGGTTCTGTCTTGCTTTTAGTGGAAGATATTCCCGTTTCCAATGAAGGTTTCAAAGTGCTGCAAATGTCCAATTGCAGATTCTACAAAAAGAAAGTTTCAGAGCTGCTCTATCAAAAGGAAGATTCAACTCTGTGAGTTCAATGCACACATCGTAAAGAAGTTTCTGAGAATGCTATTGTGTAGTTTTTATGTGGAGATATTTCCTTTTCCACCGAATGTCTCTAAGCGCTGCAAACATCCACTAGCAGATTCTACACAAAAAGTGTTTCAAAACTGCTCTATAAAATGGAAGTTTCAATTCTGTGAGTTGAATGCGCACATCACAAAGAGGTTTCTGAGAATGCTTCTGTCGAGTACTTATGTGAAGATATTCCCCTTTCCAACAAAGGCCTCAAAACGATCCAAATATCCCCTTGCAGATTCTACAAAAAGAGTGTTTCAATCTGCTCTATCAAAAGTAAGGTTGAACTCTGTGAATTGAATGCACACACCACAAAGAAGTTTCTGAGAATGTGTCTCTCTAGTTTTTATGTGCAGATATTCCCGTCTCCAATGAAGGCCTCAAAGGAGTGCAAACATCCACTTGCAGATTCTACAAAAAGAGTGTTTCAAAACTGCTTTATGAAAACCTATGTTCAACTCTGTGAGTTGAATGCACACATCACAAAGAAGTTTCTGAGAATGCTTTTGGGGAATTTTTAGGTGAAGATATTTCCGTTTCCAATGAAAGCCTCAAATCGATCCAAATATCCACTCGCAGGTCCTTCAAAAACAGTGTTTCACAAATGTTCTATGAAAAGTTATATTTAACCCTGTGAGTTGAATGCACACATCTCAACGAAGTTTCTGAGAATGTTTCTGTCTAGTTTTTATGTGAAGCTATTTCCTTTACTAACACAGGCCTCAAAGCGCTCCAAATATCCACTTGTAGATTCTACAAAAACATTGTTTCAAAACTGCTCTATAAAAGGAAAGCTCAACTCTGTAAGTTGAATGTACAAACTACAAAGGGCTTTCTGAGAATGCTTCTGTCTAGTTTTTATTTGAAGATATTCGTGATACCAAAGAAGGCTTCAAACCGCTCCAAATGTCCACTTGCAGATTGTACAAAAAGAGTGTTTCAAAACTGCTGTAACAAAAGGAATGTTCAACTCTGTGAGTTGAATGCACACATCAAAAGGTAGTTTCAAAGAATGCTTCTGTCTAATTTTTATATGAAGATATTTCTTTTTCCACTGAAGTCCTCAAAGCACTCCGAATGTCCACTGGCAGTTTCTACAAAAAATTGTTTCAAAACTGCTCTATCAAAAGGAAGGTTCAAATCGGTGAGTTGAATGACGTCATCAGAAAGAAGTTTCTGAGAATATTTCTGTTCTGTTTTTATGTGCAGATATTCCCGTTTTCAACGAAGGGCTCAAATCGGTTCAAATATCCCCTTGCAGATTCTACAAAAAGAGTGTTTAAAAACTGCTCTATCAAACGGAAGTTTCAACTCTGTGAGTTGAATGCACATATCACAAAGAAGTTTCTCAGAATGCTTCTGTCTAGTTTTTATGTGAAGATATACCCGTTTCCAATGAAGTCCTCAAATTGGCCCAAATATCCACTTGCAGGTTCTTCAAAAAGCGTGTTTCACAACTGCTCTACGAAAAGGTATTCTCAATTCTGTGAGTTGAATGCACACATCACAAAGGAGTTTGTGAGAATGTTTCTGCTTAGATTTTTATGAAGATATTTCCCTTTCCAACGAAGGAATGCAACCGGTCCAAATATCGCTTTGCAGATTCTACAAAAACAGTGTCTCAAAACTTCTTTATCAAAAGGAAGGTGCAACTCTGTGAGTTGAATGCACACATGACAAAGACATTTCTGAGAATGCTTCTGTCTAGTATTTGTTTGAAGATATTCCCGTTTCCAATGAGGGCCTCAAATTGGCCCAAATATCCACTTTCAGGTTCTTAAAAAAGCGTGTTTCACAACTGCTCCACGAAAAGGTATTCTCAACTCTGTGAGTTGAATGCACACATCACAAAGGACTTTGTGAGAATGTTTCTGCTTAGATTTTTGTGAAGATATTCCCCTTTCCAATGAAGGAACACAATCGGTCCAAATATCGCTTTGCAGATTCTTCAAAAACAGTGTCTCAAAACTGCTCTATCAAAAGACAGGTTCAACTCTGTGAGTTGAATGCACACATCACAAAGACATTTCTGAGAATGCGTCTGTCAGTTTTTATGTGAAGATATTCGCGTTTCTAATGAGGGCCTCAAATTGGTCCAAGTATACAGTTGCAGGTTCCTCAAAAACAGTATTTCACAACTGCTCTATGAAGAGGAATCTTCAACTCTGTGAATTCAATGCAAAAATCACAAAGAAGTTTCTTAGAATATTTCTGTCTAGTTTTAATTTGAAGATATTTCCTATCCCACCATAGCCCTCAAAGTGCTACAATTGTTCACATGCAGATTCTGTAAAAAGAGTTTTTCGAAACTGCTCTATCAAAAGAAAGGTTCAACTCTGTGAGTTGAATGCAGACATCACAAGGTAGTTTATGAGAATGCCTCTATCTATTTTTTATTTGAAGATATTCCGGATTCCAATGAAGGAACCATAGCGTTCAAAATATCCACTTGCAGATTCTACAAAAAGGTTGTTTCAAAACTGCTCTATCAAAAGGAAGGTAAAACTCTGTGAGTAGAATACACATTTCACAAAGCAGTTTCTGAGAATGCTTCCCTCAATTTTTTATGTGAAGAAATTCTCTTTACCAAAAAAGGCCTCAAATCGGTCCACATATCCCCTTGCGGACTCTACAAAAAGAGTGTTTCAAAACTGCTCTATGAAAAGGTATGTTCAACTCTGTGAGCAGAATGCACACATCACAAATAAGTTTCTGAGAATGCTTCTGTCTAGTTCTTATGTGAAGATATTTCCTTTTCCACAGAAGGCATCAAAGCGCTCCAAATGTCCACTTGAAGATTCTACAAACGAAGTTTTTTGAAACTGCTCTATCAAAAGGAATGGTAAAATCTGTGAGTTTAATGCACACATCACAAAGAAGTTTCTGAGAATGCTTCTGTCTAGTTTTTATGTGAATGTATATGCGTTTCGAATGAAGGCCTCAAAATGGTGCAAACATCATCCTGCAGTTTATACAAAAAGAGTGTTTCATAACTGCTCTATCAAAAGGAAAGTTTAACTCTGTGAGAAGAATGCACACATCACAATGCAGTTTTTGAGAATGCTTCTGTCTAGTTTATATTTGAAGATATTCCCGTTTCCAAGGAAGGATTCAAAGTGCTCCAAATAACCACTTGCAGATTCTACAAAAAGAGATTTTCAAGCCTGCTCTATCAAAAGAAAGTTGCAGCTCAGTAAATTGAATGCACACATCACAAAGAAGTTTCTGAGAATGCTTCTGTCTAGTGTTTATGTGAAGATATTTCCTGTTCCACTGAACGCCTCAAAGTGCTCCAAATGTCCACTTGCAGATTCTACAAAAAGAGTGTTTAAAAGCTGCTCTATTAAAAATTATGTTGAACTCTGTGAGTTAAATGCACACATCACAAAGAAGTTTCTGATAATGCTTCTGTCTACTTTTTATGTGGATATTTCATATTCCACTGAATTCCTAAAAGTGCTGCAATTGTCCACTTACAGATTCTACAAAAAGAGTGTTTCAAAACTGCTCTATGAAAAGTTATGTTCAAGTCTATGAATTGAATGCACACATCACAAAGCAGTTTCTGAGAATGTTTCTGTCTAGTTTTTATGTGAAGATCTACACGTTTCCAAGGAAGACCTCAAATAGGTCTAAATATCCCCTTGCAGAATCTACGAAAAGAGTTTTTCAAAACTGCTGTATCTAAAGGAAGGTTCAACACTGTGAGTTGAATGCACACATCGCAAAGAAGTTTCTGAGAACGCTTCTGTCTTGTTTTTATTTGAAGACATTTCCTTTTCCACCATAATCCTCGAAACGCTCCGAATATCCACTTGTAAATTCCACAAAAAGATTGGTTAAAACTGTTCTATGAAAAAGAAGGCTGTACACTGTGAGTTGAATGCACACATCACAAAGTAGTTTCTGAAAATGAATCTGTCTAGTTTTTATTTGAAAATACTCACGATTCCAAAGAATGCTTCAAAGCACTCCAAATATCCACTTGCAGATTCTACAAAAAGAGTGCTTTAAAAGTGCTCTATCAGAAGGAAGTTTCAACTCTGTGAGTAGAATGCACACATCAAGAAGAAGTTCCTGAGAATGCTGTTGTGTATTTTTTAAGTGAAGTTATTTCCTTTTCTACCACAGGCCTCAAAGCGCTGCAAATATCCACTTGCAGATTACACAAAAAGAGTGTTTCAAAACTGTTCTATCAAAAGGAAGGTTCAATTCGGTGAGTTGAATGCACACATCAAAAAGAAGTTTCTGAGAATGCTTCCGTCTAGTTTTTATGAGAAGATATTTCCTTTTCTTCCATAGGCCTCAAAGCACTCCAAATATCCACTTGCAGATTCTAGAAAAAGAGTGTTCCAAAACTGCTCTATGAAACATTATGTTCAATTCTGTGAGTGGAATGCACACATCTCAAAGATGTTTCTGAGACTGCTTCTGTCCAGTTTTTATGTGAAGATATACCCGTTTCCAAAGAAGGCCTCAATTTGGTCCAGATAGCCACTTGCAGGTTCTTAGAAAGCATGTTTCACAACTGCTCTATGAAAAGATTTGTTCACCTCTGTGAGTTCAATGCAAACATCACAAAGAAGTTTCTGAGAATGCTTTGTCTAGTTTTTATGTGAAGATATTTCCTTTTCTACCATACGCCTCAAAGCACTGCAAATATCCACTTGCAGATTCTACAAAAAGAGTGTTTCAAAACTGCTCTATCAAAAGGAAGGCTCATCTCCGTGAGTTGAATGCACACACCAAAAATTAGTTTCTGAAAATTCTTCTATCTAGATTTTATTTCAAGATATACCCGTTTCCAATGAAAGCTTCAAAGCACTCCACATATCCACTTGCAGATTGTACAAAAAGAGTGTTTCAAAATGGCTTGATGAATCGTTATGTTCAATTCTGTGAGTCGAATGCACACATCACAAAGAAGTTTCTTAGGATACTTCTGTGTAGTTTTTATATGAAGATATTTCCTTTTAAACTGAAGGCCTCAAAGCGCTCAAAATGTCCTCTTGCAGATTCTGCAAAAAAAGTTTTTCAAAACTGTTCTATAAAAGGAAGATTCAACTCGGTGAGTTGAATGCTCACATAACAAAATAGTTTCTGAGAATGCTTCTGTGTACTTTTATGTGAAGATATTCCTGTTTCTGATGAAGGCTTCAAAACGGTCCAAATATCCCATTGCAGATTCTAGGAAAAGTGTGTTTCAAAAGTGTTCTATCAAGAGGAAGGTTCAATTCTGTGGGTTAAAAGCACACATCACAAAGAAATCTCTGAGAATGCTTCTGTCTAATTTTTATGTGAAGATATTCCCGTTTCCAACAAAGGCCTCAAAACGGAACAAATTTCCACTTGCAGATTCTACAAAAAGAGTGTTTCAAAACTGCTCTATGAAAAGTAAGGTTCACCTCTGTGAGTTGAATGCACACATCACAAAATCGTTTCTCAGAATCCTTCTGTCTAGTTTTTATGTGAATCTATTCTGGATTCCAATGAAGGCCTCAAATCGGTCTATCCCCTTGCAGAATCTACAAAAACAGTGTCTCAAAACTCCTCTATCAAAAGGAAGGATCAACTCTGTCAGTTGAATGCACACATCACAAAAAATTTCTGAGAATTCTTCTTTCTTGTTTTTATGTGCAGGTACTCCCATTGCCAAAGAAGGCCACAAAGCATTCAAAGTATTCACTTGCAGATTCCACAAAAAGACAGTTTCAAAACTGCTCTGTGAAAAGATATGTACAATTCTAAGAGTTGAATGCACACATCACAAAGAAGTTTCTGAGTATGCTTCTGTGTAGTTTTTATTTTATGATATTTCCTTTTCCACCATAGCCCAAAATCACTAAAATTGTCCATTTGCAGATTCTAAAAAAGAGTGTTTCAAAAATGCTCTTTAAAAAGATAGTTCAACTCCTTGAGCTGAATGCACACATCACAAAGAAGTTTCTGAGAATGCTTCTGTCTACTTTTTATGTGAAGAAATTCCCGTTTCAAATGAAGGCCTCAAATCGTTCCAAAATTCCACTTGCAGAAGATAGAAAAAGAGTGTTTCAAAACAGCTCTATGAAAAGTTATGTTCAACTCTGTGAGTTGAATTCAAACATCACAAAAAAGTTTAGGAGAATGCATCTGTCTAGTTATTATGTGAAGACATTTCCTTTTGTACCATAGGCCACAATGTGCTCCAAATATCCACCAGTAGATACTTCAAAAAAAGTGTTTCAAAACTATTCTATCAAAAGGAAGGCTCAACTCTGTGAGTTGAATGCACACATCACAAAGTAGTTTCTGAGAATGCTTCTGTCTAGGTTTCATTTGAAGATATTCCCGTTCCCAATGAAGTCTTCAAAGCGCTCCAAATATCCACTTGCAGATTCTACAAAAAGAGTGTTTCAAAACTGCTGTATCAAAAGGAAATTTCAACACTGTTAGTTGAATGCACACATCTCAAAGGAGTTTCTGAGATTGTTTCTGTCTAGTTTTTAAGTGAAGATATTTCCTTTTCTACCATAGGCCTCCAAGTGCTCCAAATATCCAATTTCAGATAATACAAAAAGAGTGATTCAAAACTCGTCTATCAAAACAAAGTTTCAACTCTATGATTTGAATGCACACATCACAAAGATGTTTCTGAGAATGTCTTTGTCTAGTTTTTCAGTGAAGACAGTTCCCTTTCTACCATAGGCCTCAAAACGGTCCAAATGTCCCCTTACAGATTCTAGAAAAAGAGTGCTTCAAAACTGCTCTATCAAAGGGAAGGTTTAATTCTGTGAGTTGAATGCACACATCTTCAAGAATTTTCTGAAAATGCTTCTGTCTAGTTTTTATGTGAAGAAATTCCCGTTTCAAACGAAAGCCTCAAATCGGTGAAATATACCCTTGCAGATTCTACAAAAAGAGTGTTTCAAAACTGCTCCATCAAAAGGAATGTTGAACTCTGTGAGATGAATGCATAGATCACAAAGTAATTTCTGAGAATGCTTCTGTCTATATCTGCACATAAAAAATGTGCAGATATTCCTGTTTCCAATGAAGGCCTAAAAGCGTTCCAATTATCCACTTGCAGATTCTAAAAAAAGAGGGTTTCTAAACTGTTCTATGAAAAGTTATGTTCAACTCTGTGAGTTGAATGCACACGTCACAAAGAAGTTTCTGAGAATGCTTCTCTCTAGTTTTTATGTGAAGATATTTCCTTTTCCACCGAAGGCCTGAAATCACTCCAAATGTCCACTTGCACGTTCCAAAAAAAAAAAAAAGGTTTCAAAGCTACTCTAGCAAAAGGAAGGTTCAACTGTTTAAGTTGAATGCACACATCAAAAAGTAGTTGCTGACAATGCTTCTGTCTAGTTTTTATGTGGAGATATTCTTGTTTCCAAAGAAGGCCTCAAATTGGTCCAAATATCCCCTTGCAGATTCTACAAAAAGAGTGTTTCAAAACTGCTCTATGAAAAGGTATGTTCAATTCTGTGAGTTGAATGCACACATCACAAAGAAGTTTCTGGGAATGCTTCTGTCTAATTTTTATGGGAAGATATTCCCGTTTCCAATGAATGAATCAAACAGTCCAAATATCCACTTGCAGATTCTACAGAAAGAGTGTTTCAAAACTGTCCTATGAAAACTTATGTTCTACTCTGTGAGTTGAATGCACACATCACAAAGAAGTTTCTGAGAATGTTTCTGTCTAGTTTTTATATGAAGATTTTCCCAATTAAAACGAAGGCCTCAAACTGGTAAAATTATCCACTTGCAGGATTTCAAAAAGACTGTTTCACAACTGCTCTATGAAAAGGCATGTTCAACTCTGTGAGGTGAATGAAAATATCACAAAGAAGTTTCTGTGAATGCTTCAGTCTAGTTTTTATTTGAAGATATTTCAATTTCCACCATAGCCCTCAAAGCGATACAAATGTCCATTTGCAGATTCTACAAAAAGAGTGTTTCAAAGCTGCTCTATCAAAGGAAATGTTCATCTCTGTGAGTTGAATGCACACATCACAAAGTAGTTTCTGAGAATGCTTCTGATTTTATTTGAACACATTCCCGTTTCCAATGAAGGCTTCAAAGCTCTCCAAATATCCAATTGCAGATACTACAAAAAGAATGTTTCAAAACTGCTCTATCAAAAGAAAGATTAAACTCTGGGAGTTGAATGCACACAACACAAAGAAGTTTCTCATAATGCTTCTGTCTAGTTTTTATGTGAAGAGATTTCCTTTTCCAATGAATTCCTCTAAGCACTCCAATTGTCTACTTCCAGATTCTACAAAAAAAGTGTTTCAAAACTGCTCTATGAAAAGGATGGTTCAACTCTGTGAGTTGAATGCACAGATCACAGAGAAGTTTCTGAGATTGCTTCTGTCTAGTTTTATGTGAAGTTGTTGCCTTTTCCACCAAAGACCTCAAAGCACTACAAATGTCCACTTGCAAATTCCATAAAAAAAGGTTTCAAACTGCTCTATCAAAAGGAAGTTTCAGCTCTGTGAGCTGAATGCACACATCACAAAGAAGTTTCTGACAGTGCTCAGGTCTTGTTTTTATCTGAAGATATTCCCGTTTGCAACGAAAGCCTCAAATTGGTACAAATATCCCCTTTCAGATTCTACAAAAAGAGTTTTTCAAAACTGCTCTATGAAAAGTTATGTTCAACTCTGTGAGTCGAATGCACACATCACAAATTAGTTCCTGAGAATGCTTCTGTCTAGATTTTATGTGAAGATATTCCCATTTCCAATGAAGGCTTCACACTGTCCAAATATGCTCTCGCAGATTCTACAAAAAGAGTGTTTCAAAACTGCTCTATGAATAGTTATGTTCAACTCCATGAGTTGAATGCACACATCACAAAGTAGTTTCTGAGAATCCTTCTGTCTAGTTTATATGTGAAGATGTTCCCTTTTTCAATAAAGGCCTCAAATCATTCCAAATATCCACTTGCAGGTAGTTCAAAAAGAGTGTTCAACAACTGCACTAAGAAAATGTATGTTGAACTCCGTGAGTTGAATGCAAACATTCCAAACTTGTTTCTGAGAATTTTTCTGTGTAGTTTTTGGTTGAAGATATTTCCTTTTCCACGCTAGCCCTCAAGGTGCTACAAATGCCCTCTTTCAGATTCTACAAAAAAGAGAGTTTCTAAACTGCTCTATCAAAAGAAAGGTTCAACTCTGTGAGTTGAATGGCCATATCAAAAAGTTGTTTCTGAGAGTGCTTCGGTCTAGTTTTCATGTGAAGATATTTCCTTTTCCACCGGAGAACTCAAAGTGATCCAAATGTCCACTTTCAGATACCTCAAAAAAACTGTATCTAAATGGCTCTATCAAAAGGAAGGTTCAACTCTGTAAGTTGAATGCACACAAAAGAAAGAACTTTCTGAGAATGCTCAGTCTAGTTTTTATGTGAAGATATTTCCTTTTCCACTGAAGGCCTCAAAGCGCTCGAATTGTCCACATTCACATTCCACAAAAAAAGTTTTCAAAACTGCTCTATCAAAATGAAGGTTTAACTCTTTGAGTTGAATGCACACATCACAAAGAAGTTTCTGACAATGCTTTTGTCTAGTTTTTATGTGACGATATTCAAGTTTCCAACAAAGGCCTCAAATCGGTCCAAATATCCCCTTACAGATTCTACAAAAAGACTGTTTCAAAACTGCTCTATGAAAAGTTATGTTCAAATCTGTGAGTTGAATGCACCCATCACAAAGAAGTTTCTGAGAATGCTTCTGTGTAGTTTTTATGGGAAGATAATTCCGTTTCTAATGAAGCCCTGAAACGGTCCAAATATCCACTTGTGGATTATACAAAAAGAGTGTTTCAAAACCGCTCCATGAAAACTTATGTTCTGCTCCGTGAATTGAAAGCATACATCACAAAAAATTACTGATAACGTTTCTGTCCAGTTTTTATGTGAAGATATTCCTGTTTTTAATGAAGGCCCCAAATCGGTCCAAATATCCACTTGCAGGTTCTTCAAAAAGAGTGTTTCACTACTGCTCTATCAAAAGGAATGTTCAACTCTGTGAGATGAATGCAAACTTCTCAAATAAGTTTCTGAGAATGCTTCTGTCTGGTTTTTATTGGAAGATATTTCCTTTTCCACCACAGCCCTCAAAGTCCTACAAATTGTTCTCTTTCAGATTCTACAAAAAGAGTGTTTCAAAACTGCTCTATGAAAAGAATGGTTCAACTCTGTGAGTTGAATGCACAGATCACACAGAAGTTTCTGAGATTGCTTCTGTCTAGTTTTATGTGAAGATATTTCCCTTTCCACCGAAGGCCTCAAAGCTCTCAAACTGTCCAATTGCAGATTCTACACAAAATGTTTCAAAACTGCTCTATCAAAAGGAAGTTTCAAATCTGTCAGCTGAAGTCACACATGAAAAAGAAGTTTCCGAGAATGCTTCTGTCTAGTTTTTATGTGAAGATATTCTCGTTTCCAACGAAGGTATCAAAGAGGTCTAAATATCCACTTGCAGATTCCACAGAAAGAGTGTTTCAAAACTGCTCTATGAAAAGTTACGTTGACCTCTGTGAGGGGAATGCACACATCTGAAAGAAGTTTTTGAGAATGCTTCTGTCAAGTTTTTCTGTGAAGATATTCCTGTTTCCAATGAAGGCCTCAAATCTGTCCAAATAACCACTTACAGGTCCTTAAAAAAGAGTGTTTCACTGCTGCTCTATGAAAAGAAATGTTCAGCTCTGTGCGTTGCATGAAAACATCACAAAGAAGTTTCTGAGAATGATTCTGTCTAGTTTTTATGTGAAGATATTTCTTTTTACACCAGAGCCCTCAAAGAGCTGTAAATGTCCACTTGCAGATTCTACAAAAAGAGCGTTTCAAAACTACTCTATCATAAGAAGGGTTGAACTCTGTGAGTTGAATATATATATCACAAAGTAGTTTCCGAGAATGCTTCTGTCTTGTTTTTATTTGACGATATTCCCGTTTCCAATGAAGGATTCAAAGAGCTCCAAATATCCACTTGCAGATTCTGCAAAAAGAGTGTTTCAAAACTGTTCTATCAAAAGGAAGACTCAAGTCATTGAGTTGAATGCACACATCACAGAGATGTTTCTGATAATGTTTCTGTCTAGTTTGTATGTGAAGATATTTCCTTTTCCACCAAAGGCCTTAAAGCCCTCCAAATGTCCTCTTGCAGAATCTACAGAAAGTGGGTTTCAAAACTGATATAGCAAAAGGAAGGTTCAACTCTGTGAGTTGAGTGCACATATCACAAAGAAATTTCTAAGAATGCTTCTGTCCAGCTTTTATGTGAAGATATTCCAGTTTCCAAAGAAGGCCTCAAATATATCCAAATATCCCAATGCAGATCCTACAAACACATTGTTTCAAAACTGCTCTATCAAAAGAAAAGTTCAACTCTGTGAATTGAATGAACACATCACAAAGACGTGTATGAGAATGCTTCTGTCTAGTTTTTATGTGAAGTTATTCCGTTTCCAACAAAGGCCTGAAATCATTTCAAATTTCCATTGCAGTTTTCTCAAAAAGAGTGTTTCACAACTCCTCTATTAAAAGGTATGTTCAACTCTGTCAGTTGAATGCAAACTTCACAAGGATATTTCTGAGAATGCTTCTGTCTAGTTTCTATTTGAAGATATTTCATTTTCCAACATAGTCCTCAAAGTACTACAAATGTCCATTGCAGATCCTAGAAAAACAGTGTTTTCTATCTGCTCTATCAAAAGGAAGGTTCAACTCTGTGAGTTGAATGTGCACATCACAAAGAAGTTTCTGAGAATGCTTCAGTCTTTTTTTTATTTTAAGATATTCTCTTTTCCAATGAAGGATTCAAAGCACTCCAAATATCCACTTGCAGATTTTACAAAAATAGTGTTTCAAAACAGCTGATCAACAGGAAAGTTCAACTCAGTGAATTGAATGCACACATCACAAACCAGTTTCTGAAAACATTTCTGTCTAGTTTTTATGTGAAGACATTTCCTTTTCCTCAGAAGGCCTCAAAGTGCTCCCAATGTCCACTTGCATATTCTACAAAAAGAGTATTTCAAAACTGCTCTATCAAAAAAGGAAAGTTCAACTAGGTGAGTTGATTGCAGACATCACAAAGAAGTTTCTGAGAAGGCTTCTGTCTAGTTTTAAGTGAAGATATTCCCGTTTCCAACGAATGCCTCAAATCAGTCCAAATATCCCCTTGCAGATTCTACAAAAAGAGTGTTTCAAAACTAATCTATCAAAAAGGAGCTTCAACTCTGTGAGTTGAATGCACACATCATAAAGATGTTTCTGACAATGCTTCTGTCTAGTTTTTATTTGATGATATTTACTTTTGGAGCACTGGCCTCAAAGTACTCCAAACATTCACCTGCAGATTCTATTAAAAGAGTGTTTCAAAACTGCTCTATCAAAAAAAGTTCAAATTTGTTAGTTGAATGCACTCATCAAAAAGAAGTTTCTTAGAATGCGTCTGTCTACTTTTTAGGTGAAGATATTTACTTTTAAAGCATTGGCCTCAAAGCGCTCCAAATATTCACTTGCAGATCCTCAAAAATACTGTTTCAAAACTGCTCTATCAATAGGAAGGTTCAACTCTGTGAATTCAATGCAGACATCACAAAGGAGTTTCTGAGAATGCTTCTGTCTAGTTTTTAAGTGAAGATATTTCCTTTTCCAGCATAGGCCTCAAAGTGCTCCAAATATCCACTTGCAGATTCTAGAAAAAGAGTGTTTCACAACTTCTCTAGCAAAAGGAATGTTCAGCACTGTGAATTGAATGCACTCATCACAAAGAAGTTTCTGAGAATGCTTCTCTATTGTTTTTATGTGAGCATATTCCCTTTTCCAGCTTAGGCCTGAAAGTGCTCTAAGTATTCACATGCAAATACTACAAAAAGAGTGTTTCAAAGCTGCTGTATCAAAAGGACGGTTTAACTCTACATGTTGAATGCACACGTCACAAATAAATTTTTGAGAATGTTTCTATCTTGTTTTTATGTGAAGATATTTCCTTTTCCAGCATAGTCTTCAAAGCACTCCATATATACACGTGCAGATCCTCTAAAAACAGTGTTTCAAAACTGCTCTATCAAAAGAAAAGTTCAGCTCTGGGAGTTGAATGCACCCATCACAAAGAAGTTTGAGAAAACGCTTCTCTCTAGTTTTAAGTGAAGATATTTCCTATTCCAGCATAGGCCTCAAAGCGCTGCAAATAACCAATTGAAAATTCTACCAAAAAGGTGTTTCAAAACTGCTCTATAAAACAGAAGGTACAAGTCTGTGAGTTGAAAACACACACCAAAAATTAGTTTCTGAGAAGGCTTCCGTCTAGTTTCTATATGAAGATATTTCCTTTTCCACCAGAGGCACAATCGCTCCAAATATCCACTTGCAGATTCTACAAAAAGAGTGTTTCAAAACTGCTCTATCAAAAGGAAGGTTCAACTCTATGACTTGAATGTAGATATCACAAAGAAGTTTCTGAGTATGCTTCTGTCTAGTTTTTATATGAAGATGTTTCCTTTTCTAGCATGGGCCTCCAAGCACTCCAAATATTGACTTGGAGATTCTGCAAAAAGATTGTTTCAAAACTGCTCTATCAACAGGAAGATTCAACTCTGCATGTTGAATGCACACAGAACAAAGAAGTTTGTGAGAATGCTGCTGTCTAGTTTTTATGTTAATGTAATTCCTTTTCCAGCATTGGCCTCGAAACACTCCAAATATCCACTTGCAGATTCTACAAAAAGAGTGTTTCAAAACTGCTCTATAAAAACAAAGGTTTAACTTTGTTAGTTGAATGCACACATCAAAAAGAATTTCTTAGAATGCTTTAGTCTAGTTTTAAGGTGAAGATATTCCCTTTTCCAGCATAGGCCTCAAAGCGCTCCAAATATTCACTTGTAGATTCTACAAAAATAGTGATTCTAAATTGCTCTATCAAAAGGAAGATTCAACTCTGTGAATTGAATGAAGTCATCACAAAGCAATTTCTCAGAATGCTTCTGTATAGTTTTTAAGTGAAGATATTTCCTTTTCCAGCATAGTCCTCGAAGTGCTCCAAATATCCACCTGCAGAGTCTAGAAAAAGAGTGTTTCAAAACTGCTCTCTCAAAAGGAATGTTCAGCACTGTGAATTGAATGCACACATCACAAAGAAGTTTCTGAGAATGCTTCTCTCTTGTTTGTATGTGAGAATATTCCCTTTTCCAGCTTAGGCCTCAAAGCGCTCCAAATATCCACTTGCAGATTCTGCAAAAAGAGTGTTTCAAAACTGCTGTATGAATAGGGTGGTTCAGCTCTGTGAGTTGAACGTGTACATCACAAAGAAGTTTCTGAAAATGCAGCTCTCTAGTTTTTATGTGAAGATATTTCCTTTTCCACCTTAGGCATCAAAGTGCTCTAAGTATTCACATGCAACTTCTTCTAAAAGAGTGTTTCAAAGCTGCTGTATCAAAAGGACGGTTTAACTCTATAAGTTGAATGCACATGTCACAAAGAAATTTTTGAGAATGCTTCTGTCTTGTTTTTATGTGAAGATATTTCCTTTTCCAGCATAGTCCTCAAAGCGCTCCATGTATACACTTACAGATCCTCTAAAATCAGTGTTTCAAAACTGCTCTATCAAAAGAAAAGTTCAACTCTGGGAGTTGAATGCACACAACACAAAGAAGTTTCTGAAAACATTTCTCTCTTGTTTTTATGTGAAGATATTTCCTTTTCCAGCATAGGCCTCAAAGCGCTGTAAATAACCAATTGAAAATTCTACAAAAAAGGTGTTTCAAAACTGCTCTACAAAACAGAAGGTACAAGTCTGTGAGTTGAAAGCACACACCACAAATTAGTTTCTGAGACGGCTTCCGTCTAGTTTCCATATGAAGATATTTCCTTTTCCACCAGAGGCCGCAATCGCTCCAAATATCCACTTGCAGATTCTACAAAAAGAGTGTTTGAAAACTGCTCTATCAAAAGGAAGGTTCAACTCTATGAATTGACTGCACATATCACAAATAAGTTTCTGAGAATGCTTCTGTCTAGTTTTTTATGTGAAGATGTTTCCTTTTACAGCATAGGCCTTAAAGGGCTTCAAATATTCATTTGCCGATTCTACAAAAAGAGTGTTTCAAAACTGCTCTATCAAAAGGAAGGTTCAACTCTGTGAGTTGAATGCACACATCAAAAAGAAGTTATTGACAATGCTTCTCTCTACTTTTTATGGGAAGTTATTTCCTTTTCCAGCATAGGCCTCAAAGCGCTCCACATATATACTTGCAAATTCTGCAAAAAGAGCGTTTCAAAACTGCTCTATCAAAAGGAAAGTTCAACTCTGTGAGTTGAATGCATGCATCACAAAGAAGTTTATGAGAATGATTCTGTCTAGTTTTTATGTGAAAATATTTCCTTTTCCAGGTTTGGCCTCAAATTGCTCCAAATATCCACTTGCAGATTATAAAAAAAGAGTGTTTCAAAACTGCTCTATCAAATGAAGTTTCAACTCTCTAACTTGAATGTAGACATCACAAAGAAGTTTCTGAGAATGCTTCTGTCTAGTTTTTAAGTGAAGCTGTTCCCTTTTCCAGAATAGACCTCTAAGTGCTCAAAATATTGACTTGGAGATTCTGAAAAAAGATTGTTTCAAAACTGCTGTATCAAAAAGAAGGTTCAACTCTGTGTGTTGAATGCGCAGAGAGCAAAGAAGTTTGTGAGAATGCTGCTGTCTAGTTTTTATGTGAATATAATTCCTTTTCCAGCATTGGCCACAAAGCGATCCAAATATCCACTTACAGATTCTACAAAAAGAGTGTTTCAAAACTATTCTTTCAAAAGGAAGGTTCAACTCTGTGAATTGAATGCACACATCTCATGGATGTTTCTGATAATGCTTCTGTCTAGTTTTTAGTTGAAGATATTTCCTTTTACAGCATTGGCCTCAAAGCGCTCAAAATAACCACTTGCAGATTCTGCAAAAAGAGTGCATCAAACCTGCTCTATCAAAAGGATGTTTCAGCTCTGTGAATTGAATGCACGCATCACAAAGATGTTTATGAGAATGCTTCTGTCTAGTTTCTATGTGAAGATATTTCCATTTCCAGCATAGACATTAAAGGGCTTCAAATATACACTTGCAGATACTACAAAAAGAGCTTTTCAAAGCTGCTCTATCAAAAGGAAGGTTCAACTCTGTGAGTTCAATGCAAACGTCACAAAGAAGTTTCTGAGAATGTTTCTCTCTACTTTTTATAGGAAATAATTTTTTTTCCAGCATAGGCCTCAAAGCGCTCCAGATATTCACTTGCAGATTTTACAAAAAGACTGTTTCAAAACTGCTCTATCAAAAAGAATGTTCAACTCTGTGAGTTGAATGCACACATCAAAAAGAAGTTTCTGCGAATGCTTCTGTCTAGTTTTTATGTGAAGATATTCCCTTTTCCAGCTTAGAACTCAAAGCGCTCCAAATATCCCCTTGCAGATTCCACAAAATGAGTGTTTCAAAACTGCTCTATCAATAAAAGGGTTCAACTGCTTGAGTTGAATGCATATATCACAAAGAAGTTTCTGAGAATGCTACTATCTACTTTTTATGTGAAGATATTTCCTTGTCCAGCTTAGACCTTAAACTGCTTGCAATATTCACATGGAGATTCTACAAAAAGAGTGTTTCAAACTGCTCTATCAAAAGGAACGTTCAACTCAGTGTGTTGAAAGCACACATAACAAAGAAGTTCGTGAGAATGCTTCTGCCTAGTTTTTGTGAAGATATTTCCTTTTTCAGCATTGACCTCAAAGCGTTCCGTATATGCACTTGCAGATTCTCCAAAAATAGTGTTCCAAAACTGCTCTATCAAAAGGAAAGTTCAACTCTGTGAGTTGAATGAACACATCTCAAGGATGTTTCTGAAAACGCTTCTCTCTAATTTTTATGTGAAGGTATTTCCTTTTCCATCATTGGCATCTAAGGTATCAAAGTATCCACTTGGATAATCTACAAAAAGAGTGTTCCAAAACTGCTCTATCAAAAGGATTGCTCAACTCGGTGAGTTGAAGCCACACATCACAAAGAAATTTCTGAGAATGCTTCTGTATAATTTTTATGTGAAGATATTTCCTTTTCCATCATATGCCTTAAAGTGCTGCAAACAACCACTTGCAATTTCTACAAAAAGAGTTTTTCTAAACTGCTCTATCAAAAGGAATGTACAAATCTGGAAGTTGAAAGTATGCATCACAAATTAGTTTCTGAGAAAACTTCTGTTTAGTTTTTAAATGAACATATTTCCTTTTCCCCCAGAATCTGTAATCACTCCAAATATTCCCTTGCATATTCGAAAAAAAAAGAGTGTTTTGAAACTGCCCTATCAATAGGAAGGTTCAACTCTGTGAGCTGTAGGCACACATCACAAAGAAGTTTCTGAGAACGCTTCTGTCTAGTTTTTAGGTGAAGATATTTCCTTTTCAAGCATTGTCCTTAAAGGAGTCCAAATGTCCACTTGCAGATTCTATAAAAAGAGAGTTTCAAAACTGCACTATCAAAAGGAATGTTCAACTCTATGAGTTGAATTCAGACATCACAAAGAAGTTTCTGAGAATGCTTCTGTCTAGTTTTTATGTGAAGATATTTCCTTTTCCAGCACAGGCCTCAAGGCGTTGAAAATATCCTCTTGCAGATTCTACAAAAAGAGTGTTTCAAAACTGCTCTATCAAAAGGAAGGTTCAACTCTGTGTGTTGAAAGCACACACACATCACAAATAAGTTTCTGAGAATGCCTGTTTCTAGTTTCTACGTGAAGATATTTCCTTTTCCAAGCACAGGCCTCATAGCCTTCCAAATATCCACTTGCAGATTCTTCAAAAATAGTATTTCAAAACTGGTCTATCAAAAGGAAATTTCATGTCTGTGATTTGAATGCACACACCACAAAGAAGTTTCTGAGTATACTTCTGTCTAGTTCTTATGGAAAAATATTTCCTTTTACAGCATAGGCCTCATGATGCCCCTAGTATCCAGTGGCAGATTCTACAAAAAGAGTGCTTCCAAACTGCACTATCAAAAGTAAGGTTCAACTCTGTGAGTTGAATGCACACATCACAAAGAAGTTTCTGAGAATGCTTCTCTCTTGTTTTTATGTGAAGATATTGCCTTTTCCAGCTTAGGATTCAAAGCACTCCAACTATCCACTTGCAGATAATACAAAAAGAGTGTTTCAAAACTTCACTATACAAAGGACGATTCAACTTTGAGAGTTGAAACCATACATCACAAAGAAGATTCTGAAACCACTTCTCTTTAGTTTTTATGTGAAGATATTTCCTTTTCCAGCATAGGCATCAAAGAGATCAAAATATCCAATTGCAGAATCTAAAAAAGAGTGTCTCAAAACTGCTCTATCAGAAGGAATGTTCAACTCTGTGAGCTGAAGGCACACATCACAAAGAAGTTTCTGAAAACGCTTCTGTCTAGTTTTTATGTGAAGATATTTCTTTTTCCTGCATTGGCCTCAAAGTGCTGTAAATAACCAATTGCAAATTCTACAAAAAGAGTCTTTCAAAACAGCTCTATCAAAAGGAAGGTACAAGTCTGTGATTTGAAAGCACATATCACTAATTAGTTTCTGAGAACACTTCTGTCTAGTTTTTATATGAAGATATTTCTTTTTCCCCCAGAGGTCACAGTCGCTCCAAATATCCACTTGTAGATTCTACAAAAAGAGTATTTCAAAACTGCTCTATCAGAATGAAGGTTCAACTCTGTGAATTTAATGCACGCATCACAAAGAAGTTTCTGATAATATTTCTGTATAGTTTTTATGTGAAGATATTTCCTTTTCCAGCATAGGCCTTCAAGGGCTTCAAATATCCAGTTGCAGATTATGCAAAAAGAGTGTTTCAAAACTGTTCTATCAAAAGGAAGGTACAGCTCTGTGAGTTGAATGCACGCAGCAAAATGAAGTTTCTGAGAATACATCTCTCTACTTTTTATGGGAAGATATATCCTTTTCCAGCATAGGCCTCAAACTGCTCCAAATATCCTCTTGCAGATTCTGCAAAAACGGTGTTTCAAAACTGCTCTATCAAAAGGAGGTTTCAAAAGTGAAAGTTGATTGCACATATCACAAAGAATTTTCTGAGAATGCTTCTCTCTACTTTTTATAGGCAGATATTTCCTTTTCCAGCATAGGCCTATTCACTCCAAATATGCACTTGCAGATTCTATAAAAAGATGGTTTCAAAACTGCTCTATCAAAAGGAAGGTTCATCTCAGTGAGTTGAATGCACACATCACAAGGTACTTTCTGAGGATACTTCTATCTACTTTTTATTTGAAGATATTCCCGTTTCCAGCAAATGCATCATAGTGCTCCAAATATCCACTTGCAGATTCTAGAAAAAGAGTGTTTCAAAACTGCTCTATCAAAAGGAAGTTTCAACTCTGTGAGCTGAATGCACACATTGCCAAGAAGTTTCTGAGAATGCTTCTGTCTAGTTTTTATGTAAAGATATTTCTTTTTCCACCAAAGACCTCAAAGTGCCCGAACTGTCCACTTGCAGATTCTACAAAAAGTGTTTCAAAACTGCTCTATCAAAAGGAAAGTTCAAGTCTGTGAGTTGAATGCAAATATCACAAAGAAGTTTCTCAGAATGCTTCTTTCTAGTTTTTATTTGAAGTTATTTCATTTTCCACCACAGCCCTCAAAGCTCTACAAATGACCACTTGCAGATTCTAAAAGCAGAGTGTTTCAAATTTGTTCTATCAAAAGAAATAGTCTACTCTTTGAATTGCATGCACACATCACAAAGTAGTTTGTGAGAATTCTTCTATTTTGTTTTTATTTGAAGATATTGTCACTTCCAGTGAAGGCTTTGAAGCGCTCAAAATATACACTTGCTGATTCTACAAAAAGAGTGTTTCAAAACTGGTCTATCAAAAGGTTCAACTCAGTGAGTTGAATGGACACATCAAAAAGAAGTTATGAGAATGCTTCTGTCTAGTTTTCATGTGAAGATATTTCCTTTTGTACCATTGGTCTCAAAGTGCCTCAAATAACCACCTGCAGTTTCTACAAAAAGAGTGTTTCAAAACTGCACTATCAAAAGGATGGCTCAACTCTGTGAGTTGAATGCACTTATCATGAAGAAGCTTCTGAGAATGCTTCTATCTAGTTTCTATTTGAAGATATACACGTTTCCAAAGAAGTCCCAAAACTGTCCAAATATCCCATTGCAAATTGTACAAAAAGAGAGTTTCAAATCTGCTCTATAAAAGGGAAACTTCAACTCTGAGATTTGAATGCACAGATCTCAAAGAAGTTTCTGAGAAAGCTTCTGTACAGTGTTTATGTGAAGATATTCCCATTTCCAACAAAGGCCTCAAATCAGTCTAAATATCCCCTTGCAGATTCTACAAAAGGAGTGTTTCAAAACTGCTCTATCAAAAGGAAGGTTCAACTTTGTGAGTTGAATGCGCACATCGGAAAGAAGTTTCTGAGAATGCTTCTGTCTAGTTTTAATGAGAAGATATTTCCTTTTCCACTGAAGGCCTCAAAGCGCCTAAAATGTCCTCTTTCAGGTTATAAAAAAGAGTTGTTTCAAAACTGCTGTATCAAAAGGAATGTTTAAGTCTGTGAGTTGAATGCACACATCAAAAGGAATTTCTGAGAATTCTTCTGTCCAGTTTTTATGTGAAGATATTCCCGTTTCCAACAAAGACCTCAAAACGCTACAAATATCCCCTTGCAGATTCTACAAAAAGAGTGGTTCGAAACTGCTCTATCGAAAGAAAGTTTCAACTCTGCGAGTAGAATGCACACATCACAAAATAGTTTCTGAGAATGCTTCTGTGCAGCTTTTATGTGAAGTTATTCCCATTTCCAACAAACGCCTCTACACGGTCCAAATATCCCCTTGCAGATTATACAAAAAGAGGGTTTCAAAACTGCTCTATCAAAAGGAAGGTTCAACTCCGTGAGTTGAATGCACACATCACAAAGTAATTTCTGAGAATGCTTCTGTGTAGTTTTTATGTGAAGATATTCCCGTTTCCAGAGATGGTGTCAATTCGGTCTAAATATCCACTTGCACGTTCTTCAAAAAGAGTATTTCAGAACTGCTCTGTGAAAAGGTATGTTCAGCTCTGTGAGTTGAATGCAAACATCACAAAGAAGTTTCTGAGAATGCTTCTGTCTAGATTTATTTTGAAGATATTTCCTTTCCACCATAGCCCTCAAAGCACTACAAATGTCCACTTGCAGATTCCACAAAAAGAGTGTTTCAAAACTACTCTCTCAAAAGAAAGGTTCATCTCTGTGAGTTCAATACACACATCACACAGTAGTTTCTGAGAATTGTACTGTCTAGCTTTTATTTGAACATATTCCCTTCTCCAACTAAAGCTTCAAAGTGCTTCAAATATCCAATTGCAGATTTCACAAAAAAGAGTGTTCCAAAACTGCTATATCAAGACGAAAGTTGAACTCTGTGAGTTGAATGCACACATCACAAAGAAGTTTCTGTCTAGCTTTTATGTGAAGATATTTCCTTTTCCAGTGAAGGCCTCAAAGCACTCCAAATGTACTCTTGTAGATTCTACAAAAAAGATGTTGCAAAACTGGTCTATCAAAAGGAAGGTTCAAATCCGTGAGATCAATTCACACATCACAAAGAATTTTCTGAGAATGCTTCTGTCCAATTTTTATGTGAAGATATTCCCATTTCCAATGAAGGCCTCAAAACGCTCCAATTATCCCCTTGCAGGTTCTACAAAAAGAGTGTTCAAAACTACTCTATTGAAAGGAAGGTTCAATTATGCAAGTAGAATGCACACATCACAAATTAGTTTCTGAGAATACTTCCGTCTAGTTTTTATTCGAAATTATTCTCATTACTAATGAAGGCCTCAAAGCAGTGCACATATCCAGTTGCAGATTCTACAAAAAGAGTGTTTCAAAACTCTTCAATCAGAAGAAAGGTTCAACACTGTGAGTTAAACGCCCACATCACAATGAAGTTTCTGAGAATGCTTCTGTCTGGTTTTTATGTGAACACATTCCCGTTTACAATGAAGGCCTCAAATAGGTCAAATATCCAATTGCAGATTGTACAAAAACAGTGTTTCAATACTGCTTTACCAAAAGGATGGTTCAACTCTTTGAGCTAAATGCACACATCAAAAAAGAAGTTTCTGAGAATGCTTCTGTCAAGTTTTTATGTGAAGATATTCCCTTTTTCAATGAAAGCCTCAAATTGGTCCACTTCTCCCCTTGCAGATTCTACAAATAGAGTGTTTCAAAACTGCTGTATGAAAAGTTATGTTCAATTATGTGAGTTGAATGCACACATCACAAAGATGTTTCTGAGAATGCTTCTGTCTAGTTTTTATATGAAGATATTCCCTTTTCCAGCATAGGCCTCAAATCGCTCCAAATATCCAATTGCAGATTGTACAGAAAGGGTGTTTCAAAACAGCTCTATCAAAAGGAAGGTTCAACTCTATGAGTTGAATGCATTCATCACAAAGAAGTTTCCGAGAATGCTTCTGACCAGTTTTTATGTGAAGATATTTCCTTTTTCAGCAAAGGCCTCAAAGTGCTCCAAATATCTACCTGCAGATTCTACAAAAGAGTGTTTCAAAACTGCTCTATCAAAAATAAAGTTCAAATCCGTGAGCTGAATGCACTCATCACAAAGAAGTTTCTGAGAATGCTTCTGTCTACTTTTAATGTGAAGGTATTACCTTTTTCACCATTGGCCTCAATGCGCTCCTAACATCCACGTGCAGACTCTACAAAAAGAGTGTTTCAAAGCTGTCCTATCAAAAGGAAGGTTCAACACTGTGAGCTGAATGCACCCATCACAAAGTAGTTTCTGATAATGCTTCTGTCTAGTTTTTATGTGATGAGATTTCCTTTTCCAGCATAGGTCTGAAAGCGCTAAAAATATCCACTTGTAGATTCTCCAAAAGTGTTTTTTTAAAACTGTTCGATAAAAAGGGAAAGTTCAAATCTGTGAGTTGAATGCACTCTTCACAAAAAGTTTCTGAGAATGCTTCTGTCTAGTTTTTTTGTGAAGATATTTCCTATTCCAGCATAGGCCTCAAAACGCTCCAAATATCCACTTGCAGATTCTACTAAGAGAGTGTTTCAAATCTGTTCTACCAAAAGGAAGGTTCAACACCGTGAGTTGAATGCACTCATCACAAAGAAGTTTCTGAGAACGTTTCTGTCTTGTCTGTATGTGAAGATATTTCTATTTCCATCATAGGCCTCAAATCGCTCCAAATATCCAGTTGCAGATTGTACAGAAAGGATGTTTCAAAACAGCTCTATCAAAAGGAATGTCCAACTCTGTAAGTTGAATGCATACATCACAAAGTACTTTCTGAGAATGCTTCTGTCTGCTTATCATGTGAAGATAATTCGTTTTCAAGCATAGGCCTCAAATCGCTCTAAATATCCACTTGCAGATTCTACAAAAAGAGTGTTTCAAAACTATTCTATCAAAAGGAAGTTTCAATCCTGTGAGTTGAATTTATGAGGCAAAGAGAAGTTTCTGAGAATGCTTCTGTCTAGTTTTTATGTGAAGATATTCCCTTTTCCAGCATTGGCCTCACATCGCTCCAAATATCCACTGGCAGATTCTACAAAAAGCGTGTTTCAAAACTGCTCTATCAAAAGGAAGGTTCAACACTGTGAGTTGAATGCACACATCACAAACAAGTTTCTGAGAATGCTTCTGTCTTGTTTTTATGTGAAGATATTTCATTTTCCTGCATAGGCCTCAAAGCGCTCCACATATACCCTTGCAAATACTACAAAAAGAGTGTTTCAAAACTGCTCTATGAAAAGGAAGGTTCACGTCTGTGAGATGAATGCACACATAAGAAAGACGTTTCTGAGAATGCTTCAATCTAGTTTTTATGTGAATTTATTTCCTTTTCCAGCATAGGCCTCAAAGCACTCCAAATATCCACTTGCAGATTCAACAAAAAGAGTGTTTCAAAACTCTTCTATCAAAAGGAAGGTTCAACTTTGTGAGTTGAATGCACTCATCAAAAAGAAGTTTCTGAGAATGCTTCAGTCTTGTTTGTATGTGAAGATATTTCTATTTCCATCATAAGCCTCAAATCGCTCCAAATATCCAATTGTAGGTTGTACAGAAAGGGTGTTTCAAAACAGCTCTATCAAAAGGAATGTTCAACTCTGTAAGTTGAATGCACACATCACAAAGAACTTTCTGAGAATGCTTCTGTCTACTTATCACATGAAGATATTTCATTTTCAAGCATAGGCCTCAAATCACTCTAAATATCCACTTGCAGATAGTACAAAAAGAGTGTTTCAAAACTATTCTATCAAAAGGAAGTTTCAGGTCTGTGAGTTGAATTTATGAGGCACAGAGAAGTTTCTGAGAATGCTTCTGTCTAGTTTTTATGTGAAGATATTCCCTTTTCCAGCATTGGTGTCACATCACTCCAAATATGCACTTGCAGATTCTACAAAAAGGGTGTTTCAAAAGTGCTCTATCAAAAGGAAGGTTCAACACTGTGATTTGAATGCACACATCGCAAACAAGTTTCTGAGAATGCTTCTGTCTTGTTTTTATGTGAAGATATTTCGTTTACCTGCATAGCTCTCAAAGCGCTCCACATATACCCCTGCAAATTCTACAAAAAGAGTGTTTCAAAACTGCTCTATCAAAAGGAAGGTTCACTTCTGTGAGTTGAATGCACACATAAGAAAGACGTTTCTTAGAATGCTTCAATCTAGTTTTTATGTGAATTTATTTCCTTTTCCAGTATAGGTCTCAAAGGGCTCCAAATATCCATTTGCAGATTCCACAAAAAGAGTGTTTCAAAACTCTTCTATCAAAAGGAAGGTTCAATTTTGTGAGTTGAATGCACTCATCAAAAAGAAGTTTCTGAGAATGCTTCTGTCTGGTTTTTATGTGAAGATATTTCCTTTTCCGGCATAGGCTTTAAAGCACTCCAAATATCCACTTGCAGATTCTACAAAAAGAATGCTTCAAAACTCTTCTATCAAAAGGAAGGTTCAACTTTGTGAGTTGAATGCTCTCATCACAAAGAAGTTTCTGAGAATGCTTCTGTCTATTTTTTATGTGAAGATATTTCCTTTTCCAACATAAGCATCAAAGCCCTCCAAGTATCCACTTACACAATCTACAAAGAAAGAGTTTCAAAACTGTTCTATCAAAAGGAATGTTCAACACTATCAGTTGAATGCACTCATCACAGAGAAGTTGCGGAGAATGCTTTTGTCTAATTTATAAGTGAAGATATTTCCTTTTCCATCATAGGCCTGAAATCGCTCCAAATATCCACTTGCAGATTCTACAAAAATAGTGTTTCAAAACTGTTCTATCAACAGGAAGGTTCAACAGTGTGAGTTGAATGCACGCACCACTAAGAAGTCTCTGAGAATTCTTCTGTCTAGTTTTAATGTGAAGATATTTCGTTTTCCAGCACAGCACTCAAACGCCCCAAATATCAAATTGCAGATACTACAAAAAGAGTGTTTCAAACCTGAACTATCAAAAGGAATGTTCAAGACTGTGAGTTGAATTCATAAAGCACAGGGAAGTTTCTGTCAATGCTTCTGTATAATTATTATGGGAAAATATCTCCTTTTCCAGCTTAGGCCTCAAGCGCTCCAAATATCCACTTGCCGCTACTACAGAATGGGTGTTTCAAAACTGCTGTATCAAAAGGAAGGTTCCACATGGTGAGTTGAATGCATACATCACAAAGAAGTTTCTGAGAATGCTTCTGTCTACTTTTTATGTGAAGATATTTCCTTTTCCAGCATAGGCCTCAAATTGTTCCAAACATCCACTTGCAGATTCTACAAAAAGAGTGTTCCAAAATTGCTCAATCAAAAGATGGTTCAAGTCTTTGAGTTGAATGCACTCATCACAAAGAAGTTTCTGAAATTGCTTCTGTCTAGTTTTTCTGTGAAGATATTTCCTTTTCCAGCATAGCGCTCAAGGCGCCCCAAATATCAACTGGCAGACACTACAAAAAGAGTGTTTCAAACCTGAGTTATCAAAAGGAATGTTCAAGTCTGTGAGATGAATTCATAAAGCACAGGGAAGTTTCTGATAATGCTTCAGTCTAATTTTTATGTGAAGATATTTCCTTTTCCAGCATAGGCCTCAAGCGCTCCAAATAAACACTTGCAGATTCTACAGAAAGGGTGTTTCAAAACTTCTCTATCAAAAAGAAGGTTCAACTCTGTTAGTTGAATGCATACATCACAAAGAAGTGTCTGAGAATGCTTCTGTCTATTTTTTATGTGGATATATTTCCTTTTCCAGCATAGGCCTCAAATTGCTCCAAACATCCACTTGCAGATTCCACAAAAAAGTTTTTCAAAATTGCTCTATCAAAAGAAGGTTCAAGTCTTTGAGTTGAATGCACTCATCACAAAGAATTTTCTGAGATTTTTTCTGTCTATTTTTTATGTGAAGATATTTCCTTTTCCAGCATAGGCCTCAAAGCCCTCAAAACATCCACTTGCAGATTCTATAAAAAGAATGTTTCAGAACTGTTCTATCAAAAGGAAGGTTCAATTCTGTGAGTTGAATGCATTCATCAAAAAGAAGTTTCTGAGAGTACTACTGTCTAGTTTTTAGGTGAAAATATTCCCTTTTCCAGTGTAGGCCTCATAGCACTCCAAATATCCACTTGCAGATTCTACAAAAGGAGTGTTCCAAAACTGCTCTATCAAAAGGAAGGTTCAAGTCTGTGAGTTGAAGGCACTCATCACGGATATTCCCTTTTCCAACGTAGGCCTCAAAGAGCTCCAAATATCCACTTGCAGATGCCATAAAAAGAGTGTTTCAAAAATGTTCTGTCAAATGGAAGTTTCAACTCTGTGATTTGAATGCACTCATCACCAAGAAGTTTCTGAGAATGCTTCTGTCTAGTTTCTATGTGATGATATTTCCTTTTTCAACATAGAACACAAAGCAGTCCAAATATCCACTTGCAGATTCTACAATAACAGTATTTCAAAACTGCTCTATCAAAAGAAAGGTTCAAGTCTGTGAGTTGAATGCATAAATCACAGGGAAGTTTCTGTGAATGCTTCTTTAATATTTTTATGTGAAGATTTTCCCTTTTCCAGCATAGTCCTCAAATATCTCCAAATATCCACTGGCAGATTCTACAAAAAGTGTGTTTCAAAACTGCTCTATCAAAACGAATGTTCAACTCTGTGAGTTGAAAGCACACATTACAAAGAAGTTTCTGAGAATGCTTCTGTCTAGTTTTTACGTGAGGATATTTCCTTTTACAGCATGGGTCTCAAAGGACTCCAAATATACCCTTGAAGATTCTACAAAGAGAACTTTTCAAAACTGTTCTATCAAAAGGAAGGTTCATCTCTGTGAGTTCAATGCACTGATCACAGAGAAGTTTCTGATAATACTTCTGTCTAGTTTTTATTTGAAGATATTTCCCTTTCCAGCATAGGCCTCAAAGCACTCCAAATATCCACTTGCAGATTCTACAAAAAGTGTCTTACAAAACAGCTCTATGAAAAGGAAGGTTCAAGTCTGTGAGTTGAACGCACTCATAACAAAGAAGTTTCTGAGAATGCTTCTGTCTAGTTTTTATATGAAGATACTTCCTCTTCCATCATAGGCCTAAATGAGCCCAAATATCCACTTGCAGATTCTACAAAGGGAGTGTTTCAAAACTGTTCTATGAAAAGAAAGGTTCAACTCTGCGAGTTCAATGCACTCATCACAAAGTACTGTCTGAGAATGCTTTTGTCTATTTTTTATGTGAAGATATTTCCCTTTCCAACATAGGCATCAAAGCGCTCCAAATATCCAAATGCAGATTCCACAAAAAGAGTGTTTCAAAACAGCTCTATCAAAAGGAAAGTTCAAGTCTGTCAGTTGAATGCACTCATCATGAAGAAGTTTCTGAGAATGCCTCAGCTTAATTTTTATGTGAAGATATTACCTTTTCTAGCATAGGCCTCAAAGCGCTCCAAATATCCACTTGCAGATACTACAAAACGAGTGTTTCAAAACTGCTCTGTCAAAAGGAAGGTTCAAGTCTGTGAGTTGAATGCACTCATCTCAAAGAACTTTCTGAGAATGCTTCTGCTTAGCTGTTATGTGAAGATGTTTCCTTTTCCTGCATAGGCCTGTAAGCGCTCCAAATATCCACTTGCAGATTGTACAAAAAGAGTGTTTCAAAACTGTTCTATAAAAGGGAAAGTTCAACTCTGTGAGTTCAATGCTCTCATCACAGAGAAATTTCTGAGAATGCTTCTGTCTAGTTTTTATATGAAGATATTTCCTTTTCCATCATAGGCCTCAAAACGCTCCAAATATGCACTTGCAGATTCTACAAAAAGGGTGTTTCAAAACTGTTCTATCAAAAGTAATGTTCAACTCTGTGAGATGAATGCCCTCATCATAAAGAAGTTTCTGAGAATGTTTCTGTCTAGTTTTTATGTGAAGATATTTCCTTTTCCAGCATAGGCCTCAAATCGCTCCAAATATCCACATGTAGATTCTACAATAAGAGTTTTTCGAAACTGCTCTATCAAAAGGAAGGTTCAAGTCTGTGAGTTAAATGCCTAAAGCAAAGTGAAATTTTTGAGAATGCTTCTGTCTACATTTTCTGTGAAGATATTCCCTTTTCCAGCAAAGGTCAGAAAGCGCTCCAAATATCCACTTGCAGATTCTACAAAATGTGTGTTTCAAAACTGCTCTATCAAAGGAAACTTCAAGTCTTTGAGTTGAATTCATAAAGCACAGGGAAGTTTCTTAGAATGCTTCTGTCTAGTTTTTATGTGAAGACATTCCCTTTTCCAGCATAGGCCAGAAAATGCTCCAAATATCCACTTGCAGATTCTATAAAAAGTGTTCCAAAACTACTCAATCAAAAGGAAAGTTCAAGTCTGTGAGTTGAATTCATAAAGCACAGGGAAATTTCTTAGAATGCTTCTGTCAAGTTTTTATGTGAAGATATTTCCTTTTCCATCATAGGCCTCAAATCGATCCAAATATCCACTTTCAGATTCTACAAAAAGGGTGTTTCAAAACTTCTCTACCTAAAGGAAGGTTCAACTCTGTGAGTTGAGTGCACACATCACAAAGAAGTTTCTGAGAATGCTTCTGTCTAGTTTTTATGTGAAGACACTTCCTTTTCCAGCATAGGCCTCAAAGCGCTCCAAATATCCAATTGCAGATTCCACAAAAGGAGTGTCTCAAAACGACTCTATCAAAAGGAAAGTTCAAGTCTGTCAGTTGAATGCACTCATCATGAAGAAGTTTCTGAGAATGCTTCAGCTTAATTTTTATGTGAAGATATTTCCTTCTCCAGCATAGACCTCAAAGCTGTCCAAATATCCACTTGCAGTTTCTTCAGTAAGAGTGTTTCAAAACTGTTCTATCAAAGGGAAAGTCCAAGTCTGTGAGATAAATGCATAACACACAGGAAGTTTCTGATAAGGCTTCTGTCTTGATTTTATGTGAAGATATTCCCTTTTACAGCATAGGCCTCAAAGCGCTCCAAATATCCACTTGCAGATTCTACAAAAAGAGTGTTTCAAAACTGCTCTATCAAAAGGAAGGTTCAAGTCTGTGAGTTGAATTCATAAAGCACAGGGTAGTTTCTGAGAATGTTTCTGTCTAGTTCTTATGTGAAGATATTTCCTTTTCCAATATAGGCCTCAAAGCTCTCCAAATATACACTTGCAGATCCCATAAAAAGGGTGTTTCAAAACTGCTCTATCAAAAGGAAGGTTCAACACTGTTAGTTGAATGCGCACATCACAAAGAAGTTTCTGAGAATGCTTCTGTCTAGTTTTTATGTGAAGATATTTCCTTTTCCAGCATAGTCCCCAAAGCTCCCCAAATATACACTTGCAGATTCTACAAGGAGAATGTTTCAAAACTGTTCTCTGAAAAGGAAGGTTCAACTGTGTGAGTTGAATGCACTCATTGCAGAAAATTTTCTGAGAATGTTCTGTGTTGTTTTTATGTGATAATATTTCCTTTTCCAACATCGGCCTCTACATGTTCCACATATCCACTTGCAGATTCTACAAAGAGTATTTCAAAACTGCTCTATGGAAAGGAAGGTCCAAGTCTGTGAATTTAATGCACTCATCAAAAGATGTTTGTGAGAATGCTTCTGTCTAGTTTTTATGTGAAGATATTTCCTTTTCCAGCATCAGCCCCAAAGCGCTCCAAATATGCACTTGCAGATTCTACAAAGAGAGTTTTCCAAAACTGTTCTACCAAAACGAAAGTTCAACCCTGTGAGTTGAATGCACACATCACAAAGAAGTTTTGGAGAAAGCTTCTACTTAATTTTTGTAAGAAGATGTTTCCTTTTCCATCATAGGCCTCAAAGCACTCCAAACATGCACTTGCAGATTCTACAAAAGGATTGTTTAAAACTGCTCTATGAAAAGTTAGGTTTAAGTCTGTGAGTTAAATGGACACATCACAGATACTTCCTTTTCCATCATAGACCTCAAAGCACTCTATATATCCACCTGCAGATTCTTTATAAAGAGGGTTTCAAAACTGTTCTATTAAAAAGAGGGTTCAACTCTGTGAGTTGAAAGCACTCATAACAAAGAATTTGATGAGAATACTTCTGTCTAGTTTTTATGTGAAGATATTTAATTTTCCAACATAGGCCTCAAAGCGCTCCAAATGTCCACTTGCAGACTCTACAAAAAGATTGTTACAAAACTGCTCTAACAAAAGGAAGGTTCAAGTCTGGGAGTTGAATGCACTCATCACAAAGAAGTTTCTGAGAATGCTTCTGCTTATTTTTCATGTGAAGATATTTCCATTTCCAGCATAGGCCTCAGAGTGCTCCAAATATCCACTTGCAGATTGTACAAAAACAGTGTTTCAAAACTGTTCTTTCAAAAGGAAGGTCAGCTCTGTGAGTTGAATGCACTTATCACAGAGAAGTTTCTGAGAATGCTTCTGTCTAGTTTTTATGTGAAGATATTTCCTTTTCCATCGTAGGCCCCAAAGTGCTCCAAATATCCACTTCCAGATTCTACAAAAAGAGTGTTTCAAAACTTTTCTATCAAAAGGAAGTTTCAACTCTGTGAGTTTAATGCACTCATCACAAAGAATTTTCTGAGAATGCTTCAGACTAGTCTTTATGTGAAGATATTTCCTTTTCCAGCATAGGCCTCAATGTGCTCAAAATATCCACTTGGAGATTCTAGAAAAAGAGTGCTTCAGAACTGTTCTATCAAAAGGAAGGTTCAAATTTGTGAGTGAAATGCACTCATCAGAAGGTAGTTTTTCAGAATTCTTCTGACTATTTTTAATGTGAAGATGTTTCCATTTCCAGCATAGGCCTCAAAGCGCTCCAAATATCCACTTGGAGATTCTACAAAAAGAGTGTTTCAAAACTGCTCTATCAAAAGGAAGGTTCAAGTCTGTGAGTTGAATGCACTCATCACAAAGGAGTTTTGGAGAATGCTTCTGTCTATTTTTTATGTGAAGATATATCCTTTTAAAGTGTACACCTGAAAGTGCTCCAAATATCCACTTGCAGATACTACAAAGAGAGTGTTTCAAATCTGTTACATCAAAAGGAAGGTTCAACTCTGTGAGTTGAATGCACTCATCACAGAGAAGTTTCTGAGACTGCTTCTGTCTGGTTTTTATGTGAAGATATTACCATTTCCATCATAGTTCTCAATGCACTCCAAATATTCATTTGCAGATTCTGCAAAAATAGTGTTTCAAAACTGTTCTATCAAAGGGAAGGTTCAACTCCGTGAGTTGAATGCATGCATCACAAAGAAGTTTCTGAGAATACTTCTGTCTAGTTTTTATGTGAAGATACTTACTTTTCCAGCCTAGGCTTCAAATCCCTCCAAATATTCACTTGTAGATGCTACAAAAAGAGTGTTTCAAAAGTGCTCTATGAAAAGGAAGTTTCAGATCTGTTAGTTGAATGCACTCATCATAAAGAAGTTTCTGAGAATGCTTCTGCTTAGTTTTTATGTGAAGATATTTCCCTTTACTGTATAGGCCTCAAAGCACTCCAAATATTCACTTGCAGATTGTTCAAAAGAGTGTTTCAAAACCGTTCTGTGAAAAGGAAGGTTCAACTCTATGAGTTGAATGCAGTCGTCACAGAGAAGTTTCTGAGAATTCTTTTCTCTAGTTTTTATGAGAAGGTATTTCCTTTTCCATCATAAGCCCCAAAGTTTTCCAAATATCCACTTGCAGATTCTACAAAAAGAGTGTTTCAAAACTGTTCTATCCAAAGGAAGGTGCAACTCTTTGAGTTGAATGCACTCATCACAAAGAAGTTTCTGAAAATCCTTTTGTCTATTTTTTATGTGAAGATATATCCTTTTCCAGCATAGGCCTCAAAGCCCTCCCAATATCCACTTGCAGATTCTACAAAAAGAATGTTTGAAAACTGCTCTATCAAAAGAATGGTTTAAGCCTGTGATTTGAATTCACTCATCACAAAGAAGTTTCTTAGAATGCTTCTGTCAATTTTTTGTGTGAAGTTATTTCCGTTTCCAGAATAGGCCTCAAAGTGCTCCAAATATCCACTTGCAGATCCTACAAAAAGAGTGTTTCAAAACTGCTCTATTAAAAGGAAAGTTCAAGTCTGTAAGTTGAATGTGTAAAGCACAGTGAAGTTTCTGAGAATGATTCTCTCTAGTTTTAATGTGAAGATATTTCCTTTTCCAGCATAGGCCTCAAAGTGCTCCAAATATTCAGTTGCAGATTCCACAAAAACGGTGTTTCAAAACTGCTATATCAAATGGAAGGTTCAACTACGTTAGTTGAATGCACTCATCACAAAGATGTTTCTGAGAATGCTTCTGTCTAGTTTTTATGTAGAGATGTTTCCTTTTCCAGCATAGGCCCAAAAGCGCTCCAAATATCCACTTGCAGATTTTAAAAAGGGTTGTTTCAAAAGTGCTCTATCAAAAGGAAGTTTAAACTCTGTGAGTTGAATGCACTCATCTCAAAGAAGTTTCTGAAAATGCTTCTGTCTAGTTTTTATGTGAAGATATTTACTTTTCCAGTATAGGCCTCAAAGCGCTCCAAATATCCACTTGCAGATTCTACAAAGGGGTGTTTCCAAACTGCACTATCAAAAGTATGGTTTAACTCTGTGAGTTGAATGCACACATCACAAAGAAGTTTCTGATAATGCTTCTGTTTAGTTTTTATGTGAATATATTTCGTTTTCCAGCACAGGCCTTAAATTGCTCCAAATATCCACTTGCAGATTCTACAAAAATGGTGTTCCAAAGCTGCTCAATCAAAAGGAAGGTTCAATCTGTGAGTTGAATACAATCATTACAGAGAAGTTCCTTGGAAAGCTTCTTTCTAGTTTTTATGAGAAGATATTTCCTTTTCCATCATAGGCTTTAAAGTGCTCCTAATATCCACATGCAGATTCTACAAAAAGAGTGTTTCAAAACACTTCTATGAAAACGAAGGTTCAACTGTGTGAGTTGAATGCACTCATCACAAAGAAGTCTCTGAGAATGCTTCTGTCTAGTTTTTGTGTGAAGATATTTTCTTTTCTAGCATAGGCCACAAAGCCCTCCAATTATAAATTGCTGATCCTACAAAAAGTGTGTTTCAAATCTCTTCTATCAATAGGAAAGTTCAACTCTGTGAGTTGAATGCACTCATCACAGAGAACTTTCTGAGAATGCATCTGTCTAGTTTTTATGGACGATATTTCTTTTTCCATCATACGTCTCAAAGCGTTCCAAATATAAACTTACAGATTGAACAAAAAGACTGTTTCAAAACTGTCCTATCAAAAAGAAGATTGAACTCTGCGAGTTGAATGCACTCATCACAAAGCAGTTTCTGAGAATGTTTCTGTCTAGTTTTTGTGTGAAGATATTTCCTTTTCCAGCATAGTCCCCAAAGCACTCCAAATATCCACTTGCAGATTCTACAAAGAGAGTGTTTCCAAAGTATTCTATCAAAAGGAAGGTTCAACTCTGTCAGTTTAATGCACTGTTTCTGAGAATACTTCTGTCTAGTTTTTATGTGAAGATATTTCCTTTTCCCGCATAGACCGCAAAGCGCTCCAAATATCCACTTGCAGATTGTACGAAAAGGGTGTTTCAAAACTGCTATCAAAAGGAAGGTTCAATTCTGTGAGTTGAATGTACACATCACAAAATAGTTTCTGAGAATGCTTCTGTCTAGTTTTTATGTGAAGATATTTCATTTTCCAGCATTGGCCTCAAAGCGCTCCAAATATCCATTTGCAGATTCTACAAAAAGGGTGGTTCAAATCTGCTCTGTCAAAAGTAAGCTTCAACTCTGTGAATTGAATGCACACATCTCAATGAAGTTTCTGAGAATGCTTCTGTTTAGTTTTTATGTGAAGATATTTCCTTTTCCAGCTTAGGCCTCAAAGCATTCAATCTATCCACTTGCAGAATCAACTAAAAGTGTGTTTCAAAACTGCTGATTCAAAAGCAAGGTTCAACTCTGTGAGTTGAATGCGCACATCACAAAGAAGTTTCTGAAAATGCTTCTGTCTAGTTTTTATGTGAAGATATTTTCTTTTATAGCATAGGCCTCATAGCGCTCCAAATGTCCACCTTCAGATTCTACCAAAAGAGTTTTTCAAAACTGCTCTATCAAAAGGAAAGTTCAACTCTGTGAGTTGAATGCAATCATCACAAAGATGTTTCTGAGAATTCTTCTGTATAACTTTTATGTGAAGACATTTCGTTTTCGAGCATAGGCCTCATAGCGCTCCAAATATCCACTTGCAGATTCTACAAAAAGAGTGTTTCAAAACTTTTCTATCAAAAGAAAATTTCAACTGAGGGAGTTCAATGCACTCATCACAGAGAAGTTTATGAGAATGCTTCTGTCTAGTTTTTATGTGAAGATATTTCTTTTTCCTTTATAGGCCTCAAAGCACTCCAAATATCCACTTGCAGATTCTACAAAAAGAGTGGTTCAAAACCGTTCTATCAAAAGGAAGGTTCAACTCTGTGAGTTGAATGCACTCATCAAAAAGAAGTTTCCGATAGAGCTTCTGTCTTGTTTTTATGTGAAGATATTTCCTATTCCAGCATAGGCATGAAAGTGCTCTAAGTATCGACTTGCAGATTCTACAAAAAGAGTGTTTCAAATCTGCTCTATCAAAAGGCAGGTTCAAGCCTGTAAGTTGAATGCACACATCTCAAAGAAGTGTCTGAGAATGCTTCAATCTAGTTTTTATGTGAAGTTGTTTCCTTTTCCAGCAAAGGCCTCAAAGCGCTCCAAATAATAACTTGGAGATTCTACACAAAGAATGTTTCAAAAGTGTTCTACCAAAAGGAAGGTTCACCTCTGTGAGGTGAATGTGCACATCACAAAGAAGTTTCTCAGAATGCTTCTGTCTAGTCTTTATGTGAAAATATTTCCTTTTGCAGCATAGGCCTCAAAAAGCTGCAAATATCCACGTGCATATTCTATAAAAAGAGTGTTTCAAAATTGTTGCGTGAAAAGAAAAGTACAACTCTGTAAGGTGAATGCATTCATCACAGAGAAGATTCTGAAAATGCTTCTGTCTAGTTTTTATGTGAAGATATTTCCTTTTCAATCATAAGCCTCAAAGTGCTCCAAGTATCCACTTGAAGATTCTGAAAAAAGAGTGTTTCAAATTTCCTCTATCAAAAGGATGGTTCAACTCTGTCAATTGAATGCAGTCATCACAAAGAAGTTTCTTAGAATGCTTCCAACGAGTTTTTATGTGAAGATATTTTCCTTTCTATCATAGGCCTCGAAGTGCTCCAAATATCCACGTGTAGATTCTACAAACAGAGTGTTTTAAAACTGCTGCATCAAAAGGAAAGTTCAAGTCTGTGAGTTGAATGCATAAAGCAGAGGGAAGTTTCTGAGAATGCTTCTCTCTAGTTTTTATGTGAAGATATTTCCTTTTCCAGCATAGGTCTCAAAGCACTCCAAATATCCACTTGCAGATTCCACAAAAATGGTGTTTCAAAACTGCTATATCAAATGGAAAGTTCAACTCCTTTAGTTGAATGCACTTATCACATAGAAGTTTCTGAGAATGCTTCTGTCTAGTTTTTATGTCATGATATTTCCTTTTCCAGCATAGGCCTCAAAGCGCTCCAAATATCCACTTGCAGATACTACAAAAAGGGTGTTTCGAAACTCCTCTATCAAAAGTAAGGTTCAATACTGTGAGTTGAATGCACACATCACAAAGAAGTTTCTTAGAATGCTTCTGTTTAGTTTTTATGTGAAGATATTTCCTTTTCCAGCATAGGCCTCAAAACATTCCAAATATCCACTTGCAGATTCTATAAAAAGTGTGTTTCAAAACTGCTGTTTCAACACGAAGTTTCAACTCTGTGAGTTGAATGTGCACATCACAAAGAAGTTTCTGAGAATGCTTCTGTCTACTTTTTATGTGAAGATATTTCCTTTTCTTGCATAGGCCTCATAGCGCTCCAAATATCCACTTTCAGATTCTGCCAAAAGAGTGTTTCAAAACTGCTCTATTAAAAGAAATTTCAAGTCTGTGAGTTAAATGCATTCATCATAAAGATGTTTCTGTGAATTCTTCAATCTAGTTTTTTGTGAACATATTTCCTTTTCCAGCTTAGGTCTCAAAGCGCTCAAAATATCCACTTGCAGATCCTACAAAAAGAGTGTTTCAAAACTGTTCTATCAAAAGAAAGGTTCAACTAAGGGAGTTCAATGCACTCATCATAGAAAAGTTTCTGAGAATACTGCTGTCTAGTTTTTATGTGAAGATATTTCCTTTTCCAGAATAGGCCTCAAAGCACTCCAAATATCCACTTGCAGATTCTACAAAAAGAGTGTTTCAAAACTGCTCTTTCAAAAGGAACGCTCACCTCTGTGAATTGAATGTCCTCATCACAAAGAAGTTTCTGAGGATTCTTCTGTCTAGTTTTTATGTGAAGATATTTCCGTTTCCAGCATAGGCCTCAAAGTGCTCCAAATATCCACTTGCAGATTCTACAAAAAGAGGGTTTCAAAACTGCTCTATCAAAAGGAAGGCTCAAATTGGTGAGATGAATGCATTCATCACAAAGAAGTTTCTGAGAATGCTACTGTCTAGTTTTAATGTGAAGATATTTCCTTTTCCAGCATAGACCTCAAAATGCTCCAAATATCCACTGGCAGATTGTTGAAACAGAGTGTTTCAACACTGTCCTATCAGAAGGAGGGTTCAACTCTGAGAGTTGAATGGACTCATCACATAGAAGTTTCCCAGAATCCTTCTGTTTAGTTTTTATGTGAAGATGTTTCCATTTCCAGTATAGGCCTCAAAGAGCTCCAAATATCCACTTGCAGATTTTACAGAAAGGGTGTTTCAAAGCTGCTCTATGAAAAGGAATTTTAAACTCTGTGAGTTGAATGCACTCATCACAAAGAAGTTACTCATAATGCTTCTGTCTAGTTTTAATTTGTAGATATTTAATTTTCCAGTATAGGCCTCCAAGCGCTCCAAATATCCACTAGCAGATACTACAAAAAGGGTGTTTCAAAACTGCTCTATCAAAAGTATGGTTCACCTCTGTGAGTTGAATGCACATATAACAAAGAAGTTTCTGAAATGCTTCTGTTTTGTTTTCATGAGAAAATATTTCCTTTTCCATCATAGGCCTCAAACCGCTCCAAATATCCACCTGCAGATTCTACAAAAAGTGCGTTTGAAAACTATTCTATCAAAAGGAAAGCTCAACTCTGTGGGTTGAAAGCACTCATCACAGAGAACTTTCTGAGAATGCATCTGTCTATTTTTTAAGAGAAGATATTTACTTTTCGAGCATAGGCCTCAAAGCATTCCAAACATCCACTTGCAGATTCTACTAAAAGTGTGTTTCAAAACTGCTGTTTCAAAAGTAAGGTTCAACTCTGTGAGTTGAATGCACACATCCAAAAGAAGTTTCTGAGAATGCTTCTTTCTAGTTTTTATGTGAAGATATTCAATTTTCTGGCATAAGCCTCATAGCACTCCAAATATCCACTTTGAGATTCTACCAAAAGAATTTTTCAAAACTGCTCTATCAAAAGGAAAGTTCAAGTCTGTGAGTTGAATGCACTCAACACAAAAATATTTCTGAGAATTCTTCTGTCTAGTTATTATGTGAAGATATTTCCTTTTCCAGCATAGGCCTCAAAACGCTCCTAATATCCACTTGCAGATTCTACAAAAAGAGTGTTTCAAAACTTTTCTATGAAAAGGAAGGTTCAACTCTGTGAGTTGAATGCACTCATAAAAAAGAAATTTTCGTGAATGCTTCTGTCTTGTTTCTATGTGATGATATTTCCTTTTCCAGCGTAGGCCTCATAGTGCCCCAAATATCCACTTGCAGATCCGACAAAAAGAGTGTTTCAAAATTTCTCTATCAAAAGGAAGGCTTAACTCTGTGAGGTGAATGCGCTCATCACAAAGAAGCTTCTGAGAATGATTCTGTCTAATTTTTGTGTGAAGATATTTCCTTAACCAGCATAGGCCTCAAAGCACTCCAAATATAAACTTGTAGATTCTACAAAAAGAGTGTTTCACAACTGCTCTATTTAAAGGAAGTCTCACCTTTGTGAGATGAATGTGCTCATCACAAACAAGTTTCTGAGCATCCTACTGTCTAGTTTTTTTATAAAGATATAACCCTTTCCAGGATAGGCCACATATCGCTCCAAATATCCAACTGCAGATTCTACAAAAAGAGTGTTTCAAAACTGTTCTTTCAAAAGGAAGGTTCAACTCTGAGATTTGAATGCACTCATCACATAGAAGTTTATCAGAATGCTTCTGTCTAATTTTTATGTGAAGATACTTCCTTTTCCATCACTGGCATCAAAGCACTAAAAGTATCCACTTGCAGATTTTATAAAAGGGGTGTTTCAAAACTGCTCTTAAAAATCAAAGTTAAACTCTGTGAGTTCAACTCACTCATCACAAAGAAGTTTCTGAGAATGCTTCCATCTAGTTTTTATGTGAAGATATTTAATTTTCCAGTATAGGCCTCAAAGCACTGAAAATATCAACTTGCAGAGCCTACCAAAAGGGTGTTTCAAAACTGCTCTATCAAAAGTATGGTTCAACTCTGTGAGTAGAATGCACACATCACAAAGAAGTTGGTGAGGATGCTTCTGTTTCGTTTTTATGTGAAGTTATTTCCTTTTACCGCATAAGCCTCAAAGTGCTCCAAATATACACTTGCAGATTCTGTAAAAACAGTGATGCAAAACTGTTCTATCAAAAGGAAGGTCCAAATTTTAGAGTTTAATGCCCACATCATAAAGAAGTTTCTGAGAATGCTTCTGTTTAGTTTTTCTCTGAAGACATTTCCTTTTCCAGCATAGGCCTCAAAGCATTCCAAATATCCACTTGCAGATTCTACTAAAAGTGTGTTTGAAAACTGCTGTTTCAAAAGGAAGTTTCAACTCTGTGAGTTGAATGCGCCCATCATAAACAAGTTTCTGAGAAAGCTTCTGTCTAGTTTTTATGTGAAGATATTTCCTTTTCCAGCAAAGGCCTCATAGCACTCCAAATATCCACTTTCAGATTCCACTAAAAGAGTATTTCAAACTGCTCTATCAAAAGGAAAGTTCAATTCCGTGAATTGAATGCACTCATCATAAAGATATTTTTGAGAATTCTTCTGTCTAGTTTTTATGTGAAGATATTTCCTTTTCCAGGGTAGGCCTCAACGTGCTGCAAAAATCCACTTACAGATTCTACAATAAAGAGTGTTTCAAAACTGTCCTATCAAAAGAAAGTTTCAACTCAGTGAGTTCAATGCAATCATCACAAAGAAGGTTCTGAGAATGCTTCTGTCTAGTTTTTATGTGAAGATATTTCCTTTTCCAGCATAGGCCTCAAAGGGCTACAAATATCCACTTGCAGTTTCTACAAAAAGGGTGTTTCAAAACTGCTCTGTCAAAAGGAATGGTCGATTCTGTGAGTTGAATGCTCACATTACAAAGAAGTTTCTGAGAATGCATCAGTCTAGTTTTTATGTGAAGTTATTTCCTTTTCCAGGATACACCTCAAACTGCTCAAAATATCCAGCTGTAGATTCTAAAAAAAGAGTGTTTCAAACCTGCGCTGTCAAAGGTAAGGTTCAACTCTTTGATTTGAATGCATAAAGCACAGGGAAGTTTCTCAGAATGCTTCTGTCAAGTTCTTCTGTGAAGATATTCCTTTTTCCGGTGTTGGCCTCAAAGCACTCCAAATATCCACCTGCAGATTTTACAAAAAGTGTGCTTCAAAACCGCATTATCAAAACAAAGGTTCAAATCCATGAGTTGAATGCACTCATCACTAAGAAGTTTCTGAGAATGCTTCAGTCTAGTTTTTATGTGAAGATATTTTCTTTTCCAGCATAGGCCTCAAAGCGCTCAAAGTATCCACTTGCTGATTCTGAAAAAAGGGTGTTTCAAAACTGCTCCATCAAAAATACTGTTCAACTCTGTGAACTGAATGCACACATCACAAAGAATTTTCTGAGAATCCTTTTGTTTAGTTTTTATGTGAAGGTATTTCCTTTTCCAGCATAGGCCTCAATGAGCTCCAAATATTCACTTGCAGATTCTACAAAAAGGGTGTTTCAAAACTGCTCTATCAAAGGGAAGGTTCAACTCTTTGACTTCAATGCACTCATCTCAGAGAAGTTTCTGAGCATGGTTCTGTCTAGTTTTTATGTAAAGATATTTTCTTTTCCATCATCTGCCTCAAAGCTCTCCAAATATCCACTTGCAGATTCTACAAAAAGAGTGTTTCAAAACTGCTCTTTCAAAAGGAAGGTTCAAGTCCGTGAGGCGAATCCACTCATCACAAATGTTTCTGAGAATGGTTCTGCTTAGTTTTTATGGGAAGATATTTCCTTTTCCAGCACAGGCCTCAAAGCACTCCAAATAATCTCTTGTAGACTCTACAAGGAGAGTGCTTCAAAACTGTTCTATGAAAAAGTATGTTGATCCCTGTGAGTTGAATGCAATCATCAAAGAGAAGTGTCTGAGAATGCTTCCATCTAGTTTTCATGTGAAGATATTTCCTTTTCCAGCATAGGCCTCAAAGTGCTCAAATATCCACTTGCAGATTCTACAAAAAGAGTGTTTCAAAACTGTTCTATCAAAAGGAAAGTTCATCTCTGTGAGTTGAATGCAGTCATCACAATGAAGTTTCTGAGAATGCTTTTGTCTAATTTTTACGTGAGGATATTTCCTTTTACAGCATAGGCTTCAAAGCCCTCCAAATATCTACTTGCAGACACTGCAAAAAGAGTGTTTCAAATCTGCTCTTTCAAAAGGAAGGTTCAAGACTGTGAGTGGAATGCATAAAGTGCAGGGAAGTTTCTCAGAATGCTTCTGCCTAGTTTTTATGTGAAGACATTCCTTTTTCCAGCATAGGCCTCAAATCTCTCCAAATGTCCACTTGCGGATTCTATAAAAAGGGTGTTTCAAAACTGCTCTATCAAAAGGAAGGTTCTATTCTGTTAGTTTAATGTAGTCATCACAAAGAAGTCGCTGAGGCTGCTTCAGTCTAGTTTTTATATGAAGATATTTCCTTTTCGAGCATAGGCCTCAAAGCCTTCCAAATATCCACTTGCAGATTCTACAAAAAGAGTGTTTCCAAACTGTTCAATCAAAAGGATGTTTCAACTCTGTGAATTGAATGCACATATCACAAAGAAGTTTCTGAGAACACTTCCATTTAGATTTTATGTGTAGATATTTCCTTTTCCATCATAAGCCTCAAAGAGCTCCAAATATCCACTTTCAGATTCTACAAAAATAGTGTTTCACAACTGTTCTATCAAAAGGAAGGTTCAACACTGTGAGCTGAATGCATTCATCACAAAGAAGTTTCTGAGAAGGCCTCTGTCCAGTTTTTCAAAGCACTCCAAATATCCACTTGCAGTTTCTACAAAAAGAGTGTTTTAAATCTGCTCTTTCAAAAGGAAGGTTCAAGTCTGTGGGTTGAATGCATAAAGCACAGGGAAGTTTCTGAGAATGCTTCCGTCTAGTTTTTATGTGAAGATATTCCCTTTTAAAGCACAGGCCTCAAATCGCTCCAAATATCCACTTGAAGATTCTACAAAAAGGGTGTTTCAAAACTGTGCTACCAAAAGGAAAGTTCTGCTCTGTTAGATGAATGCACACATCACAAAGAAGTTTCAGAGAATGCTTCTGTCTAGTTTTTATCTGAAGATATTTTCTTTTCCAACTTAGGCCTCAAAGCACACAAAATATCCACTTGCGGATCTATAAAAAGTGTGTTTCAAAACTTCTCTGTCAAAAGGAAGGTTCAAGTCTGTGAGTACAATGCACTCATCATAGAGATGTTTCAGAGAATGCTTCTGTATAGCTTTTAGGCGAAAATATTTCCTTTTCCAGTGTAGGCCTCATAGCGCTCCAAATATCCACTTGCAGATTCTACAAAAAGAGTGTGTCAAAACTGCTCTATCAAAAGGAAGGTTTAAGTTTGTGAGTTGAATTCACTCATCAATAAGAACTTTGTGAGAATGCTTCTGCTTAGTTTTTATGAGAACATATTTCCATTTCCAGCATAGGTCCCAAAGCGCTCCAAGTATCCACTTTCAGATTCTATAAAGAGAGTGTTTCAAAACCAGTCTATCAAAAGGAAGGTTCACCTCTGTGAATTGAATGCACTCATCACAGAGAAGTTTCTGAGAATGCTTCTGTCTAGTTTTTATGTGAAGATATTTCCTTTTCCAGCATTGGCATCAAAACACTCCAAATATCCACTTGCAGATTCTACAAAAAGAGTGTTACAAAACTGTTCTAACAAAAGGAAGTTTCAACTCTGTGAGTTCAATGCACTCATCTCAAAGAAGTTTCTGAGAATGCTTCTGTCTAGTTTTTAGGTGAAGATATTTCCTTTTTCATCATAGGCCTCAAATCTCTTCAAATATCCACTTGCAGATACTACAAAAAGAGTGTTTCAAAACTGCTCAATGAAAAGGAAGGTTCAAGTCTGTGAGTTGAATGCATAAAGCATGGGGAAATTTCTGAGAATTCTTCTCTCTAGTTTTTATGTGAAGATATTCCCTTTTTGCAGCATAGGCCTCAAATCGCTCCAAATATGCACTTGCAGATTCTACAAAAAGAGTGTTTCAAAACTCTTCTATCAAAAGGAAAGTTCAACCCTGTGAGTTGAATGCACTCATCACAAATAAATTTCTGAGAATGCTTCTGTCTAGTTTTTATGTGAAGATATTTCCTTTTCCAGCATAGACCTCAGAATGCTCCAAATATCCACTTGCAGATTCTACAAAAAGACGTTTCAAAACTGTTCTATCAAAAGGAAAGTTCAACTCGGTGAGTTAAATGCACTCATCACAAAGAAATTTCTGAGAATGCTTTTGTCTAATATTTCTGTGAGGATATTTCCTTTTCCATCATAGGCCTCAAAGCGCTCCAAATATGCACTTGCAGTTTCTACAAAAAGAGTGTTTCAAATCTGATCTTTCAAAAAGAAGGTTCAAGAGTGTGAGTTGAATCCACAAAGCGCAGGGAAGTTTCTCAGAATGCTTCTGTCTGGTTTTTATATGAAGATATTCCTTTTTTCAGCATAGGCCTCAAATCGCTCCAAATATCCACATGCAGATTCTATAAAAAGTATGTTTCAAAACTGCTCTATCAAAAGGAAGGTTCTACTCTGTGAGTTGAAATCATAAAACACAGAGAAGTTTCTGAGAATTCTTCTGTCTAGTTTTTATGTGTAGATATTCCCTTTCCAGCACTGGCCTCAAAGATTCAAAAATATCCACGTGCAGATTCTTAAAAAAGGGTGTTTCATAACTGCTCTTTCAAAAGAAAGGTTCAACTCTGTGAGTTGAATACACAGATCACAAAGAAGTTTCTGAGAATGCTTCTGTCTTGTTTTTATATGATGGTATTTCCTTTTCCAGCATAGGCCTCAAAGCGCTCCAAATATCCAATTGCAGGTACTACAAAAACAGTGTTTCAAAACTGCTCAATCATAAGGAAGGTTCAAGTCTGTGTGTTGAATTCCTAACGCACATGGAAGTTTCTGAGTATGCTTCTGTTCAGTTTTTATGTGAAGATATTCCGTGTTCCAGCCTAGGCCTCAAAGTGCTAAAATTATCCACCTGCAGATTCTACAAAATGGTGCTTCAAAACTGCTTTATCAAAAGGAAGTTTAAAGTCTGTGAGTTGAAGACACACATCACAAAGATGTTTTTCAGAATGCTTCAATATAGTTTTTATGTGAAGTTATTTCTTAATGCAGCATAGGCCTCAAGCGCTCCAAATATCCACTTGCAGATTCCACAAAAGATTGTTTCCAAACTGTTCTATCAAAAGGAAGTTTCAACCCTGTGAGTTGGATGCACTCATCACAAAGTAGTTTCTGAGAATGCTTCTGTCTAGTTTTCAGGTGAAGATATTTCCTTTTCCAGGATAGGCCTCAAAGCCCTCCAAACATCCACTTGCAGATTCTACAAAAAGTGTGTTTCTAAACTAGTCTATCAAAATGAAGGATCAACTCTGTTGGTTGAATGCACTCATCCCACAGAAGTTTCTGAGAATGTTTCTGTCTAGTTTTTAGGTGAAGCTATTTCCTTTTTCATCATAGGCCTCAAATCGCTCCAAATATCCAATTGCAGATTCTACGAAAAGAGTGTTTCAAAACTGTTCTATCAAAAGGAAGGTTCAAGGGTGTGAGTTGAATGCATAAAGCACAGGGAAGTCTCTGAGAATGCTTCTGTCTAGTTCTTATGTTCAGATATTCCCTTTTTGCAGCATAGGCCTCAAATCGCTCCAAATATACACTTGCAAATTCTACAAACAGAGTGTCTCAAAACTGTTCTATCAAAAGGAAAGTTCAACCCTGTGAATTGAATGCACTCATCACAAAGAAATTTCTGAGAATGCTTCTGTCTAGCTTTTATGTGAAGATATTTCCTTTTACAGCATAGACCTCAAAATGCTCCAAATATCCACTTGCAGATTCCACAAAAAGACTGTTTCAAAACTGTTCTATCAAAAGGAAAGTTCAACTCGGTGAGTTAAATGCACACATCACAAAGAAATTTCTGAGAATGCTTTTTTCTAATTTTTCTGTGAGGACATTTCCTTTTCCATCATAGGCCTCAAAGCGCTCCAAATATGCACTTGCAGTTTCTACAAAAAGAGTGTTTCAAATCTGCTCTTTCAAAAAGAAGTTTCAAGAGTGTGAGTTGAATGCACAAAGTGCAGGGAAGTTTCTCAGAATGCTTCTGTCTACTTTTTATATGAAGATATTCCTTTTTCCAGCATAGGCCTCAATGAGCTCCAAATAATCTCTTGTAGATTCTTCAAAGAGTGTGTTTCATAACTGACTCATCACAGAGAAGTTTCTGCGAATGCTTCCGTCTAGATATTATGTGAAGATATTTCCTTTTCCAGCATAGGCCCCAAAGCGCTCCAAATATCCACTTGCTGATTCTAAAAAAAGAGTGTTTCAAAACTGTTCCATCAAAGGAAAGGTTCAACTCTGTGAGCTGAATGCATTCATCCCAAAGAAGTTTCGGAGAATGCTTTTGTCTCGTTTTTATGTGAGGATATTTCCTTTTCCAGCATAGGCCTCAAAGCACTCCAAATATCCACTTGCAGATCCTACAAAAAGAGTATTTAAAATCTGCTCTTTCAAAAGGAAGTTTCGAGTCTGTGAGTGGACTGCATAAAGCACAGGGACGTTTCTGAGAATGCTTCTATCTAGTTTTTATGTGAAGATATCCCCTTTTTCACCATAGGCCTCAAATCGCTCTAAATATCCTCTTGCAGAGTCTACAAAAAGGGTGTTTCAAAACTGCCCTATCAAAAGGAAGGTTCCAGCCTGTGAGTTGAATGCATAAGGCACAAGGAAGTCTCTGAGAATGCTTCTATCTAGTTCTTATGTTCAGATATTCCCTTTTTGCAGCATAGGCCTCAAATTGCTCCAAATATCCACTTGCAAATTTTACAAACAGAGTGTTTCAAAATTGTTCTATCAAAAGGAAAGTTCAACCCTGTGAGTTGAATGCACTCGTCACAAAGAAATTTCTGGGAATGCTTCTGTCTAGTTTTTATGTGAAGATATTCCCTTTTCCAGCATAGGCCTCAAATTGCTCCAGATATCCACTTGTAGATTCTATAAAAAGAGTGTTTCAAAACTGCTCTATCAAAAGGAATGTTCACGTCTCTGAGTTGAATGCACTCATCACAAAAATGTTACTGAGAATGATTCTGCTTAGTTTGTATGGGAATATATTCTCTTTTCCATCATAGGCCTCAATGCGCTCCAAATAATCTATTGTAGATTCTACAAAGAGAGTGATTCAAAACTCTTCTACCAAAGGGAAGGTTGAACTCTGTGAGTTGAATGCCCTCACTGCAGAGAAGTGTCTGAGAATGCTTCTGTCTAATTTTTATGTGAAGATATTTCCTTTTCCAGCATAGGTCTCAAAGAACTCCAAATATCCACTTGCAGATTCTACAAAAAGAGTGTTTCAAAACTTCTCTATCAATTGGTAGGTTCAAGTCTGTGAGTTGAATGCACTCATCACAAATAAGTTTCCGAGAATGCTTCTGTCTAGTTTTTATGTGAAGATATTTCCTTTTCCAACATAGGCGTCAAAGCGCTCCGAATAAACATTTGCAGATTGTAAAAAAGGAGTGTATCAAAACCGTTTTATCAAAAGGAACGTTCAAGTCTTCGAGTTGAATGCACTCATCAATTCGCTCCAAACATCCACTAGCAAATACTACAAAAAGAGTGTTTCAAAACTGTGCTTTCAAAATTAAGGTTCCTCTTTGTGACTTGAATGCATAAACCACAGGGAAGTTTCTGAGAATGCTTCTATCTAGTTTTTATGTGAAGATATTTCCTTTTCCAGCATAGGCCTCAAAGCATTCCAAATGTCGACTTGCAGATCCTATGAAAAGAGATTTTCAAAACTTTTCTATCAAAAGGAAGGTTCAACTATGTGGATTGAATGCAGAAAGCACAGGGATGTTTCTGAGAATGCCTCTGTCTAGTTTTTATGTGAAGATATTTCCTTTTCCAGTGTTGGCCTCTTTGCACTCCAAATATCCACTTGCAGATTCTACTGAAAGAGTGTTTCAAAATTGCTCTATGAAAAGGAATGTTCAACTCTGTGAGCTGAAGGCACTCATCATGAAGAAGTTTCTGAGAATGCTTCTGCCTAGTTTTCATGTGATGATATTTCCTTTTCCAGCATTGCCATAAAAACCCTTCAAATATCCACTTACAGATGCTATTAAAAGAGTGTTTCAAAACTGCTCTATCAAAAGGAAAGTCCAAGTGTGTGAGTTGAATGCACTCATCATGCAGAAGTTTCTGAGAATGCTTCTGTCTCGTTTTAATGTGAAGATATTTTGTTTTCCATCAGAGGCCTCAAAGCGCTCCAAATAAACACCTGCAGATTCTACAAAAGGAGTGTTTCAAAACTGTTCTGTCAAAAAGGAGGTTCAAGTGCGTGAGTTGAATGCAATCATCACACACAAGTTACTGAGAATGCTTCTGTCAAGGGTTCCTGTGAAGATATTTCCTTTTGCAGTGTAGGCCTCAAATTGCTCCAAATATCCACATGCAGATTTTACAAAAAGGATGTTTCCAAACTGCTCTATCAAAAAGCAGGTTCAACTCTGTGAGTTGAATGCACACATCACAAAGTAGTTTCTGAGAATGCTTCTGTGTAGTTTGCAGGTGAAGATATTTCATTTCCCAGCAAAGGCCTCAAAACGCTCCAAATATACACTTGCAGATTCTACAAAAAGAGTGTATCAAAACTGTTCTTTCAAAATGAAGGTTCAAGTCTGTGAGTTGAATGCACTCATCACAAAGAAGTTTCTGAGAATGCTTCTGTCTAGTTTTTATGGGAAGATATTTCGTTTTCCAGGATAGGCCTCAAATCGCTCCAAATATCCACTAGCAAATTCTACAAAAAGAGTGTTTCAAAACTGCACTTTCAAAAGGAAGGTTCCTCTCTGTGACTTGAATGCATAAAGCACAGGGACGTTTCTCAGAATGCTTCCGTGTAGTTTTTATGTGATGATATTTTCTTTTCCAGTATTGACCTCTTAACACTCCAAATACCCACTTGAAGATTTTACTAAAAGAGTGTTTCAAAAAAGCTATATAAAAAGGAAGCTTAAACTCTGTGAGTTGAATGTGCACATCACAAGCAAGTTTCTGAGAATGCTTCTATCCAGTTTTTATGTGAAGATATTTCCTTTTCCAGCATAGGCCTCAAAACGTTCCAAATGTCGACGTGCAGATTTTATGAAAAGAGTCTTTCAAAACTGTTCTATCAAAAGGAAGGTTCAACTATGTGAGTTGAATGCAGAAAGCACGGGGAAGTCTCTGAGAATGCTTCTGTCTAGTTTTTATGTGAAGATATTTCCTTTTCCAACATAGGCCTCAAAGCCCTCCAAATAAACAGTTGCAGATCCTACAAAAGGAGTGTTTCAAAACTGTTCTATCAAAAGGAACGTTCAACTCTGTGAGTTGAATGCACTCATCGTGAAGTCGTTTCTGAGAATTCTTCTGCCTAGTTTTTATGTGATGACATTTCGTTTTCCAGCATTGGCATAAGGCCCCTCCAAATATCGACTTACAGATGCTACTAAAAGACTGTTTCAATACTGCTGTATCAAAAGGAAAGTTCAAGTGTGTGAGTTGAATGCACTCATCACACAGAAGGTTCTGAGAATGCTTCTATCTCTTTTTTATGTGAAGATATTTCCTTTTCCAGTGTTGGCCTCTTAGCACTCCAAATATCCACTTGCAGCTTCTTCTGAAAGAGTGTTTCAAAACAGCTATATCAAAAGGAAGCTTCAAATCTGTGAGTTGAATGCACACATCACAAAGAAGTTTCTGAGAATGCTTCTATCTACTTTTTATGTGAAGATGTTTCCTTTTCCAGCATAGGCTACAAAGCGCTCCAAATATCCACTTGCAGACTCCACAAAAAGAGTGTTTCAAAACTGTTCTATCAAAAGAAATGTTCAACTCTGTCAGTAGAATGCACACATCATAAAGGAGTTTCTGAGAACGGTTTTAACTAGTTTTCATCTGAATGTATTTCCCTTTCCACTAGATGCCGCAGCGCACCAAATATCCACTTGCAGTTTCCACAACAAGAATGTCGCGGAACTGCTCTATGAAAAGGAACGTTCAACTCTGTGAGTTCAATCCCCAAATGACAAAGAAGTTTCTGAGAATGCTTCTGTCTAGGGTTTAGGTGGAGATATTTCTTTTTGCAGCATAGGTCTCAAATCACTCCAAATATCCACTTGCAGATTTTACAAAAAGGCTGTTTCCAAACTACCCTATCAAAAGGCTGGTTCAACTCTGTTAGTTGAATGCACACAACACAAAGAAGTTTCTGAGAATGCTTCTATCTAGTTTTTATGGGGAGATATTTCGTTTTCCAGCATAGGCCTCAAACCGCTCCAAACATCCACTAGCAAATTCCACAAAAAGAGTGTTTCAAAACTGCGCTTTCAAAAGGAAGGTTCCTCTCCGTGACTTGAATGCATAAAGCACAGGGAAGTTTCTGAGAATACTTCCGTCTAGTTTTTATGTGAAGATATTTCCTTTTCCAGTGTTGGCCTCTTAGCCCTCCAAATATCCATTTGCATATTCTACTGAAAGAGTGTTTCAAAACAGCTATATCAAAAGGAAGCTTCAACTCCGTGAGTTGAATGCCACATCACAAAGAAGTATCTGAGAATGCTTCTGTCTAGTTTTCAGGTGAAGATATTTCATTTCTCAGCAAAGGCCTCAAAACGCTCAAAATATCCACTTGCAGATTCTACAAAAAGAGTGTTTTCCAAACTGCTCTTTAAAAAGGAAAGTTGAAGTCTGTGAGTTGAATGCACAGAGCACAAAGAAGTTTCTGAGAACGGTTCTATCCAGTTTTCATAAGAATGTATTTCCTTTTCCACTATATGCCTCAATCACACCAAATATCCACTTGCAGTTTCCACAACAAAAGTGTTCCAGAACTGCTCTATGAAAAGGAAGGTTCAACTCTGTGAGGTCAATCCCCAAATAACAAAGAAGTTTCTGAGAATGCTTCTGTCTAGGTTTTATGTGGAGATATTTCTTTTTGCAGCATTGGTCTCAAATCGCTCCAAATATCCACTTGCAGATTTTACAAAATTGCTGCTTCCAAACTACTCTATCAAAAGGCAGGTTCAACTCTGTGAGTTGAATGCACACAGCACAAAGAAGTCTCTGAGAATGCTTCTGTCTAGTTTTTATGGGAAGATATTTCGTTTTCCAGCATAGGCCTGAAATCGCTCCAAACATCCATCAGCATATTCTACAAAAAGAGTGTTTCAAAACTACGCTTTCAAAAGGAAGTATCCTCTCTGTGACTTGAATGCATAAAGCGCAGGGAAGTTTCTGAGAATGCTTCCATGTAGTTTTTATGTGAAGATAATTCCTTTTCCAGTGTTGGCCTCTTAACATTCCAAATATTCACTTGAAAATTCAACTGAAAGTGTGTTTCAAAACAGCTATATCACAAAGAAGCTTCAACTCTGTGGGTTCAATGTGCACATCACAAACAGGTTTCTGAGAATGCTTCTACCTAGTTTTTATGTGAAGATATTTCCTTTTCCAGCATAGGCCTCAAAGCGATCCAAATGTCGACTTGCAGATTCTACGAAAAGAGATTTTCAAAACTTTTCTATCAAAAGGAAGGTTCAACTATAGGTTGAATGCAGAAAGCACAGAGAAGTTTCTGAGAATGCTTCTGTCTAGTTTTTATGTGAAGATATTTCCTTTTCCAGTGTTGGCCCCTTAGCACTCCAAATATCCACTTGCAGATTCTACTGAAAAAGTGTTTCAAAACTGTTCTATCAAAAGGAACGTTCAACTCTGTGAGTTGAATGCACTCATCATGAAGAAGTTTCTGAGAATGCTTCTGCCTAGTTTTTATGTGATGATAATTCCTTTTCCAGCATTGCCATAAAAACCCTTCAAATATCCACTTACAGATGCTACTAAAAGGGTGTTTCAAAACTGCTCTATCAAAAGGAAAGTTCAAGTGTGTGAGTTGAATGCACTCATCACACAGAAGGTTCTGAGAATGCTTCTGTCTCGTTTTTATGTGAAGATATTTCATTTTCCATCATAGGCATCAAAACGCTCCAAATAAACACCTGCATATTCTACAAAAGGAGGGTTTCAAAACTATTCTATCAAAAGCAAGGTTCAAGTCCGTGAGTTGAACGCACTCATTACACAGAAATTCCTGAGAATGCTTCTGTCTAGGGTTTCTGTGAAGATATTTCCTTTTGCAGCATAGGCCTCAAATCGCTCCAAATATCCACTTGCAGATTTTACAAAAAGACTGTTTCCAAACTGCTCTATCAAAAAGCAGGTTCAACTCTGTGAGTTGAATGCACACATTGCAAAGTAGTTTCTGAGAATGCTTCTGTGTAATTTGTAGGTGAAGATATTTCATTTCCCAGCAAAGGCCTCAAAACGCTCCAAATATCCATTTGCAGATTCTACAGAAAGAGTGTTTCAAAACTGTTCTTTCAAAATGAAGGTTCAAGTCTGTGAGTTGAATGCACTCATCACAAAGTAGTTTCTGAGAATGCTTCTGTCTAGTTTTTATGGGAAGATATTTCGTTTACCAGCATAGGCCTCAAATCGCTCCAAACATCCACTAGCAAATTCTACAAAAAGAGTGTTTCAAAACTGCGCTTTCAAAAGGAAGGTTCCTCTCTGTGACTTGAATGCATAAAGCACAGGGAAGTTTCTGAGAATGCTTCCATATAGTTTTTATATGAAGATATTTTCTTTTCCAGTGTTGACCTCTTAACACTCCAAATATCCACTTGCATATTCTACTGAAAGAGTGTTTCAAAACAGCTATATCAAAAGGAAGCTTCAACTCTGTGAGTTGAATGCGCAAATCACAAGCAAGTTTCTAGGAATGCTTCTATCTAGTTTTTATGTGAAGATATTTACTTTTCCAGCATAGGGCTCAAAGCATTCCAAATGTCGACTTGCAGATTCTACGAATCCACATTCTATTCCACATTCCATTCCACATTCCATTCCTTTCCGTTCCACATTCCATTCCATTCCACATTCCACTCCATTCTTTTCCACTTTTCATTGCATTCCATTCCATTGCATTCCACATACCATTTCATATTCCATTGCATTCCATTCCACACTGCATTCCACATTCCATTCCATTCCACATTATATTCCAATCCATTATATATTCCATTCCATTCCACTTCATTCCACATTCCATTCCATTCCATTCCGTTATACATTCCATTCCATTCCACATACCATTTCACATTCCATTCCACTTTCCATTCCACGTTCCATTCCATTGCATTCCACATTCCATTTAATTCCATTACACATTCCATTACATTGTATTTCACATTCCATTCCATTCCATTCCAAATTCCACTTTAGATTCCATTCCATTACATTCTACATTACATTCCACATTCCATTCCATTCCATTCCCCATTCCACTCGGCAATTCATTCCATTCCACATGCCATTCTGCATTCCACTCAATTCCATTCCATTCTAAATTCCATTACATTCCATTCCACATTCCATTCCATTGCATTCCACATTACATTCTATTCCATTCCAAGTTCCATTCCACGTTCCATTCCACTTTCGATTCCACATGCCATTCCATTCCGTTTCATGTTTCATTCCTCAATCCACTCCATTCCATTCCACATTTCATTCCATTCCATTCCACATTGCAGTCCATATTCAATTCCATTCCACATTCCATTCCACATTCAATTCCATTCCACATTCCATTCCATTCCATACTATTCAACATTCCATTGCATTCCATTCCATATTCCATTCCAATCCATTCCATATTCCGTTCCATTCCACTTCACGTTCCATTCCATTTCATTCCGTTCCACCTTCCATTACATTCCATCCCACATTCCATTCCATTCCATTCCACATTCCATTCCATTCCATTCCATTCCATTCCGCATTACATTCCATTCCACATTCATTCCATTCCATTCTACATTCCATTCTGTTTCATTCCATTCCACATTCTATTACATTCCACATTCCGTTTCCCTCCACATTCCATTCCATTCCATTCCACATTCCATTGCATTCCATTCAATTCCACATTCCATTCCATCCTATTCAATATTCCATTCCATTATATTCCACATTCCATTCCATTCATTTCCACATTTCATTGCATTCCATTCCATTCCATTAAACATTACGTTTCATATTCCATTGCATTCCATTCCCCATTGCATTCCACATTCCATTCCATTCCATTCCATTCCACATTCCATTCCATTCCATTCTACATTCCATTCCATTCCATTCCATTCCATTCCATAACATTCCATTCCATTAAATTCCATTCCATAACATTCCATTCCATTCAATTCCATTCCACATTCCATTCCATTCCATTCCACACTCAATTCCATTCCACGTTCCATTCCACATTCCATTAAATATTCCATTTCATGTTCCATAACACGTTCCATTCCACCTTCCTTTAAACATTACATTTCACGTCCAATTCCGTTCAATTCCTCTTTCCATTCCATTCCATTCCACATTGTATTTTACATTCTATTCCACATTCCATTCCATTACATTCTATTCCACATTCCATTACATTTCATTCCACATTGCATTACATTCCATTCCACATTCCATTCCACATTCCATTCCACGTTCCATTCCATTCCACATTCCGTTCCATTTTATTTCACATTCCATTGTATATTCCATTCCATTCCATTCCATTCCACATTCCATTCCACATTCCATTCTACCTTCCTTTACACATTCCATTCAGCATTCCTTTCCACATTCCATTTCACATTCCATTCCTCGTTCCATTCTACTTTCCATTCCACGTTCCTGTCCACGTTCGATTCCATTCAATTCCACGTTCCAGTCCACTTTCCATTCCATTCCATTCCACTTTCCTTTCCACATTCCATTCCACATTTCATTCCACACTACATAATATTGCAATTCCACATTCCTTTCCTAATTCCATAGCACATTCGATTCCATTCCATTCCATATTCCATTCAACATTCCACTCCACTTTCCATTACACATTCCATTCCATTCCATTCCTCATTGCATTCAACTTTCTGTTCCATTCCATTCCACATTGCATTCTACATACCATTCCATTCCATTCCACAGTCCATTTCACATTGAATTAAATTCCATTCCACATTCTATTCCATGTTCCATTCCACATTCCATTCCAAATTCCATTCCACGTTCCATTCGATTCCATTCCACGTTCCATTCAACATTCCATTCCATTCAATATCACGTTCCCTTCCATATTCCATTCCACATTCTATTCCTCATATCTTTCCACATTCTATTCCACGATACAAACCACGTTCCATTCCACGTGGTATTCCATTCCATTTCGCGTTCCATTCCACATTCCATTCCACCTTCCATTCCATTAAATTCCACATTCCATTCCACTTACCATTCCATTCCATTCCACATTCCTTTCCATTCCATTCCACATTCTATTCCACAATCCATTCCACATTCCATTGCATTCCATTCCACATTCCATTACATATCCCATTCCTCGTTCCATTCTATGTTCCCCTTCACGCTGCATTCCACATTCCATTCCATTGCATTACACGTTCCATCTCATTCCGTTCCGCATTCCATTCCGCATTCTTTTTAACATTCCATTCCACATTCCATTTCACCTTCCATTCCATTCCATTCCACATTCCATTGCATTCCATTCCACATTCTTTTCCATTCCATTCCACATTCCATTCCACATTCCCCTCCGTTCTTTCTATTCCACATTCCATTCCATTTCATTCCATTCCACATTCCATTCCATTATATTCCGCATTCCATTCCATACCATTCCATTCCATTCCATTCCATTCCACATTCGATTCCATTCCACATTCCATTCCATTATATTCCGCTTTCCATTCCATTCGATTCCATTCCATTCCAAATTCCACTACATTCCATTCCATTCCACATTCCATTCCATTCTGTTTGACATTCCATTCCATTCCATACAACATTGCATTCCACATTCCATTCCACATTCCATTCTGCTTTCCATTCCACATTTCATTCCATTCCATTCCACATTCCATTCAACATTCCATTCCATTGCATTCCACATTCCATTCCACATTCCATTCCACATTCCATTCCATTCCATTCCACGTTCCATTCCACGTTCCATTCCACAATCAATTCCACGTTCCAATCCACATTCCATTACATTCCACTCCACGTTCCATTCCACTTTCCATTGCCTTTCATTCAGCATTCCATTCCACATTCTATCGCACATTCAATTCCACGTTCCAGTCCACGTTCATTTCCACGTTCCCTTCCACGTTCCATTCCATTCCATTCCACCTTCCATTCCACATTCCTTTCCATTCCATTCCACATTCCATTCTACATTCCATTTCTCGTTGAATTTCACGTTCCATTCCATGTTCCATTCCACGTTGCATTCCCTTCCATTCCACATTCCATTCCACTCCATTCCACTTTCCATTGCACGTTGCATTCCACGTTGCATTCCACGTTTCATTCAGCAGTCCATTCCACGTTCCATTCCTTTCCACTCCACATTCCATTCCATTGCATTCCACATTTCATTGCATTAAATTCCACATTACAGTCCACATTCCATTCCATTCCGCATTCCATTCCACATTCCTTTCCATTCCATTCCATTCCATTCCACATTGCTTTCCATTTCATTTTATTCAACATTCCATTCCATTCCATTAGACATTCAGTTCCATTCTATTTCACATTCCATTCCATTTGATTCCATTCCACAATCGATTCCATTCAACATTCCTTTCCATTCCATTCCACATTCCATTGCATTCCATTCCATTCCATTCAATTCCGTTCCACATTCCATTCCACGTTCCATTCCATTCCTTTCAATTCACCATTCCATAACATTCCATTCCACATTCCATTCCGTTCCATTCCACGTTCCATTCCATTCCATTCCTCATTCCATTGTACATTCCATTCCATTCCATTCCATTCCATTCCACATTCCACTCCACATTCAATTCCATTGCATTCGACATTCCATTCCACATTCTACTCCACATTCCATTCCACGTTGCATTCCACATTCCATTCCTCGTTCCATTCCACGTTCAATTCCACGTTCCTGTCCACGTTCCATTCCAATCAATTCCATGTTCCTTTCCACATTCCATTACATTACATTCCACTTTCTTTCCACATTCCATTCTACATTTCTTTCCACGTTAAATTCTGTTGCATTCCACATTCTATTCCACATTCCATTCCATTCCATTCCACATTCCATTTCACATTCCATTCCACATTCCATTCCATTCCATTGCGCATTGCATTCCACTTTCTATTCCATTCCATTCCACATTGCTTTCTGCATTCCATTCTGTTACATTGCACACGCCATTCCAAATAAGATTCCATTCCATTCCACATTGCATTCTAGATTCCATTCTGTTACATTCCACACGCCATTCCAAATATGTTACCATTCAATTCAACGTTCCATTCCACTTGCCATTCCACTTTGCGTTCCACATTCCATTCCACTTTCCATTCCATTCCATTCCACGTTCTATTTAACATTCCATTCAATTCAATATCACGTTCCATCACATATTCCATTCCGCATTCCATTACTCATAGCATTCCACGTTGCATTCCACGATCCAAACCACGTTCCATTCCTTGTTGCATTCCATTCCATTTCGCGTTCCATTCCCCATTCCATTCCACATTCCATTCCACATCCCATTCCATTCCATTCCACCATCCTTTCCACATTCCATTCCTTTCCATTCCACATTTTATTCCATTTTCCATTCCACATTCAATTCCATTCCATTCCACATTCCACTGCATTCCATTCCACATTCCATTACACGTTCCAATCTATGTTCCATTCCATGTTCCATTCCATACCATTCCACGTTCCAATGCATTGCATTCCATGTTCCATTTCATTCCGTTCCACATTCCATTCCATGTTCGTTTCCACATTCCATTCCACATTACAATTCACATTCCATTTCATTGCATTCCATTCGATTCCACATTCAATTTCATTCCATTCCACATCCCTTTCCATTCAATTCCACATTCCATTCCACACTCCATTCCACATTCCATTACATTCCTTTATATTCCACATTCCATTACATTCCTTTATATTCCACATTCCATTCCATTTCATTCCACATTCCATTCCATTATATTCTGCATCAATTGAATTCCTTTCCATTCCATTCCACATTACACTACATTCATTTCCATTCCACATTCCATTCCATTCCATTCCACATTCCATGCCAATACAATCCACTTTCCACTCCACGTTCCACTCAATGTTTCATTCCACGTTCCATTCCACGTTCTATTCCAAGTTCCATTCCCTTCCTTCCCACATTCGATTCCATTCCATTCCACTTTCCATTCCACATTCCATTCTGCATTCGATTCCATTCCATTCCACTTGCCATTCCACGTTCCGTTCCACGTTGCATTCCACGTTTCATTCCGGGTTCCATTCCACATTCCATTCCTCTCCACCCCACTTTCCATTCCATTGCCTTCCACATTCCATTCCTTTCCATTCCATTCTATTCCACATTCCATTCCATATTCCACTCCCTTCCTTTACAGATTCCATAACATTCCATTCCACATTCCATTCCGCGTTCCACTCCATATTCCATTCCATGTTCCATTCCATTCCATTCCACATTCCATTCCACATTGCATTCCATTCCAGTCCGTATTCCTTTCCACATTCCATAACTATCCATTTAAACATTCCATTCCATTCCATTCCACATTGCTTTCCGCATTCCATTTCATTTCACTTTCCATTCCACATTCCATTCCACATTCCATTCAATTCCAGTCCACATTCCATTCCACATTCCAATACATTCCATTCCACCTTCCATTCAATGTTCCATTCCACAGTCCATTCCGCATTACATTCCACATTTCATTCCACATTCCATTCCTCTATCCATTCCACATTCCATTCCACTTTTCTTTTCACTTGCCATTCTTCATTCAATTCCACATTACTTTCGTTACATTCCACATTCCATTCCACATTCCATTCCACTTTTCTTTTCACACTCCATTCAACATTCCATTCCACATTACTTTCGTTCCATTCCACATTCCATTCCACATTCCATTCCATGTTCTATTCCACGTTAACTTCGACTTTCCATTCCATTCCATTCCACGTTCCATTCCACATTCCATTCCATTACTTTTCACTTTCCTTTCCACTTTAAATTCCACATTCCATTCCACATTACTTAGGTTCCATTCCACATCCCAATCCACTTTCCATTCCACCTTCCATTCCATTCCATTCCACATTCCATTCCACATAACATTCAACATTCCATTCCACATTTCATTCCATTCCATTCCACATTCCATTCCATGTTCCATTCTATTCCATTCCACATTCCATTCCACATTCCATTCCTTTCCATTCCACACTCCTTTCCATTCCATTCCACATTCTATTCCACGTTCCACTCCATTCCATTCCATGTTCCATTCTACGATCGATTCCATGTACCATTCCAAGATCCATTCCATATTCCATTCCATTCCATTCCACATTCCATACCACTCCATTCCATTCCGTTCCACAATGCATTCCATTCCATTCCTCTCTCCATTCAACATTCCATTCCACATTCCATCCCGCTCCATTCCACATTCGATAGCTTTCCATTCCACATTCCTCTCCACATTCCAATCAATTCCATTCCACATTCCATTCCATTCCAGTCCACATTCCTTTCCATTCCATTCCATTCGACATTCCATTCCACATTCCATTCCACATTCCACTTCACTTTCCATTCCAAATTCCATTCTATTCCACATTCCATTCCATTCCATTGCACATTCCATTCCACTCCATTCCACCTTATTTTACCAGTTCCATTCCACGTTCCATTCCAACTTCCATTCCACATTCCATTCCACAATCCATTCCATTCCATTGCACTTTATATTTCACATTGCATTCCACAATCCATTCCAAATTCCATTCCATTCAATTCTACATTCCTTTCCACTCCATTCCTTTCCATTCCACATTCTGTTCTATTCCATTCCACATTCCATTCCATTGCATTATACGTTTCATTCCATGTTGCATTCCATGTTCCATTCCACGTCACATTCCACTTTCCATTCCTTTCCATTCCACATTCCATTCCATTCCATTGCACATTCCATTCCATTCCGTTCCACATTCCATTCCACGTTCCATTCCATTCCACATTCCATTCCACCTTCCATTCCATTCCACATTCCATTCCATTCCATTCCACATTCCATTCCACGTTCCATTCCATTCCTTTCCACGTTCCATTCCACGTTCCATTTAACATTCCATTCCACATTGCATTCCAAGTTCCATTCCATTCCATTCCACATTCCAATGCACTGCATTACACTTTCCATTCCATGTTACATTCCATATTCCATTCTACATTAAAATGCGTGTTTCATTCCATTCTTTCCAAATTCCATTCAACTTTCCATTCTATTCCATTCCACGTTCCATTCCACATTACAATGCCTATTCCATTCCACATTCCATTCCACGTTACTTTCGTTCCATTCCACATTCCAATCCACATTCCATTCCACCTTCCATTCCATTCCATTCCACTTTCCATTCCACATTACATTCAACTTTCCATTCCACATTCCATTCCATCCCATTCCACGTTCCATTCTACGTTCCATTCCACGTACCATTCCACAACGCATTAAATATTCCATTACATTCCATGCCACATTCCATACCATTCCATTCCACAATGTTCCACTATCCATTCCATTCCATTCCACACTACATTCCACATTCTGTTTCACATTCCATTCCGTTAAATTCCACATTCCATTTCACGTTGCATTCTACGTTCCATTCGATTCTATTCCACGTTCCAACCCCATTCCATTCCACGCACCATTCCACATTCAATTCTACATTCCATTCCACTTTCCATTCAAAGTTCCATTCCATGTTCCATTCCATTCCATTCCACGTTGCATTCCGCATTCCATTCCATTCTATTCCACTTTCCATTCCACATTCTATTCCACAAACTATTCCACAATCCAGTTCATTCTATTACACTTTCCATTTCGCATTCCATTCCACATTCCTTTCCACATGCCACTACGTTTCTTTCCACATTCCATTACACATTCCATTCCATTCCATATTCCATTCCACATTCCATTCTATTCCATTAAACATTTCATACCACATTCCATAACATTCCATTCTACATTCCATTCCACATTCCATTGCACTTTTCATTCCACGTTCTGTTCCATTCCATTCCACGTTCCATTCCATTCCGTTCCACTTTCCATTTCATTCCATTCCACATTCCATTAAACATTCCATTTCACATTCCATTCCACATTCTATTTCACTTTCCATTCCACTCCATTCCATTCCATTCCACATTCCATTCCATTCCTTTTGACATTCCATTCCACATTCCATTCCATTCAATTCTATTCCACATTCCATTCCATTCCATTACAGAATCCATTCCACATTCAATTCCTTGTTCCATTCCATTGCATTCCGCATTCCATTCCACTCCATTACATTCCACATTCCACTCAATTCCATTCCATTCCACATTCCATTCCGTTGCATCCCACATTACCTTCCATTCCATTCCACATTCCTATACACGTTCAATTCCACATCCCTATACACGTTCCATTCCACATCGCATTTCACGTTCCATTCTACTTCCCATTCCACATTCCATTACGTTCCATTCCATATTCCTTTCTATTCAATTCCACATTCCATTCCATTCCATTCCACATTACATTCCACTTTCCTTTCCATTCCATTCCACGTTCCATTCCACTTTCAATTCCACAATCAATTCCACGTTGCATTCCAAGTTCCATTCCTTTCCATTCCACATTCCATTCCACGTTCCATTCCATTCCATTCCATGTTCTATTCCCCGTTCCATTCCAAGTTCCATTCCTTTCCATTCCACATTCCATTCTATTCCATTCCACAATCCATTCCATTCCATTCCACATGCCATTCCACGTTCCATGTTCCATTCCTCGTCACATTCCACTTTGCATTCCTTTCCATTCCACATTCCGTTCCATTCCAGTCCATTCAAATCCGCATTCCATTCCACTTTCCAATCCATTCCATTCCAAGTTCCATTTCACGTTCCATTTCACAATCCATTGCACATTGCATTCCAAGTTCCATTCCATTCCATTCCACTTTCCAATCCATTGCTTTACACGTTCCATTCTACGTTCCATTCCACATTCCATTCCACATTCCAATGCACGTTTCATTCCATTCTTTCCATGTACCATTCCACTTTCCATTCTATTCCATTCCATGTTCCATTCCACATTCCATTGCCCATTCCACTCCACATTCCATTCCTCGTTCCAATCCATTTTCAATTCCATGTTCCATTCCAAATTCCATTCCATTTCATTCCATTCCACGTTCCATTCCGCATTTCATTCCATTCCATTTGACTTTCCTTTCCAGATTCCCTTCCACATTCCATTCCACTACATTCCACATTCCATTCCATATTCCATTCCACCTTCCATTCCACATTCCATTCCTCTTTCCTTTACACATTAAATTCAACATTCCATTCCACATTACTTTCGTTCCATTCCACATTCCATTCCACATTCCATTCCACATTCCATTCAATATTCCATTCGATTTTCCATTCCATTCCTTTCCACGTTGCATTCCAAATTCCATTCCATTACGTTCCACTTTGCTTTCCACATTCCATTCCGCATTGCATTCCACATTACTTCGGTTCCATTCCACATTCCAATCCACATTCCATTCCACCTTTCATTCCATTCCATTCCACATTACATTCCACATTCCATTCCATGTTCCATTCCATTCCATTCCACATTGCATTCCACATTCCATTCCACATTCCATTCCATTCCACTCCACATTCCTTTCCATTCCATTCCACATTCCATTCCACGTTCCATTCCATTCCTCAACAGGTTCCATTCTACGTTCCTTTCCACGTACCATTCCACAATCTATACCATATTCCATTACATTCAATGCCACATTCCATACCAATCCATTCCATTCCCTTGCACAGTGCATTCCACTCCATTCCACATTGCATTGCGTTCCATTCCACATTCCATTTCACATTCAATTTCACGTTCCTTTCCGTTCCATTCCACATTCCATTCTATTCCATTCCATTCGACCTTCCGTTCCACATTCCATTCCATTCCCTTCCACATTCCATTCCATTCCATTCCACATTCCATTAGACATTCCGTTCCTTTCCATTCCACATTCCATTAGACATTCCATTCCATTCCATTCCACATTGCATTCTAGATTTCATTCCACATACACTTCCTCATTCCATTCCATTCCATTCCATTCCAAATTACATTCCACATTCCATTCCTCATTACATTCCTCATTCCATTACACATTCCCTTCAACATTCCATTCCATTCCATTCCACATTCCATTCCACATTACCTTCCACATTGCATTCCATTCCATTCCACATTCCATTTCTCATTCCATTCCATTCCATTCTACATTACATTCCACATTCCATTCCACACTACATTCCACATTCCATTCCACATTCCATTCCACATTCCCGTCCACATTGTCTTCCATTCCTATCCACATGCCATTCCACATTTGATTACATTCCTTTCCACATTCCATTCCATTCCATTCGACATTCCATACCACATTCCATTCCACCTTCTATTCCATTCCATTCCACGTTTCATTCCTACTTCCATTCCACGTTCCATTCCAATTTGTGTTGGATCTTCCATTCCATGCCATTCCAACTTCCATTCCACATTCCATTCCATTCACACCATTCCAGTCCACATTCTATTCCATTCCATTCCACGTTACATTGCATTACTTTGCATATTCCATTCCTTTCCCTTCAACATTTCATTGCACATTCCATTCCACTTTCGATTCCACATTCAGTTCCACATTCAAATCCACTTTCCATTCTATTCCATTCCACAACCCATTGCACATTCTATTCCATATTCTGTTCCACGTTCCATTACATTACATTACACGATCCATTCCACATTAAATTCCACATTCCATTCCACGTTGCATTCCACATTCCATTCCACATTCTATTCCACCTTTCATTCCAAGTTCCATGCCACGTTCGATTCCATTCAATTCCACGTTCCATTGCACATTCCATTCCATTCCATTACACTTTCCTTTCCACATTCCATTCCAGATTCCATTCCACATTCCATTTCCCACTCCATTCCACATTCCATTACATTCCATTCTATTTTCCATTCCACATTCCATTCCGTTCTATTGCACATTCCATTCCACATTCCTTTCCACATTCCATACCACATATAATTCCAATCAATTCCATTCCACATTCCATTCCACATCCCATTCCATTCCATTACACGTTTCATTCCACATTCCTTTCCACATTCCATTCCACGTTCCGTTCCACATTCCATTCCATGTTCCATTCCATTCCATTCCACGTTCCACTACACTATCCATTCTATTCCATTCCATGATCCATTCCACATTCCATTCCACGTTCCATTCCACATTCCATTCCATTCCATTCTGCTTTCCATTCCACATTCCATTCCATTGCATTCCACATTCCATTCCACTTTCCATTCCACGTTCCATTCTACAATGCATTCCATTCCATTCCGCATTCCACTCCACGTTCCATTCCACATTCCATTCCGTTCCATAACACGATCCATTCCACTTTCCACTTCACATTCCATTCCACGCTCCATTCCGTTCAATTCCACAGGCCACCCCACATTCCATTCCACATTACATTCCACATTCTATTCCATATTCCAGTCCCCATTCCATTCCATTCCATTCCAGATTCCATTCCACATTCCATTCCATTCCACATTCTTTTCCACATTCCATTCCACATTCCATTCCATTCCATTCCAGATTCCTTTCCACATTCCATTCCATTCCATTCCAGATTCCTTTCCACATTCCATTCCATCCCATCCAACATTACATTCCACATTCCATTCCACATTACCTTCCGCATTCCATTCTATTCCATTCGACATTCCATTCAACATTCCATTCAGCTCCATTCCACATTCTATTCTAAATTCCATTCTGTTCAATTCCACATTCCATTCAACATTGCATTCCACTCCATTCCACATTCTATTCCAATTTCCATTCCACCTTCCATTCCATTCACTTCCACATTCCCTTTCACTGCATTCCACAATCCATTGCATTCCATTCCACGTTCCATTCCACATTCCATTGCATTCCAATCCACATTGCATCCCACATTCCTTTCCATTCCATTCCACATTCCATTTCATTCCATTCCACTTTCCATTCCACCTTCCATTCCATTCCATTCCATATTACTTTCCACAGTACATTCCACATTCCCTTCCACATTCCATTCCATTACATTCCACATTCCATTCCACATTTCAATCAATCCATTCCACACTCCATTCCACATTCGCTTACATTCCTTTCCACTTTCCACTCCATTCCATTCCACATTCCATTGCACATTACAATCCACCTTCTATTCCATTCCATTCCACGTTTCATTCCACCTTCCATTACACGTTGCATTCCACATTCCATTCGACCTTCCATTCCAATCCATTACACGTTCCATTCCAACTTCCATTCCACATTCCCTTCCATTCCATACCATTCCAGTCCACATTCCATTCCTTTCCATTGAACATTCCTTTCCACATTCCATTCCAATTTCTATTCCACATTCCGTTCCACATTCAAATCCACGTTCCATTCCATTACTTTCCACTTTCCTTTCTGCGATCCATTCCGCATTCCTTTCCACATTCCATTCCATTCCCTTCCACATTCCATTTCACTGCATTCCACATTCCATTCCATTCCATTAAATTACACTTTCCATTACACATTCCAAGGCATTCCAATCCACTTGGCATTCCACCTTCCATTCCATTCCATTCCATATTACTTTCCACAGTCCATTCCACAGTCCCTTCCACATTTCATTCCATTACATTCCACATTCCATTCCACTTTCCAATCCATTCCATTCCACTTTACATTCCACATTCGATTACATTCCTTTCCACTATAAATTCCATTCCATTCCACATTCCATTACACATTCCATGCCACCTTCTATTCCATTCCATTCCATGTTTCATTCCAACTTCCATTACATGTTCCATTCCACTTTCCATTCGACCTTCCATTCCATTCCATTCCACGTTCCATTCCAACTTCCTTTCCACATTCCATTCCATTCCACACCATTCCAGTCAACATTCCATTCCATTGAATTCCACCTTCCATTCCATTCCTTTCCACATTCCATTCCTTTCCATTGAATATTCCATTCCACATTCCATTCCTTTCCATTGAACATTCCATTCCACATTCCATTCCAATTTCTTTTCCACATTCCGTTCCACCTTCAAATCCACGATCTATTCCGTAGCATTCCACTTTCCTTTCCATGTTCCATTCCACATTCCATTCCACGTTTCATTCCATTCTGTTTCATGTTCCATTCCGTTTCATGTTCCATTCCGTGTTACATTCTATTCCATTCCACGTTCCATTCAACATTCCATTCCACCTTCCATTCCACATTCCCTGTCATATTCCATTCCACGTTCCATTCCACGTTTCATTACAAGTTCCATTCCACATTGCATTCCACATTCCATTATCATTCCATTGAATTTCTCACCACTTTTCATTCCACATTCCATTCCACATTCCTTTCCATTCCATTCCATTCCTTTCCATTTTCCATTCCACATTCCATTCAATTCCATTCCACATTCCATTCCATTCCAATCAACATTCCATTCCAAATTTCATTCCATTCCATTCCACATTCCACTCCACATTCCATTCCATTCCATTCCACATTCCATTCCATTCCACAATCTATTCCACATTCCATTCTCATTCCTTTTCATTTCATTCCACATTCCATTCCACATTCCATTGCATTCCAATTCACAATCCATTCCACATTCCATTGCATTTCATTCTATTCCACATTCCATTCCACGTTTCATTACACATTCAATTCCGCAGTCCATTCCAAATTCCATTCTACATTCCATTCCACATCACATTCCACATTCCATTCTCATTCCATTGCATTTCTTTCCACTTTCTATTCCACATTTCATTCCATTCCATTCCACATTTCAATCTGCTTTCCATTCCGCATTCCATTCCACATTCCTTTCCATTCCATTCCATTCCAGGTTCCATTCCACTTTCCATTAAATCCTGTTCCACATTCCTTTCCACATTCCAGTCCATTCCATTCCACATTGCATTCCATTCAAATCCACAGTTCATTCCACAATTCATTCCATTCCATTCCACATTCCTTTCCACATTCCATTACATTCTATTCCACATTCCATTCAATTCAATTCCATTCCATGACACGTTCCATTCCACATTCCATTCCCTTCCATTCCACACTTCATTGCACGTTCCACTCCATATTCTATTCCATTCCTTTGCTCGTTCCCGTCCACACTCACTTCCATATTCCATTCCATAATCCATTCCGTTCCATTGCACATTCCATTCCACATTCCATGCCACATTCAATTCCACATTCCTTTCCACGTTCCATTCCACGTTCCATTCCATTCCATTTCATTTTGCATTCCACATTACATTCCACAATCCATTCCATTTCAATCCATTAGACGTTCCATTCCACATTCCATTCCACGTTCCGTTCCATTCCTTTCCACGTTGCATTCGACATTACATTGTATTCCATTCCAAGTTCCATTCCACACTAAATTACACAAACCATTCCACCTTCTATTGCGTTCCATTCCACATTGCATTATACAATCCATTCCACATTCCATTCCACTTTCCATTTCACATTCCATTAAAGTCCATTCCAAATTGCATTCCACATTCCATTCCATTCCTTTCCACATTTCATTTAACATTCCATTCCACTTTCCATTCCACGATCCATTCTATTTCATTCCATGTTCCATTCCACATTCCATTGCATTCCATTCCACTTTCCATTGCACATTCCATTCCACATACCATTCCACATTCCATTCTTTTACATTCCACATTCCATTCCACATTCCATTCCACATACCATTCCTCATTCCATTACGTTACATTCCACATTCCATTCCACATACCTTTCCACATTACCTTCCACAATCCTATCCATTATATTCCACATTCCATTTCAAATTCCATTCCATTCCATTCCACATTTCATTCCAAATTCCATTCCACGTTATATTCCACGTTCCATTCTACGTTCTATTCCGCATTCCATTCCATTCCATTTCATTCCACATTCCATTCCGTTACATTACACTCCACATTCCATTCCTTTCCATTTAATATTACATTCCACATTCTGTTCCACATTCCATACCGTTTCATTCCACATTCCATTCTCATTCCATTGCACTCCATCCCACATTCCATTCAACATTCCATTCCCTTCCATTCCACATTTCATACCATATTCCATTTCATTCCTTTCCACTTTTCGTTCCACATTCCATTCCTCTTTCCATTCCATGATCCATTCCACGTTCCATTACACGTTCCATTCCATTCCATTGCACGTTGCATTCGACACTACATTGCATTCCATTCCAAGTTCCATTCCACACTCCATTACACCTTCCATTCCACCTTCTATTCCATTCCATTCCACATTCCACTCCACATTCCATTCCACATTCCATTCCACATTCCATTACAGTCCATTTCACATTCCATTCCACATTCCATTCCATTCCTTTCCACTTTCCATTACACATTCCATTCCACATAAAATTCCACATTCCATTCCGTTCCATTCCACATTCCTTTCAACATTCCATTCCACATTCCAATCCATTACATTCCACATTCCATTCCACATTCCATTCCATTCCATTCCACATTCCATTCTACATTCCATTCCACTTTCCATTCCATATTCCATTCCGTATTCCAATACATTCCATTCCATTTCATTCCACATTCCATTCCATTCCATTCCACATTCCATTCCATTCAATTTAACATTCCATTCCACATTCCATTCCACATTCCATTCTATTCCATTCCACATTCCATTCTCATTCCATTGCACTCCATTCCACATTCCATTCCACATTCCATTCCATTCCTTTCCACATTTCATACCACATTCTGTTCCATTCCACTTTCCGTTCCACATTCCATTCCTCTTTACTTTCCATGTTCCATTCCACGTTCCATTACACATTACATTCCATTTCATTCCACGTTCCATTCCATTCCATTCCACATTCCATTTCATTCCGTTCCACATTCCATTTCACATTCCGTTCCACATTCCATTTCACGTTCCTTTCCATTACATTGCACATTCCAATCCATTCCGTTCCTTTCCACGATCAATTCCATATTCCATTCCACATTCCATTTCATTCCATTCAATTCCGCATTCCACTACATTCCATTAAACCATCAATTCCACATTCCATTCCACAATCCATTCCACGTTCCATTCCATTCCATTCCACTTGCCAATACATTCCATTCCACATTCCATTCCATTCAATTCCACATTCAATTCCATTCCATTCCACATTCCATTACATTCCATTCCATTCCATTCCACATTCCGTTCCATTCCAATCAACATTCCATTCTACATTCCATTCCATTCCATTCCATATTCCATTCCATTCCTTTCCATTCCATTCCATACCGTTCCACATTGCAATCCATTCCATTCCGCATTCCATTCCATTCCACTCCATTCCATTCCACATTCCACTCAATTCCATTCCATATTCCACTCCATTCCATTGCCTTCCACCTTCCATTCCACATTCCATTTCATTCTATTACACATTCCACTCCATTCCATTCCATACTCCAATCCATTCCATTCCATTCCACATTCCTTTCCACATTCCATTCCATTCCATTATACATTTAATTCCATTCCTTTCCACATTCCATTACACCTTCCATTCGACTTCGAATTCCATGTTCCATTCCACATCCCATTCCCCATTCAATTCCTTTCCATTTCATATTCCATTCCATTCCCTTCCATATTCTAATCCATTCCATTCCACACTGCATTCCACGGTCCATTCCGTTCCGTTCAATGTTCCATTCCATTCCATTCATCGTTCCATTCCACGTTCCAATACACATTCCATTCCACATTTCATTCCAAGTTCCATTCCATTGCATTCCACATTCCATTCCACATTCCATTCCACGTTGCTTTCCTTGTTCCATTCCATGTACCATTTGACGTTTCATTCCTTTCCATTCCACATTCCATTCCATTCCATTCCACGTAACATTCCATTCCATTCCACATTCCATTTCACGTTCCATTCCATTTCATTCCACGTTCAACTCCACCTTCCATTCCACATTCCATTCCACGTTGCATTCCAAGTTTCATTCCACTCCTTTCCACATACCATTCCATTCCATTCTACGTTCCATTCCACTTTCCATTCCACGTTCCATTCCACATTCCATTCCAAGTTCCATTCTATTCTTTGCAAGTTCCATTACTTTTTCCACTCCATTCCATTGCACGTTCCATTCCACATTCCATCGCCCAGTCCATTCCATATTATATTCCTCGTTTCATACCATTTTCATTTCCATATTCCATTGCACATTCCATTCCATTCCATTCCACGTTCCATTCCAAATTCTATTCCATTCCATTACACTTTCCTTTCCAGATTCTGTTCCTCATTCCATTCCATTACATTCCACATTCCATTCCACATTCCATTGCATTTCATTCCACTTTCCATTCTACATTCCATTAAATTCAATTTCACGTTGCATTCCATTATCCATTCCACATTCCATTCCACATTCCATTTCACGTTCCATTCCACTTTCTATTCCACATTCAGTTCCACGATACATTGCACTTTCCATTTCATATTACATTCCATTCCATTCCGTTCCATTCCACATTACCTTCCACATTCCCTTCCACATTACATTCTACGTTCCACTCCACATTGCTTTCCACGTTCCATTCCACGTTCCATTCTGTGTTCCTTTTCATCCCATTCCACGTTCAATTCTACGTTCCATTCCATTCCATTCAAATTTCCATTCCACTTTCCATTGCACATCCTATTCCACGTTCCATTCCGTGTTCCATTCCACGTTCCATTCCTCAATCCATTCCATTCCGTTCCACTTTCCACTCCACCTTCCAATCCATTCAACTTTCCATTCCACGTTCCGTTCCACATTCCATTCCATTCCGTTCCACATTCCATTCCTCATTCCATTCCGTTCCACATTCCATTCCACATTCCATTGCACTCCAATTCATATTCCATTCCACATTCCATTCTCCTTCCATTGCATTTCATTCCACATTCCATTGCGCATTCTATTTCATTCCAATTCACATTCTATTCCATATTCCATTCCATTCCATTCCACATTAGATGCCACATTCCATTCTACATTCCATTCAGCATTCCATTAATCATTCCATTCCACATTCCATTCTCAATCCATTGCATTTCATTCCACTTTCCATTCCACATTCCATTGCGTTCAAATTCGCACGACATTTCACATTGTATTCCAAGTTCCATTCCATTATATTCTACATTCTATACAAAATTCCATTCCGCAGTCCATTCCTATGCATTCCACATTCCATTCCATTAGAATCAACATTCCATTCCACCTTTCATGCCATTCCATTACACATTCCATTGCACATTCCATTCCACATTCCATTCCATTCAATTCCACATTCCATTCAATTTCATTCCATTCCACGTTGCATTCCACTTTCCATTAAATTCTATTCCACCTTCCATTCCACATTCCAGTCCATTCCATTTCAGAATCCATTTCATTCCAATACGCATTTCATTCCACATTTCATTCCATTCCATCCCACATTACATTTCACATTCCATTCCACATTCCCTACCACATTCCATTCAATTCCACTCCAAATTCCATTCCATTCCATTCCACATTCCATTCCATTCCATTCCAAGTTCCATTCCACATTCCATTCCATTCCATTCCATATTCCATTAAACCTTCCATTCCACATTCCATTCCATTCCATTCCACTTTCCATTCCACAATTCATTCCACGTTCTATTCCATTCCATTCCATATTCCTTACCAATGCATTCCATTGCTTTCTGCATTTCATTCCATTCCATTCTACATTCTACTCTACTATCAATTTCACTCCATTCCACATTCCATTTCATTCCATACCGCATTCCATTCCATTTAATTCCACTTTCCATACCTTTCCATTACACATTCCATTTCACATTCAATTCCCACTTTTTATTCCACTTTCCATTTCACATTCCATTCCAAGTTCCATTCAATTCCATAACACGTTCCACTCCACAATCTATTCCACATTCCAATCCACGTTGCATTCCGTTGAATTTCACATGCCACTCCACATTCCATTCCACATTCTATTTCCTATTCTATTCCACATTCCAGTCCACATTCCATTCCATTCCATTCCACATTCCTTTCCACATTCCATTCCTTTCCTTTGAACATTCCATTGCACATTCCATTCCACTTTCTGTTCCACATTCCATTGCACATTCGAATCCACGTTCCATTCCATTCCATTCCACTTTCCATTCCACAATGCATTCCCCATTCCGTTCCACGTTCCATTCCATTCCATTCCATGTTCTATTGCGCGTTCCATTCCATTCCATTCCACGTTCCGTTCCACAATCTATTCCATTCTTCATTCCACGTTCCATTCCACATTCCATTCAACTTTTAATTCCTCGTTTCATTCCAAGTTCCATTCCACGTTCCATTCCATTCCATTCCGCGTTCCATTCCACATTCCATTCCATTGCATTTCATTTTCCTTTCCACATTCCTTTCCACATTCCATTCCATTCCTTTCCACATTCCATAGCATTCAATTCCACATTCCTTTCCGTTGTATTCCACATTCCATTCCACATTCCTATCCACATTACATTCCACATTCCATTCCATTCCATTGCGTTCCACATTCCATTCCATTCCATTCCACGTTCCATTCCACATTCCATTCCACGTTCCATTCCACTTTCCTATCCATTTCATTCTTCGTTCCGTTCCACAGTCCATTCCACATTGCATTCCACATTCCACTCCATATTCCATTCCACGTTCCTTTCTGTTCCATTTCACTTTCCACCCCACTTTCCATTCCATTCCATTCCACGTTCCATTACACATTCAATTCCACGTTCCATTCCACGTTGCATTCCACGTTCTCTTCCATTCCATTCCACGTTCCATTACACAAACTACTCCATTCCATTCCACGATCAATTCCACATTACATTCCACGTTCCATTCCACACTCCATTCCATTACATTCTACTTTCCATACCACATTCCATTCCATTCCATTCCACTATCCATTCCACATTCCATTGCACGTTCCTTTCCACATTCCATTCCACTCAATTCCACGGTCCATTCCACATTCCATTCCACGTTCCATTTTGCAATCCATTCCGTCCCATTGCACGTTCCATTCCACATTGCATTCCACATTCCATTCCACGTTCCATTCCGTTCAATTGCACATGCCACTCCACTTTGCATTCCACATTCCATTCCTCCTTCTAGTCCACATTCCAATCCACATTCCATTCTATTCCATTCCACATTCTATTCCACATTCCATTCCACAATCCATTCCATTCCATTCCATATTCGTTTGCACATTCCATTCCATTAAATTCCACATTCCATTCCACATTCCTTTCCATTCCATTCCACATTCCATTCCAATCCATTCCACATTCCTTTCCACATTCCATTCGATCTTAAATTCCATTCCATTTCACATGCTTTTACACATTCCATTTCACATTCCATTCCATTGCATTCCACCTTCCATTCCATTCTACAATCCATTCAACATTCCTTTGCATTCCAATCCACATTTCAATCCACATTCCATTCCACATTCCATTCCACTCCATTGCACATTCCATTCCACATTCCTTTCCACATTCCATTCCATTCCATTCCACATTCCATTCCACATTCCATAGCATTCAATTCCACATTCCATTCCACATTCCATTCCACATTCCGTTCCACTCCATTATACATTCCATTCCATTCCATTCCACGTTTCATTCCACATTCCATTCCATTCCATTCCACCTTCCATTCCACATTACCTTCCATTCCATTACACGTTCCATTACTGTACATTCCAGCTTGCATTCCACATTACATTGCACATTTCATTCCAACTTCCATTCCAAATTCCATTCCACATTGCATTCCATTCCATTCTACATTCCATTCCATTCCATTCCAGTTTCCATTCAACATGACATTCCATTCCATTCCGCATTCTATTACACATTCCTTTCCGCATTCCATTCCATTGCATTCCACATTCCATTCTATTCCCTTCCACATTCCTTTCGACATTCCTTTGCATTCCAATCCACATTCCATTCCATTCCATTCCACATTCCATTCCGCATTCCATTCCACATTCCATTTTACATTCCATTCCAAATTCCATTCCATTACATTACACATTCCTTTCCACATTCCATTGCATTCAATTCCATATTCCATTGCACGTTCTGCACTACTCCATTCCACCTTCCATTCCATTGCCTTCCACGTACCATTCCACATTCCTTTCCACTCCATTCCACGTTCCATTCCACGTACCATTTGACACTCCATTCCACGTTGCATTCCACGTTCCATTTCTTTGCATTCTACTTTCCAATTCACTTTCCATGCCATTCCATTCCATATTTCATTCCACATTCCATTGTACATTCCATTCCAAGTTCCAATCCAGAGTCCATTCCAAGATCCATTCCACGTTCCATTCTACATTCCATTCCATTGTAGTTCCATTCCACATTCCATTCCTTTCCATTCCAGGTTCCATTCCGCATTCCATTCCAGTACATTCCACATTCCATTCCACATTCCTTTCCTCTTTCCATTCCATTTCATTCCACGTTCCATTCCACATTACATTAGACATTACATTCCACAATCCATTTCATGTTCCAATCCATTCATTTCCACGTTCCATTCCACGGTCCATTCCACGTTCCTTTCCACGTGCCACTCCACGCTGCTTTGCAAGTTCCATTCCACATTCCATTCCACATTCCATTCCACCTTCCATTCCATTCCATTCCACGATCCACTCCACGTTCCATTCCACATTCCATTCCATTCCATTCCACTTTCAATTCCACATTCCATTAAATTCCATTACACTTTACATTACACTCCATTCCAGGTTCCATTCCACATTCCATTGCACATTCCATTCCACATTCCATTCCAAATTCCATTCCACATTCCATTCCATTCCATTCCACATTCCATTCCATTTCATTCAGCATTCCATTCCGCATTCCATTCAATCCGATTCCATTCCACATTCCTTTTCACATTCCATTCCTTTCCATTCCATTCCACATTCCATTCCATTTCATTACATTCCATATTCCATTCCTTTCCTTTCCACATTACATTCCACTTTCCATTCCACATTCCGTTCCACATTCCATTCCACGTTCCATTCTAAGTTCCATTCCAAGTTCCATTCTACGTTCCTTACCATTCCATTCTACATTCCATTCCATTCCATTCCACGTTCCATTCCACTTTACATTAGAAGTTCCATTCCATTCCATTCCACGTTCCATTCTACGTTCCATTAGAGGATGCATTCCACGTTCCATTCCATGTTCCATTCCATTCCACGTTACATTAAATATTCCATTAAATTCCATTCCACATTCCATTCAATGTTCCATTCCAGGTACCATTCCATTTTCCATACCATTCCATTCATTTCCACATTCCATTCCACATTCCATTCCCTTCCATTCCACTTTACATTCCGTTTCATTCCTTTCCAGTCCATTCCATTCCTATCCACATTCCATTCCACGTTCCCTTTCCATTCAGTCCACATTCCATTCCATTCCATTCCACATTCCATTACACGTTCCATTCCACGTTCCATTCCATTCCATTGCATTCCATTGCATGTTCCGTTCCATTCCATTCCACATTCTATTCCACATCCCATTCCATTCCATGACACATTTCAATCCACATTCCATTCCTTTCCATTCCATGTTCCATTCCATTCAATTCCACGTGCAATTCCACCTTCTATTACACATTCCAGTCCACATTCCATTCCACATTCCATTGCATTCCCTTCTACGTTCCATTCCACTTTCTACTCCATTCCATTCGACGTTCCATTCCACTTTCTACTCCATTCCATTCGACGTTCCATTCCACATTCCATTCAATTCCATTTCACCTTCCTTTCTACATTGCATTCCACTTTCCATTCCACATTCCATTCCTCATTCCAGACCACATTCCATTCCAATGCATTCCACATTCCATTGCATTCCATTCCAATTTCCATTCCACTTTCCATTCCCTTCCATTCCACTTTCCATTCCATACCATCCTACGTCCCATTCCACTTTCTGCTCCATTCAGTTTGACGTTACATTCCACATTCCGTTCCATTCAATTTCACAGTCCATTCCACATTGCATTCCACATTCCATTATACATTCCATTCTACATTCCGTTACACATTGCATGCCATTCCATTCCACTCTGCATTTGCCGTTCCTTTCCTTATTCCTTTCCACGTTCCATTCCACGTTCCATTCCATTGCATTCCACGTTCCATACAACTTTCCATTCCATTCCATTCCACGTTCCATTACACATTCCTTTCCACTTTCCATTCCAAGTTCCTTTCCACGTTCCATTCCAAGTTCCATTCTATGTTAGATTCCACCTTCCATTCCATTCCATTCCATGCCATTCCACGTGCCATTCCACATTGCATTCCTCATTCCATTCCATCTTCCATTCCATTCCATTCCTTTCCATTCCACGTTTCATTCCATTCCATTCCACTTCCCATTCCATTCAGTTATGCATTCCATTCCATTGCATTCCATTCCACATTCCATTCCATACCATTCTGCATTCCATTCCATCCCATTCCATTCCATATTCCATTCCATTAAATTCCACGTTCCATTCCATTCCATTTCACATTCCATTCCATTCCATTCCATTGCATTCCACATTCCATACCATTCCATTTCATTCCAAATATCATTCTTTCCATTGGACCTTCCACTATATTCCATTCCTTTCCACATTCCATTCCATTCCATTGCATTGCACATTCCATTCCATTCCATTCCATTCCATTCCATTCCATTCCATTCCACATTCCATTCCATTCCATTCCACATTCCCTTCCACTGCATTCCACGTTCAATTCCACTTTTTGTTCAGCATTCCATTCCATTCCATCTATTCCCCTTATCATTCCATTCCATTTCACATTCCATTCCATTAAACATTCAATTCCATTAAAAACCTCATTCTATTCCATTCCACACTCCACTCCATTACTTTCCAGTCCACTTTCCATTCCATTCCACATTCCATTCCATATTTCATTCAATTCTATTCCGTGTTACATTCCGTTCCATTCAATTCCACATTCCATTCCATTCCACATTCCACTCCACATTCCATTCCATTCCGTTTGACATTCCATTCCACATTCGATTCCATTCCATTCCACGTTCCATTTCACATTCAATTCTATTCCAATCCACATTAAATTCCAATCAATTCCATTCCATTCCACATTTCATTACATTCCATTCCATATTTCATTCTAATTTCCATTCCATTCCATTCCACATTCATTCTATTCTGTTCCACATTCCATTCCATTCCATTCCACATTCCATTCCGTTCCATTCCATTCCATTCTACATCCCATTTCATTCCATTCCACATTCCATTCCATTCCATTCCATTCCATTGCTTTCCACACTCCATTCGACATTCCATTCCAATCCACTCTACATTCCATTAAGCAATCCATTCCACAATCCATTTCACATTCCATTCCACATTACAATGCAGTCCATTGCACTTTCCATTCTATTCCATTCCACATTTCATTCCGTCCCATTCCATTCCACATTTTCTTCCATTCCATTCAACATTCCCTTCCATTCCAATCCACAGTCCATTCCATTCCATGCCACATTTCATTCAAGGTTCCATTACAGGTTCCATTCCATTTTCAATTACACATTCCATTCCATTCCATTCCACATTCCATTGTACATTCCACTCCACATTCCATTCCACATTCCTTTCCACATTCCATTCCATTCCATTCCACATTCCATTCCATTCCATTCCACATTCCATTCCACTTTCCATTCAATTACATTCTATATTTCATTCCATTCCATTCCACATTGCATTCAATTCCATTCCACTTTCCATTCCATTCCACATTCCAATCAATTCCATTCCATTGCATTCCACATTCCCTTACATTCCATTACATTCCACTGCACTCCACAATCCATTCCATTGTATTCCACATTCCATTCCACGTTCTGTTCAACATTCCAATCCACATCCCTTTCCACATTCCATTCCTTTCCATTCCATTCAATTCCGCATTCATCTCCACATTCCATTCCATTCCTTTACACTTTAAATTCAACATTTAATTCCACATTCCATTCCGCATTCCATTACATTCCATTCCACATTCCATTCCATTCCACGCCAAATTCCATTCAATTCCACTCCACATTCCATTCCATTTCATTCCATTCCACATTCAATTCCCTTAAATTCCACAATCCATTTAATATTCCAGTAAAATGGAATGGAATGGAATGTGGAATGGAATGGAATGGAATATGGAGTGGAATGGAATGGAATGGAATGTGGAATGAAACGCAGTGTAATATGGAATTCAATGTGGAATGGAAAGTGGAATGGAAAGGAATGCAATGTGGATTGGAACATGGAATGAAATCGAATGGAAAGTTGAATGGAAAGTGGAATGAAAGGCGGAATGGAATGTGGAACGGAATGGAATGCTATGTGGAATGGAATGTGGAATGGCATGTGGAATGGAATGGAATGGAGTACGGAATGGAACTCGGAAAGGAATGCAATGGAATGTGGAATGGAACGTGGAATAGAATGGAAAGGAACGAGGAATGGAACGTGGAATGGACCGTGGAATAGAATGGAATGGAAAGTGGAATGGAATCTGGAATGGAGCTTGGAATGGAATGGAATGTAATGGGAATGGAAAGTTAAATGGAATGGAATTGAACATGGAATGGAACATGGAATGGAACGTGGGATGGAATGTGGAATGGAATGTGGAATGGAACGGAATGGAAAGTGGAATGGAAAGTCGAATTCAGTGTGGAAAGGATCGTGGAATGCAATGGAATGGAACGTGAAATGGAACGTGGAAAGGAATGGAATGTAACGTGGAATGGAACGAGGAATGGAAAAGAATGGAATGGAATGAAATGTGAAATGGAACGTGGAAAGGAATGGAATGGAATGTGGAATGGAGCAAGGAATGGAAAAGAATGAAATGGAATGGAAATGAAGGTGGAATAGAATGTGGAAAGGAATGTGGAATGGAATGTGGAATGGAATGGAAGGAAATGTGGAATGAAATGTGTATTGGAATGGAATGGAATTTGGAATGGAATGGAATGAATTGAGGAATGGAATTTAACGGAAATTGGAATGGAAAGTGGAATGGAATGGAATGGAATGGAATGTGAAATGGAATGGAATTGAATGTGGAATGGAATGTGGAAAGCAATGGAATAAAATGTGGAATGGAATGTGGATTGGAATGTAATGGAACGGGGAATGGAATGGAATGCACTGCGTAATGGAATGTGGAATGGAATGTGGAATGGAATGTGGAATGGAATGGCATGGAATGGAATGGAAAGTGGAATGGCATGTGAATTGGAATGCAATGGAATGTGGAATGGAATGTGGCATGAAATACAATGGAATGTGGAAAGGAATGTGGAATGGAATGTGGAATGGAATGTAAAATGGAATGGAATGCAATGAGGAATAGAATATAATGGAATTTGGAATAGAATGGAATGGAATAGAATTTGGAATAGAATGTGGAAGGGAATGAGGAATGGTATGGACTTGAATGTGGAAAGGAAAGGAATGGAATGTGGAATGAATTGTTGAATGGAATGGAATAAAATTTGGAATAGAATGAGGAATGGAATGTGGAATGGAATGAGAAATGGAATGGAAGAGAATGTGGAATGGAATTTGGAATGGAATGTGGAATGGCATGGAACGGAATGTGGAATGGTATTTGGAAGGGAACGCGAAACGAAATGGAATGAAACATGGAATGGAACGTGGAATAGTATTTGGAATGGAATGTGGAATGTAGTATGAAATGGATCGTGAAATTTAATGGAATGGATTGTTGAATGCAACGTGAAATGGAATGGAGTGGAACGTGGAATGGAATGTGGAATGGAATGTGGAATGGAACGTGGAGTGGAACGTGGAATGTAATGGAATCAAACGTGGAATGGAGTGTACAATTGAATGGATTGGAATATGCATTGCAATTTGTGGAAAGGAAAGTGAAATGCAACGTGGAATGGAGTGGAATGGAATGTGGAATGGAAAGAGGAATGAAATGGAATGGAATGTGGAATGGAATGTGAAATGGAAAGTGGAATGGAATGTAATGGAATTTGGAATGGAAAGTGGAACGGAATGTGGAGTGGAACAGAATGTAATTTGGAATAGAATGTGGAATGGAATGTGGAAGGGAAATTGGAAAGGAATGGAATGGAATGTGGAATGGAACGTGGAAAGGAAATTGAAAAGGAATGGAATGGAATGTGGAATGGAAGATCGAATTGAATGCAATTGAACGTGGAGTGGAAAGTGGAATGGAACATGGAATGAAATGAGGAATGGAAAGTGGAAAGGAACGTGGAGTGGAATGTGGAATGGAATGTGGAATAGAATGGAATGGAAACCGGAATGGAATGGAACGGAATGTGGAATGGAATGGAAAGAAATGTGGAATGCAAGGTGGAAATGAATGGAATGTGTTGTGGAATTGAATGGAATGGAATGGTATGGAATGTGCAATGGAATGCGAAGAAATTTGGAAAGGAATGTGGAATGGAATGTGGAATGAAAAGTGGAATGTAATGGAATAGAATGTGGAATGGAACAGGGAATGGAACGTGGAATGGAAAGTGGAATGAAATGTGGAATGGAACGTGGAATGGAATGGGCAAAGGAACGTGGAATGAAACGTGGAATGGAATGGAATGGAAAGAGGAATGGAACGTGGAATGGAATGGAAAGGAATATGGAATGGATTGTGTAATGGAATGTGGAATGGGAAGTGGAATGTAATGGATTGGAATGTGGAATGGAATCTTCAATGGAATGGAATGGAATGTGGAATGGAATGTGGAAAGGAATGTGGAATGGAATGGGTTGGAATGTGGAATGGAATGGAATGGGATGTGGAATGGAATGTGGTCTGGAATGGAGTGCAATGTAGAATGGAATGTGGAAAGGAATGCATTCCACATTCCATTCCACATTCCATTCCATTCCATTCTTGGAATGTGGAAGGCAATGTGGAATGGAATGTAATGGAATGTGGAATGGAACGGAATGGAATGTGGAATGGAATGTGGAATGGAATTGAATGCAATGTGGAACGGAACGTGGAATGGAATGGAATGGAACGTGGACCGGATCTTGGAATGGAACTTGGAGTGTAACGTGTAATGGAAAGTGGAATGGAGCGTGGAAAGGAATGTGCATTGGAATGTTGAATGGAACGTGGAATGGAATGGAAAGGAATGTGGAATGGAACGTGGAATGGAACAAAATGGAACATGGAATGGAACGCGGAATGGAATGTGGAATGCAACACGGAATGTTATGTGGAATATAATGTCGATTGGAAGTGAATGGAATGAGGAAATGAATGGAATGGAATATGGAATGAAATGGAATGGTATGTGGAATAGTATGTGGAATGGAATGGAATAGAATCCGGAATGAAATGAAATGGAGTGGTATGCAATGTGGAATGGAATGGAGGGGAAAGTGGAATGGAAAGTGGAATGGAACATGGAATGGAATGTGGAATGGAATGGGATGGATTGTGGAATGGAATGGAATAGAATGTGCAATTGAATGGAATGGTATGGAATGTTGAGTGGAAAGGAATGGAATGTGGAGTGGAGTGGAATAGAATGTAGAATTGAATGGAATGATATGGAATGTGGAATGGAATGAATTGTAATGGAATGTGTAATGCAATGGAATGGAATGTGGAATAGAATGTAATAGAATGGAAAAGAATGTGGAATTGAATGGAATGGGAAGTGGAATGGAATGGAATGGAGTGGGAAATGGAATGGAATGGAATGGAATGGGGAATAGAATGGGGAATGGAAAGAATGGAAGGCGGAATGTAATGTGAAATGGAATTTTGAATGGAACATGGAATGGAAAGAAATGGAATGTGCAATGGAATGGAATGGAAAGAGGAATGGAATGTCATGGAACGTGGAATGGAACGAGGAAAGGAATGGAATGGAATGTGGAGTGGAACTTGGAATGGAATGTGGAGTGACATGTGGAATGGATAGTACAATGGAATGTGGAATTGAATCTGGAATGGAATGTGGAATGGAATGTGGAATGCAATGGAATGGAATGTAGAATGGAATGTGGAATGGAATGGTGTGGAATGGAATGTACAATGGAATGTGGAATTGAATGGAATGGAATGTGTAATGGAATGTTATGGAATGTGGAATGGAATATGGAATCGAACTTTGAATGGATTGTGGAATGGAATGTCCAATGGAATGTGGAATGGAATGTAATACAATGTGGAATGGAATGGAATGGAATGTGGAATAGAATGGAATGGAATGGAATGTGAAATAGAATGTGGAAAGAAATGTGGAATGAAATGGAATGGAATGTGGAACGGATTGGAATGGAATGTGGAAAGGAATGTAATGTAATGGAATGTATAATTGAATGTGGAATGAAATGTGAAATGGAATGTGGAATGGAAGGTGGAACGGAATGAAATGGAAGGTGGAATGGAATGGAATGGAAGATGTAATGGAGTGGAATGGAATGTGGAATGGAACGTGGAATGGAATGGAATGGAATGTGGAATGAAATGTGCAATGGAGTGGAATGGAATATGGAATGGAATGTGGAACGGCAGGGAATGGAAAGTGGAATGGAATGTGGAAAGGAATGTGGAATGGAAAGGAATGGAATGTGGAAAACAATGGAATGGAATATGTAATGGAACATGGAATGTAATGGAATGGATCGTGAAATTGAACCAGGAATTGAACGTCTAATGGAATGTGGCAAGGAAGGAGAATGCAATGGAAAGGAAAATGGAATGGAATGTGGAATGGAATATGCAATGGAAAGTGGAATGCAATGTGGAATGGAGGGGAATCAAATGTGGAATGGAATGTGAAATGGAATGGAATGAAATGTGGAATGCAATGTGGAATGGAATGGAATGTGGAATGCAATGTGGAATTGAATGGAATGGAATGTGGAAGGGAATGTGGAATGGAATGGAATAGAATGTGGAATGGAATGTGGAATGGAATGGAATGGATTGTGGAAAGGAATGGAATGGAAGGCGGAATGGAATGTGGCATGGACTGGAATGGAATGTCGAATGTAATGTGGAATGGAATGGAATGGATTGTGGAAAGGAATGAAATGGAATGCGGAATGGAATGTGGAATGGAATGGAATAGATTGTGGAATGGAATGGAATGGAACGGTATGGAATGTGAAATCGGATGGAATACAATGTGGAAAGAGTGTGGAATGGAATGGAATTGAACGTGGAATGGAACGTGGAATGGAACGTGGGATGTAATGGAATGGAATGTGGAATGGAAGGGATTCGAATATGGAATGGAATGTGGAATGGAATGGAATCGAATGGAATTTGGAATGGAATTGAATGGAATGTGGAATGGAATGGAATGGAATGTGGAATGGAATGGAATGGAATGTGGAATGGAATGGAATTGAATGGAATTTGTAATTGAATGGAATGTGGAATGGAACGTGGAATGGAATGGAATGGAATGTGGAATGGAACTTGGAATGGAACGTGCAATGGAACGTGGAATGCAATGTGGAATGCAGTGTGCAATAGAATGTGGAATGGAATGAGAAATGGAATGGAATGGAATGTGGATTGGAATGGAATGGAATGTGGAATGGAATTTGGAATGGAAAGGAATTTAATGTATAATAGAATGTGGAATGGAATGGAATGGAATGGAATGTTATGTAATGTGTAATGGAATGGAATGGAATGTGGAATGGAACGTGGAATGGAATGGAATGGAACGAGGAATGAATTGTTGAATGGATTATGGAATGGAATGGAATGGAATGTAGAATAGAATGGAATGGAAGGGAATGTGGAATAGAATGGAATGGAATGTGGAATGAAGTGTGGAATGCAATGCAATGGAATACGGAATGGAATATGGAATGGAATGGAATGGAATGTGGAATAGAATGCAACGGAATTTGGAATGGAATGGAATGGAACGAGGAATGGAATGTGGAATGCAATGGAATGGAAGGTGGAATGGAACATAGAATGGAATGTGGAACGGAATGGAATGGAAAATGGAATGGAATGAGAAATTGAATGGATTGGAATATAGGATATAGTGTGGAACGGAATGGAGTGGATAGTGGAATGGAATGTGGAATGGAACGTGGAATGGAACATGGAAAGGAATGGAATGGAAAGTGCAATGGAATGTGGAAGCGAATGGAATTGAATCTGGAATGAAAGGGAATGGATGTGGAATGGAAGGTGGAATGGAATGGAATAGAATGTGGCATGAAATTCAATGGAATGTGGAATGGAAAGGAATGGAATGTGGAAAGGAAGAGAATGATATGAAATATGGAATGGAATGGAATGGAAAGTGGAATGGAATGGAATGGAATGGAATGTGGAATGGAATGAAATATGGAATCGAACGGAATGTGGAATGGAGTGGAAAGGAATGTGGAATGGAATGCGATGGAATGAGGAATTGATTGTGAAATGGAGTGGAATGAAATGTGGAATGGAATGTGGAATGGAATGGAATGGAATGCGGAATAGAATGTGGAATGGAATGGATAGGAATGTGGAAAGGAATAAGGAATGGAATGTGGAGTGGAATGGAATGTGGAATGGAATGTGGAATGGAACGTGGGATGTAAAGTGGAATGGAATGGAATGGAACGCGGACTTTGAAGTGGAATGGAATGTGGAATGGAACGTGGAATGGAGTGTGGAATGGAATGGAATGAAACGTGGAATGCAATGTGGAATGAAACATGGAATGGGACGTGGAATGGAAAGTGGAACAGAATGGAATGGAATGTGGAATGGAAAGTGGAATGGACTGTCGATTGGAACGTGGAAAGGAACGTGGAATGTAATGTGCAATGGAAAGGAATGGAATGTGGAATGGCATGGAAAGGAATATGGAATGGAATGGAATTGAATGCGGAATGGAATGTGGAATGGAATTGAATGGAATGTGGAATAGAATCTGGAATGGAATGGAAAGGAGTATGCAATGGAATGGAATGGTATGGAATGTAGAATGGAATGGAATGGAATCTGGAACGGAATGTGGAATGGAATGGAATGTATCATTAAATGGAAGGAGGAATGGAATGTGGAAGGGAATGGAATGGAATCTGGAATGGAAGGGAATTTATGTGGAATAGAATGCGGAATGAAATGGAATGGAATGTGGAATGAAATTCAATGGAATTTGGAATGGAAAGAAAAGGAATATGGAATGGAAGGGAATAATGTGGAATGTGGAATGGAATGAAATGCAATGTGGAATGGAATGGATTGGAATGTGGAATGGAATGGAATGCAGAATGGCATGGAATGTAATGTGAAATGGAATGTGGAATGGAATATGGAATGGAATGGAATGGAATGTGGAAAGGAACGTGGAAAGAATTGAGTGGAACATGGAATGGAATGTGGAATGGAAAGAAATGGAGTGTGGAATTAAATGGAACGGAAAGTGAACTGGAATGTGGAATGGAATGTGAAATGGAATGTGAAATGGAATGTCGAATGGAATGTGGAAAGGAACGGAATGGAATGTGGAATGGAATGTGGAAAGTAACGTGCAAAGTAATGGAGTGGAATGTGGAATGAAAGGTGGAATGGAATGGAATAGAACGTGGAATGGATCGTGGAAAGGAACGTGGAATGCAACGTGGAATAGAAGGTGAAATGGAATGGAATGGAAAGTGGAATTGAACGTGGAATGGAATGTGGAATGGAACGTGGAGTGCAATGTAGAATGGAATGTGGAATGGAAAGGAATGGAATGTGGAATGGAATGTGGAATGGAATGGAATGGAACATGGAATGGGACACGGAATGGAATGGAATGGAAGGTGGAATGGAAGGGAATGAAACGTGGAATGGAATATGGAATGGAATGGAATGGAACATGGAATGGGACATGGAATGGAATGGAATGGAAGGTGGAATGGAAGGGTATGAAACGTGGAATGGAATATGGAATGGAACTTGGAGTACAATGTGGAATGGAATGTGGAATTGAAAGGAATGGAATGTGCATTGAAATGTGGAATGGAATGTGGAATGGAATATGGAATGGAACGTGGAATGCCACGTGTAATGGAATGTGGAGTGGAGTGTGGAATGGAATGTGGATTGGAACCCAATGGAAAGTGGAATGTAATCTGGAATGAAATGTGCAATGGAAAGTATAATGGAATGGAACGGAATGTGGAGTGGAACGTGGAATGGAATGTGGCAATGATAGGAATGTGAAAAGTAATGGAATGGAATTTGGAATGGAATGTGGAATGGAATTCTATGGAATGTGGAATGGAATGTGGGATGGAATGGAATGGAATACGGAATGGAATGTGTAATTGAATGTTATTGAATGTGGAATGGTATGTGGAAGGGAATGTGGAATGGAAGAGAATGGAATGTGGAATGGAATGTGGAATGGAAAATGGAATCGAATGTAGAGTGGAATGTGAAATGAAATGCAATGGAGTGTGGAATGGAATGAAGAATGGAATGTGGAATGGAATGGAATGCAATGTGAAATGGAACTTGGAAAGGAATGTGGTATGGAATGTAATGGAACGTGGAATATAATTCAATGGAATTTAATGGAACATTGAATGCAACGTGGAAAGGAATGTGGAATGGGATGGAATAGAATATGGAATGGAATGCGGAATGGAATGGAATGATACTTGGAATGGAATGGAATGGAATGTGGAATGGAATGTGGAATGGAATGTGGAATGGAATGTGGAATGGAAAGGAATAGAATGTGGACTGGAATGTGGAACGGAATTTGAAATGGATTGTGCAACGGAATGGAATTGAATGCGGAATGGAATGGAACGGAATGTGGTATGGAATGGAATGGAAAGTGGAATGGAATGTGGTAGGGAATGGAATGGAATATGAAATGGAATGTGGTATATAATGGAACAAAATGCGGAATGGAATGTGGAAGGAATGAAATGGAACGTGGAATGGAATGGAATGAAACATGGAATGGAACGTTGAATGGAAAGTGGAATGGAATGTGGAAGGAATGAAATGGAACGTGGAATGGAATGGAATGAAACGTGGAATGGAACGTTGAATGGAAAGTGCAATGAAATGTGGAATGTAATGGAATGGAAAGTGGAATGGAATGTGGAATTAAATGGAATTTAATGTGGAAAGAAAGGAGGAATTGAATGTAATGGAATGTGGTTGGAAAGCTGAATGGAATGGGGAATGGATTTGTGCAATGAAATGTGGAATGGAATGTGTAACGGAACGGAAGGGAATGTGAAATGGAATGTGGAATGGAATGGAATGCAATGTGGAATGGAATGTGGAATGGAATGGAATGGAATGTGGAGTGGAATGCAAAGGAATGTGGAATTGAATGTGTAATGGAAAGGAATGAAATGTGGAATGGAATGTGAAATGGAATTTAATGGAATGTCAAATGGAATGTGGAATGGAATGTGGAATGTACAGGAATGTAATGTGGAATGTAATTTGGAATGGGAAGTGAAATGGAATCAAATGGAATGTGGAATGGAACGTGGAATGTAATGGAATGGAACGTGGATTGGAACATTGAATGGAACGTGGAAGGGAACGTGGAATGGAATGAAATGTGGAATGGAATTTAATGGAATGTGGAATGAAATGTGAAATGGATTGTAGAGTGGCATGTTAAATAGAATTGAAAGGAATGTGGAATGGAATGTGGAATGTAATGTGGAATGTAATTGAATGGAATGTGGAATGGAATGGAATGTGGAATCCAATGGAATGGAGTGGAATGTGGAATATAATGGAATGGAATGGGGAATGCAATGAAATTGAATGGAATGTGAAATTGAATGTAATGGAATGTGGAATGGAATGGAATGGAATGTGGCATGGAATGGAATGGAATGCGGAATAGAATGTGGAATGGAATTGAATGGAATGTGGAATAGAATCTGGAATGGAATGGAAAGAAATACGCAATGGAATGGAATGGTATGGAATGTGGAATGGAATGGAATGGAATCTGGAATGGAATGTGGAATGAAATTGAATGGAACTATAAATGGAAAGAGAAATGGAACGTGGAATGGAATGTGGAAGGGAATGGAACGGAATCTGGAATGGAAGGAAATGTATGTGGAATGGAATGTGGAATGAAATGGAATGGAATGTGGAATGAAATTCAATGGAATGTGGAATGGAATTCAACGTTCCATTCAACGGTACATTCCACGTTACATTCCATTCCATTCCATTCAATTCCATTCTGGATTCCTTTCCATTCCATTCCACATTATATTCTCATTCCATTCCATTCCATTCCACATTCCAAACATTCCACTTTCCATTACACATTCCATACCACATTACAATCTATGTTCCATACTACATTCCACTCCATTCCATTCCACGTTCCATTCCGCGTTCCATTCCATGTTCCTATCCACGTTCCATTCCGTTCCATTCCATTCCATTCAAAGTAGCATTCCACGTTCCATTCCGTAACCTTCCACATTCCATTCTATTCAATACCGTTCCATTCCATTCCACATTCCTTTAAACATTCCATTACCTTCCATTACACTTTCTTATCCATTCCATTCCACATTCCATTCCACGTTACAATCCACGTTCCATTTCGCGTTCCATTCCACATTCCATTCCATTTCATTACACATTCCATTCTGTTCCATTCCACTTTCCATTGCACGTTCCATTCCACATTCCATTCCGTTCCATTCCATTACATTCCAAGTTTCATTCCACATTCAATTCCACATTCCATTCCATTGCATTCCACATTCCATTCTACATTCCATTGCACATTCCATTCCAAGTTCCATTCCACATTCCATTCCAAGTTTCATTCCACTTTCCATTCCATGCCATTGCACGTTCTATTCCATTCCTTTTTATGTTCCATTTCATTCCATTTCACGTTCCATTCCAGATTCAATTTCACATTCCATTCCACCTTGCATTCCTTTCCATTCCATTCAACATTCCATTTCAATCCATTCCTCTTTCCATTCCATTCAATTCCACCTTCCATTCCGTTCCACATTCCATTGCATACAATTCTGCATTCAATTGCATTCCACTCCATTCCACATTCGATTCAATTCCATTCCAGAATCCATTCCATTCCATTCCGCATTCTATTCCACATTCCATTCCACTTTCCATTCAATTCCTTTCCACATTCCATTCCACATTCCATTGCCTTCCAATCCTCATTCCTTTCCTTTCCTTTCCACACTCTATTCCAAGTTCCATTCAACGTTCCATTCCACGTTCCATTCCATTCCATTCCATTCCATTCAATTCCATTCTAGATGCCCTTCCATGTCATTCCAAATTATATTCGCATTCCATTCCATTCCATTCCACATTCCATTCCATTCCATTCCACATTCCATTCCATTCCATTCCACATTCCATTCCATTCCATTCCACATTTCTTTCTATTCCACTCCACATTCCATTCCTTTCCATTCCACATAGTATTCCACTTTCCATTACACATTCCATACCACATTACAATCTACGTTCCATACTACGTTCCACTCCATTCTATTCCAGGTTCCATTCCGAGTTCCATTCCACGTTCCATTCCACGTTCCATTCCTTTCCATTCCATTCTATTCAACGTTGCATTCCACATTCCATTCCATTCAATTCCTTTCCATTCAATCCCACATTCCGTTCCACATTGAATTACCTTCCATTCCACATTTTTTACATTCCATTACACTTTCCATTCCATGTTCCAATCCACGTTCCGTTTCGCGTTCCATTCCGCATTCCATTCCATTCCATTACACATTCCATTCCGTTCCATTCTACTTACCATTTGACGTTCCATTCCACATTCCATTCCACGTTCCATTCAGTTCCATTCCATTGCATTCCACGTTGCATTCCACATTCCTTTCCAATTTCATTCCGTTGCATTCAATATTCCATTCCACATTCCTTTCCACGTTCCATTCCACGTTCCATTCCATTCCATTCCACATTCCATTGCACATATCATTCCACATTCCATTCCACATTCCATTCCATTCCAATCCATATTCCATTCCATTCCATTCCACATTCCATTGCATTCCATTCCACATTCCATTCCACATTCCATTCCATTCCATTCCACGTTCCATTACACATTCCATTCCATTCCATTCCAAATTCCATTCCACATTCCATTCCACATACCATTCCATTCCTTTCCACGCTCCAATCCACCTCTAATTCCTCGTTCCATTCCATGTTCCATTCCATGATCCATTCCATTCCATTCCCCGCTCCATTCCACGTTCCAGTCCACATTTCATTCCACATTACATTAAACATTCCATTACACATTACATTCCATTGCAGCCCTCTTTACATTCCACATTCCATTCCATTAGACTTAAACATTCCATTCCATTCGATTCCACATTCCATTCCACCTTCCATTCCATTCAACATTCCATTCAACTTTCTATTCCACGTTCCATTTCACACTCCATTCCATGTGTTTCACATTCCATTCCACACTCTATTCCATATCATTCCACATTCCTTTCCGTTCCATTCTAGTTTCCATTTCACATTCCATTCCACATTCCATTCCGTTCCATTCCATTACATTCCACATTGCATTCCACATTCTTTCCACATTTCATTCCGTTCCATTCAATATTCCATTCTACATTCCTTTCCACATTCCATTCCACATTCCATTCCATTCCATTCCTTTGCATTACACTACACATTCCATTCAACATTCCATTCCACATTCCATTCCACATTCCATTCCATTCCATTCCACATTCCATTCTACATTCCATTGCACATTCCATTCCATGTTCCATTCCACATTATATTCCAAGTTCCATTCCACGATTCATTCCACCTTCCACTCCATTCCATTACGCTTCCCATTCCACATTCCATTTCATGTTCCATTCCGCATACCATTCCATTGTAATCCACGTTCCATTCCACATTCCATTTTATACCACGTTCCATTTCACATTCCATTACACATTCCATTCCACATTGCACTCCATTCCATTCCACGTGCCTCTCCACATTCCATTCCACATTCCATTCCACATTCCATTCCAGTCCATTCCTCATTCCACTGCATTCCATTCCACATTCCATTCCGCATTCCATTCCTTTCCATTCAACATTCCATTACACATTCCATTCCACTCCATTCCACATTCCATTCCACATTCCGTTACTTTCCATTCCACTCCATTCCAAATTGCTTTCCGCATTCATTACCACATTCCATTCCATTCCATTCCACGTTCCATTCCACATTCCATTCCACATTCTATTCTACGTTCCTTTCCATTCCATTCCACTTTCAATTCCACTTACCATTGCATTCCTTTCCACGTTCCATTCCACATTCCAAAGCACATATCATTACACATTCCATTCCACATTCCATTCCGTTCCATTCCACATTCCTTTCCATTCCATTCCACATTCCATTGCTTCCATTCCACATTCCATTCCACATTCCATTCCATTCCATTCCACGTTCCATTCCACATTCCATTCCATTCAATTCCACATTCCATTCCACGCTCCATTCCATTCCATTCCACGCACCAATCAACCTCCAATTCCTCGTTCCATTCCATGTCCCATTCCACGATCCATTCCATTCCATTCCTCGATCCATTCCATTCCATTCCTCGATCCATTCCACGTTCCTGTCCACATTTCATTCCGCATTCCATTAAACATTCCATTACACATTGCATTCCATTGCAGCCCTCATTCCATTCCACATTCCATTCCATTCCATTTAAACATTCCATTCCATTCGATTCCACATTCCATTCCACCTTCCATTCCATTCAACATTACATTCAACTTTCTATTCCACATTCCATTTCACACTCCATTCCATGCATTTCACATTCCATTCCACACTCTATTCCATATCATTCCACATTCCATTCCACATTCCATTCCAATCCATTACATTCCATTCCACATTCCATTCCACATTCCATTCCGTTCCATTCCACGTTTCACTCCACATTCCATTGCTCATTCATTCCACGTTCCATCCACGTTACATTCCAATCAATTCCACGTTCCTTCCACTTTCCATTCCATTCCACATTTCGTTGTACATTCCATTCCATGTTCCATTCCACATTCCATTCCAAGTTCCATTCCACGTTCAATTCCATTTTCCATTCCACTTTCCATTCCATTCAAGTTCCATTCCACATTCTATTCTATTCCATTCCACGTTGCATTCAACATTCCATTCCACGATCCATTCCACATTCCATTGCACATTGCATTCCACGTAACATTCCACATTCCATTCCATGTTCCATTCCACATTTCATTCCATGATCCATTCCATTCAATTCCACTTTCCATTCCACAATCCATTCCACTCCATTCCACGTTCCATTCCACATCCCATTCCACATTCCATTCCACATTCCATACCATTCCATTCCATATTTCACAGCATTCCTTTCCACATTCCAATCCTCTTTCCATTCCATTGCATTCCACATTTCATTACACATTCCATTCCACATTCCATTCCACATTCAATTGCGTTGTATTCCACATACCATTACATTCCATTCCACATTCCATTCCATTCCATTCCATATTCCATTTCATTCCATTCCACATTCCACTCCACGTTCCATTCCATTCCATTCCACATTCCATTCCGTTCCATCCCATTCCATTCCACATGCCATTCAATTCCATTATATTGCTCATTCCATTTCATTCCTTTCCTTTCCATCTTCCATTCCATTCCTTTAAATTACACATTCCATTCCATTCCACTTTCCTTTCCATCTTCCATTCCATTCCATTAAATTACACATTCCATTACATTCCATTCCACTTTCAATTCCATTCCAGATTCCATTCCACATTCCATTCCACATTCCATTCCATTCCATTCTATTCCATTCCATTCCATTCCACATTGCATTCCATTCCATTCCACCTTCACTTTCATTCCATTGCACTCCATTCCACATTCCGTTTCGCATTCCATTCAACGTTCCCTTCAATATTCCATTCCATGTTGCATTCCTTTCCATTCCATTCCATTTCATTCCGTTCCACATTGCATTCCACATTCCACTGCATTCCGTTCCATTCCACATTCCATTCCATTCAATTCCACCTTTCTTTCTATTCCATTACACATTCCATTCCATTCCATTCTATGCCATTACACATTCCATTGCAGATTCCATTCCATTTTCCATTTAACATTTTATTCCACATTCCTTTCCATACCTTTGCATTCCATTCCATTAAATTCCACATTCCATTCCACATTCCACTCCATTTTTCATTCCACATTCCATTCCACATTCCATTCCAATCCATTCCACATTCCATTCCATTCCATTCCATTCCACATTCCATTCAACATTGCATTACATTCAATTTCACATTCCATTCCATTCCTTCCCATTCCACATTCCATTCCACTTTCCATTCCAAATTCCAACCCATTGCATTCCACATTCCATTCCATTCCATTCCACATTCAATTCCATTCCATTCGTTTCCACATTTCAGTCCATTCCCTTCCATTCCATTGCAAATTGCATTCCATTCCATTCCTCAACCGATTCCACATTCCATTCCACATTCCATTCCATTCATTTTCACATTCCGTTTGGGATTCCATTCAATTCCACATTCCACTCCGAATTCCATACCATTCCACATTCAATTCCATATTCCATTCCACTCCATTCCGCATTCCATTCGATAGCATTCCACGTTCCATTCTATTCCATTCCAGGTTCCATTCCACGTTCCAGTCCTCGTTCCATTCCAGGTTCTATTTCACATGCCATTCCATTCCATTCCACGTTCCATTATACATTCACTTCCAATCCATTCCACATTGCTGTCCACAATCCATTCCACATTCCGGTCCACCTTCCATTCCATTCCACATGCCATTCCATTCCATTCCACATTCCATTGCATTCCATTTCACATTCCATTGCATTTGATTACATTGCACATTCTATTCAATTCCACATTCCATTCCTTTCCATTCCACATTCCATTCCATTCCATTCCAATCCATTTCATTCCACATTCCGTTCCATTCCATTTCCTTCCAATATCTATTCCATTTCACATTCCGCTCCATTCCATTCCACATTCCGTTCCATTCGATTAAATTCCATTACTCATTCCCTCCATTCCATTATACATTCCATTCCATTTCACACCATTCCACATTCTATTCCGTTCCACAACCCATTCCATTCCACATTCCATTGCATTCCATTGCACATCCCTTTCCATTCCATTCCATTGCACATTCCATTCCATTCCATTCCACATTCCATTTCATTCAATTAAACATTCCACTCCACATTCCATTCCCTTCCATTCCACGTTCCATTCCACGATCCAATCCACATTCCATTGCGCATTCAATTCCACGTTCCATTCCACTTTCTATTCCATGACACATTCAACGTTGTATTTCATGTTCCATTCCATTCCGTTCCACGTTCCATTCCTCAATCCATTCCACATTCCTTTCCATTCCATTCCACACTCCATTCCATGTTCCTTTAAAAGTCCCATTCCAAGTTCATTTCCACCTTCCATTCCTTTCCATTCCACGTTCCATTCCACATTCCATTCCATACCATTACACTTTCCATTCCACATTCCATTCCACATTCCATTCCACATTCCATTCCACATTCCAAGGCGTTGCATTCCACATTCCATTTCTCATTGCATTCCACATTCCATTCCATTCCACATTCCATTCCTGTCCACATTCCTTTCCAGTCCACATTCCATTCTACGTTCCTTTCCATTCCATTTAAACAATCCATTCCATTCCATTTAACATTCCATTCCACATTCCATTCCATTCCATTCCATATTCCATTCCATTCCATTGCATTCCACATTCCATTCCAGATTCTATTCCACATTTCATTACATTCCATTCTATTCCACGTTCCTTTCCATTCCATTCCATTTTCCATTCCACAATCCACTCCATGTTCCATTTCATTCCATTCCACATTCCATTCCACATTCCATTCCACCTTCTATTCCGTTCCATTCCACACTCCATTCCACGTTCCATTCCATTTCATTCAATATTCTGTTGCGTTCCATTCCACATTCCATTCCACTCAATTCCTCATTCCATTCCATTCCATTTCATTCCACATTCTATTTCATTCCAATCCACATTCAATTCCATTCCATTCCACATTCCATTCAATTCCTTTTCACATTCCATTCCATTCTATTCCACATTCCAACACATTCCATTTCACATTCCATTCCATTCCATTGCATTCCATTACAGTTTCCATACCTTTCCATTCCATTCCATATTCCATACATTCCATTACACATTCCATTACATTCCTTCCACATTCCATTCCATTCCATTCCACATATCATTCCATCTTCCATTTTTCATTCCATTCCACGTTCCATTTCACGTTCCATTGCAATCTATTCCAAATTCCATTCCACATTCCATTCCATTCCAAATTCCATACCAGTAAATTCCGTTGCATTCCATATTCCCTTCCATTCCATTAAACAATCCATTCCACATTCCGTTGCATTCCATTCCACATTCCACTCTGCATTCCATTCCATTCTATTACACATTGCATTACATTCCATTCCACATGCCATAACCTTCCATTCAACATTCCATTCCACATTATATTCAATGTTCCATTCCACATTCCATATCACATTCCATTCCACGTTCCATTCCATTCTATTCCACAATTCATTCCATTTTATTCCACATTCCATTCCATATCTTTCAGTTCCATTCCACATTCCATTCCATATCTTTCAGTTCCATTCCACATTCCATTCCATTCCATTCCACTCCTTGTTCCATTCAATTCCATTCTATATTCCATTCCATTCCACAATCCATTCCATTCCATTCCACCATCCATCCCATTCCACCATCCATCCCATTCCATTCCACATTCCATTCCTTTCCATTCCACGTTCCATTCCACATTCCATTCCATTCCATTCCACATTCCATTCCATTGCTTTCCACATTCCATTCCACATTCCCATCCATTCCAATTCACTTTCCATTCCTTTCCATTCCTTTCCATTCCACATTTCATTCCATTCCTCATTCCATTGCATTCCTTTCCACTTTGAATTCCATTCATTTCCATTCCATTCCATTCCACATTCCATTCCATTCCTTTCCATTCTGCAATCCATTCCTTGCCATGACACATTCTGTTCCACTCTATTCCGCTTTCCATTCCATATTCCTTCCCAAATTCCATTGAATACCATACCACATTCCCTTCCATTCCTGTCGACATTCCATTCCATTACATTCCACATTCAATACCACATTCCATTCCATTCCATTCCACATTCCATTCCACATTCCATTCCATTCCACATTCCACTCCATTCAATTCCACATTCCAATCCATTCCATTCCACATTTCCTTCCACATCTCACTTCTTTCCATTCCATTCCATATTTAATTCCATTTCAAATTCCATTCCATTCCATTCCATTCCATTCCATTCCATTCCCCATTCCATTCTATTACATTACATTCCATGTTCCATTAAACGTTCCATTGCACGTTCCATTCTACTTTCCACTCCCTTTCATTCCACCTTCCATTCCACATTTCATTCCACATTCCATGCCACATTCCATTCCACATTCCATTCCATTCTATTCCATTCCACATTCCACTCCATTCCATTCCTCATTCCATTCCATTCCATTCTACATTCCATTTCATTCCATTTCACATTGCATTCCACATTATATTCCATTCCATGCTACATTCAAATCCATTCCATTCCATTCCATTCCACATTCCATTGGATTCCATTCCATATTGCATTTCATTCCTTTCCACGTTCTATTCCATTCCATTCCACGTTCCATTCCACATTCCATTCCATTCCACATTCCATTCCACATTCCATTACGTTCCTTTCTACATTCCATTCCATTCCATTCCATTCCACATTGCACTACATTCCATTCCATATTCCATTCCACATCATATTGCATTCCACATTCCTTTTCCTTCCATTACACACTGCATTCCATTCCATTCCAAATTCCGTTCCACACTCCCATCAATTCCATTAGACCGTCCGTTCCATGCGATTCCATATTCCATGCCACATTCCATTCCATTCCATTACACATTCCATTACACATTCCATTCTATCCCATTCCAAATTGCTTTCCATTTCATTCCACAGTCCATTTCACATTCCATTCCTTTCCATTCTACATTCCATTCCACATTGCATTCCATTCCATTCCACATTCCATTCCATTCCATTCCACATTCCATTCCATTCCATTTCACATTCCATTCCATTCCATTCCACATCTCATTCCTTTCCATAACACTTTCCATTCCATTGCATTCCACATTCCTTTCCATGTTGCATTCCTTTCCATTCCACTTTCCATTACACATTTCATTACACTTTCCTTTACTCATTCCATTTCATGCCATTCCACATTCCATTCCATGCCATTCCACATTCTATTCCACTCCATTCCACATTCCATTCCACATCCCATTCCATTCCATTCCACCTTCCATTCCATACCACATTGCATTCCGCTCCATTCCTTATTCCATTACAAAACACGTTCCATTGCACTTTCCATTCCACATTCCATTTCACGTTCCATTCTACATTCCTTTCCATTCTATTTCTGATATAATTCAACATTCCATTGAATTCCATTCCACTCCATTCCACATTGCATTCCACATTTCATTCCACAATCCATTCCATATTCCAGTCCAGATTCTATTCCATTCGATACCACATTGCATTCCATTCCATTCCACATTAAATTCGAAATCCATCCTACATTCTATTCCATATACCACTCCATTCCATTCCATTCCATTCCACATTCCATTCCACATTCCATTAGATTCCATTCCATATTGCATTTCATTCCATTCCACGTTCTATTCCATTCCATTCCACGTTCCATTCCACATTCCATTCCATACCATTCCACATTCCATTACATTCCTTTCTACATTCCATTCCATTCCATTCCTTTCCAAATTCCATTTCGTTCCATTCCACATTCCGTTCCATTCCATTACATTCTGATTTCCATTCCACGTTCCATTGCACGTCCCATTTCACGTTCCATTCCCTTTCATTCCACGTTCCATTCGACATTCCATTCCACATTCCATTACTCATTCCATTACACATTCCATTCCATTCTATACCATTCCACATTCCACTCCATTCCATTCTGCATTCCATTCCACATTCCTTTCTAATCAATTATACCTTCTGCTTCATACCATTCCAGTGATTATTCCATTCCATTCCATTCCACATTGTATTCCACATTCCATTACATTCCATTCCACATTTCATTCTACGTTCCATTCCTCGTTCCATTCCAGTTTCCATTCCATTGCATTCCACATTCCATTCCACATTCCATTGCATTCCATTCCACATTCAATTCCGCATTCCATTTCACATTCCATTCTACAATCCATTTCACGTTCCTTTCCATTCCATTGCACTTTCCACTCCATTTCATTCCATTTCACCTTTCATTCCGTTCCATTTCTCATCACATTCCATTCCATTCCACATTCCTTTCCATTCCATTCCATTGAACTTTATATTCCTTTCATTGCATTCCACATTCCATTCCACATTCCATTCCATTCCATTGCAGATTCCATTCCATTCCATTCCATTCCATTCCATTTCACATTGAATTCCACATTCCATTCCATTCCATTTCACATTCCATTCCACTCCATTCTTCATTCCCTTCGATTCCATTCCACATTCCATTCCGCGGTCCATTCCACGTTCCATTCAACGTTCCTTCCCTCTTTCCACTCCAGATTCCAATCTACGATCCATTCCACGTTCCATTCCAAGCCATTCCACATTCCATTCCATTCAATTCCATGTTCCATTCCTCATTGTATTCCATTCCATTCCATTCCACATTCCATTCCATTCCCATCCATTCCACATTCCATTCCATTCCATTCCAGATTCCCTTCCATTCCATTACACATTTAATTCTATTCATTTTCGCTTTCCATTCCATTCCATTCCACATTCCATTCCATTCCACATTGCATTCCGTTCCATTCCACATTCCATTCCATTCCATTCCATTCCATTTCACATTGCATGCCATTGCATTCCACTTCACATTCCATTCCATTCGATTCCATTCTGCATTCCATCCCATACCACATTGCATTCCATTCCATTCCACATTCTATTCCCTTCCATTCCACATTCCATTCACTTCCATTGCACTCCACATTCCATTCCATTCCACATTCCATTCCATTCCATTCCATTCCATTCCATTCCATTCCTTCCATTCCTTTCCATTCCACGTTCCATTCCACATTCCATTCCATTCCATTCTACGTTCCATTCCACATTCCTTTCCATTCCTTTCCATATTCCATTCCATTCTACGTTCCATTCCACATTCCTTTCCATTCCTTTCCATATTCCATTCCACATTCCATTCCACGATCCATTCCATGTTCCATTCCACTTTCCATTCCACGTTCCTTTCCACTTTCCATGCAACGTTCCATTCCACTGTCCATTCCTCATTTCACTCAACATTCCATTCCACATTCCATTCCATTCCATTCCACATTCCATTCCCTTTCATAACACATTCCATTCCATTCCACATTCCATTCCACATTCAATTCCACATTCCATTCCACTCCATTCTGCATTCCATTCCATTCCATTCCACATTCCATTCCCTTTCATAACACATTCCATTGCATTCCACATTAAATTCCACATTCAATTCCACATTCCATTCCATTCCGTTCCACATTCCATTTCATTCCAAACCACATTCCATTCCTCATTTCATTCCACTCCATTCCGCATTCCATTCCTTTCCATTCTACATTCAATTTCATTGCATTCCACATTCCGGTTCATTCCATTTCACATTCCATTGGATTCCATTAACTGTTCAATTCCACATTCCATTTCTCACTCCATTTCATTCCATTCCTTATTTCATCCCATTCCACTCAATTCCACATTCCATTCCACATTCCGATCCATTCCTCATTCCATTCCACATTCCATTCCACTTTCCATTCCACGTTGTGTTCCACATTCCATTCCACATTGCATTCCATTCCTACATAACACATTGCATTCCATTCCTTAATTCCAGATCCCATTCCATTCCATTCCCCATTCCATTCCATTCCATTCCATATTCCATTACATTCCTATCCATTCCACTTTCCATTCCAATCCATTCCACATTCCATTCCATTTCATTTCAAATTCCATTCCATTTCATTCCGTTCCACAATACATTCCACATTCCATTCCATTCCTTTCCATTCCGCATTCCATTGCACGATACTTTTCATGTTCCATTCCACGTTAAATTACACGTTCCAATCCACGTTCCATTCCACGTTCCATTCCATTCCATTCAACATTCCATTCCATTCCATTCCATTCCACATTACATTCTAAATTAAATTCTAATCCGTTACACATTCTATTCCATTCCACATTCCATTCCAGTCCACATTCCATTCCATTCCACTCCATATTCCATTCCACGTTACATTCCATTCCACTCCACATTCCATTCCATATTCCGTTCCAATCCATTCCACCTTAATTTCCATTCCATTCCACATTCCATTCCATTCCATTTCAAAATCCATCCCATGCCTTTCCATTCCACGTTACATTCCATTCCACTCCACATTCCATTCCATATTCCGTTCCAATCCATTCCACCTTAATTTCCATTCCATTCCACATTCCATTCCATTCCATTTCAAAATCCATCCCATGCCTTTCCATTCCACATCCCATTCCAAACTCCATTCCACATTCCATTCCATATTCCATTCCAATCCATTCAACCTTCATTTCCATTCCATTCCACATTCCATTGCAATCCATTTCAAATTCCATTCCATGCCATTCCATTCCACATTCCATTCCAAATTCCATTCCATTCCACATTCCTTTCCACATTGCATTCCATTCCATTCCACATTACATTCCACCTTCCATTCCACATTCCTTTCCATTCTATTCCTCATTCCATTGCATGTTCTGTTTCACGTTCCATTCCACGTTAAATTCCACATTCCATTCCATGTTCCATTCCATTCCATTCAACATTCCGTTCGATTCGATTCCACATTCCATTCCACATTCAATGCCATTCCATTCCATCCCACATTTCCTTCCACTGAATTTCGCTTTCAATTACATCACATTCCACATTCCATTCCATTCCATTACACGTTCCGTTCCATTCCATTCCAAGTTCAACTCCCTTCCATTCCACGATCCATTCCATTCCATTTCATTGTCCATTCCACATTTTCATTCCATTCAACATTTTCATTCCATTCCTCCATTAGACATTCTATTGCATACCTCCATTCCAGATTCCATTCCATTCCATTCCCCATTCCATTCCATTTCATTCCATATTCCATTAGATGCCACTCCATTCCAATTTCCATTCCAATCCATTCCACATTCCATTTCATTCCATATCAAATTCTAGTCCATTTCCTTCCATTCCATTCCATTCCTCATTCCATTCCAAGTTCCATTTCATTCCATTTCACTTTCCATTCCAATCAATTTCACGTTCCATTCCATTCCATTCCACGTTAGATTTCACCTTCCATTCCTTTCCATTCCATGTTCCATTACATTCCATTCTATTGCATTCCACATTCCATTCCACATTCCATTGCATTGCATTCCACATTCCATTCCATTCCGTTCTACTTTCCATTTCACATTCCATTCCATTCCATTCCACATTCCATTCCACATTCCATGCCATTCCATTCAATTCCACATTCCATTCCATTGAATTCCAGTTTCAATTCACTTATACTCCAAATTCCATTCCACTCCATTCCACTTTCCGTTCCATTCCTTTGCAAGTTCCATTCCATTCCATTTCACGTTCCATTCCATTCCATTCCACGTTCCATTCCATTCCTTTCCACGTTGCATTTCACGTTCCATTCCACGTTCCATTCTGTTCCGTTCCACGTTGCATTCCATTCCACGTTCCATTTCATTCCAATCCTCATTTCATTCCATTCCATGCCATTCCATTCCACTTTGCATTCCATTCCATTCCATTCCACATTGTATTCCACATCCCACTCCACTCCATTACACATTGCATTCCATTCCATTCCACTCCAGATTGCATTCCATTCCATTCCATTCCACATTCCATTCAATATTCTCTTCCATTCCATTCTGCATTCCATTCCATGCCATTCCACGTTCCATTCTACATACCATTCCACATTAAATTCCATTCCATTCCAGATTGCATTCCACATTCCAATCCATTCTTTGGCACATTGCATTCCATATTCCAATCCATTCTTTGGCACATTGCATTCCACATTCCATTCCATTCCATTACACATCCCATTCCATTCCACTCCACATTCCATTCCTTTCCATTACACGTTGCATTCCGTATTCCATTCCACGTTCCATTCGATGTTCAATTCCACTTTCCATTCGATGTTCAATTCCACGTTCCATTCGATGTTCAATTCCACGTTAAATTCCACGTTCCATTGCACGTTTTAATCCACGTTCCATTCCACTTTCCATTCCATTCCATTTCATTCCATTCAATTCCACATTCCATTGCACATTCCCTTCCATATTGTATTCCATTTCATTTCACATTCCATTCAACATTCCATTTCACAGTCCTTTCCACATTGCATTCCATTCCACTCCACATTCCATTCCACATTCCAATGCATTCCATTCCACATTCCTTTCCATTCCATTCCATACCAGTCCACATTCTATTCCATTCCATACCATTCCACCTTCCTTTCCATTCCTTTCCACATTCCATTCCATTCCATTCCACTTTCTATTCACGTTTCATTCCACGTTCCATTCTGCGTTCCATTCTAGGTTCCATTCCAAGTTCAATTCCACATTCCTCTCCCTTACATTCCACTTTCAGTTCCACGTTCCACTCCACATTCCATTCCATTCCATTCCACGTTCCATTCCACCTTCCATTCTACATTCCATTTCACTTCCCATTACATTAAATTCCACTTTCTGTTCCATGTTACATTACTTTACATTCCACGTTCCATTGTACGTTCCATTCCACGTTTCATTCCATTCCATTCCACCTTCCATTCTACATTCCATTCCACAATCCATTCCGTTCCACTCCACTTTCCTTTGCACATTCCATTCCATTCCATTCCACATTCCATTGCACTTTCCAATCCATAACATTCCACATTCCATTCCACATTCTATTCCATTCCATTCTACATTCCATTTCACGTTCCATTCCATTCCATTCCACGTTCCCTTCCACATTCCATTCCAATCCATTCCACTTTGCGTTCCATATAGCATTCCATTCCACTCCACATCCCATTCAACTTTCCATTCCCCTTTCCACTCCATTCCTTTCCACATTCCTTTCCGCATTCCATTCCACGTTCCATTCCATTGCATTCCACGATCCATTCGACTTTCCATTCCATTCGATTCCACTTTACATTCCACATTCAATTCCACATTACATTCCACGATTCATTTCACATTCCATTCCATGTTCCATTCCACTTTCTTTTGCAATTTCCATTTCAAGTTCCATTCCATTTCGTTGCACGTTGCATTGACATTGCATTCCATTGCATTCCACTTTCTATTCCATATTGTATTCCACATTGCATTCCACATTCCATTCCGTTCCATTCCAGATTCCATTCCACATTCCATTCCGCACTCCATCCCACATTCCACTACATTTCTTTCCACATTCCATTCCACATTCCATTACATTCCATTCCACATTACATTCCAGATTGCATTCCATTCCTGTCCGCATTCCATTCCACTTTCCATTCCCTTCCATTCCACATTCCTTTCCATTCCATTCCACATTCCATTCCACATTCCATTCCTCATTTCATTCCAATCCAGTACACATTCCATTCCACATTCCATTCCGTTCCGTTACACTTTCAATTCCATTCCATTCCACATTCCATTCCACTCTCCATTCCATTCCAATCCACATTGCATTCCATTCCATTCCACATTCCATTCCACGTTCCATTCTGCGTTCCATTCCACTATTCAAAGCACGTTCCATTCCTTTACCATCCACGTTCCATTCAATATTCTATTGTATTCCATTCCCCTTTCCATTAAATATTGCATTCCATATACCATTCCATTCCGTTCCACATTCCATTCCTCATTACATTTCATTCCATTCCACATTCCATTTCATTCCTCTCCACATTCCATTCCACGTTCCATTCTGCGTTCCATTCCACTTTTCTTTGCACATTCCATTAGATTACATTCCTCATTCCATTCCACATTCCATTCAACATTCCATTCCATGTTCCATTCCATTGCGTTCCACATTACATTCCTCATTCCATTTCATTCCATTCCACATTCCAATCCATTCCACTGCACATTCCATTCCACTTTCCCTTCCATATCATTCCACATTCCATTCCAAATTCCATTCCACATTCCATTCCTTTCCATTCCGGATTCCATTCAATGTTCCTTTCGATTCCGCTCCACCTTCCATTCCACGTTACATTCCACTTTGCATTCCATATTCCATTCCGTTCTATTCCACATTCCATTCCACATGCCATTCCACATTCCATTCCATTCCATTCCTCAATCCATTCCACAGTCCACTACATTGCATTCCACATTTCATTTCACATTGCATTCCATTTCATTCCACATTCATTACATTCCATTTCATTCCATTCCACATTTCATTGCATTTCATTCCATTCCACATTACATTCCACATTTCATTCCATGTTCCATTCCACGTTCCTTTCCCTCTTTCCTCTCTACGTTCCATTCCACATTCCGTTACATATTTCATTCCATTCTTTTCCACTTTCCATACCATTCCATTGCATTACAATCCACATTCCTTTCCATTACATTCCCATTTCATTCCATATTCGATTCCATTCCATTCAACTTTCCATTCCAAATACCATTCCATTCCATTCCACATTCCATTCCTCATTCCATTTCATTCCATTCCACATTTCATTCCACATTCCAGTCCATTCCAATGCACATTCCATTCCATTCCACATTCCATTTCATTCCATTCCACATTCCATTCCACATTCCAGTCCATTCCAATCCACATTCCATTCCATTCCATCCAACTTGCATTCCATTCCACACTCCATTCCACATTTCATTCCAGATTCCATTTTATTCCATTCCACATTCCATTCCACAATCCATTCCATTCCATTCCACATTCCATTCCATGTTCCATTCCATTCCTTTCCACTTTCCATTACTTTCCATTCCACATTCCATTTCACAAACCATTCCATTCCATTCCACATTCCACTGCGTTCCATTGCATTCCATTCCACATTCCTTTGCATTCCATTCCATTCCTTTCCACATTCCATTCCTTTCCACATTCCATTCCACGTTCCATTCCATTACATTCCACTTTCCATTCAATGTTCCACTCCATTCCATTCCACGTAACATTCCACATTCCATTCCATTCCATTTCAAGTTCCCTTCCACATTCCATTCCATTCCATTTCAAGTTCTCTTCCACATTCCATTCCACTTTACTTTCGACTTTCCATTGCGTTCCATTCCATATTCCATTCCACATTCCATGCCACATTCCAATCCACATTTCATTCCACATTCGTTTCCGTTGCATTTCACATTCCATTCCACTTTGCTTTCCGCATTGCATTCCATTCCATTCCACATTCCATTCCATATTCCATTACAATTTCCATTGCACGTTCCTTTCCACGTTTCATTCCACATTTCATTCCATTCCATTCCTCGTTTCATTCCACATTCCATTCGATTACATTCCACTTTCCTTTCCACATTCCATTCAACATTCCATTCCACATACCATTCCATTCCATTCAACATTCCACTCCACAATTCATTCAATTCGATTCCACATTACATTCCACATTCTACTCCATTCCATTCCACATTCCTTTAACATTCCATTCCACATTCCATTTCATTCCATTCCACATTCCATTCCACATTCCATTCCATTTTGTATTCCACTTTCCGTTCCACTTTTCAATCCACGTTCCATTCCATTCCATTCCACTTTCCATTCCATGATCCATTCCACATTGCACTCCACGTTCCATTTCATTCCATTCCATGTTCCATTCCACGTTCCATTGCATTCCACGTTCCATTGCACATTCCATTCCACATTCCATTCCACGTTCCATTCCACTTTCCATTCCATGTTCCATTCCACGTTACATTCCAAGTTACATTCCACTTTCCATTCTATTCACTTCCACATTCCATTTCACATTCCTTTCCATTCCACATTGCAGTCAACATTTCATTCCTCGTTCCATTACGTTCCATTTCACTTTCCATTACACATTCCATTTCACATTTCTTTCCACTCCATTACATTCCATTCCACATTCCATTTCACATTCCGTTCCATATTCCATTACGTTCTATTCCAAATTCCCTTCTACATTCCTTTCCACATTCCATTCCACATTCCATTCCACATTCCATTCGATTCCATTCCACGTTCCATTCCACTTTCCATTCCACATTCCTTCCATTCCATTCAACGTTCCATTCCACATTACATTCCTCATTCCATTTCATTCCACATTGAATTCCATATTCAATTCCACATTCCATTCCACCTACGATTCAAAATTCCATTCCATTCAATTTCACATTCAATTCCACATTGCATTCCACAATCCATTCCATTCCATTCCGCATTCCGTTAGACATTCCATTCCATTCCGTTCCACATTCCATTCCTCATTCCATTCCATTACATTCCACATTCCATTCCAGATTCCATTACACATTCCATTCCACATTCCATTCCACGTTCCATTCCACAATCAATTCCACGTTCCATTCCAATTTCCTTTCCTTTCCATTCCACGTTCTATTCCATTCCATTCGAAGTTCCTTTTCATTCCATTTCGCATTCCATTCCGCATTCCATTCCACGTTCCATTTCACATTCCATTTCACCTTCCATTCCATTCAATTCCCTTCCATTCCACATTAGATTCCCTTCCATTCCACTTTCCATTCCACTTTCCATTCCAGGTTACATTCCACTTTTCATTCTGCATTCCATTCCACGTTCCATTACTTTCTACTCTACCTTCTATTTCATTGCCTTCCACATTCTATTCCTTTCCGTTCCATTCCATTCCACATTCCATTCCACATTCCATTCCCTTTCATTACAGATTCCATTTCATTCCATTCCACGTTCCACTCCACGGTTCATTCAACGTTCCATTCCATTCCATTCCACGTTCCACTCCACGGTTCATTCCACGTTCCATTCCATTCCATTCCACATTCCATTCCACATTGCATTCCATTCCATTACATATTCCATTCCACATGCCATATAATTCCATTTAAATATTCCATTCCATTCCATTCCACATTCCATTCCACATTCCATTCCATTCCATTCCACATTCCATTCCTCATTCCAATTCATTCCTTTCCCGTTTCCATTCCACGTTGCATTCCACATTCCATTCCGCATTCCATTCCACATTTCATTCCATTCCATTAAACAATCCATTCAACATTCCATTCCATTACATTCCACATTCCATTCCAGATTCCAGTACACATTCCATTCCACATTCCATTCTATTCCATTCCACGTTCCATTCCACAATCAATTCCACGTTCCATTCCACTTTCCATTCCATTCCAATCCACGTTCCATTCCACATTCCATCCTACAATCCACTCCACGTTTCCTTCCGCATTCAATTCCATTCTATTCCACATTGCATTCCACATTCCATTCCATTCGACTCCATTCCATTTTCCATTCCACATTCCACTCCATTCCATTGCACTTTCCATTCCACATTCCATTCCATTCCATTCAACATTCAATTACACATTCCTTTCCTAGTTCCATTCCACATTCTATTACACGTTCCATTCCATTCCATTCCACGTTCCATTCTACATTCCATTCCTCTTTCCATTCCACATTCCATTCCATTACCTTCCAGATTCCATTGTACTTTCCATTCCACGCTACATCACATTCCACATTTCTTTTCACATTCTATTCCATTGCATTCCTCATTCCATTCCATTCCATTCCACATTCCATTCCATATACCGTTCCATTCCTTTCCACATTTCTTTCCACATTCCATTCCACGTTCCATTCCTTTACAATCCATGATCCATTCCACGATCACTTCCATGTTCCATCCCATTTCATTACACGATCCATTCCACATTCCATTCCGTTCCATATCACTTTGCATTCCACTTTCCATTCCACATAACTTTCGGTTCCATTACATATTCAATTCCACACTTCATTCCACATTCCATTTCTCATTCCATTCCATTCTATTCAACATTCCGTTCCACATGCCATTCCACATTCCACTCCACATTCCATTCCTTTACATTTCACGTTACTTTTCACATTCCATTGCACATTCCATTCCATTCCTTTCCACAGTCCATTCCACACTCCATTACACAATCCATTCCACATACCATTCCATTCCTTTCCAAATTGCATTCCGCACTCCATTACACATTCCTTTCCACATTCCATTCCATTCCATTCCACATTCCATTGAACATTCCATTCCATTCCATTCCACATTCAATTCTGTTCCATTCCATTCCATATTCCATTCCATTCCATTCCATGCCACATTCCAGTCCTCATTCCATTGCATTCCACATTGCATTCCACATTCCATTCCACATTCCATTCCATTTCATTCCACATTTCATTCCATTCCATTCCACATTCAATTCCATTCCATTCCACATTACATTCCACTTTCCATTCCATTCCATTCCACATTCCATTCCACTTTCCATTCCATTCCATTCCACATTGCAATCCACATTCCATTCCATTCCATTCCGCATTCCATTGCACATTCCATTCCAGTCCATTCCACATTCCATTCCATTCCATTCCACATTCCATTCCATTCCATTCCATTACAAATTTCTATCCACTTTCCATTCCATTCCATTCCATTCTGCATTTCATTGCACATTGCTTTCCATTCCATTCCACATTCCATTCCATTCCATTCCATTCCACATTCCATTTCACATTCCATTCCATTCCACATTGCATTCCATTCCATTCCACATTACATTCCATTCCATTCCACATTCCATTCCATTCCGTTTCACATTCCATTCCCTTCCGTTCCACATTCAATTCCATTCCATTCCACATTCCAATCCAGTTTTCTTTCCATTCCATTCCACATTCCATTCCATTCCTTTCAATTCCACATTCCATTTCACATTCAAATCCTTTCTACTTTCCATCCCACATTCCATTCTATTTCATTCCACATTCCATTCCATTCAATTCCACATTGCATTCCATTCCATTCATTTGCACAGTGCATCCGTTTCCATTCCATGTGATTCAATTGCATTCCACATTCCGTTCCATTCAATTCCGCATTCTGTTGCATTCCATTCTGCATTTTCTTCCAATCCATTAATTCCACATTCCAATACACATTCATTTCCATTCCATTCCACATTGCCTTCCACATTCCATTCCACATAGCCTTACATTCCATTCCAGATTGCATTCCACGATCCATTCCATTACACGTTCAATTTCACATTCCATTCCATTCCATTCCAGTCCGAGTTCCATTCCATTCCATTGAATTCCTTATTCCGTTCCACATTCCATTCCATTCCATTACACATTGCATTCCATTCCATTCCACATTCCATTCCACTTTCCATTCCATTCCATTCCACATTCCATTCCACTTTCCTTTCCAATCCATTCCACATTCCATTCCACATTCCATTCAATTATATTCCGCCTTGCATTGCGTTCCATTCCACGTTCCATTCCACATTCCTATCTATTCCATTCCACATTCCATTCTATCTTCCTTTCCACAATCAATTCCAAGTTCCATTCCACTTCCCATTCCATTCCATTCCACGTTCCATTCCACATTCCATTGCACATTCCATTCCACGTTCCATTCCGCTTTCAATTTCACTCTATTCCACATTACATTCCATTGCATTCCACATACCATTCCACATTCCATTCCATTGCATTCCATTGAATTCCACGTTCCATTCCACATTCCATTCCATTCCATTGCACTTTCCATTCCACGTTCCATTCAACTTTCCATTCCACATTCCATTCCACATTCCATTCCATTCCATTCCAGATTCCATTGCACTTTCCATTCCATGTTACACTCAATTCCACATTCCATTGCACGTTTCTTTTCACATTCTATTCCATTGCATACCGCATTCCATTCCATTCCATTCCACATTCCATTCCATATTCTATTCCACTCCTTTCCACATTCCTTTCCACATTCCATTCCACGTTCCATTCCATTCCAATCCATGATCCATTCCACGTTCCCTTCCATGTTCTGTCCCCTTTCATTCCATGATCCATTCAACATTCCATTCCATTCCATTTCACTTTGCATTCCACATTCCATTCCACATACCATTCCGTTCCATTACATATTCCATTCCACACTCCATTCCACATTCCATTCCACACTCCATTCCACATTCCATTCCTCATTCCATTAAATTCCATTCCACATTCCATTCTACATTCCATTCCACATTCCATTCCATTCCATTTCACTTTACTTTTCCCATTCCATTCCACATTCCATTCTTTCCTTTCCACATTCCATTCGACACTCCATTACACATTCAATTCCACCTTCCATTACATTCGTTTCCACATTGCACTCCACACTCCATTACACATTCCATTGCACATTCCATTCCATTCCATTCCACATTCCATTGCACATTCCTTTCCATTCAATTCCACATTCCATTCCATTCCATTCCACATTGCATTTCTCATTCAGTTCAATTCCACATTCCATTCCATTCCACATTTAATTCCATTCCATTCCTCATTTCATTCCATTCTATTCTACATTCCATTCCATTCCGTTCCACATTCAATTCCATTCCATTCCACATTCCATTCCTCATTCCATTCCATTACATTCCAATTTCCATTCAACGTTCCTTTCCACATTAAATTCCATTCCTTTACATTCCTTTCCACTTTCCATTTCATTCCATTCCACATTTCATTCCACATTCCATTTCACATTCCTTTCCACATTCCATTTCACTTTGCATTCCATTCCATTGCACTTTCCATTCCATGATCCATTCAATTTCATTCCACATTACATTCCAGATTCCATTCCAGTTTCCTTTCCTTTCCATTCCACATTCCACATCACATTCCTTTCCATTCCATTCCACATTCCATTCAACATTCCATGCCAAATTCCATTCTACATTCTATTACAAGTTGCATTACATTCCATTCCACTTTCTAATCCATTCCATTCCACGTTGCATTTCATTCCATTTCACATTGCATTCCACATTCCGTTTCACATTCCATTCCAAATTCCATTTCACATTCCATTTCACATTCCATTCCATTACATTGCATTACAATCCACATTCCATACAATTCCCTTACTCATTCCAATCCTTTCCATTCCACCTTCCTTTCCATTACATTCCACATTCCTTTCCACATTCCATTCAACGTTCCATTCCATGCATTTCACATTCCATTCCATTCCATTCCACACTTCATTATATTCATTTCCACACTGCATTCCATTCCATCCCACCTTCCATTCCATTCCATTCCATTCCATTCCATTTCATTCCATTCCCCGTTCCATTCCATGATCCATTGTACGTTAATTTCCATTCCATTCCACGTTGCATTGCACATTACTTTCTACGATATATTACATTGAATTCCACATTCCATTCCATTGCATTCCACATTCAATTCCATTCCGTTCCACATTCCATTGCATTCCATTCCATATTCCATTCCATTCCATTCCACTTTCCACTCCATTCCATTCCACTGTCCATTCCACATTCCATTCCAAATTACATTCTATTTCATACCACATTCCATTCCATTCCACTACTCGATCCGTTTTATTCTACATTCCATTCCACAATCCTTTCCATTCCATTCCATATTCCATTCCATTCCATTCCACATTCCATTCCACATTCAATTCAATTCCATGCCATTCCATTCCATTCCATTCCATTCCGCATTCCATTCCAATCCGTTACGTTCCGCATTCCATTCCACTTTTCATTCCATTCCATTGCACATTCCACTCCATTCCATTCCACATTCCATTCCACATTCCTTTCCATTCCATATTCCATTTTATTCCATTCCATTCCATTCCTTTCCATATTCCATTCCATTCAATTCCCCATTTCATTCCATTGCTTTGCATTCCTTTCCGCATTCCATTCCACATTGCATTCCATTCAATTCCAAATTCCATTCCATTCCATTCCGCATTCCATTCCATTGCATTCAACATTCCATTCTATTCCATTCCACTTTGCATTCCTTTCCGTTCCATTCCACATTTCATTCCATTCCTTGGCATTCCACATTCCATTCCATTCCATTCAACGTTGCAATCCATTCCATTCCACATTTCATTACATTCCATTCCATTCCACATTCCTTTCCAATCCATTCCATATTCCTTTCGATTCCGTTCCAGATTCAATTCCATTCCATTCCATATTCCATTCAATTCCATTCCATTCCATTCCACATTCTATTGCTTTCCGTTCCACATTCCATTCCATTCCGTTCCACATTGTATACCATTCCATTCCATTGCACATTGCATTCCATTCCTCTCAATTCCACATTCCATTCCACGTTCCATTACATTCCATTCCACATTGAATTCCATTCCATTCCACTCAATTCCACATTCCATTCCAAGTTCAATTACATTCCATTCCACGTTCAATTACATTCCATTCGACATTCCATTCCATTCCATTCCACATTCCATTCCACGTTCATTTCCATTCCATTCAACATTCTTTTCCACATTCCATTCCGCATTCATTTCCATTCCATTCAACAATCTTTTCCACATTTCATTGCATTCCATTCCATATTCCATTCCACATTCCATTACATTTCATTCCACATTCCATTGCATTCTTTTCCACATTTCATTCCATTTTATTCCGTTCCATTTCAAATTGAACTCCATTCCATTTCCAATTCCATTCCATTCCATTCCACATTCCATTCCATTCCACTCCCAATTCAATTACATTCCATTCCACGTTACATTGCATTCCGCAGTCCATTCCATTCCATTACACATTGCATTCCATTCCATTCCAAATTGCATTCCATTCCATTCCATTCCAACTTCCATTCCATTCCATTCCACATTCAATTCCATTCCATTACAAATTCCATTCCATTTTGTTCTGTTCCATATTCCAATCCATTCCATTCCACATTCTATTCCAATTCATTCCACATTCCATTCCATTCCAATCCACATTCCATTCCATTAAATTCCACATTCATTTCCATTCCAATGCATTCCATTCCACATTCCATTCCACTTTCCTTTCCATTCCATTCCACATTCCATTCCTTTCCATTTCACATTCCATTTAATTCAGTTCCACATTCCATTCTATTCAATTCCACATTGCATTCCATTCCATTCTTTTCCTCATTGCATTGCATTCCATTCCATCCATTTACTTTCCACATTCCACTCCATTGCATTCCACTTTCCATTCCATTCCATTCCACATTGGATTCCATTCCATTCCATTCCACATTCCATTAAAAATACATTTCCATTCCATTCCACTTTCCATTCCATCAACCATTCGATTCCTTTCCACATTCCATTCCACATTCCATTCAATTCCATTCCACTCCATTCCTCATTCCATTGCACATTCCATTCCATTCCATTCCACATTTCATTCCATTCCATTCTATACCATTCCACAATCCATTCCACATTCCATTCCACATTCCGTTGCACATTCCATTCTATTCTATTCCACATTACTTTCCCTTCGATTCCATTCCAATTTCCATTCCACATTCCATTCCTTTCCATTCCATATTCCATTCAATTCTATTCCACATTCCATTCCATTCCGTATTCCATTCCATTCCCTTCCATTCCGTTCCACATTCCATTCGACATTCCATTCCACTAAATTCCGCATTGCATAGCACATTCCATTCCACGTCCCTTTCCATTAAATTCCATTAAACATTTCATTCCACATTCCGTTCCATTCCACATTCCATTCCGCTTTCCTTTCCATTCTGTTCCACATTTCATTCCATTGCATTCCACGTTCCATTGCATTCCATTCCTCATTCCATTCCATTCCATTACACATTCTATCCATTCCATTCCACAATTAATTCCATTGCATTCCACGTTCCCTTGCATTCCGTTCCACATTCCTTTCCATTCCATTACACATTCCTTTCCATTCCATTCCACATTCCATTCCACTTTCCATTCCGTTCCATTCCACTTTCCATTTCACGTTCCATTACATTCCATTCCGCAGTCCGTTGCACTTTCCGTACCATTCCATTCCATATACCATTCCACATTCCATTCCATTCCATTCCACATTGCATTCCATTCTATTCCACATTCCATTCCATTCCATTTTCCATTCCATTCCATTCCATTCCATTGTATTCCAAATTCCATTGCACGTTCCATTCCATTGCACTCCACATTCCATTCCATTCCTTTACACATTCCATTCTATTCCATTCCATTCCATTCCATTCTACGTTCCATTCCACGTTCCACTGCATGTTCCATTCCATTCCATTCCACATTCCGTTCCATGTTCCATTCCACTTTCCATTCCACGATCCATTCCTTTGAATTCCACATTCCATTCTCTTCCGTTCCACATTCTATTCCATTACATTCGAAATTCCATTCCTTTCCATTCCTTTCCATATTCAATTCCTTTCCATTACACATTCCATTCCATTCCATTCCATTTCATTTCAAATTCCATTGCGCATTCCATTCCTATCCATTCCACAATCCATTACACATTCCATTCAGTTCCATTCCACATTCCATTCCATTACATTAAACATTTCATTCCATTACACTTAATTCGATTATTTTCCATTCCACATTCCATTCCATTCCATTCCACATTCCATTCCACTTTCCATTCCATTCCATTCCAAAGTACATACCATTCCATTCTATTCCACATACCATTCCTTTCCATTCCACATTCCATTCCATTTCGTTCCTTTCCATTTCATTCCACATTCCATTCCATTCCACATTCTATTCTATTCCTTTACATTCAATTCCAAATTCCATTCCACGTTCCATTCCATTGCATTGCACATTCCATTGCATTCCACTGCACATTCAATTCCATTCCATTCCACATTCCATTCCATTCCTTTCCATTCCATATTCCATTTGATTCCATTCCATTCCAAATTCCATTGAATTCCATTTCATTCCATTTCACATTCCATTCCACATTCCATTCCATTCCATTCCACTTTCCATTCCACATTCCATTCCTTTCCATTCCACTTTCCATTCAATTCCATTACACATTCCATTCCATTCCATTCCACATTCCATTCTATTCCATTCCACATTGTATTCCATTCCATTCCATTCCACATTTCATTACATTCCATTACATTCAACATTTCATTCCATTCCGTTCCACATTCAAATCCATTCCATTCCACACTCCATTCCATTCCATTCCGCATTCCACTCTATTCCATTCCAAATTCCATTCAACTTTCCATTCCATTGCATTCCACATTTCATTCTACATTCCGTTTCATTCCATTCCTCATTGCATTTCTCTCCATTCCATTCCATTCCATTCCAAATTCCATTCTATTCCATTCCACATTCCATTCCGCATTATATTCAATTCCATTCCGCATTCCGCATTCAATTACTTTCCATTCCGCATTCTATTACATTCCATTCTGCATCCCATTCCATTCTATTCCGTTCCAAACCATTGCACATTGAATTCCATTCCATTCCATTCCACATTCCTTTCTATTAAATTCCATTCCATTTCACTTTTCATTCCACATTCCATTCCAAACTATTCCACAATCCATTCGCCATTGCATTCCATTCCATTCCAATCCATTCCACAATCCATTCCACATTCTATTCCATTCTCTTCCACATTCCCATCCATTCCATTCCACATTGCATTCCATTCCATTCCACATTCCATTCCATGCCCTATTGCTTTCCATTCCATTCCATTCCATTACGAATTCCATTCCATTCCATTCACCATTCCATTCCAATTTGCATTCCATTCCATTCCACATTTCATTACACATTCCATTCCATTCCATTCCACATTCCATTCCACATTCCATTCCATTCCATTTCAAAATCTATTCCATTCCATTCCACATTCCATTCCATTCTAATCCACATTCCATTCCACTCCATTTCACGTACCATTGCATACTCTTCCATTCCACGTTTCATTTCATTCCATTACACATTCCATTCCACGTTCCATTCCATATTCCATTCCACTTTCCCTTCCACGTTCCATTCCACGTTCCGTTTCACTTTCCATTCCACGTTCCATTCCACGTTCCGTTTCACTTTCCATTCCACTTTCCATTCCACATTCCATTAAATTCCATTCCACATTCCATACCTTTCCATTCCACATTCCATTCCATTCATTCCACATTCCATTCCACATTCCATTCCATTCCATTCCACATTCAAATACCTTCCTTTCCACATTCCATTCTACACTCCATTCCATTCTATTTGACATTCTATTCTCTTCCATTCCACATTTCATTCTATTCCACATTCCATTTCATTCCATTCCATTCCACATTCCATTCCGTTCCTTTCCACATTGCATGCCATTCCATTCCACATTACATTCCATTCAACTTTCATTTCCATTCCCTATTCCATTCCATTCATTTCCACATTTGATTACATTCCATTGCATTCCAGTTTCCATTCCAATCCATTCCACCTTCCATTCCATTCCATTCCACTTTCCTTTCCAAATTCCATTCCACATTCCATTCCATTCCATTCCACATTCCTTTCCATTCTAATTCACATTCCTTTCCTTTCCATTTCACATTCCATTCCACATTCCATTCAATTTCAATCAATTCCACACTACATTCCATTCCGTTCCACATCCCATTCCATTCCATTCCACAAACCATACCACATTCCATTCCATTCCATTCCATTCCACATTGCATACCACATTCCATTCTATTCCATTCCACATTCCATTCCATATTCCATTCCATTGCATTCCATATTCCATTCCATTCCATTCCACATTCCATTCCAATCCTTTCCACAATGCATTCCACTCCATTCCATTCCACATTGCATTCCACATTCCATTCAGTTCCATTCCACAATGCATTCCATTTCATTCCACACTGCAATCCCTTCCGTTCCACATTCCATTCCACATTCCACTCCATTCCTGTCCACATTCCATTAGACATTCCATTGCAATCCATACCACATTGCTCTTCATTCCATTCCATTCTAGTTTCCAATCCAGTCCATTCCACTTTCCATTGCACTCCATTCCACATTCCATTCTATATTCCATTCTCTTCCATTCCACATTCCATTCCACTTTCCATTCCACGTTCCATTCCATTCTATTCCACATTTCATTCCACTTTCCATTCCATTCCATTAATCCTCCTTTCCACATTCCATTCCCCATTCCATTCCGCATTCCATTCAACATTCCATTCCACATTCCATTCAATTCTGTTCCACATTCCACTCCGTTCCTTTCCTCATTCCACTCCATTCCTTTCCACATTCCATTCCGTATTCCACTCCATTCCATTCCACATTCCAGTGCCCATTCCATTATACATTCTATTGAACGTTCCATTTTGTTCCATTCCTCATTCCACTCCATTGTATTCCATTCAACATTCCATTTCATTGCATTCCACATTCCATTCCGTTGTATTCCACATTACATTCATTCCATTTAAAATTCCATTCCTTTCCATTCCGTTCCATTACACATTACATTCCATTTCATTCCACTTTCAATTGTATTCCTTTCCATTCTGCAAACCATTCCATTCCATTCCACATTCCATTCCATTCCAATCCGTATCCATTCCACATTCCTTTCCATTCCATTCCACTTTCCATTCCATTCCATTCCAAGTTCCATTCAATTCCATTCGAAATTCCGTTTCATTCCATTTCACATTCCTTTCCGTTACCTTCCAGTCCACATTCCATTCCATTCCATTCCACATTCTATTCCATTCCATTCCACTTTTCATTTGATTTCATTCCATTCCACTCCGAATTGCATTCCATTCCATTCCATTCCACATTCCATTCCATTCTATAACACATTCATTTCAGTTCAATTAAACATTCCATTCCATTCCTTTCCATTGCATTTCATTCCACATTCCATTCCATTCCACATTCCATTTCACCTTTCATTCCATATTCCATTCCACATTCCATTCCTTTCTATTCCTCTTTCCACTCCATTCCATTCCATTCGATTCCACTTTCCTTTCCACTGCATTCCTCATTCCATTCCATCCCATTTCACATTCAAATCCATTCCATTCCACATTCCATTTCACATTCGATTCCATTCCATTCCACATTCCATTCCATTCCACTTTCCATTCCATTCAATTCCATTCCATTCCACTTTCCATTCCATTCCATTCCATTCCATTTCACTTTGCATTCCACATTCCATTCCTTTTCATTCCCCCTTCCATTGCACATTGCATTCCATTCCATTCAACTCTCCATTCCATTCCATTCCATATTCCATTCCACATTGCATTCCATTCCATTCCACATTCCTTTCCATTCCATTCAATTCCATTTCATTCCTTTCCGCATTCCATTCCATTGCATTCCATTCCACATTCCATTCCATTCCATTCCATTCCGTATTCCATTCCTTTCCTTTCCACATTCCATTCCCCTCCATTCCACATTCAATTCCATTCCATTCCACATTCTATTCAAAATTCCATTCCACATTCCCAACCATTCCATTCCACTTTGCATTCTTTCCATTCCACTCCATTCCACATTCCATTCCATTCCAGTGTCGATTCTATTCCATTCCTCCTTCCATTGCACTCATCTCCACTTTCCATCCCATTCGTTTCCGTTCCATTCCATTCCACATTCCATTCCATGCAATTTCATTCCACAATCCATTCCATTCCATTACACATTCCATTCCATTCCATTCCACTTTCCATTCCATTTTGATTTCCATTCCATTCCACATTGCACTTCATTCCGTTCCAAATTCCATTGAATTCCATTTCAAATTCCATTCCATTACATTTCACGTTCCATTACATTCCATTCCATTGCAGTCCACATTCCATTCCTTTCCATTGCACATTATGTTCCATTCCATTCCCCATTCCATTCCACACTCCACTTCACATTCCGTTCTTCATTCCTTTCCACATTCCATTCCATTCCATTCCACATTCCACTCCATTCCAATCCATTCCATGCCACATTATATTCCATTCCATTATACCTTCCATTCCATTCCATTCCACATTGCATTCCATTCCATTCCATGTTCCATTCCACGTTCCATTCCACTTTACCCTGCACGTTCCATTCCATTCCATTCCACATTCCATTCCAAGTTCCGCTCCACATTCTATTCCATTCCATTCCACATTCCATTCAATTCCATCCATTTCACATTCGATTCCATTCCGTTCCATTTCACATTCTATTCCACATTCCATTCCATTCGATTCCACTTTCCTTTCCATTGCATTCCTCATTCCATTCCATTCCATTCCACATTCCATTCCATTCCATATTCCATTCCACTCCATTCCACATTCCATTTCTTTGCATTCCACATTCAATTGCATTCCATTCCATATTCCATTCCACGTTCCATTTCACGTTCCGTTACACGTTTCATTCTATGATCCATTCCACTTTCCATTCCGCAGTTCATTTCATTCCATTTGATATTCCATTCCACATTCTATTCCATTCCATTCCACATTCCATTCCACATTCCATCTCAAATTGCATTTCATTCCAATTCAAATTCCATTTCATTCCATTCCATTCTATTGCATTCCATTCCATATTCTATTCCATTCCATTCTTCATTCCTTTCCATTCCTTTCCATTCCACGTTCCATTCCATTCCATTCCACATTCCATTCCACGTTCCATTTCACTTTCCTTTCCACGTTCCATTCTGCACTGGATTGCATTCCATTCCAGATTTTACTCCACTTTCCATTCCATTCCATTCCACATTCCATTCCACATTCATTCCACTCGATTCCAAATTTCTTTCCACATTCCACTCCATTCCACACTACATTCCATTGCATTTCATTTCGCATTCCATTCCATTCCATTCCACATTCCTTTCCACATTCCATTGCAAATTTCATTCCATTGCATTCTGGATTAAGTTCCACATTCCATTCCTTTCCATTCCTCATTCCCTTCCATTCCATTGCACATTCCATTTTATTCCATTCCACCTTGGATTCCATTCATTTCCATTTTCCATCCCACTTTCCATTCTACGTTCCTTTACACGTTCCATTCCACATTTCATTACATTCCATTTCATATTCCATTCCACATTCCATTCCAAATTCCTTTCCATTCCATTCCACTTTCCATTCTATTCCATTCCAATTTCCATTCTATTCCATTCCACATTCCTTTCCATTCCATTCCATTCCACATTCCATAGCATTCCATTCCACATTGCATTCCATTCCACATTCCATTCCACATTGCATGCCATTCCATTCCACATTCCATTGCTTTCCATTCCTTTTTCCGTTACATTCCACATTGCCTTCCACATTCCATTTCACATTACATTCCATTCCATTCCACATTCTATTACACTACATTCCACGTTCCATTCCACATTCAATTCCATTCCATTCCACTTTCCATTCCATATCCTATTCCATTCCTTTTAACATTCCATTACATTCCTTTCCACATTGCATTTCATTCCATTACACATTCCATTCCACATTCCCTTCCATTCTACTTTCCATTCAAATTTCCATTACATTCCATTCAATATTACATTCCACAATCCATTTCATTATATTCCACATTGCATTGCATTCCATACCACATTCCATTCCACATTACATTACATTCCATTCCATATTAGATTCCACATTCCATTCCATTCCATGTTCCATTCCACATTCCATGTCATTCCATTCCTCGTTCCATTCCACATTCCATTCCTTTCCAATTCATTCCACATTCCTTTCTATTCCATTCCACATTCCATTCCATTACATTACATTTTATTCCATTCCATTCCACATTCTATCCCATTCCATTCTACCTTCCATTTCATTCCACTCCATTCCACATTCCATTCTATTCCATTCTTCATTCCATTCCATTCCATTCCACATTGCATTGCATTCCAATCCACATTATATTTAATTCCATTCCACATTCCATTCCATTCTACATTCCATTCCACTATCCATTCCATTCAATTCCACATTCCATTCCATTCCATTCCACATTCCATTCCACATTGCATTTCATTGCATTCCACATTCCATTCCACATTCCATTCCATTCAATCCCACGTTCCAATCTATTCCATTCCACATTTCATTCCATTCCATTCCACATTCTGTTCCATTCCATTAAACATTCCATTCCACCTTCCATTGCCTTCCATTCCACTTTCCATTCCTTTCCGTTCCATTCCATTCCACATACCTTTCCATTCCATTGCACTCCATTCCACACTGCATTCCATTCCATTCCATTCCACTTATCATTCCAATCCATTCCATTACACATTCCATTCCATTCCATATTCCCTTCCATTCCTAATTCCATTGCATTCTATTCCATATTGCATTCAATTCCATTCCAAAATCCATCCCATCCCATTCCATCCCACTTTCCATTCCATTCCATTCCACGTTCCATTCCATTCCATTCCGTTACATATTCCATTCCACATTCCATTCCACAATACATTGCATTACATTCTACATTTCACATTCCATTCCACGTTCCATTCCACGTTCAATTCCATTCCATTGCATGTTGCATTCTACATTTCATTCCATTTCATTCCACATTCCATTCTGTTCCATTCCACATTCCTTTGAATTCCATTCCATTCCCAATTCCATTCTTTTCCATTCCCCATTCCATTACATTCCTATCCACATTCCATTACCCGTTTCATTCCCCGTTACATTCGACTTGCCATTCCACTTTCCATTCCATCTTCCTTTACACGTTCCAATCCATGTTCCATTCCACAGCCCCTTACATTGCATTGCATTCCACTTTCCATTCCCTTCCACTTTGCATTCCATTTCATTCCAAATGCCATTCCATATTCCTTTCCATGCTATTCCACATTCCATTCCACTTTCCATTCCATTCCATTAAACATTCGATTCCACGTTCATTTCCATTGCATTCCACATTCCATTCCACATGCAATTCCATTCCATTCCCCTTTCCTTTCCACTTTTAATTCCATTCGATACCATTCCACATTCCATTCCATTGCATTCTGCATTCCATTCCATTCCATTGCACATTACATTCCATTACACATTACATTCAATTCCACATTCCATTCCACATTCCATTCCATTCCATACCTCATTCGATTCCTTTACGTTCTGCATTACATTAATTTCCATTCCACATTCCATTCCCTTCCATTCCATTCAATTCCACGTTACATTCCAAATTCCATTCCATTCCATTCCACATTCGATTCCATTCCATTCCACATTGCATTCCATGCCATTGCTTTCAACATTCCATTGCAAATTCCATTCCACATTCCATTCGATTCCATTCCACATTCCATTCCATTCCATTCCACATTCCATTCCTTTCCTTTCCAGATTCCATTCCATTCCATTCCATTCCACATTCCATTCCACATTGCATTCCATTCCATTCCACGTTCAATTCCACATTCCATTCCATTCCATTCCACTTTCCATTCGATTCCATTCCACATTCCATTCCACATTGCATTCCATTCCACATTCCTTTCCATTCCTCATTCCATTCCACATTGCATTCCATTCCATTCCACATTCAATTCCACATTCCATTCCCCATTGCATTCCATGGAACATGGAACATGGAATGCAACGTGGTATATAATGGGCAAAGGAATGTAGAATGGAACGTGGAATGGAACAGAATTGAAAGTGGAATTGAACGTGGAATGGAAAGGAATGGAAAGTGGAATGGAAGGTGGAATGTAATGTGAAATAGAACGTGGAATGGAAAGTGGAATTGAATGGAAAGGAATGTGGAAGGGAATTGAATGGTATGTGGAATGGAATTTGTAATTGAATGGAATGCAATGTGGAATGAAGAGTGGAATGGATTGGAATGGAATGTGGAATCGAATATAGAAGGGAATGTGGAATGGAATCGTATGTTCAATGGAAAGTTGAAAGCAATGTGGAATGCAATCAAATTGAATGTGGAATGGAGTGTAGAGTGGAATGGAATGGGATATGGTATCGAGTGTTGAATGGATTGTGGAATGGAATGCAATGGAATGTTTAATGGAACGTGGAATGGAATGTGGAAAGGAAGAAAATGCAATGTGGAATGGATTCTGTAATGGAATGTACAAATGAAAGTGGAATGGAAACGATGGAATGTGGCATGGAACGGGGAATTGAATGGAATGGAATGTGGAATGGAACATGGAGAGAATGGAATGGAACATGTAATGTATCTTGCAATGGAACATGTAATGGAATGTGGTATGGAAAGAGGAATGGAAAAAGGAATGGAATGAGGAATGCAATCGGCACTGGAATGTGGAATGGAATGCAATGGAATGGAATGAGGAATGCAATGGAATGGAATGTGCAATAGAATGGAAAGGAATGTGGACTAGAATGGAATAGAAAGTGAAATACAATGGAATGGAATGAAATGTGGAATTGAATGGAATGAAATTTGGAATGGAATGGAATGGAATGTGGAATGGAATGGAACGTGGAATGGAATGCGTAAAGAAATGTGGAATGGTATGTGGAATGGAAATTGGAATGCAATGGAATGGAAGGCAGAATGTAATGGAATGGAATATGGAATACAATGGAATGGAATGGAATGTGGAATGGAATGTGAAATGGAATGTGGAATGGAATGGAATGGAATGTAGAATGGAATGGAATGGAATTTGGAAAGGAATGGAAGGGAATGGAAAGGGGAATGGAAAGTGGAATGGAATGGAATGGAAAGTGGAATGGTATGGAATGGAATGTGAAACGGAATGTGGACTGGAATGAAATGCAATGTGGAATGGAATGTGGAATGGAATGCAATGGAATGTAGAATGGAATGTGGAAAGGAATGTAAAGGAATGGGGAATAGAATGTGGAAAGGAATGTGGAATGCAACCGAATGGAATGTGGAATGGAATGTGGAAGGGAATGTGGAATGGAATCTTTAAAGGAATGTGGAATGAACGGAATGGAATGTGGAATGGAATGTGGAAAGGAATGTGGAATGGAATCTGGAATGGAATGGAATGGACTGTCGAATTGAACGTGGAATGGAATCGAATGGAACGTGAAATGGAACTTGGAATGAAACGTGGAATGGAACATGTAATGGAATGTGGAAAGGAGCGTGGAATGGAATGTGGAGTGGAACGTGGAATGGAAGGGAATGGAGCATGGAACGCAACGTGGAATGGAATGGAATTTAACCTGGAATAGAATATGGAATGGAATATGGAATGGAACTTGTAATGGAAAGTGGAATGGAATGGAATGGAACGTGGATTGGAATGTGGTATGGAATGCGGAAAGGAACGTGGAATATAATGTGGAATGCAAAGTGCAATGGAAAGGAATTTAATGTGGAATAGAATGTGGAATAGAATGGAATGGAATGCGGAATGGAATGGAATGGAATGGTATGGAATGTGGAATTTTATGGACTGGAACATGAATGGAACGTGGAATGGAACGTGGAATGGAATGTTGAATGGAATGGAATGGAAGGTTGAAAGGAAGGGAATGGAATGTGGAATGGAATCTGGAATGGAATGGAATGGAATTGAATAGAATGGGATGGAATGGAAAGTGGAATGAAATGGAATGTAATTTGCAATGGAAAGGAATGGAATTCACAATGGAATGGAATTTTATTGAATGCGGAATGGAATTTAATGGAATGTGGAATGCAGTGGAATGGAATGGCATGTGGAATTGAAAGGAATGGGAAGTGGAAAGGAATGGAATGGAATGAGGAATGGAATCGAATGGAATGGAATTGAAGGTGGGATGGAATGTGAAATGGAATGTGGAATGGAACGTGGAATGGAACCCCTAATGGAATGTGGAATGGAACGTGGAATAGAATGGAGTGCAAAGTGGGAAGGATTGTGGAATGGAAAGAAATGGAATGTGGAATGCAATGTGAATGGTATGTGAAATGGAATGGAATTGATTGGAACGTGGAATGGAATGGAGTGGAATAGAATGGAATGTGGAATGGAATAGAATTTAATAGAATGTGGAATGGAATGAAAAGGAATGGAATGTGGAATGGAATGGAATGGAATGTGGAATGCAATTTAAATAAACGTAATTTGGAGTCGAATGGAATGCAGTGGAAGGTGGAATGAAATGTGAAATTGAATGGAATGGAATGTGGAATTGAGTGTGGAATGGAATGGAATGGAATATGGAATGCAATGTGGAATGGAAAGAAATGGAATGTGGAATGGCAAGGAAAGGAATGAGGAATGGAATGTGGAATGGAAAGGAATGGCATGTGGAATTGAATGGAATGGAATGTGGAATGAAATGGAATGGAACGTGGAATAGAATGTCTAAAGGAATGTGGAATTGAATGGAATGTAATGTGGAATGGAATGAAATGGAATGTGGAATAGAATGTAATGGAATGGAAAGTGGAAAGGAATTCAATGGAATGTGGATGGCAATGGAAAGGAATTAAATGTGGAATTGAAAGGAATGGAATGTGAAATGGAATGCAGTGCAAAGTGGAATGCAATGGAATGGAAAGTGGAATGGAATGTGGAATGGAATGTGGAATGATATGCGGAGTGGAATGTGGAATGGAATGGAATGGAATGTTGTATGGAATGGAATGGAATGTGGAATAGAAAGGAATTGAATGGAATGTCTAAAAGAATGGAATGGAATGGAATGTGGAATGGAATGGAATGGAATGGAATGGAATGTGGAATGGAATCGAATGGGATGTGGAATGGAAAGGAATGGAATGTTGAATAGAATTAAATGGAATATGGAATAGAATGGAATAGAATGGAATGTGGAATGGAAAGTGTAATGTAACGTGGAATGGAATGGAATGGACTGTTGAATCTAATGGAATGGAATGTGGAATAGAATGAAATGGAATTTGGAATTGAATAGAAAGTGGGATTGAATGGAATGCAATGTGCATAGGAATAGAATGGAAAGTAGAATGGAATGTGGAATGGAATGGGATGGAATGAGGAATGGAATGTGGAATGGAATGTGGAATGGAAAGGGATGGAATGAGGAATGGAATGTGGAATGGAATGGAATGGAATGGAATTTGGAATGGAAAGTGGAATGGAATGGAATCAAATATGGAATGGAATGTGGAAAGGAATGGAAAGGAAATTGGAATGGAAAGCAATGGAATGGCATGGAATGTGGAAAGTAATATATTGGAATACGTAATGGAATGTGGAAAGGAAAATAGAATGGAACGTGGAAAGGAACGTAGAATGGAATGAGGAATGGAATGCGGAATGGAATGGAATGGGATGTGGAATGGAATGTGGAATAAAATGGAAAGGAATGCCGAACAGAAAGTAATGCAATGTGGAAAGGAATGGAATGCTATGGAATGTGGAATGGAATGTAATGGAATGAAATGGAATGTGGAATGGAATTAAATGGAATGTGCAATGAAACGGAATGTGCAAAGTAATGGAATGGAATTTGGAAAGAAACGGAATGGAATGTGTAATGGAATTAAATGCAATTTGGAATGGAATGGAATGGAATGGAAAGTGGAATGAAATGAAATGGAATGCGGAATGCAATGGAATGAAATATGGAATGCAATGTAATGGAATGGAACGTGGAATGGAATGGAATGGAATGTGGAATAGAATGGAATGCAATGCGGATTGGAATGTGAAATGCAATGGAATTTACTGTGGAATGGAATGTGGAATGCAATGGAATGGAATGTGTAAAGGAATGTGTAAGACAATGCGGAAAGGAATGGAATGGAATGTTGAACTCAATGTGGAATGGAATGCAATGTATTGTGGAAAGAAATGTGGAAAGGAAAGTGTAATGTAATGGAATGGAATGTGGAATGGAATGTGTAATGCAATGGAATGTAACGTGGAATGGAATATGGAATGTAAAGTGGAATGGAAAGGAATGGAATGAAAAGGAATGTGCAATGGAAGGTAATGGAAAATGGAATGGAATGGAAGGGAACGTGGAATGGAATGTGGAATGGAATGCGGAATGGAATGTCGAATGGAAAGGAATGGAATGGGGAATAGATTGGAATGAAACGGAATGGAATGCGGATTGGAATGTAATGGACTGTGGAATGCAATAGAAAGGAATGGAATGTGGAATTGAATGGACTGGAATGCAGAATGTAATGGAATTGAATGTAGAATGGAAAGGAATGGAATATGGATTGGAATGGAAAGGTATGGAATGTGGAATGGAATGGAAAGGAATCGAATGGAATATGGAATGGAATGGAATGGAATGTGGAGTGGAATTGAATGGAATGTGGAATGGAATGGAATGGAACGTGGAATATAATTTGCAATGGAATGTGGAATGGAAAGTGGAATGGAATGGAATGGAACGTGGAATGGAACGTGGAATGGAATGTGGAATGGAATGTGGAATGAAAAGTGGAATGGAAAGTGGAATGGAATGGAATGGACCGTGGAATGGAACGTGGAATGGAATGTGGAATGGAATGTGGAATGAAAAGTGGAATGTAAAGTGGAATGGAATTGAAAGGAACGTGGAATACAGTGGAATGGAACGTGGAACGCAATGTGGAATGGAATGTGGAAAGGGGCGTGGAATGGATTGGAATGCGACTTGGAAGGGAATGTGCAATGGAATGGAATGGATCGAGGAATGGAATGTGAAAAGGAATGGAATGGAATGTGGAATAGAATGTGGAATGGAATGGAATGCAATGTGGAATGGAATGTGGAATGGAATGGAATGCAATGTGGAATGGAATGTGGAATGGAATGGAATGGAATTTGGAATGGAATGTGGAAAGGAATGTGGAATGGATTGTGGAATGGAAAGTGGAATGGAATGTGGAACAGAAAGTGGAATTGAATGGAATGAAATGTGGAATTGAACATGCAATGAAATGGAACGGAACGTGGAACGGAACTTGGAATAGAAGGTGGAATAGAACTTGCAATGGAATATGGAATGGAGCGTGGAATGGAATGTGGAATGGAAAGTGAAATGGAATGGAATAAAACGTGGAATGGGATGTGGAAAGGAATGTGGAATGGAAAGTGGAATGGAAGGTGGAATGGAATGGAATGGAAAGCAGAATGGAACGTGGAATGGAATGTGGAGTGGAACGTGGAATGGAATGTGGAATGGAATGTGGAATGGAAAGGAATGGAATGTGGAATGGAATGGAATGCGGAATGGAATGCAATGAATTATGAAATGCAATATGGAACGGAATGGAATGGTATGATTAATAGAATGTGGAATGGAATGGAATGGAATCCACTATGGAATGGAATGGAATGGTATGGAATGACGAATCGAATGGAATGGAATGTGGATTGGAACGTGGAATGGAATGTGGAATGGAATGTGTAATGCAAATTGGAATGGAATGGAACGGAATGGAATGTGCAATGCAATTTGGAATGGAATGTAATGGAATGTGGAATGGAATGGAATGTGGAATGGAATGGAATGGAAAGTGAAATGGAAGCCTGAATGGAAGGTGAAATGAAACGTAGAATGGAATGGAATAAAAAGTGGAATGGAATGTGAAATGGAATGGAATGGAATGTGGAAAACACTGTAATCGAATGTGGAATGAATGTGGAATGGAATGGATTGGAATGTGGAATGGAATGCAATGGAATGTGGAAAAGAATGTAATCGAATATGGAATTGAATGTGGAATGGAATGGATTGGAATGTGGAATTGAATGTGGAATGGACTGGAATGGACAGTGGAAAGGAATGGAACTGGAAATGGAATGGATTGGAATGAAATGTGGAATGCAATGGAATGGAATGAAATAAGTATTTGAATGGAATGTAATGTGGAATGGAATGGAATGGAATGTGGAATGGAATGGAGTAAAGCATGTAATGGAATGGAATGGAATGTGGAAAGAGATGGAATGGAATTTGGAATAGAATATGGAATGCAATGTGGAATGGAATGTGGAATGGAATGGAGTAGAATACGGAATGGAAAGGAATAGAATGTGGAATAGAGTGGAATGGAATGGAATTTAATGCGCAATGGTATGTAATGGAATGTGGAATGCAATGAAATGGAATGAAATGCTGAATTCAATGGAATGGAAAGTGGAATGGAATGGAATGGAATGAGGAATGGAATGGAATGGAACGTGGATTTAAATGTGGAATGGAATGTGGAGTGGAATCTGGAATGGAATGGAATGGAATGGAAAGTGGAATGGAATTGAATGGAATATGGAATAGAATGGAATAGAATGGAATGTGGAATGGAAACTGTAATGAAATATGGAATGGAATGGAATGGAATGTGGAATCTAATGTAATGGAATGTGGAATAGAATGGAATGGAATTTGGAATAGAATGGAAGGTGGGATTGAATGGAATGGAATGTGGATTGGAATAAAATGGGAAGTGGAATGGAATGTGGAATGGAATGGGATGGAATGAGGAATGGACTGTGGAATGGAATGCGGAATGGAATTGGATGGAATGAGGAATGGAATGTGGAATGGAATGTGGAATGGAAACGGATGGAATGAGGAACGAAATGCGGACTGGAATGGAATGGAATTTGGAATGGAATGAAATGGAATATGGAATGGAATGTGGAATGGAATGGAATGGAAATTAGAATGGAAAGCAAAGAAATGGTATGGAATGTGGAAAGGAATGTAATGGAATATGCAATGGAATGTGGAAAGGAACATAGAATGTAACGTGGAAAGGAACGTGGAATGGAACGAGGAATGGAATGCGGAATGGAATGGAAAGGGATGTGGAATGGAATGTGGAATACAATGGAAAGGAATGCAGAACGGAAAGCAATGGATGTGGTAAGGAATCGAATGCTGTGGAATGTGAAATGGAATGGAATGGAATGAAATGGAATGTGGAATGGAATTGAATGGAATTTGAAAAGGAACGGAATGGAATTTGGAATGGAGTTAAATGCAATTTGGAATGCAATCGAATGGAATGGAATATGGAATGAATTGGAATGGAAAGGAATGGGATGCGGAATGGAATGGAATGAAATGTTTAATGCAATGGAATGGAATTGAACGTGGAATGCAATGGAATGAAATGTGGAATATAATGGAATGGAATGCGGATTGGAATGTGAAATGCAATGGAATTTAATGTGGAACGGAATGTGGAATGCAATGGAATGGAATGTGTAATGGAATGTGTATTACAATGCGGAATGGAATGGAATGAAATGTGGAATGCAATGTGGAATAGAACGAAATGTATTGTGCAATGGAATGTGGAATGGAAAGTATAATGGAAAGGAATGGAATGTGGAATGGAATGTGTAATGGAATGGAATGGAACGTGGAATGGAATATGGAATGGAACGTGGAATGGAAAAGAATGGAATGGAATGGAATGTGCAACAGAAGGTAATGGAATGTGGAATTGAATGTGGAATGGAATGGAATGTGGAATGGAATGCGGAATGGAATGAAATGGAATGTGGAATGGAAAGAATTAAATGCGGAATGGAATGGAATGATATGGAAAGTGTAATGGAATGGAATGGTATGGAACGTGGAATGGAATGTGGATAGTAAGGTGGAATGGAAAGGAATGTAATGTGGAATAGAATGTTGAATGGCATGGAATGGAATCCGGAATGGAATGGAATGGAATGTTGTGGAATGTGGAAAGGAATGGAATGGAACGTTGAATGGAATGTGGAATGAAATGGAATGGTATGTGGAATGAAAGGGAATGGAATGTGGAATGGATTGTGGAATGGAATGAAATTCACTGGAATGGAAAGGAATGGAATGTTGCATGAAATGGAATTGAATGTGGAATGGAAAGGAATGAAATTCGCAATGGAATGGAATTTTATGGAATGCGGAAAGGAATTATATGGAATGTGCAATGGAGTGGAATGGAATGGAATGTGGAATGGAATGTAATGTAATGTGGAATTGAATGGAATGGGAAGTGGAATGGAATGGTAAGGAATGTGGGAAGGAATGGAATGGAATGCAATGGAACGTGGAATGGAATGTCAAATGGAATGTGGAATGGATCTTGGAATGGAACGCCTAACGGAAAGTGGAATGAAATGTGGAATGGAATGGAGTGGAACATGGGATGGAATGTGGAATGGAATGCAATGGAATGTGGAATGCAATGTGGAATGGAATGTGGAATGGAATGGAAAAGAATGGAATGTGGAATGGTATGGAATGGAATGTGGAATGGAATGTAATGGAATGGAAAGGAATGTGGAATTGAACGGAATAGGAAGTGGAATGGAATGCAACAGAATGTGGAACAGAATGGGGAATGGAATGGAATGGAAGGTGTAACGGAATGAGAAATGGAAAGTGAAAGGGAACATGGAATGGAACGAAATGGAACGTGGAATGGAATGGAATGGAATGTGGAATGGAATGGAATGGAACGTGGAAGGGAACATGGAATGGAACGTGAAATGGAATGGAATGGAATGTGGAATGGAACGGAATGGAATGTGGAATGTAATGGAATGGAATGTGGAATGGAAAGGAATGGAATATGGAATGGAACGTGGAATGGAACATGGAATGGAAAATCTAATGGAACATGGAATGGAATGTGGTATGTATTGGAATGGAACGTGGAATGGAATATATAATGTAAAGTGGAATGTAATGGAATGTAATGTGGAACGTAATGTGGAATGCAATGGTATGGAATGTGGAAAGGAATGTGGTATGGAATGTGGAATGGAATGGAATGGAAGGTGGAATGGAATGTGGAATAGAATATGGAATGGAATGCATAATGGAATGTGGAATGGAATGTGGAATGGAAAGAGAAATGGAATGGAAAGGATTGTGGAATGTAATGTGGAATGGAAGGTGGAATGGGATGGAATGGAAGGTGGAAAGGGATGGAATGGAATGCTGAATGGAATGGAATGGAATGGAATGTGGAATGGAATGAGGAGTGGAATGGAATGGAATGTGGAATGGAATGTGGAATGGAATGGAATGTGGAATGGAAAGTTGAATGGAATGGAATGGAATGTGGAATGGAATGGAATGGAATGGAATGTGTAATGGGATGTGGAATGGAATGGAATGGAATGTGGAATGGAATGGAATGGAATGTTTAATGGGATGTGGAACGGAATGGAATGGAAAGTGGATTGGAATGGAATGGAGTGGAATGAGGAATGGAATGCAATGGAAATTGGAATGGACTGTGGAATGGAATAGAATGTGGAACGAAATGTGGAATGGAACGCGAAACGGAATGGAATGCAATGTGGAATGGAATATGGTTTGGATCGTGGATTGGAACATGGAATGGTATGTATAATGAAATATGGAATGGATTTTCGAATGGAACATGATATTGAATGGAATGGAATGTTGAATGGAAATTAGAATGGAATGGAACGGAACGCGGAATCAAATGTGGAATGTCATATGGCATGGAACGTCGAATGGAATGTGGAATGAAACGGAATCAAATGTGGAATGGAGTGAGGAATGGAATGGAATGTAAAGTTGAATGCAATGTGGAATGGAATGAAAGAAATGTGGAATGCAATGCAGAATGGAATGGAATGGAATGTGGAATGGAATGTGGAATGGAATGGAATGTGAAACGGAATGTTGAATGGAATGTGGAATGCAACGTGGAATGGAATGGAATGTGGAATAGAATGTGGAATGGAACAGAATGTAATGTGGAATGGAATGTGGAAAGCAAAGTGGAATGGAATGAAATGGAATGTGGAAAGGAAAGTGGAATTGAATGGAGTGAAACGTGGAATGGAACGTAGAATGGAATGAGGAATGGAATGTGGAATGGAATATGGAATAGAATGTGGAATGGAATGTGGAGAGGAATGGAATGGATTGTGGAATGGAATGGAATGCAATGGTATGGAATGTGGAATGGAATGGAATGGAATGTGGAATGGAATTTGGAAGGGAATGTGGAATGAAACGTGGAATGGAAAGTGGAAGAGAACGTGGAATGGAATGGAAAGGAACGTGGAATGGAAAGTGGAATGGAATGGAAAGGAATGGAATGAGGAATGGAAAGTGGAATGGAAACTGGAATGGAATGGAATGAAACGTGGAGTGGAATGTGGAGTGGAATGGTATGGAATGTGGAATGGAATGGAATGGAATGTGGCATGGAATGGAATGGAATGAGGAATGGAACATGGAATAGAACATGGAATGCAACGTGGAATGGAACGTGGAATGGAATGTGAAATGGAATGGAATGGAATGTGGAATGGAATGGAATGGAACACTGAATGGAACGTGGAATGGTACGTGCAATGCAACGGGCAATGAAACGTGTAATGAAACGTGGAATTGAATGGAATGAAAAGTGGAATGGGAAGTGTAATGGAATGTGAAATGGAATGTGAAATGCAATTTGGAATGGAACAGAATGCCATGTGGAATGGTAAGTGGAATGAAATGTGCAAAGGAAAGTGGAATGGAAAGAAGGGATTGTGGAATGGAACTTGGAATCGAATCTAAAGGAACGTGGATTGGAAAATGGAATGGAATGTGGAATGGAACGAGAAATATAATGAAGAATGGAAAGTGGAAGGGAATGCGGAATGGAACGGAATGGAATGTGGAATGGAATGTGGAATGGAAGGTAATGGAATGTGAAAGAGAATGGAATGGAATCGAATGGAATGGAATGCGGAATGTAATTGAGTGGAATGTGATATGCAATGCAGAGGAATGAAATGTGGAATTGTATCGAATGGAATGTGGAATGGAATGGAATGGAATGTGGAGTGGAATGGAATGGAATGGGATGTGGAATGGAATGGAACGTGGAATGGAAGGTGGAATGGAATGTGGAATGGAATGTGGAATGGGATGATGAGTGGAATGAATGGAATGTGTGGAATGGAATGGAATGGAATGTGGAATGGGTTGGAATGAAATGTGGAATGGAATGGAATGGAATGTGGAATAGTATGGAATGCCATGGAATGTGGAATGGAATGTGGAATGCAATGGAATGTGAAATGCAATGTTGAATGGAATGTGGAATGGAATGGAATGGAATTTGTAATGTAATGGAATGGAATGTGGATTGGAAAGGAATGGAAAGCGGAATGGAATGGAAAGTGAAGTGGAATGTTGACTGGAATGCGAAATGGAATGTAGAATAGAATGTGGACTGCAATGTGGAATGAAGTGAAATGAAACGTGGAAAGGAATAGAATGGAACGTGGAATGGAATAGAATGGAACGTGGAATGGAAGTTGGAAAGGAATGTGGAATGGAATGGAATGGAATGTGGAATGGCATGGAATGGAATGGAATGGAATGTGGTGGGAATTTGGAAAGGAATGAGGAATGGATTGTGAAATGGAATGTGGAATGGAATGTGTAACGGAACAGAATGGAATGTGGAATGGAAAGTAGAATGGAATATAGAATGGAAGGTGGAGTGGAACGTGGAATGGAATGGAATGGAACGTGGAATGGAATGAGGAATGGAATGGAATGGAATGTGTTATGGAATGTGCAATGGGATGTGGAATGGAATGGAATGTGGATTGCAATGGAATGGAATGAAATGTGCAATTGAATGGAATGGAATCTGGAATGGAATAGAATCAAAAGTGGAATGGAATGGAATGGAACGTGGAATGGATTGTGGAATGGAATGTGGAATGGTTTGTGGAATGGAATGTGGAATGGAATGAAACGGAATGTGGAATGGAATGGAATGGAATGTGGAATAGAATGGAATGGAAAGCAATGTGGAAGGGAAAGTGGAATGGAATGTGGATTTGAATTGAATGGAATGTGGAATGGAATGGAATGAAATGTGGTATGGAATGGAATGGAATGTGAAACAGAATGCAATGGAAAGTGGAATGGAATGTGGAATGTAATGTGGAACGGTATATGTAATGGAATGTGGAATGTAATGTGGAATGGTATATGTAATGGAATGTGGAATGAAATGTGGAATGGAATGTGGAATGGAAACGATTGGAATGTGGAATGGATTGTGGAATGGAATGTGGAATGGAATATGGAATGAAATGTGAAATGGAATCTGGAAGGGAACAGAATGGAATGTGGAATTGAACGTATGGAATATGAAAGAGAATGCGGAATGAAATGTGGAATGGAATCTGGAATGGAAAGGAATGGAAAGTGTAATGCAATGTGGCATGGAATGGAAAGGAATGTGGAATGGAATGTGTAATGGAATGTGCAATAGAATGGAAAGCTATGTGGAATGTAATTTGGAGCGGAAAGGAATGGAATGTGGAATGGAACGTGGAATGGAATGGAATAGAAAGTGGAATGGAAAGTGGAATGGAATGGAATGGAATGAGGAATGCAACGTGGAATGGAAAGATAGGGAATGTGGAATTGAATGGTTTGGAAGGCGGAATAGAATGTGGAATGGAATGTGGAATGGAATGGAATGGAATGTGGAATGGAATAGAATGAAATCTGAAATAGAATGGAATTGAATCAAATGGAATGGGAGTGGAAATAAATGGAATGCGGAATGCAGTGGAATGGAGTGAAATGAGGAATTGAATGGAATGGAATGTAGAATGGAATGGAATGGAATGTGGAATGGAATGCAATGGAATGTGGAATGAAATCGAATGGAATAAAATGAAAAATTTAATGGAATGGAATGGGAATGAAATGGAATTGAATGTGGAATGCAATGGTATTGAATGAAATGAGGAAATGAATGGAATGGAATGTGAAATGGACGGGAAAGTAAGGTGTAATGCAATGGAATGGAATGAAATGAGGAATTCAATGGCATGGAATGTGGAATGGAACGGAATGGAATGTGGAAATAAATGGAATAGAACGTGGAATGGAAGGTGGAATGGACAGGAATGGAATGTGCAATGAAATGGACTGGAACGTTGAATAGAATGTGGAATATAATGGAATGGAATGGAATGTGGAATGGAAAGGATATTGTAATGGAATAGAATGGAATATGGAATGGTATGGAATGGAATGTGGAATGGAATGGAACGTGGATTGGAATGGAATGGAATTTGTAAAGGAATGGAATGGAATGTGCAATGGAATGTGAAATGGAAAGGAAAGAAATGTGGGCTGGAATGGAATGCAATGCAATGGATTGTGGTTGGAATTTGTAATGGAATGTTGAATGGATTCTGGAATGAAATGTGAAATGGAATGTGTAATGGAATGGAATGGAATGTGGAATGGAATGTGGAATGGAATGGGCAATGGAAGGTGGAATGGAACGTGGAATGGAATGGAATGCAACGTGGATTGGAACCTGGAATGGAATGTAACGTGGAATGTAATGTGAATTTAATGTAATGGAATGTGGAATGGAATTTGCAATGGAATGTGGAATGGAGTGGAATGGATTGTGGATTGCAATGGAATGGAATGAAATGTGGAATTGAATGAAATGGAATGTTGAATGGAATGCAATGGAATGTGGAATGGAATGGAAAGGAACGCGGAATGGAATGTGCAATGGAATGTGGAATGGTATGTGGAATGGAATGTGGAACGGAATGGAATGGAATGTGGAATGGAGTGGAATGGAATGTGGAATAGAATGGAATGGCATGGAATGTGGGAGGCAATATGGAATGGAATGTGGAATGGAATGGAATGGAATGTAGAATGGAATGAAATGGAATGTGGAATGGAATGTGCAATGGAATGTGGAATGGAATGGAATGTGGAATGGAATGGATTGGAATGTGGAATGGAACGGAATGGAATGTGGAACGAAATGGAATGGAACTTAGAATAGAGTCTGGATTGGATTGCGGAATCGAATGGAATGGAACGTGGAATAGAATTTAATGGAATGGAATGCGGAAAGAAATGTAATGAAATGTGGAATGCAATGGAATGGAATGTGAAATAGAATGGAATGGAATGTGGAACGGTATTTGGAATGGAATGTGGAATGTAATATGTAATGCAATATGGAATGAAATGTGGAATGCAATGTGGAATGGAAACGATTGGAAGGTGGAATGTAATGTGGAATGGAATGTGTAATGGAATACGGAATGAAATATGAAACGGAATATAGAATGGAATGGAATGGAATGTGGAATTGAACGGAATGGAATGTGGAATGGAATGTGAAATGGAATTTGGAATGAAACGTGGAATGGAATGCAATAGAAATTGGAAAGCAATGCGGTATGGAATGGAATGAAATGTGGAATGGAATGTGTAATGGAATCTGCAAAAGAATGGAATGGTATGTGGAAAGTAATTTGGAGTGGAAAGGAATGGAATGTGGAATGGAATGGAATGGAATGTGGAATGGAAAGTGGAATGTAAAGAACTTTAATGTGGAATAGAATGTGTAATTGAATGTGGAATGAAGTGGAATGGAATGTGGAATGGAACGGAAAGGAATGTGGAATGGAAAGGAATAGAACGTGGAATAGAATGGAATGGAATGGAATGTGGAATGGCATGTGGAATTGAATGGAATGGAATGTGGAATGGCATGGAATAGAACTTCGAATGGAATGTGGAAATAACTGGAATGGAACGTGGATGGAAATGGATTGGAACGTGGAAAAGAATGTGTAATCTAATGTGGAATGGAAAGTGCAATGGAATGCAATGGAATGTAGAATGGAATGCAATGGAATGCAGAATGGAATGCAATGGAATATGGAATGGAATGGATTGGAATGTGAAATGGAAGGGATTGAAATGTGGAATGGAATGGAATGGAATTTGGAATAGATTGTGGAATGGAATGTGGAAAGGAGTGTGGGCTGGATTGGAATGGAATGTGGAATATAATGGAATGGAATGTGGAATGGAATGCAAAGAAATGTGGAATGGAATGGAATGGAATGTGAAATAGAATGGAATAGAGTGTGGACTGGAATGTGGATTAGAAAGCAATGGAATGTGGATTGTAAAGTATTGTAATGTGGAATGAAATGTGTAATTTAATGTGGAAGGGAATGGAATGGAATGTGGAATGGAATGGATTGGAATGTGGAATGGAATGGAATAGAACGTGGAATAGAATTGAATGTAATGGATGGTGGAATGGAATGTGGAATGGCATCTGGAATGCAACGGAATGGAATGTGGAATGGAATGGAATAGAACTTGGACTGGAATGTGGAATTGACTGGAATGGAATTTGGAAGAAAATGGATTGGAAAGTGGAATAGAATGTAGAATGGAATGTGGAATGGAAAGTGAAATGGAATGCAATGGACTGAGGAATGGAAATTATTGGAATGTAGAATGGAATGTTCAATGGAATGTGGAATGTAATATGGAATGAAATGTGAAATGGAATCTGGAATGGAATGGAAAGGAATGTGGAATTTAACGGATTAGAATGTGGAATGGAATGTGGAATAAAACAGATTTGAATGTGGAATGGAATGTTGAATGGAATGTGGAATAAAACATTGAATGCAAAGCGGAATGGAATGGAATGGAAAGTGGAATGAAATGTGGCATGGAATGGAATGGAATGTGGAATGGAAAGTATAATGGAATGTGCAATGTAATGGAATGGTTTGTGGAAAGTAATTTGGAGTGGAAAGGAATGGAATGTGGAATGGAATGCAATGGAATGTGGAATTAAATGTGGAATGGAATGGAATGGAATGTGGAATGGAATGTGGAATCTAAAGGACTGTAATGTGGAACGAAATTTGGAATGCAATGTGAAATGGAATGGAATGGAATGTGGAATGGAATGTGAAATGGAATGGAATGGAATGTGCAATGCAAAGTGGAAAGGAAAGGAATGGAATGTGGAGTGGAAAGTGGAATGGAATGTGGAATGGAATGTGGAGTGGAATGGAATGGATTGTGGAACGAAATAATATGGAGTGGTATGGAATGTGGAATGGATTGGAATGGAATGTGGAATGGAACGTGGAATGGAAAGTGGAATGGAATATAATGGAAAGTGGAATGGAACGTGGAATGGAACGGAATGCGGAATGGAATGTGGAATGGAATCGAATGGAGTGGAATGGAATGAAATGCAATGAGGAATGGAATGGAGTGGAATGTGGATTGCAATGCAATGGAATGAAATGTGAAATTGAATGGAATGGAATGTGGAATGAAATGGAATGGAATGTGGAATGGAATGAAATGGAACGTGGAATGGAATGTGGAATGGAATGTGGAATGCTATGTCGAATGGAATGTGGAATAGAATGGAATGGAATGTTGAAAGGAATGGAATGGAATGTGGAAGACAATGAAATGGCATGGAATGTGGAAGGGAATGTGGAACGGAATGTGGAATGGAATGGTATGGAATGTGGAATGGAATGGAACGGAATGTGGAATGGAATGGAATGGAATGTGGAATGGAATGGAATGTGGAATACAATGGAATGGAATGTGGAATGGAATGGATTACAATGTGAAATGGAATGGATTCGAATGTGGAATGGAATGGAATGTGGAATGGAAAGTTTAAATAATTGGAAAAGAATGTGGAATAGAATGTGGAATGGAATGTATTGGAATGTGGAATGGATCGTGGAATGGAACGTGGAATGGAATGTAATGCGGAATGAAAGGGAATGGAATCTGGAATGGAATGTGGAATGGAATGGAATGGAATGGAGAGTGGAGAGGAATGGAATGGAATGTGGAATGGAAAGAATGTTATGTGGAATGGAATGGAATGGTTTTGAATGTAGAATTGAGTGGAATGGAATGGAATGGAATGTGGAACCGAATGGAATTTAGTGTGGAATGGAATTTGGAATGGAATGTGGAATGGACTGGAATGGAGTGTGGAATGGAATGGAACGCAATGTGGAATGGAAAGCAATAGAATGCAATGTGGAATGGAATGGAATTGAACGGGGAATTCAATGTGGAATGCAATGTGGAATGGTATGTGGAACGGAATGGAATGTGGAATGGAATGGAATGGAATGTGGAATAGAATGGAAAGGAATGCAATGTGGAATGGAATGCGGAACGGAATGATATATAATGTGGACTGCAATGGAATGGAATGTGGAATGGAATAGAATGTGGAATGGAAAGGAGTGGAATGTAGATTGGAATGGAATGGAATTTGGAAAGGAATGTGAAATGGAATGTATAATGGAATGTGGAATGGAACGTTGAATGGAATGGAAAGGAATGTGGAATGGAATGTGGAATGGAACGGAATAAAATGTGTAATGGGATGTGGCATGGAATGTAAAATTGAAAGTGCAATGGAATGCAATGGAATGTTTAATGGAACCTGGAATGGAACGTGGAATGGAACGTGGAATGGTACGTGGAATTGAAGGTGGAATGTAGTGGAATGGAATGTGCAATGGAATGGGTTGAAATGTGGAATGGATTGTGGAAAGGGAGGAAATGGATTGTGGAATGGAATGTGAAATTGAATATGTAATGACATATTTAATGGAATGGAATGGAATGAGGAATGGAACGTGGAATGCAATGGAATGGAATGTTGAATGGAATGTGGAATGGAATGTGGAATAGAAGGTGTAATGGAATGTGGAATGGAATAGAATGAAAAGTGCAATGGAATAGATTGGAATGTCGAAGGGAATGTGGAATGGAATGCAAGAGAAAGTAGAATGGAAAAAATGAAATGTGGAATGGAATGTGCAATGGAACGGCATGGAATGTGGAATGGATCGCCAAATGGAGTGTGGAATGGAATGTGGAATGGAATGTGGAAAGGAATGTGGAATAGAATGGAAAGGATTGTGGAATGGAATCGAGCAGAATGGTAAGGAATGTGGAATGGAACGGAATGGAATGTGGAATGGAATGTGGAATGAAATACACGGCAACGTAGGATGCAATGTGGATGGAATGTGGAATTGAATGTGGAATGGAATGTGAAATGGAACGTATAGTGAAATGAGGAACGGAATAAAATGGAACGTGGAATGGAATGGAATGGAACGTGGAACGGAAAGTTATAGGAAGGGGAATGGAATGGAATGGAACGTGGAATGGATCGTGCAATGGGATGGAATAGAACGTAAAATGGAATGTTGAAAGGAATGTGGAATGGAATGAGGAATGGAAACTGGAATGGAATGCAATGAAACGTGGAATTGAATGTGGAATGGGATGGAATGCAACGTGGAATGGAACGTGGACTGGAATGGAATGTGGAATGGAATGTGGAACGAAATGTTGAATGGAATGGAAAGGAATTTGGAATGGAATGTGGAATATAACGGAATATAATGTGGAATGGAATGTGGAACGGAATGTGAAATGGAAAGTGTAATAGAATGGAATGGAATGTGGAATGGAAACTCGAAAGGAATGTGCAATGGGACGTGTAAAGGAACGTGTAATAGAAAGTGGAATGGAGTGGAATGGAATGCTGAATGGAATGGAAGGAAATGTGGAATGGAGTGTGGAATGGAATAGAATGGAATGTGGAATGGAATGTGAAATGGAATGTTTAATGTAATGTGGAATTGTATGGAATGGACCATGGAATGGAATGGAATGGAATGTGGAAAGGAATGTGAAGTGGAATGTGGAATAGAAGTTTGAATTGAATGTGGAATGGAATAGAATGGAAAGTGAAATGGAATAGATTGGAATGTCGAAAGGAATGTGGAATGGAATACAATGGAATGTGGAATGGAACAGAACGTAATGTGGAACGGAATGTCGAATGGAATGTGGAATGGACCTGCATGGAAGTTGGAATGCAATGCGGAATGGATTGTGGAATGGAACGTGGAACGACGTGACATGGAACATGGAGTGGAATGGAATGGAAAGTGGAATGGAATGCAATGGAGCGTGGAATGGAACGTGTAATGGAACTTGGAATGGAATGTGGAATGGAATGGAATGGAATGTGGAACGCAATGTGGAATAGAATGGGGCATGGTATTGAATGTAATGTGGAATGGAATGCAATGGATTGTGGAATGGAAAGTGGATTGGAATGGAATGGAATGTGGAATGGAATGTGGAAAGGAATGTGCAACAGAACGGAATGGAATGTGGAATTGAATGTGAAATGCAATGTGGAATGGAATGTGGAATGGAACGGAATGCAATGTGGAATGGAATGTGGAAGGGAATTTGGAATGGAATGGAAAGGAATGGAGAGTGGATTGTAATGTGCAATGGAATTGAATGAAATGTGGAATGGAATGTGGAATGGAATGCGGAAAGCAATGTGGAACGCAACTTAATGGAATGTGGAATGGAATGTGGAATTGAGAGTGGAATGGAATGGAGATTGGAACGGAATGGAACGTGTAATTGAATGTGTAATGGAATGAGGAAAGGGGTGTGGAATGGAATGTGCAATGGAACGGAATCGAATGTGGAATGGAATGTAGAATGGAAAGTGTAATGGAACGGAATTGAATGTGGAATTAAATGTTGATTGGAAAGGAATGTGACGTGGAATGGAACGTGGAAAGGAAGGAATCGATAGTGAAAAGGAACGTGGAATGGATTGTGAATGGAATGTGGAATGGAGCGTGGAATGGAATGTGGAAAGGAATGTGGAATGGAAAGGAATGAAATGTCTAATGGAAAGTAATGGAATGAAATGCGGAATGGAATGTGGAATGGAAACGAATGGAATGTGGAATGGAATGAAATGGAGTGTGGAATGAAATGGAATGGAATGTATGGAATGTGAAATGGAAAGGAATGGAATGTGGAATGGAAAGGAATGGAAAGTGGAATGGAATGTGGAATGGAATGGGTAATGGAATGGAAAGGAATGTGAAATGGAATGTCGAATGTAATGTGTAATGGAAAGTGGAATTGAATGCGGAATGGAATGGAATGGAACGTGGAATTTAATGGAATGAAACGTGGAATGGAACGTGGAATGGATCGTGGAATGGGACTTTGACAGTAACGTGGAGTGGAACGTGAACAGGAACGTTGAATGGAACGTGGAATGCAATGAAATGGTATGTGAAATGGAATTTGGAATGAAATGTGGAGTGGAATGGAATGGAATGTGGAATGGAATGGAATGGAATGGAATGTGGAAAGGAATGTGGAGAGGAATGTGGAATGGAATGGAATGGAATGTGGAATGGAATGCTGAATGCAAACCGGAATGGAATGGAATGGAATGTTGAATGGAATGTAATGGAATGAGGAATGGAATGTGGAATGGAATGGAATGGAATGTGGAATGGAATGTGGAAAGGAATGTGGAATGGAATGGAATGGAATGTGAAATGGAATGCAATGGAATTTGGAATGGAATGTGGAATGGAATGGAATGGAATGTGAAATGGAATGCAATGGAATGTGGAATGGAATGTGGAGTGGAATGGAATGGAATGTGGAATGAAATTTGGAAAGGAATGTGCAATGTAATGTGGAATGGAATGTGGAATGGAATGGAATGCAATGTGGAATGGAATCTGGAATGGAATGGAATGGAAGTTGGAATGGAAAGGAATGGAATGATGAATGGAATGCGAAATGGAATATGATATGGAATGTGGAATGCAATGGAAAGGAATGTGGAATGGAATGTGTAATGGAATGAGGAATGGATTGGAATGGAATGGACAGTGGAATAGAATGTGTAATGTTATGTGGAATGGAATGGAATGTGGAATGAAAGGTCGAATGGAATGTGGAATGGAAAGTGGAATGGAATGGAGTGGAATGTGGAACGGACCATGGAATGGAATTGAATAGAATGTGGAATGGAGCGTGGAATGGAAAGTGCAATGAACTGTGGAATGGATTATGGAATGGAATGGAATGGAACGTGGAATGGAACGTTGAAAAGAAGGAATGGACAGTGTAATGGAAATTGGAATGGATTGTGGAATGGAATGTGGAATGAAATATCTAAATGAATGTGGAAAGTAAAGTGGAATGGAAACGAACGGAATGTGGAATGGAAAGGAGTGGAATGGAATGCGGAATGGAATGTGGATTGGAAAGGAATGGAATGTGGAATGTACTGTGGAATGGAATGGAATGGAATGTGCAATGAAATGGAATGGAACGGTATGGAATGTGAAATGGAATGGAATGGAATGTGGAATGCAACGTGGAATGGAACGTGGAATTCAACGTGGGGTGGAACTTGGAATGAAATGCTGAATATAACATGGAATGGAATGTGGAACGTAATCTGGAATGGAATGGAATGGAACGTGGAATGGAAAGGAATGCAAGGGAAAGGTACTCGGAATGGAATGGAATATAGTGACGAATGGATTGGAATGGAATGTGGAATGAAATGGAATTGGATGCGGAAAGGAATCTGGAATGGAATGGAATGGAAAGTGTAATGGAATAGAATGAAATGGAATGATACAGGGAATGGAATGGAATGGAATGTGGAATGGAATGGAACAGAATACTATGAGGAATTGAATGGAATGTAATGTAGAATGAAATTGAATGAAATGTGGAATGGATTGGAATGGAACATGGAAAGGAATGTGGAATGGAATTTGGAATGGAATGTTGAATGGAATGGAATGGAATGTGGAATGGAATGGAACGGAAGGTGGAATAGAATGGAATGGAATGGAATGTGGAATGGATTGTGGAGTGGAACGGAATGGAATGTGGAATGGAATGGAATTTGGTATGCAATGGAATGGAAGGTTTAACGGAATGGAATGGAATGTTTAATGCAGTGGAATGGAATGCGGAATGGAATGGAACGTGGAATGGAATGGAATGCAAATTGGAATGGAATGGAATGTGGAATGGAATGGAATGGAATGGAATGCGACGTGGAATGTGGAATGGAATGTGAAATGGAATATTGAATGGAACGTGGAATGGCATGAAATGGAACGTGGAATGTAGTGGAATGTATCTTTGAATGTAATGGAATGGAACGTGGAATGGAATGTTGAAAGGAATGCAAAATGGAATGGAATGGAATGTGGAATGGAATGTGTAAAGGAATGGAAAGGAATGTGGAATGGAACGTGGAATTGAATATGGAAAGGAATGTGGAATTAAACGGAACGGAATGTGGAATGTAATTTGGAATGGAGTGTGGAAAGGAATGTGGAATGTAATGGCATGGAATGTGGAATGGAATGTGGAATGGAATGTGAAATGGAGCGTGGAATGGAATGTGAAATGGAACGCAATGGAGTGTGGGATGGAATGTGGAATGGAAAGGAAGGGAACGTGCAAGGGAATGTAGAATGGAACATAAAATGGAAAGGAATTCCATGCGGTATTGAATGTGGAATGCAATGTAATGCGACGTGGAATGGAAGTGGAATGGAACGTGGAATGGAATGGAATATGGAATGGAATAAAATGGAATGTGGAATAGAATTTGAAATGGAATGTGGAATGGAATGTGGAAAGAAACGTGGAATGTAACACAATGGAATGTGAAATGGAATGTGCAATAGAATGGAATGGAATGTGGAATGGAATGGAACGGAATGTGGAATGGAACCTGGAACGGAATGAGGAATGGATTGTGGAATGCAAATTGGAATGGATGTGAGATGGAACGGAATGGAATGTGGAATGGAATGTGGAATGGAATCTGGAAAGGATTGGAATGTGGAAAGTAATGGAATGGAATGTGGACTGGGATGGAATGGAATGTGCAACGGAATGTGGAATGGAATGGAATGGATGTGGAATGAAATGTGGAATGGAATTGAATGGAATGTGGACTGGAACTTGGAATGGAACATGGAATGTAATGTGGAATGGAACGTCGAATGGAATGGAAAGAAATGTGGAATGGAATGTGTAATGGAATGTGGAATTGAAAGGTATGCAACGTGGAATGGAATGTGGAACTGAATGGAATGCAATGTGGAATGAAATGTGAAATGCAATGTGGAATGCAAGGTGGAATGGAATGTGGAATTGAAAGCAATGCAATGTGGAATGGAATGTGGAACAGAATGGAATGCAATGTGGAATGAAATGTGAAATGCAATGTGGAATGCATTGTGGAATGGAATGTGAAATGGAATGTGGACTGGAATGGAAAGAAATGTTGAATGGAATGTGGAATTGAATGGAAATGAAGTTGAATGGAATGTGGAATGGAATGTGGAATAGAGTGTAATGCAATTGAATTCAATGTCGAATGGGACGCCGAATGAAATGTGGAATGGAATGTGGAAAGGAATGTGGAATGGAACAGAATGGAATGTGGAATGGAATGTGGAATGGAATGTGAAATGGGAGGTGGAATTCAATGGAATGGATAAGGTGGAATAGAACTTGGAATGGCATGGATTACAACGCGTAATTTAACGTGGAATGGAATGTGGAAGGAACATGGAATGGAATGTGGAATGGAATGTGGAATGTAACAGAATGGAATGTTGAATGGAATGCAAAGGAATGTGGAACAGAATCCAGTGGAATGGAATGTGGAATAGAATGGAATAGAATGTGGAATGGTATGGAATGGAATGTGGAATGGAATGGATAGGAATGTTTAATGGAATGGAATGGAACAGAGAATGGAATGTGTAATGGAATGTGGTAAGGAATGGAATGGAATGTGGAATGGAATGGAATTGAATGTAGTGTGGAATAGAATGGAATAGAATGGAATGTGGAATGGAATGTGGAATGGAATGGAAAGGAATGCAACTTTGAATGGAATGAGGAATGGAATGTGGAATGGAATGTGGAATGTAATGGGATGGAAAGTGGAATGGAAAGGAATTGAATGGAATGGAGTGTGGGTTAGAATTTATTGCAATGTGTAATGGAAAGGAATGGAATGGAAAGTGAAGTGGAATGTGGAATGGAATGTGAAATGGAATGAAATGGAACGTGGAAAGGAATGGAATGGAACGTGGAATGGAACATGGAATGGAAGGTGGAATTCAATGTAGAATGGAATGTGCAATTGAATGGAATGGTTAGGGGAATGGAATGTGCAATTGAATGGAATGGAATGTGGAAAGGAATCAATAATGGAATGGAATGGAATGTGGTTTTAAAGTGGAATGCAATGTGGAATGGATTGTGGAATGAAATATGGAAAGGAATGTGCAACGGAACAGAATGGAATGTGGAATGGAAGGTGGAATGGAATGGAATGGAACGTGGAATGGAATGTGAAACGGAATGGAAAGGAATGTGCAATGGAATGTGCAATGCAAAGTATTATGGAACGGAATGGAATGTGGAAAGGAATGTGGCGTGGAATGGAATGAAATGAGGAATGTAATGTGGAATGGAATGAGGAATGTAATGGAATGGAATGTGGAATGGAATGTGAAATATAATGTGGAATGTAATGTGGAATGGAAATTGGAAGGAAATTGAACGGAATGTGGAAAGGAACGTGGAATGGAATGGAATGGAACATGGAGTGGAACGTCGAATGGAATGTGGAAGGGATCGTGCAATGGAATGAAATGTGGAATGGAATGGAATGGAATGTGGAATGAATTGTGAAATGGATTCCGGAATGGCATGTTGAATTGAATGGAAAGGAATGTGGAATGAAATGTGAAATGGAATGTGGAATGTAATGTGGAAGGGAACATGGCATTGAATGGAATGGAAAGTGGAATGGAATGTGGAATAGAATGTGGAATGGAATGGAATGGAATGTGGAATGGAATGTGGAATGGAATGTTGAATGGAATGGAATGCAATGTGGAATGGAATGGATTGGAATGTAGAAAGGAATGTGGAATGGAACGGAATGGAATGTGGAATGGAATGTGGAATGCAACGGAATGGAATGTGGAATGTAACGTGGAATGCAGTGTGGAATACAATCTGGAATGGAACGGATTGGAATGTGGAATGGAATGTGGAATGGAAAGTGGAATGGAATGTTTAATGGAACGTAATGGAATGTGGAAAGGAATGTGGACTCGAAGGTGTAATGTAACTGAATGGATTGTGGAAAGGAGTGGAATGGAATTGTATGAATTATGGAATGGAATGGAATGGAATGTGGAATGAAACGTGGAAAGCACCGTGGAATGGAAATCGCAATGGAACGCGGAATGGAAGGTGGAATGGAATGGAATGGAACCTGGAATGGAAAGTAGAATGTAACGGAATGGAACATGTAATGGAATGTGGTATGGAATGGAATGAAATGGGGAGTGGAATGCGGAATGGAACATGGAATAGAATGTAGAATGGAATGCGGAACGAAATTGAATGGAATGTGGAAAGGAACGTGGAAAGGAATGGGATGGAATGTGTAATGGAATGTGGAATGGAATGGAAAGGAATGTGGAATAGAATGTGGAATGGAATGGAATGGAATGTGGAATGGAATGTATGGATTATAGAATGGAATGGAAACGAATGGAATGGAATATGGAATGGAATGGAATGGAATGTGGAGTGGAATGTGGAATGGAACGTGGAATAGAATGTAGAATGGAATGTGGAATGGAATGTGGAACGTAATTGAATGGAATGTGGAAAGGAACGTGGAATGGAATGGGATGGAACGTGTAATGGAATGTGGAATGGAATGGAATGGAATGTGGAATAGAATGCAGAATGGAATGTGGAATGGAATGGAATCTAATGCGGAATGGAATGTGGAATGGAATGGAATGGAATGTTGAAAGGAATGTGGAAAGGAGTTGAAAGGAATAGAATGTGGAATGGAATGTGGAATGGAAAGGAATGGAATGGAATGTGGAATGGAATGTTGAATGGAATGTGGAATGGATAGTGAAATGGAATGGAACGTGGAATCAAAGGTGGAATGGAATGGAATGTGAAATGGAACGTGGAATGGAACTTGGAATGGAATGGAATGGAATGTGGAATGGAATGTGGAATGGAATTTGGAAAGGAAAGTGGAACGGAATGGAATGGAATGTGGAATGGAACGTGGAATGGAATGGAATGGAAAATGGAATGGAAAGTGAAATAGAATGTGGAATGGAATGTGGAATGGAAGGGAAGTAATGCGGAATGAAATCTGGAATAGAATGTGGAAAGGGAAGTGGAATGGAATGTGGAATGGAATGTGGAGTGGAAAGTTGAGTGGAATGTGTAATGGAATGGAAGGGAATGTGCAATTAAATGTGGAATGGAAGGGAATGGAATGTGGAATGGAATGGAATGGATTGTGAAATGGAAAGGAATGGAATGTGGAATGAAATGGAATGGAATAGAAAGCGAAATGGAGTGTGGCATGTAATGTGAAATGCAATGTGGTATGGAACGTGGAAAGGCATGACATGAAACAAGGAATGGAATAGAATGGAACGTGAAAAGGAATGGAATGGAACGTGGAATGGAATGGAATGGAACGTGGAATGCAACATGAAATGGAATGTGGAATGGCATGTGGAATGGAATGTGGAAAGGAATGGAATGGAATGTAGAATGGAATGTGGAATGAAATGTGGAATGGAATGGAATGGAATCTGTAATGGAATGGAATGTAATGCGAAATGGAATGTGGAATGTAACGTGAAATGGAATGTGGAAGGTAACGTAGAACGGCATGACATGAAACGTGGAATGGAATGGAATGGAACGTGAAATGGAATGGAATGGAACGTGGAAGGGAATGGAATGGAACGTGGAATGGAACGTGAATGGAATGTGGAATGGAATGTGGAATGGAATGTTGAACGGATTCGAATGGAATGTGGAACGGAACGTGGAATAAAATGTGGAATGGAATGGAATACAATGTGGAATGGAATGGAATGGATTCTGGAATGGAATGTGAAATGGAATGTGGAATGGAACATGGCATTGAATGGAATGGAATCTGAAATGGAATGTGGAATAGAATGTAGAATGGAATGAAAGGGAAAGTAGAATGGAATGTGGAATAGAATGTGGAATGGAATGTGGAATGGAATGGAATTGAATGTGCATTGGAATGGATTGGATTGTGGAAAGGATTGTTTAATGGAACGGAATGGAATGTGGAATGGAATGTGGAATGGAATGTGGAATGGAACGGAATGGAATGTGGAATCTAATGTGCAATGGAGTGTGTAACATAATGTGGAATGCAATATAATGGACTGTGGAAAGGAATGGAATGGAATGGTAAGGAATATGGAATAGAGGGCAATGGAATGTAGAAGGGAACGTGGAAAGTAACATGGAATGGAAAGTGCAATGGAAGGTGGAATGGAATGAAATGGAACGTGGAATGGAATGTAGAATGGAAAGGAATGCAACGTGTAATGGAATGTGGGATGGAATGGAATGTAATGTGGAAAAGAAAGTAGAATGTAACGTGGAATAGAATGTAGAATGGAATGTGGAATGGAATGTGGAATGTAATTGAGTGGAATGTGGAATGGAACGTTGAATGGAATTTAATAGAGCATGTAATGTGATGTGGAATGTAATGGAATGGAATGTTGAATAAAATGTGGAATGGTATGCGGAATGGAATGGAAAGGAATGTGGAATAGAATGTGGAATGGAATCAGGAATGGAATGCAATGGAATGGAATGGAAAGTGGAAGGGAATGTGGAAAGGAATGGAATGAAATTTTGAATGGAATGTGGAATGGAATGGAATGGAGTAGATTTTGGAATAGAATGTGGAATGGAATGGATTGGAATGGAATGTGGAATGGAATGGATTGGAATGGAATGTGGAATGGAATGTTTAATGGAATATGGAATGGAATGTGGAATGGAATGTAATGGAATGTGGAATGGAATGGAATATGGAATGGAAATTGGAACGGAATGGAATTGAATGTGGAATGGAACGGAAGTAATGTGGAATGGAATGTGGAATGAAATGTGGAAAGGAAAGTGGAATGGAATGTGGAATGGATTGTGGAATGGAATGTTGAGTGGAATGTGAAATGGAATGGAATGCAATGGAATGTGGAATGGAAAGCAGAATGGAATGTAGAATGGAATGTGGAATGGAATGGAAAGGAATGTGGAATGTAATGGAAAGTGGAATGGAATGAAATGTGGAATGGAATGTGGAATGGAAAGTTGAATGGAATGTGGAATGGAATGAAATGGAATGTGGAATGGAATTTGAAATGGAATGTGGAAAGGAAAGTGGAAAGGAATGGAATGGAATATGGAATGGATTGTGGAATGGAATGTAATGGAAACTGGAATGGAACGTGGAATGGAATGAGGAATGGAATGTGTAATGGAATGTGGAATCGAACGGAAATAATGCGGAATGGAATGTGGAAAGGAAAGTGGAATGAAATGTGGAATGGAATGTGGAATGGAATGTTGAGTGGAATGTGGAATGGAATGGAATGGAATGTGCAATTCAATGTGGAATGGAATGGAATGGAATGTGGAATGGAACGTGGAATGCAATCTAACGGAATGTGGAAAGGAATGGAATGGAATGTGGAATGGAATGAAATGGAAAGGAATGCAAAATGGTATGTGGAATGTAATGTGTAATGGAATGTGGAATGGAACATGGAACGGCAGGGCATGGAACGTGGAATGGAATGGAATGGAACGTGGAATGGAATGGAATGGAACGTGGATTGGAATGGAATGGAACGTGGAATGGAACGTGGAATGGAATGTGGAATGGAATGCGGAATGGAATTGAAAGGAATGTGAAACGTAATGTGGAGCAAAATGTGGAATGTAGTGTAATGGAGTGTTTAATTGAATGGAAAGGATTGTGGAATGGAATGTGGATTGAAATGGAATGGAATTTGGAATCGAATATGGATTGGAATGTGGAAAGGAATGTGGAGCAGAAGGGAATGAAATGTTAAATGAAATGTGGAATGGAATGTGGAATGGAATGTTTAATGGAAGGTGGAATAGAATGGAATGGAACTTGGAGTGGAATGTGGAAGGGAATGTGGAATGGAATTCAATGGAATGGAGTGTGGAAAGGAATGTGGAATGGAATGTAGAATGGAATGGAGTGGAATGTGTAATTGAAAGTGGAATGGATTGTGGAATGGAATATGGCATGGTTTGTGGAATGGAATGTGGAATGGAATGGAATGGAATGTGGAATGGAATGTGGTATGGAATGGAATGTAACATGGATTGGAATGGAATGGAATGTGGAATGGAATGGAATGGAACGTGGAATGGAATGTGGAATGGAATGTGGAATTGAATGTGGAACGGAATGGAATGGAATGTGGAATGGAATGTGGAATGCTTGGAATGGAATGTGGAGTGGAATGCAACGGAATGTGGAAAGGAATGTGGAAATTAATGTGGAATGGAACGGAATGGAATGTGAAATGGAATGGAATGGAATGTGAAAGGTATGTGGAAAGGAAAGTGGAATGGAATGGAATGGAATGTGGAATTGAATTGAATGCAATATCGAATGGAATGGAATGGAACTTGGAGTGGAATGTGGAATGGAATGTGGAATGGAATTTGGAACCGACTTGAATGGAATGTTGAATTGAAAGGAATGGAATGTCTAATGGAATGGAATGGCATATGGAATGGCTTCTGGAATGGAATGTGAAATGGAATGTGGAATGGAATGTGGAATGGAACATGGCATTGAATGGAATGGAATGTGGAATGGAATGTGGAATAGAATGTGGAATGTAATGGAATGGAATGTAGAATGGAATGTGGAATAGAATGTGGAATGGAATGTGGAATGCAATGGAATTGAATATTGAATTGAATGGATTGGATTGTGGAAAGGAATGCTTAATGGAACAGAATGGAATGTGGAATGGAATGTGCAATGGAAAGGAATGGAATTTGGAATGGAATGTGGAATGGAGTGTGTAATATAATTTGGAATGGAATGGAATGGATTGCAGAAAGGAATGAAATGGAATGCTATGGAACATGGAATAGAATGGAATGGAATGTTGAATGGAATGTGGAAAGTAACGTGGAATGGAAAGTGCAATGGAACGTGGAATGGAAGGTGGAATGTAATGGAATGGAACGTGGAATGGAATGTGGAATGGAACAGAATGGAATGTGGAGTGGAATGGTGTGTGTAAATAAAGTGGAATGGAATGGAATGGATTGCGGAAAGGTATGGAATGGAATGCTATGGAAGATTGAATAGAATGGAATGGAATGTTGAATTGTACGTGGAAAGTAACGTGGAATGGAAAGTGCAATGGAACGTGGAGTGGAAGGTGGAATGGAATGGAATGGAACGTGGAATGGAATGTGGAATGTAATGGAATGGAACATGTAATGGAATGTGGAATGGAATGGAATGTAATCTGGAATGGAAAGTGGAATGTAAAGTGGAATAGAATGTAGAATGGAATGTGGAATGGAATGTGGAATGTAATTGAATGGAATGTGGATTGGAACGTTGAATGGAATGGAATAGAACATGCAATGGAATGTGGAATGGAATGGAATGGAATGTGGAATAGAATGTGGAATGGAATACGGAATGGAATGGAATGGAATCTGGAATAGAATGTATAATGGAATGTGGAATGGAATGGAATGGAATGGAATGTGGAATGGAATGCGGAATTAAATGGAATGAAATGTTGAACGGAAGGTGGAATGGAATGGAATTAAACAGAATGTGGAATGGAATGTGGAATGGAATGGATTTGAATGGAATGTGGAATGGAATGTTGAATGGAATATGGAATGGGAAGAGAAATTGAATGGAATGGAATGTGGAATGGAATGGAATTTTCAAAGAAAATTGGAATGGAGTGGAATGGAATGTGGAATGGAACGGAAGTAATGTGGAATGGAATGTGGAATGGAATGTGAAACGAAAGTGGAATGGAATATGGAATGGAATGTGGAGTGGAATGTTGAGTGGAATGGAATGTGAAACGAAAGTGGAATGGAATATGGAAAGGAATGTGGAGTGGAATGTTGAGTGGAATTGGAATGGAATGGAATGCAATGGAATGTGGAATGGAATGTTGAATGGAATGTGGAATGGAATGAAATGGAATGTGGAATTAAATGGAACGAGGAATGGAAAGTGGAATGGAATGAAATGTGGAATGGCATGTGGAATGGAACGTTGAATGGAATGTGGAATGGAATGGAATGGAATGTGGAATGGAATGTTAAATGGAATGTGGAAAGGAAGGTGGAACAGAATGGAATGGAATATGGAATGGAACGTGTAATGGAATGCAATGGAAAGTTGAACGGAACATGGAAAGAAATGTGGAATGGAATGTGGAATGGAATGTGGAAAGCAAAGTGGAATGAAATGTGGAATGGAATGTGGAATGGAATGTTGAGTGGAATGTGGAATGGAATGGAAAGGAATGTGCAATTAAATGTGGAATGGAATCGAATGGAATGTGGAATGGAAAGTGGTATGCAATGGAACGGAATGTGGAATGGTATGGAATGTAATGTGGAATGGAATGAAATGGAAAGGAATGCAAAATGGAATGTGGAATGTAATGCAAAATGGAATGTGGGAAGTAACGTGGAACGGCATGATATGGAACATGGAATGGAATGGAATGGAAGGTGGAATGGAACGCAATATAACACGGAATGGAATGGAATGGAAAGTGGAATGGAACGTGGAATGGAATGTGGAATGGAATGTGGAATGGAATGTGGTATGGAATGGAAAGGAATGTGGAACGTAATGTGGAAATGAATGTGGAATGCAATTGACTGGAATGTGGAATGGAATGGAATGGATTGTGGAATGCAGTGTGGATTGAAATGGAATGGAATTTGGAATGGATTGTGGAAGGGAATTTGGAAAGCAATGTGGAATGGAATGGAATGGAATGAAATGTTGAATAGAATGGAATGGAATGGAATTTGAAATGGAATATGGAATGGAAAAGAATGGAATGTGGAATGCAATGGAATGGAATGTGGATTGGAATGGAATGGAAGGTGGAATGGAATGGAAGGTGGAATGGAATGGAATGGAATATGGATTGAAATCGAATGCCATGTGGAATGAAATGGAATGAACTGGAATGGGAAAAGGAATGTGGAATGGAATGTGAAATGGAATGTGGAATGGAATGTTGAATGGTATGTAATGGAACGTGGAATGGAATGAAATGGAACGAGGAATGAAATGGGATGGAACGTGGAATGGAACATGGAATGGAATGCGGAATGCAATGTGGAAAGGAATGTGGAATGGAATGGAATGGAATGTGGAATGGAATGAAATGGAATGGAATGGAAAGTAGAATGGAATGTGGAAAAGAATGTGGAATGGAACGGAATGGAAAGTGGAACGTGGTGGAATGGAAAGTGAAATGGAATGTGGAATGGAATGTGGAAAGGAATGGAATGAAATGTGGAATGGAATGAGGAATGGAATGGGGAATGGAATGGAATGGAAAGTGAAATGTAATTTGGAATGGAATGTGAAACGGGAAGTGAAATTTAATGTGGAATGGAATGGAATGGAACGTGGAATGGAACGTGGAGTGAAACGTGGACAGGAACACAGAATTTAACGTGGAATGGAATGAAATGTAATGTGGAATGGAACAGAATGGAATGTGGAATGGAATGTGGAACGGAATGTGGAATTGAATGGAGTGGAATGTGGAATGGATTGTGGAATGGAATGTGGAATGGAATGGAATGGTATGTAGAATGGAATGTGGAATGGAATGTGGAATGGAATGTGGAATTTAATGTTGAGTGGAATGTGAAATGGAATGGAATGCAATGGAATGTGGAATGGAATGCTGAATGGAATGTGGAATGGAAAGTGGAATGGAATGGAATGGAATGTGGAATGGAATGGAATGTGGAATGGAAAGTGGAATGGAATGAAATGTGGAATGGAATGTGGAATGGAATGGAATGGAATGTGGAATGGAATGTGAAATGGAATGTGGAAAGGAAAGTGGAACGGAACGGAATGGAATATGGAATGGAACGTGGAATGGAATGGAATGGAAAGTGTACTGGAACGTGGAATGGAATGTGGAATGTAATGTGTAATGGAATGTGGATTCGAACGGAATGGAATGGAATGCGTAATGGAATGTTGAATGGAATGTGAACTGGAGTGTGGAATGAAACGTATAACGGCATGAATTGGAAGTGGAATGGAATGGAATGGAACGTGGAATGGAATGGAAGGGAAAGTGGAATGGACTTTGGAATGGAATGTGGAATGGATTGTGGAATGGTCGGTGGAATGGATTCGAATGGAATGTTGAATGGAATGTGGAATGGAATGGAAAGGAATGAGGAATGTAATGTGGAATGGAATGTGGAAAGGAAAGTGGAATGGAACGTAATGAAACGTGGAATGGAATGTGGAATGGAGTGTGGAATGGAATGTGGAATGGAATTGAATGGAATGGAAAGGCATCGTATGTGGTATGTAATGTGGAATGGAATGTGGAATGGAATGGAGAGGAATGTGGAGTGGAATGGAATGTGGAATGAAATGTGGAAAGGAATGGAATGGAATGTGGAATGGAATGTGCAAAGGGATGTGGAATGGAACGTAATGGAATGTGAATTGGAATGGAATCGAATGTGGAATAGTACGTGGAATGGAAAGTGGAATGGAATCAAATGGAATGTGGAATGGAATGTGGAATGGAATGTTGAATGGAATGGAATGGAATGGAATTTGGAATGAATACAATGGAATGTGGAATCCAATGTGGAGTGGAATGGAATGGTATATGGAATTGAATGTGGACTGGAGTGGAATGGAATGTGGAATGGAATTGAAAGGTACGTGGAATGTAATGAAATATAATGTGGGATGGAAACGAATGGAATGTTGAATGGAATGGAATGGAATGTGAAATGAAATCGAATGGAATGTGGAATGGAATGAAATGAAATGGAATGGAATGTGGAATAGAATGGAATGGAATGGAATGTGGAATGGAATCGTATGGAATGGAAGGTGGAATGGAATGTGGAATGGAATGGAATGGAATTTTGAAGAGAAAGTGGAATTTAATTTAATGGAATGTGGAATGGAATGTGGAATGGAATGGAATGGAATGGAATGGAACGTGGAATGGAATGTGGAATGGAAAGCAATGGAATGTGGAATGGATTGGAACGTGGAATAGAAAGTGGAATGCAAGGTGGAATGGAACGTTGAATGGTATGGAGTGGAGTGTAGAATGTAATTTGGAAAGGAATTGAATGGAATGTGGAATGGAATGTGGTATGGAATGGAATGGAATGTGGAATGGAATGTGGAATGAATGTAGAATGGAATGTGGAGTGGAATGGAATGGAATGTGGTATGGAATCTGGAATGGAATGAGGTATAGAATGTGGAATAGAATGGAATATAATGTGGAATGGAATGTGAAATGGAATGTGGAATGGATTGGAATGGAATGGAATGTGGAATGGAATGGAATGGAATGTGGAATGGAATATGGATTGGAATTCAATGGATTGTTTAGTGGAATGGAATGGAATGGAATGGAATGTGGAATGGTATGGAATGGAATGAAATGTTATGTGGAATGGAAGTGAATGGATTGTGGAATGGAATGGTACGTAACGTGGAATGGAATGGAATGGAATGTGGAATGGAATGGAATTGAATATGGAATGAAATGTGGAATGGAATGGAATGGAATGGAATGGAATGTGGAATAGAAATGATTGGAATGTGGAATGGAATGGAATGGAAAGGAATATGGAATTGAATGGAATGGAATGTGTGATGGAATGGAATGGATGGAATGTGGAATGGAGTGGAATGGAATGGAATGGAATGTGAAATTGAATGGGAAGAGGAAAGGTATGTGTAATGGAATGGAATGGAATGGAATGTGGAGTGGAATGAAATGGAGTAGAGTGGAATGGGATGAAGTTTAGTGGAATGCAGTAGAGTAGAGTGGAATGCATTGGAGTGGAGTGGATTGGATGCAGAGGAGTGTATTGGAAATCGACAGAATGGAGTGGAGTGGAATGGACTGGAAAGGAGTGGAATGGAATAGAATGGAATAGCACGGAGTGGAATGGAATGGAGTGGAGTAGAATCGAGTGGAGTAGAGTGGAGTGGTGTGTAGAGAAGTGGAGTGGAGTGGACTGGAATGAAGTGGAGTGGAAAAGAATGGAGTGGATTGGAAAGAACTGGAATGGAGTGGAATAGAATGGAGTTGAATGGAATGGATTGGAGTGGAATGGAATGGAATGGAGTGGAGTACATTGGAGTGGGGTGGAACGGAGTGGAGTTTAATGGAATGTAGTGTAGTGTAGTCGATTGCAATGGAGTTTAGTGGATTGGAGTGTAGTGGAACGGAGTGGAATGGAATGGATTTGAATGGAATGGAATGGAATGCAATAGAATGTAGTGGAATAGAATGCAATGTAAAGGAAATTTGTCTTGTAATGTGAAGTGAGATTGTGCCACTGCACTACAGCCTGGCTGACACAGTGATATCCTTTGGAAAGAAAGGAATGGAATGCAATGGAGTGAAGTGGAATTGAACGGAATGGAGTAGAATGGAGTGGACTGGAATGGAGTAGAGTGTAGTAGAGTGCAGTGGAGTGGACTCGAATGGAATGAGATGGAGTGGAATGGAATTGTGATGAGTTCAGTGGAGTGGAGTGAAATAGAATAGAACGGAATGAGATGGAATGGAATGCAATGCTATGATGAAAATAAACGTCAGCTGAGATTGTGCCAATGCACTCCAGCCTTTGTGACAGTGTGAGATCTTGTCGAAAGCAAGGAATGGAATGGAAGTGAGTGGAATGGAATGGAATGGAATGGAGTGGTGTGGAGTAGAGTGGAGTTCAGTGGAGTGAAATGGAGTGGAATGAAATGGAGTGGAGAGAAGTAGAGTGGAATGGAGTAGGGTGGAATGGAGTGGAGTGAGTGAAATGGAGTGGAGTGGGGGGGAAGGGAATTAAGTTGAGTGGAATGGAATGGAAAGGACTGGAATGCTATGGAATGGGATGGAGTGGAGTGAAATGGAATGAAGAGGAGTGGGATCGAATGGAATGGAGTGTAATGGAATGGAGTGGAATGGAGTGGAATGGAATGGATTGGAGTGGAGAGGAGAGGAGTGGAATGGAATGGAGTGGAATGAAGTGATGTGGAGTGGAGTGGAGTGGAATAGAAAGGAATGGGGTGGAAAGGAATGGAATAGAATGGAGTGGAGTAGAATGTAATGGAATGGGGTGGAGTGGAATGGAATTGAGTGAAGTGGAAAGGAATGGAATAGAGTTGAATGGAATGGAATGGAATAGAGTTTAATGGAATGGAATGGAATGCAGTGGAATGGAATGGAATGGAATGCAGTGGAATGGAATGGAATGGAATGCAGTGGAATGGAATGGAGTGGAGTGGAATTGAATGTAGTGGAGTGGAATGGAATGGAATGGAGTGGAATCGAGTGGAGTGCAGTGGAGTGGAGTGGAGTGGAGTGGAACAGCGTGGAATGGAACGGAATTGAATGGAATGGAAAGGAATAGAATGTAGTGGAAAGCAATGGAATGTTATTAAAGAGAATGCAGTGGAAATGGAAAGATGTCCTGTAATGTGAGCTGTGATTGTGCCACTGCACTCCAGCCTGGCTGACCCAGTGATATCCTGTGAAAAGAAACGATTGAAAAGCCATGGAGAGAAATGGAATGGAATGGAAAGAAGTGGAGTGGAGTGGAGTGGAGTGGAATGGACTCGGATGGAGTGGGATGCAGTGGAATGGAATGGTATGGAGTAGTGTGAAATAGAATGGAATGGAATGGAATGGGATGGGTTGGAATGCAATGGAATGATGAAAAGAAATGTGAGCTGAGATTGTGCCACTGCACTCCAGCCTTTGTGACAGTGTGAGATCCTGTGGAAAGAAGGGAATGGAATGGAATAGAGTGGAGTGGAGTAGAGTGGAGTGGAGTGAAGTGGAATGGAGTGGAGTGGAGTAGAGTGGAGTGGAGTGAAGTGGAATGGAATGGAGTGGAGAGAAGTACAGCGGAATGGAGTGGAGTGGAAAGCAGTGGAATGGAGTGGAGTGGATTGGAATGGAATGAAGTGGAGTGGAATGGAATGGATAGGAGTGGAATGCTATGGAATAGGATGGAGTGGAGAGCAATGAAATGAAGAGGAGTGGAATGGAATGGAATGGAATTAAATGGAGAGGAATGGAATGCAGTGGAGTAGAGTGGAATGGAATGGAGTGGAGTAGAGTGGAACAGAATGGTGTAGAGTGGAGTGGAATGGAATGGAGTGGAGTGGAGTGGAATGGAATGGAATGGGGTAGAATGGAGTGGAATGCAATGGAGTGGAGTGGAATGTGATGGAATGGAGTGGATTGGAATGCGCTGCAGTGGAGTGTAATGGAATGAAATGGAATGGAATGGAACGGAATGAAATGGAATGCAGTGGAATGGAATGGAGTGGAGTGGAATTGAATGGAGGGGAGTGGAATGCAATGGAATGGAGTGGAATCGAGTGGAGTGCAGTGGGGTGGAGTGGAAAGGAGTGGAGTGCAGTGAAGTGGAGTGGAGTGCAGTCGAGTGGAGTGGAGTGGAATGGAGTGGAATGGAGCGGAGTGGAGTGGAATGGAATGTGGTGGAATGGAGTGGAGTGGAGTTGAATGGAATGGAGTGGAGTTGACTGGAGTTGAATGGAGTGCAGTGGAGTGGAGTGGAGTGGTATTCAATGGAGGGGAGTGGTCTGGAATGGAATGGAATGGAAAGGAATGGAAAAATGAAATGTGAGCTGAGATTGTGCCACTGCACTCCAGGCTGGGTGACAGAGAGAGATACTCTAGAAAGAAAGGAATGGAATGGCATACAGTGGCATGGAATAGAATGGAATCAAATGGAGTGGACTGGAATGGAGTGGAGTGAAGTGGAGTAGAGTGGAATGGAGCGGAATGGAATTGGTTGGAATGGAATGGAATGAAGTGGAGTGGAGTGTGGTGGTGTGGTGTCCAGTGGAATGGAGCGGATTGCAATGGAATGGAGTGGAATGGATAATAGTGGAGTGCGTTGGAGAGGAGAGGAGTGGAATTGACTGGAATGGAATCGGAAGTAAGAGAATGTAGTGGACCGGAATGGAGTAGAGTGTAGTAGAGTGGAGTGGAATGGACTCGAATGGAATGAGATGGAGTGGAATGGAATTGTGATGAGTTCAGTGGAGTGGAGTGAAATAGAATAGAATGGAATGGGATGGAATGGAATGCAATGCTATGATGAAAATAAACGTCAGTTGAGATTGTGCCATGCACTCCAGCCTTTGTGACAGTGTGAGATGGAGTGGATTGGAATGCAACGGAGTGGAGTGGAATGGAATGGAGTGGAATGGAATTGAGTGGAGTTGAACGGAGTGGATTGGAGTGAAATGGAGTGGAGTGGAGTGGAATGGAATGGGGTGGAGTGGAATGCAATGGAGTGGAATGGAATGGAGTGAAGTGGAACGCAGTGGAGTGGAGTGAAATGCAGTGGAGGGAGTGGAATGGAATGGAATGGAGTGGAATGGAATAGAGTGGAGTGGGATGGAGTGTAGTGGAGTGTAGTGGAGTGGAAAGGAGTTGAGTGGAATGGAATGGAGTGCAGTGGAAAGGAGTGGAGTGGAATGGAATGGAGTGGAATGGAATGGAGTGAAGTGGAATAGAACGGATTGGAATGGAATGGAATGGAGTGGAATGGAATGGAGCAGAGTGGAATGGACTGTAGTGGAGTAGAATGGAATGGGTTGGAGTGGAATGGAATGGAGTGGAGAGGTATGGACGGGAGTGGAGTGGATTGGAATGGGTTGGAGTGGAATGGAATGGAGTGGAGTGTAATGGAGGAGAGTGGAGTTAAATGGAATGGAGTGCAATGGAATGGAGTGGGGATCTATGGAGTGGAGTGGAGTGGAATGGAATGGATTGGAGTGGAATGGAATGGAGTAGAATGTAATGGAGTGGAATGGATTGGAATGGAATGGAGTGGAGTGAGATGGAGTGTAGTGCAATGGACTGGAATAGAATGGAATGGAATGTAGTGGAGTGGAAAGGAATTGAGTGAACTTCAATGGAATGGAGTGGAGAGGAAAGGAATGGAATGGAGTGGTGTGGAATGGAATGTAACGGAAGAGAGCAGAATTGAATGGAGTGGAGTGGAGTGGAAGGAAATGGAGTGGAGTGGGGTGAAATGGAAGGGAGTGCAGTCGAGTGGAATGGAGAGGAATGGAATGGAATAGAGTGGAGTGGAATGGAATGCACTAGAGTGGAGTGGAATGGAATGGAGTAGAATGGAGTTGAGTGGAGAGGAGTGGAGTGGAGTGGAGTGGAGTAGAGAGAAGTGGAGTGGAATCGAGTGGAGTGGAATGGAATGGAGTTGAGTGTAGTGGAGTGGAGTGAAGAGGAGTGAAATGGAATGGTATGGCATGGAATGGATAGGAGTGGACTGGAAGGGAATGGAGTGGAGTGGAAAGGAATGGATTGGGCTGGAATGGAAAGGAATGGGTTTGAGAGGAGTGGAGTGGAGTGCAGTGGAGTGGAAAGGAATGGAATGGAGTGGTGTGGAGTAGAATGGTATGTAATGGAGCAGAATGGAATGAAGTGGATTTTAGTGGAATGGGGTGGAGTGGAATGGAACGGAATATAGTTGAGTGGAGTGGAATGGAGTTCATTGGAATGGAGTGGAGTGGAATGGATTGGAGTGGAGTGGAATGGAATGTAGTCGAATGAAGTGGAATGGAATGGAGTGGAGTGGAATGGAATGGAGTGAAATGGACTGGAGTAGAATGGAATGGAGTGGAGTGGAAGGGAATGGAGTGGAGTGGAAAGGAATGGAATGGAGCAGTGTGGAATGGATTGGAATGGAATGGAGTGGAACGGAATGCAGTGGAGTGGAGTGAACTGGAATGGATTGAAGCAGAAATAAATGAAGTGGAGTGGAGAGGAAAGGAGTGGAGCGGAATGGAATAGAATGGAATGGAGATGAGTGGAATGGATTGGAGTGGAGTGGAGTGGAGTGAAATGGAATTGAATGGAATGGAATGAAGAAATGTGTGCTTAGACTTTTCCACTGCGTTGCAGCTTGTGTGACAGATGGAGATCCTGTTGAAAGAAAGGAGTGGAATAGAAGGGATTGGAAAAGCATAGCAAAAAATGGATAGGAGTGGAGTGGAGTGGAGTGCAGTGGAATAAAATGGAATGGAATGGAATGGAATGGAAAGGAATGGAATAGAATGGAATGGTGAAAAGAAATGTGACCTGAGATTCTGCCACTTCACACAATCCTGGGTGAAAGAGGGAGATCCTGTAAAAAGTACGGAATGGAATGGAATGTATTGGAATGGATTGAAATGGAGTGGAGTGGAGTGGAGTGGAAAAGAGTGGAGTGGAATACAATGGAGTGGAGTGGAACGGAATGGACAGGAGTGGAGTGCAATGGAATGGAGTGAAGTGGAGTGGAATGGAATTGACTCGAGTGGAAAAGAATGAAGTGGAGTGGAATGGAATGTAATGGAGTGGAGGGTAGTGGGGTGGAGTGGAATGGAGTGGAGTGGAGTGGAGTGGAATTGATTGGCGTGGAGTGGAAAAGAGTGGAGTGAAATGGAATGGAATGAGATGGAATGGAAAGGAGTGGAGTGGACTGGAATGGAGTGGAGAAGACTGAAATGGATTGGAATGGAGTTCAATGGAATGGAGTGGAGTGGAAAGGAATGGAATGGAGTCTAGTGGAATGGAATGGAAGGCAGTGGAATGGAGTGGAGTTGAATGGGGTGGAGTGGAATGGAATGGAGTGCAATGGAATGGAGTGGAATGAAGTGAAGTGGAGTGGATTGGAGTGGAGTGCAGTGGAATGGAATGTAACAGAGTGGAATGGAATGAAATGGAATGGAATGCAGTACAGTGGAATGGAATGGAGTGAAATGGATAGGAATAGAATGGAATGAATTGGGGTGGATTGGAGTGGAGTGAATTGGAGTGAACTGGAACGGAGTCGAATGGAATGGGATGGAGTGGAATGGAATGGAGTGGAGTGTAGTGGAGTGCAATAGAATGGAATAGAATGGGATGGAATGGAATGCAATGGAATGGTGAAAAGAAATGAGAGCTGAGACAGTTTCATTGCATTCCAGCATTTGTGACAGAGTGAGATCCTGTGGAAAGAAAGTAATGAACTGCAATAGAGAGGAATGCAATGAAATGGAGTAGAATCGAATGAAGTGGAGTGGAATGGAGTGGAGTTGAGTGCAATGGAATGGAATGAAGTGGAGAGGAGTGGAGTGGAGTGGAGTGGAGTAGAATTGAGTGGAGTGGAGTGGAAAAGAGTGGAGTGAAATGGAATGGAGTGGAGTGGAGTGCAGCGAAATGGATTGGAATGGAGTGGAGTGGAGTGCAGTAAAATGGATTGGAATGGAGTTCAGTGGAATGGAGTGGTGTGGAAAGGAATGGAATGGAATCTAGTGGAATGGAATGAAGTGGAGTGGAATGGAGTGAAGTTGAGTGGGGTTGAGAGGAATGGAAAGCAGTGCAGTGCAATGGAATGGAGTGGAGTGGATTGGAGTAGAGTTCAGTGGAATGGAATAGAACGGAGTGGAATAGAATGGAATGGAATGGAGTGGAATGGAATGCAATAGAGTGGAATGGAATGGAGTGGAATGGATAGGAATGGAATGGAATGAATTGGAGTGGATAGGATTGGAGTGAACTGGAATAAAGTAGAATGGAGTCGAATGGAATGGGATGGAGTGGAATGGAATGGAATGGAGTGTAGTGGAGTGAAATAGAATGGAATGGAATGGGATTGAATGGAATGCAATGGAATGGTGAAAAGAAATGTGAGCTGAGACTGTATCACTGCACTCAAGCATTTGTGACACAGTGGGATCTTGTGGAAAGAAAGTAATGAACTGGAATGGAGTGGAATGCAATGGAATGGAGTAGAACCAGACGGAGTGGAGTGGAATGGAGTGGAATTGAGTGCAATGGAATGGAGTGGAGTGGAATGGAGTGGAGTGGAATGGATTGGAGTGGAGTAGAATGGAGAGGATTGGAGTGGAATGGAATGGAGTGGAGTGGAACGGAATGGAGTGGAGTGGAATGGATTGGACTTGAGTGGAATGGGAAGGAGTGGAGTGGATTGGATTGGAGTGGCGTGGACTGGAGTGGAATGGAGTGGAGGGGAAAGGAATGGAGTGGAGTTGAACGGAATGGATTGGAGTAGAATGGATTGGAGTGGAGTGGAATGGAATGGAGATGAGTATAATGGGATGGAATGGAATGGAGTGGAATGGAATGGAGAGGAGTGGAATGGCAAGGAATGGAATGGAATGGAGTGGAATGGAATGGAGTGGAGTACAGTGGAGTGGAGATGAGTGGAATGTAGTGGAAAGGAATCGAATGTAATGGAATATAGTGCAGTGGAGTAGAGTGGAGTGGAATGGAGTGGAAAGGAACAGAATAGAAAGGAACAGAATGGAATGGAATAGAATGGAGAAATGTGTGTTGCTATTGTGCCACTGCGCTACAGCCCTGTGACAGAGGGAGATACTGGGGAAAGAAACGAGTGGAATGGAATGCAAAGGAATGGAAAGGAATGGATTGGTGTGTAGCGGAGTGGGATTGAGTGGAATGGAAAGGAATGGAATGGAATAGAATGGAATTGAATAGAGTGGAGTGGAAAGGAATGGTGTGGAGTGGAATGGAATGGAATGGAGTGGAGTGGAAATGAGTGGAGTGGAGTGGAATGGAGTGGAGTGGAGTGGAATGGAGTAGAGTGGAGTGGAATGGAGTGGAGTGGAGTGGAATGGAGTAGAGTGGAGTGGAATGGAGTAGAGTGGATTGCAGTGGAGTGAAGAGGAATGGAGCGGAGTAGATAGGAGTGAAGTGGATTGTAATGGAGTGGAGTGGAGTGGAAATTAACGGAAAGGAGTGGAATGGAATGCAATGGATTGGAATGGAATGGAATGAAATAGAATGGTATGGAGTGGAATGGAATGGAATGGAATGCAATGCAATGGAAAGGAATGGAATGGAATGAAAAGGAATGGAATGTAAAGGAATTGAATGGAATAACGAAATGTGAGCTGAGATTGTGAAACTGAACTGCAGGCTTGATTACAGAGTGAGATGTTCCCGAATGTTAGGAATGGAATGAAATTCAGTGGAGTGGAATGGAATGGAATGGAATGGGGTGGACTGGAGTGGAGTGGAGTGAAGTGGAGTGGAGTGGAAAGGAGAGGAATGGAATCGGATGGAATGGAGTGGAATGAAGTGGAGTGGAGTGGGGTAGAGTGGAGTGAGGAAGAATGGAGTGGAATGGAAGGGGTTGGAGTGGAACGGAGTGGAGTAGAGTGCAGTGGAGTGGAGAAGAGTGGAATGGAGGAGAATGGAATCGGATATAATGGAATGTAGTGCAGTGGAGTGCAGTGGAACAGAATGGAACGGAATGGAATAGAATGCAACATAACGAAATGGAATGGAGAAATATGTGCTGAGATTGTGCTACTGCGCTACAGCTTGTATGACACGGGGTGACCTGTCGAAAGAAAGGAGTGGATGGGAATGGAATGGAATGGAATGGATTAGAGGGTATCAGAGTGGAATCGATTGGAATGGAATGGAATGGGATGGAATGGAATGGGATGGGATGGAATGGAATGGGATGCGATGGAATGGAATGGAATGGAATGGATTGGAATGGAGTGGAGCAGACTAGAGAGAAGCAGAATGGAATGGACCAGAATGGAACAGAATGGAACGGAATGGAATGTGAGCTGAGATTGTGCCACTGCGCTACAGGCTTGGTGACAGAGTGAGATACTCTCGAAAGAAAGGCATGGAATGGAATGAAGTGGAAAGGAATGGAATAGCATGGAGTGGACTGGAGTGGAGTGGAGTGGAGTGAAGTGGAGTGGAGTGGAATAGAGAGGAATGCAATGGGAAGGAATGGAATTGAATGAAGTGCAGTGGAGTGGGGTGGAGTCAAGTGCATTGGAATGGAGTGGAATGGAATGGGATGGAGTGGAATGGAGTGGAGTTGAGTGCAGTGGAGTGGAAAGAAGTGGAATGGAGTGGAAGAGAATCGGATTTAATAGAATGTAGTGGAGTGGAGTGGAGTTGAACGGAGTGGAATGGAATGGAATGGATTGGAATAGAAAGGAATGGCATGGAATGGAATGGAATGGAATGCAATGGAATGCAATGGAACAGAATGCAATGCAATGAAAAGTTGACATGTAATGTGACCTGAAATTGGGCCACTACCCTCCAGCCTGAGTTTCACAGTGATAACCTATTGAAAGAAAGAAATGGAATGAAATGGAGTGAAATGGAATAGAATGGAATGGAGTGCAGTGGAGTGGAGTGGAGTGGAGAGGAGTGGAGTGGAATGGAGTCGAATCGATTGGAATGGAGTGGAATAGAATGGAGTGGTGTGGAGGGGAGTGAAACAGAAGGGAACGGAATGGGATGGAATGGAATGCAATGGAATGGGGAAAATAAATGTGGGCTGAGATTGTGCCACTGCACTCCAGAATTTGTGACAGAGTGAGATCCTGTGGAAAGAAAGGAATGGAATGGAATGGAGTGGAATGGAATGGAATGGAGTGGAGTGGACTGGAGTGGAGTGCAGTGGAATGGAGTCGAGTGGAGTGGAGTGGAATGTATTGGCATGAAAAGTAGTGGAGTGGAGGGGAATGGAATGGAATGGAGTGGAAGGGAATGGAGCGGATTGGAATGGAATGGAGTAGAGTGGAATGAAATGGAGAGAAGTGAAATGGAATGGAATGGAATGGAATGCAGTGGAGGGGAATGGAATTGAGTGGAGTGGAGTGGAGTGTCGTGTAGTGGAGTGCAGTGGAATGCAGTGGCCTGGAAAGCATTAGAGAGGAGTGGAGTGGAGTGGAGTTGAGTGGAGTGGAATGGAATGGAGTGGAATGGAATGGAGCGGAGTGGAGTGGAATGGAATGGAATGCAGTGGAAAGAAGTGGAATGAAATGGAGTGGAGTGGAAGGGAATGGAGTGGAATGGATTGGACTGAAATGGAATGGAGTGGAGTGGAATGGAATGGAACGGAGTGGAGTGGAATGGAATGGAGTGGAGTGGATTTGAAAGCCATGGAGAGGAATGGAATGGAGTGAAGTGGACTGGAGTGGATTGGACTGGAGTGAAATGGAGTGGAATCGAATGGAGTGCAGTGGAATGGAATGGAGTGGAATGGATTGGAATGGAATTGAATGGAGTGGAGAGGAGTGGAATGGAATGGAGTGGAGTGGAATGGAATGGAATGCAATGGAGTGGAGTGGAGTGGAATGGAATGGAGTGGAGAGGAAAGGAATGGAATGGAGTGGAGTGGAAAGGAATGGAATGGAGTGGAGTGGAATGGAATGGAATGAAATGTACTGGAATGGAATGGAGTGGAGTGGAGGGGAATGGAATGGAGAAGAATGAAATGGAATGGAATGCAGTGCAATGGAATGGAGTGGAGTGGAGTGGAATGAAATGGAATGGAGTGGAGTGGAATGGAGTTTAATGGAATGGAGTAGAATGGAATGGGGTGGAGTGGAATGGAATGAAGTGGAGTGGAATAGAATGGAGTGGAGTGGAAAGGAGTGGAGTGGAGTGGAATGGAGTAGAGTGGAGTGGAAAGGAGTGGAGTGCAGTGGAATGGAGTAGAGTGGAGTGGAAAGGAGTGGAGTGCATTGGAGTGGAGTGGAGAGGAATGGTGTGGAGTGGAAAGGAGTGGAGTGGATTAGAATGAAGTGGAATGGAGTGGAATGTAATGGAAAGGACTGGAATGGAATGCAACGGATTGGAATGGAATGGAATGGAATGCAATGCAATGGAATGCAATGGAATGGAATGGAATGGAATGCAATGGAATGGAATGAAAAGGAATGGAATGGAATTGAGTTGAATGGAATAACGAAATGTGAGCTGAGATTGTGCCACTGAACTCCAGACTGGTTTAAAGAGTGAGATATTCTCGAATGTAAGGAATGGAATGAAATTCTGTGGAGTGGAATGGAATGGAATGGAGTGGACTGGAATGGAGTGGAGTGAAATGGAGTGGAGTGGAAAGCAGAGGGATGGAATGGAGTGGAATGAAGTGGAGTGGAGTGGGTTTGAGTGGAGTGCGGAAGAATGGAGTGGAATGGAAAGGGATAGAATGGAAAGGAGTGGAGTAGAGTACAGTGGAGTGGAGAGGAGTGGAATAGAGAAGAATGGAATCGGATGTAATGGAATGTAGTGGAGTGGAGTGGAGTGGAACGGAACAAAACGGAACGGAATAGAATGCAGCATAACGGAACGGAATGAAGAATCATGTGCTGAGATTGTGCCACTGCTCTACAGCTTGTATGACAGAGGGTGACATCTTGAAAGAAAGGAGTGGAAGGGAATGAAATGGAATGGAATGGAATGTATTAGAGGGGATCAGAGTGGAATCGAGTGGAATGGAACGGAATGGATTGGAATGGGATGGAATGGATTGGAATGTAATGGAGCAGATTAGAGAGAAGTGGAATGGAATGGAACGGAACGGTACAGAATGGAACGGAATGGAATGTGAGCTGAGATTGTGCCACTGCGCTACAGGCTTGATGACAGAGTGAGATACTCTAGAAAGAAAGGAATGGAATGGAATGAAGTGGAAAGGAATGGAATAGAATGGAGTGGACTGGAGTGGAGTGGAGTGAAGTGGAGTGGAGTGGAATAGAGAGGAATGGAATGGGAAGGAATGGAATCGAGTGAATTGGAGTGGAATGGGGTGGAGTCGAGTACAGTGGAATGGAGTGGAATGGAATGGGATGGAGTGGAATGGAGTGGAGTTGAGTGCAGTAGAGTGGAGAGAAGTAGACTGGAGTGGAATAGAATCGAATTTAACGGAATGTAGTGAAGTGGAGTGGAGTGAAACGGAGAGGAATGGAATGGAATGGATTGGAATGGAAAGTAATGGCATGGAATGGAATGGAATGCAATGGAACAGAATGCAATGCAATGAAAAGTTGACATGTAATGTGACCTGAAATTGGACCACTGCACTCCAGCCTGAGTTTCACAATGATAACCTGTCGAAAGAAAGGAATGGAATGCAATGGTGTGGAATGGAATAGAACGGAATGGAATGGAGTGGAGTGGAGCGGAGTGGAATGGAGTCGATTTGGACTGGAAAGGAGTGGAATGTAATGGAGTGGAGTGGAGTGGAGTCAAATTGAATGTAATGGAATGGGATGGAATGGAATGCAACGGAATGGGGAAAAGAAATGTGGGCTGAGATTGTGCCACTGCACCTCAGAAATTCTGACAGAGTGAGATCTTGTGGAAAGAGAGGAATGGAATGTAATGCAGCAGAATGGAAAGGAATGGAGTGGAGTGGAGTGGACTGGAGTGGAGTGCAGTGGAATGGAGTGGAGTGGAGTGGATTGGAGTGAATAGGAGTGGAGTGGAATGTATTGGAATGGAAAGGAGTGTAGTGGAATGGAATGGAATGGAGCGGAGTGGAAGGGAATGGAGCGGATTGGAATGGAATGGAGGGGAATGGAGTGTAATGGAATGAAATGGAGAGGAGTGGAACGGAATGGAATGGAATGTAATGCATTGGAGGCGAATGGAATTGTGTGGAGTGGAGTGGATTGCCATGTAGTGGAATACAGTGGAATGGAGTGGACTGCAAAGGATTGGAGAGGAGTGGAGTGGAGTGGAGTTGAGTTGAGTGGAATGGAATGGAGTGGAATGGAATGGAGTGGAAAGGAAAGGAGAGGAGTGGAGTGGAATGGAAAGGAATGGAGTGGAAAGGAGTGGAATGGAACGGAGTGGAGTGGAAGGGAATGGAGTGGAATGGATTGGATTGAAATGGAATGGAGTGGAGTGGAGTGGAATGGAATGGAGTGGAGTGGAATGGATTGGAATGCCATGGGGTGGAATGGAAAGGAGAGAAGTGGAGTGGAGTGGATTGCACTGGAGTGGAATGGAGTGGAATCGAATGGAGTGCAGTGGAATGGAATGGAGTGGAATGGACTGGACAGGAATGGAATGGAATGGAGTGGAGAGGAGTGGAATGGCATGGAATGGAGTGGAGTGGAGTGGAATGGAATGGAGTAGAGTGGAATGGATTGGAATGCCATGGAGTGGAATGGAAAGGAGTGAAATGGAGTGGAGTGGAATGGACTGGAGTGGAATGGAGTGGAATCGAATGGAGTGCAGTGGAATGGAATGGAGTGGAATAGACTGGAATGGAATGGAATGGAGTGGAGTGGCATGGAATGGAATGGAGTGGAGTGGAGTGGAATGGAAAGGAGTGGAGTGGAATTCAATGGAGTGGAATGGAATGGAATGAACTTGAAGGGAATGGAGTTGAGAGAAATAGAATGGAATGGAATGGGATGGAATGGATTGCAATAGAATGGTGAATACAAATGTGGGCTGAGACTGTGCCACTGCACTCCAGCCTTTGTGACAGACTGAGGTCCTGTGGAAAGAAAGGAATGTAATGTAATGGAGTGGAATGCAATGAAATGGAGTGGATGGAATGGATTGGAATGGAGTGGAGTGGAGTGGATTGTGGTGCAGTGGAATGGAGTGGAATGGAATGGAGTGTAGTGGAGTGGAATGGAATGGAGTGGAGTGGAATGGAATGGAGCAGATTGGAATGGAAAGGAGTGGAATTTAGTGGAGTGGAATGAAATGGTGAGGAGTGGAATGGAATGGAATGGAATGGAGTGGAATGGAATGGAATGGAATGGAATGGAATGGAATGGAGTGGAATGGAATTGAGCGGAGTGGATTGGAGTGGAGTGGAGTTGAGTGGAATAGAATGGAGTGGAATGAAAAGGAGTGGAGAGGAATGAAGTTGAGTGGACTGGAGTCGAGTGGAGTGGAGTGGAATGGAATGGAATGGAGTGGAGTGTAAGGGGTGGAGTAGAATGGAAAGGAGCAGAATGGATTGGTATGGAATGGAATGGGGTGGAGTGGAGTTGAATGGAATGGAGTGGAGTGGAATGGAATTGAGTGGAGTGGAATGGAATGGAGTTTAGTGGAATATAATGCAATGGAGTGGAGTGAAATGCAGTGGAGTGGAATGGAATGGAGTGAAGTGGAGTGGAGTGGATTGGGCTGAAGTGGAATGGAGTGGAGTGGGCTGGAGTGGAGTGGAATGGAATTGAAAGGAGTGGAATGGAGTGGAATGTGATGGAGTGGAAAAGACTGCAGTGGAATGGAATGGAATAGAGTGGATGGAATGGAATGGAATGCAATGGAAAGGAATGGAACGGAGTGGATTGTAATGGAATGGAATGGGGCTTTATGGAAAGGAGTGGAGTGGAGTGGAATGGAATGCAGTGTAGTGGAATGGAAAGGAGTGGAATGGACTGGAATGGAATGGAATGGAATGGAGAGGAGTGGAGTGCAATGGAATGCAGTGGAGTTGAAAGGAATGGAATAGAGTGGAGTGGAGTTGAATGGAACGGAGTGGAGTGGAAGGGAATGGAGTGGAGTGGAGTGAAGTGGAATGGAATGGAATGCAGTGGAGTTGAAAGGAATTGAATGGAGTGGAGTGGAGTGGAATTGAACGGAGTGGAGTGGAATGCAAAGGAGTGGAGTGGAATGGAATGGAGTGGAGTGGAGTGGAGTGGAATGGAATGGAATGGAATGAAGTGAAGTGGAGTGGAATGGAGTCCAGTGGAATGGAATGGTGTGGAGTTGAGTGGAGTGTAGTGGATTAGAATGGAATGGAATGGAATGAAGAAATGTGTGCTGAGATTTTGACACTGCTTTTTCAGCGTTTGTGACAGAGAAAGGTCCTGTTGAAAGAAAGAAGTCGAATGGAAGGAATTAAAATGGAATGGCATGGAATGGATGAGTGTGGAATAGATTGGAATTGAGTGGAGTGGAGTGGTTTGCAGTGGAATGGAATCGAATAGAATGGAATGGAATGGAATGGTGAAATGAAATGTAAGCTGAGATTGTGCCACTGCACACCAGGATTGGTTACAGAGTGAGATCCTGTCCAAAGAAAGGAATGGAAAGCAATGGAGTGGAATGGAATGAAATGGAGAGGAGTGGAGCGGAGTGCAAAGGAGTGGAGTTGCATGGTTTGGACTGCAGTGGAATGAAATGGACTGGAGTGGAGTGGAATGGAAAGGTGTAGAATGGAGTGGAGTGAAGTGGAGTTGAATGGAGTGGAGTGAAGTGGAGTTGAATGGAATGGAGGGGAGTGGAGTGGAATGGAGTAGAGTGGAATGGAATGGAGTGGAGTGGAATGGAATTGAGTGGAGTAGAGTGGAATGGAGTGGAGTGGAGTGGAATGGAAAGGAGTGCAGTAGAATGGAATGGAGTGGAAAGTAATGGAGTGGAGAGGAATGGAATGGAATGGAGTGGAATGGAATTCAGTGGATTGGAACAGAATGGAATGGAGTGGAAAGGAATGGAGTGGAGTGAAATAGAATGGAATGGAATGCGATGGAATGGATTGCAATGGAATGGTGAAAAGAAATGTGGGATGAGATTGTGCCACTGCACTGCTGCCTTTGTGCCAGAATGAGATCCTGTGCAAAGAAAGGAATGGAATGGAATGGGGTGGAATGGAATGGAAAGGATTGGAGTGGAGTAGAGAGGAGTGGAGTGGAGTGGGAAGGAAGGGAGTAGAGTAGAATGGAATGGAGCCGACTGGATTGGAATGGAATGGAGTAGAGTGAAATGGAAAAGACTGGAATGGATTGGAATGGAATGCAATTGAGTGGAGTGGAGTGGAATGGAATTGAGCGGAGTGGAATGGAATGGAGTGTACTGGAATGCAATGGAGTGGAGTGGAGTGAAATGCAGGGGAGTGGAATGGAATGGAGTGAAGTGGAGTGGAGTGGATTGGACTGAAGTGGAATGGAGTGGAGTGGGCTGGAGTGGAGAGGAACGGAATGGAATGGAGTGGAATGGAGTGGAATGGAATGGAGTGGACTGGAATGGAATGGAGTGGAATGGACTGGAATGGAATGGAATGGAGTGGAGTGGAGCAAATGGAATGGAGTGCAGTGGAAAGGAATGGAATGAAGTGGAGTGGAATGGAATGGAATGGAGCTTTATGGAAAGGAGTGGAGTGGAGTGGAATGGAATGGAGCATAGTGAAATGGAATGGAGTGCAGTGGAGTGGACTAGAATGAAATGGAGTGGAATTCAGTGGAGTGAAGTGGAATTGAGTGGAGTCGAGTGGAGAGGAGTGAAGTGGAATGGAATGGAATGGAATGCAATGGAATGAAGAAATGTTTGCTGATATTGTGCCACTGCTCTACAGCCTGTGTGACAGAGGGAGATGATGTAGAAAGAATGGAGTGGAATGGAAGGGATTTAGAATGGAATGGCATGGAATGGATTTGGGTGGAATGGAATTCAGTGGAATGGAGTGGAGTGCAGTACAATGGAATGGAATAGAATGGTATGGTGAAATGGAATGTGAACTGAGATTGTGCCAATGCACACCAGCATGGGTGACAGAGTGAGACCATGTCTAAAGAAAGGAATGGGATGGAATGGAGTGGAATGGATTGAAATGGAGTGGACTGGAGTGGAGTGGCGTGCAAAGAAGTGGAGTTGAATGGAATGGAGTGGAGTTGAATGGAATGGAGTGGAGTGGAATGGAATGGACTGCAGTGCAGTGGAATGGAACGGAATGGAATGGAGTGGAGTAGAATGGAGTCGAGTGTAGTGGAATGGAATGGAATGAAGAGGAGTGGATTGGAATGCAGTGGAGCGGAATGGAATGGAGTTACGCAGAGTGGAGTGGATTGGACAGGAGTGGTATGTAGTGGAGTGGAGAGGAGTGGAGTGAAATGGAATGGAATGGGGTGGAATGAAATGTAGTGGAGTGGAATAGAAAGGAATGCAATGGAGTAGAGTGGAAGGGAATTGAGTGGAGTGGAGTGGAGTGGAGTGGAGTGCCATGGAGTGGAGTGGAGTGGAGTGGAGTGGAGTGGAGTGGATAGGAACAGAGTGGAATGGAATGGATTAGAATGTAGTAGATTGGAGTGGAGAGGAATGGAATGAAATGGAATGGAATGGAATGGAATGGAGTGGAGTGGAATGCAGTGGAGTGGAGTGGACTGCAATGGAATGGAATGGAGTGGAGTGGACTGGAATGTAGTGGAGTGGAATGGAATGGAGTTAAGTGGAGTGGAGTGCATTGGACTGGAGTGGTATGTAGTGGAGTGGATTGGACTGGAGTGGGTGGAGTGCAATGCAATGGAATGGAGTGTAATGGAGTGTTGAGGAATGGAGTGGAGTTGAGTGGAATGGAATTGAGTGGAGTGAAATTGTATGGAATGGAGTGGAATAGAGTGGAGTGGAGTGGAATGGAGTAGACTGGAGTGCAAAGGAGTGGCATGGAATGGAATGGAGTGCAGTGGAATGGAGTGGAGTGGAGTGGAATGGAGTGGAGTGGAGTGGAATGGAGTGGAGTGCAATGGAATGGAGTGGAATGGACTGGAATGGAGTGGAGTGGTATGGAATGGAGGGCAGAGGAATTGAGTGGAATGGAGAGGAATTGAATGGATTGGTGAGGAATGGAATGGAGTGGAGTGGAATGGAGTGGAGTGGAGTGGAATGGAATGGAGTGGATTGGAATGGAGTGGAGAGGAGTGGAATGGAGTGGAGTGGAGAAGAGTGCAGTGGATTGCAATGGAATGGAGTGTAGTCGAATGGAATGGAGTGGAGAGGAATGTAATGGAGTGGAGTGGAATGGAGTGTAGTGGATTGGAAATGAGTGGAATTGAATGGAGTGGAGTGGAATGGAATATAATGGAGTGGAATGGAGTGGAGTGGAGTGGAATGGAGTGGAATGGGGTCTAGGGGAGTGGCATGGAATGAAGTGGAGTGGAATGGAATGGAATAGAGTGGAATGCAATGGAGTGGAGTGGAGTGGAGATGAGTGGAGTGGAATAAAATGGAATGGATTCGAATGGAGTGGAATGGAATAGAGTGGAGTGGAACGGAATGGAGTGGAGTGGAGTAGAGGGGAATGGAGTGAAGTGGAGTGGAGTGGAATGCAGTGGAGTGGAATGGAATGGAATGGAGGGAAGACGAATTGAATGGAATGGAATGGAATAGAATGGAATGGAATGGAATTGACTGGATTGGAGTACAGTGGAGTGGATTGGAGTGGAGTGGAGTTTAATTGAGTGGAATGGAGCAGAGTGGAAAGGAATGGAATAGAGTGAAGTGAAGTGTAATGGGATGGAATGGAATGGTATGGTTTGTAGTGGGGTGGAGTGGAAAGGAATGGAGTGGAGTGGAATGGAATGGAGTGGAATGGAGTGCAATGGAGTTCAGAGGAATGGACTGGAGTGGACTGGAATGGAGTGGAGTATAGTGGAGTGGAATGGAGTGGAGTGAAGTGGATGGAAATGGAATGAAGTAGAATTGAAAGAAGAAATGTGTGCTGAGATTGTGCTACCGCGCTTACACCTGTGTGACAGAATGAGATCCTGTAGAAAAAAAAGAGTGGAATGGAAGAGATTGGAATGGAATGGAACAGATTGGAGAGGAGTGGAGTGGAATTGAATGGAGTGGAGAGGAGTGCAGTGGAATGAAATGGAATGGTGAAATGAAATGTGAGCTGAGATTGTGCCACTGCACACCAGGATGGGTGACAGAGAGAGATCCTGTCAAAAGAAAGGAATGGAATGGAATGGAGTGGCATGGAATGGAATGGAGTGACATGGAATGAAATGGAGTGGAGTAAGGTGGGACGGAAAGGAGTGGAGTGGAATTGAATTTAGAGGAGTGAGAAGGAATGGACTGGAATGTAGTGGAATGGAATGGAGTGGAATGGAGTGGAGTGGAGTTGGAGTGGAATGAAAAGGAGTGCAGTGGAATGCAATGGAGTGGAGTGGAATTTAATGGAATGTGACGCAATGGAAAAGAGTGGAGAGGACTGGAATGGAGTGGAGTAGAGGGAGTGTAATTCAATGAAGTGGAGTGGAGTGGAATGGAATGGAATGGGATGGGATGGAGTGGACTGGAGTGGACTGGAATGGAATGGAAAAGAGTGGAATGGAATGGAGTGGAATGGAATGAAATGGAGTGGAGTGCAATGGAATGTAGTGGAGTGGAATGGAGTGGAGTTGAGTGTAATGGAATTGAGTAGTGAGGAATGTAGTGGAGTGGAAAGGAATGTAGTGGAGTGGAGTGAAATGGAGTGGAGTGGAGTGGAGTGGAATGGAATGGAGTGGAGTGGAGTGGAATGAAGTGGAAAGGATCTGAATGGAGTGGAATAATGAAATGTGAGCTTTAATTGTTCCACTGCACTCCAGGCTGGGTGACAGAGTGAGATACTCTAGAAAGAAAGGTTTCGAATGGAATGCAGTGGAATGCAATGAAACGGAGTGGACTGGAGTGGAGTGGAGTGAAGTGCAGTGGAGTGGAATGGAGAGGAATGGAATGCTGCGGAATTGGATGGCCTGAAATGGAATGAAGTGGAGTGGAGTGGGGCGTAGTGGCATGCAGTGGAATAGAGCAGAATGGAATGGGATAGAGTGGAATAGAGTGGAATGGAGTGCAGTGGAGTGGAGAGGAGTTGAATGTAGATAAACGGAATAGGATGTTATGGAATGAAGTGAGTGGAGTGGAGTGGAGTGGAACGCAGAGGAATGGAATAGAATGGAAAAGAATTGAATGGAATGGACCGGAACGAAATGGAGAAATCTGAGTTGGCATTTTGCTACTGAGCTACAGCCTGTGTGACAGAAGGAGATCCTGTCGAAAGAAACGAGTGGAATGGAATGGAATGGATTGTAGTGGAACGAAGTGGAATTCAGTGGAATGAGATGGAATGCAAATGAATGGAATGGAGTGGATGGAGCAGAGTGGAGTGGAGTGGAATGGAACGGAATGGAATGTGAGATGAGATTGTGCCGCTGCACTTCAGGCTGGGTGACAGAGTGAGATACTATCGAAAGAAAGGAATGGAATGGAATGGAATGCAGTGAAATGGAATGGACTGGAGTGGAGTGGAGTGGAGTGGATTGAAATGGAATGGAGTGGAGTGGAATGGAGCAGAGTGGAATGGAATGGAGTGGTATCAAATGGAAAGGAGTGGAATGAAATGGAGTGGATTGGAATGGAATGCATTGGAATGGAATGGAACGAAGTGGAATGGAGTGGAGTGGAATAGCATGGAGTGGAGTGGAGTGGAATGGAATTTAATGGAATGGAGTGGAGTGGAGTGGAATGGATTAGATTGGATTGGAATGGATTGGATTGGATTGGAATGGAAAGGAGTGGATTGGAATGGAGTGGAGTGAAATGGAATGGAGTGGAGTGGAATGGATTGGAGAGTAGTGGAATGGAATGGAGTGGAGTGGATTGGAGTGGAGTGAAATGGAATGGAGTGAAGTGGAATGGAATGGAATGGAGATGAATGGAATGGAGTGGAGTGGAATGGAATGGAGTGGAGTGGAGTGGAGTGCAATGGAATGGATTGGAATGGAGAGGACTGGAGTGTCATGGAGTGGAGTGGAATGGACTTGAGTGGAGTTGAGTGGAGTGGAACCAAATGGAATGGAATGGAAGGAAGAAATTTGTGCTGAGGTTGTGTCACTGCGCTTCAGCCTGTGTGACAGAGGGAGATCTTGTCAAAGAAAGGAGTGTAATGGGAGAGACTGGAAAGGTACGGGATGGAAAGGATTGGAGAGAAGTAGAGTGGAATTGAGTGGAGTGGAGAGGAGTGCAGTGGAATGGAATGAAATGGAATGGTGAAATGAAATGTGAGCTGAGATTGTATAACTCCACACCAGCATGGGTGACAGAGTGAGATCCTGTCAAAAGAAAGTAATGGAACGGAAAGGAGTGGAATGGAATGAAATGGAGTTGAGTGTAGTGGAGAGGAATGGAGGGGAGTGGAATGGAATGGATTGGAATGGAAAGGAATGGAGTGGCATGGAATGGAAAGGAGTGGAGTGGAATGGAATGGAGTGGAGTGGTATGCAGTGGAGTGGAAACGACTGTAGTGGAGTGGAATGAAATGGAGTGGAGTGGAATTGAATGGAGTGGAGTGGAATGGTATGGAAAGGAGTGGAATGGAGTGGGGTGGATTGGAGTGGAGTGGTGTGGAGTGGAAACCAGTGGAGTGGAATAGAACTCAGTGGAGTGGCATGGAGTGGAGTGGAATGGAATGGAGTGGAGTGGAATGGAGTGGAGAAGAATAAAGGGAAGTTGAATGGAATGGGACGGGGTCAAGAGGAATGGTGTGGAATGGAGTGGAATTGAGTGGAGTGGAGTAGAGTGGACTGGAAAGGGGTGGAGTGAAATGGAATGGAATGGAGTGGAATGGAGTGGAGTGGAACGGATTGGAATGGAATGGAATGGAGTGGAGGGGAATAGAAAAGACTGGAGGTGAATGGAGTGGAGCATAGTGGAATTAAGTGTAATGGAATGAAGTGCAGTGGAATGGATTGGAGTGGAGTGTAACGGAATAGAATATAGTGGAAAGGAGTGGAGTGAAGTGGAGTGGAATGGAATGGAGTGGAGTGGAATGGTAGGGAATGGAGTGGAATGGAGAGTAGTGGAGTGGAGTGCAGTGGAATGGAGGGGAAGGGAATGGAGTGAAGTGTTTTGGAATGGAGTGGAGTGGAGTGGAATGGAATGCAATGGAGTGGAATGGAGTGGAGTACAGTGGAATTGAGTGGAATTGAATGGAGTGCATTGGAATGGAATGAAGTGGAGTGGAACAGAATAGAATGGAGTAGAATGGAGTGAAGTGAAGTGGAGTTGAATGGAGTGGAGTGCAATGGAATAGAATGGAGTGGAATGGAGTTGAGTGGAGTGCAGTGGAATGGAACTGTATGGAATGGAGTGGAGTAGAATGGAATGGATTGTAGTGGAATGGAGTGAAGTGGAACAGAGTGGATTGGAGTGGAATGGAGTGGAGTGGAATGGAATGGAGTGGAATGGAATGGAATGGAGTGGAGGGGCATGGAATGGAGTGGATTGTAATGTAATGGAGTGGAGTGGAATGCTATGGAATGGAGGGGAATGAAGTGGAGTGCAGTGGAATGGAATGGAGTTGAATAAAATGTAGTGAAATTTATTGGAATGGAATGGAGTGGAGTGGAATGGAATGGAGTGCAGTGGAATGGAGTGGAGTGCAGTGGAATTGAGTGGCATCGAATGGACTGGATTGGAATGGAGTGGAGAGGAATGGAATGGAATAGAATGGAGTGGAATGGAGTGTAGTGGAATGGAAAGGAATGGAATAGAACGGAACAGAGTGGAGTGCAGCGGAGAGGAGTGGATTGGAGTGGAATGGATTGGAGTGGAATGGAATGGAGTTAAGTGGAATGGAGTGGAGTGCAGTCTAATGGAGTGGAGTTGAGTGGAATGTAATGGAGTGGAGTGGAAAGGAGTGGACAGCAGTGAAATTGTTTGGAGTGGAGTGGAGTGTAATGGAAAGGAGTGCAATGGAATGGAACAAAGTGGTGTGGAATGGAATGGAGTGGAGTGGAAAGGAATGGAGTGGAGTGGTGTGGAATGGAATGGAGTGGAGTGGAAAGGAACAAAGCAGAGTGGAATGGAATGGACAGGAGTGGAATGGAGTGGAGTGGAATGGAATGGATTGGAATGGAATGGAATTAGAGTGGAGAGAAATGGAATGGAGTGGAGGGGAATGGAAAGGAGTGGAGGGGAATGGAGTGGAGCATAGTGGAATGGACTGGAGCCTAGTGGAATGGAGTGGAGCATAGTGGAATTAAGTGTAATGGAATGGAGTGCAGTGGAATGTATTGGAGTGGAGTGGAACGGAATAGAATATAGTGGAAAGGAGTGGAGTGAAGTGGAGTGGAATGGAATGGAGTGGAGTGGAGTGATAGGGAATGGAGTGGAATGGAGAGGAGTGGAGTGGAGTGCATTGTAATGGAGTGGAAGGGAATGGAGTGAAGTGTTTTGGAATGGAGTGGAGTGGAGTGGAATGGAATGCAGTGGAGTGGTATGGAGTGGAGTGCAGTGGAATTGAGTGGAATTGAATGGAGTGGATTGGAATGGAATGAAGTGGAGTGGAACGGAATAGAACAGAGTGGAATGGAGTGAAGTGAAGTGGATTTGAATGCAGTGGAGTGCAACGGAATGGAATGGAGTGGAATGGAGTGGAGTGGAATTGAATGTAGTGGAGTGGAGTTGAGTGGAGTGGAGTGGAGTAGAGGGAAATGGAGTGGAGTGAAGTGGAGTGGAATGGAGTGCAGTGGAATGGAAGAGAATGGAGTGGAATAGAGTGGAGAGGAATGGAATTGAATGGAATGGAATGGAGTGGAGTGGAGGGCAGAGGAGTGGAATGGAGTGGAGTGTGGTGGAGTGGAGTGGGCTGGAAGGGAATGGAATGGAGTGTAATGAAGAGAAGCGGAGTGGAATTGACTGGAATTGAATGGAGTGGAGTGGAGTGGAATGGAATAGAATAGAGTGGAATGGAGTGGAGTGGAGTGGAATGGAGTGGAGAAGAATAAAGGGAAGTTGAGAGGAATGGGACGGGGTCAAGATGAATGCTGTGCAATGGAGTGGAATTGAGTGGAGTGGAGTAGAGTGGACTGGAAAGGATTGGAGTGAAATGGAATGGAATGGAGTGGAATGGAGTGGAGTGGAACGGATTGGAGTGGAATGGAATGGAGTGGAGTGGAATGGAATGCAGTAGAACGGAATGGAGTGGATTGGAATGGAATGGAGTGGAGAGTAATGAAGTGGAGTGGAGTGGAATGGAAGTGGAGTGGAGGGGAGTGGAATGGAATGGAATGGAGAGGAGTGGAATGGAGTGTAGTGGAATGGAGTGGAGTGGAATGGAATTGAAGGGAGTGTAGTGGAATGGAGTGGAGTGGAAAGGAGTGGAGTGGAGGGGAAAGGAATAAAATATAGTGGTAAGGAGTGGAGTGAAGTGGAGTGGAATGGAATGGAGTGGAGTGGAGTGATAGGTAATGGAGTGGAATGGAGAGGAGTGCAGTGGAGTGAAGTGGAATGGAGTGGAAGGGAATGGAGTGAAGTGTTTTGGAATGGAGTGGAGTGGAGTGGAATGGAATGCAGTGGAGTGGAATGGAGTGGAGTACAGTGGAATTGAGTGGAATTGAATGGAGTGGATTGGAATGGAATGAAGTGGAGTGGAACAGAATAGAATGGAGTAGAATGGAGTGGAGTGAAGTGAAGTGGAGTTGAATGGAGTGGAGTGCAATGGAATAGAATGGAGTGGAATGGAGTTGAGTGGAGTGTAGTGGAATGGAACTTTATGGAATGGAGTGGAGTAGAATGGAATGGATTGTAGTGGAATGGAGTGAAGTGGAACAGAGTGGATTGGAGTGGAATGGAGTGGAGTGGAATGGAATGGAGTGGAGTGGAATGGAATGGAGTGGAGGGGCATGGAATGGAGTTGAGTGTAATGTAATGGAGTGGAGTGGAATGCTATGGAATGGAGGGGAATGAAGTGGAGTGCAGTGGAATAGAATGGAGTTGAATAAAATGTAGTGAAATTTATTGGAATAGAATGGAGTGGAGTGGAATGGAATGGAGTGCAGTGGAATGGAGTGGAGTGCAGTGGAATTGAGTGGCATCGAATGGACTGGATTGGAATGGAGTGGAGAGGAATGGAATGGAATAGAATGGAGTGGAATGGAGTGTAGTGGAATGGAAAGGAATGGAATAGAATGGAACAGAGTGGAGTGCAGCGGAGAGGAGTGGATTGGAGTGGAATGGATTGGAGTGGAATGGAATGGAGTTAAGTGGAATGGAGTGGAGTGGAGTGCAGTTTAATGGAGTGGAGTTGAGTGGAATGTAATGGAGTGGAGTGGAAAGGAGTGGACAGCAGTGAAATGGTTTGGAGTGGAGTGGAGTGCAATGGAAAGGAGTGCAATGGAATGGAACAAAGTGGTGTGGAATGGAATGGAGTGGAGTGGAAAGGAATGGAGCGGAGTGGTGTGGAATGGAATGTAGTAGAGTGGAAAGGAATGGAGCAGAGTGGAATGGAATGGACAGCAGAGGAATGGAGTGGAGTGGAATGGAATGGATTGGAATGGAATGGAATTAGAGTGGAGAGAAATGGAATGGAGTGGAGGGGAATGGAAAGGAGTGGAGGGGAATGGAAAAGAGTGGAGGGGAATGAAGTGGAGCGTAGAGGAATGGACTGGAGCCTAGTGGAATGGAGTGGAGCATAGTGGAATTAAGTGTAATGGAATGGAGTGCAGTGGAATGTATTGGAGTGGAGTGGAACGGAATAGAATATAGTGGAAAGGAGTGGAGTGAAGTGGAGTGGAATGGAATGGAGTGGAGTAGAGTGATATGGAATGGAGTGGAATGGAGAGGAGTTGAGTGGAGTGCATTGTAATGGAGTGGAAGGGAATGGAGTGAAGTGTTTTGGAATGGAGTGGAGTGGAGTGGAATGGAATGCAGTGGAGTGCTATGGAGTGGAGTGCAGTGGAATTGAGTGGAATTGAATGGAGTGGATTGGAATGGAATGAAGTGGAGTGGAACGGAATAGAACTGAGTGGAATGGAGTGAAGTGAAGTGGATTTGAATGCAGTGGAGTGCAACGGAATGGAATGGAGTGGAATGGAGTGGAGTGGAATTGAATGTAGTGGAGTGGAGTTGAGTGGAGTGGAGTGGAGTAGAGGGGAATGGAGTGGAGTGAAGTGGAGTGGAATGGAGTGGAGTGGAGTGGAAGAGAATGGAGTGGAACGTAGTGGAGTGGAATGGAATTGAATGGAATGGAATGGAGCACTCGAGTGGAGGGCAGAGGAGTGGAATAGAGTGGAGTGTGGTGGAGTGGAGTGGGCTGGAATGGAATGGAGTGGAGTGTAATGAAGAGGAGTGGAGTGGAATTGACTGGAATTGAATGGAGTGGAGTGGAGTGGAATGGAATAGAATAGAGTGGAATGGAGTGGAGTGGAGTGGAATGGAGTGGAGAAGAATAATGGGAAGTTGAGTGGAATGGGACGGGGTCAAGATGAATGGTGTGCAATGGAGTGGAATTGAGTGGAGTGGAGTAGAGTGGACTGGAAAGGAGTGGAGTGAAATGGAGTGGAATGGAGTGGAATGGAGTGGAGTGGAACGGATTGGAGTGGAATGGAATGGAGTGGAGTGGAATGGAATGCAATAGAACGGAATGGAGTGGATTGGAATGGAATGGAGTGGAGTGTAATGAAGTGGAGTGGAGTGGAATGGAAGTGGAGAGGAGGAGAGTGGAATGGAATGGAATGGAGAGGAGTGAAATGGAGTGTAGTGGAATGGGGTGGAGTGGAGTGGAATGGAAGGGAGTGTAGTGGAATGGAGTGGAGTGGAAAGGAGTGGAGTGGAGTGGAGTGCAGAGGAATTGAATGGAGTGGAGTGGAATGGAAAATGATGCAATGGAATGGAATGGAGTGGAGTGGAAAGGAGTGGAGCAGAGTGGAATTGGGTGGAATCGTATGGAGCGGAGTGGAATGGAGTGGATTCGAGTGGAATGGAATAGAATGGAGTGGAATGGAACAGAATGGAGTGGAATGGAGTTGAGTGGAGTGCAGTGGAGTGGAACTGTATGGAATGGAGTGGAGTAGAATGGAATTGATTGTAGTGGAATGGAGTGGAGTGGAACAGAGTGGATTGGAGTGGAATGGAGTGGAGTGGAATGGAATGGAGTGGAGTGGAATGGAATGGAGTGGAGTGGAATGGAATGGAGTGGAGTTGAATGGAGTGGAGTGGAGTGGAATGGAATATAGTGGAGTGGAATGGAGCGGAGTGGAATGGTATGGACAGGAGTGGAATGGAGTGGAGTGGAGTTGAATTGACTGGAATGGAACGCAGTGGAGTCGGATGGAGTGGATTGGAGTTGAATTGACTGGAATGGAATGGAGTGGAGTCGGATGGAGTGGAGTGGAGTGGAATGGAAGAGAATGGAGTGGAATGGAGTGGAGTGGAGTGGAGTGGAATGGAGTGGAGTGGAGTGGAATGGAGTGGAGTGGAGTGGATTGGAATGGATTGGTGTGGAATGGAGTGGAATGGAGTGGAATACAATGGAGTACAGAAAAGTTGAGTGGAGTGGAACGGAATAAAATGAAATGGAGTGGAATGGAGTGGAATGTTATGGAGTAGAGTGGAATGAATTGTAGTGGAGCAGAATAGAGTGGAGTGGAGGAGAATGGAGTAGAGTGAAGTGCAGTGGAATGGAGTGTAGAGGAATGGAATTGAATGGAGTGGAAGGGATTTTAGTGGAATGAAATGGAATGGAATGGAGCAGAGTGGAGTATAGTGGAGTGGAGTGGAGCCGCATGGAATGGAGTGGAGTGGAGGGTAATGGAATGGAGTGGAGTGTAATGTAATGGATTCGATTGGAACAGAGTGAAATGGAATGGAGTTGAAGGGAGTGGAGTGGAGCGGAATGGAGCAGAGTTGGGTGGAATGGAATGGGGTGGAGTGAAAAGGAATGTACAGGAGGAGAATGGAGTGGAGTGGAGTGGAATGTAATGGAGTGGAATGGAATGGAGTTAAGTGGAATGGAGTGGACTGGAATGGAGAGGACTGGTATGAATTGGAGTGCGGTGGCATGGGGTGGAGTGGAATGGAATGAAGAAGAGTGGAATGGAATTGAGTAGACTGGAGTGGAATGAAGTGGAGTTGAATGGAGTGGAGTGCAGTGGAATGGAATAGAATGGAGTGGAATGGAGCGGAGTGGAATGGAATGGACAGGAGTGGAATGGAGTGGAGTGGAGTTGAATTGACTGGAATGGAATGGAGTGGAGTCGGATGGAGTGGAGTGGAGTGGAATGGAAGAGAATGGAGTGGCATGCAGTGGAGTGGAGTGGAGTGGAATGGAGTGGAGTGGGGTGGAATGGAGTGGAGTGGAGTGGAATGGAATGGATTGGTGTGGAATGGAGTGGAATGGAGTGGAATACAATGGAGTACAGAAAAGTTGAGTGGAGTGGAACGGAATAAAGTGAAATGGAGTGGAATGGAGTGGAATGTTATGGAGTAGAGTGGAATGAATTGTAGTGGAGCAGAATAGAGTGGAGTGGAGGAGAATGGAGTAGAGTGAAGTGCAGTGGAATGGAGTGTAGAGGAATGGAATTGAATGGAGTGGAAAGTATTGTAGTGGAATGAAATGGAATGGAATGGAGCAGAGTGGAGTATAGTGGAGTGGAGTGGAGCCGCATGGAATGGAGTGGAGTGGAGGGTAATGGAATGGAGTGGAGTGTAATGTAATGGATTGGATTGGAATGGAGTGAAATGGAATGGAGTGGCAGGGAGTGGAGTGGAGGGGAATGGAGCAGAGTTGAGTGGAATGGAATGGGGTGGAGTGAAAAGGAATGTACAGGAGGGGAATGGAGTGGAGTGGAGTGGAATGTAATGGAGTGGAATGGAATGGAGTAGATTGGAGTGCAATGGAATGGAGTGGAGTGCAATGGAATGCAGTGGAGAGGAATGGAGTGGAGTGGAGTGGAATTGAGTGTAATAGAATGGAGTTAAGTGGAATGGAGTGGAGTGGAGTGCAATGAAATGAAATGGAGTGGAATGGAATGGAGTGGAATGGAGTGGATTGGAAAGGTTTGGAGTTTAATGGAATGGAGTGGAGTGGAGTAGAGTGGAGTGGGAAAGAATGGACTGGAATGTAGTGGAATAGTAGAGTGAAGTAGAGTGAAGTAGAGTGGAGTGGAGAATATTGGTGCTAAAATTTGCAAAACGCCTAGCAAACTGAATTAAACAATACATAAATAGGTAAGTCATAATGACCATGTGGGATTTATTCCAGGGATGCAAGGATAGTTCAACATGCAAATCAATGAATGTGATAGATCACATAAAGAGAATGAAGGGGCCAGGAACAGTGGTTCACACCTGTAATCCCAGCAATTTGGGAAGCCGAGGTGGGTGGATCACCTGAGGTCAGGAGTTTGAAACCAGTCTAGCCAACATGGCGAAGCTACGTCTCTACTAAAAATACAAACATTAGCCAGGCATGGTGGTGAGCACCTGTAATGCCAGCTACTCAGGAGGCTGAAGAAGGAGAATCACTTGAACCCGGGAGGCAGAAGTTGCATTGAGCTGAGATCGTGCCATTACACTCCAGCCTGGGTGACAGAGGGAGACTACATCTCAAAAAAAAAAAACAAACAAACAAACAAAAAAAACAAGGACAAAATCCATATAATAATTTCAATTATGCTAAAAAATTTTGATAAAATTTAATATTCTTTAATAATAAAAAGCCCTTTGAAAACTGGTTATGGAATGAACATACCTCAACATAATAAAGTCATATATGACAGACCCACAGCTAGTATCACACTAAGTGGGGAAAAAATAAAAGCCTTTTCTCTAAAATCTGGAAGATGACAAGAATGTCCACTTTTACCACTGTTATTCAACATAATGCTGAAAGTCCTATCTGGAGCAATCAGACAGGAGAAAGCAATATAACGCATCCCAATTGGAAAAGAAGTCAAATTACCTTTTTTTTTTTTTTTTTTGGCCAATGTTATAATGTTATATTGGAAAAGGCATAAATACTCCTCTGATAGGCTTTGAATGTGTGTTCCCTCCCAAATCTCATATTTAAATGTAATTCTCAATGTTGGAGATGGGCCTGTTGAAAGGTGATTTAACCATTGGGGTGGATTACTATAAATGGCTTAGCACCATCCCAGTTGGTGCTATCCTGATGATAGTGAGTGAGTTCCCATAAAATCTGGTTATTTAAAACTGTGTAACAACTCGCCCCTCCGTTTTTTGCTTCTGCTTTTTGCCCTGTGATGTGCAAGATTCTGCTTCAACTTCTGCCATGACTGTAAACTTCCAGAGACCTCCCCAGAAGGATATTCCAGTACTATGTTTTCTCTACAGCCTGTAGAATCGTAAGCCATTTAAACCTACTTTGTAAAAAATAAATTATCCAGTACTACTCTCATAGTGTTGCAAAAGCATATTCCAGTACTATGTTTTCTCAACAGCCTGTAGAATCATAAGCCACTTAAACCTACTTTGTAAAAAATTAATTATCCAGTCCCACTCTCATAGTGTTGCAAAAATAGCTTAATACAAAAATTGGCACCAAGGAATGGAAAATAGTTATAAGAATACCCCACAATGTGGAATCAGCTTTGTAATTGCGTAAACAGGCAGAAGTTGGAAGAATTTGTGGGATTCAGAAGACAGAAAAATGAGGGAAAGTTGAGATTTTCTTAGAGACTGGTTGAATGTCTGTGACAAAATGCTGATAGTGATCTGGACAGTGAAGGCTGGGCTGAGAAGGTCTCAGATGAAAACTAGAAACTTATTGGGACTGAAACAAAGGTCATGCATGTTGTCTTAGCAAAGTGGTTGGCTGAATTTCTGTCATGCACTAGGGATATAAAAAAGTTTGAATTTGAAATTGATGACTTAGGGTTTCTGTTGCAAAAATGTCTAAGCAGCAAAGCATTTGTGATGTGACCTGGCTGCCTCTAACAACTTATGCTCACATGTTCTAGCAAAAAAATAAAAATAAAATAATTACTAACTTATACTTACAAAAGAAGCATAGTGTAAAAGCTTGAAAACTTTGCAGCCTAGTCATGTGGCTGAAATATAAAAAGCTTTTATAAGAGAGGAACTCAAGCAGCATATGGGTCAACCACTTGTTAGAGATATTTGTATAACCTAAAAAAAAAGCAAGTGTTGATAGCCAAGACAATGGGAAAGAGGAATTGAAGGCATTTTAGAAATCAGAAAGGCAGCCTCCCATCACAGGCCCTGAGGCCTGAAAGAAGAGAATAGTTTCTGGGATCAGGTCTAGGACCTGCTGCCTTGGGTAGCTTTGGAACAAGGCTCACTGCATCCTTGCCACTGCTTCAGCTCCAGGTGTAGCTCATATTGATCCAGTTACAACTCCAGTCACTGCTTCAGAGGGTGCAAGCCATAACCTTGGCAGCTTCCATGTGGTGTTAGGCCTGTGGGTTTACCAAATGCAAGTAGTTGAGACTTGGGAGCCTCCACCTTTATTTCAAAGGATGTATGAAAAAGACAGGGTGTGCAGGCAGAAGCATGTTGCAGGTGTGGAGCCCTCATGGAGATCCTCTACTAAAACAATGGAGAAAAGAAATGTGGGGTGACAGTCCACAGGAAGGCTCCCCACTGGGTCATGGCCTAGTAGATCTGTGAGGAGAGGATCACTGTCCTCCAGACCTCAGACCCCAGAATGGTAGATCTAGCTACAGCCTGCACCTTGCAGCTTGAAAAGCCAGAGGCACAGTATGCCAGCCCATGAGAGCAGCTGTGGGGGCTGAACCATGCAAAGTCACAAGGTAGAACTTTCCCAATGCGTTAGCATGCCCTGGAAATGGGACACAGAGTCAAAAATAATTATTTTGGAGCCTTACAATTCAATAACTGCCCTTCTGGGTTTCAGACTTTCATAGATCCTGTGACCGCTTTCTTTTGGCTGATTTCTTCCTTTTAGAATAGGATTATTTACCCAATGCCTCAGCCTCATTTGTATCTTGGAAGAACCTAATTTGTTTCTTTATGTTACAGGCTTATAGGAGGAAGAAATTAGCTTTGTCTTAGATGAGACTTTTGACTTTTGAGTTAAGGCTGAAATTAGTTAAGACTTTGGGGATTATTGGGAAGTCATGATTGTATTTTGAAATATGAGAAGGATTTGAGATTTGGAACGGCCAGGGGCAAAATGATACAGTTTGGATGTGTATTCCCACCAAAATCTTATATCGAAATATAATCCTCAATGTTGGAAGTGGGCCTAGAGGGGAGGTGATTGAATCATGAGGGCAAGATTTCCACGGACAGTTTGGCATCATTTCCTTTGGTGCCATTCCCACAACAGTAAGTTTTTATCAGAGCTGGTTATCTATAAGTGTGTGTAACACTTCCCCCCGCCCTCGCACTTACCAGGTGATGTGCAAGCACTGGATTTATTTTTCACCTTGTCAGTTGTCAGAGGCTTCCCCAGAAGCAGAAGCCAGTGCTATGCTTTCTGTACAGCCTGTAGAAACATGAACCAATTAAACCTATTCTCTTTATAAATTAACCAGTCACTGATTACTTTTTATAGCAATATGAGAATGGCCTAACACATCCACCATAATCTATTAGAGGTAATAACTTGAGTAAATTTGCAGAATATGAAATCAACACATACAAATCAGTAGGGTTTCTATATGCCAACAGTCAACAAACTGAAAAAGAATTCAAAAATGTAATACTATTTGCAGTAGCCACAAATAAAACAAAATATGTGGAAATTTACCAAAGAAATGAAAGTTCTCAACAATTAAAACTGTAAAACACTGATAAAAGAAATGAAAAAGGACCGAAAAATTGGAAAGATATTTTTATGTTCACAGATTGGAAGAATCAGTATTTTTTTAAAAATGTTCATACGATCCATAGCAATCTATACATTTCATGCCATCTCTATCAAAATAACAGGCCAGGGGCAGTGGCTCATGCCTGTAATCCCAGCACTTTGGGAGGCCGAAGTTGGTGGATCATGAGGTCAGGAGTTCAAGACCAGCCTGGCCAACTTGGTGAAACCCCACCTCTACTAATAATACAAAAAATTAGCCAGGTATGGTGGCGGGTGCCTCTAATCCCAGCTATTCAGGAGTCTGAGGCAAAGAATTGCTTGGACCCAGGAGGTGGAGGTTGCACTGTGCCCAGATCACATCACTGCACTCCAGTCTAGGTGACAGAGCAAGACGCCATCAAAAAAAAAAAAAAAAAAAAAAAAGAAAAAGAAGAAGAAGACATTCCTCACAGATATAGAAAAAAAACTCTGAAATTTATATGGAAACATCACAAAACACCATAATAGTCAAAGCTATGCTGAGTATATAAAACAAAACTGGAGGAATTCCATTACCTGGTCTTAAATTATACTACTACGTTGTAGTAATTAAAACAACATGACACTAGCATAAAAACAGACATAAAGACAGATGGAACGAAATAGAGACCTGAGAAACAAACTCATACAGCTAAATTAATTTTCAACAAAAGTGCCAAGAACATACAATAAAAAATAACACAGTTTTTGTAATAAATATGGCTGGTAAAACTGGCATTCTGTGTGAGGGACAAACATTCAGACGCTCATAGCAGTGTTCTGGAATCCTATGTGAGGGACAAACATTCAGACCACAGCAGGAGTGTTCTGGAATCCCCTGTGAGGAACAAATATTCAGATCCTCGTAGCAGTGTTCTGGAATCTTATGTGACAAACGTTTGGAACCCAGCAGCAGTGTTCTGGAATCCTATGCGAGGGACAAACATTCAGACCCTCATAGCAGTGTTCTGGAATCCTATGGGAGGGGCAGCTAAATTAATTTTCAACAAAAGTGCCAAGAACATACAATAAAAAATGAGACAGCTTTTGTAATAAATAGGGCTGGGAAAACTGGCAAGCCATAGGCAGAAGAATAAAACTAGAACCCTATTTCTTGCCACTTACAAAAATCAAATTAAAATGAATTAAAGACTTAAACCTAACGCCTCAAACCATCAAACTTTTACAAGAAAACTTTGGGGAATCTCTTTAGGGCATTGGTTTGGGCAAAAATTCCTTAAATAATGCCCCAGAAGCAGACAACTAAAACAAACATAGACAAATCGGATTACAGAAAGTCAGAAAGCCTTTCTAAAGTGAAAGAAACAAGAAACAAAGTGAAGAGAAAATCCACAGAATGGGAGAAAATATTTGTAAATTATCAAACTGAAAAGCAATTAATAGCTACATGATATGGTTAGGATTTGTGTCCCCACCCAAATCTCATATTGAATTGTAATCCCCAGATGTTGAGGGAGAGGTTGGTAGAAGGTGATTGGATAATGGGGGTGGTTTCCCCCATGCTGTTCTTCTGATAATGAGTAATTTCTCATGAAATCTGATGGTTTTATAAGGGACTCTTCCCCCTTTGCTTCACATACATGCTCTCTCTCCTGCTGTCATGTAAGAGGTGCCTGCTTCCCCATCTGCCATTATTGGAAGTTTCCTGAGTCCTCCCCGTCCATGTGGAGCTGAGTCAATTAAACCCATTTTCTTTATAAATTACCCAGTCTTGCCAGGTGCCATGGCTCATGCCTGTAATCTCACCACTTTGGGAGGCTGAGGAGGGTGGATCACAAGGTCAGGATTTCAAGACCAGGCCGGCCAAGATGGTGAAACCCTGTCTCCACTAAAAATACAAAAATTAGCCAGGCATGGTGGCAGGTGCCAGTAATCCCAGCTATTCAGGAGCCGAGGCAGAGAATTGCTTGAATCAAAAGGTGGAGGTTTCAGTGAGCCGAGATTGCACCACTGCACTTCAGTCTGGGCAACAGATCAAGACTACATCTCAGTAAATAAATAGATAACACAGTCTGAGGTATTTTCTTATAGCAGTGCAGGAACAGACTAATACACTACAATATATTGAGTTCAAAAAATTCCATAGAAAAAAGTAATAACCCAAATAAAGGGTGGACAAAACATTTAAATAGACATTTATGAAAAGACGACATACGAATGTGAAACAGGCAAATGAAAAGGTGCTCCAGATTACTGATCATCATCGAAAGGCAAATCAAACCCAAAATGAGATATCATTTCACCCCAGTTAAGGTGGCTTTTATCCAGAAGTCAGTCAAAAACAAATGCTGGTGAGTATGTCGAGTGAAGGGAACCCTTGTACACTGCTGTTGGGAGCACATTTAAGGACAGTTTGGATGTTCCTGCTATAACTTAAAAATAGAGCTACTATATGGTCCAGCAATGCCACTGCTCATTATATGCCTACAAGAAAATAAATTAGGAAATCAAAGATCTATTGGCACTCTCATGTTTGCTACAGCAAGGTTTATAATAGCCAAGATTTGGAAGGAACCTAAATGTCCATCAACAGATGACTGGATAGAGAAAATGTGGTACATATACACAATGGAGTACTAATCAGCTGTAAGAAAGAATGAGAGCCTTCCATTTGCAATAACATAAATGGAACTGAAAGTCTTTATGTTAAGTGAAATGTCACGCACAGAAAGACAAATGTCACATGTTCTCACTATTTGTGGGTGCTAAAATTCGAAACAATTGGTGTCATAGAGGTAGAGAGTATAAGGATGGTAACCAGAGGCTGGGAAGGGCAGGGAGGGAACAAGGGGATAGTGGGGATGCTAAATGGATAAAAAAACAATTGTTAGAAAGAATGAATAAGACAGCATTTGATAGCACAACAGGGTGATTATAGTAAAAAATTAATTCCACATTTAAAAAAACTAAAAGAGTATAATTGGATTGTTTATAACACAAGCTATAAATGCTTGAAGGGAGAGATACCCCGTTTTTTATTATGTATTACTCATTGCATGACTGCATCAAAGTGTGTCATGTACCCCCATGAATATATACACCAACTATGTACCCACAAAAATAAATTAAAAATTGAAATTGAAATTAAAATTAAAACAAAAGCGAAGAGAGTATAATGAGGCATGTGTGACCCATGTCTTGAACTAGCTTTTCCGGTTAACTTTGGAAAGTCCTTATCCAAGAAAACAGGTCCATTTAATCAACAGGGGATTAGAAATTAATTTTTAGTTTATAAATGGAAAAAAGAAGGATTTTAAATCTTGAGCCATAGTTCTCACTCAATCAATCATTGCAGGGAACTCTGTTCTTTACTCTGGAGATAAACACTAGTTTTCTTTTCCATGGAATAACATCGCATTTCAAAATGTGGGGAAACATCTTGCAACTAAGAGGTGTGGCCTTATTAAATTTGATTTGGTTTCCATTGTAATTAATTTAATCACATGTGTTCTAGAGTTTGTCCTCAGTCTCCCCCTAGTATAGGCCCATGATCTGTTGAATTTGCTCAGCTCCCTTCTCAACAGCAGGAAATCAGAATTATTTAAAACCTCATTGTGGCTGGGAGTGGTGGCTCTCGCCTGTAATCCCAGCTACTTGGGAGGCCAAGGTGGGCAGATCGCTTGTTGTCAGAGGTTTGAGACCAGCCTGGCCAACAGAAGGAAACCCCATCTCTACTAAAGATACAAATATTAGCTGGGTGTGGTGATTCATGCCTGTAATCCCAGCTACTTGGGAGGCTGAGGCAGAAGAATTGCTTGAACCAGGGAGGCACAGGTTTCAGTGAGCCAAGATAGTGCACTGCTTTGCAGCCTGGGGAACAGAGCAAGACTCTGTCTCAAATTAATAATAATAATAATAATAATACTAATAATAATAAAAATAAATAAGTAACAATAAAAATCTCATTTTGTTTCAAACAAAATTTCTTTTGAATATCAACTGTATCGAATTGCATATTAACTGTAATCATTTTGTTTATTTGATATCCAATCTTGAGAAATCTTTGAGGAGTAATTTCCCTCTTTTCTGCCATTTTGGTAAACATACCAAATGCCATTAAAAAAATGCACAAAATTCCTGAGAAATACATTTTCTCCTTGAGGAGTAGACTTGCTGTGTTAGAGGAACTCATGGTTACCTAGCTTCTAGTTTAATAAACATGACTAGAATATTCTATGTTAATATGAGTAGCTAGGTACTTACAGGGCATCTAGAAGATTAATGTTCATGGTCTGAAAATAGTCACATTTTTTAACTGGCCACAAATTACAATTGCACAATATTTGTGGTCACACAAGACATCTTCCACCAAGCCTGAAAAAAGTATAAATGTCCTAGGAGTGCAGCATTTTTTGTAAGGATATTATTAATGAGCTAGCTTATGTCAATGGGTTAATGGTTATTGTTAAAACGAATAGCCACGACTTTAGTGACTACATCTGCACCTTCCAAGTTTAATTATAACGCTTTATCTTTAGAGTTACTTATAAGTAGAGACACTAACAAAAGACAATGCATTCCTGCTCTTGTTTTATGAGGATGTCCAACTCTGTAATAGAGTAATTTCTAATAAACTTGCTTCTTTCACTGTGCTCTCCAACTCACCTCAAATTTTTTCCTGCAGAAGATCTAGGAATCCTAATTTGTCGTCTGTATCAGGACGCTCTTTTCCAGCAACATCTTTCAGCAACACCATGAACGGACAACAAGACAAGACCCCCACTCCAAGGAAAACAATCCACACAGAATTAATCAGCTGACACCTGGCAAGTGGGCTGTCTTTTAGAGTCGTGAAGCCATTCTGGTGGGCAAGAATGATTATCCACTATTATCATACTCAGATTAGAGGCCAAGCCCATAGGGATAGAGGCCCTGGGGGATATTGAGAAGAATGGATTTGGCTAAACAAGATGTTTGCCACTTTCTCTTTTTGGACTGTCCACCTTGTGCTTTCGGTCCCTCAACTGAGTGCTCTATATCTTGTCACCTTTCTGCTCATCGCCTCTGTTTTGCAGTAGCCTGGAGGCTGCCCCAGGACAGAGGCCCCAAACAGTTTAGCTTTTACTTTCCTCAGCGATCTGACTCTGAACTGACTGCTTGTTTAATTTGCCACTTGTCCAAGTAACACTGAAAAAAAAGAATTGTCTTGGAACCTAGAAATTTTTTACTTTAATTTTCAGAAAAGATCAGCAGTAACCTCGCCATCATGACTGAAGGTGAAATGTGGTATTTAAGAGCTCTACATGATAAGATCAGATATGCCTGTTTAGTGACAGCCTCTTTTATGACAACCCTTTGCAAACAATTACCCTCAAGATGGAGTACATGAGACTTATTCTTAACAGTTTTCTCTCATTTCTTAACCATAACGCCATCTTTGATGAGCTGGTATAGGGCAGCTGGACCCTGCTTTCTTAACCCAGCAGGTCACTATTTCCTGAGCGAGTTTTGTCAGATTTGTCGTAGCAGTGTGAAAATGGACTAATACCATCAGAGTGAACAGGCAACCTACAAAATGGGAGAAAATTTTCGCAACCTAGTCATCTGACAAATGGCTAATATCCAGAATCTACAATGAACTCAAACAAATTTAAAAGAAAGAAACAAACAACCCCATCAAAAAGTGGGCAAAGGATATGAACAGACACTTCTCAAAAGAAGACATTTATGCAGCCAAAAGACACATGAAAAAATTCTCACCATCACTGGCCATCAGAGAAATGCAAATCAAAACCACAATGAGATACCATCTCACACCAGTTAGAATGGAGATCATTAAAAAGTCAGGAGACAACAGGTGCTGGAGAGGATGTGGAGAAATAGGAACACTTTTACACTGTTGGTGGGACCGTAAACTAGTTCAAACCTTGTGGAAGTCAGTGTGGCGATTCCTCAGGGATCTAGAACTAGAAATACCATTTGTCTCAGCCATCCCATTACTGGGTATATACCTAAAGGATTATAAATCATGCTGCTTTAAAGACACATGCACACGTGTGTTTATTGTGGCACCATTCACAATAGCAAAGACTTGGAACCAACCCAAATGTCCACCAATGATAGACTGGATTAAGAAAATGTGGCACATATACACCATGGAATACTATGTAGCCATAAAAAATGATGAGTTCATGTCCTTTGTAGAGACATGGATGAAATTGGAAATCATCATTCTCAGTAAACTATCGCAAGGACAAAAAACCAAACACCGCATGTTCTCACTCATAGCTGGGAATTGAACAATGAGAACACATGGACACAGGAAGGGGAACATCACCCTCTGGGGACTGCTGTGGGATGTGGGGAGGGAAGAGGGAGTTCCAGAAACAGAACAAAGAAAACACAATCAGCCATGAGCCACTTCTTAAATCCCCTGCCCGGAAGGGATACACATTTCTTCTGTCACAGCTGTTGCCCAAAATGTCTCAGGCAGCCGGGCATAGTGGCTCACATCTGTAATCTCAGCATTTTGGGTGGCAGAGGTGGGCCGATCACCTGAGGGCAGGAGTTCAAGACCAGTCTGACCAACATGGAGAAACCCTATCTCTATTAATAATACGAAAATTTTCTAGTCGTGGTGGCGAGTGCCTGGTAGCCCCAGCTACTCTGGAAGCTGAGGCAGAGGAATCACTTGAACCCGGGAGGCGGAGATTGCAATGAGCCGAGACCAGGCCACTGCACCCCAGCCTGAGTGACAGAGTGAGACTTCATCTAAAAAAAAAAAAAAAAAAGTCTCAGGCTATGTCTGAACTAGGAGGGTAGAAAATTTGTCATTTTGGTTGCCACAAACCATCGAAACAAAGATGCAGATCGTTGATGTAAAATTACTGTTAGTTCTTTCCCACTCCTTTTGAGCTTCTCTTCGTTGCTATGAGCCAGCGTCTCCAGTGTCAGTTTTCAGTCTGTTGCCTCCCAGCTCCTAGTGCACCTTCCGATACGTGCACTGTGATAAACTGGGAAATACTGTTCAATATACCCTCTGGAAGTGAACATTCTGCAGGCATCTAGGTAGAGGATGGAGAGACTGCAGGGGGCAGGAGCTCTCTGCCTGGGCCTGGATTATGTTCAAGCCCCAACCACAGACCTAGGCCTGGTCCCTCAGCCACCTTGTAGCCTTGGGTTGCAACATCTTGACATGGAAACCAAAACGTAGCAGGGCCCATGTGGTCTGAAAGTTCCTGAAAAGTTTCCCAGAACCCCTCTTGTACCCCTTGTACAACCTGCACACAGTGACCTGTATTCTAGAGGGTCCGCACAGAGCTGCCATTCCTTCTGCCAGACCCTGCGGGACTCAAGCATTCTGGAGACTTCCTGCCCTACAAAGGCAACCAGACTCCCGCCATGCATCCCTGCACCAACGGCTTACGTCCAGCTCCCTCACCTGCACTCCAGTGGCTGATGGCCAGCTCCCTCACCTGCCGCAACTGCTCAAGGCCTGCTCCCTCCCCTGCACACCAGCGGCTCATGGCCAGCTCCCTCCCCTGCATTCCAGTGGCTCACAACCGGCTCCCTCACTTGCACTCCAGTGGGTGGCCTAGTGCTTGTGCAAAAGCTGCTGACGAGCTCCAGCCTGCCCAAATCCACAAACGTCTCTTATGTGGTGGCTGAACCACATTTTATGACATCCGAACATCTTTCAAATCTGTACTTCCTTGGGTACCTACCTCTGCACTAGGGCACCAGCAGAATTGCTTTATGTCTTACAGTGACTCTTTTATCATAGTTGCAATCCTTTATACTACACTTCCTCGTTAGACCCACTATGTGGTTTCTATCTCTTGATGGGACCCAGGCTGCTACACAACTTAACCCATGCACATTGCACTTCATTAGTTCCTCACCATTGGCCCAAGATCATGCTCCACCACCCCTCTCTGCCCCCTGGCTTTCTTTCCTTAAGTGAAACCCCTAAACGCCCTCTTTGGGCCCAAAGCTTACCTGCTCTTCCTTCCCTATATTCTTGGCAAGACATAAAAATCTGATGCTCTGGCAAATGCAGAAGTGGGGAGAAGGCAGGGGAATCATTTCTCCTCCCTTAGGTAAGTACTGAGGGTTATGTTATTCCATTGTGTGAGGAATAAAAAAATGAGGCATAGAGAGCTGCCATGATTTGCCTGGACGAAGGAAGTTGTCCTGGCAGAAGTGGAACAAAGGTTTAGGTGTCCCGAATGTCAGTCCAGCTCCTATGCCTTCAGAACGTGCCACGGAGGGAGACACTGGGGGACCCCACTCATGCTGAGCACTCAGGGGTACCCAGGTGCTGAGAGTGGGGATGTGACAGGCTGAGTTGACTCTGTCCAGTCCTCCTACACCAAATAAGGATGGAAACCCTCACATAATAGAAGTGAAGAGAGGAAACGAGGCCAGGAACTATTAAGAGGCTGATGCCTGGAAGGCCTGGGCAGAATGACAGGGAAAATGGAGCAGAACAGAGGCCCTAGATGGGGACAAGGGGAAGGAAGTGGCCTCAGTGGCCAAATGGCACCTTCCATCTAGTCTTTGTGAACTACAATCATTCTGCCCTATGGTTCAATGAGTCCTGGAGAAAATGTGTTTTCTGCAGTCTGGGGAGGTGAGAGTAAAACAATTCAGCCTTAAGAAGTTGAAAGCCCAGGAAATCATAGCACATGGAGATGGGATTCACACTTAAACTTCCTGCTCTTGACTTCTGGTTTGGCCACGTGACTCACTTTGGCCAGTGGATGTGGTAAAGTGGTAGTCTGCCCATTCTCAGCCTGGGTGGTGAGATAAGAGACCTTCACATTTTCCTTTGTTCTTTGCACTCCTGCCATTGCCATGAGAAGAAGGCACCCTGGCTGGCCCCAAACCCAGGAGGATCAGAGACACTTGGAGCAGATCCAGCTCAGCCACCACAGGTCGAGCTGAAACCTCCCAAGCAACCCATGCTCATGAGTGAGGAATGGTGGCCTATGGTCGTAGGCCTCTGAGGTGTGGGGTTACTTGTTACCAAGCAAGAGTTAACTGATAGAGATTTCTACCTCACATCCCTACGAATCAAAGAACAAAGGAAATAAAACAGAATGTGAGAAACAGATTTCCAATTTTTAGAAGAAAACAGAGGACAGATTTTATGACACTAAGCAAAGAAAAACTTTTTTTAATATGACACAAAACACAGACACCATAAAAGAATTTACTGATAAATTCAATCATATTAAATGTAGAAGCTTTGATCTGACAAAAAAGGCAATGAATAAAGTTAAAAGACAAAGACAGTGCATGATATGGTTTGACTGTGTGTCCCCACCCAAATCTCATCTAGAATTGTCCTCCCATAATTCTCCTGTGTCGTGGGAGGGACCTGGTGGGAGATAATTGAAATCATGGGGTCGGTTCCCCCATACTGTTCTCCTGGTAGTGAATAAGTCTCACGAGATCTGACGGTTTTATCAGGGGGTTCCACTTTTGCATCGTCCTCATTTTTCTCTGGCCACTGCCATGTAAGAAGTGCCTTTCACCACCCTCTATTATTCTGAGGCGTCTTCAGTCATGTGGAACTGCAAGTCCAATTAAACCTCTTTTTCTTTCCAGTCTGGGGTATGTCTTTATTGGCAGTGTGAAAATGGACTAATACAGTGCACCAATAGGGAAAACATATTTGTAAGGTATTTGGCCAAAAAAGCATTGATATCCAGATCATTAAAATCAAAATTGGCCAGACGTGGTGGCTCATGCCTGTAATCCCAGCACTTTGGGAAGCTGAGATGGGTGGATCACCTGAGGTCAGCAGTTCGAGAGCAGTCTGACCAACATGGAGAAATCCTGTCTCTACTAAAAATACAAAATTAGCCGGACGTCGTGGCACTTACCTGTAATCCCATCTACTCAGGAGGCTGATGTAATCCCATCTACTCAGGAGGCTGACGCAGGAGAATCGCTTGAACCCGGGAGGCAGAAGTTGTGGTGAGCCGCGATCATGCCATTGCACTCCTACGTAGGCATCAAGTGCAAAACTCCATCTAAAAAAAAAAAAAAAAAAAAAAAAAAAAAAAAAAAAAAACACAAGTCAGCAAGGAGAAACCAAAGACCCAACAGACATATGGGCCAGGAGCTATTCACAGAGGAGGAGACCCGAAGGGCTGGGAAACACAAGGCATGCATTCAGCTGCACAGCAAAATCTAGGAACAATATCAGAAAGTGAGATAACAAATATCGATGAAGATGAGGGAAGACGGATGTGGGCACTGCTGGCGAGGGGCATAGTGAGGTCTCCAGCCCCAAGGTCATCTGGCTGTGCTTCCTAGGAAGGAAGGGCTGACAACAGACCTGTCCCAAGACCCCAAGCCTCACCAGGCTATGTGCAGGCCTTGGACCAGAACATCAGCATCACCTTGGGGTGGGGGTTGAAGGGGGCGTTGCGCATCCTCTGCTCACCAGAAATGCAGGATTCTAGATTCATTTGGAAGATATTGTTGAAGGAAAAAGCAACTTTCAGGAGAGTATGTACAGACTGATATTTGTATAAAATTGCAAAAACAGACCAAAGAGAACTATCCATTCCTCATGGACAGGCACACTAGGTATTAAACATGGATGGGAAGACACATATTGACTTCAGAATAGTGGGGAGGGAGACGGTAGCTGGACTAGAAAAGGGATATATAACTCGAGTGTCAGCGTGAACATTATGGCTGAATCCGTAGTTTTCTTCCCTTAAACTCCGAGCAAATGCATCCAAAAGCTACCACGTTTGAATTTTAACTGGGAGGTACATGAAAGTTTGATGTCATTATCCCCTACATAGTCCTGTGTGTTTGTAATGTTGAGACATATTTTTTAAACACTTGACACAGCATGAAAGGAAGCTTGCCTGCATGGTAACAATGGTTATCTTTAGGTAGCAGAATTCAAGACTGCTTCTTTTTCTTTTTTTTCGTGCTTGTATATTATCTCTATTTCCCTGTGTGAGGATTTAAGACTGTTGTGTTGAAAAGGCTAGTATTCTAACTCCATGCATCATAAGCATAAACCATGCCCTGGCTGGCAGGACGGGGTAGAGGGAGCATGTCTATTCACCTGGCCAGCCCCAGGCAACTCTGCAGAGAAAGACACAGGCACTTCCCCTCTGCAGCCAAAGAGTTAAGAAGGCTTGATGTGAAATGAATCATTCCAGGGGAGCTAAATCCCGGCCTTATCTAATTCTGTATCCTGAGGCTGACTAATTTAAACTCAAAAATAAAATAAACATCATCTTTAAATAGGGATTAAATACTCAACGGGCTCCCTAGTTGAACAAACTGAGATACATTTTATGGTATGGATTCAGGGGGCCCGGGGTGGGGCGAGGGGTGTCTGTGGGGATGCTCTCTGAGCTAAGGTGAGAAAATCGCCAGTGCTTCCGGATTCCGGAGTGCATTCACCTTTAGCTTTTTTCTGGATACCCGCAGAAAACCAAAGAGCCACACTGTGGCAGGATCTTCACACAGGAAGTGGGCTTTTGCCCTGTGTCCCTGAGGGAGAAGGGATTAGTGGAGGGAGCAGGTGAAGAGTTTGGAGGAAGTCCCTGATGTTCTTAGAAAACAGTAGGAAAGAGATTCCCTTGCCTGGGCATTGTTCGCAAATAGGAGACAAGAGCATGAACTAAAAACAGAGACTCCCGGCTCCCTCCATGTTCCCTGAGTTCAGAAGGGAATCCAGGGAGGTGAGGCAAGGAAAACATTGAGGGGCTGACATGGGCCTGGAGGGACCCACGAACCTGAGTCAGGCATGAGAGTGAGCAGCTGGTGGATTCTTCCAGGTCTGCATCACAAAGCCATGCGGACATCCCAAGAACAAGCCATGTCTGCAGAGGCCTCTACTGCATCCCTGCCTCGTGGGCACAATGTCACAGAACAGAATTACATCATGTGGGAGACCATGGGCAGTGTGGTTGTCATAATGGAGCTGGACCCAGAAAGTCCCAGACCCAGGTACAGCTATGTCTCTGCTATAGTCAATGTTTTGTGCCCCTAAAATCCGTGTGTTGAAACCTAACCCCTGATAGGTTAGGTTTGAATTAGGAGGAGGCAAAGACTTTAGGAAGTGATTTCATCATGAAAGCAAAGACCCCATGAATGGGATAAGTGGCCTTGTAAAAGGGAGCCAAGGGAGCTTGTTCTCCCCTTCCACCATGTGAGGACACAGCTAGGAGGTGCCTTCTATAAGGAACAGGCCCTCAACAGACACTACCTTGACCTTCCACTTGCCAGCATCCAGACCTATGAGACATAAATTTCTGCTGCTTATAAGCCCCCTAGGCTAAGGTATTTTGTTACGGTAGCCCAAATGGAATAAGACAGCCTCTGACCATCTTGAGCAACTCACTTATCTGCTGAACTCTCCACAGATTTAACTGTGATGAAATCCCTTCAACAGATGTATATTGAACACCTGCTGTGTATAAGGACACACTGTGTTATTGGATAGGGTATAAAGCAAGTCACAGTTCCCCAGAGGTAGGCCCTGCAATAGCTGAATAGCAAACCCAAGTTGCTGTGGCCAATGGGGGAAGGGGTGGGTGTCAGAGAAGAAGAGAACATGCTAGAGTCCATGTCTGCAGCAATATTGGAACGTCTAATGGATTGTTACCATAGTGGTGACTTCTCATCTTCTTACAAAAACTCATAGTTGTCCCTGTGTAAAGTCTTCCCAGAAGTGCAGGGCAGTTGAGAATATGCAGATCAGAAAAGAGAAGAGGACAGACAGAACACATTGTTGGCATCAGCAGCCACGGACTTCTTGCAGAAAGGAAAGCATTTCTCCTGGATCCCTCGGTAGCAGATAAACGTACTGAAATACATTTGTTGGCTATTTGATACACGGACTTTGAACATTTGCAGACCGAGAGGCTGAGAATCTTCTCCAACCAGATGGTGTGGGGCGTGGAAGTACAGAAAGGGATAAAATGAGGAGGAAAACAGAGCAATGAGAAGGGAGCTCTCAGCATAACCAACACAGAGACCTGGGTCTCTGCTACGAACAATACAAGCTAATGTATAATTATTGCAGGTCTGCAAACAGCAGGCTTTCCATATCACATGTGACAATCTCTGATGACAAACCTGTGTGACAGGTATTGTCAGAGGCAGAGAGTTGCTAAATAATCACACGCAACTGGTGGAATGCCGGAGAGTTTGGTTTTAATTGGTCATCTTCCTGTTTGCTTTCTATTTGTCCCATCTGTAGTTTCTTCTCCTTTTCTTCTTTCTCTGACTTCTTTTGAATTTGTTGAGTATTTTTATTTCATTTAATCTTGTTTTTTGGCCTTTTACTTCTAACTATTTTTGCTTCATTTGGTTTTCAGTTTTAATCATTGCTTTATGGTTTATGGTATATCATATGGTTTGGATCTGTGTCCCTACCCAAATCTCATGTGGAAATGTAATTCCCAATGCCAAACGTGGGGCCTGGAGGGATGTGATTGGATCATGGAGCCAGTTTCTCATGGTTTAACATCATCCTCGCTTGGTACCACATAGCGAGTGAGTTCTCACAAGATCTGGTTGTTTAATAGTGTGTGGCAACTCCCCCTCTCTCTCTTCCTCTTGCTCCAGTCACATAAGATGCGCCTGCTTCCCCTTTACCTTCTGTCATGATTGTAAGCTCCCTGAGGCCTCCCCAGAAGCCGAGCAGATGACAGAATCACGTTTCCTGTGCAGCCTGCAGAACTGTGAGCCAATTAAACCTCTTTTCATCATAAATTCCCCAGTCTCAGACATTTTTTTTTTTTTGAGACGTAGTCTCACTCTGTCTCCCAGGCTGCAGTGCAGTGGTGCGGTCTCAGGTCACTGCAACTTCCGCCTCCCTGGTTCAAGTGATTCTGCTGCCTCATCCTCCCAAGTAGCTTAGCTGGGACTACAGGCATATGCCACCAAGCCCACCTAATTTTTTTTTGTATTTTTAGTAGAGACAGGTTTCACCATATTGGACAGGATGGTCTCAATTGCTTGAACTCATAATCCACCCGCCTCAGCCTCCCAAAGTGCTGGGATTACAGGCGTAAGCCACCATGCCCAGCCCCAGTCTCAGACATTTCTTTTTTTTAATTTATTTATTATTATATTTAAATTATTATTATTGTACTTTAAGTTTTAGGGTACATGTGCACAATGTGCAAGTTTGTTACATATTAATACATGTGTCATGTTGGTGTGCTGCACCCATTAACTCGTCATTTAGCATTAGGTATGTTTCCTAATACTATCACTACCCCCTCCCCCCAATCCACAACTGTCCCTGGTGTGTGATGTCCCCCTTCCTGTGTCCATGTGTTCTCATTGTTCAATTCCCACCTATGAGTGAGAACAGGAGGAGTTTCGTTTTCTGTCCTTGCGGTAGTTTCCTGAGAATGATTGTTTCCAGCTTCATCCATGTCTCTATAAAGGACATGAACTCATCAATTTTTATGGCTGCATACTATTCCATGGTGTATATGTGCCACATTTTCTTAATCCAGTCTATCATTGTTGGACAGTTGTGTTGACTCCAAGTCTTTGCTATTGTGAATAGTGCCGCATAAACATATGTGTGCATGTGTCTTTATAGCAGCATGATTTATAATAATTTGGGTATATACCCAGTAATGGGATGGCTGGGTCAAATGGTATTTCTAGAAGAATCGCCACACTGACTTCCACAATGGTTGAGCTAGTTTACAGTCCCACCAACAGTGTAAAAGTGTTCCTATTTCTCTGCATCCTCTCCAGCACCTGTTGTTTCCTGACATTTTAATGGTCTCCATTCTAACTGGTGTGAGATGGTATCTCATTGTGGTTTTGATTTGCATTTCTCTGATGGCCAGTGATGATATTGTGGTTTTGATTCACATTTCTCTGATGGCCAGTGATGATGAGCATTTTTTCATGTGTTTTTTGGCTGCATAAATGTCTTATTTTGAGAAGTGTCAGACATTTCTTTATAACAGTACAAGAACAGACTAATACAGTATATGTTTTTAACTTAGCATTGGCTGCCATCAACATTATACGACTTCACATAGAGGATAAGAACCTTAAAACAGTGTCCATTCATTTCCCTCCTTTTGGGTTTTGTGTTGTTGTTTTCATGCATTTTACTTCTATAAGTGCTGTAAACTCACATTAATTTGTTATCATTTTTTGCCTTAGACTGTCAATTATCTTTTAAAAATGCTTTTTAATGTTGTATTTTTGCTCACACATTTGCCATCTCTGGTGCTCTAGATTCTTTTGTTTACATCTGGACTTCCATCTGGTTTCACTTTCCCTCTGCCTGAAGGATTTCCTTTAATATTCCTTGTAGTGAGGACTTGCTGGTAATGTATTCCTCAAGTTTTCAATGTCTGAAAGTCTTTATTGCACTATCATCTTTGAAAGATATTTTTGCTGGATGTAGAATTCTAGACTGACAATCGTTTCATCCTTAAGTATTTTATAGAAGTCACTCTTACTATCCTCTGGTATGCATTGTTTCTGTTTTTTTGTTTTTTTTTTTTGAGACAGGGTCTTGCTCTGTCACCCAGGCTGCAGTGCAGTGGCATGATTTCAGCTCACTGAAACCTTTACTTCTTTGGTTCAAGAAATCCTCTCACCCCAGCCTCCCAAGTAGCTGGGACTACAGGCATGCGCCACCACACCCAGCTAATTTTCGTATTTTATGTAGAGGCCAGGTTTTGCCATATTGTCCAGGCTGGTCTAGAACTCCTGGGCTCAAGTGATCATCCTGCCTTAGCCTCCCAAAGTGCTGGGATAACAGGCATGTGCCATTACATCTGGCCTTGCGTTGTTTCTAACCAGATGTCTGCCATCTTTTTTTTTTGAGACAGAGTCTCACTCTGTTGCCCAGGCTGGAGTGCAATGGCACCATCTCAGCTCACTGCAACCTCCGCCTCCCGGGGTCAAGCGATTCTCCCTGCCTCAGCCTCCTGAGTAGCTGGGGTTACAGATGCGTGTCACCATGCCTTGCTAATTTTTGTGTTTTTAGTAGAGACGGGGTTTTGCCATGTTGCCCATGCTGGTCTTGAACTCCTGGGCTCAAGTGATCATCCTGCCTCAGCCTCCCAAAATGCTGGGATTACAGGTGTGAGCCACCACGCTAAGCCCATTTTCATCTTTGTTCCTCTCTGTATACTGTCCTTTTCCCTTTGGTAACTTTTCAGATTTTCTCTTTGTCACTGGTTTGGGGCAATTGGATTATGATGTGCTTCAGTGTTTCATCCTTATGTCTCTTGTGCTAAGGGTTCCTTGGTTCTTAGATCTCTGGGATTACAGTTTTTCTCAAATTTAAATTTTTTCAGCCACAGTTTTTTGAAATATTTTTTCTTCTACTCCTCCCCAACTTCTTCAGGAACTCCAATTAAACATATATTAGTCCTGTTGGTGCTGATTTTCTGTTCAATTTTTTCCATTATTTTCTCCATGTTCCATTTTTGATAGTTTCTACTGCTACATCTTCAGGTTGACTAATCCTCTTTTGTATAATATCTACTCTATTTTAAGTGCCATTTAGTATATTTTTCATCTCAGACATTGTATTTTTCATCTCTAAAATTTCAAGCTGGGTCTTCCATGTCTCTACTTCCATGTTCTAGCTTCCCTTTACTTTCTTCTTGTGGAATGTTATCATTACAATAACTGTTTTAATATCATTGCTTACTAATTCCATCTTATTTGCCATTTCTGCATCTATTGATCAAGTTTTCTTCTCATTATTGAGACATTTCCTTTTTCTTCACATGCCTGGTAATTTTCAGCTGGATGGCAGACAACATGAAATATATCTTATTGTGTGTTGGATATTGTTGGGTTCCTATAATATTATTGAGCTATGTTCTAGGATGCAGTTAAATTATCTGGAAAGATTTTGGTTCTTTGAGGGTTTTCTTTGAGGTCTTGTTAATTAGGACCTTAGCAGCCTCGGCCTAGATCTAATCTTCCGCACTGCTGAGGCAATTCTTTTCTGAGTGTTCCATCCAATCGTCTGGAAAGTATAAGATTTGTCCACTGTTGCTGGTGGGAACACCAAATATGCCTGGTTCTGTGGGAGGTTCAAGCATTGTTCTTTCTGTTTCCTTCAGGTATTTTTTCCCCCAGACTTGTAGTTTACACACATACATGTGCTGATCAGTATTTAACTGAAGACTGGAGAGTTTTTGTTTTGTGACTTTGTCCTTTTCATGACCTGAATACTCTGCCCTGCAGAGTTTATCTGAGCTTCTTTGGTCTCTCCGGACTCCAGCTTCATCTACTCAACACGGGACAATCACCAGGCTCAGCCTGTGTTCTCCATCCCTGAGCTGTGGCCTAGAAATGGTCTCCACTCCCTGATTCCTTTCTGTTCACCACACCTTGGCAGCCCAGAGTCACGAGAAACTCTAGGCCATGTGGCAGAATGTGCACTACCCCACTTCACCACACTGTACTCTCTCCATCCAGTGCTGGCTGCAGCCACGCTGTCTCACAGTCCAGAATGCTAGCCAGAGACCAAGCATTCTGCAGTGCCTTGGCTGGGGCTCACAGATAAGGATGGCCAAGCAGTGCTCCCAGAAAAACAGCAGATGCCATCAATTGGTTTTACATCCGCCAGTCACTGAGAATCTCTGGACACCAGAAGTGTCCTCTGTTACCAGAGCTGAACTCTCAAGTGAAGACTCCAGAAGGCCCTGAAATGTGGGCAGGCTCCCATCATTGTCTATCAGTGGCCACAAGGACAAACACTCTTTCCATGGCTGTTGAGATGTCTAGCACACTTGGGACTCTGGAAAGCCCCTTTTCAATTTTATGCCTTAGCTGGGCTCTCCATTTACCTCAGGCCCAGCAGTGCACATTATGGGGGACACCACTGGGTGCTGGGATGAGAATGGCACTTGGCATTTGAGCTAGGATTGAGAGCCCACTGCTCTCTTCCCCCACCAGGCAGCAGCCTGTTACCATCTCTGGCTTCTGTCCCCTTACCAGTCTCCTCTGCTACAATTGCATTTCTGGCAGGCAGTGGATCAGGAAAGCACTGGCAGTTGAGAACCATGTGGAGAACCACTACTGGCCAAGCATTCCAAACCTGAGAGCAGAACAGGAGTACAGCAGTGCTGAGGTGAACTTGACAGAGAACTTTGAGACCATGAAGGAAGCCAACACTTCCAACTTACCACAACCTGCCTCTCCCATAGATTTATTGTAGACCAACTCAACCATCTCCATGTCAACAAGAAATGGTCCTCACTCTAAGCCATCACCCTTGGATTTAGATCATGGGACTGTCCTGTCTTTAGTATGGAAATGAAAAGCTTTAATTTCCACAAAAATGTAAGGTTTTGGGCTACAGCCTTATTACAACAAAGAAATATGAGCATAGTGGTCTACAGATGGAATATCTGGGGCTCTAAACAAACTGCTTCTTGAAAGTATAATCGCTGTCTTTTTGTCTGTTTCTTTAGCGTGGTAGGAAAATATCAGAAATTTCTTTGGTCATAGGGAATATAAACCATAGTTTGAACAAAAGCAGCAATAAAGCTACAAACTATTTTTTGGTGTATTTGCTTAAGTATAAGATAGCTGATTGGGGCTTTATCATGTAATGTTAGTTTGCTTAGTTTTCATTAAGTTTGTTAAACTTGAATTGTGAATAAATTTATGGCTGATTCATATTGTAATTAAACTGCACATTGACATAAACTGTACATTAAAAGTTGCTGCCGATTGTCATCCAAAATAATACTTAGGTAAAACCAAAAATACTATAAACCAATGTCAAGGAACCTACCCTAAAATAAAAATACAATTAACATGGAATTGCAAAACCAGAATGGGAGAAATATTTACCCTTAAAATCTTGTTTGGAACATTGATATAACATTAGAAAATAATTTTTCTAAATAACTACTATGTTCAACTGTGACTGTGCATCTGTGAAGACCAGGCATTTTGAATCATTGCCCTGTAGTGTGTGGCAGTACAATTTTACAGAAATACAATACAATAATTAATGAAATTCTCTAATGGGAAGATTTAAGTGAATAAGTATCTACACTATAAATATTTGTAATATTGGTGCTATTATTTCACAAAATAAAAAAGCTGTATTACAGCCTTTAAAAGCAAATAATAGCCTTACATTTCTAAATAAAGAAAAAAGATAAATTTTATGAAATATGGTTAAAAGTAATTGATAAAATAAAAATTGGGGCACAAATTATAGTTTGGACAGAGGTTGAAAAAAGTGGATGAAAATTTTAATGAGCCCTTTTTGCCTGCACTAAACTTAATCTTATAGGAGAACATTATAATATATATAGGTTTCCTGCTGGCTATCTAATTTACTTTTCACACAATGTATAAATCCTAGCCTAATGGTCTTAATATTTGAACCTAAAATAACACACAAACATACAAGAGAACAAAATAAGGAAGAAATGTATGGAGACAGTGACATTATCAAAGTGGTGGAATAGGGGGTCCCTACGTTTGTATTGACCTGCAGCAATAAAAACTAGTCAGCCATCCGTCAACAAAAATAACTTTATGAGAGATCCAGGCACAGTGGCTCATAACAGTAATCTCCTCCATTTAAGAGCCTGAGGCAGGAGGACTGCCAGGCCAGGAGTTCAAGAACAGCCTGGGCAATATAGTGAGCTTTGGGATACAGGGCCTTATGAAACCTCGCTAAAACCCAAGATCGAAAAGGGTCATTTTGAGAAGGCAGGCCCTTTGGTTAATAAGGGGTCATATTATCCAAAGCAATCTGTAAGTTAACTCAAATCCCTATCAAAATCCCTGTCCCAAATTTTATAGTAATAGAAAATGTAAGCCTACAATGTAGGCTGAATGGCCAAACCAATCATGATTAATAAGAAAAAAGCTGGGGACAACATACTCGTGACTCACACAAAACAGTTCAAAAGTCACTGTTTGTAGATAAAATGGGGACACCCTGCTAGGTACTCAGTGGAAGCCACACTCGCCCACACATCTGCTATTAGGCCCAGCATATAGCAGAACCTGCCCTAGTGCTTGCTCCACAGAACAAAGCCATGAAGACAATCCAGCCTGCCGAAAAACATGACAGAACTCACAACCACACGTGCTCCTGGCAACAAGCCCACTAAAGGTAAAACTCACTCCAGATTCGGCAGCGACCTTGTGATGCAGCTACAAGCCTTTTTACTGCAAACCCAGTAAAGATCTCATCAGTCTTGAGACCCAAAAGGTGAAGATCTTTACCTACTAAAACCAGTTTATAAAAATGAAAAGAGATGGCTGGGCACGGTGGTCCAAACCTGTAATCCCATCATTTTGGGAGGCCGAGGTCAGGCGTTCAAGACCAGCCTGGACAATATAGTGAAACACTGTCCCTAATAAAAATACAAAAATTAGCCGGGCATGGTTGTTGGCGCCTGTAATCCCAGCTACTCGGGATGCTGAGGCAGAGAATTGCTTGAACCCAGGAGGTGAAGGTTGCAGTGAGCCAAGATCGTGCCACAGCACTCCAGCCTGGGTGACAAAGCGAGACTCCATCTCAAAAACAAAACAACAACAACAAAAAAAAAAAAAAAAAGAAAAGAGTTGTTTGCTCCTTCAAATGCACAAACACCAATGCAAGTCTATATTATGCCCATTCTAACGGTTCTATTTTAACATAGAACTGGAAGTCCTACATAGAATAATTAAGTCCTACGTCAAAAAATTAAGCAAGAGAAGCTAAAAGATCCAAATTGAAAAGAAGAAATAACGTCACTGTTTGTAGATGACATATTATATATAAAAACATAAATAATACATTTAAATAGTGCATTTAATTCATCTATATATAAATAGTGCATCTAATAAATGCACTCAGTAAAGAAGCAGAATATACAATTAACATACAAATATCAGTTTTGTTTCTATATGCTAGCAACAAACCAATAAAAAAGAAAAAAAAATCTCATTTACAATAGCAACAAACTAATAGATTTCTTAGCAATAAATTTAACCAGTGTGGTGAAAGATCTTTACAATAAAAAATAAAATTTTAAAAATTTAAAAAAAATACAAATAAATGTAAACATATTATATGTTTATGGATTAGAAGAATATTGTCTAAAAGCCATATTATCCAAAGCAATCTGTATATTAATTCAACTTCCTATCAAAATTCCTGTGCCACTATTTACAGTAATAGAAAATAAATTCTGCAATGTATATAAAACTATAAGAAATATTGAAAGGCAAAAGCAATCATGAGGAATAAAACGAAATCTGGGGACATTATACTTTATTATTTAAAACTACATTTCAAGACTACAGTAAACATAACACAATGGTACGTTTATAAGAACCCACACAAAAACCAATGGAACAGAATACAGAGCCCAGAAGTAAAACTATGCATCTAAAGTTAATCTTTGACAAGGGCACTATGAATACACAATACAAAAAGTGTAGCCTTTTCAATACTTCGTGCTGGGAAAACTGGATACTCACAAGCACAATAATAAAACTTGGTCATATTTCTTACACCAGACACAAAAATTGACTTAAGACAAATTTAATACATAAATTCTTAAAAGAAAATATTTTAAAAAGCGTAGGAAAAGCCTCCATGATACTGGCCTTTGCAATTTTTTTTAAATATAACATCAAAAGTATAGCAATAATACCAGACATAAAGTTGTGGTGTATTAAACTATTGTGGACAGCAAAAAATAAGAAAACATTTAAGATGGGATAAAATATTTGCAAATCATATATGATAAAAGGATAGTATTCAAAATATAGCAGAAACTCATACAAATCAGAAGCTAAACAATAATAATTATAATACCCAACTAAAAAATAGGCAAAAGACTAAACATTATTTTTTAATATTATTATACTTTACTTTTAGGGTACATGTGCACAATGTGCAAGTTTGTTACATATGTATACATGTGCCATGTTGTTGTGCTGCACCCATTAACTCGTCATTTAGCATTAGGTATATCTCCTAATGCTATCCCTCCCCCCTGCCCCCACCCCACAACAGTCCCTGGTGTGTGATGTTCCCCTTCCTGTGTCTATGTGTTCTCATTGTTCAATTCCCATCTATGAGAGAGAACATGTGGTGTTTGGTTTTTTGTCCTTGAGATAGTTTGCTGAGAATGATGGTTTCCAGCTTCATCCATGTCCCTACAAAGGACATGAACTCATCATTTTTCATGGCTGCATAGTACTCCATGGGGTATATGTGCCACATTTTCTTAATCCAGTCTATCATTGTTGGACATTTGGGTTGGTTCCAAGTCTTTGCTATTGTGAATAGTGCCACAATAAACATATGTGTGCATCTGTCTTTATAGCAGCATGATTTACAATCCTTTGAGTATATACCCAGTAATGGGATGGCTGGGTCAAATGGTATTTCTAGTTCTAGATCCCTGTGGAAATGCCACACCGACTTCCACAATAGTTGAACTAGTTTACTGTCCTACCAACAGTGTAAAAGTGTTCCTATTTCTCCACAACCTCTCCAGCACCTGTGGTTTCCTGACTTTTTAATGATTGCCATTTTAACTGGTGTGAGATGGTATCTCATTGTGGTTTTGATTTGCATTTCTCTGATGGCCAGTGATGATGACCATTTTTTTATCTGTTTTTTGGCTGCATAAATGTCTTCTTTTGAGAAGTGTCTGTTCATATCCTTTGCCCACTTTTTGATGGGGTTGTTCGCTTTTTTCTTGTAAACTTGTTTGGGTTCATTGTAGATTGTGGATATTAACCCTTTGTCAGATGAGTAGATTGCAAAAATTTTCTCCCATTCTGTAGGTTGCCTGTTCACTCTGATGGTGGTTTCTTTTGCTGTGCAGAAGCTCTTTGGTTTAATTAGATCCCATTTGCCAATTTTGGCCTCTGTTGCCATTGCTTTTGGTGTTTTATACATGAGTTCCTTGCCCATGCCTATGTCCTGAATGGTATTGGCTAGCTTTTCTTCTAGTGTTATTATGGTTTTAGGTATAACATGTAAGTCTTTAATCCATCTTGAATTAATTTTTGCATAAGGTGTAAAGATGTGATCCAGTTTCAGCTTTCTACATATGTCTAGCTAGTTTTCCCAGCACCATTTATTAAATAGGGAATCCTTTCCCCATTGCTTGTTTTTCTCAGGTTTATCAAAGATCAGATAGTTGTAGAACTGTGGCACAATTTCTGAGGGCTATATTCTGTTCCATTGGTCTATATCTCTGTTTTGGTGCCAGTACCATGCTGTTTTGGTGGCTGTAGCCTTGTAGTATAGTTTGAAGTCAGGTAGCGTGATGCCTGTAGCTTTGTTCTTTTGGCTTAGGATTGACTTGGTGATGTGGGCTCATTTTTGGTTACATATGAACTTTAAAGTAGTTTTTTTCAATTCTGTGAAGAAAGTCATTGTTAGCTTGATGGGGATGGCATTGAATCTACAAATTACCTTGGGCAGTATGGCAATTTTCACAATATTTATTCTTCCTACCCATGAGCATGGAATGTTCTTCCATTTGTTTGGATACTATTTTATTTCATTGAGCAGTGGTTTTTAGTTCTCCTTGAAGAGGTCCTTCCCATCTCTTGTAAGTTGGATTCCTAGGTATTTTATTCTCTTTGAAGCAATTGTGAATGGGAGTTCACTCATGATTTGGTTCTCTGTCTATTATTGGTGTATAAGAATGCTTGTGATTTTTGCACATCGATTTTTTATCCTGAGACTTTGCTGAAGTTTCTTATCAGCTTAAGGAGGTTTTGGGCTGAGATGATGGGGTTTTCTGGATATAGAGTCGTGTCATCACAAACAGGGACAGTGTGACTTCCTCTTTTCCTAATTGAATGCTCTTTATTCCCTTCTTCTGCCTAATTGCCCTGGCCAGAACTTCCAACACTATGTTGAATAGTAGTGGTGAGAGAGGGCATCCCTGTCTTGTGTCAGTTTTCAAAGGGAATGCTTCCAGTTTTTGTCCACTCAGTATGACATTGGCTGTAGGTTTGTCATAGATAACTCTTATTATTTTGAGATACGTCCCATCAATACCTAATTTATTAAGAGTTTTTAGCATGAAATGTTGAATTTTGTCAAAGGTCTTTTCTGCATCTATTGAGTTAATCATGTGGTTTTTGTCTTTCATTCTGTTTACATGCTAGATTACGTTTATTGATTTTCGTATGTTGAACCAGCCTTGTATCCCCAAGGATGAAGCCCACTTGACCATGGTGGGTAAGGTTTTTGATGTGCTGCTGGATTCGGTTTGCCAGTATTTTATTGAGAATTTTTGCATCAATGTTAATCAAGGATATTGGTCTAAAATTCTCTTTTTTGGTTGTGTCTCTGTCCGGCTTTGGTATCAGGATGATGCTGGCCTCATAAAATGAGTTAGGGAGGATTTCCTCTTTTTCTATTGATTGGAATAGTTTCAGAAGGAATGGTACCAGCTCCTCCTTGTACCTCTGGTAGAATTCGGCTGTGAATCCATCTGGTGCTGGACTTTTTTTGGTTGGTAAGCTATTAATTGTTGCCTCAACTTCAGAACCTGTTATTGGTCTGTTCAGAGATTCAACTTCTTCCTGTTTTAGTCTTGGGACGGTGTATGTGTCAATGAATTTATCCATTTCTTCTACATTTTCTAGTTTATCTATATAGAGGTGTTTATAGTATTCTCTGATGGTACTTTGTATTTCTGTGGGATCCGTGGTGATATCCCCTTTGTCATTTTTTTTTTTTTTGCGTCTATTTTATTCTTCTGTCTTTTCTTCTTTATTAGTCTTGTTAGTGGTCTATCAATTTTGTTGATCTTTTCACAAAACCAGCTCCTGGATTCATTGATTTTTTGAAGGGTTTTTTTGTGTCTCTATTTCCTTCAGTTCTGCTCTGATTTTAGTTATTTCTTGCCTTCTAACGGCTTCTGAATGTGCTTGCTCTTGCTTCTCTTGTTCTTTTAATTGGGATGTTAGGGTGTCAATTTTGGATCTTTCCTGCTTTCTCTTGTGGGCATTTAATGCTATAAATTTCCCTCTACACACTGCTTTGAATGTGTCCCAGAGATTCCGGTATGTTGTGTCTTTGTTCTCGTTGGTTTCAAAGAACATCTTTATTTCTGCCTTCATTTCGTTATGTACCCAGTAGTCATTCAGGATCAGGTTGTTCAGCTTCCATGTAGTTGAGCGGTTTTGAGTGAGATTCTTAATCCTGAGTTCTAGTTTGATTGCACTGTGGTCTGAGAGACAGTTTGTTATGATTTCTGTTCTTTTACATTTGCTGAGGAGTGCTTTACTTCCAAGTATGTGGTCAATTTTGGAATATGTGTGGTGTGGTGCTGGAAATAATGTATATTCTATTGATTTGGGGTGGCGAGTTCTGTAGTTGCCTATTAGGTCCGCTTGGTGCAGAGCTGGGTTTAATTCCTGGGTATCATTGTTAACTTTCTGTCTCGTTGATCTGTCTAATGTTGACAATGAGGTGTTAAACTCTCCCATTATTTCTGTGTGAGAGTGTAAGTCTCTTTGTAGGTCACTAAGGACTTGCTTTTTGAATCTGGATTCTCCTGTATTGGGTTCATATACATTTAGGACAGTTATCTCTTCTTGTTGAATTCATCCCTTTACCATTATGTAATGGCCTTCTTTGTCCTTTTGATCTTTGTTGGTTTAAAGTCTGTTTTATCAGAGACTAGGATTGCAACCCCTTCCTTTTTTTTTCCATTTGTTTGGTAGATCTTCCTCCATCCCTTTATTTTGAGCCTATGTGTGTCTCTGCACGTGAGATGGGTTTCCTGAATACAGCACACTGATGGGTCTTCACTCTTTTCCAATTTGCCAGTCTGTGCCATTTAATTCGAGCATTTAGCCCATTTACATTTAAGGTTAGTATTTTTAAGTGTGAATTTGACCCTATCATTATGATGTTAGCTGGTTATTTTGCTCGTTATTTGATGCAGTTTCTTCCTAGCCTTGATGGTCTTTACAATTTGGCAAGTTTTTGCAGTGACTGTTACTGGTTGTTCCTTTCCATGTTTAGTGCTTCCTTCAGGAACTCCTTTAGGGCATTTCTGGTGGTGACAAAATCTCTCAGCATTTGTTTATCTGTAAAGGATTTTATTTCTCCTTCACTTATGAAGCTTAGTTTGGCTGGATGACATTCTGGGTCCAAATTATTTTCTTTAAGAATGTTGAATATTGGCCTCCACTCTCTTCTTTCTTGTAGAGTTTCTGCTAAGAGATCTGCTGTTAGTCTGATGGGCTTCCCTTTGTGTGTAACCTGACCTTTATCCCTGGCTGCCCTTAACATTTTTTCCTTCATTTCAACTTTGGTAAATGTGACAATGTTGTGTCTTAGAGTTGCTCTTCTCGAGGAGTATCTTTGTGGTGTTCTCTGTATTTCCTGAATTTGAATGTTGGCCTGCCTTGCTTGATTTGGGAATTTCTCCTTGACAACATCGTGCTCATTGTTTTGCAACTTGGTTCAATTCTCCCCGTCACTTTCAGGTCCACCAATTAGACGTAGATTTGGTCTTTACACATAGTCCCGTATTTCTTGGAGGCTTTATTCGTTTCTTTTTATTCTTTTTTCTCTGAACTTCTCTTCACACTTCATTCCATTCATTTCATCTTCCATCGCTGATACCATTTCTTCCAGTTGATCGCGTTGGTTATTGAGGCTTGTTTATTCATCATGTAGTTCTGGTGTCATGGTTTTCAGCTCCATCAGGTCCTTTAAGGACTTCTCTGCATTGATTATTCTAGTTATCCATTTGCCTAATTATTTTCAAGATTTTTAACTTCTTTGCCATTGGTTTGAACTTCCTCCTTTAGCTTGGAGTAGTTTGATCTTCTGAAGTCTTCCTCTTTCAACTCATCAAAGTCATTCTCTGTCTAGCTTTGTTCCATTGCTGGTGAAGAGCTGCGTTCCTTTGGAGGAGGAGAGGTGCTATGATGTTTAGAGTTTCCGGTTTTTCTGCTCCGTTTCTTCCCATCTTTGTGGTTTTATCTACCTTTCGTCTTTGATGATGGTGATGTACAGATGGGTTTTTGGGGTGGATGTCCTTTCTGTTTGTTAGTTTTCCTTCTAACAGTCAGGACCCTCAGCTGCAGGTCTGTTGGGGTTTGCTAGACGTCCACTCCAGATCCTGTTTGCCTGGGTATCAGCAGCGGTGTTTGCAGAACAGTGGATATTGTTTAACCAAAAATTCTACTGCCTGATCGTTCCTCTGGAAGTTTTGTCTCAGAGGAGTACCCAGCCTTGTGAGGTGTCAGTCCAACCCTACTGTGGGGTGCCTCCTAGTTAGGCTACTTGGGGTTCAGGGACCCACTTGAGGAGGCAGTCTTCCCATTCTCAGATCTCCAGCTGCATGCTGGGAGAACCACTACTCTCTTCAAAGCTGTGGGACAGGGACATTTATATCTGTAGAGGTTATTGCTGTCTTTTGTTTGTCTGTGCCCTGTCTCCAGAGGGGGAGCCTACAGAGGCAGGCAGAATTCCTTGAGCTGTGATGGGCTCCACCGAGTTCGAGCTTCCCAGCCACTTTGTTTATGTACTGAAGCCTGAGCAATGGCAGGCGCACCTCCCCCAGCCTCACTGCCACCTTGCAGTTTGATCTCAGACTGCTGTGCTAGCAATGAGTGAGGTTCCATGGGCATAAGTACCTCTGAGCCAGGTGCAGGATATAATCTCCTGGTGTGCTGTTTGTGAAGGCCATTGGAAAAGTGCAGTATTAGGCTGGGAGTGACCCGATTTTCCAGGTGCCATCTGTCACCCCTTTCTTTGACTAGGAAAGGGAATTCCCTGACCCCTTGCAGTTCACCAGTGAGGCGATGCCTCACCCTGCTTTGGCTTATGTGTGGTGCGCTGTACCTACTGTCTGGTACCCACTGACAGGCACTCCCCAGTGAGATGAGCCTGGTACCTTAGTTGGAAATGCATAAATCACCCATCTTCGTCACTCAAGCTGAGATTTGTAGACTGGAGCTATTCCTATTCGGCCATCTTGGCTCCAACGACCAACACTAAATATTTTTTACAAACATATTCAAATATCCAACAGGTGTGTAGAAAGATGCTAAACATTACCATTCATGAGAAAATTGCAAATGAAAAGATACCACTTTACAGCAGTTGGAATGGCTAATATAAAAAAAGAGATATGACAACTGTTAACAAAGATGTGACAAAATATTTCTGTACAGTCTTAATGAGTTGTAAACTGGAAGAGTCATTATGAAAATTAGTATGCAGGTTATTTTTAAAAAATTGAACTATCGTACAGTCCCGAAATTCCACTTCTGTCTATAAACAAAATAAAATCAGCATCTCAAAAATAATCTGCACCCCTGTATTCAATGCAGCATTATTCACAACTGTCAAGAGTACTTTTTTAAAAACATGACTTATATGTAGATGCTGAATGGATAAGGAAAATGTGGTAAAATAGACAACTGAATATTATTCACCCATAAAAAAGAATGAAATTCTGCTATTTCAACAACATGAATAGACCTGGGTACATTATGCTATGCAAAATAAGCTGGTCACAGAAAAACAAACACTGTGTTTTCTCACTTAAATTGAGAATTTAAAAAGACTAAACACACAGAAGCAGAGAGTACAATGGTAATGACCAAGCCTGGAGGTAGAAAAAATGATAAGGTGTTCAAAGAGTACAAACTTTCAGTTATAAGATAAATAAGTTTTGGGGGTCTAATGTATAGCTTTAAAATGTAGTTAATAACAGTGTTTTGTATGCTTAAAATTTGCTACAACAATAGGAGACCTCAAGTGCTCTCACTACAAAATCATAACCCTGTGAGGTGATATAAATGTTCATCAACTTAATTGTATTAAACATTTTACAATATATATCTATGAAATTATTATAATGTAGACATGCATAATTATCCAATTTTTATTGGTCAAAAAATTAATGTTATGTACACATGCATATATTCACATAATTGTGTATATACACATATATAAAACATATAGATATATATCAATTACATATGTTGTTATATATATACTTGTGTGTGTATATATATATATATATATACACACATACATATCAATGACAAAATCCTAGTAAGCTTCAAACTAAACAAGAGAAAATTATAAAATGATAAATATTAAAAAATCAGGAAACAAATGGGTATTTAATACATGCTCAGCAATATTCTAAGTTACTCAATGGCAAAGTACATGTTTTAAATGTAGAAAGTAGATACATTAAACCATACTACAGTTTAGGAATTATGGCACAGAATGTTTACAGCTTTAGCGTCAATACATACCAAAAACTTAAAATTTTGAAGTAAAATAACGTTAGGTTTTATTATATGGGGCAGATGCTTAGTGTTCTGATAAAATTATTGAGTAGGAATTTCTGTAGAATCACATTTGAAACCTTCACAGGATATGAAATTATAAAGCAGAAAACATACGACATCTGGATGTGGTGTTTCTGCGATTTCTAAACCAAATCCCAATATCTCCACTACTCACACATTTTAGACAAGACTCAAAATGGAAATTAGAAAATGTTTAACTAGAGTTCCTTAAAAATCACAGACAGTCCCATGTCCTCAAAAGCAATAAAAGAGCAAGCAGCCAGTTCCTCCAGTCCCTTGCAAGCCATGCAAAGGGTTTGATTTTCTTTGTAACTTAGATGAATGATCGTTGAAGGGGAAGTCCAGTCCTAGAAAACTGAAGAGCATGGGGCAGAAGATGTTGGTCTCTAATAAAAGCAAAAGAAAGAAACCAGGGCTTCTCAGAAAAGATTTCCATTGGAGTATAGCTTCGCAAACCACACTTTAAGATCTGGCTTTCTCTTTGACCTTTGGAAATCTCATCTGTGTCATCTGCCTTATTCACTCCCACCTCTTTGGATGTTCGGCTACTATCTCCTGTCTCCTCACACTCTGGGGCTTTTTCTTTTTCTCAATGTAGGTGATCAGGTTTAGCTTAGAGAATAGCCAAGGAGTCTGTATTAGAAAAAGTAGCATGACTTATGCTGTGATTTTCCAATTACTACTTAGTACTGTGTTCAGTGGAAAAAAAAAAGAACATTATAAAAGAGTCTAAAAATGTAATAACAAATACTATTTCCTCACAGAAACGTTATGATATTTAAAAACTTTTCTAAATTTGTGGGTCCTTAGCTTCACGACCCATTGCTGCTGAATCAAAACTTGGTGGTGGTTGGCTGGGCATGGTGACTCACACCGCTGATCCCAGCAATTTGAGAGGCCAAGGCAGGCATATCACTTAAGCCCGGGAGTTTGAGACAAGCCTGGGCAACATGGCGAGACCTAGTCTACGGGTTGAGGGTGGTGAGGAGGGGGAAAGGTGATGGTAATGGGAGGTGGTAATGCGATTATAAGGTGTGGGCAATCATATTTTGTACCTCTAAGTTTGTGGAGTTACCACTAATCTAAAATTAAGGATACATATCTGCTGAAGAAAGAAAAACATTTATGTCGAGATGAAACCTTCTCGTGGGGGTCCGCAGCTGCAATACCGCCAGGCGGCAGCATCCCACCTCTTCTGCCTGGTTGCAGCCCCACCAGAAGCCTAGCTCCAGCTGGGGCGCTGTGGCAGGTACTAGACCCCAAAGGGGCAGGCTAGGGTTACCTGCCCTCCAGGGTGTCTTCCCACTCCCCGGACCCCAGGCAATTCAATTCATTTATCAAGTGCCACTGTAAATGTCCAAGCTGGGGCAGCAGGTCCCATAGTTGCCAGCCAAGACCTCCGCTCCAGAACACGTGGGCTGCTTTCCCCAGGGGAAGGACGTTGTTTTTGCCAGCCACGAATAAATCCATCTCTGTGCACCCTGTTTCCCATTGCCACTGACTTCGTGTAAACTCAAGTCCTGAGGACACAAGAGAGACCCAGGCCTGGCCCCGTGGACACGCCTGGTACCATGGCTTCCACCTGATGGACTGGTGCACTCTACAAATCTCAGGGACGTCCACACCTAGGAGACAGAAAGACCCTATGAAACACACCCCCAAAGCAACCAATCAATCCAAGAAAAAAAAACAAAACAAAACACGTCTCAGGGCTCCGTTGGTTTTCCCACTTGGGCGGTCGTGACCACCTGTTCTAGCCTGGCCCAAGCACCCTCCACCTCACCCTGGCCTGCTCAAAGTTGCCCTGTCTACCTGAGCAGAGCCTCCTTCTCCAAGGTTCTGTCTCTCTTGCTCTACAACTCCCTCGCCTTCTCCCTTTCTCTATTTCCCCCTCCACCTCTCGCTCTTCTGTCACCTTCTGTCTCTCTCCTCCTCCACCTTTCTCTCTCTCCCTACATTTCTATCTCTCCATCCCAGTCTCCCCAGCTGTCTTTCAAGCTGTGTCTGTGTCTTTGCCTGTATGTCCTTGTGTGTGTGTCCGTGTGTGTGCTTGTGTGCCTGTGTGCCTGCACCAGTGTGTATCTGTGTGTGTGTCGGGGTGGGTTTGCTCGTGGTGTTGGTGTGGTGTGTCTGGATGTCCGTCAGCCCCTCTTTCCCGGGATCAGGCTGCCGGGGCTCTAGTGCCAGCGTGGGTCAAATCAGGGCCTTCCTTTCCCGTTGGCCATGGGCGGTTACTCGTCGGGACAAGCGACGATTGTGTGGGCATTGTGAGAAAAAGGGCTGGGCAGGCTGTTTGCCCCTCGGCAGCCCTGGCGTCTCTGGGTGTGTGGGGCAAGAGGGGGCCTTGTAGGAGGGGCAGCGAGGGATCCAAAACAATTTTTCTGCGGTAAGGCAGAGGACTGGAGGGGATCCCAGAACTGTGGGCCCCGGGCCCTGACGTCTCCGAGCACACACTGTCCTGAGCCGGCGCAATGTGTTGGAAGCTCGGGAGCTCATGAGCTGGGCGAAGGCCTGGAGCGTCAGCGAAAGGGTGGCCTCCTGGTGGGCCTGGAGCCAGGGCAGGGGACTGAGGCATCACAGCCTGATGATGCATTCCTGTTTCCTGCAACATGGGGAGTCTCCAAAATGGCCTGTTTGGAAACTGCAAAGGAGAGTGAAGACAAAATGCCGCTTTTCCACTCTTCGCTGGAGGTTTCTGTGTCCCCACAGAGCTCGGGAAACAAACAGTCCACATGGTCACGCTTTCAGGGGCCAGAGACCAGTGATCAACAGGCCACCTTGCAGAGGGCAAAGGAACGTGGAATCCAGAATCATGGTTCACTCGGCTTGAGTGTGACTCCTTTGTGGATGGGAGTATCTGCCTCGTGCTCTGTTGCAGGCTTAGCGTGGGGATAGGCCATCTGTGAACCATGTGGATGAAAAACAGACAACCATTCGAGTCTCGGCTCTGCTCTTTGGGGAATTCGCTCATTCCTTGGGAGGTAGAATTCGTCTGAATCGCTCCCAGATGAAGTAACCCAGGCTGACAATCCCGAGGGCCGGTGAGGGCACCGTCGGCCTACACGGCCTTTGGCCGAGCACTCAGCCTGCACTGGGCACCCAACATTTTCCTAGAGTTCGAGGTCCTGCTGGTCCTGGAGGCAGAAGACAGCTTTTCTCTTTGCCTTCCCTTCTCTGTTTCTTGCTCCTTTTCTCCCTCTGTTCATCCTTCCCTCTATTCTTCCTTCTCTCCCTGTCTCCCTCCCTCTGTTCTTCTCTCCTTCCCACTCTCCCTCCATCCATACCTCCATTTCTCCCTCCTTCCCTCCCTCCATTCGTCTCTTTTTCTTTCCCTCCCTCCCTCCATCCCTTCCAAGTTCCCTCCGTTCATCCGTCCTTTCCTCCCTCTTTCACTCCTTCTCACTTTGTCTCCGTTCCTTTCCCCATCTCTGCCTGGCTTCCCTCCCGCCTAGAAAGAGCAGAACCACAGTTTGTGAGAGATCTCGGGGTCTAAATTTAGTTGCCAGGCAATCCACGTGATGCCAGGGAGTATGGCAGGGCACGGGTGCCTGAGTGATGGTGGAGCGGGGGGGCAGTGGAGTTGAGCCACAGAAAAGAGAGCAGGCCTGGCCACTGCCCCGGCCGGTGTTTCCCGGGGTGGAGGTCTCCGCCTACACCACTGAAGAATGCGGGGGCGGGGGGGTACAAGGCGTAGGGGGGCTGGGGAAAGGATGAGAGCCCTGCCTGGGCTGGTCCCAAACCCTAGCTGGCTGCCCACGGACCTGCGCATGGGCAGTAGACGGCCCATCTCTGAGTACCTGTGCTGGCTCTGAAATCCCTGAGATGCTCAGAAAAGAATGACAGCCCTCCTTTCTGTGGAGTCTCTTGCCGGACCTGGACTCAGGAATCCTAGACAGGTCAGCTGGAAGGGAAGACACAGGTCTCCATACTGAGCCAGAGGTTCACCGCGAATGAAGGGCCACCCCCCTGTCCCTATCCTTTCCCAACCCGGCGTCCTAAAGCTCCTCCAACTGAGCCCAGTGTTCTTCCTGGCTGAGGAGTGGTTCCAGAAAAGTGGGCTCTTCCACGTCCTTAAACTCCCCCAGTGCCTCCATTGCTAGGAAAGGATGTGGCTTTTGTTGAAATTCTGGGGTCGACAGGAGTTCATATAGCCGGGTGGATACGAGTGCAGATGAACGCTCCAGCTCCAGGAGCGGTTGGGAGGGTGTCTGGATGGCTTACATCTGCGTCTGACACGCAGAGGCCTCCATGGGCGTGAGCTGCGGAGGTAGATGTGCCTCAGCTTAGCGTCCCCACGTGCCCTGGTGACTTGGAGACCCTGGCCCCAGCCCCAATACGGACTCATGTGGGACATGTGCGGTGCAAGCACACCTTGCTCCTGTGACTCAGCCTGAGAGGCTCAAGTTGTCCCACTAAGCAGGTACCCAGAAGGCCGCCTTGCTGTGGGTCCTGGTCCCCCTGCCATCTGTTTGACTCAGCATGAGCGGCCCAAGCTGTCCCATTGAGCACACACCCAGAAGGCCACCATAGTGTGGATCATGGACCCCTGCCATCTCTTTGGGTGCTGAGGTCACCCAGGTGTCTGAGGGTTGGTCAGCGCCACTTCCGAAGGAGCCAGGACAGCAAACCCAAAATCCCCGTGTTCCACGGCAGGTTGGGAGATTCTTTCTGCCTGAGAAGCCTCTCTGAGCTATAGCAGAGGGGTGACAATTGCTGCCTGGCTAACGAAAGCCCCCTGTAACCCACGCCCTGGTGGGGGTGAAGGCGACCAAGGAGGGAGGGTGGCACCCTTGTGGGCCGCATTGCACAGGCCGTCTGTGTGCGTGGGTTCCCTGCCACCCTGGCCTGGATGCCTGAACCTTCGATTCTGACATGAAATCTGAATCCTGGACTCTAAAAGGCAGGTCTCTCTGGCCAGTTCAGGTAAGGGTTCCACTCAAAGCACACTGGCAGGGCATCTTTTTCGTTCAGGTTACAAACGAGTCCCTTTGCCGTCCTCATCCTCAGGCTTCCGCAGGGAAGGGGCTGTCAGAAGGTGTCGGGAGAGACATCATGGGGGCACCTGGCCAGAATTTCACAGAGAGACAAGGGCAGAGAGTGGCTGGCAGCTCCCGTGCACCTCTGTTGGCCTTTGTGCTTCATGCAGGTCCAGTCAGGAGTCCGACCCCGCCAGTGGCACGTATAAAGACCCACCAGCTTCACCCCTTCACGAGTATGCATGAGTACCCAAGGGCCATGGATAACCCGCCCTCTGAAGCCAGAGACCACAAACACAGGGCCATGTGTGGTAGGTGAAGGTGGGGCCAGATCGGCCAGGAAGGGGGGGCTTCCGGGGCTGTCTCTCTGAGTTCTCCAGAATTCTACGGAAACTGGAAGTTTCTCTCTGGGCTCACACACGATTTCAGGGAGAAACCACCTTCGAAGGGTGGAGTGTAGAACTGAACATCCATGATAGTCTTGAGTTTTCCATGCCCTCTCCGTGAAGGCGGCAATGCCTGTGGGTGTCGCTGTTGCCGTGATAGTCTCACACACGCAGGTGTGTGGATCGCATTCATTTTCTTTTTTTTAATTTTATTTTTTTATTTCTGCCTCTTAAAGTCAATAATAAAGTCACAAGTGTAAAATGAATGCATTTAAAAACATAAAAATACATTTCAGTGACAAGAAGTATGCAATGATCATGAAAATCTACTGTACACTTTGCCAAAGTCAAAGAATGAAAGACATTACGGAAAACCCAATCTTCAAATATATCCTTAACAAAAACTCTCTCCTGCATAGTAAAAGCATCATCTAAACAGCAGTTCCAACATAGAAAAAAAAAAAAAAACTGCAGCGTAGATGGGACAGACAACTTTCCCCAGGTTTTCCAGTTAAAAACATGTGGTCACCAGAAATTCAAGGTAACTTCAAAAGCCACATTTAATTCATAATAAAATGAACATTTCTGACAGATGACAACAGTATGATACTGATTTTTTTCTTTCCTAGATATAAATCATATGGGGCATTTCTTAGCAGTTTAGTAATCATCTAAGAATAACTGTAGAAATAACCCCAATTCCACCATCCTAGCCACTGATATAAAAAAAATAACCTTCAATTGATACTGCCTTTCACATAACTAAAATATCCTCACTTACTTGGAACAATTTCATGCTTACACATGATCACAAACACTTGTTTTCAGATGTTGTGGAATTATTGGGGCTGAGATTTTTGAAACAATATCTTAATCTTAGCAGAGAGATAATAATCCTTTCACTATACTTTGATTGGGCTTCCTTAACCAAATCTGAGCAACTACTGTAATAATAATCCTGGTGGTAATCCATGATACTCTCAAATTTTTCCCTTTAAGAAATACATAATCCATGTAACTCTAGCAAATATGTTACATTGCACACTTTCTTAATAAAGAATGGCTGTTTCCAGGCCTTATTAGGAAAACAAACAAGCAAACAATGGCAATTACTACCTGTTTTTTATCACTGATAAGCTACAATAAAGATCAAATATGGACAGTTTAATTGTGTGATATTAAGTAAAAAATGAAAACCATTATAGTTTTACCAAAAGAAACATAAAAAAATATGGGAAGAAGTCAAATGAGCATAGCATGAGTCCCAAAGATTACACTATGATTCTGAACAGGATTTTCCAAACAAAAGGTATCTAGATACAATTTCTGTGAATATTTCTTGTACTAGAAAGATCCAAAGCAAGTGTAGGCTCAGCCCTACCTTGTCAAGGATAAATATTCAGGTAAACTAGAAGTTCCATCTAGTAAAGTGCATCCACTGACCAGGTCTACCATGGCCCTGCTACTTACAGACATCTAAGAAAGTGGCCTCACTCATGCACATTCACTTGTTCTGTGGCCTATCAAGGGTCACACATAACGATGATTTTGCTTTTTTAAAAAAAAGCAAATACTTTATACAGTGAACTATAGAAAAAACAATTCTAAATATAATTTAAAAATTCTAGAGAGTGGGCACAGCCAAGATAGCCGAATAGGAACAGCTGAAGTCTACAGCTCCCAGCGTGACTGAGGCAGAAGATGGGTGATTTCTGAATTTCCAGCTGAGGTACTGGGTTCATCTCACTAGGGAGTGCCAGACAGTGGGTGCAGGAGAGTGAGTGCAGCGCACCGTGTGCAAGCCGAAGCAGGGCTAGGCATTGCCTCACTCAGAAAGTGCAAGGGGTCAGGGAGTTCCCTTTCCTAGTCAAAGAAAGGAGTGACAGATGGACCTGGAAAATCGGGTCACTCCCACCCTAATACTGCACTTTTCTGACGGGCTTAAAAAACGGCACACCAGGAGATTATATCCCGCACCTGGCTCGGAGTGTCCTACACCCACGGAGTCTCACTGATTGCTAGCACCGCAGTCTGAGATCAAACTGCAAGGTGGCAGCGAGGCTGGGGAAGGGGCGCTGCCTTTGTCCAGGCTTGCGTAGGTAAACAAAGCAGCCGGGATCTTCGAACTGGGTGGAGCCCACCACAACTCAAGGAGGCCTGCTGCCTCTATAAGCTCCACCTATGGGGGCAGGGCACAGACAAACAAAAAGACAGCAGTAACCTCTGCAGACTTAAATGACCCTGTCTGACAGCTTTGAAGAGAGCAATGGTTCTCCCAGCCCGCAGCTGGAGATCTGAGATCAGGCAGACTGCCTCCTTAAGTGGGTTCCTGATCCATGAACTCCAAGCAGCCTAAGTGGGAGGCACCTCCCAAGAGGGGCAGACTGATACCTCACACGGCCGAGTACTCCTCTGAGTCAAAACTTCCAGAGGAATGATCAGACAGCAGCATTTGTGGTTCATGGAAATCTGCTGTTCTGCAGCCACCGCTGCTGTTACAAAGGCAAACAGCGTCTGGAGTGGACCTCTAGCAAACTCCAACACACCTGCAGCTGATGATACTGTCTGTTAGAAGGAAACTAACAAACAGAGAGGACATCCACACCAAAAACCCATCTGTACATCACCATCATCAAAGACAAAAAGGAGATAAAACCACAAAGATGGGGAAAAAACAGAGCAGAAAAACTGGAAACTCTAAAAAGCAGAGTGCCTCTCCTCCTCCAAAGGAATGCAGTTCCTCATCAACAAAGGAGCAAAGCTGGAGGGAGAATGGTTTTGACGAGTTGAGAGAAGTCTTCAGATGATCAAACTACTACGAGCTACAGGAAGAAATTCAAACCAAAGGCAAAGAAGTTAAAAAACTTTGAAAAAAAATTAGACGAATGTATAACTAGAATAAACAATAAAGAGAAGTGCTTAAAGGAGCTGATGGAGCTGAAATCCAAGGCTTGAGAACTACGTGAAGAGTGCAGAAGTCCCAGGAGCCAATGCAATCAACTGGAAGAAAGGGTATCAGTGATGGAAGATGAAATTAATGAAATGAAGCGAGAAAGGAAGTTTAGAGAAAAAAGAATAAAAAGAAACGAACAAACCCTCCAAGAAATATGGGACTATGTGGAAAGACCAAATCTACGTCTGATTGGTGTACCTGAAAGTGACGGGGAGAATGGAACCAAGTTGCAAAACACTCTGCAGGATATTATCCAAGAGAACTTCCCCAATCTAGCAAGGCAGGCCAACATTCAGATTCAGGAAATACAGAGAACACCACAAAGATACTCCTCGAGAAGAGCAATTCCAAGACACATAATTGTCAGATTCACCAAAGTTGAAATGAAGGAAAAAATGTTAAGGGCAGCCAGAGAGAAAGGTCGGGTTATGCACAAAGGGTAGTCCATCAGACTAACAGTGGATCTCTCAGCAGAAACTCTACAAGCCAGAAGAGAGTGGGGGCCAATATTCAACATTCTTAAGGAAAAGAATTTGGACCCAGAATGTCATATCCAGCCAAACTAAGCTTCATAAGTGAAGGAGAAATAAAATACTTTACAGACAAGTAAATGCTGAGAGATTTTGTCACCACCAGACCTTCCCTAAAAGAGATCTTGAAGGAAGCACTAAACATGGAAAGGAACAACTGGTACCAGCAACTGCAAAATCATGCCAAATTGTAAAGACCATCGAGGCTAGGAAGACACTGCATCAACTAACGAGCAAAATAACCAGCTAACATCATAATGACAGGATCAAATTCACACATAACAATATTAAATTTTAATGTAAACGGACTAAATTCTCCAATTAAAAGACACAGACTGGCAAACTGGATAAAGAGTGAAGACCCATCAGTATGCTGTATTCAGGAAACCCATCTCACGTGCAGAGACACACATAAGCTCAAAATAAAAGGATGGAGGAAGATCTACCAAGCAAATGGAAAACAAGAAAAGGCAGGGGTTGCAATCCTAGTCTCTGATAAAACAGACTTTAAACCAAAAAAGATCAAAAGAAACAAAGAAGGCCATTACCTAATGGTAAAGGGATCAATTCAACAAGAAGAGCTAACTATCCTAAATATATATGCACCCAATACAGGAGCATCCAGATTCATAAAGCAAGTCCTGAGTGACCTACAAAGAGACTTAGACTCCCACACAATAATAATGGGAGACTTTAACACCCCACTGTCAACATTAGACAGATCAACGAGACAGAAAGTTAACAAGGATACCCAGGAATTGAACTCAGCTCTGCACCAAGTGGACCTAATAGACATGTACAGAAGTCTCCACTCCAAATCAACAGAATATACATTTTTTTCAACACCAAACATACTCGAAAATTGACCACATAGTTGGAAGTAAAGCTCTCCTCAGCAAATGTAAAAGAACAGAAATCGTAACAAACTGTCTCTCAGACCACAGTGCAATCAAACTAGAACTCAGGATGAAGAAACTCACTCAAAACTGCTCAACTACATGGAAGCTGAACAACCTGATCCTGAATGACTACTGGGTACATAACGAAATGAAGGCAGAAATAAAGATGTTCTATGAAACCAATGACAACAAAGGCACAACATACCAGAATCTCTGGAACACATTTAAAGCAGTGTAGAGGGAAATTTATAGCACTAAATGCCCACTGGAGGAAGCAGAAAAGATCCAAAATTGACACCCTAACATCAGAATTAAAAGAGCTAGTAAAGCAAGAGCAAACACATTCAAAAGTTAGCAGAAGTCAAGAAATAACTAAAATCAGAGCCGAACTGAAGGAAATAGAGACACAAAAAACCCTTCAAAAAATTAATGAATCCAGGAGCTGGTTTTTTGAAAGGACCAACAAAATTGATAGACCACTAGCAAGACTAATAAAGAAAAAAAGAGAGAAGAATCAAATAGATGCAATAAAAAATGATAAAGGGGATACAATCTCCAATCCCACAGAAATACAAACTACCATTAGGGAATACTACAAACACCTCTATGCAAATAATCTAGGAACTGTAGAAGAAATGGATAAATTCCTCGACACATACACCCTCCCAAGACTAAACCAGGAAGAAGTTGAATCTCTGAATAGACAAATAACAGGCTCTGAAATTAAGGCAATAATCAATAGCTTACCAACCAAAAAAAGTCCAGGACCAGATGGATTCACAGCTGAATTCTAACAGAGGTACAAGGAGGAACTGGCACCATTCCTTCTGAAACTATTCCAATCAATAGAAAAAGAGGGAATCCTCCCTAACTCATTTTATGAGGCCTGCATCATCGTGATACCAAAGCTGGGCAGAGACACACCAAAAAAGAGAATTTTAGACCAATATCTTTGATGAACATTGATGCAAAAATCCTCAATAAAATACTGGCAAGCCAAATAAAGCAGCACATCAAAAAGCTTATCCACCATGATCAAGTGGACTTCATCTTTGGGATGCAAGCCTGGTTCAGTATACAAAAATCAATAAATATAATCCAGCATATAAACACAATGAAAGACAAAAACCACATGATTATCTCAATAGACACAGAAGAGTCCTTTGACAAAATTCAACAACCCTCCATGCTAAAAACTCTCAATAAATTAGGTATTGATGGGACGTATCTCAAAATAATAAGAGCTATCTATGACAAAACCACAGCCAATATCATACTGAATGGGCAAAAACTGGAAGCATTCCCTTTGAAAACTGGCACAAGACAGGGAAGCTCTCTCTCACCACTCCTATTCAACATAGAGATGGAAGATCTGGCCAGGGCAATTAGGCAGGAGAAGGAAATGAAGGGTATTCAATTAGGAAAAAAGGAAGTCAAATTGTCCCTGTTTGCAGATGACACGATTGTATATCTAGAAAACCCCATCATCTCAGCCCAAAATCTCCTTAAGCTGATAAGAAACTTCCGCAAAGTCTCAGGATACAAAATCAATGTACAAAAATCAGAAGCATTCTTATACACAAATAACAGACTAACAGAGCCAAATCATGAGTGAACTCCCATTCACAATTGCTTCAAAGAAAATAAAATATCTAGGAATCCAACTTACAAGGGACATGAAAGTCCTCTTCAAGGAGAACTACAAACCACTGCTCATTGAATTAAAAGAGGATAGAAACAAATGGAAGAACATTCCAAGCTCATGGGTAGGAAGAAACATATCATGAAAATGGCCATTCTGCCCAAGGTAATTTATAGATTCAATGCCATCCCCATTAAGCTACCAATGACTTTCTTCACAGAATTGGAAAAAACTACTTTAAAGTTCATATGGAACCAAAAAAGAGCCCTCATCGCCAAGTCAATCCTAAGCCAAAAGAGCAACCCTGGAGGCATCACGCTACCTGACTTAAAACTATACTACAAGGCTACAGTAACCAAAACAGCATGGTACTGCTATCAAAACAGAGTCATAGATCAGTGGAACATAACAGAGCCCTCAGAAATAATGCCGCATATATACTGCTATCTGATCTTTGACAAACCTGAGAAAAACAAGTAATGGGGAAAGGATTCCGTATTTAATAAATGGTTCTGGGAAAACTGGCCAGCCATATGTAGAAAGCTGAAACTGGATCCCTTCCTTTCCCCTTATACAAAAAATAATTCAATATGGATTAAAAACTTAAACATTAGACCTAAAACCATAAAAACCCCAGAAGAAAACTTAGGCATTACCATTCAGGACACAGGCATGGGCAAGGACTTCATGTCTAAAACACCAAAAGCAATGGAAACAAAAGGCAAAATTGACAAATGGGACCTAATTAAACTAAAGAGCTTCTGTACAGCAAAATAAACCACCATCAGAGTGAACAGGCAACCTACAAAATGGGAGAAAATTTTCGCAACTTACTCATCTGACAAAGGGCTAATATCCAGCATCTACGATGAACTCTAACAAATTTACAAGAAAAAAAAAAACAACCTCATCAAAAAGTGGGCGAAGGACATGAGCAGACACTTCTCAAAAGAAAACATTTATGCAGCCAAAAATCACATGAAAAAATGCTCACCATCACTGGCCATCAGAGAAATGCAAATCAAAAACACAATGAGATACCATCTCACACCAGTTAGAATGGCGATCATTAAAAAGTCAGGAAACAACAGGTGCTGGAGAGGATGCGGAGAAATAGGAACACTTTTACACTGTTTGTGGGATTGTAAACTAGTTCAACCATGTTGGAAGTCGGTGTGGTGATTCCTCAAGGATGTAGAACTAGAAATACCATTTGACCCAGCCATCCCATTACTGGGTATATACCCAAAGGACTATAAATCATGCTGCTATAAAGACACATGCACAAGTATGTTTATTGAGACACTATTCACAATAGCAAAGACTTGGAACCAACCCAAATGTCCAACATTGGATTAAGAAAACGTGGCACATATACACCATGGAATACTATGCAGCCATAAAAAATAATGAGTTCATGTCCTTTGTAGGGACATGGATGAAATTGGAAATCATCATTCTTAGTAAACTATCCCAAGGACAAGAAACCAAACACTGCATGTTCTCACTCATAGGTGAGAATTGAACAATGTGAACACAGGGACACAGGAAGGTGAACATCACACTCTGGGGAATGTCATCGGGTGGGCAGAGGGTGGAGGGATAACTTTAGAAGATATACCTAATGCTAAATGTCGAGTGCTAAATGGGTGCAGCACACCAGCATGACACATGTATACATATGTAACTAACCTGCACATTTTGCACATGTACCCTAAAACTTAAAGTATAATAATAATAAAAAAATTCTAGAGAGTTAAGATAAACTCATTTTTTAAAATACTGAAAATGTAAAGGGTGCATATAAAAAGTTGTGCTAAGTACATACTTCCTATTTTAATAATTCACTTGCTTTGCTCTTAAAATCTCTATGAGAGAAGTTGATATTTTACTCATGTCTTTTGGAAAGAGATTCAAAAGCAAAAGTAGCTGTGCTGTGAAATTTCATAAAATTTTTGGGATTTTTACAAGCTAAATTATTCAGTATTTTCTATTGTTATTACAGTCATATATTGCCCGGAATATATATACAGCAACCCAGCAACAGTGATTGCAACAAAATTAAGGTAAATAGGTCTACAATCATTTGATTTCCTTATTAGATAAATGAAGTTTTCATAGAGGCAATGCAAATTCATATCAGGTTACATAAGTTTAACTATCATTTAAACCTTATATAAAATTAAATCTAACCCTCACAACTGCAAGTCTGTAAGGAATCACTGTCAGGAATCTACAGACTTGGCTCGTATTTACATTCGACCCACACTTAGAAATTTCATAAATGATGAGATGCAGGCCAAGGGGATTCCTCAAAGGGCTCCACCCAAAAGGAAAGGAAAGAGAGTTAAACAGAGAATTACCACTTACGTATTTGTGGGTAATCAGCTTATTCCTCAGCCTCTAGACAGTAAGGATGAAAAAATGGAAGAAGATAGCAAAGAAGAGGAAGAAAAAGATCAGAGTGAAGCGATGAAGCCAGAGGAGTAACCTCAAAATTTACTGAGAGAAAAAATCATGAAACTGCCCCTCCCTGAATCTTTAAAAGCTTACTTGACATATTTTAGAGACAAATAACTTAGATCAAGAAGAAAGAATGCCTACTGATAATTCCTTTAGTCCTGAAAATGTAGCATTTGTGAGGAGTTAAAAGAATTATTTCTTTCATCAGAGCAAATTATAGTGGAAAAAATATCACTTGTTGCTCTCAGTAACTTAAATTATGTATTGAGTGAATAAAAGAATACCTTTTATAAAATCTATTTTTCTTTAAATCTTGGAAAACTGTTGTTTTAGCTCAAAGTGATTTTAAAGTGGAATGCAACAGTAGTCAAGACTTGTGTACCATAAATTCTTTTCTGATTCCTTACGAATCTCGTTCATTTTCATGTAGAAAATGAGAGCGAAACTACAGAGAAAAGAAACGCCTGGTGCATCACAGCCTGACGATGGTTTCCTGTTTCCTAAGACATGGGGAGTCTCCACTATGACCTGTTTCCAAAGAGGAAACTGGAAAGGAGAGCGAAAACACAATGCTGCTTTTCCACTATTCTCTGGAGGTTTCTGTGTCCCCCACAGAGCTCGGGAAACAGTCAAAATTGTCACGCTTTCGGGGGCTAGAGACACATGAGCAACAGGCCCCCTTGCAGAAGACAAAGGAACGTGGAACCCGAAACCATGCTTCAGTCGGCCTGAGTGTGACTCCTGTGTGGGCGGGACTATCCACCTCGCGCTCCGTTACAGGCTCAACGTGGGGCTATCTCATATGTGAACCATGTGGATGAAAAATGGACAATCACCCGAGTCTCGGCTCATTGCTCTCTGGGTAATTCGCTTATTCCTTTGGAGACGAAATTCGTCTGAATCGCTCCCAGATGAATTAACCCAGGCTGGCGATCCAGAGGGCCGGTGAGAGCCCCGCAGGCCGACGCGGCTGTGGGCCGAGCACTCAGCCTGCCTTGGGCACCCAACATTTTCCCGGAGTGCAAGATCCTGCTGGACCTGGAGGAAGAAGACAGCTTTTCTCTCTGCCTTCCTCTCTTTGTTTCTTGCTCCCACCCTCCCTCCCTCTTTCCCTCCGTCCCTCCCTCAGTTCCTCCCTTCCTCCCTCCCTCCCTCCTTCCCTCTCTCCCTCCTATCCCTCCAAACCTTCCAAGGTCCCTGGGTCCATCCGTTCTTTTCTCCCTCCATCGCTCCCTCCCTCTCTGTCTCCGTTCCTCTCCCCATCTCTGCCTGAGTTCCCTCCCGCGTATAAAGGGCAGCACCCCGGTTTGCGCGGGGTCTCGGGTCTGCATTTAGCTGTCAGGCACTCCACGGTGATGCCGAGGAAGCTGGCTGGGCAAGGGTAGGCGAGTGACGGTGGGGCGGGGAGACAGAGGTGGCGAGATGCGAAAAAAATAGTAGGTTCGGCACCTGCCCAGGCCAGTGTTTCCCGGGATGGAGGTCTCCGCCCGCCCCACTGAAGAAAGCGGCGGGGGCGCAAGAGGGAAGGGATGAGAGCTCCGCCTGAGCTGGTTAGAAAACCTAGGCTGCTGCCTGCTAACCCGCGCATGAGCAGTAGACACTCCACCTCCCGGTACCTGGACGGGCCCTGGGATCCCCGGGATGCTCAGGAAAGAATGACAGCCCTCCTCTGAGTGGAGTCTCTCATGGGACCTGGAACTCAGAGATCCTAGGCAGGTCAGCTGGAAGGGAAGACACGCCTCTCCATACCGAGTCAGAGGTTCACCGCGAAAGAGAGGCCGCCGCCCTGCCCCCTCCCCGCCCCAACCCCGCTTCCTAAAGCTTCTCCAGCAGAGCCCGGTGTTGTTCCTGACTGAGGAGTGGTTCCAGTGGAGCGGGCTCTTCCACTTCCTTCAGCTTCCCCAGTGGCGCCGGATCTAGGAAAGTTGTGCCTTTTGCTGAAACTCTGGGGTTGACAGGAGCTCATCTAACAGGCTGGAGGTGACTGTAGAAAAGTGCCCCGGCTCCTGGAGCGGTTGAGAGGTGCCTGGATGGCTTGCATCTGTGCTTGATGCGGAGGCCTCCGGGGTAGATAGCTTCGGAAGTGGAGGTGCCCCATCTTTGGTTTCCCACACCGCCCTGGGGACCTGGGGCTCCAGACCCACCGCGGACTCTGGTGGGACAAGGGTGGTGCAAACACACCTTACCCCGTGACTCAGCTTGAGGGGGCCCAAGCTGTCCCACTGAGCATGCGCCCAGCAGGCTGCCATGCTGCAGATCCTTGTCCTTCTGGCATTTTTTGGGGTGTGGAGGCCACCGAGGTGTCTGAGGGTGGGACAGTCCTACTTCCAGAGGAGCCAGGGCAGTGAACACAAAAATTCCCACGTGCAATGGCAGGTTGAGAGATTCCTTCTGCCTGCACAGCCTTGCTGGGCTGGAGCGGGGGGACGGCCCTTGCTCCCTGGCTCACGAAAGCCCCCTGTGTGAGAGCCCCAGGCATGCAGGGCGTGTGTGGTGCAGAAAGCCCCGTTTCCCATGCAGAGATATGGGTGAACTCGATTGAGGAGGGAGGAGGATGACACCCACTGGGGGTGTTAATTAGTAACCACAGTGGCCTCAAAGAGCTCAAATGGAAGGAAGAATTGCACGTCTCTCACTTTAAGTAAAGAGCTAGAAATGATTAAGCTTACTGAAGATGTAAAATTTTCATCGCTAGAGAGACGTCAACACTTGGCTTCAAAACTTCAAAGGATGGGCTGGCTGTCTTTGAGGACCACTGCAGTTGGTGACTTTAAGTTACAGCCAATGCTCATTGACCACTCTGAAAATCTCAAAGCTCTTAAGAATTATTCAAAATCTATTCTTTCTGTGCTCTAGAAATGGAATATCACTGTCTAAGTGACAACACAACTGTTAACAGTATGGTTTACTGAATATTTTAATCCCACTGTTGAGACCTACTGCTCAGAAAAAAAAAAAAAAAAAAAAAACGAGTCCTTTAAAGGGATTGCTGCCTGGCCTGGTGCAGTGGCTCACACCTATAATCCCTGCACTTTGGGAGGCCGAGGTGGTTGGATCGCCTGAGGTCAGAAGTTGGAGACCAGCTTGGCGAAAATTATGAAACCCCATGTCTAATAAAAATACAAAAAAATTAGCCAGGCATGGAGGTGGTACTTGTAATTTCAGCTACTTGGGAGGCTGACACAGAAGAATGGCTTGGACCCTGGAGGCGGAACTTGCAGTGAGCCAAGACCACGCCACTGCCCTCCATCCTGGGCAACAAGAGGGAAACTATATAAAGGAGAGGAAAAAAAAAAAAAAAAAGGAAAGAAAAGAAAAAAGGAAAAAAGATTGCTGCTTATTAATAATTCTCCTAGCTACCCAGAAGCTTAGTTGGAGATGTACTTGGAAATTAATGTTATGTTCATGGCTGCTAATACAATATCTATCCTTCAGCCTGTGGATCAAAGAGTGGTTTTGACTTTCAAGTGTTTTTATTAAATAATAAATGCATTTTGTAAAGGTATAGCTGTCATAGATAGTAATTTCTTTGATGAGTCTGGATAAACTGAATTGAAAACCTTTTGGAAAGGTTTCACCATTAATCCCTTCATGATATTTCAAACTCCTCCCATGAATCACAAATGTCCTTAATAGCAAATGCCATTAAGAACATTTGTGTTTGATGGGAGGAGGTTGAAATATCAACATTAACAGGAGTTTGGAAGAAGTTGATTCCAGCCCTCATGGATGACTTTGAGGGCTCAGGATGTCAGTGGAGGAAGTCCCTACAGATGTAGTAGAAATCGCACGATAATCAGAATTGGAATTAGGGCCTTAAGATGAGATTAAATTGCTGTAAACTCATGATGAAACTTGAACAAGTGGGGAGTTGCTTCTTATGGATGAGCAAAGAAAATATTTTCTTGAGATGGAATCTACTCCAGGTGGAGATGCTATGAACATTGTTGAAATAACAACAAATGATTTAGAATATTCCATAAACCTAGTGGATAAAGCAGCAGCATGGTTTGAGAGGGTTTACTCCAATTTTGAAGGAAGTTCTACTGTGGATAAAATGTTATCAAACAGCATCACATGCTACAGGGAAATCTTTTGTGAAAGGAACAAACTTCATTGTTTTAAGAAATTGACACAGGTACCAAAACGTCAGCAGCCCCCATACTGATCAGTCAGCAGCCATCAACATAGAGGCAAGACCCTCACTGTAGAGAAAAGAAAGAGAGATCAGACTGTTACTGTGTCTATATAGTAAGAAAAGACATAAGAGACTCCATTTTGAAAAAGTCTTGTACTTTAAACAATTGCTTTGGTGAGATGTTGTTAATTTGTAGCTTTGCCCCAGCCACTTTGCCCCAGCCACTCAGACCCAACCTGGAGCTCACAAAAACATGTGTTGTATGAAATCAAGGTTTAAGGGATCTAGGGCAGTGCAGGATGTGCCTCGTTAACAAAATGTTTACAAGCAGTATACTTGGTAAAAGTCATCGCCATTCTCTAATCTTAATAAACGAGGGGCAAAATGCACTGCAGAAAGCCGCAGGGACCTCTGCCCTTGAAAGCGGGATATTGTCCAAGGTTTCTCCCCATGTGAACGTCTGAAATATGGCCTCATGGGATGAGAAAGATGTGACTGTCTCCCAGACCGACACCCGTTAAGGGTCTGTGCTGAGGTGGATTAGTAAAAGAAGAAAGCCTCTTGCAGTTGAGATAGAGGAAGGCCACTCTCCTGCCTGCCCCTGGGAACTGAATGTCTCAGTATAAAACCCGATTGTACATTTGTTCAATTCTGAGATAGGAGAAAATCCGCCCTATGATGGGAGGGCAGACATGTTTGCAGTAATGCTGCTTTGTTATTCTTTACTCCACTGAGATATTTGGGTGGAGAGAAACATAAATCTGGCTTACGTGCATGTCCAGTCATAGTACCTTCCCTTGAACTTAATTGACATAGATTATTTTGCTCACATGTTTTTTGCTGAACTTCTCCTTATTATCACCCTGCTCTCCTACTACATTCCTTTTTGCTAAAATAATGAAAATAATAAGCAATATAAACTTCTCCTTATTATCACCCTGCTCTCCTACTACATTCCTTTTTGCTCAAATAATGAAAATAATAAGCAATAAAAACTGAGGGAACTCAGAGACCGGTGCCTGTGCAGGTCCTTGGTATGCTGAGTGCCGGTCCCCTGGGCCTACTATTGCTTCTCTATACTTTGTCTCTGTGTCTTACTTATTTTCTCAGTCTCTCATCCCACTTGACTAGAAATATCCACAAGTGTGGAGGAGCAGGCCACCCCTTCACTCACCAGCAAAAAGATTATGACTTGGTAAGGTTCAGATATTCATTAGTATTTTTCAGCAATGAGGTATTTTAAGTTAAGGTATGTACATGGATTTTTAGACATAATGTGATTACTAATTAATTAATTAATAATTATTAAATACTCATTAGACTACAACACAGTTTAAGCATAACTTTTATAAGTACTGGGAAACAAAATGTTTATGTGACTAATTTGATTGTAACATTTGCCTTATTGTGGTTGTCTGGAACCAAACCTACACTATCTCTGAGTATTCTTGAAAGTTTTTGGTTGTTCTTTGTTTTGAGAAGGGGTTTCGCTCTGTCATCCAGGCCAGAGTGCAGTGGCATGATCATAGCTCACTGCAGCCTCAAACTGCTGGGTGAAGTGATTGTTCTACCACAGCCTCCTGAGTAGCTGGGACTACAGGCATGCAGCAATATGCTTGGATATTTTTTTTTTTTTTGAGACGCAGTGTCGCTCTTTAGCCCAGGCCAGAATGTAGTGGCTCTATCTCGGCTCACTGCAAGCTTTGCTTCCCGGGTTCATACCATCCTCCTGCCTCAGCCTCCCGAGTAGCAGGGACTACAGGTGCCCACACCAGGCCCAGCTAATTTTCTGTATTTTTAGTAGAGATGAGGTTTCACCGTGTTAGCCAGGATGGTCTCGATCTCCTGACCTCGTGATCCACCCGCCTCAGCCTCCCAAAGTGCTGGGATGACAGGAATGAGCCACCGCGCCCGGCCTGTCTTTTCTTTCTAGTGGCACAAGCCCCATGGAGTGTGGTGCGTCTGATCTACGATGTTTTTGAACAGTGTAGAAAGTGTTGCTGTCTGTATTTAATTTTTTCCTACATGTATGGCCGCAATCGATCACAAGATCAATAAGCCCTTCTCCTTATTCTACTTCCCTTTCTAGCAATGGAGAACTTTGATTGGATTTTTCCTGCCTACAGGCAGGAATGAGTCTGCTGTTTTCTTTTTTAAACCCGAGGGGACTGAGCCTGAGGGCCCGGAGCGCGGCCACCCTCCGCCAACCCCCAACTGGTGATTGTGGTGGTGGTGGTGGTTTTGTGTTCCAGCTTCTGTTCTGTTGTTGTTGTTGTTGCTGCTGTTGCTGCTGGTGCTGTCGTCGTTGTTTTGGTATTTTACAGACTTAGGGGGTGTAACTGCTTGTTTGTTAGATCAGCATACTACTGCCTCCGGATGTAGAAGTGGACCTCCAATGTATCTGATATCCACGTGGCGAACGTTGTCTCTGACGGGTGATTTATTCATCCCTCGTCCCCCTGTTGTCCTCCTCCTCCCTTTTGGAGTGTCTGTTATTTCCATCTTGATGACCGTGTGCGTACCCACTGTTTACGTCCCACTTTTAAGCAGAAGGCAGTTCACTGGGTATATACTTGCTTCCAGCTGTATCCATGTTGTGGGAAAAGACGTGAAATCACTCTTTTTTGTGCCTACACCGTTAGAGAATTTTAACTTTCTTGGTGATTGTTTTTCTTTTTTCTTTTCTTTTCTTTCCTCCTCCTCCCCCTTTTTTTTTCATTTTTTCAGCTGGGCTTTCCTACTTGTGTTGCTGAGTTGATCAGGTTGGTCTCCTGGCCTTGACACTTCTCCCATCACATCCACCGCCTGGTTGCTGAAATGATCATCTCTTGTAAAATGGAAAAGACAAAAAAAAATAAAGAGAAAGACAAAAAGTATGGGGTGAACGTTTCTGTTGCCGCCTCCCAGGGTGTACCTTGGACCCGATAGGAGGGAGGGAGCTTGCCTGGGTGGGTTTTCTGTGCTAAATCCTCCCGGGGGCTTCCTTCCCTCTCCCCCTTCTCCCTGCTTCTCCCCCAGCCAAGGCTCCCACTGCCACTGTGGGATTTTTCCGTGGGAGAGGTATGGGAGAGGACTGATGCACCTTCCAGATCTATATCCTGCCAGACGTCTCTGGCTCAGCGTCCCCCACCGGCTGCCTGCCACCTTCCAGCGAGCTCTGAGGCTGATGCCCTGCCCCATTCATGTCCCACCACCCTCCCCCGGCTGGCTGTTGCCTAGTGACCCCAAGGGAACTGCGATGATGCTTTCTTTTTTCTTTTTTTAAAATTTTATTATTATTATACTTTAAGTTTTAGGGTACATGTGCACAACGTACAGGTTTGTTACATATGTATACGTGTGCCATGTTGTTGTGCTGCACCCATTAACTCGTCATTTAGAATTAGGTATATCTCCTAATGCTATCCTTCCCCCCTTCCCCCACCTCACAACTGTCCCCGGTGTGTGATGTTCCCCTTCCTGTGTCCATATGTTCTCATAGTTAAATTCCCACCTATGAGTGAGAATATGCGGTGTTTGGTTTTTTGTCCTTGCAATAGTTTGCTGAGAATGATGGTTTCCAGTTTCATCCATGTCCCTACAAAGGACATGAACTCATCATTTTTTATGGCTGCATAGTATTCCATGGTGTCAAATCCTCCAGTGAAGACTTCCACCAGATACCCCAGGTGGGCTGGATGGGATGAGACTGGACCACCCCGGACCATGCTGTTCTTGGGGGTATGTTGACATACAGGGTGGACTGGCAGCCCCAGCATTCTAAAGGGTGTCCAGGTATGGAAATGTCACATAGGATGTCCTCCGTCCCGTCAGCCTGCCTTCAGCCTCCTCAGGCATGAAGACAACTTCCCATCAGAACCTCTTTTCTTTCCTTTCTCCACCACACACATGAGACGCATGAGAGGGAGAAACAGCTCAATAGATACTGCTGACCTTCATTTGTGGAACCTTCAGTCATCTACACACAGACAGGTGAATAGAGAGGTACCCAAATCAAACACCATTTCCGCGTCCTCATGGTGGGATTGATCTCTCTCTCTCTCTCACACACACACACAATTTCCATATCTAGTTCACAAACCACACTAATTTACCATTTTCACAGTATGCAGTCTGAGTAAAACCCACCCCACCCTCCACCCGGCGGTTGACAAAACTCCTTCTCTACAATTTATAAAAAAGATCATCTGGGCTGGGCACAGTGGCTCACGCCTGTCATTCCAGCACTTTGGGAGGCCAAGGTGGGTTGATCACTTGAGGCCAGGAATTCAAGACCAGGCTGGCCAACATAGTGAAACCCCATCTCTAGGAAAAATAGAACAATTACCAGTTCTGGTGGTATAGGCTTGTAATCACAACTACTCAGGAGACTGAGGCAGGCGAGTTGCTTGAATTAGGGAGGCCGAGGTTGCAGTGAGCTGAGATCATGCCATGGCAATTATTGAGACAGAGCGAGACTCTGTCTCAATAATAATTATAATATTATTATAAGATTAGTTTTGCGTGGTAATACCTGCCTGTAGCCGCAACTACTCGGGAGACTGAGATAAGGAGAAGAACACTTGAGGCCCCACAAGTCGAGGCTTCAGTCAGCTGTATCCTGGGCAGTCACCAGTCAAGGAGATATGCCCCTCCCCGTTTTCTTTTCCTTTCTTTTTCTTCTCTTTTCTTCTCTCTTCTTCTCCCTCCCTCCCTCCCTCCCTCTCTTTCTTTCTTTCTTTCTTTCTTTCTTTCTTTCTTTCTTTCTTTCTTTCTTTCTTTATTTCTTTCTTCCTTCCTTCCTTTCCTAGCTGACTGCCTTCCTGCCTTTCTTCTTTCCTCCCTTTCTCCCTTCCTCCTTTCTTCCTGCCTCAGCCTCCCAAAGTGCCGAGATTACTGGCGTGAGGCACCATGCCTGCTTGGCCTAAAGAGACACCCTTTGAAAGTAAGACACAGACAGCGCCTTCTAGTGATCTGATTGATTGATTAACTGATTTAGAGGCAGCGTCTCACTCTGTCACCCTGGCAGTGGTGCCATCATAACTCACTCACTGCAGCGTGGATGCTCCTGGACTCAAGCGATCCTTCCACCTCAGCCTCCAGAGTAGAGTACCTGGGACCACAGGCACACGCCACTGTGCCCAGATAATTTTTATTTATTTATTTATTTATTTTTTCCCCAGACAGAGTTTCTCTCTGGTTGCCCAGACTGGAGTTCAATGGCACGATCTTAGCCCACCACAACCTCTGCCTCCTGGGTTCAAGCGATTCCCCTGCGTCAGCTTCCCCAGCAGCTGGGACTGCAGGCATGTGCCACCACGTCTGGCTGATTTTGTATTTTTAGTGCAGACGGGGCTTCCCCATGTTGGTCAGGCTTGTCTTGAACTCACGACCTCAGGTGATCCACCCTCCCCGGCCTCCCGAAGTGCTGGGATGGCAGGCATGAGCCACCGAGCCTGGCCTTCATTTTTCAATGTTTTTCCACAGATAGGGTCTCATCATTTTGTTGCAACCCTCCTGACCCGGTGCCTCAAAGTGCTGGCGTGACAGGCATGAGCCACTGTGCCTGGACTCTGGGGAATGATTCACGACCACGACCACTGTACTGATTCTTTCTTTCTTCTTTCTTTCTTTCTTTCTTTCATTGATTATTTTTTATTATTGATTGATTGATTGATTGATTTTGAGATGGAGTCTCGCTCTGGGCGAGGTGAGGCGAGGTGAGGTGCAATGCTTTGGAAGCCGCAGCACCGCCTTCTAAAGCCCCTTTCAAATGCACAAAGCCCTATTCGCTTCCTGGACTTGGAGCTGATGCCTTCCATTGCCTTGGGTTTCTCTCCATTCAGAAGCTTTTACAGGCACAACCCCACCCAGAGGCTGGCTACGGCTGAGGATTATGGGATGTGGTGGGGCTGGAAACTCTTTCACCCATTGTTGCAAGCTCAGCCAAGATACCCCCGACCCCCATCGCTTGCTCACCCTTTGAGATCCCCTCCCTCCACCACCTTGGAGGCTGACCTCTTACTTTAATTTCTGTCTTTCTTCCTTTCCTGCGTTTGAGGAGTGTGTGCAGGAATGAGGGAGTGTAGGGGGAGGGGGTGTGGGGTGGGGACAGAGGGGAACGTCCTAAGGGTCGATTTAGTGTCATGCCTCTTTCACCGCCACCACCGAGGATGAAAGCAACAATCAGTTAAATACCGCGTGTTCTCATCCATAAGTGGGAACTTATAGATGAGAGTTCTGCGTTGGCAGAACGAGGGACACGAGAGACGCGGGAGCCTACTTGAGGGAGGAGGGTTAGAAAGAGAGACAGCTTCAGGAGAAACCAAAACAGATCGAAACATGAAAACTGTCGAGTACTGCGCTCAGTGTCTGGGTGATGAAATTATCTGCACACCGAACCTCCCATCAGAAGCTTACCTATGTAACAATCTTGCACATATATGCTTGAACAAGAAATGAAAGTTAGAGGAAAAAGAGAGAGACAGGGAGAGAAGGAAAGAGAGATAGAGAGAAGTGAAACAAAACACCACCTCCTTGACCTGAGTCAGGGGGTTTCTGGCCATTTGGGGGAACATTCAGCGACAATGTAGTATTTGGGCCTGTTCTTTCTTTTTTTCTTCATTTCTTTTTTTTGGACTGAGTCTCTCTCGCTCTGTCACCCAGGCTGTGGTGCAGTGGCGCTCTCTTGGCTCACTGAAACCTCTGCTTTCCGGGTTCCAGTGATTATTCTTCGGTAGCTGGGATTACAGATGCGCACCACAACAGACGGCTAATTTTTCTATTTTTAGTGGAGATGGGGTTTCTCCATGTTGGCCGCGTTGGTATTGAACTCCTGACCTGAAGTGATTTGCCCTACTGGGCCTCCCAATGTGCTGGGACGACAGGCCTGAGCTGGAGGAATTTCAGCGTTTAAAAGTGCCAGCCCTGCCACCTTTCACTGTGGCCCTTACACTCAGAATGACGTGTCCTCTCTGCCATAGGTTGACTCTTTGAGTCCCCTATGCCATTGCACTCTAGCCTGGGCAGCAAGAGCGAAACTCCATCCCCCCACCTTTCTGTGCAAAAAATAAATAAATAAGTAAATAAATAAATAAATAAAATATCTACACATGACCTATAAGTGCGTGTTCCCATGAGTGATTTCTAATAAATGGCACTGTACACTGAAAGCAGTGGCTCACGTCTGTCATCCCAGCACTTTGGGAGGCCGAGTTGGGTGGGTCACGAGGTCAGGAGTTCAAGACCAGCCTAGTCAACATGGTGAAACCCCGTCTCTACTGAAAATACGAAACTGAGTTGGGCGCGGTGGGGCAGGCACCTGTAATCCCAACTACTCGGGAGGTTGAGGCAGGATAATTACCTGAACCTGGCAGGCAGAGGTTGCAGTGACCCGGGATGGCACCATTGCACTACAGCCTGGACGACAGAGTGAGATTCGGTCTCTAAATAAATAAATAGAAAGAAAGAAAGAAAAGAAAAGAAAAGAGAAGAGAAGAAAAGAAAAAAAGAAAAGAAAAGAAAACCAGAAAAGAAAGAGAAAATGAAAGAAAAGGCACTATATCGCTACTCGGCTAGGACCTTCTCTCTTTCTGTGTTTCTCTCTGTCTCTCTCTGTCTGTCTTTGTCTTTCTCTATCTGTCTCTTTCTCTGTCTGTCTGTCTCTTTCTCTCTATCTCTGTCTCTCTCTCTCTGCCTGTCTCACTGTGTCTGTCTTCTGTCTAACTCTCTTTCTCTGCCTGTCTATCTCTCTCTGTCTCCCTCCCTGTCTGTTTCTCTCTCTCTCTGTCTCTCTCTTTCTGTCTGTTTCTCTCTGTCTCTGTCTGTCTCTGTTTCTCTCTGTCTCTCTCTGTCTGTCTCTGTTTTTCTCTGTCTGTCTCTTTCTTTTTCTGAGTCTCTCTGTCTGTCTCTCTCACTCTCTCTCTCTCTGTGCCTATCTTGTCTTACTGTCTTTCTCTACCCATCTGTCTCTCTCTCTGTCTGTCCCTCTTCCTCCCTGTCTGTCTCTCTCCCTCTCTCTCTCACTCTCTGTCTGCCTGTCTCTCTTTCTGTCTGTTTCTGTCTCTCTGTCTCATCTCTGTCAGTCTCTCTTTCTGTCTGTCTCTGTCTGTCTCTCTCTGCCTGTCTCTCTCACTGTGTCTGTCTTCTGTCTTGCTCTCTTTCTCTGCCTGTCTCTCTCTCTGCCTGCCTTTCTGTTCTCTCTCGATCTGTCTTTCTGTCTGTTGATCTCTGTCTGTCTCTGTCTCTTTCTCTGTCTGTCTGTCTCTCTCTCTTTTTTTTTTCATATGGAGTCTCACTGTGTCGCCAAGGCTAGAGTGCAGTGGCACCATCTCGGCTCACTGCAAACTCCACCTCCCAGGTTCACGCCATTCTCCTGCCTCAGCCTCCCGAATAACTGGGACTAGAGGCGCCCGCCACCAAGCCCGACTAATTTTTTGTATTTTTAGTAAAGACGGGATTTCACCGAGTTAGCCAGTATGGTCTCGATCTCCTGACCTCGTGATCCACCCGCCTCAGCCTCCCAAAGTGCTGGGATGACAGGAATGAGCCACCGCGCCCGGCCTGTCTCTCTCTTTCTTTCTTTCCTCTCTCTCTCTCTGTGTGCCTATCTTCTGTCTTACTCTCTTCTCTGCCTGTCAGTCTCTCTCTCTCTGTCTGTCTCTCTCCCTCCCTGTCTGTTTCTCTCTCTCTGTCTCTCTCACTCTCACTCTCTCTGTCTCTCTCTCTTGCTGTTTCTCTCTGTCCGTCTCTGTCTGTCTCTTTCTCTGTCTGTCTCTCTCTTTCTTTCTCTCTGTCTCTGTCTCTCTCTCCCTCTGCCTGTCTCTCTCACTATGTCTCTCTTCTGCCTTACTCTCTTTCTCTGCCTGCCTGTCTCTCTCTCCCCCCCTTTCTGTTTCTCTCTATATATCTCTCACTCTCTCCGTCTCTCTCTGTCTGTTTCTCTCTGTCTCTGTCTCTCTCCCTCCCTGTCTGTCTGTTTCTGTCTCTGTCTCTATCTCTGTCTCTCTCTTTCTGTTTCTCTCTGTCCATCTCTGTCTTTCTCTGTCTGTCTCTTTCTCTGTCTGTCTCTCTCTTTCTCTCTGTCTCTTTCTCTCTCTCTCTGCCTGTCTCTCTTACTGTGTCTGTCTTCTGTCTTACTCTCTTTCTCTGCCTGTCTGTCTGTCTCTCTCTCCCTCCCTTTCTCTCTCTCTCTGTCTCTCTCTTTCTGTTTCTCTTTGTCTGTCTCTGTGTGTCTGTCTGTTTCTCTCTTTCTCAGTCTCTCTCTCTGTTTCCTCTCCGTCTGTTTCTGTCTGTCTGTCTGTCTCTCTCTCTGTCTCTCTCCCTCCCTGTCTGTCTGTTTCTCTCTGTCTCTGTCTCTGTCTCTCTCTCTTTCTGTCTGTTTCTCTCTGTCTCTCTCTGTCCGTCTCTGTTTTTCTATGTCTGTCTCTTTCTCTGTCAGTCTGTCCGAACCCCCATGAGGAAGAGGGCCCTGCCCCTTCCACGAAAGTGAGAAGGGCCTGCTTAGGGAGGCCGAGAGGAATCCAGACAGACGGGCCTTGCTACGCTTCACCACTCGGTGTATGACTTTGGGAGGTCGAGGCCGGGTACCCAGTTGGATGGAAGGGGCATTTTCAGACTTTTCTCTCTGTCACGTGTGGCGTCCCTACTTCTCGTATTTCCCTGATAAGCTCCTCAACTCAAAAATACATGGTTAAGGCCGGGCGTGGTGGCTCACGTCTGTCATCCCAGAACTTCCGGAGGCTGAGGCGGGGGATCACGTGAGGTTGGGAGTTCGAGACTAGCCTTGCCACCATGGTAAAACCCCGTCTCTACAAGAAATACTAAACTGAGTCGGGCACGGTGGGGTATGCGCCTGTAATGCCAGCTACTCGGGAGGCTGAGGTGGGAGAATCACTTGAACCTGGGAGGCGGAGACTGCAGTGAGCCGAGATCGTGCCACTGCACTACAGCCCGGGCTGTAGAGTGAGTAGGACTCTGTCTCTAAACAAACAAATAAATAAATAAATAAATAAATAAATAAATAAATAAATAATGCATTCTTTTCCATGCTGACTGACACTTGCAGGCATCGGTTGTCTTCAGGCATCATCTAGCGGCCACTGTTATTGAAAGTCTAGGTGACATGGAGGGAGGTCTTGCTTACTTCACTGAGCCTGGGCAACGGGTTTCTCTCTCTCCCTTCTGGAGGTCCCTCCCTCTCTCCCTGGTTGCCTAGGGAGCCTCTGCCCTGACGGGGGCCATATTGGTCTTTGATCAGCTCTTTAGTTTTCTTTGTGTGTTGGTTTCTTTCATGCGCATAGACTCTTCTACTTGGGTTTTAGGAGGGGTCACTTTAATTTTCAAGTCGACCCCCGGCTCCCCCCACTACCCACGTCCCTTTACCTTCATTTAGTGAGTCAGTTAGGCGGGTTCCCCCCAAACCCCCCACCTCCCGCCTCCCAACACCCTGCTTGGAAACCTTCCGGAGCCACCCTGGTGTGCCTCCGACTTCTCACCCCTTCCCCCACCCCTTACCGGCGATCTCATTCTCGTCAGGCTGACATTTGCAACGGTGGGCATCAGGCCTCACTCAGTGGCCACCGTTTTTGAAGATGGAGGTGGCACGGTCCCACTTCCCTGGAGGCAGCTTGGGCCGATGGCATGGCCCTTGACTCCCGTGGGCAAGTGGGCGGGTCTGCTGTTGTGGGGTTTTTTCCCCCCTCTTCCCTCCTCAGGCCTCCCTTCCTAGGAAAGCTTCACCATGGCTGGGTCTCCATCACCTTTTATCATGATGTTTTAGTTTCTCCGCCCTCCAGCCAGTATAGCTTCACAATGGGAATGGTGTCACAGCTCTAGTCTGGGTGTTCTTAGTATTTGCCCATAATAGAAACGTTTTCTGAGAACTAATACTTTGCTCACTTAAGATTTCCATGGACGGTGCCTTGGCCTCTATTTGTTGTTTTGTTTTGTTTTGTTCGTGTTTTTCCTTTTTCATATGTATTTCTTTTCAGGTGAAGTAGAAATCCCCAATTTTCAGGAAGACGTATCTTTTCCCCAAGACATGTTAACTGCTGTTTTCTCCTGTTGTTAACTAGCGCTTTTGTGAATCTCTCAACGTGTAGTGAGAGCCGGTTGATGTTTACTTCAGAACATCTTATTTTCTAGAAATCCATAAGTGAATGCTGCTGCTGCTCTTGCTGCTGCTGCTGCTGCTGCTCTTGTTGCTGTTGTTTTTGTTTTCAAAGCACACCCCGGCCACCCTTTATGGAATCAAAAGCGTTATAAAATATGTGTAATTATTTCCTGACCACGCCATTCCTCCTCCTCTCTCTGTCTCTCTGTCTCTCTTTCTCTGTCTCTCTCTCTCTGCCTGTTTGTCTATTTTTCTCTCTCTCTCTTTGCCTGTCTCTCTCATTGTGTCTGTGTTCTGTCTTACTCCCTTTCTTTGCCTTTCTGTCTCTCTCTCTCTGCCTGTCTGTCTGTCTCTCTCTCTCCCTGTCTGTCTGTTTCTCTCTGTCCGTCTCTGTCTTTATCTCTGTCTGTCTCTTTCTTTCTCTCTGTCTCTCTGTCTCTGTGTGTCTCTCTCTCTGCCTGTCTCTCTCACGGTGTCTGTCTTCTTTCTTTCTTTCTCTGCCTGCCTCTCTCTCTCTTTCTCTCTCTCTGTCTCTCTCTGTCTGTCTCGTCTTTCTCTGTCTGTCTCTTTGTCTGTCTGTATCTCTCTTTCTTTCTTTGTCTCGCTGTCTCTGTCTCTCTCTCTGTCTCTCTCACTGTGTCTGTCTTCTGTCTTATTCTCTTTCTCTGCCTGTCTGTCAGTCTCTCTCTCTCTCCCTGTCTGTCTGTCTCTCTCTCCCTGTCTGTCTGTTTCTTTCTCTCTCTTTGCCTGTCTGTCTCTCTGTCTCTGTCTCTCTGTCTCTCTCTCTCTGTGTCTGTCTTCTGTCTTACTGTGCTTCTCTTCCTGTCTGTCTGTCTCTCTCTCCTTGTCTGTTTCTCTCTGTCTCTGTCTCTGTCTGTCTCTCTTTCCGTCTGTTTCTGTCTCTCCCTCTGTCTGTCTCTTTCTCTCTCTGTCTCTTTCCCTCTGTCTGTCCCTCTCTTTCTTTCTTTCTGTCTCTCCAACTGTCTTTGTCTCTGTATGTGTGTGTGTCTGCTTTCTGTCTTACTCTCTTTCTCTGCCTGTCTGTCTGCCTGTCGGTCTGTCTCTCTCTCTGTCTATCTCTCTCTCTTTCTGTCTCTGTCTCTCTTTCAGTTTCTCTCTGTCTCTTTCCATCTTTGTCTTTCTCTGTGTCTTTCTCTCTATGTCTCTCTCTGTCTTTCTCTCTTTGTGTATCTTTTTGTCTCTCTCTCTGTGTCTCTGTCTCTGTCTCTGTGTCTCTCTCTCTCTCTTGCTTGCTCACTCTCTGGCTCTCTCTATCTCCCGCCCTCTCTTTCTTGGCAAAATAAGTTCAAGTACATCTAATCTAATCCATTACCACGGCCTGAATTATTAACTTTAGACATCCCGGATTTGATCTCCCTACAAAATGCTGTACAGAACTGGAGAGTTGATTTCTGGACTTGGATACCTCATAGATACTACATATTAATAAAGATCCAACCCTAAAATCTGGGGTTGCATCTAGCTCGACTGTCTCAAAAAATCATACCTCTGTTCACCTAGGATGCTGGGAGGGTTTTCTCAATGTGCATCTGCTCATGTCCTTCATGACCTATGACCCAGCCCTGTCCGTTCTGTCTAAAATATGTATCTGCAAACACTTTTCTCCATTTCCACAACTACCCACGGCCCATTGTGGAACCACTGGCTCTTTGAAAAAAAATCCCAGAAGTGGCTTTGGCTTTTTGGCTAGGAGGTCTAAACCTGCTGAGAACTTTCCTTCCCAGGATTCTGTGTGAACAAAAGTGCTTCTGCTGGGAGCTGGGATCCTCGGGACCATGTTTGCTAGCACTGGATGAGTCTCTGGAAGGACGCATGGGACTCCACAAAGCTGACCTGTCCCACCGAGGTCAAATGGATACCTCTGCATTGGCCCGAGTCCTCCAACTTACATCACTGTCACCAACCATTACCTTCAGCATCCTTGTGAGCCTGCCCAAGGCCCCAACTCCAGGGAGACTCTTGGGAGCCCAGCCTTCCTCTGCTAAAGTCCAAAGGGATGGTGACTTCCACCCACAAGGTCCCCACTGAACTGCAAAGATGTGGAGCGTAGGTCAGAGAGGGGACCAGGAGGGGAGACGTACTGACAGTCAATGAATTTCCTAGGCTCTGGCCACCCCACTCACATCCCACGTACTGGGCACCCACGGGACACCACCGCTTTATCCCCTCCTCTATCCACAGCCGCCCCAACCCCACCCTGCAACCCAGGCACACACGCTGGAAGTTACAAAACCACACGGCCTGAATAGAGCCTAACAGAGCGAGAGCTCATTTCACGAAGCAGGGGGGTGGGTTGGGGTGGGGTGGGGTGGGGTTTGGGTGTCTTTAGAGAGCCCAATTCTCCCTCATGGGTGGCTACAGGATACAAATGAATATCGCTTCTTGGGCGGAGGGGCTTCATTAGGCCATCACGTTTGCGGGACTGTCTCTCAAACCCTTCCTTGAGGCCACAAAATAGATTCCACCCCACCCATCAACATTTCCCCGGGTGCTGGATGTATCCTGTCAAGAGACCTGAGCCTGACATGTTGAGTTAAACACCTTTATTGGCTTTCTGTGTTTGTTTGCTTCTGAGATGGAGTCTTGCTCTGTCCCCCCATGGCTGGAGTACAGTGGCGTGATCTCAGCTCACTGCAACCTCTGTCTCCTGGGTTACAGTGATTCTCCTGCCTCAGCACCACCACCCCTGGCTCATTTTTTTATTTTTAGTAGTCACGGGATTTGACCCTGTTTCATTGGTTTTCACTGGAGATTCTAGATTTGAGTCACACCACATTGTGTGCCATATAATGACTTTTTTTTAGAGCACAATATATCTGCTTTATTTGAGTGGTTTGTATATCATTATAATTGTGTTATAGATGAAGAAAAGGTATTAAACATGGTGCTAATTATAGTGAAAGTGAAAAGAAAAGCAAGGCTATCTATTTTGTAGATAGAATAAAGTTGCTCAGTATTTACAGTTACCTAAATAAGTCAGCATTTAAACTCCTCCTACTAAAAGCTTGCCAGTCTGAATAATCCTCCTTTAAACACAATTTTTGATATGGTTAAGGTTTTTAAGAATGTGTCTCCTGCGGAATAGCTGGACCGACAATACACATTTAAAAAAGAACAGCACAAGGGTCCACCAGACTTGGGAAAAAATCAAAAACAACACAAGCCTTATGAAGAACTGAGTTCTTAAAATATTATGGAGAACACAGCTATTGGAAGAGATGGCAATATTGGCAAGTTGATTGTTACATTGGTCAGCAATAGCTAGCACTATTTTTTTGGCAATCTTTCAGGCACTGCAACTACTACTGCAAAATGATACATAATCCTTTAAACAACATAATCACAAATCAAAAAATATTTTAGTAATATAATGCTTCAGATTTAGAAGCAAATCAAGTGTTAAAACTCAACTGCTATAGTAACTAACCCCAAAGATAACCGTATCTGACAAAAAAGCTTCCTCAGAGTTACTACTTCAGAATTATACTTTCTCTTGATACTTTTATTTTATTTTATTTTATTTTTATTTTATTTCTTCTTGAGACGGCATCTCACTCTGTCACCCAGGCTGGAGTGCAGTGGCATAATCTTGGCTCACTGCAACCTCCACTTCCCAGGTTCAAGCGATTATCCTTCCTCAGCCTCCTGAGTAGCTGGGACTACAGGCGCCTGCCACCAAGCCCAACTAATTTTTATACTTTTAATATAGGCGGGGTTTCACAATATGGTCTCAATATCTTGACGTTGTGATCTGCCTGCCTTGGCCTCCCAAAGTGCTGGGATGACAGGCATGAACCACCATGCCTTGCCTTCTCTTGATATTTAAACTTTTAAGTCAGTCCAGAGAAATACAATAAATGTCAACAGTAAGTATGGTATTGAGGCAGAAGTAGGACCAAACTTTTTCATATGTTATTCAGTTGATAACAATATGACCTAGGTAGTAATTTCCTATGTGTCTACTTATACACAAATACAAAAAAGTAAAACAGAGATACTGCTAAATAAAGGATACACTAAGTTCTTAATAGTAACTCAATAAACCGGAACATTGTCAAAAAGCAGCTAGTGAACTTTTTCAGTGTTTTTTTCTATTATCCAATAAGTGAATTATGCTATTCCTTTCCAATTTCCCAAGCACTTTTTGTCCCAATCACCATTTTTGTATTCGAAGAAAAAGTAACAAATCAAGTAACAAAACTAAACAAGCAAACAAACAAAACACAACTACAGTATCTGCAAAAGTTTTGTAGAAGACTGAAACTGTTGAGTATAAGCATCTCGTATTCTATTATCATTAATTAACTGAAGAGTTTGTTAAAGACATACATTTCATAAAAAAAGTTAGTTTGAAGTTATTGACCAGTATGTACCATTCCTAAGTATTAGTAACCAAATTCATGACAGTAAAGAGCTATCTAACATGAAAAATTAGTGACTACCAGCACCATCAACAAGACTTTGTCTTTACAATTCATTACCACTTACCATGCATTGTAATGTCTAGGACTGACTCTGATAGCATTTCGAATACAAGCTAATGCTTTGTCCAATTCTTCAGTTAAGACAAACTCTCGCCCTAATAAAGTATAGGCATAAGCATAATTTGGATCCACTTGGATAGCTCTCTGGAAGAATTTAATTGCAATATCGTGTTCCTGTTGCAGACTGAAACAGTTCCCTGCAGCACACCAGGCCTCTGGCGAATTTTTATCCGTGTCTGTTAAGTCTTTTGACAGAAATGAAAGAGCGACATCTTTTTGAAGATGCCAAAGTGTTGTAGAGTAGATTTCCATGCCTTCGACTCTATAATTCTCAATCCTTCTAACCTCTGAGAATATTCTTTCAGCTTGCATGTACTCTGAAAGTTCAAAATAGGACCTTCCAATTTGGCACAGTACCCAACCAGTATTGAAGTGGTGAGAAGGTAGATGGCTCAAAATATTTATAGCTTCTTTGCAGTGGTATGAACATAAAGCTAAATAACCTTTCCCCCTTTCACGAAGAAGGCTCATCAAGCCTTCTGCTGCTGCTTTTTGTAGATTAAAAGCCTGAATCTGAGGTGTGATTGTGGATATTTCCTCTTCTGAATTGTTGGAAGAGTCCAATTTTGTAATTTCCAGGTTGTCATTTATATTAGATTGAGTTATTCCTCCTTTATTAGCTTTACTTTTTGTTTTTCTGTTTGAGATTTTAGGTGGAAACTTCATTTTTAATTTCTTCCTATTCTCCTTGGTTGTGGAACTGTCACTAGTAAAGAGTCATGAACTTCTTCGATGCCGTGCATTTGGGGGAGATGACATAGTGGGGCTCATTACCTGAGGTGCTGTAGTTATTTATGGACCAGAACTTTCTGTTAGTGAAAGAATTGGAGTTACCTCTCGGCTATGTCCACTCTGTGAGAAGACAGACTTTGCTCCATTTTGGCCAATTCTGGCAACAGACTTTTTTGAAGAGGCTCCAGTGGATGGCACATCAATTACAGAAGGTGTATTAGTGTAGTTTTGTAAATAAGATCCATCTCCAGGACTTGGGGTTTCTAATGGCAAAATCCCAAAACTTGGGGTAAATGGACTAAGAGCTGCTGGTCCTGTTAATAAACTTTGACCAGTTTTTGGTTTATTTTGAACCTGTTTAGATAATATGGAAGTTCCTGTTCCCAGTGGGATAGTTTCAGGTGAAATTACAGCTGAATCAATAAAAGACACTGGGGAATCCGTATTCAAGGAGTACTTTGAATAGGAAGATTCTAAATTGACTCTGTTTAATTCAATTGTGTCCTGGGGTGTTTCCATAAGAATGGTCTCAGGCTGTCTGTGACATAAACTGTGATTAGGTACTTGTGTTGTGCAAGAGTTGGGCAGACAGTTGCTAAAGTTCTGTAAAGATGTGAATTTAAATGTTTGGTCAGGATCTGGCTTTTCACCTATTTCACATAATGATTCAAAGGGATACCAGAGGAAAGGATTTAAACTAAGTCTCTTTTGGTAACATTCTTATCCTTTGGCAAGCCGATCTGTCTTGCAATATACACGTCCCAACAATGGAAGGGGAAAGCAAACTGAATCACCAAACTCAGTAACAATATCATCATGGCTTTTCTGCTTATTAAACACTCCACCAGATAAGATTTGTTCCCAGTCTGCAAGCTTACTGAGATCAACACAACATTTTGCAAGCAGGTATTTGCATTGTGGTGTAGGACAACTGTGTCTTTTAAAGAGTCTATATGCTTTATAGGCCTTTTCTGGGAGGTAAGAACAGGTCGCCATTAAAAACAAGGCTTCTTCTGAGTGTACTTCTGCATAAAGGCGTTCTGTGAGGAAAACCCCATCTCGGTAAGCATAGTGGTTTAGTGCTTGCCATATAGCAGCCTGGAAAGGTTCCTGCAGCACTGTCATCCTCGAGGCAAAGGCCCAATTTCTGCAGGGCCTCAGGAAACCCCCACCCCACCCACCACCCTCCCCCCTGTAGCGGCTCCGGCCCGGCCAGCCTCGACTCCTTTAAATTCACCAGTTATCGGGGGATGGGGGTGGCTGAGCCAGAATGACTTCTTTATCCTGCCGACTCTGGAAAGCCCGGCCCCTTGTGATCCATTGCAAAGCGAAAGTCACCTCATGTTTGGGAAACAGATCCACTCCCATGTTCAGTGGAGGGATGTGGCATGTAGGACCTTAGGACTCTCTTCCTTCTGATTTGGTCTGCACAGCGGGGCCTAGGGCTGGAGTCCTCTCTGTGAGGATGGCTGACTCCCTCTACCTTGGGTTCCATTGGCCCCACCCTGGGACATGGGCCTTGGCAGATTCTGGCCCTTCCTGGCCTTAAATTGCTGTCAGAAACCCCATCTCATGTTCGGATGCCCCGAATAACTGTGGCTCACGCCTCTCTGGAAACATTGGAAATCTCTCCTCTACACATGGTCACCTAAAACCCCAGGAGCTCGGGACACACGTCTGCCATCCACCTAACTGGTTTCGGGAGAGAATGCTGAGAGTCTCTTGCCAACTCTCTCTTGACTTGAGTTCTTCATGGGTGTGTAGTTAAGATGTAGTGAGACCAGATGTATTAACCCAGGCCGGGTGCTGGTGGCTCACGCCTGTAACCCCAACACTTTGGGAGGTGGAGGCTGTAGGATCCCTTGAGGAATAGCCTAACCCTGGGGAGGTTGAGGCTGCAGTGTGTGAGCCATAATGGTGTAATTTGGATCCAGCCGTTTTCTAAACAGTCATTTTGTAGAATCTGCAAAGAGATATTTCTGAGCCCATTGAGGCCTATGGTGAAAAGGGAAATATTTTCAAATAAAAAGAAAACAGAAGCTTTCTGAGAAACTTCTTTTTGATGTGTGTATTCATCTCACAGTGTTGAAACTTCTTTTATTGAGCAGTTTGGAAACAGTCTTTTTGTAAAATCTGCAAAGGGATATTTCTTAGCCATTTGAGACCTAATGTGAAAAAGAGATATCTTCCCATAAAAACTAGACAGAAGCATTCTGAGAAAGTTCTTCCTGATGTGTGCATTCATCTCACAGAGTTGAACCTTTCTTTTGTTTGAGCAGTTTGGAAACAGTCTTTTTTTAAAATATGCAAATGGATATTTGTGAGCCCTTCACAGCCTATGATGAAACAGGAAATACCTTGACATAAAAACTAGACAGAATCTTTCTGAGAAAATGCTTTGCAATGTGTGCTTTCATCTCACAGAGTTGAACTTTTCTTTTGATTGAGCAGTTTCTAAACAGTCTTTTTGTAGAATACACAAATGGATATTTGCAGCGCTTTTAGGCCTATGGTGAAAACGGAAATATTTTTACAAAAACACTAAAAAGCAGCTTTCTGAGAATCTTCTTTGTGATGCCTGGATTCATATCACAGAGCAGAACCTTTCTTTTGATTGAGCAGATTGGAAACAGTATTTTTGTACAATCTGCAAGTGGATATTTCTGAGCCGTTTGATGCCTGTAGTGAAAAAGAATTATCTTCACATAAAAACTAGACAGAATCATTCCGAGAAACTTCTTCCTGATGAGTGCATTCATCTCACAGAGTTGAACTTTTCTTTTCATGGAGCAGTTTGGAAACAGTCTTTTTGTAGTATCTGCAGAGGGATAATTTTGAATGCTTTAAGGACTATGGTGAAAAAGGAAATATCTTCACAAAAAAACTAGACAGAAGCATTCTGAGAAACTTCTTTTTTATGTGTGCATTCATCTCACACAGATGAATCTTTCTTTTCATTGAGCAGCATGGAAAGAGTCTTTTGGTTCAATCTGCAAAGGGATATTTCTGAGCAGTTTGAGGCCTATGGTGAAAAAGTAATATCTTCACATAAAAACTAGACAGAAGCATTCTGAGAAACTTCTTTTTTATGTGTGCATTCACCTCACAGGGTTGAAACTTTCATTTCATTGAGAAGTTCAGAAACACTCTTTTTGTAGAATCTGAAAGGGATATTTTTGAGTCCATTGAGGCCTGTGGTGAAATAGGAAATATCGTTACATAAAAACTAGACAGAAGCTTTCTGAGAAACTTCTTTGTGATGTGTGCTTTCATCTCACAGAGTTGAGCCTATCTTTTGATTTAGCAGACTGGAAACAGTCCTTTTGTTGTATCTACAGAGGGATATTTGTGAACGGTTTGAGGCCTATGGTGAAAAAGGAAATACCTTCACATACAAAGTAGACAGAAGCATTCTGGGAAACTTCTCTGTGATGTGTGCATTCAACTCACAGAAGTGAAACTTTCTTTAGATTGAGCAGTTTGGAAACAGTTCTTTTTTACAGTCTGCAAAGGGATATTTCTGAGCCCATTGAGGCCTAGGATGAAAAAGAAATATCTTCACATAAAACTGGATAGATGCATTCTGAGAAGCTTCTTTGTGATGTGTCCATTCATCTCACAGAGTTGAACCTTTCTTTGGATTGAGCAGTTTGGAAACAGTCTTTTTGAAGAATCTGCAAAAAATATTTGTGAGCTCTTTATGGCCTACGGTGAAATAGGAAATATCTTCACATAAAAACTAGACAGAAGCTTTCTCAGAAACTACTTTGTGATGCGTGCTTTCATCTCACAGAGTTGAACCTTTGTCTTGAATGAGCAGTTTGGAAACACTCTTTTTGTAGAGTCTGTAAATGGATATTTGGAGCACTTTGAGACCCATGGTGAAAAAGGAAATATCTTCACATAAAAACCAGACAGGAGCATTCTGAGAAACTTCTTTGTGATGGGTGTATTCATCTCACAGAGTTGAACATTTCTTTGGATGCAGCAGTTTGGAAACAGTCTTTTTGTAGTATCTGCAGAGGGATATTCATGAGCAGTTTATGACCAATGGTTAAAAAGGTTATATCTTCACAAAAAAAACTCGACAGATCCGTTGTGAGAAACTTCTTTGAGATGTATGCATTCAACTCACAGAGTTGAAACTTTCTTTGGATTAAGCAGTTTTCTAAACTGTCCTTTTGTAGAATCTGCAAAGGGATATTTCTTAGCCCATTGAGGCCTATGGTGAAAAACGATATATCTTCACATGAATGCTAAACAGAAGCTTTCTGAGAAACTTCTTTGTGATGTGTGCATTCATCTCACAGTGTTGAAACTTTCTTTTGATTGAGAAGTTTGGAAACAGTCTTTTTTTAGAATACGCAAAAGGATATTTGTGAGCCTTTTCAGGCCTATGGTGAAATAGGGAAAATCTTCAAATTAAAACTGGACAGAAGCTTTCTGAGAAACTTATTTGTCATGTGTGCCTTCATCTCACAGAGTTGAACTTTTCTTATGATTGAGTAGGTTGGAAACAGTCTTTTTGTAGAATCTGCAAATGGATATTTGCAACATTTTATGCCTATGGTGAACAGGAAATATTTTCACATAAATACTAGGCAGAAGCATTCTGAGAAACTTCTTTGTGATGTGTGCATTCATGTCACAGGGTTGAAACTTTCCTTGGATTAGGCAGTTTGGAAAGAGTCCTTTTGTAGAATCTGCAAAGGGATATTTGTGAGCCCATTGAGGCCTACGGTGAAATAGGAAATGTCTTCACATAAAAACTAGACAAAAGCTTTCTGAAAATCTTCTTTGTACTGTGTGCTTTTATCTCAAAGAGTTGAACCTCTCTTTTGATTGAGCAGTTTGGAAACACTCCTTTTGTAGAATCTGCAAAGGGATATTTGGAGTGCTTTGAGGCCTATGGTGAAAAAGGAAATATCTGCACATAAAAACTAGACAGAAACTTCTGAGAAACTTCTTTGTGATGCGTGCTTTCATCTCAGATTTGGACCTTCCTTTTCATTGAGCAGTTTGGCAACAAGTCATTTTGTAGAATCTGCAAAGGGATATTTGTGAGCAGTTTGATGCCTATGGTGAGAAACTAAATTCCTTCACATAATACCTGAACAGAAGTATTTTGAGAAAACTCTTTGTGATGTTTGCATTCATGTCACTGAGTTGAAACATTCTGTTCATTGAGCATTGTGGAAACATACTTTTTGTGCAATCTGCAAAGGAATATCTGTTTGCAGTTTGAGACCTATGGTGAAAAAGTAATATCTTCACATAAAAACAAGACAGAAGCATTCTGAGAAACTAATTTTTTATGTGTGCATTCATCTCACAGAATTGAACCTTTCCTTTGATGAAGCAGTTCGGAAAGAGTTTTTTGTAGAATCTGAAAAGGGATAGTTGTGATCCCTTTGAGGCCTAAGGTGAAATAGGAAATATCTTCACATAAAAACTAGACAGAAACTTTCTGAGAAACTTCTTTGTGACGTGGGCTTTCATCTCAAAGATTTGAACCTTTATTTTGATTGAGCAGTTTGGAAAGACTCTTTTTCTAGTATCTGCAGAGGGCTATTAATGAGCAGACTGAGGCCTATAGTGAAAAAGGAAATGGCTTCTCAAAATACTAGACAGAAGCATTATGAGAGACTTCTATGTAATGTGTGCATTGATCTCACCAAGTTAAATCTTTCTTTTGATTGAGCTGTTTGGAAACACGCTTTTTTGTAGCATCTGCAAGGGTATACTTCTGAGCCCTTTGAGGCCTATTTTGAAATATGAAATATCTTCACATATAAACTAGACAGAAGGTTTCTAAGAAACTTCTTTGTGACGTGTGCTTTCACCTCACAGAGTTGAAACTTTCTTTTGATTGAGCAGATTGGAAACACTCTTTTTGTAGAATCTGCAAGTGGATATTTGGAGTGCTTTGAGGCCCATGGTGAAAAAGGAAATATCTTCACAAAAAACTAAACAGAAGTTTTCTGAGAAACTTCTTTGGGATGTGTGCATTCATCCCACACATTTGAACCCTTCTTTTGATTGCTATGGTGAAAAAGGAAACTTCTTCACATAAAACTATACAAAAGCATTCTGAGAAACTTCTTTGTGATGTGTGCTTTCATCTCACAGAGTTTAACCTTTCTTTTCATTGTGCAGTTTGGAAACAGTCTTTTTGTAGAATCTGCAAAGGGATGTTTGTGAGCAGTTTGAGGCCTATGGTGAAAAAGGAAATACCTTCACATAAAAACCAGACAGAAGCTTTTTGAGAAACTTCTTTGTGATGTTTGCATTCATCTCCCAGAGTTGAATCTTCCTTTTCATTGAGCTGTTTAGAAACAGCCTTTTTGCACAATCTGTAAAGGGATATTTCTGAGTGGTCTGAGGCCTATGGTGAAAAAGAAATATCTTCACATAAAAATCAGACAGAAGCATTCCGGGAAACTTCTCTGTGATGTGTGCATTCATCACAGAGATTTGAAACTTTCATTTCATTCAGTAGTTTGGAAAGAGTCTTTTCATAGAATCTGCAAAGGGATATTTCTGAGCCCTTTGAGACCTATTATGAAATAGGAAATATCTTCACATAAAAACTAGACAGAAGATTTTTGAGAAACTTCTTTGTGATGCTTGCGAACCTTCTTTTTGATTGAGCAGTTTGGAAACAGTCCTTTTGTAGAATCTGCAAAGGGATATTTCTGAGCCCTTTGAGTCCTATAGTGAAATAGAAAATGTCTTCACATAATAACTAGACAGAAGCATTCTGAGAAACTTCTTTCTGATGTGTGCTTTCATTTCACAGAGTTGAACGTTTCCTTTGATTGAGCAATTTGGAAACACTCTTTTTGTAGAATCAGTAAATGGATATTTGGAGCACTTTGAGGCATAAGCTGAAAAAGGAAGTATTTGTACCTAAAAAGTAGACAGAAACCTTCTGAGAAACTTCTTTGTGATGTGTGCTTTCATCTCACAGAATTGAACATTTCTTTTCATTGAGCAGTTTGGGAACAAGTCATTGTATAGAATCTGCAAATGTATATTTGTGAGCTGTTTGATGCCTATGCTGAAAAAGTAAATATTCACATAAAAACCAGACAGAAGGTTTTAGAGATAACTTTTTGTGATGTTTGCATTCATATCAAAGAGTTGAACCTTTCTGTTCATTGAAGAGTTTGGAAACATTCTTTTTGTGCAATCTGCAAAGGAATATTTCTGAGTGGTTTCAGGCCTGTGGTGAAAAAGAAATATCTTCACATAAAAACTAGACAGAAGCATTCTGAGAAACTTCTTTTTCATCTGTGCATTCACCTCACAGAGTTGATCCTTTCTTTTCATTGAGCAGTTTGGAAACAGTCTTCTTGTAGTATCTGCAAATTGATATTTGTGATCCCCTTTAGGCCTATGGAGAAATAGGAAATATCTTCACATAAATACTAGACAGAATCTTTCTGAGAAACTTCTTTGTGATGTGTGCTTTCATCCTACACAGTTGAACCTTTCTTTTGATTGATCACTTTGGAAACAGTCTTTTTGAAGAGTCTACAAATGGATATTTGGGGAGCTTTGAGGCCTAAGGTCAAAAAGGAAATATATTCACATAAAAACTAGACAGAAGGACTTTGAGAAACTTCTTTGTGATGTGGGCTTTCATTTCAGAGAGTTGAATCTTTCTTTTGTTTGAGCAGTTTGGAAATAGTCTTTTTGTAAAATGTGCAAAGGGATATTTCTGAGCCAATTGAGGTCTATGGTGAAAACGAAATACCTGTACATAAAAAGTAGACAGAAGCATTCTGAAAAACTTTTTTGTGATGTGTCCATTCATGTCGCAGATTCGAACCTTTCTTTTGATTGAGCAGTTTGGAAACAGTCGTTTTGTAGAATCTGCAAAGAGGTATTTGTGAGTTCTTTATGGCCTGTGATGAAATACGAAATATCTCCACATAAAAACTAGACAGAAGATTTCTGAGAAACTTCTTTGTGATGTGTGCTTTCTTCTCACAGTACTGAACCTCTCTTTTGATTGAGCAGTTTGGAAAGTCTTTTTGCAGAATCTGCTAATGGGTATTTGGAGCTATTTGAGGCCCATGGTGAAAAAGGAAGAATCTTCACATAAAAACTAGACAGAAGATTTCTGAGAAACTTCTTTGTGATGTGTCAATTCATGTCACAGAATTCAACCTTTCTTTCAATTGAGCAGTTTGGAAACAGTCTTTTGTAGAAGCTGCAAAGGGAAATTTCTTAGCCTTTTGTGGCTTATGGTGAAAAAGAAATATCTACACGTAAAAACTAGACAGAAGCTTTCTGAGAAACCTCTTTGTGATGTGCCCATTCATGTCACAGAGTTAAACTTTTCTTTTGATTTAGCAGTTTGGAACATGTATTTTCTTAGAATCTGCAAATGGATATTTGTGAGCCCCTTTTGGCCTATTTTGAAATATGAAATATCTTCACATAAAAACTAGATAGAAGCTTTCTGAGAAACTTCTTTGTGATGTGAATTTTCCTCTCACAGAGTTGAACCTTTCTTTTTATGGGGTGGTTTGGAAACAGTCTTTTTGTAGAATCTGCAAATGGATATTTGGAGCGTTTTGAGGCCTAGAGTGGAAAAGGAAATATCTTCACATAAAAACTAGACAGTAGCTTTTTGAGAAAACTATTTGTGACATTTCCATTCATCTCTAATAGTTGACCATTTCTTTTCATTGAGCAGTTTGGAAACAGTCTTTTTGTACAAACTGCAAAGGGATATTTCAGAGTGGTTTGAGGCCAATGGTGAAAAATAAATATCTTCACATGAAAACTAGACAGAAGCATTTTGAGAAACTTCTTTGTGATGTGTGCATTCATCTCACAAATTTGAACGTTTCTTTTGATTTAGCAATTTGGAGAAAGTCTCTTGGAAGTATAAGCGGAGTTATATTTGTGAGCAGTTTAAGGCCTATTGTGCAAAAGGAAATACCTTCATATAAAAAGTAATCAGAAGCTTTCTGAGAAACTTCTTCGTGATGTGTGCTTTCGTCTCACAAAGTTTCACATTTCTTTTGATTGCAAAGTTTGGAAACATTCTTTTTGTAGAATCTGCAAATGGATATTTGGAACAATTTGAGTCCTATGGTGAAAAAGGGAATATGTTCACATAAAAACTAGACAGAAGAATTCTGAGAAACTTCTTTGTGATGAGTCCATTCATCTCACAGAATTGAAACTTTCTTTGATGGATCAGTTTGGAAACAGTCTTTTTGTAGTATCTGCAGAGGGATAATTTTGAGTGGTTTAAATAGTGAAAAAGGAAATATCTTCACAAAATAACTAGACAGAAGCATTTTGGGAAACTGCTTTGTGATGTGTGCATTCATCTCACAATGTTGAACGTTTCTTTTGATTTAGCAATTTGGATAAAGTCTCTTGGAAGTATAAGCGGAGTTATATTTGTGAGCAGTTTGAGTCCTATGGTGCCAAAGGAAATACCTTCATATAAAAAGTAGACAGAAGCTTTCTGAGAAACTTCTTTGTGATGTGTGCTTTCGTCTCACAGAGTTGCACCTAACTTTTGATTGAGCAGTTTGGAAACATTCTTTTTGTAGGATCTGCAAATGGATATTTGGAGCAATTTGAGTCCTACGGTGAAAAAGGAAATATGTTCACATAAAAACTAGACAGAAGAATTCTGAGAAACTTCTTTGTGATGAGTCCATTCATCTCACAGAGTTGAAACTTTCTTTGATGGACTGGTTTGGAAATAGTCTTTTTGTAGTATCTGCAGAGGGATATTTTTGAGCGGTTTAAAGACTATGGTGAAAAAGGAAATATCTTCACATAATAACCAGACAGAAGTATTCTGAGAAACTTCTTTGTGATGTGTGCATTCATCTCACAGAGTTGAACCTTTCTTTTGATTGAGCACTTTGGAAACAGTCTTTTTGTAGAACCTTCAAAGGAATATTTGTGAGCCCTTTATGGCCTCAGGTGAAATGGAAATATCTACACATACAAACTAGAGAAAAGCTGAGTAACTTCTTTGTCATGTGTGCTTTCATCTCAGAGAGTTAAAAATTTGTTTTGATTGATCAGTTTGGAAACAGTCTTTTTGTAGAATCTGCAAATGGATATTTGTATCACTTTGAGGCCTATGTTGAGAAAGGAAATATCTTCACATAAAAACAAGACAGAAGATTTCTGAGAACCTCCTTTGTTATATGTGCATTCATCTCACAGGATTGAATCTTTCTTTTGATTGAGCAGTTTGGAAACAGTCTTTTTGTAGAATCTACAAAGGGATATTTCTGAACGGTTTTATGCCTATGGTGAAAAAGAAATATCTTCACATAAAAACTAGACAGAAGCATTATGAGAAATTAATTTATTATTTGTGCATTCGTCTCACAGAGTTGAAACTTTCTTTTCATGGAGCAGTTCGAAAACTGTCTTTTTGTAGAGTCTGCAAAGGGATATTTGTGAGCCCTTTGAGGCTTATATTGAAATAGAAAACATCTTCACAAAACAAGTAGACAGAAACATTATGGGAAACTTCTTTGTGACATGTGCTTTCATTTTTCAGATATGAATCTTTCTTTTCATTGAACAGTGTGGAAACTCTCTTTTTGTAGATTCTGCAAAAGGGTATTTGGAGGGCTTTGAGGCCTATGGTGAAAAAGGAAATATTTTCACTTAAAAACTAAACAGAAGCTTTCTGAAAAACTTCTTTGTGATGTGCATATTCATGTCACAGAGTTGAACCTTTCTTTTCATTGAGCAGTTTGGAAACCATCTTTTCGTACAATCTGCAATGGGATGTTTCTGAGTGGTTTGAGGTCTATGGTGAAAAAGAAATATCTTAGCATAAAAACTACACAGAGGCATTCTGAGAAACTTCTTTTTCATGTGTGCATTCATCTCCCAGAGTTGAACATTTCTTTTCATTGAGAAGTTCAGAAACAGTCTTTCTGTAGAATCTGCGAAAGGATATATGTGAGTCCATTGAGGGATATGGTGAAATAGGAAATATCTTCAGAGAAAAACTAGACAGAAGCATTCTGAGAAATTTCTTTGTGATGTTTGCATTCATCTCACAGGGTTGAAACTTTCTTTTGATTGATCCGTTTGGAAACAGTCTTTTTGAAGAATCTGCAAATGGATATTTGGAGCGCTTTGTGTCTTGTGGTGAAAAATTAAATATCTTCACATAAAATCGACTGAGAAGCTTTCTGAAGAACGTCTTTGTGATGTGTGCTTTTATCCCACAGAGTTGAACTTTCTTTTCATTGAGCAGTTTGGAAGCAGTCTTTTTGTATTATATGCAGAGGGATAATTGGGAGTGGTTTAAGGCCTATCGTGAAAAAGTAAATATCTTCACATAAAAACTAGACAGAAGCATTCTGAGAAAGTTCTTTGTGATGTGCACATTCATAACACAGAGTTGAAAATTTCTTTTGGTTGAGAAGTTTGGAAACAGTCTTTATGTCCAATCTGCAAAGGGATATTTCTTAGACGTTTGAGGCCTATGGTGAAACAGAAATATCTTCACATAAAAACTAGACAGAAGCTTTCTGAGAAACTGCTTTGTGATGCATCCATTAATCTCATACAGTTGAAATTTTCTTTTGATGGAGCAGTTTGGAAAGAGTCTTTTTGTAGATTCTGTAAAGGGATACTTGTTATCCCTTTATGGCCTAAGGTGAAATAGGAAATATCTTCCCATGAAAACTAGACAGAAGCTTTCTGAGAAATTTATTTATGATATGTGATTTCGCCTCACAGAGTTGAAACTTTCCTTTGTTAGAGCAGTTTGGAAAGAGGCCTTTTGTAGGATCTGCAAAGAGATATTTTTGAGACCACTGAAGCGTACGGTGAAAAAGGAAATGTGTTCACATTAAAACTAGAAAGAAACCATCTGAGAAACTTCTTTGTGATGTGCACTTTCATCTCATAGAGTTGAACCTTTTTTTTGATTGAGCAGTTTGGAAAAAGTCTTTTAGTAGAATGTGCAATTGGATATTTGGTGCGCTTTGAGGCCTATGGTGAACAAGGAAATATCTTCACATAGAAACTAGACAGGATCTTTCTGAGAACCTTGTTTATGATGTGTGCATTCATCACACAGAGCTGAATGTTTCTTTTGATTGAGCAGTTTGTAAACAGTCTTTTTAGAGATTCTGCCAAAGGATATTTGTGAGCCCTTTCAGGCTTATGGTGAAAATGGAAATATCCACTAATAAAATCTGGACAGAATCTTTCTGTGACACTTCTTTGTGATGAGCGCATTCAACTCACAGAGTTGAACCATTATTTTCATTGAGCAGTTTGGAAACAGTCTTTTTGTAGAATCTCCAACGGGATATTTTAAGTGATTTATGGCTTAAAGTGAAAAAGGGAATATCAACATATAAAATCTAGACAGAAGCTTACTGAGACTTTTTTTGTGATGTGAGCATTCATCTCACAGGGTTGAAACTTTCTTTTGATTGAGGAGTTTGTAAATTGTCTTTCTGTAGAATCTGCAAAGGGATAATTTTAAGCAGTTTATGGCTTATGGTGAAAAAGGAAATATCCACAAATAAAATCCACACAGAAGATTTCTGAGATACTTTTTTTTTGATGTGAGCATTCATATCACAGTGTTGAAACTTTCTTTTGATTGAGCAGTTTGTAAAGTGTCTTTTTGGAAAATCTGCAAAGGGATATTTGTGAGCAGTTTGAGGCCTAAGGTGAGAAAGTAAATATATTCAGGTAAAAACTAGACAGAATCTTTCTGAGAAACTTCTTTGTGATGTCAGCATGCATCTCACAGTTTGGAACTGATCTTTTGATTGAGCAGTTAGGCTACAGTCTTTTTGTAAAATCTGCAAAGAGACATTTGTGAAAGCTTTGAGGCTAATAGTGAAAAAGGAAATACATTCACATAAAAACTTGACAGAAGCTTTCTGAGAAACCTCTATTTGATGTGTGCATTCATCTCAAGAGTTGAACCTTTCTTTTAATTGAGCTGTTTGGAAAGAGTCTTTTGTAGATCTATAAATGGATATTTGTGAGCGGTTTGAGCCCTATGGTGAGAAGGGAAATGTCTACAAATACATACTGGAAAGAATCTTCCTGAGAAACTTCTTTGTGATGTCTGCATTCATCTCATCGAGTTGAACATTTCTTTTGATTGATCAGTTTGGAAACAGTCTTTTTGTAGAATCTTCAAAATGATATTTGTGAACGATTTGAGGCTTATGTTGAAAAAGGAAATATCTTCACATAAAAAATAGACAGAAACTTTCTGAGAAGCTTTTTTGTGATGTGTGCATTCATCTCACAGATTTCAACATTGCTGTTGATTGAGCAGTTTGGAAACGGTCTTTTTGTAGATTCTGCAAAGGGATATTTGTGAGCAGTTTGAGGCTTATGGTGAAAAAGGAAATATCTACAAATAAAATCTACACAGAAACTTTCTGAGAAACTTCTTTGTCATGTGTGCATTCATTTCACAGAGTTGAACTTTTCTTTTGATTGAGCAGTTTGGAAACCATCTTTTTGGAGCATCTCCAAAGGGATATTTGTGAGTGTCTTAAGGCATATGGTGAGAAAGTAAATATATTCATATAAAAGCTAGACAGAATATTTCTGAGAAACTACTTTATGATGTGTGCCTTCATGTCACAGAGTTGAACCATTCTCTTGATTGAGCAGTTTGGAAACAGTCTTTTTGTAGAAACTGCAAAGGGATATTTGTGAGTGATAGGAGGCCTATGGTGACAAAGGAAATATCTTCACATAAAAACCAGACAGAAGATTTCTGAGAAACCTCTTTGTGATGTGTGCATTCATCTCTCAGAGTTGAACCTTTCTTTTCAGTGAGCAGTTTGGAAACACACTTTTTGTAGAATCTGAAAACTGATATTTCTGAAGGCTTTGAAGCTTATGGTGAAAAAGGAAATATCAGCCCATAACAACTAGACAGAAGCTTTCTGAGAAACTTCTTTGTGATGTGTGCATTTACCTCACAGATATGAACCTGCCTTTTGATTGAGAAGTTTGGAAACCGTCTTCTTGTAGAATCTGCAAAGAGACATTTGAGAGAGCTTTGAGGTCTATGGTGAAAAAGGAAATATCTTCACATAAAAACTAGATAGAAGCTTTCTGAGAAACTTTTTTGTGATGTGTGCATTTGTATCACAGGGTTGAACCTTTCTTTTGATTGAGAAGTTTTGAATCAATCTTTTTGTAGGATCTGCAAAGGGATATTTGCGATCCATTTTTGGCCTACAGTGAAAGAGGAAATGACTTCACATAAAAACTAGACAAAACTATTCTAAGAAACTTCTTTGTGATGTGTGCATTCATCTCACAGAGTTGAATCTTCCTTTTGATTGAGTAGTTTGGAAACAGTCTTTTTGTAGAATCTGCATAGGGATATTTGTGAGCCCATTGAGGCCTTTGTTGAAAAAGGAATTATCTTCACATGAAAACTAGACAGAAGCTTTTTGAGAAACTTCTTTGTGATGTGTGTGTTCATCTCACAGAGTTGAAACGCTCTTTTGATTGAGTAGTTTGGAAACAGTCTTTTTTAGAAACTGCAAGGAATAATTGTGAGCAATTTGAAACCATGGTGAAAAACGAGTTATCTACAAATAAAATCTAAACAGAAGCTTTCTGAGAAACTTCTTTGTGATGTGTGCATTCATCTCACATAGTTGACCTTTTGTTTTGACTGAGAAGTTTTCAAATAGTCTTTTTGTACAATCTGCAAAGAGATATCTGTGAATGCTTTCAGGCTTATGGTGGAAAAGGAAATATCTTCACCTAAACCTATAAAAAAGCTTTCTGAGAGACTTCTTTAGGATGTGTGCATTCATCTCACAGAGTTGAACATTTGTTTTGATTCACCAGTTCAAAAGCAGTATTTTTGTAGAATCTGTAAGGAGATATTTTTGAGCTCTTTGAGGCCTATAGTGTAAAAGGAAATGTCTTTACATAAAAACTATACAGAAGTTTTCAAAGAAACTTCTCTGAGATGTGTGCATACATCTCACAGAGTTGAACCTTTGTTTTGATTGAGCAGTTTGGGAAGAGTCTTTTTGTATAATCTGTAAAGGGATATTTGAAGGCGTCTTGAGGCATATGGTGAAAAAGGAAATACCTTCACATAAAAAGTAGACAGAAGCTATCTGAGAAACTTCCTTGTGATGTGTGCATTCATCTCACAGAGTTGAAACTTTCTTTTGACTTATCAGGTTGGAAACAGTATTTTTGTAGAATGTGCAGAGGGATATTTATGAGTGGTTTGAGGTCTGCAGTGAAAAAGGAAATATTTTCACATAAAACCTAGAGAGAAGCATTCTGAGAAACTTCTTCATGATGTGCACATTCGTCTCAGAGAGTTGAACCTCTCTTTTCATTTGGGCAGTTTGGAAACCGTCTTTTTGTAGAATCTGCAAAGTGATATGTTTCAGTGGTTTGAGTCCTATGGTGAAAACGGAAATATTGAAAAATGAAAGGTAGACAGCAGCTTTCTGAAAAACTTCTTTGTGATGCGTGCATTCGTCTCACAGGGTTGAAACTTTCTTTTGATTGAGCAGTTTGGAAACAGTCTTTTCATAGAACCTGCAAAGTGATATTTGTGAAGGCTTTGAGGCTTATGGTGAAAAAGGAAATATCTTCACATAAAAACTAGACTCATGTTTTCTGAGAAACTTCTTTGTGATGGGTGTATGCATCCCAAAGAGTTGAATCTTTCTTTTGATTGAGCAGTTTGGAAACAGTCTTTTTGGAGAATCTGCAAAGGGATGTTTTTGAGTGGTTTGAGGCATGTGGTGAAAAAGGAAATATCTTCATATAAAAACTAGACAGAAGTATTCTGAGAAACCATTTTGTGATGTGTGCATTCATCTCACAGAGTTGAATTTTCTTTCATTGAGTAGTTTGGAAGCAGTCTTTTTGTAGAATATGCAAAGGGATATTTGTGAGCTTTTTGAGGCCTGTTGTGAAAAAGAAATATCCACAAATAAAATCTAGACAGAAGCCTTCTGAGAAACTTCTTTGTGATGTGTGCATTCATCACACAGAGTTGAACCTTTCTTTTGATTGAGCAGTTTGGAAACAGTCCTTTTGTAGAATCTACAAAGGGTTATTTATGAGCAGTTTGAAGTCTATGGTGAAAAAAGGAATATCGAGAAACAAGAACTAGACAGAAACTTTCTGAGAAACTTCTCTTTGATGTGTGCATTCATCTCACAGAGTAGAAAGCTTTCTTTGATTAAGCAGTTTGGAAACAATCTTTTTGTAAAATCTGCAAAGGGACGTATGTAGGTGATTTCAGGTCTATGGTGAAAATGGAAATATCTTCACAAAGAAACTACACAGAAGCTTTCTGAGAAAATTCTTTGTGATGTGCTCATTCATTTCACAGATTTGAAGTGTTCTTTTCATTGACCAGTTTGGATAGAGTCTTTTTGTAGAACCTGCTTTGTGATATTTGTGAGCTCTTTGAAGCCTATGGTGAAAAAAGAAATATCTTCACACAAAAACTAGACAGAAGCTTTCTGAGATACTTCGTTGTGATGTGTGCATTCATCTCGAAGAGTTGAAACTGTCTTTGGATTGAGCAGTTTTGAAACAGTCCTTTTGTAGAATGTACAAAGGGATAATTGGGATCCCTTTTTGGCCTATGGTGAAAAAGGAAATGTCTACACATAAAAACTAGACAGAAGCATTCTATGAAACTTCTTTTTGATGTGTGCTTTCTTCTCACAGCTTTGAACCTTTCTTTAGATAGAGCAGGTTGGAAAATGTTTTTGTAGAATCTGCAAAGTGATAATTTGAATGCTTTGAGACTTATGGTGAAAAAGGAAATACCTTCAAATAAAAACTGGACAGAAGCTTTCTGAGAAACTTCTTTGTGATGTGTGCATTCATCTCAAAGAGTTGAAGCTTCGTTTTGGCTGGACAGTTTGGGAACAGTCTTTTTATAAATTCTGTAAAGGAACACTTGTGAGCACTTTGAGGCCTATATTGAAAAAGGAAACATCGTCAAATAAAAACTAGACAGAAGCTTTCTGAGAAACTTCTTTGTGATGGGTGCATTCACCTCACAGAGTTGAACCTTTCTTTTGATTGAATAGTTTGGAAACAGTCTTTTTGTAGAATCTGCAAAGGGTTATTTATGAGTGGTATGAGGCCTATGGTGAAAAAGGGAGTATCAACAAATAAAAAGTAGACAGAAATTTTCTGAGAAACTTCTCTGTGATGTGTGCATTCATCTCGCAGAGTGGAAACTTTCTTTGAGCCGTTTGGAAACAGTCTTTTTGTAGAATCTGCAAAGGGATATATATAGGCAGTTTGAGGTCTATGGTGAAAAGGGAAACATCTTCACATAAAAACTGACTGCTCAATGGGAGGAAACTTTTACTTCTGTGTAATGAATGCACATGTCAGAAAGGAGTTACTCAGAAAATTTCTTTATACTTTTTATGTGAAGATATTTCCTTTTTCACCGTATGCCTCAACGTGCTCCCAGATATCCCTTTGCAAATTCTATGAAAAGAATGTTTCCAAACTGCTCAATAAACAGAGTGGTTCAACACTGTGAGACGAATGTGCACATCACAAAGAAGTTTCTCAGAAAACCTCCTTCTCGTTTTTATGTGAAGATATTCCCTTTTTGAACATAGTCCTCAATGCACTCCCAAATATGCCTTTGCAGAATCTACAAAAAGACTTTCCAAACTGCTCAATCAAAAGAAAGTTTCAACTCTGTTAGATGAATGCACACATCAGAAAGTAGTTTCTCAGCAAGCTTCTCACTAGTTTTTATGTGAAGATAATCCCTTTTTCAATGTGGGCCTCAAAGCACTCAAAAATAACCGTTTGTAGATTCTAGAATAACAGAGTTTACAAACTGCCCAATGAAAAGAAATATTTACCTCTGTGAGATGAATACACATATCTTAAAGCAGCTTCTCAGAATGCTTCTTTCTAGTTTTTATGTGAAGATATTTCTTTTTTCACCATAAGCCTCAATGCGCTCCTAAATATCCCTTTGCAGTTTGTACCAAAAGGATTGTTTTCAAACTGCTCAATCTGAAGAATGTTTCAATTCTGTGAGATGAATGCACACATCATGAAGAAGTTTCTCTGAAACTTTCTTTATAGTTTTTCTGTGAAGATATTTCCTTTTTCACCATAGGCCTCACCTCAAAGCTCTCAGAAATGTCCCTTTGCAGATTCTACAAAAAGACTGTTTCCAAACCACTCAATAAAAAGAATTATTGAACACAGTGAGATGAATGCACACATCTCAGAAGTTTCTCAGAAACCTTCAGTCTAGTTTTTATGTGAATATATTTCCTTTTTCACCATAGGCCTCAAAGTGCTCCAAATATCCATTTGCAGATTCTACAGAAAGACTGTTTCCAAACTGCTCAACCAAAACAAAGGTTTAACTCTGTGTGATGAATGCACACATCACAAGGAAGTTTCTCAGAATGCTTCTGTCTAGATTTTAAGTGAAGATACTTGCTTTTTTCACCGCTGGCCTCAAAGTGCTCACAAATATCCCTTTACAGATTCTACAAAAATACTTTTACCAAATTGCTCAATCAAAAGAAAGGTTCAACTCTGTGAGATGTATGCACACCACAAAGAGGTTTCTCAGAAAGCTTCTCTCTAGTTTTTATGTGAAGATATTTCCTTTTTCACCATAGGCCTCAAAAGGTTCACAAATATCCCTTTGCAGATTCTACAAAAAGACTCTTCACACACTGCTCAATCAAAAGAATGTTTCAACTCTGTGAGATGAATGCTCACATCACCAGAATGTTTCTCAGAAAGCTTCTGTGTAGTTTTTCTGTGAAGATATTTCCTTTTTCACCATATGCTTCAAAGGGCTCATAAATATCACTTTGGAGATTTTACAAGAAAAGAGTTTCAAATCTTCTCAATGAAAAGAAACAGAAACATCTGGGAGATGAGTGCACATATCACAAAGCAGTTTCTCAGAAACGTTCTGTCTAGTTTTCATATGAAGGTATTTCCTTTTTCACCACTGGATGCAAAGTGCTCAAAATTGTTCCTTTGCAGATTCTACAAAAAGTCTGTTTCCACACTGCTCCTCAAAAGAAAGTTTCAACTCTGTGAGATGAATGCACATGTCAAAAAGAAGTTTCTCTGAAAGCTTCTATTAAGCTTTTATGTGAATGTTTCCTTTTTAACCATAGGCCTCAATGCCCTCACAAATATCTCTGCAGATTCTGCAAAAAGACTGTTTCCAAGCTGCTCAATAAAAATAATTATTGAACTTTGTGAGATGAATGCACACACCTCAAAGAAGTTTCTCAGAAACCTTCAGTCTAGTTTTTATGTGAATATAATTCCTTTTTCACCATAGGCCTCGAAGTGCTCCAAATAGCCTTTTGCAGGTTCTACAAAAAGACTGTTTCCAAACGGATCAAAGAAAAGAAAGTTTCAAATCTGTGAGATGAATGCACACATCAGTAAGAAGTTTCACAGGAGGCTTCTGTCTAATTTTTATATGAAGACATTTCCTTTTTCACCATAGGCCTCCATCTGCTCACAAATATCCCTTAGCAGATTTTACAAGAACAGAATTTCCAGACTGATCAAAGAAAACAAATGTTTTCCTCTGTGAGATGAATGCACACATCACAAAACTCTTTCTCAGAAACCTTCTTTATACTTTTTATGTGATATATCTTTTTTCTCCCTAGGACTCAAAGCGCTAAAAAATATCCCTTTGCAGATTCTACAAAAAGATTGTTTCCAAACTGCTCAATCAAAAAAATAGTTCAACTCCATGAGATGAATGCATACATCACAAAGAATTTTATCAGAAACCTTTATAGTTTTTATGTGAAGGTATTTCCTTTTTCACCATAAGCCTCAAAGTGCTCAGCAATATCCCTTTGCAGATTCTGCAAAAAGGCGTCTTCCCAACTGCTCAACCAAATAAATGTTTGAACTCTGTGAGATGGATGCACACATCACAAAGAGGTTTCTCAGAAATCTTCTGTCCATTGTTTATGTGAAGATATTTCCTTTTTCACCATAGCACTCAAAGTCCTGAAAAATATCCTTGCAGATTCTACAAAAAGGCAGTTTCCAGACTGCTCAATCAAAATAATGGTTGAACTCTGTGAGATGATTGCACACATCACAAAGAAGCCACTAAGAAAGCTACTGTCTAGTTTTTATGTGAAGATATTTTCTTTTTCACCATAGGCCTCAAAGCACTCACAAATATCCCTTTGCAGATTCTACAAGAACAGAGTTTCCAGACTAATCAGAGAAAATAAACATTTACCTCTGTGAGATCAATGCACACATCACAAAGCTGTTTCTAAGAAACCTTCTTTATACCTTTTATATGAATACATTTCCTTTTTTACCATTGGCCTCAAAATGCTCATAAATATACTTTTGCAGATTCCACAAACAGATAGTTTCCATACTGCTCAATCAAAAGTAAGTTTCATCTTTGTGAGATGAATTCCCACATCACAAAGACGTTTCTCAGAATGCCTCTCTCTAATTTTTATGTGAAGATATTTCTTTTTTCACCACAGGCCTCAAAGGACTCATACATATCCCTTTGCAGACTCTACAAGAACAGTTTCCAGACTGACCAGAGAACAGAAAAGTTTACCTCTGTGAGATGAATGCTTACGTCACAAAGCTGTTTCTGAGAAATCTTGTTTATCCTTTTTATGCGACTATGTTTCCTTTTTCACCATAGGCTTCAATGCACTCATAAATATCCCTTTGCAGATTCTACAAAATGACTGTTTTCAAACTGTTCAATCAAAAGAATGGTTGAGCTCTATGAGATGAATGCACACATCGCAAAGAGGTTTCTTGGGAAGCTTCTGTCTAGTTTTTATGTGAAGATATTTCCTATTTCCTTATAAGCCTCAAAGCTGTCAAAAATATGCCTTTACAGATTCTTCAAAAATACTGTATCCAAATTGCTCAATCCAATTAAAGGTTCAAATCTGTGAGATGAATGCGCACATCACAAGGAGGTTTCTCAGAAAGTCTCTCTCTAACTTTTATGTGAAGGTATTTCTTTTTACACCATAGGCCTCAAAGGACTCTTAAATATCCCTTTGCTGACTCTACAAGAACAGTTTCCAGACTGACCAGAGAAAAGAAAATTTTACCTCTGTGAGGTGAATGCTTACATCACAAAGCTGCTTCTGAGAAACCTTGTTTATACTTTTTATGTGAATATATTTCCTTTTTCACCATAGGCCTCAAAGCACTCATTAATATCCCTTTGTAGATTCTACAAAAAGACTGTTTCCAAACTGTTCAATCAAAAGAATGGTTGAGCTCTATGAGATGAATGCACACATCACAAAGAAGTTTCTTGGGAAGCTTCTGTCTAGTTTTTATGTGAAGATATTTCCTATTTCATCATAAGCCTCAAAGCTCTCAAAAATATACCTTTACAGATTCTGCAAAAATACTGTATCCAAATTGCTCAATCCAATGAAAGGTTCAAATCTGTGAGATGAATGCACACATCACAAAGAGTTTTCTGAGAAAGCTTCCCTCTAGTTTTCATGTGAAAATATTTCCTTTTTCACCATAGGCATCAAAGCATCACAAATATCCCTTTGCAGATTCTATCAAAATACTGTTTACAAACTGCTCAATCAAAAGAATGTTTCAATTCTGTGAGATGAATTCTCGCATCTCCAAGATGTTTCACGGAAAGCTTCTGTCCAGTTTTTACATGAAGATAATTCCTTTTTCACCATAGGCCTCAAAGCGCTGACAAATATCCCTTTGCAGATTTTACAAGAACAGAATTTCCAATCTGCTCAATGAAGAGAAATGGTTAACTCTGTGGGATGAAATCACACATCACAAAGCAGTTTCTCTGAAATATTCTGTCTAGTATTTATGTAAAGATAATTCCTTTTTCAACATAGGACACAAAGTGCTAACTAATAACCATTTGGAAATTCTACAAAATAGTGTTTCCAAACTGCTCATCCAAAGAAAGGTTCACTTCTCTGGGATGAATACATATATCAAAAAGATGTTTCTCAGAAAGCTTCTATCTTGTTTTTATGTGAACGTGTTTCCTTTTTCACCACGGGCCTCAAAGTGCTCAAAAGTATCCCTTTGCAGATCCTAAAAAAAGACAGTTTCCAAACTGCTGAGTCAAAGGAATGGTTCAACTCTGTGAGATGAATGCACACATCACAAAGAGGTTGTTCACAAACCTTCTTTATAGTTTTTATGTGAAGATATTTCCTTTTAACCATAGACCTCAAAGCGCTCACAAATATACCTTTGCAGATTCTACAAACAGACGGTTTCCCAACTGCTCAATCAAAAGAATTGTTGAAATCTGTGAGATGAATGCATACATCACAAGGCAGTTTCTCAGAATTCTTTAGTCTAGTTTTTATGTGGACATATTTTCTCTTTCACCATAGGCCTCAAAGTGCTCAGAAATATCCCTTTGCAGATTCCACAAAAAGATGTTTCCAAACTGCTCTATCAAAAGAAAGTTTTGATTCTGTGAAATGAATGCACACATCACTAAGAAGTTTCTCAGTAGGCTTCTGTCTAGTTTTTATGTGAAGACAATTCCTTTTTCACCATAAGGCTCTATGCACTCACAAATATCCCTTAGCAGATTCTAAAAAAACAGAGTTTCCCAACTGATAAAAGAAAAGAATCATTTACCTCTGTGAGATGAACGAAGACATCACAAAATATTTTCTCAGAAACCTTCTTTATAGTTTTCTTTGAAGATACTTCTTTTTCTGCATAGTCCTCAAAGTGCTCAAAAATATCCATTTGCAGATTCTGTAAAAATACCATTTCCAAACTGCTCAATCAAAAGAGAGGTTCAACTCTGTGAGATGAATGCACATATCTCAAAGAAGTATCTGAGAAACTTTCTTTTTACTTTGTATGTGAAAATATTTCCTTTGTCAACATAGGCCTCAAAGTGCTCAAAAATACCCCTTTTCAGATTGTACAAGAGCAGATTTTCCAGACTGAACAGAGAAAATAAACCCTTACCTCTGTGAGATGAATGCACACATCACAAGGCTGTTTTTAGGAAACCTGCTTTACAGTTCTCATGTGAAGATATGTCCTTTTCCACCATAGGCCTCACAGCACTCCAAATATCCACTTGCAGATTCTACAAAAAGTGTGTTTCAAAAATGTTCAATCAAAGGAAAGGTTCAACTCTATGAGATGAATGCAAACAACAGAAAGAAGTTTCTCAGAATCCTTCTTTCTAATTTCTATGTTAAGGTATTTCCTTTTCCACCATATGCATCAAAGTGCTCTAAATATCTACATGCAGATACTACAAAAAGTCTGTTTCCAAACCGCTCAATCAAAAGTGTGGTTTAACTCTGTGAGATGAATACACACATCACTAAGAAGTTTCTCAGAATGCTTCTGTCTAGTTTTTATATGAAGATATTTCCTTTTTCAAAAAAGGCCTCTAATGACAACAAATATCCACTTACAGATGCAACAAAAAGAGTGTTGCAAAACTGCTGAATAAAAAGAAAGTTTCAACTCTGTGAGATGACTGCACACATCACAAAGAAGTTTCTCAGAATGCTTCTTTCTAGTTTTTATGTGAATATATTTCTTTTCCACCATCAGCCGCAAAGCGCTCCAAATATCCACTTGCACATTCTACAAAAAGTGTTTCGAAACTGATCAATCAAAAGATAAATTCATCTCTGTGAGATGAATGCACACATCACAAAGAAGTTTGTCCGAATTCTTCTGTCTCTTTTTTATGTGAAGATATTACCTTTTCCAACATAGGTCTCAAAGTACTCTGAATATCCAATTGCAGTTTCTACAAAAACAGTGTTTCATAACTGCTCAATCAAAAGAAAGGTTCAACACTGTGAGGTGAATGCATACATCACAAAGAAGTTTCTCAGAGTGCTTCTGTGTACTTCGTATGTGAAGATATGTCTTTTCCACCATAGGCCACAAAGCGCTCCAAGTATTCACTTGCAGATTGTACAAAAAGAGTGTTTCAACAATGGTCAATTAAAAGAAAGATTCAACTCTGTGAGATGAATGCAAACATCACAAAGAAGTTTCTCAGAATGCTCCTCCTTAGTTTTTATGTGAAGATATTTCCTTTTCCACCAAAGGCCCCAAGGCTCACCAAACATCCCCTTGCAGATCCTACAAAAGGACTGTTTCAAAACTGCTCAATCAAAAGAAGGGTTCAGCTCTGTGAGATGAATGCACACATCAAAAAGTAGTTTCTCAGAATGCTTCTGTCAAGTTTTTATATGAGGTTACTTCCTTTTCCACCATAGGCCTCAAAGCGCTCCAAATATCCATCTGCAGATTCTACAAGAAGAGTGCTTCAAAACTGCTTAATCAAAAGATAGTTTCAACCCTGTGAGTTAAATACACACATCACAAATAAGTTTCTCAGAATGCTTCTTTCTGGTATTTACGTGAAGATATGTCGTTTTTCACTGTAGGCCTCAATCTCCTCCAAATATCCATTGGGAGATACTACAAAAAGAGTGTTTCAAAACTCCTCAATCAAAAAAAATGTTCAACTCTGTGAATTGAATGCACACATCAAAAGAGAGTTTTTCAGAATGCTTCTGTTTAGTTTTTCTGAAGATATTTCCTTTTCCACCATAGGCCCCAAAGATCTGCAAACATCCACAGGCAGATTCTGCAAAAGAGTGTTTCAAAACTGTTCAATCAAAAGAAAGTTTTAACTCTGTGAGTTGAATACACTCATCACAAATAAGTTTCTCAGAATGCTTCTGTCTAGTATTTACGTGAAGATATGTCCTTTTCCACCGTATGCCTGAATCCGCACCAAATATCCATTTCAAGGTGCTACAAAAAGAGTGTTTCAAAACTGATCAATCGAAGGAAAGGTTCCATTCTGTGAGTTGAATGCACACATCACAAAGAAGTTTCTCAGATTATTTCTGAGTAGTTTTTATGTGAAGATATTTCCTTTTCCATCATAGGCCCCAAAGCGCTCCAAACATCCAAAGGCAGATTCAACAAAAAGAGTGTTTCAAAACTGTTCTATGAAAAGAAATCTTCAACTCTGTGAGATGAACACACACATCAGTAAGAAGTTTCTCAATATGCTTCTGTCTAATTTTTATATGAAGATATATCCTTTTCCACTATTGACCTCAAGGTGCTCCAAATATCCACTTGCAGATTCCACAAATAGAGTGTTTAAAAACTGCTCAGTCAAAAGGAAGGTTAAATTCTGTGAGATGAATGCACACATCACAAAACAATTTCTTAGAATACTTCTGTCTAGTTTTTATGTGAAGATAATTGCTTTTCCTCCATGGCCCTGAAACACTCCAAATATCCAATTGCAGATTCTACAAAAAGAGTGTTTTAAACTGCTCAATCAAAATACAGGTTCAACACTGTGAGATCAATGCACACATCACAAAGAAGTTTCTCAGAATGCTTCTGTCTTGTTTTTATGTGAAGATATTTCCTTTTCCACTGCAGGACTCAAAGCGATCCACATATGCACTTGCGGATTCTACAAAAAGAGTGTTTCAAAACTGCTCAATGAAAAGAAAGTTTCAACTCAGTGAGATGAATGTACACATCACAAAGGACTTTCTCAGAATGCTTTTGTCTAGTTTTTACGTGAAGATATTTCCTTTTGCAACATAGGCCTCAAAGTGCTCCAATCACCACTTGCAGATTCTACAAAAAGAGTGCTTCAAAACTGCTTAATTAATAGAAAGGTTCAACTGTGTGAGATGAATGCACACATCACAAAATAGTTTCTCTGAATGCTCCTGTCAAGTTTTCATGTGAAGATATTTCCTTTTCCAGTAAATGTTGCATATCATGCAAAATATCCACTTGCAGATTCAACAAAAACTGTGTTTTAAAACTGCTCAATCAAACTAAAGGTTCAACCTTGTGGGTTGAATGCACACATCACAAAGAACTTTCTCAGAAATCTTCAGTCTAGTTTTCATGTGAAGACATTTCCTTTTCCACCATAGACCTCAAAGCGCTCCAAATATCCAATTGCAGATTGTAGAAAAACAGTGTTTCAACACTGCTCAATTAAAAAAAAGATTCAACACTGAGAGATGAATGCAAATATCACAAAGCGGTTTCTCAGAATTCTCATGTTTAGTTTTTATGGGAAGATATTATCTTTTTCACCTTAGGCCCTAAGGCGCTCCAAACATCCACTTGTGGATTGTACAAAAGGACTGTTTCAAAACTGCTCAATCAAAAGAAGGTTTCAACTCTGTGAGATGAATGCACACATCACAAAAAAGTTTCTCAGAATGCTTCTGTCAAGTTTTTACGTGAAAATATTTCCTTTTCCACCATAGGCCTCAATCCAATCCAAATATCCATTTGCAGATACTACAAAAAGACTGTTTCAAAACTGCTCAATCAAAAGAAAGTTTCCACTCTGTGAGTTGAATGTGAACAGCACAAAGAAGTTTCTCAGACTACTACTGTGTAGTTTTTATTTGAAGATGTTTCCTTTTCCACCATAGGCCCCAATGCGCTCCAAACATCCACCTGCAGATTCTACAAAAAGAGTGTTTCAAAACTGCTCTATCAGAAGAAAGGTTCAACTCTGTGAGATAAACGCAAACATCACAAAGAAGTTTCTCAGAATGCTTCTGTCTAATTTTTATGTGAAGATATTTCCTTTTCCACCAAAGGGCTCAAAGTGCTCCAAATATCCACTTGCAGATTCTAAAAAAACAGTGTTTCAAAACTGCTCAATAAATAGAAATGGTCAACACTTTGAGATGAATGCACACAAGAAAAAGAAGTTTCCCAGACTGCTTCTGTCTGATCTTTATATGAAGATATTTCCTTTTTCAGCATTGACCTCAGAGATCTTCAAATATCCATTTGCAGATTCTTCAAATAGACTGTTTAAAAACTGCTCAATCAAAAGAAAGGTTCGACTCTGTGAGATGAAGGCAAATATCACATAGATGTTTGTCCGAATGCTTTTATCTAGTTTTTATGTGAAGATATTTCCGTTTCCAACATAGGTCTGAAAGCTCTCCAAATATCCACTTGCAGATTGTACAAAAAGAATGTTTCAAAAATGCTGAATAAAAATAAATTTTCAAGTTGGTGAGATGAATGCACACATCAAAAAGAAGTTTCTCAGAATGCTTCTGTCCAGTTTTTATGTGAAGATATTTCTTTTTCCACCTTAGGCCACAAAGTGCTCCTCATATCCACTTGCAGAGTCTACAAAAAATGTGTTTCAAAACTGCTCAAACAAAAGAAAGTTTCAACTCTGTGAGTTGAAATCAGACATCACAAAGTAGTTTCTCAGAATGCTTCTGTCTTGTTTTTATGAGAAGACTTTTCCTTTTCCACAATAGTCTGTAAAGTGCTCCAAATATCCACCTGCAGATTCTACAAAAGGAGTGATTCAAAACTGCTCAATCAAAAGCAAGATTCAACTCTGAGAGATGAATGCACACATAGCAAAGTAGTTTCTCAGAATGATTCTGTCTAGTTTATTGGGAAGATATTTCCTTTTCCACCATAGGCCCCAAAGGGCTCCAAATATCCACTTTCAGATTGCACAAAAAGTGTGTTTTGAAACTGCTCAATCAAAAGAAAGGTTGAACTCTGTGAGATGAACGCACACATCACAAAGAAGCTACTCAGAATGCTTCTGTCTAGCTTTTATGTGATGGTATTTCCTTTTCCACCATAGGCCTGAAATCACTCAAAATATCTGCTTGCAGGTACTACGAAAAGAGTGTTTCAAAACTGCTCAAACAAAAGAAAGGTTCAACTCCGTGAGATGAATGCACACATCACAAAAAAGTTTCTGAGAATGATTCTGTCTGGTTTTTACATGAAGGTGTTCCCTTTTCCACCATAGGCCTCGAAGGGCTCAAATATCCAATTGCAGATTCTACACAAAGATAGTTTAACAACTGTTAAATCCAAAGAAAAGTTCAACTCTCTGAGATGAATGCACACATCACAAAGAAATTTGTCAGAATGCTTCTCTCTAATTTTTATGTGAAGATATTTCCTTCTCCACCATAGGCCTCAAAGCGCTCCAAATATTCACTTGCAGATTCAACAAAAAGTGTGTTTGAAAACTTCTCAATCAAAAGAGAGGTTGAAATCTGTGAGATGAATGCATACATCACAAAGAAGTTTCACAGAGTGCTTCTGTCTACCTTTTATTTGAAGAAATTTCCTTTTCCAACATAGGCCACAAAACGCTCCAAATATACAGTTGCAGACTCCAAAGAAAGAGTGTCTCAAGCTCCTCAATCTAAAGAAAGTTTCAACTCTGTGAGTTGAATGCACTCATCAGAAAGATATTTCTTATAATGCTTCTGTGTCATTTTTAAGTGAAGATATTTCCTTTTCTACCATAGGCCTCAAAGCACTCCAAATATCCACTTGCAGATTCTACAAAAAGAGTGTTTCAAAAATGCTCAATCAAAAGAAAGGTTCAACACTGTAAGATGAATGCACACATCACAAAGGAGTATCTCAGAATGATTCTGTGTAGTTTTTATGTGAAGACATTTCCTTTTCCACCTTAGGACTCAAAGAACTCTGAATCTCCAATTGCAGATTCTACAAATAGAGTGTTTAAAAGCTGCTCAATCAAAAGAAAGTTTGAACTCTTCGAGATGAAAGTGCACATCATGTAGAAGTTTCTCAGATTCTTCTGTGAAGTTTTTATGTGAAGATATTTCTTTTCCACCATAGGCCTCAAAGCGCTCCAAATATCCACTTACAGATTCCACAAAAAGAGTGTTTCAAAACTGTTCAATGAAAAGAGAGGTTCAATTCTGTGATATGAATGCACACATCACAAAGAGATTTTTCAGAATGCTTCTGTCTAGTTTTTATGTGAAGATAGTTCCTTTTCCACAATAGTCTACAAAGTGCTCCAAATACACATTTGCAGATCCTGCAAAAAGAGCTTTTCAAAACCACTCAATCAAAAGAAAAGTTCACCTCTGTGAGATGAATGCACAAATCACAAAGAAGTTTCTCAGAAAGCTTCTGTGTAGTTTTTATGTGAGGATATTTCATTTTCCACCATTGGCCCCAAAGCACTCCAAATATCCCCAGCAGATTCTATAAAGAGTGTTTCAAAACTGCTCAGTCAAAAGAAATATTCAACTCTGTGAGATGAACACACATATCACAAAGCAGATTCTCAGAATGTTTCTAATTTTTATGTGAAGATATTTCCTTTTCCACCGTAGGTCTCAATGCCCTCAAAATATCCACTTGCAAACTCTACAAAAAGAGGATTTCAAAACTGCTCAATCAAAAGAAAGGCTCAACTCCATGAGATGAATGAACACATAACAAAGAAGTTTCTCAGAATGCTTCTGTCTAGTTTTTATGTGAAGATATTTCCTTTTCCACCATAGGCCTCAGAGCACTCCAATTATCAACTTGCAGATTCTACAAAAAGAGTGTTTCAAAACTGCTCAATCAAAAGAATGGTTTAAATCTATGAGATGAATGCACACATCACAAAGAAGTTTCTCAGAATGCTTCTGTCTAATTATCATGTGAAGATATTTCCCTTTCCACTAGAGGCCACAAAGAACTCCAAATATCCACTTGCAGGTTCTACAAAAACTATGTTTCAAATCTGCTCAATCAAAATAAAGGTTCAGCCTGGTGACATGAATGCACACATCTCAAAGTTGTGTCTCAGAATATTTCTGTCTGGTGTTTATGTGAAGATAGTTCTTATGCACCTTAGGCCCCTATCTACTTGCAGATTCTACAAAAAGAGTGTTTCAAAACTACTGTATCTAAAGTAGTGTTCAACGTTGTGAGATGAATGCACACATCATGAAGAAATTTCTCAGAATACCTCTGTCTTGTTTTTTAAGTGAAGATGTTTCCTTTTCCATCGTAGGCCTCAAATCGATCCAAATATCCACTTGCAGACTCTCCAAAAAGAGTGTTTGAAAACTGCTCTATCAAAAGAAAGTTTCAACTCTGTGAGATGAAGGCACACATCACAATGAAGTTTCTCAGAATGCTTCTGTTTTGCTTTTAAATGAAGATATTTCCTTTTCCACCATAGACCTCAAAGCACTTGAAATATCCACTTGCAGATTCTACAAAGGAGTGTTTCAAAGCTATTGAATCAAAAGAAAGTTTCAACTCTGTGAGATGAATGCACACATTACAAAGAGGTTTCTTAGAATGCTTCTACTTTTTATATTAAAATATTTCCTTTTCCACCATAGGCTGCAAATCTCTCCAAATATCCACTTGCAGTTTCTACAAAAAGAGTATTTCTAAACTGCTCAATCAAAAGAAAGGTTCAACACTGTGAGTTGAATGCACATATCAATAAGAAGTTTCTCAGAACACTTTTGTCTTGTTTCTGTGTGAAGTCATTTCCTTTTCCACTATACGCCACAAATCGCTAAAAATATCAAGTTGCAGATTCTACAAAAAGAGTGTTTCAAAACTGCTCAATCAAAAGAAAGGTTCAACTCTGTGAGATGAATGCAAATATCACAAAGAGGTCTCTCAGAATGCTTCTGTCTAGTTTTTATGTAAAGATATTTCCTTTTTCACCATGGGCTGTAAAGCGCCCCAAATACCCACATGCAGAATCCATAAAAAGAGGTTTTCAAAACTGCTCAATATATAGAAAGGTTCTACTCTGTGAGATGAATGCACACGTCACTAAGATGTTTCTCAGAATACTTCTATCTAGTTTTTATGTGAAGATATTACCTTTTCCACCTTAGGCCTCAAAACGCTCCAAATATCCACTTGCAGATTCTACAAAAAGAGTGTTTCAAAACAGCTCAATCAAAAGTAAGGTTCCACTCTGTGCAATGAATGCACACATCACAAACAAGGTTCTGTGAATGCTTCTGTCTAGTTATTATGTGAAGATATTTCTATTCCACCTTAGCACTCAAAGTCTTGCAAATATGCTCTTTCAGACTCTACAAAAGGAGTGTTTCAAAACAGCTCAATCAAAAGAAAGGTTCAACTCTGTGAGATGAATGTGCACGTCACAAAGAAGTTTCTCAGAATGCTTCTTTGTAGTATTTATGCGAAGATATTTTGTTTTCCACTAGAGGCCACAAAGTGCTCCAAATATCCACTTGCAGATTCTACAAAAAGAGTGTTTAAAAACTGCTCAAGCTAAAGAAAGTTTCAACTCTTTGAATTGAATGCCCACTTCACAAAGAAGTTTCTCAGAATGCTTCTGTCTAGTTTTTATGTGAAGATATTTCCTTTTCCACCATAGGCCTCAAAGCGCTCCAAGTATCCAGTTTCAGAAACTACCAAAAGATTGTCTCCACACTGCTCAATCAAAAGAATGGTTCAACTGTGTCAGTTGAATACACACATCACAAGGAAATTTCTCAGAATGCTTCTGTCTTGTTTTATCTGAGGATATTTCGTTTTCCACCATAGACCTCAAAGCCCTCCAAGTATCCACCTGCAGATTCTATAAAAAGAGTGTTTCAATACTGCTTAAACAAAAGAAAAGTTCAACTGTGTGAGATGAATGTATACATTAAAACCAGCTTCTCAGAAATCCTCTGTCAAGTTTTTATATGAAGGTATTTCCCTTTCCACTGTAGGACTCAAATCGCTCCAAATATCCACTTGCAGATTCTACAGAAAGTGTGCTTCAAAACTGCTCAATCAAAAGAAAGTTTCAACTCTGTGAGTTGAATGCGCACATCAGAAAGAAGTTTCTCAGATTACTTCTGTGTAGTTTTTATGTGAAGATGTTTCCTTTTCCACCATAGGCCCCAATGCACTCCAAACATCCATGTGCAGATTTTACAAAAAGAGTGTTTCAAAACTACTCAATCAAAAAAAAGTTCAACTCTGTGAGATGAATGCAAACATCACAAAGAAATTTCTCAGAATGCTTCTGTCTAATATTTATGTGAAGATATTTCCTTTTCCAACAAAGGGCTCAAAGAGCTCCAAATATCCACTTGCAGTATCTATGAAAAAGGATTTCAAAACTGCTCAATCAAAAGAAAGTTTCATCTGTGTGAATTGAATGTACACATCACAAAGAAGTTTCTCAGAATTCTTCTGTCTAGTTTTTATGTGAATATATTTCATTTTCCTCTATAGGCCTCAAAGCACCGCAAATAACTATTTGCATATACTACAAAAATACTCTTTCCAAACTGCTAAATCAAAAGAAAGGTTCAACCCTGTGAGTGGAATGCACACATCACGAAGAAGTTTCTCAGATTTCTTCTGTCTAGTTTTTATGTGAAGATATTTCTTTTTCCACCATAGGTTTCAAACCTCTCCAAGTATCCAATTGCGGATTCTACAAAAAGAGTGTTTCAAAAGTCCTCAGACCAAAGAAATGTTGAATTCTTTGAGAGGAATGCAGACATCACATGGTATTTTCTCAGAATGCTTCTGTCTAGTGTTTATGTGATGTTATTTCCTTTTCCACCGTGGGCCTCAAAGTGCTCCAAATAACCTCTTGCAGATTTGACCAAAAGAGTGTTTCAAAACTGCTCTGTCAAAAGAAAGGTTTACCTCTGTGAGATGAATGCTCACATCACAGAGAAGTTTCTCAGAATGCCTCTATCTAGTTTTTATTTGAAGATATTTCCTTTCCCACTATAGGCCTCTAAGCTCTCCAAATATCCATTTGCAGATACTACAAAAGACTGTTTCCAAATTGTGCAATCAAAGGAAACGTTCAACTATGTGAGTTGAATGCACACATCACAACGAAGTTTCTCAGAATGCTTCTGTCTAGTTTTTATGTGAAGATATTTCCTTTTCCACTATGGGTTTCAAAGCGCTCCAAATATCCAATTGCAGATACTACCAAAAGACTGTTTCCAAACTGCTCAATCAAAGGAAATGTTCAACTCTGTGTGATGAATGCACACATCACAAAGAAGTTTTTCAGAATGCTTGTGTCTAGTTTTTAAGTGAAGATATTTCCTTTTCCATCCTAGGCCTCAATCCACTCGAAATATCCACTAGCAGATTCCACAAAAAGAGTGGTTCAAAACTGCTGAATCAAAAGAAAGTTTCAACTCCGTGAGATGAATGCACATATCACAAAGAAGTTACTCTGAATGCTTCTGTGTAGTTTTTATGTGAAGATATTTCCTTTTCCACTATAGGTCGCAAAGCTGTCCAAATATCCACTTGCAGATTCTACAAAAACAGCGTCTAAACTGCTCAATAAAAAGAAAGTTTCAAATCTGTGAGATGAATGCACACATAACAAAGAAGTTTCTCTGAATCCTTCTGTCTAGTTTTTATGTGAAGATATTTCCTTTTAAACTGTAGGCCTCAAAGCGCTCCAAATATCCATTTGCAGATAATACAAAAAGACTGTTTTCAAACTGCTCAATAAAAGGAAAGGTTCAACTATGTGAGTTGAATGCTCACATCAGAAAGAAGTTTCTCTGAATGCTTCTGTGTAGTTTTAATGTGAAGATGTTTCCTTTTCCACTATAGGCTACAAAGCACTCCAAATATCTACTTGCAGATTCTAGAAGAGTATATCAAAACTGCTCAATCAAATGAAAGGTTCAACTCTGTGCATTGAATGCACACATCATGAAGAAGTTTCTCAGGATGCTTGTGTCTATTTTTTATGCGAAGATATTTCCTTTTCCACCATAGGCCCCATAGTGCTCCAAATATCCAATTGCAGATTCTGCAAAAGGAGTTGTTCAAAACTGGTCAATCAAAAGAAAGTTTCAACTGTGTGAGATGAATGCAAACATCACAAGGAAGTTTCTCAGAAGGCTTCTGTCTAGTTTTTATGTGAAGATATTTCCTTCTCCACCATAGGCCTCAAAGTGCTCCAAATATCAAGTTGCAGATTCTACAAAAAGAGTGTTTCAAAACTGCTCAATTAAAAGAAAAGTTCAACACTGTGATTTGAATGCACACATCAAAAAGTAGTTTCTATGGTTTTTGGTCTAACGTTTAAGCCTTTAATCCATCTTGAATTAATTTTGGTATAAGGTGTAAGGAAGGGATCCATTTTCAGCTTTCTACATATGGCTAGCCAGTTTTCCCCGCATCATTTATTAAGTAGGCAATCCTTTGAGCTTTGCTTGTTTTTCTCAGGTTTGTCAATGATCAGATATTTGTAGATATGCAGTGTTATTTCTGAGGACCCTGTTCTGTTCCATTGATCTATATCTCTGTTTTAGTACCAGTACCATGCTGTTTTGGTTACTGTAGCCTTGTAGTATAGTTTGAAGTCAGGTAGCATGATGCCTCCAGCTTTGTTCTTTTGGCTTAGGATTGACTTGGCAATGCAGGATCTTTTTTGATTCCATGTGAACTTTAAAGTTTATTTTTCCAATTCTGTGGAGAAAGTCACTGGTAGCTTCATGTGGATGGCACTGAATGTATAAATTTCCTTGGGCAATATGGCCATTTTCTTGATATTGATTCTTCCTACCCATGAGCATGGAATCATATTCCATTTGTTTGTTACCTCTTTTATTTCATTAAGTAGTGGTTTGTAATTCTCCTTGAAGAGTTCCCTCACGTCCCTTTTAAGTTGGATTCCTAGTCATTTTATTCTGTTTTAAGCAATTGTGAATGGGAGTTCACTCATGATTTGGCTCTCTGTTTGTCTGTTATTGGTGTATAAGAATGCTTGTGATTTTTGTACATTGATTTTTTATCCTGAGACTTTGCTGAAGTTGCTTATCAGCTTAAGGAGATTTTGGGCTGTGACAATGGGGTTTTCTAGATATACAATCATGTCCTCTGCAAACAGGGTAATTTGACTTCCTCTTTTCCTAATTGAATACCCATTATTTCCTTCTCCTGCCTAATTGCCCTGGCCAGAACTTCCAACACTATGTTGAATAGGAGTGGTGAGAGAGGGCATTCATGTCTTGTGCCAGTATTCAAAGAGAATGCTTCCAGTTTTTGCCCATTCAGTATGATATTGGCTGTGGGTTTGTCATAGATAGCTCTTATTATTTTGAGATATGTCCCATCAATACCTAATTTATTGAGAGTTTTTAGCATGAAGGGTTGTTGAATTTTGTCGAAGGCCTTTTCAGCATTTATTGAGATAATCATGTGGTTTTTGTCTTTGGTTCTGTTTATATGCTGAATTACATTTATTGATTTGCATATATTGAACCAGCCTTGCATCCCAGGGATGAAGCCCACTTGATCATGGTGGATAAGCTTTTTGATGTGCTGCTGGATTCTGTTTGCCAGTATTTTATTGAGGATTTCTGCATCAATATTCACCAAGGATATTGGTCTAAAATTCTCTTTTTTTTTTCTGTCTGCCAAGCTTTGGTATTAGGATGATGCTGGCCTCATACAATGAGTTAGGGAGGATTTCCTCTTTTTCTATTGAATGGAATAGTTTCAGAAGGAATGGTACCAGTTCCTCCTTGTACCTCTGGTAGAATTCGCCTGTGAATCCAAATCATAAAAACCCTAGATGATAACCTAGGCATTACCATTCAGGATATAGTCATGGGCAGGGACTTCATGTCTAAAACACCAAAAGCAATGGCAACAAAATTCAAAATTGACAAATGGGATCTAACTAAACTAAATAGCTTCTACAGAGCAAAAGAAACTACCATCACAGTGAACTGGCAACCTACAAAATGGGAGATAATTTTGACAACATGCTCATCTGAGAAAGGGCTAATATCCAGAATCTACAATGAACTAAAACAAATTTACAAGATAAAAAGAAACAACCCCATCAAAAAGTGGTCAAAGGATATGAACAGACACTTCTCAAAAGAAGACATTTACGCAGCAAAAAAAACGTGAAAAAATGCTTACCATCACTGGCAATCAGAGAAATGCAAATCAAAACCACAATGAGATACCATCTCACACCAGTTAGAATGGCATGCATTAAAAGGTCAGGAAACAACAGGTGCTGGAGAGGACGTGGAGAAATAGTAACACTTTGACACTGTTGGTGGGACTGTAAATGATTTCAACCATTGTGGAAGTCCGTGTGGCTATTCCTCAGGGATCTAGAACTAGAAATACCATTTGACCCAGCCATCCCATTACTGGGTATATATGCAAACGAATATAAATCATGCTGCTATAAAGACACATGCACACATATATGTTTATTGTGGAACTATTTGCAATAGTAAAGACTTGGGACCAACCGAAATGTCCAACAGAAATAGACTGGATTAAGAAAAGGTGGCATATATACACCATGGAATACTACGTAGCCATAAAAAATGACGAGTTCATGTCCTTTGCAGGGACATGGATGAAATTGGAAATCATAATTCTCAGTAAACTATTGAAAGGACAAAAAACCAAGCACCGCATTTTCTCACTTATAGGTGGGAATTGAACAATGAGAACACAAGGACACAGGAAGGGGAACATCACACTCTGGGAACTGCTGTGCAGTGGGAGGAGGGTGGAAGGATAGCATTAGGCGATATACCTAATGCTGAATGAGGACTTAATGCGGACAGCACACCAGCAAGGCACATGTATACCTATGTAACTAATCTGCACATTGTGCACATCTACCATAAATCTTAAAGTACAATAAAAAAAAGAAGTTTCTCAGAATGCATCTGTCTACTTTTTATGTGAAGACATTTCCTATTCCACCCAAGGCCTCAAAGCACTCCAAATATCCACATGCAGATCCTAGAAATAGAGTGTTTAAAAACTGCTCAATCAAAAGAAAATTTCAAATCTGCGAGATGAATGCACACGTCACAAAGAAGTTTCTCAGAATGCTTCTGTCTAGTTTTTATGTGAAGATATCTCCTTTTCCACTGTAGGCCTCAAAGCGCTCCAAATATCCATTTGCAGATAATACAAAAAGATTGTTTCCAAACTGCTGAATGAAAAGAAATGCTCAACTCTGTGAGTTGAATGCACATATAACAAAGAAGTTTCTCAGAATGCTTCTGTCTAGTTTTTATGTGAAGATATTTCCTAGCCCAACAAAGATCTCAAAGCATTCAAAATATCCACTTGAAGATTCTACAAAAAGAGTGTTTCAAAACACTCATTCAAAAGAAAGGTTCAACTCTGGAAGATGTATGCACACATCACAAAGTAGTTTCTCCAAATGGTTCTGTCTAGATTTTATGTGAAGATACTTCCTTTTCCACCATAGGCCGCAAAGTGCTCTGAATATGCACTTGCAGTTTCCACAAAAAAAGTGTTTCCATACTGCTCAATGAAAAGAAAATTTAAACTCCACAAGATTAAGGCACACATCACAAAGAAGTTTTACAGAAAGCTTCTGTGTAGTTTTTATGTGAAGATATTTCCTTTTCCACAATAGGCCTCAAAGCACTTCAAATGTCTACTTGCGGATTCTACAAAAAAGTTTTTCAAAACTACTCAATCAAAAGAATGGTTCAACTCTGTGGGATAAATGAATACATCACAAAGAAGTTTCTCTGAATGTTTCTGTGTAATTTTTATGTGAAGATATTTCCCTTTCCACCATAGGCCTCAAAGCGCTCAAAATATCCACTTGGAAGTTCTAGAAAAAGAGTGTTTCAAAACAGCTTAATCAAACGAAAGTTACAACTGTGTGAGATGAATGCACACAACACAAGAAGTTTCTCAGAATGATTTTGTGTAGTTTTAATTTGAAGACAAATCCTTTTCCATAGTATACCTCAAAGTGCTCCAAATATCCACTTGGGGATTCTACAAAAAGAGAGTTTAAAAACTGCTCCCCAAAAAGAAAGTTTCAACTCTGTGATATGAATGCACACATCAAAAAGAAGTTTCTCAGGAAGCTTCTGTGTAGTTTGTATGTGAAGATATTTCCTTTTCCACCATAGGCTGCAAATGGCTCCAAATATCCACTTGTAGATTCTGCAAAAAAAGAGTTTCAAAACTACACTATCAAAAGTTAGTTTCAATGCTGTGAGTTGAATGCTCACATTACAAAGAAGATTCTCAGAATTCTTGCATGTAGTTTTTTGTGAAGATATTTCCTTTTCCACAATAGGCCTCAAATTGCTCCAAATATTGACTCGCAGATTCTACAAAAAGAGTGTTTCAAAGCTGCGCAATCAAAGGAAAAGTTCCACTCTGTGAGATGAATGCACACATCACAAAGGAATTTCTTATAATGCTTCTGTGTAGTTTTCATGTGAAGATATTTCCTCTTCCACAATGTGCCTCAAAGAGCTCCAAATATCCACTTCTGGATTCTCCAAAATAATGTTTCAAAACTGCTCAATCAAATGAAAGGCTGAACTCCGTGAGATGAATGCCCACATCACAAAGATGTTTTTCAGAATGTTTCTGTAGAGTTTTCATTGGAAGATATTTCCTTTTCCACCATAGGCTGCAAAGGGTTCCAAATATCCACTTGCAGATTCTACAAAAAGAGAGTTTCAAAACTGCTCTGTCAAAAGATAAGTTCAACTCTGTGAGTTGAATGCACACATCTCAAAGCTGTTTCTCAGTATGCTTCTTTGTAGTTATTCTGTGAGGATATTTCCTTATCCACCATAAGCCTTAAAGCGCACCAAATATCCACCTGCAGATTCTACAGAAAGAGTGTTTCAAAACTGCTCAATCAAAAGAAAATTTCAACTCTGTGAGATGAATGCACACATTACAAAGTTGTCTCTCAGAATGCTTCTGTGTAGTTTTATGTGAATATATTTCCTTTTCCACAACAGGTATTTAAGCATTCCAAATATTCACTTGCAGATTCTACAAAAAGAGTGTTTATAAACTGCCCAATCAAAAGAAAATTTCAACTCCTGGAGATGAATGCACATATAAAAAGGAGTTTCTCAAAATGCTTCCGTGTTGCTTTTATGTAAAGAAATTTCCTTTTCCACCATAGGCCTCTAAGTGCTCCAAATATCCACTTGCAGATTCTACAAAAAGAGTGTTTCAAAACTGCTTAATCAAAAGAAAAGTTCAACTCTGTGAAATGAATGCACACATCACAAGGAAGTTACTCAGAATGTTTCTTTGTAGTTTTTATGTGAAGATATTTATTGTTCCACAATATTCCTCAAAGCGCTTCAAATATCGACTTGCAGATACTAAAAAAAGGGTGTTTCAAAACTGCTCCATCAAAAGAAAAGATCAACTCTGTGAGAAGAATACACACATCACAAAGAAGTTTCTCAGAATGCTTCTGTGTAGTTTTTATGTGAAGATATTTCCGTTTCCACCATAGGCCTCAAAGTGCTTCAAATATCTACTTGCAGATTATACAAAAACAGTGTTTCAAAACTGATCAATCAAAAGAAAACTTCAACTCTGTGGATGAATGCACACCTCACAAGGAAGTTTCTCAGAATGCTTCTGTGTAGTTTTTATGTGAAGATATTTCCTTTTCCACAGTAGGCCTCAAAGCCCTTCAAATATCCACTTGCAGATTCTATAAAAAGGATGTTTCAAAACTGCTCAATCAAAACAAAGTTTCAACTCTGTGAGATGAATGCACACATCACAAAGAATTTTCTCAGAATGGCTCTCTGTAGTTTTTATTTGAAGATATTTCCTTTTCCACAATAGAACTCAAAGAACCCCAAATATCCTATTACAGATCCTACATAAAGAAGGTTTCCAAATTCCTCAATCAAAGGAAACGTTCAACTCTGTGAGATGAATGCTGATATCATGAAGAAGTTTCTCAGAATGCTTCTGTGTAGTTTTTATGTGAAGATATCACCTTTTCCCATTAGGCCTCAAACTGCTCCAAATATCCTCTTACAGATTCTACAAAAAGAGTGTTTCAAAACTTCTCAATCAAAAGAAATGTTCAACCCTGTTAGATGAAAGCACACATCACAAAGAAGTTTCTCAGAATGCTTCTCTGTAATTTTTATGTGAATATATTTCCTTTTCCCTATAGGCCTCAAACCGCTCCAAATATCCACTTGCACACTCTACATAAAGAGTGTTTCCAACATGGTCAATAAAAGGAAGGTTTAACTCTGTGAGATGAATGCACACATCACAAAGAAGTTTCTCAGAATGCTTCTATGTAGCTTTTGTGTCAAGATATTTCCTTTTCCAACATAGGCCTCAAAGCGCTCCAAATATCCACGTGCATATTCTCCAAAAAGAGTGTTTCCAAACTCCTCAATCAAAAGAAAGTTTCAATTCTGTGAGATTAGTGCACACATTGAAAAGAAGTTTCTCAGAATGCTTCTGTACAGTTTTTATGTGGAAATATTTCCTTTTCCACAACAGGCCACAAAGTGCTCCAAAAATTCACTTGCAGATTCTGCAAGAAGGGTGTTTCAAAACTGCTAAATCAAAAGAAAGATTGAACTCTGTGAGATGAATACATGCATCATAAAGTAGTTTCTGAGAATGCTTCTGTGTAGTTTTTATGTGAAGATATTTCCCTTTCCAAAATAGGCTGCAGAGGACAACAAATATCTACTTGCAGATTCTACAAAAAGAGTGATTCAAAACTGCTCAATCGAAAGATAGTTTCAACTCTTTGAGTTGAATGCAAACATCACAAAGAAGTTTCTGAGAATGCTACTGTGTAGTTTTTATGTGAAAACTTTTCCGTTTCTTCTATAGGACTCAAAGTGCTTCAAATATCTACTTGTAGATTCTACAGAAAGAGTATTTCCAAACTGCTCAATCAAAAGAAAGGCTCAACTCTGTAAGATGAATGCACACATCACAAAGAAGTTTCTCAGAATGCTTCTGTGTAGTTTTTATGTAAAGATATTTCCTTTTCCACAATAGGCCACAAAGGGCTTCAAATATCCCCATGTAGATTCTACAAAAAGACGGTTTCAAAATTGTCCAATCAGAAGAAAGTTTCAAAAAGAAGTTTCTCAGAATATTTCTGTGTTGTTTTTATTTAAAGATATTTCCTTTTCCACCATAGGCTGCAAAGGGCTTCAAATATCCACATACAGATCCTGCAAAAAGAGAGATTCAGAACAGCTCTATCAAAAGATAGGTTCAACTCTATGAGTTGAATGCAAATATACCAAAGAAGTTTCTCAGAATGCTTCTGTGTAGTTTTTATATGAAGATATTTGCTTTTCCACAGTAGTCCTCAAAGGGCTCAAAATATCCACATGTAGATTCTGCAAAAAGAGAGATTCAAAACAGCTCAATCAAAAAATAGGATCAACTCTGTGAGATGAATGCACACATCACAAAGAAGTTTCTCAGAATGTTTCTGTGTAGTTCTTCTTTGAAGGTATTTCCTTTTCCACCATAGGTCAAAAGGGGCTCCAAATATCCATATGCACATCCTGCAAAAAGAGAGATTCAAAACTGCTCAATCAAAAGATAGGTTCAGCTCTGTGAGTTGAATGCACACATCACAAAGAAGTTTCTCAGAATACTTCTGTGTAGTTTTTATGTGAACGTATTTGATTTGCCACATTAGGCATCACAGCACTCCAAATATCCACTTGCAGATTCTACAAAAAGAGAGATTCAAAACTGCTCAATGAGAAGATAAGTTCAACTCTGAGAGTTGAATGCACACTTCACAAAAAGTTTCTCAGAATGCTTCAGTGTAGTTTTTACGTGAAGATATTTCCTTTTCCACAATAGGCCTCAAAGCTCTCCAAACATCCACTTGCAGATTCTGAAAAAAGAGAGATTCAATACTGCTCAACTGCTCAATCAAAAGATAGATTCAACTCTGTGAGTTCAGTGCACACATCCCAAAGCAGTTTCTCAGAATGCTTCTGTGTAGATTTTATGAGAACATATTTGATTTTCCTCAGTAGGCTTCACAGTACTCCAAATATCCACTTGCAGAGTCTACAAAAAGAGAGATTCAAAACAGCAAAATCAAAATATATGTTCAACTCTGTGAGTTGAATGCATACATCATGAAGATGTTGCTGAGAATGCTTCTAGGTAGTTTTTATCTGAAGATATGTCCTTTTACACCATAGGGTGCAAAGGGCTCCAAATATCCACTTGCAGATTGCATAAAAAGAGTGTTTCAAAACTGCTCAATGAAAAGATAAGTTCAACTCTGTGAGTTGGATGTAGACATCAAAGGAGATTCTCATAATGATTCTGTATAGTTTTTATGTGAACATATTTAATTTTCCACAGTAGGCCTCACAGCACTCCAAATATCCACTTGCAGATTCTAAAAAAGAGAGATTCTAAACTGCTCAATTAAAAGATAGGTTCAACCCTTTGAGTTGAATGCACACATCACAAAGAAGTTTCTCAGAATGCTTCGTTAGGTGAACATATTTGATTTTCCTTAGTAGACCTCACAGCGTTCCAAATATCCACTTTCAGATACTACAAAAAGAGAGATTAAAAACTGCTCCATCAAAAGATAGGTTCAACACCGTGAGTTGAATGCACACATCACGAAGAAGTTTCTGAGAATGCTCCTGTGTAGTTTTTATTTGAAGATATTTCCTTTTCCACCATAGGCCGCAAAGGGCTCCAAATATCCACTTGCAGATTCTCCAAAAATAGAGATTCAAAACTGCTCATTCAAAAGATAGGTTCAACTCTGTTAGTTGAAAGCATACATCACAAAGAAGTTTCTCTTAATGCTTCTGTGTAGTTTTTATTTGAAGATATTTCCTTTTCCACCATAGGGCGTAAAGGGCTCCAAATATCCACTTGCAGATACTACAAAAAGAGAAATCCAAAACTGCTCAATGAGAAGACAATTTCAATTCTGTGAGTTGAATGCACACGTCACAAAGAAGTTTCTCAGAATCTTTCTGTGTAGTTTTTGTGTGAAGATATTTCCTTTTCCACAGTAGGCCTCAAATCTCTCCAAGCATTAATCCACTTGAAGATTCTGAAAATGAGAGATTCAAAACTGCTCAATCAAAAGATAGGTTCAATTCTGTGAGTTGAATGCATACATCACAAAAACGTTTCTCTGAATGCTTCTGTGTAGTTTTTATTTGAAGATATTTCCTTTTCCACAATAGGGTGTAAGGGTTCCAAATATCCACTTTCAGACTCTACAAAAAGGGAGATTCTAAACTGTTCAAACAAAAGATAGGTTCAACTCTGTAAGTTGAATGCGCACATCTCAGAGAAGTTTCTCAGAATGCATCTGAATAGTTTTTATATGAAACTATTTTTTTTTAAATAGGCCTCAAAGGGCCCCAATTATCCACTTACAGATTCTACAAAAAGAGTGTTTCGAAACTAGTCAATCAAAAGAAAGTTTCAACTCTGTTGGATGAATGCACAGATCACAAAGAAGTTTCTCAGAATCCTTCAGTGTAGTTTTTATGATGATATTTCCTTTTCCACAATAGGCCTCAAAGGGCTCCAAATATAAATTTGCAGATTCTAAAAAAACAGTTTCAAAACTGCTCCATCAAAAGTAACGTTCAACTCTGTGAGATGAATGAACACATCACAAAGAAGTTTCTCAGAATGCTTCTGTGTATTTTTAATATGAAGATATTTGCTCTTCCACGGTAGGCCTCAAAGTGTTGCAAATATTCACTTGCAGATACTACAAAAAGAGATATTCAAAACTGCCCAATCATAAGACAGTTTCAACCCTGTGAGATGAATACACATCACAAAGAAGTTTCTCAGAATGCTTCTGAGTAGTTTTTATTTGAAGATATCTCCTTTTCCACAATAGGCTTCAAAGGGCTCCAATTATCCACTTTCAGATTCTACAAAAAAGTGTTTCAATACTGCTCAATCATAAAATAAGTTCAAACTTGTGAGATGAATGCAAACATCACAAATAAGTTTCTCAGAATGCTTCTGTGTAGTTTTTATGTGATGATATTTCCTTTTCAACAATAGGCCACAAAGAGCTCCAAATATGCACATGCAGATTCTACCAAAATACTGTTTCAAAATTGCTCAATCAAAAGAAAGTTTCAACACTGTGAGATGAATCCACACATCAAAAAGAAGTTCTCAGAATGTTTCTAGGTTGTTTTTATTTGAAGATATTTCCTTTTCCACCATAGGCTGCAAAGGGCTCCAAATATCCAAATGCAGATCCTGCAAAAAGAGAGATTCAAAACTGCACAATCAAAAGATTGGTTCAACACTATGAGTTGAATACACACATCATGAAGAAGTTTCTTGGAATGCTTTTGTGTAATTTTTATGTGAAGATATTTGCTTTTCCACAGTAGGCCTCAAAGGGCTCAAAATATCCACCTCTATATTCTGCAAAAAGAGAGATTCAAAACAGCTCAATCAAAAGATAGGTTCAACTCTGTAAGATGAATGCACACATTGCAAAGAAGTTTCTCAAAATATTTCTGTGTAGTTCTTATTTGAAGATATTTCCTTTTCCACCATAGGCCAAAAGGGGCTCCAAATATCCATTTGCACATTCTGCAAAAAGAGAGATTCAAAACTGCTCAATCAAAAGATAGGTTCAGCTCTGAGTTGAATGCACACATCACACTGAAGTTTCTCAGAACGCTCCTGTGTAGTTTTTATGTGAACATAATTGATTTTCCACATTAGGCCTGACAACGCTCCCAATATCCACCTGCAGATTCTACAAAAAGAGAGATTCAAAACTGCTCAATCAAAAGATGGATTCAACTCTGTGAGTTGAATGCACACATCACAGAGATGTTTTTGAGAAAGGTTCTGTGTAGTTTTTCTTTGAAGATATTTCCTTTTCCACCACAGGGCAAAAAGCACTCCAAATATCCACTTGCAGATTCTTGGAAAAGAACGTTTCAAAACTGCTCAATCATAAGATAGGTTCAACCCTGTAAGATGAATGCATGCATTCTAAAGGAGTTTCTGAGAATGCTTCTGTGTAGTTTTTATCTGAAGATACTTGCTTTTCCACGGTAGGCCTCACAGTGCTCCAAATATCCAATTGTAAATACTTTAAAAAGAGTGTTTCGAAACTGCTCAATCTTAAGATAAGTTCAACCCTGTGAGATGACTACACAAATCACAAAGAAGTTTCTCAGAATGCTTCTGTGTAGTTTTTATTTGAAGATATTTCCTTTTCCACCATAGGCCCCAAAGTGTTCCAAATATCCACTTACAGATTCTGCAAAAAGAGAGATTCAAAACTACCCAATCAAAGGATAGGTTCAACCCTGTGACATGAATGCACACATTACAAAGAAGTTTCTGAGACTTATTCTGTGTAGTTTTTAGGTGAAGATATTTGCTCTTCCACAGTAGGCCACAAAGGGCTCCAAATATCCACCTGCAGATCCTGCAAGAAGCGAGATTCAAAACTGCTCAATCAAAAGACAGATTCAACTCTGTGAGTTGAATGCACACATCACAAAGAAGTTTCTGAGAATGCTTCTGTGTAGTTTTTATTTGAAGACATTTCCTTTTCCACCATAGGGCGCAAAGTGCTCCAAATATCCACTTGCAGATTCTACAAAACAGATATTCAAAACTGCTCAATGAGAAGATAAGTTCAACTCTGTGAGTTGAATTCACACTTCACAAAGAAATTTCTACGAATGCTTCTGTCTAATTTTTAGGTGAAGATATTTCCCTTTCCAAAATAGGCCTCAAAGGGCTCCAAATATCCACTTGCAGATTCTACAAAAAGAGTATATCCAAGCTGCTCAATGAAAAGAAAGTTTCAAACCTGTGAGATGAATGCACACATCACAAAGAAGTTTCTCAGAACTTTTTCTGTAGTTTTAATTGGAAGATATTACCTTTTCCACCATAGGCTGCAAAGGGTGCCAAATATCCACTTGCAGATTCTGCAAATAGAGAGATTCAAAATTGCTCAATCAAAAGATAGGCTCAACTCTGTGAGTTCAATGCACACCTCACAAATAAGTTTCTCAGAATGCTTCTGTGTAGTTTTTATTTGAAGATATTCCCTTTTCCACAATAGGAATCTGAGATCTCTGAACATCGACTTGTAATTTTTACAAAAAGGGAGATTCAAAACTGCTCAATCAAAAGATTGGTTCATCTCTGTGTGTTCAATGCACGCATCACAAAGAAGTTTGTCAGAATGCTTCTGTGCAGTTTTTATGTGAACATATTTGATTTTCCATTTAGCCTCACAGTGCTCCAAATACCCACTTGCTGATTCTACAAAAAGAGAGACTCAAAACTGCTCAGACAAAAGATAGATTCAACACTCTTAGTTGAATGCACACATAACGAAGAAGTTTTTGAGAATGCTTCTGTCAATTTTGCTATTTGAAGATATTTCCTTTTCCACCATGGTAAAAAGCACAAAAAATACCACTTGCAGGTTCTATAAAAAGTGTGAACTGAAGATGGCCGAATAGGAAAAGCTCCAGTCTACAGCTCCCAGCATGAGCTATGCAAAAGACAGGTGATTTCTGCATTTCCATCTGAGGTACCAGGTTCATCTCACTAGGGAGTTCCAGACAGTGGGCGCAGGTCAGTGGATGCACGTACCGTGCATGAACTGAAGAAGGGTGAGGCATTGCCTCACTCAGGAAGTGCAAGGGGTCAGGGAGTTCCATTTCCTACACAAAGAAAGGGGTGACAGACGGCACCTGGAAAATCGGGTCACTCCTACCCGAATACTGTGCTTTTCTGAAGGGCTTAAAAAACGGTGCACCAGGAGATTGTATCTGGCACCTGTCTCAGAGGGTCCTACGCCCACGGAGTCTCACTGATTGCTAGCACAGCAGTCTGAGATCAAACTGCAAGGCGGCAGCGAGGCTGGGGGAGGGGCGCCCGCCATTGCCCAGGCTTTCTTAGGTAAACAAAGCAGCTGAGAAGCTCGAACTGGGTGGAGCCCACCACAGCTCAAGGAGGCCTGACTGCCTCTGTATGCTCCACCTCTGGGGACAGGGCACAGACAAACAAAAAGACAGCAGTAACCTCTGCAGACATAAATGTCCCTGTCTGACAGCTTTGAAGAGAGCAGTGGTTCTCCCAGCACGCAGCTGGAGATCTGAGAATGGGCAGACTGCCTCCTCAAGTGGGTCCCTGACCCCTGAGCCCTGAGCAGTCTAAGTGGGAGGCACCGCCGAGTAGGGGCAGAGTGACACCTCACATGGTCGGCCGGGTACTCCAAAAGACCTGCAGCTGAGGGTCCTGTCAGTTAGTAGGAAAACTAACAAACTGAAAGGACATTCACACCAAAAACCCATCTGTACATCACCATCATCAAAGACCAAAAGTAGACAAAACCACAAAGAAGGGGATAAGCAGAGCAGAAAAACTGGAAACTCTAAAAAGCCGAGCGCCTCTCCTCCTCCAAAGGAACGCAGTTCCTCACCAGCAACGGATCAAAGCTGGATGGAGAATGACCTTGACGAGCTGAGAGAAGAAGGCTTCAGACAATCAAATTACTCTGAGCTATGGGAGGATATTCAAACCAAAGGCAAAGAAGTTGAAAACTTTGAAAAAAATATAGAAGAATGTATAACAAGAATAACCAATACAGAGAAGTGCTTAAAGGAGCTGATGGAGCTGAAAACCAAGGCTCATGAACTACGTGAAGAATGCAGAAGCTTCAGCAGCCGATGTGATCAAATGGAAGAAAGGATATCAGTGATGGAAGATGAAATTAATGAAATGAAGCGAGAAGGGAAGTTTAGAGAAAAAAGAATAAGAAGAAATGAACAAAGCCTCCAAGAAATATGGGACTATGTGAAAAGACCTAATCTATGTCTGATTGGTGTACCTGAAAGTGACGGGGAGAATGGAACCAAGTTGGAAAACACTCTGCAGGATATTATCCAGGAGAACTTCCCCAATCTAGCAAGGCAGGCCAACATTCAGATTCAGGAAATACAGAGAACACCACAAAGATACTCCTCGAGAAGAGCAAGTCCAAGACACATAATTGTCAGATTCACCAAAGTTGAAATGAAGGAAAAAATGTTAAGGGCAGCCAGAGAGAAAGGTCGGGTTATGCACAAAGGGAAGCCCATCAGACTAACAGTGGATCTCTCAGCAGAAACTCTATAAGCCAGAAGAGAGTGGGGGCCAATATTCAACATTCTTAAAGAAAAGAATTTTCAACCCAGAATTTCATATCCAGCCAAACTAAGCTTCATAAGTGAAGGAGAAATAAAATACTTTACAGACAAGCAAATGATGAGAGATTTTGTCACCACCAGTCCTGTCCTAAAAGAGCTCCTGAGGGAAGTGCTAAACATGGAAAGGCACAACCGGTATCAGCCACTGCAAAATCATGCCAAAATGTAAAGACCATCGAGACTAGGAAGAGACTGCATCAACTATCGCGCAAAATAACCAGCTAACATCATAATGACGGGATCAAATTCACACATAACAATATTAACTTTAAATGTAAATGGACTAAATGCTCCAATTAAAAGACAACGACTGGCAAATTGGATAAAGAGTCAAGACCCATCACTGTGCTGTATACAGGAAGCCCATCTGACGTGCAGAGACACACATAGCCTCAAAATAAAAGGATGGAGGAAGATCTACAAAGCAAATGGAAAACAAAAAAAGGCATGGGTTGCAATCCTAGTCTCTGATAAAACAGACTTTAAACCAGCAAAGATCAAAAGAGACAAAGAAGGCCATTACATAATGGTAAAGGGATCAATTCAACAAGAAGAGCTAACTATCCTAAATATATATGCACCCAATACAGGAGCCCCAAGAATCATAAAGCAAGTCCTGAGTGACCTACAAAGAGACTTAGACTCCCACACATTAATAAAGGGAGACTTTAACACTCCACTTTCAACATTAGACAGATCAATGAGACAGAAAGTCAACAAGGACACCCAGGAATTGAACTCAGCTCTGCACCAAGCGGACCTAATAGACATCTACAGAACTCTCCAAACCAAATCAACAGAATACACATTTTTTCAGCACCACACCACACCTATTCCAAAATTGACCACATAGTTGGAAGTAAAGCTCTCCTCAGTAAATGTAAAAGAACAGAAATTATAACAAACTATCTGTCAGATCACAGTGCAATCAAGCTACAACTCAGGATTAAGAATCTCACTCAAAACCACTCAACTACATGGAAACTGAACAACCTGATCTCGAATGACTACTGGATACATAACAAAATGAAGGCAGAAATAAAGATGTTCTTTGAAACCAACGAGAACCAAGATACAACATACTAGAATCTCTGGTATGCATTCAAAGCAGTGTGTAGAGGGAAATTTATAGCACTAAATGCCCACAACAGAAAGCAGGAAAGATCCAAAATTGACACCCTATCATCATTATTAAAAGAACTAGAAAAGCAAGAGCAAACACATTCGAAAGCTAGCAGAAGGCAAGAAATAACTAAAATCTGAGCAGAACTGAAGGTAATAGAGACACAAAAAACCCTTCAAAAAATTAATGAATCCAGGAGCCGGTTTTTTGAAAGGATCAACAAAATGGAAAGACTGCTAGCAAGATTAATAAAGAAAAAAAGAGAGAAGAATCAAATAGATGCAATAAAAAATGATAAAGGGGATATCACCACCGATCCCACAGAAAAACAAACTACTATCAGAGAATACTACAAACACCTCTTCGCAAATAAACTAGAAAATCTAGAAGAAATGGATAAATTCCATGACACATACACTCTCCCAAGACTAAACCAGGAAGAAGTTGAATCTCTGAATAGATCAATAACAGGAGCTGAAATTGTTGCAATGATCAATAGCTTACCAACCAAAAAAAGTCCAGGACCAGATGGATTCACAGCCGATTTTTACCAGAGGTAAAAGGAGGAGCTGGTACTATTCCTTCTGAAACTATTCCAATCAATAGTAAAAGAGGGAATCCTCCCTAACTCATTGTATAAGGCCAGCATCATCCTGATATCAAAGCCTGGCAGAGACACAACAAAAAAAGAGAATTTTAGACCAATATCCTTGATGAACATTGGTGCAAAAATCCTCAATAAAATACTGGCAAACAGAATCCAGCAGCACATCAAAAAGCTTATCCACCATGATCAAGTGGGCTTCATCCCTGGGATGCAGGGCTGGTTCAATATACACAAATCAATAAATGTAATCCAGAATATAAACAGAACCTAAGACAAAAACCACATGATTATCTCAATAGATGCAGAAAATGCCTTTGACAAAATTCAACAATGCTTCATGCTAAAAATTCTTAATAAACTAGGTATTGTTGGGGCGTATCTCAAAATAATAAGAGCCATCTATGACAAAACCACAGCCAATATCATACTGAATGGGCAAAAACTGGAAGCATTCTCTTTGAAAACTGGCACAAGACAGGGATGCCCTCTCTCACCACTCCTATTCAACATAGTGTTGGAAGTTCCGGCCACGGCAATTAGGCAGGAGAAGGAAATCAAAGGTATTCAATTAGGAAAAGAGGAAGAAAAATTGTCCCTGTTTGCAGATGACATGATTGTATATATCTAGAAAACCCCATTGTCTCAGCCCAAAATCTCCTTAAGCTGATAAGCAACTTCAGCAAAATCTCAGGATACAAAATCAATGTACAAAAATCACAAGCATTCTTATACACCAATAACAGACAAACAGAGAGCCAAATCATGGGTGAACTCCCATTCACAATTGCTTCAAAGAGAATAAAATACCTAGGAATCCATCTTACAAGGGACGTGAAGGACCTCTTCAAGGAGAACTACAAACCACTAGGAAGAATCAATATCGTGAAAATGGCCATAATGCCCAAGGCAATTTACAGATTCAATGCCATCCCCATCAAGCTACCAATGACTTTCTTCACAGAATTGGAAAAAACTACTTCAAAGTTCATATGGAAACAAAAAAGAGCCACATCGCCAAGTCAATCCTAAGCCAAAAGAACAAAGCTGGAGGCATCACACTACCTGACTTCAAACTACACTACAAGTCTACAGTTACCAAAAGAGCATAGTACTGGTACGAAAACAGAGATATAGATCAATGGAACAGAACAGAGCCCTCAGAAATAATGCCACATATCTACAACTATCTGATCTTTGACAAACCTGAGAAAAACAAGCAATGGGGAAAGGATTTCCTATTTAATAAATGGTGCTGGGAAACTGGCTAGCCATATGTGGAAAGCTGAAACTGGATCTCTTCCTTACATTTTGTACAAAAATCAATTCAAGATGGATTAAAGACTTAAACATTAGACCTAAAACCATAAAAACCCTAGAAGAAAACCTAGGCATTACCAATCAGAACATAGGCATGGGCAAGGGCTTCATATCTAAAACACCAAAAGCAATGACAACAAAAGCCAAAATTGACAAACGGGATCTAATTAAACTAAAGAGCTTCTGCACAGCAAAAGAAACCACCATCAGAGTTAACAGGCAACCTACAAAATGGGAGAAAATTTTCACAACTTACCCATCTGACAAAGGGCTAATATCCAGAATCTACAATGAACTCAAACAAATTTACAAGAAAAAAACAAACAACCCCATAAAAATGTGGGTGAAGGACATGAACAGACACTTCTCAAAAGAAGACATTTATGCAGCCAAAAAACACATGAAAAATTGCTCACCATCACTGGCCCTCAGAGAAACGCAAATCAAAACCACAATGAGATGCCATCTCACACCAGTTAGAATGGTGATCATTAAAAAGTCAGGAAACAACAGGTGCTGGAGAGGATGTGGAGAAATAGGAACACTTTTACACAGTTGGTGGGACTCTAAACTAGTTTAACCATTGTGCAAGTCAGTGTGGCATTTCCTCAGGGACCTAGAACTAGAAATTCCATTTGACCCAGCCATCCCATTACTGGGTATATACCCAAAGGACTATATATCATGCTGCTATAAAGACACATGCACACGTAAGCAACCCAAATGTCCAACAATGATAGACTGGATTAAGAAAATGTGGCACATATACACCATGGAATACTATACAGCCATATAAAATAATGAGTTCATGTCCTTTTTAGGAACATGGATGAAATTCGAAATCATCATTCTCAGTAAACTATCGCAAGAACCAAAAACCAAACACTGCATATTCTCACTCATAGGTGGGAATTGAACAATGAGAACACATGGATACAGGAAGGGAATCATCACACTCTGGGGACTGTTGTGGGGTGGTGGGAGGGGAGAGGGACAGCATTGGGAGATATACCTAATGCTAGGTGAGGAGTTAGTGGGTGCAGCGCACCAGCATGGCACATGTATACATATTTAACTAACCTGCACATTGTGCACATGTACACTAAAACCTAAAGTATAATAATTATAAATTAATTAATTTAAAAAATGTGAACTGCTGAATCATAAGATAGCTTCAAACCTGTGAGATGAATGCACACATCACAAAGAAGTTTCTCACAATGTTTCTGTGTAGTTTTTTTTTTTTTTGAAGATATTTCCTTTTCCACCGTAGGCCACAAAGGGCTCCCAATATCCACTTGCAGATTCTGCAAAAAGAGAGACTCAAAACTGCTCAATCAAAAGATAGGTTCAACACTGTGAGTTGAATTCACACATCCCAAAGAAGTTTCTCAGAATTCTTCTGTGTAATTTTTATGCGAAGGTATTTGGTTTTCCACAGTAGGCCTCAAAGGGCTCCAAATATCCACCTGCAGATTCTACAAAAAGAGAGATTCGAAACTGCTCAATCACAAGATAGGTTCAACCCTTTGTGTTGAATGCATACATCACAAAGAAGTTTCTCTGAATGCTTCTATGTTGCTTTTATTGGAAGATATATTTTTTCTATCCACTTGCAGATTCTACAAAAAGGGAGATTCAAATCAGCTCAATGAGAAGATAAGTTCAACACTGTGTTTTGAATTCACACCTCACAAAGAAGTTTCTCAGAATACTTCTGTTTAGTATTTAAGTGAAGATATTTCCTTTTCCACAATAGACCTCGAAGCTCTCCAAACATCCACTTGCTGTTTCTGCAAAAAGAGATTAAAAACTGTTTAATGAAATGGTAGGTTCAATTTAGTGAGTTTAATGCAAACATCACAAAGGAGTTTTTCAGAATGATTCTGTGTACTTTTTCTGTGAATATATTTGATTTTCCTCAGAAGGCCTCACAGCACTCCAAAAATCCACTTGTAGATTCTACAAAAAGAGAGAGTCAAAAGAACTTAATCAAAAATTAAGTTCAACTCTGTGAGTTGAACGCACACATCAGGAAGAAGTTTCTGAGAATGCTTCTGTGTAGGTTTTATTTAAAGATATTTCCTTTTCCACCACAGGGTGCAAAGGGCTCCAAATATCCACTTGCAGATTCTACAAAAAGAGAGATTCTAAACTGCTCAATCAAATGATATTTTCAACTCTGTGAGTTGAATGCACACATCACAAAAACTTTCTCAGAAGGCTTCTAAGTAGTTTTTATGTGAAGATATTGCCTTTTCCACTATAGGCCTCAAAGGGCTGCAATTATCTACTTGCAGATTCTACAAAAAGGATGTTTCAATACTGCTGAATCAAAAGAAAATTTCAACTCTGTGAAATGAATGTATACATCACAAAGTAGTTCCTCATAATGCTTCTATCTGGTTTTTATGGGAAGATATTTCCTTTTCCACAACAGGCCTCAAAAAGCTGCAAACATCCACTTGCAGTTTCTACAAAAAGAGAGTTTCAAAACTGCTCAATCAAAAGAAAAGTTCAGCTCTGAGATGAATGCACACATCACAAATAAGTTTCTCAGAATGATTCTTTGTAGTTTTTATCTGAAGATATTTGCTTTTCCACAGTAGGCCTCAAAGTGCTCCAAATATCCACTTGTAGATTATACAAAAATATTGTTTCAAAGCTGCTCAATCAGAAGATAGGTTCAACCCTGTGAGATAATGGCACACATCCCAAAGAAGTTTCTCAGAATGTTTCTGTGTAGTTTTTATTTGAAGATATTTCCTTTTCAACCACAGACCGCAATGGGCTCCAAATATCCACTTGCAGATTCTGCAAAAAGAGAGATTCAAAATTGCTCAATGAAAAGATAAGTTGAACCCTATGAGGTGAATGCACACATGCCAAAGAAATTTCTCAGAATTCTTCTGTGTAGCTTTTATGTGAAGATATTTGGTTTTCCACAGTAGGCCTCAAAGGGATCCAAATATCCACCTGCAGATTCTGCAAAAATGATTCTAAATTGCTCAATCAAAAGATAGCTTCAACTCTGTGAGTTGAATGCACACATCAGAAAGAAGTTTCTCATAATGCTTCTGTCTACTTTTTATGTGAAGATATTTCCTTTTCCACAATAGGTCAAAAAGGGCTCCAATTATCCACTTGCAGATTCTACAAAAAGAGTGTATCAAAACTGCTCAATCAAAAGAAAAGTTCAACTCTGAGATGAATGCACACATCACAAAGGAGTTTCTCAGAATGCTTCTGTGTAGTTTTTATCTGAAGATACTGGCTTTTCCATGGTAGGCCACAAAGCGCTCCAAATATCCCCTTGCAGATACTACAAAAAAAGTGTTTGAAAACTGATCAATCATAAGATATGTTCAACCCTGTGAGATGAATGCACATATCAGGAAGTAGTTTCTCAGAATGTTTCTGTGTAGTTTTTATTTGAAGATATTTCCTTTTCCACCATTGGCTGCAAAGGGCTCCAAATATCCACTTGCAGATTCTGCAAAAAGAGAGATTCAGAACTGCTCCATGAAAGAAAGTTTCAAATCTGGGAGTTGAACGCACACATCCCAAAATAGTTTCTCAGAATGCTTCTGTGTAGTATTCATGTGAAGATGTTTGCTTTTCCACCATTGGCCTCAAAGTGCTCCAAATATCCAACTGAAAATTCTGCAAAAAGAGAGATTCAAAACTCATCAATCAAAAGATAAGTTCACTTCTGTGAGATGAATGCATACATCACAAAGAAGTTTCTCTGAATACTTCTGTGTCGATTTTATTTGAAGATATTACCTTTTCCACCATAAGGCGCAAAGGACTCCAAATATCCACTTGTAGATTCTACAAAAAGAGAGATTCGAAACTGCTCAATGAGAAAATAAGTTCAACTCTGTGAGCTGAATGCACACATCACAAAGAGCTTTCTCAGAATGCTTCTGTATGGTTTTTATGTGAAGATATAGCTTTTTCCACAATAGGCCTCATAGCTCTCCAAACATCCACTTGCAGATTCTGCAAAAAGAGAGATTCAAAACTGCTCAATCAAAAGAAAGTTTCAACTCTGTGAGTTGAATACACCCATCACAAACAGGTTTCTCAGAATGCTTCCGTGTAGTTTTTATGTGAGCATATTTGATTTTCTACAGTAGGCCTCACAACGCTCCAAATATCCACTTGCAGATCCTACCAAAAGAGAGATTCAAAACTGCTCAATCAAAATATAGGTTCAACTCTGTGAGTTGAATCTACACATCACAAAGAAGTTTCTCAGAATGCTTCTGAGTAGTTTTTATATGAAGATATTTCCTTTTCTGCAATAGGCTTCAAAGGTCTCCAATTATCCACTTGCAGATTCTACAAAAAGAGTGTTTCAAAACTGCTAAATCAAAAGAAAGGTTCAACTCTGCGAAAAGAAAGCACACATCACAAGAAAGTTTCTCTGTATACTTCTATGTAGCTTTTATTTGAAGATATTTCCTTTTCCACCATAGGGCGCAAAGGGCTCCAAATATCCACTTGCATATTCCACAAAAAGAGAGACTCGAAACTGCTCAATGAGAAGATAAGTTTAACTCTGTGAGTTGAATGGACACCTCACAAAGGAGTTTCTCAGAATGCTTCCATGTAGTTTTTTTTTGAAGATATTTCCTTTTACACAATAGGCCTGAAAAATCCCCAAACATCCACTTGCAGATTCTGCAAAAGGAGAGATTCAAAACTGCTCAATCAAATGATAGGTTCAACACTTTGAGATGAATGAACACATCAGAAAAAGTTTCTCAGAATGCTTCTGTGTAGTTTTTCTGTGAACATGTTTGATTTTCCAAAGCAGGCCTCACAACTCTCGAAATATCCACTTGCAGATTCTACAAATAGAGCGATTTGAAACTGCTCAATGTGAAGATAAGTTCAACTCTGTAAGTTGAATGAAAACCTCACAAAGAAGTTTCTTAGAATGCTTCTTTTTAGTTTGTATGTGAAGATATTTCCTTTTCAACAATTGGCCTCAAAGCTCTCCATACATCCACTTGCAGATTCTGCAAAAAGAGAGATTCAAAACTGCTCAATCAAAAGATAGGTTCGACTCTGTGAGTTGAATGCACACATCACAAAGAAGTTTATCAGAATACTTCTGTGTAATTTTTATGTGAACATATTTGATTTTCCCTAGAAGCCCTCACAACACTCCAAATATCCACTTGCAGACTCCACAAAAAGAATGTTTCAAAACTGCTCAATCATAAGATAGGTTCAACCTTGTGAGATGAATACACATCACAAAGAAGTTTCTCAGAACGCTTCTGAGTAGTTTTTATTTGAAGAAATTTCCTTTTCCACCATAGGCCGCAAAGGGCTCCAAATATCCACATGCAGATCCTGCAAAAAGAGAGATTCAAAACTGCTCCATCAAAAGATAAGTTCAACTCTGTGAGTTGAGTGCTCACATCCCAAGGAAGTTTCTCAGAATGCTTCTGTGTAGTTTTTATGTGGAGATATTTCCATTTCCACAATAGGCCTCAATGCTCTCCAAACATCCACTTGTAGATTTTGCAAAAAGAGAGATTCAAAACAGCTCATTCAAAAGAGAGGTTCAAATATGTGAATTGAATGCACACATCACAGAGAAGTTTCTCAGAATGCTTCTGTGTAGTTTTTAGCTGAAGATATTTGCCTTTCCATGGTAGGCCTGAAAGCGATCCAAATATCCACTTGCAGATTCCACAAAAAGAGTGTTTCAAAACTGCTCAATCATGAAATAGGTTCAACCTTGTGAGATGAATGCACACATCACAAATAAGTTTCTCTGACTGCTTCTGTGTAGTTTTTATGTGAAGATATTTCCTTTTCCACAATAGGTCTCAAAGGGCTCCAAATATCCACTTGCAGATTCTAAAAAAAGCGTGATTCAAAACTGCTCAATCAAAAGATATGTTGAACTCTGTCAGTTGAATGCATACATCACAAATAAGTTTCTCAGAACGCTTCGGAGTAGTTTTTATGGTAAGATATTTCCTTTTCCACAATAGGACTCAAAGGGCTCCAATTATCCACTTGCAAATACTATAAAAAGAGTGTTTAAAAACGCCTCAATAAAAAGAAAGTTTCAACTCTCTGAGATGAATGCACACATCAATGAGAAGTTTCTCAGAATGCTTCTGTGTAGTTTTTATGTGAGAATATTTCCTTTTCCTCAGTAGTCCTCAATAGGCTCCAAATATCCACATGCAGATTTTACTAAAACAGTGTTTCAAAACTGCTGAATCAAAAGAAAGTTTCAATTCTGTGAAATGAATGCACGCATTACAAAGAGTTTTCCAGAATGCTTCTGTGTAGTTTTTATCTGAAGATATTTGCTTTTCCACGGTAAGCCTCAAAGCGCTCCGAATATCAACTTGCAGATTTCACAAAAAGAGTGTTTCAAAACTGCTCAATCGTAAGATAGGTTCAACCCTGTGAGATGAATGCACACATCACAAAGAAGTTTCTGAGACTATTTCTGTGTAGTTTTTGTTTGAAGATATTTCCTTTTCCACCATAGGCTGCAAAGGGCTCCAAATATCCACTAACAGATTCTGCAAAAAGAGAGATTAAAAACTGCTTAATCAAAGCATAGATTCAACTCTGTGATTTGAATGCAGACATCCTAAAGAAGATTCTCAGAATGTTTCTGGTTAGTTTTAATTTGAAAATGTTTGCTTTTCCACAGTAAAGCTCAAATGGCTCAAATTATGCACTTGCAGATTCTGCAAAAGAGTGTTTCAAAACTGCTCAATCAAAATAAATTCTCAACTCTGTGAGAAGAGTGCACACATCACAAAGAAGTTTCTCAGAATGCTTCTGTGTAGTTTTTATGTGAAGATATTTCCTTTTCCATAATAGGCCTCAAAGCTCTGCAAACATCCACTTGCAGATTCTTCAGATTCTGCAAAAAGAGAGATTCAAAACTGCTCAATCAAAAGATGGCTCAATCCTGTGAGTTGAATGCAGACATCACAAAGAAGTTTATCAGAATGCTTCTGAGAAGTTTTTATGTGAACATATTTGATTTTCCACCGTAGGCCTCACAGAGGTCCAAATATCCACTTGCAGTTTCTACAATAAGAGAGATTCAAAACTGGTCAATCAAAAGATAGGTTCAACTCTGTGAGTTGAATTCACACATCAAGAAAAAGTTTCTGAAAATGCTTCTGTGTACTTTTTATTTGAGGATATTTCCTTTCCCACCATAGGGTGAAAAGGAATACAAATATGCACTTGCAGATTCTACAAAAAGTGAGATTTAAAACTGTTCAATCAAAAGATAGGTTCAACTCTGTGAGTTGAATGCACACATCACAAAAAATTTTCTGGGTTTATTTGAAGATATTTCCTTTTCCACCATAGGGCGCAAAGGGCTCCAATTATCCACTTGTAGATTCTACAAAAAGAGTGTTTCAAAACAGCTGAATCAAAAAGAATGTTCAACGCTGTGAGATGAATGCCCACATCACAAATAAGTTTCTCTGACTGCTTCTGTGTAGCTTTTATGTGAAGATATTTCCTTTTCCACAATAGACCTCAAAGGGCTCCAAATATCCCCTTGCGGATTCTACAAAAATAGTGTTTCAAAACTCCTCAATCGAAAGAAAAGTTCAACTTTGTGAGATGAATGCACACATCACAAAGAAGTTTCTCAGAATGCTTCTGTGTAGTTTTTATCTGAAGATTTTTGCTTTTCCAAGGTAGGCCTGAAAGCGCACCAAATATCCACTCGCAGATTCTGTAAAAGGAGTGTTTCAAAACTCCTCAATCATAAGATAGGTTGAACCCTATCAGATGAATGCACACATCACAAAGAAGGTTTTCTGAATGTTTCTGTGTAGTTTTTCATTGAAGATATTTTCTTTTCCACCATGGGACCCAATGGACTCCAAATATCCTCTTCCAGATTCTGCAAATAGAGAGATTCAAAACTGCTCAATCAAAAGATAGGTTCAACTCTGTGAGTTGAATGCACACTTCCCAAAGTAGTTTCTCAGAATGCTTCTGTGTAGTTTTTATATGAAGAGATTTGCTTTTCCACTGTAGGCCTCAAAAGGCTCCAAATATCCACCTGCATATTCTGCAAAAGCAGAGATTCAAAACTGCTCTATCAAAAGATAGGTTCAACTCTAGGAGTTGATTGCATACATCACAAAGAAGTTTCTCTAAATACTACTGTGTAGTTTTTATTTGAAGATATTTCCTTTTCCACTATGGGGCGCCAAGGTCTCCAAAAATCCACTTGCCGATTCTACAAAAAGAGAGATTCAAAACCGCTCAATGAAAAGATGGGTTCAGCCCTGTTAGTTGAATGCCTACATAACAAAGAAGTTTCTCTGAATTCTTCTGTGTAGTTTTTATTTGAACATATTTCCTTTTCCACCATAGGTCACAATGGGCTCCAAATATCCACATGCAGATTCTACAAAAAGAGAGATGCAAAACTACTCAATTAGAAGATAAGTTCAACCTTGTGAGTTGAATGCACACCTCACAAAGAAGTTTCTCAGAATGCTTCTGTGTAGTTTTTATGTGAATATATTTACTTTTCCACAATAGGTCTCAAAAGGCACAAAATATCCACTTGCAGATTCTGCAAAAAGAGAGATTCAAAACTACTCTATCAAAAGATAGTTTCAACTCTGCGAGTTGAATGCACACATCCCAAAGAATTTCTCAAAATATTTCTGTGCAGTTCTTATGTGAAGATATTTGCTTTTCCACAGTAGGCCTCAAAGGGCTCCAAATAGCCACCTGCAGATTCTGCAAAAAGAGAGATTCAAAACTGCTCAATGAGAAGATAAGTTCAACAGTGTGAGTTGAATGGACACCTCACAAAGAAGTTTCTCAGAATGCTTCTGTGTAGTTTTTATGTGAAGATATTTCCTTTTCCACAATAGTCCTCAAAGCCCTCCAAACATCCACCTGCAGATTGTGCAAAAAGAGAGTTTCAAAACTGCTCAATCAAAAGTTAGGTTCAAGTCTGTCAGTTGAATGCATACATCACAAAGAAGTTTCTCTGCATCCTTCTGTGTAACGTTTATTTGAAGATATTTCCTTTTCCACCATAGGGTCCAAAGGGCTCCAAATATCCACGTGCAGATTCTACAAAAAGAGAGATTCTAAAATGCTCCATCAAAAGATAGATTCAACTCTGTGAGTTAAATGCACACATCACAAAGAAATTTCTTAGAATGCTTCTCAGTAGTTTTTATCTGAAGATATTTCCTTTTCCACAATAGGTCTCATAGGGCTCATATTATCCTCTTGCAGATTCTAGAAAAAGATTGTTTCAAAACTGCTCAATCAAAACAAAGTTTCAACTCAGTGAGTTGAATGCACACATCACAAAGAGGTTTTTCAGAATGCTTCTGTGTAGTTTTTATCTGAAGATATTTGGTTTTCCACGGTAGGCCTCAAAGGGCTCCAAATATTCACTTGCAGATTCTACAAAAAGAGTGTTTCAAAACTTCTCGATGATAAGATCAGTTCAACACTGTGCGATGAGTGCACTCCTCAAAAAGATTCTCAGAATGTTTCTGTGCAGTTTTTATTTGAAGATATATCCATTTCCACCATAGGCCACAAAGGGCTCCAAATATCCTCTTGCAGATTCTGCAAAAGAGAGATTCAAAACTGCTCAATCAAAAGAAGGTTCAACTCTGTGAGTTGATTGCACACATCCCAAAGAAGTTTTTCTGAATGCTTCTGTGTAGTTTTTATGAGAAGATATTTGCTTTTCTACATTAGGCCTCAAATGTCGCCAAATATCCACCTGCAGATTCTGCAAAATGAGTGATTCAAAATGGCTAAATCAAAAGACAGGTTCAGCTCTATGAGTTCAATGCATACATCACAAGGAAGTTTCTCTGAATGATTTTCTGTACTTTTTATTTGAAGATATTTCCTTTTCCACCATACGGCACAAAGGGCTCCAAATATCCACTTGCAGATTCTCCAAAAAGAGAGATTCAAAACTGCTCAATGGGAAGATAAGATCAACTGTGTGATTTGAATGTACACCTTGCAAAGAAGTTTCTCAGAATGTTTCTGTGTAGTTTTTATGTGAATATATTTCCTTTAACACAAAGCCTCAAAGCTCTCCAAACAGCCACTTGCAGATTCTCCAAAAAGAGAGATTCAATACTTCCCAATCAAAGGATTGGTTCAACTCTGTGAGTTGAATGCACACATCATAAAGAAGTTTCTCAGAATGCTTCTGTGTGGTTTTATTGGAAAGTATTTTATTTTCCACAGTAGGAGTCACAGCATTCCAGATATCCACTTGCAGATTCTATGAACAGAGAAATCCAAACGGCTCAATAGAAAGGTAGGAACAACTCATTGAGTTGAATGCACACATCACGAAAAGTTTCTTAGAATGCTTCTGAGTAGTTTTCATTTGAAGATATTTCCTTTTCCACAATAGGTCGCAAAGGGCTTCAAATATCCACTTGTAGATCCTTCAAAAAGAGAGATTCAAAACTGCTCAATGAGAAGATAAGTTCAACAATGTGAATTGAATGCACACATTTCAAAGAAGTTTCTGAGAATGCTTCTGTGTAGTTTTTATTTGAAGTTATTTCCTTTTCCATCACAGGGCACAAAGTGCTGTAAATATCCACTTGCAGATTCTACAAAAAGAGAGATTCTAAACTGCTCCATCAAAAGATAGATTCAACTCTGTGAGTTGAATGCAAACATCACAAAGAAGTTTCTCAAAATGCTTCTGAGTAGTTTTTATGTGAAGATATTTCCTATTCCACAGCAGGCCTCAAAGGGCTTCAATTATCCACTTGCAGATTCTACTAAAAGAGTGTGTCAAAACTGCTCAATCAAAAGAAAGTTTCAATTCTGTGAGATGAATGCACACATCACAAAGTAGTTTCTCAGAATGCTTCTGTGCAGTTTTCATGTGAAGAGATTTCCTTTCCCACCATAGGCAATAAAGGACTGCAAATATTCACTTGCAGCTTCTACAAAAAGAGTGTTCCAAAACTGCTCAATCAAAAGAAAGTTTCAACTCTGTGAGATGAATGCACGCATCCCAAGAAGTTTCTCAGAATTCTTCTGTGTAGTTTTTGTCTGAAGATATTTATTTTTCCACGGTGGGCCTCACAGCGCTCTAATATCCACTTGCAGACTGTACAAAAAGACTGTTTCAAAACTGCTCAAGCATAAGTTAGCTTCAACCCTGTGAGATGAATGCACATATCACAATGAAGTTTCCCCGAAAGTTTCTGTGTAGTTTTTATTTGACGATATTTCCTTTTCCACCATAGGCCACAAAGGGCTAAAAATATCCACTTGCAGATTCTGGAAGAGACAGATTAAAAACTGCTCAATCTAAAGATGGGTTCAACTCTGGGAGTTGAATGCATGCATCACAAAGAAGTTTCTCAGAATCATTCTGTGTAGTTTTTATGTGAAGATATTTGCTTTTCCACTATAAGCCTCAAAGGGCTCCAAATATTCACCTGCAGATTCTGCAAAAAGAGAGATTCAAAACTACTCAATCAAAAGACAGGTTCAACACTGTGAGCTGAATGCACACATCACAAAGTAGTTTCTCTGATTGTTTCTATGTAGTTTTTATTTGAAGATATTTCCTTTTCCACCATATTATGCAAAGGGCTCCAAATATCCACTTGCAGATTCTATCAAAATGAGAGATTCAAAACTTCTCAATGAGAAGATAAGTTCAACTCTATGAGTTGAATGCACAGCTCACAAAGAAGTTTACAGAATGCTTCTGTGTAGTATTTATGTGAAGATATTTCCTTTTCCACAGTAAGATTCAGAGCTCTAAAACACCCATTTGCAGATTCTGCAAAAAGGGAGATTCAAAACTGCTCAATAAAAAGATAGGCTCAATTCTTTGAGTTGAATGCACACATCCCAAAGAAGTTTCTCAGAATACTTCTGTGTTGTTTTTATGTGAAGATATTTCCTTTTCCATCATAGAGGTCAAAGAGCACCAAATATCCACTTGCAGTTTCTAAAAAAAGAGTGTTTCAAAACTGCTCCATTAAAAGAAAGTTACAACACTGTGAGTTGAATGCGCACATCAAAAAGCAGTTTCTGAGAATTCTTCTGACCAGATTTTATGTGAAGATAATTCCTTTTCCACTGAAGGCTTCAAAGCTCTTCAAAAGTCCACTTGCATATTCTACAAAAGGAGTGTTTCAAAACTGCTCAATTAAAAGTTATGTTCAACTCTGTGGGTTGAAAGCACACATCACAAAGAATTTTCTGAGAATGCTTCTGTTTAGTTTTATGTGAAGATAATCCCATATCCAATGAAGGCCTCAAAGTGGTCCAAATATCCACTTGCAGATCCTACAAAAAGAGTGTTTCACAACTTATCTATGAATAGGTATGTTCAACTTTGTGAGTTGAATGCAAACATAACAAATAAGTTTCTGAGAATGCTTCTGTCTAGTTTTTATAAGAAGATATTACCTTTTCCACCATAGCCCTCAAAGCACTACAAATGTACATTTGCAGATACTACAAAAAGAGTGTTTAAAAAGTGCTCTCTCAAAAGAAATGTTCAACTCTCTGAGTTGAATGCACACATCACAAAGTAGTTTCTAACAATGCTTCTGTCTAGTTTTTATTCCAAGATATTTCCGTTTCCAATGAGGGCTTCAAAGGGCTTCAAATTTCCATCTGCAGATTCTACAAAAACAGAATTTCAAAACTGCTCTATGAAAAGTTATGTTCAACTCTGTGAGTTGAATGCAAACATCACAAAGAAGTTTCTGAGAATTCTTCTGTATAGTTTTTATATGAAGATATATCATTTTCCATGGAAGGCCTCAAAGAGCTACAAATGTCCACTTGCAGATTCTACAGAAAGAGGGTTTCAAAACTGCTCTATCAAAGGGAAGGTTCAACTCTGCGAGTTGAATGTGCAGATCACAAAGAAATTTCAGAGAATGCTTCTCTGTAGTTTTTACATGAAGATATTCCCCTTTCCAACGAAGGCCTCAAAAACGGTGCAAATATCCCCTTGCACATCCTACAAAAAGAGTGTTTCAAAACTGCTCTATCAAAAGGAAAGTTGAACTCCGTTAGTTGAATTTACACATCACAAAGAAGTTTCTGAGAATGATTCTGTCTAGTTTTTATGTGAGGATATTCCCAATGATGGCTTCAAAGCAGTCCAAATATCCACTTGCAGATTTTACAAAAAGTGTTTTTCAAAAGGCTGTATCAAACGGAAGGTTCAACTCTGTAAGTTGAATGCACACATCACAAAGAAGTTTCTGAAAATGCTTCTGTCTAGTTTTTATTTGAAGATATTCCCATTTACAATGAAGGGTCTCAAAGTGGTCCAAATATCCACTTGCAGGTTCTAAAAAGAGTGTTTCAAAACTGCTCTATCAAAAGGAAAGTTCAACTCTGTCAGTTGAATGCACACATCACAAAGAAGTTTCTGAGAATGCTTCTGTCTAGTTTTTATGCGAAGATATTCCCATTTCCAACGAAGGCCTCAAAAGGGTCCAAATATCCACTTGCAGTTTCTTCTAAAAGGGTGTTTCACGACTGCTCTATGAAGAGGTATGTTCAACGCTGTGAGTTGTATGCAAACATCAAAATGAAGTTTCTGAGAATGCTTCTGCCTAGTTTTTATTTCAAGATATTTCCTTATGCACCAAAGCCCTCAAAGGGCTACAAATGTCCACTTGTAGAACCTATAAAGGAGTGTTTCAAAACTGCTCTATCAAAAGGAAGGTTGAACTTTGTGAGTTGAATGCACACATCCCAAAGAAGTTTCTGAGAATGCTTCTGTCTAGTTTTTAGATGAAGATATTCCCGTTTCCAAAGAAGACCACAAATCCGGTCAAAATATCCACCTGCAGGTTCTTCAAAAAGCATATTTCATAACTTCTCTATGAACACGTATGTTCAACCCTGTGAGTTGAATTCACACATGACAAAGGAGTTTCTGAGAAAGTTTCTGTTTAGATTTTATGTGAAGATATTCCCGTTTCCAACGAGGGCCTCAAATCCGTCCAAATATACCCTTGCAGTTCCTTCAAGAAGAGTGTTTCACAAATGCTCTATGAAAAGGAATGTTCAACTCTGTCAGTTTAATGCACACATTACAAAGAAGTTTCTGAGAATGCTGCTATCTAGTTTTTATTTGATGATATTTCCTTTCCCACCATAGCCCTCAAAGTGCTATAAATGTCCACATGCAGACTCTGAAGAAAAAGTGTTTCAAAACTGCTCTATCAAAAGAAAGTTTCAACTCTGTGAGTTGAATGTACACATCACAAAGTAGTTTCTGAGAATGCTTCTCTCTAGTTTTTACTTGAAGTTATTCCCGTTTTCAATGAAGTCTTCAAAGCACTCCAAATATTCACTAGCAGATTCTACAAAGAGAGTGTTTCAAAGCTGCTCTATCAAAAGGAAAGTTCAAATCTCTGAGTTGAATGCACACATCACAAAGAAGTTTCTGAGAACAATTCCGTCTAGTTTTTATTTGAAGACATTTCCTTTTCATTCATAGGTCTCAAAGTGCTCCAAATATCCACTTGCAGATTCTACAAAAAGAGTGTTTCAACAATCCTCTATCAAAGAGGAAGGCTCAAATCTGTGAGATGAATGCACACGTCACAAAAAATTTTCTGAGAATGCGTCTCTCTAGTTTTTATGTGAAAATATACCAGTTTCCAACGAAGGACTCAAAGCGTCCTAACTTTACAATTCCAGATTCTACAAACAGAGTGGCGAAAAACTGCTCTATGAAAAGTTACGTTCAAATCTGGGAGTTGAATGCACACATCACAAAGAAATTACTGAGAATGCTTCTGTCTAATTTTTATGTGAAGATATTCCCGTTTCCAATGAGGGCCTCAAGTCGGTCCAAATATCCACATGTAAGTTCTTCAAAAAGATTGTTTCACAACTGTTCTATGAAAAGGAATGTTCGACTCTGTGAGCTGAATGCACCCATCACAAAGAAGTTTCTGAGAAAGCTTCTGTCTCTTTTTTATTTGAAGATATTTCCTTTTCCACCATAGCCCTCAAAGTGCTACAAATGTACACATGCATATTCTACAAAAAGAGTGTTTCAAAACTGCTCTATCAGAAGAAATGTTCAACTCTGTGAGTTGAATGCACACATCACAAAGTAGTTTCTGAGCATACTTCTGTCTAGTTTTTATTTGAAGATATTCCCGTTATCTACAAAGGCATATAAGCGCTCCAAATATCCCATTGCAGATCCTACAAAAAGCGTGTTTCAAAACTGCCCTATCAAAAGGAAGGTTCAACTGTGTGAGTTGAATGCACACATCATGAAGAAGTTTCTGTGAATCCTTCCATCTAGTTATTATGTGAAGATATTTCCTTTTCCACTGAAGGCTTCAAAGTACTCCAAATGTCCACTTGCAGATTCTGCAATAAAAGTGTTTCAAAACTTCTCTATCAAAATGAAAGTTCAACTCTGTGAGTAGAATGCACACATCACAAAGTAGTTTCTGAGAATGCTTCTGTCTAGTTTTTATGTGAAGATATTCCCATTGCCAATGAAGGCCTCAAATCGGTCCACATATCCCCATGAAGATTCTACAAAAAGAATGTTTCAAAACTGCTCTTTCAAAAGGAAGGTTCAACTCTGTAAGTTGAATGCACACATCACAAAGTCGATTCTGAGAATGCTTCTGTCTAGTTTTTATGTGAAGATATTCCCGTTTTCAACAAAGGCCTCAAAGCGGTCCAAATATCCACTTGCAGATTCTACAAAAATAGTGTTTCAAAACTGCTCTATGAAAGGTTATGTTCCACTGTGTGAGTAGAATGCACACATCACAGAGAAGTTTCTGAGAATGCTTCTGTCTAGTTTTTATGTGAAGATATACTCGTTTCCAATGAAGGCCTAAAAATGGTGCAAACATCACTTTGCAGATTCTACAAAAAGAGTGTTTCATAACTGCTCTATCAAAAGGAAGTTTCAACTCTGTGAGATGAACGCACACATCACAATGTTGTTTCTGAGAATGCTTCTGTCAAGTTTTTATGTGACGATATTCCCGTTTCCAACAAAGTCTTCAAAGCACTCCAAATATCCACTTGCACATTGTACAAAGGGGTTTTTCAAAACTGCTCTATCAAAAGGAAGGTTGAACTCTGTGAGTTGAATGCACACAACATAAAGAAGTTTCTAACAATGCTTCTGTCTATTTTTTATGAGAGGAAACTCCCGCTACAAACGAAGGCCTCAAAGCGGTTCAAATATGCACTTGCAGATTCAACAAAAAGAGTGCTTCAAAACAAGTCTAGGAAAAGTTGTGCTCAACTCCGTCAGTTGAATGCACACATCACAGACATTTTTCAGAGAATGTTTCTGTCTAGTTTTATGTGAAGATATTTCTGTTTCCAACCTAGGTCCCAAATTGGTCCAAATATCCACTTCCACGTTCTTCAAAAAGAATGTTTCACAACTGCTCTAAGAAAAGGTATGTTCAATTCTGTGAGTTGAATGCAAACATCACAAAGAAGTTTCTGAGAATACTTCTGTCTAGGTTTTATATGAAGGTATTTCCTTTTCTACCATAGGTCTCAAAGCGATCCAAATATCCACTTGCAGATTCCACAAAAAGAGTTTTTCAAAACTGCTCTATCAAAAGGAAGGCTCAGTTCTGTGAGTTGAATGCATACATCACAAAGTACTTTTTGAGAACGCTTCTGTCTAGTTATTATTTGAAGATATTCCCTTTTCCAATGAAGGCTTCAAAGTGCTCCAAATATCCACTTGCAGATTCTACAAAAAGAGTGTTTCAAAACTGCTCTATCAAAAGGAAGATTCAACCCAGTGAGTTGAATGCCCACATCACAAAGAAGTTTCTGAGAATGCTTCTGTCTAGTTTTTTTGTTAAGATATTTCCTTTCCTACCATAGTCCTCAAAGCACTCCAAATATCCACCAGCATATTCTGCAAAAAGAGTGTTTCAAAACTAGTCTATAAAATGGAAAGTTGAACTCTGTGAGTTGAATGCATACATCACAAAGAAGTTTCTGAGAATGCTTCTGTCTAGTTTTCATGTGAAGATATTCCCGTTTCCAACGAAGGCCTCAAAGCAGTCCAAATTTCCACCTGCAGATTCTACAAAAAGAGTGTTTCACAACTGCTCTATGAAAAATTATATTCAACTCTGTGAGTGCAATGCACGCATCACAAAGTAGTTTCTGAGAAGGCTTTTGTCTAGTTTTTTTTTTTGAAGTTATTCCCTTTTCCACCGTAGCCCTCATAGAGCTACAAATGTCCACTTGTAAAATCCACAAAAAGAGTGTTTCAAAACTACTCTATTAAAAGAAAGGTTGAACTCTGTGATTTTAATGCACACATAGCATAGAGTTTTCTGAGACTTCTATCTAGTTTTTATTTGAAGACATTCCTGTTTCCAACCAAATCTTCAAAGTGCTTCAAATGTCCACTTTCAGATTCTACAAAAAGTGTGTTTCAAAACTGCTCTATGAAACGGAAGGTTCAACTCTGTGAGTTGAATTCGCCCATCACAAAGAACTTTTTGAGTCTGCTTCTGCCTAGTTTTTATGGGAAGATATTCCCGTTTCCAACGAATGCCTTAAAAATTTCCAAATATCACCTTGGAGATTCTCCAAAAAGAGTGTTTCAAAACTGCTCTATCTAAAGGAAGGTTCAACTCCTTGTTTTGAATGAACACATCCCAAAGAAGTTTCTGAAAATGCTTCTGTCTAGTTTTCATGTGAAGGTATTCCCGTTTCTAACGAAGGCGTCATGGTTTTTATACAGAGGCCCCAAATCGGTCAAATATCCCCTTGCAGATTCTTTAAAAAGAGTGATTCAAAACAGCTCTCTGAAAAGGAAGGTTCAATTCTGTGAGTTGAATACACACATCACAAAGAAGTTTCTGAGAATGCTTCTGTCCAGTTTTTATATGAAGATAGTCCCTTTTCCATGAAGACCTCAAAGCGGTCCAAATATCCACTTGCAGATTCTCCTAAAAGAGTGTTTCAAAACTGCTCTCGGAAAAGATATGCTCAACTTCGTGATTTGAATGCACACATCACAAAGAAATTTCTGAGAATGCTTCTCTCTAGTTTTTATTTTAAGTTATTTCCTTTTCCACCATAGCCCACAAATCACTTCAAATGTCCCTTTCAGATTCTAAAATAAGAGTGTTTTAAAACTGTTCTATCAAAAGAAATGTTCAACACTGTCAGTTGAATGCACACATCACAAAGTAGTTTCTGAGAATGTTTCTGTCTAGCTTTTATTTGAAGATATTCCCGTTTCCAATGAAGTCTTCAAAGTGCTACAAATATCCACTTTGAGATTCTACAAAAAGAGTGTTTAAAAACTGCTCTATCAAAATGAAGGTTCAACTCTGTGAGCTGAATGCACACATCACAAAGAAGTTTCTGAGAATGCTTCTGTCCAGTTTTTATATGAAGATATTTTATTTTCCACAGAAATCCTCAAAGCACTCCAAATGTCTACTTGCAGATTCTACAAAAAAAGGGTTTCAAAACTGCCCTATCAAAAGAAAACTTCAACTCTGTGAGTAGAATGAACACACAACAAGGAAGTTTCTCAGAATCATTCTGTCTAATTTTTAAGTGAAGATTTTCCCGTTTCTAATTAAGGCCTCAAAACTGTGCAAATATCCACCTGCAGCTTCTACAAAGAGTGTTTCAAAACTGCTGTATCAAAAAGAATGTTCAACTCTGCGAGTTGAATGCACACATCACAAAGAAGTTTCCGAGAATGCTTCTGTCTAGTTTTTATGTGAAGATATACCTGTTTCCAATGAAGGCCACAAATCAGTCCAAATATCCACTTGCAGATTCTTCAAAAAGAGCGTTTCACAACTGCTCTAAGAAAAGGTATGTTCAACTCTGTGTGTTGAATGCAAACATCACTAAGTAGTTTCTGAGAATTCTTCTGTCTAGTTTTTATTTGAAGATATTTCCTTTTCTGCCATAACCCTCAAAGCGCTACAATGGTCCACTTGCAGATTCTACAAAAAGAGTGTTCCAAAACTGCTCTCTCAAAAGAAAGGTTCAACTGTGTGAGTTGAATGGATACATCACAAAGGAGATTCTGAGAAGGCTTCTGACTAGTTTTATTTGGAGATATTCCCATTTCCAACGAAGGCTTTAATGCATTCCAAATATCCACTTGCAGATTTTAACAAAATAGTGTTTCAAAACTGCTCTATCAAAAGAAAGTTTCAACTCTGTGAGTTGAATGCATACATCACAAAGTAGTTTCTCAGACTCCTTATGTCTAGTTTTTATTTGAAGATATTCTGGTTTCCAACGAAGTCTTCAAAGCACTCTAAATACTCACTTGCACATTCTACAAATGAGGTTTTCAAAACTGCTCTATCAAAAGGAAGGTTCAACACTGTCAGTTGAATGAAAACATCACAAAGATGTTTCTGAGAATGCATCTGTCAAGTTTTTATGTGAAGAAACTCCCGTTTCCAACAAAGGCCTCAAAGGGATCCAAATATCCACTTGCAGATCCTACAAAAAGAGTGTTTCAAAACTGCTCTAGGAAAAGTTGCGTTCAACTCAGTGAGTTGAATGCACACATCACAAAGAATTTTCTGAGACTGTTTCTGTCTATTTTTATGTGAAGATAATCTCGTTTCCAACCTAGACCTCAAATGAGTACAAATATCCACTTGCAGCTTCTTCAAAAACTGTGTTTCACAACTATTCTATGAAAAGGTATCTTCAACTCTGTGATTTGAACACAAACATCACAAAGAAGTTTCTGAGAATGCTTCTGTCTAGTTTATATTTGTAGATATTTCCCTTTCCACCACAGCCCTCAAATCACTACAAATGTCCACTTGCAGATTCTGCAAAAAGAGTGTTTCAAAACTGCTCTATCAAAAGAAGGTTCAAATCAGTGATTTGAATGCACACATCACAAAGAAGTTTCTGATAATGCTTCTGTCTGGTTTTTATGTGAAGATATTCCCGTTTCCAACAAAGGCCTCAAAATGGTACAAATATCCCCTTGCAGATTTTACAAAAATATTGATTCAAAACTGCTCTATGAAAAGTTTTGTTCAAACCTGTGAGTTGAATGCACATATCAAAAAGACGTTTCTGAGAATGCTTCTGTCTAATTTTTATGTGTAGATATTCCCGTTTCCAAAACAGGCCTCTAAGTGGTCCCAATATCCACTTACAGATTCTACAAAAAGAGTGTCTCAAAACTGCTCTATGAAAAGCTATGTTCAACTCTGTTAGTCGAATGTACACATCACAAAGAAGTTTCTGAGAATGCTTCTGTCTAGCTTTTATGTGAAGATATTCCCGTTTCCAACAAAGGCCTCAAAGAGGTCCGAATATCCACTTACAGAATCTACAAAAAGAGTGTTTCAAAACTTCTCTATGAAACGTTATGTTAAACACTGTGAGTTGAATGCACACATCACAAAGATGTTTCTGAGAATGCTTCTGTCTGGTTTTCATGTGAAGATATTCCCTCTTTCAAAGAAGGACTCAAATTGGTCCAAATATCCACCTGCAGGTCCTTCAAAAACAGTGTTTCATAACTGCTTTATGAAAAGGTATGTTCAACTCTGTGAGTTGAATGCCCACATCACAAAAAAGTTTCTGTGAATGCTTCTGTCTAGTTTTTTTAAAAGATATTTCCATTTAGAACATAGCACTCAAAGCACTAGAAGTGTCCATTTGCAGATTCTACAAAAAGAGCATTTCAAAACTGCTCTATCAAAGGAAAGGTTCAACTCTGTGAGTGGAAAGCACACCTCACAAAGAAGTTTCTGAGAATACTTCTGTCTAGTTTTTATGTGAAGTTATTTTATTTTGTATCGTAGGCTTCACAATGCTTCAAATATCCACTTGCAGATTGTACAACAGTGTTAGAAAACTGCTCCATCAAAAGGAAGGTTCAACTCTGTGAATTTAATGCACACATCAAAAAGTAGTTTCTAAGAATGCTTCTGTTTAGTATTTATGTGAAGATATTCCCGTTTCCAATGAAGACCTCAAAGTGGTCTAAATATCCACTTGCATATTCTACGAAAAGAGGGTTTCAAAACTGCTCTATGAAAAGTTATGTTCAACTCAGTGAGTTGAATGCACGCATCACAATGTACATTCTGAGAATGCTTCTTTCTAGTTTTTATTTGAAGGTATTTACTTTTCCAACATACCCTCAAAGTCCAAGAAATGTCCTCTTTCAGATTCTACAAAAAGAGTGTCTCAAAACTGCTCTATAAAAAGGAATGTTCATCTCTGTGAGTTGAATGCACACATCACAAAGAAGTTTCTGAAAATGCTTCTGTCTAGTTTTTATGTGAAGGTATTCCAGTTTCCAACGAAGGACTCACAGCGTTCAAATTATCTGTTTGCAGGATCTTCAAAAAGAGTGTTTCACAACAGCTGTATGAAAAGGTATTTTCAACTCTGTGAGTTAAATGCTATCATCACAAATTAGTTTTTGAGAATGCTTCTATCTAGTTTTTATTTGAAGATATTTCCTTTTCCAACATAACCCTCAAAACACTACAACTGTCCACTAGCAGATGTTACAAAACGAGTGTTTCAAAGCTTTTCTATTAAAAGAAGTTTCAACTCTGTGAGATAAATGCACTCATCAAAAAGTGGTTTCTGAGAGTGCTTCTGTCTAGTTTTTATTTGAAGATATTTCCGTTTCCAACGAAGGCTTCAAAGTGCTCCAAATATCCACTTGAAGATTCTATAAAAAGAGTATTTCAAAACTGCTCCATCAAAAGGAAGGTTCAACTCTGTGAGTTGAGTGCACACGTCACAAAGAAGTTTCTGAGGATGCTTCTGTCCAGTTGTCATTTGAAGATATTCCTGTTTCCAACAAAGGCCTCCCAGTGGTCCAAATATTCACTTGGAGATTCTACAAAAAGAGTGCTCTGAAACTGCTCTATGAAATGTTATATTCACCTCTGTGAGTTGAATGCACACATCACAAATAAGTCTCTGAGAATGCTTCTGCCTAGTTTTTATATGAAGATATTTCCAATTACAACATAGCTCTCAAAGTGCTAGAAATGTCCATTTGCAGATTCTACAAATAGACTGTTTCAAAAGTGCTCTCTCAAAGGAGAGGTTCAACTCTGTTAGCTGAATGCACACATCATAAGGAAGTTTCTGAGAATGTTGCTGTCCAATTTTTATGTGAAGACATTTTCTTTTCTACCATAGGCTTCATGGCACTCCAAATATCCACTTGCAGATTCTACAAAAAGCGTGTTAGAAAACTGCTCTATCAAAAGGAAGGGTCAAATCTGTGAGTTGAATGCACACATCACAAAGTAGTTTCTGAGAATGCTTCTGTCTAGTTTCTGTGTGAAATTATTCCCGTTTCCAGCAAAAGCCTCAAAGCGGTCCAAATATCCACTTGCAGATTCTACAAAAAGATTTTTCAAAATTGCTCTATCAAATAAAAGGTTCAATTCTGTGAGTTGAATGCACACATCACAAAGAAGTTTCTGAGAATGCTTCTGTCTAGTTTTTATGTGCAGATATTCCCGTTCCAATGAAGGCCTCAAAACAGTCCAAATATACCCTTGCAGATTCTACAAAAAGAGATTTTCAAAACTGCTCTATCAACAGGATGTTTCACCTCTGTGAGTTGAATGCACACATCACAAAGAAGTTTCCGAAAATGCTTTGTCTAGTTTTTATTTGGAGATATTTCCTTTTCCACCTTAGCCTTCAATGAGCTACAAATGTCCACTTTCAGATTATACAAAAGCAGTGTTTCAAAACTGCTCTATCAAAAGAAAAGTTCAGCTCTGTAAGTTCAATGCACACATCACAAAGTAGTTTCTGAGAATGCTTCTCTCTAGTTTTAGTTTGAAGGTATTCGCTTTTCCAACAAAGGCTTCTAAGCACTCCAAATATCCACTTGCAAATTCCACCAAAAGAGTGTTCCAAAACTGCTCTATCAAAATGAAAGTTCAGCTCTGTGAGTTGAATGCGCACTTAAAAAAGAAGTTTTGGAGAATTCTTCTGTCTTTATTTTATGTGAAGATATTTCTTTTCCACCGAAGGCCCCAGAGCACTCAAAACGTCAACTTGCGGATTCTACAAATAAGGGTTTCAAAACAGCTCTATCAAAAGTAATGTTAACTCTGTGAGTTGAATGCACACATAACAAATAAGTTTCTGAGAATGCTTCTTTCTAGTTTTTATTTGAAGACATTTCCTTTTCCACGGAAGGCCTCAAAGTGCTCCAAACGTCCAATTGCAGATTATACAAAAAAATTGTTTCAAAACTGCTGTATCAAAAGTAAGGTTCAATTCTCTGAGTTGAATTCACACATCACAAAGAAGTTTCTGAGAATGCTCCTACCTTGTTTTTATGTGAAGATATTCCCGTTTCCAGTGAAGGCCACAAAACGGTCAAAATATCCCCTTGCACATACTACAAGAAGTGTTTCAAAACTACTCTATGAATATTTATGTTCAACTGTCAATGCACACAAGACAAAGATGTTTCTGAGATTGCTTCTGTCTAGTTTTTATTTGAAGATATTTCCTTTTCCATCATAACCCTCAAAGCGCTACAAATGTCTGCTTGCAGATTCTACAAAAACAGTGTTTCAAAACTGCTCCATTAAAGGAAAGGTTCAACTCTGTGAGTTGAGTCCACACATCACATAGTAGTTTCTGAGAATGCTTCTACCTAGTTTTTATATGAAGATATTCTCGTTTCCAAGGAAGGCTTCAAATCGCTCCAAATATCCACTTGCAGGTTCTGCAAAAGTGTGTTTCAAAACTGCTCTATCAAAAGGAAGGTTCAACTCTATGAGTTGAATCCACACATCACAAAGACGTTTCTGAGAATGCTTATGTCTAGTTTTATGTTAAGATATTTCCCTTTCCACTGAAAGCTTCAAAGCACTCCAAATGTCCCCTTGCAGATTCTAAAAAAAAGGTGTTTCAAAACTGCTCTATCAAAAGAAAGGTTCAACTCTGCGAGTTGAATGCACATATCACAAAGATGTTTCTGAGAATACTTCTGTCTAATTTTTATGTGAAGCTGTTCCCGTTTCCAATGAAGGCATCAAAGCAGTCCAAATATCCACTTGCAGAACCTACAAAAATAGTCTTTCAAAACTGCTCTATGAAAAGCTATGTTAAAGTCTGAGTTTAATGCACACATCTCAAAGACATTTCTGAGAATGCTTCTGTCTAGTTTTTCTGTGAAGATATTTCCTTTTCTACCAAAGGCCTCAAAGCGCTCCAAATATCCACATGCAGATAGTACAAAAAGAGTGTTTGAAAACTGCTCTATCAAAAGTAATGCTCAACTCTGTTAGTTGAATGCACATATCACAAAGTAGTATCTGAGAATGCTTTGTGCAGTTTTCCTTTGAAGATATTCCTGATTCCAATGAAGCCTTCAATGTGCTGCAAATCTGCACTTGCAGATTTTATAAAAATAGCATTTCAAAACTGCTCTATCAAAAGGAAGGTTCAACAATCTGGTTTTAATGCACACATCCAAAGAATTTTCTGAGAATATTTCTGTCTAGTTTTTATTTGAAGATATTCCCGTTTCCAATGAAAGCCTCAAAGCGGTCGAAATATCCACTTGCAGATTCTACAAAAAGAGTGTTTCAAAACTGCTCCATCAAAAGGAAGGTTCAGCTCTGTGAGTTGAATGCAAACGTCACAAAGTAGTTTCTGAGAATGCTTCTGTCTAGTTTTTATGTGAAGATATTCCAGTTTCCAACAAAGACCTCCCAGCAGTCCAAATATTCACTTGGAGATTTTACAAAAAGAGTGTTCCAAAACTGCTTAATGAAAAGTTATGTTCACCTCTGTGAGTTGAATGGACACATCACAAATAAGTTTCTGAGAATGCTTCTGTCAAGTTTTTGTTTGAAGATATTTCCATTTAGAAAAAAAGCTCTCAAAGAGCTAGAAATGTACATTTGCAGATTCTACAAAAAGAGTGATTCAAAACTGCTCTCTCAAAGGAGATGTTCAACTCTGTGAGTGGAATTCCCACATCATAAAGAAGTTTCTGGGAATGCTTCTGCCTAGTTTTTATGTGAAGATATTTTCTTGTCTACCATAGGCTTCATGGTGCTGAAAATATCCACTTATAGATTCTACAAAAAGTGTGTTAGAAAACTGCACTATCAAAAGGAAGGTTCAAATCTGTGAGTTGAATGCACACATCACGAAGTAGTTTCTGAGAATGCGTCTGTCTAGTTTTTATGTGAAATTATACCCTTTTCCAGTGAAAGCCTCAAAGCGGTGCAAATATCCACTTGCAGATTCTACAAAAAGAGTTTTCAAAGCTGCTCTATGAATAGAAAGGTTCAACTCTGTGAGTTGAATGCACACATCACAAAGAAGTTTCTGAGAATGCTCCTGTCTAGTTTTTATGTGTAGATATTCTCGTTTACAACGAAGACCTCAAATCGGTCCAAATATCCACTTGCAGTTTCTTCAAAAACAGCGTTTCCCAACTGCTCTATGAAACGTTGTGTCAACTCGGTGAGTTGAATGCAAACATCACAAAGAAGTTTCTGAAAATGCTTCTTTCTTGTTTTAATTTGAATATATTTCCTTTTACACCAAAGCCCTAAAAGTGCTACAAATGTCCTCATTCAAATTCTACAAACAGAGTGTTCCAAAGCTGCTTTATTAAAAGAAAAGTTCAACTCTGTGAGTTGAATGCACATATCACAACGTTGTTTCTGAGAATGCTTCTGTCTAATTTTTATTTGAAGATATTCCCATTTCCATCGAAGGCTTCAAAGCACTCCAAATATTCATTTGCAGATCCTACAAAAAGAGTGTTTCAAAAGTGCTGTATCAAAATGCAGGTTCAATACTGTCAGGTGAATGCACATATCACAGAGAAGTTTCGGAGAATGCTTCTGTTTAGTTTTTATGTAAAGATATTTCCATCTCTACAATAGGCCTAAAAGTGCTCCAAATATCCGCTTGCAGACTCTACAAAACGAGTGTTTCAAAACTGCTCTATCAAAGGAAGGTTCAAATCTGTGCATTAACTGCACACATCACAAAGAAGTTTCTGACAATGTTTCTGTCTAGTTTTTATGTTTAGATATTCCAGTTTCCAAAGAAGCCCCTAAGTTTCCAAAGAAGTCCTAAGTTTCCAAAGAAGTCCTAATATGCCCTTGCAGATTCTACAAAAAGAGCATTTTAAAACTGCTCCATGAAAAATTATGTTCTGCTCTGTGAGTTGAATGCACACATCACAATATTGTTTCTGAGAGTCCTTCTGTCTAGTTTTTATGTGAAGATATTCCTGTTTCCAATGAAGGTGTCAAAGCGGTCCAAATATCCAGTTGCAGATTCTACAAATAGAGTGTTACAAAATTGCTCTATGAAAATTTATGTTCAACTCTGTGAGTTGAATGCACACATCAAAAAAAATTTCTGAGAATGCTTCTTTCTAGTTTTTATGTGAAGATATTTCCTTTTCTAAAAAAGGCCTCAAAACGCTCAAAATGTCCACTTGCAGAATCTATTAAAAAGTATCCCAAAACTGCTCTATCAACAGAAAGGTTCAACTCTGTGAGTTGCATGCACACATCCCAAAGAAGTTTTTGAGAATGCTTTTGTCTAATTTTTTTGTGAAGATATTTCCTTTTCTACCATAGTCTCAAAGAGCTCCAAATATCCACCTGCAGACTCTACAAAAAGACTGTTTCAAAACAGCTCTATCAAAAGGAAGGCTGAACTCTGTGAGTTGAATGCACACATCACAAAGTAGTTTCTGAGAATGCTTCTGTTTAGTTTCTATTTGAAGATATACCCGTTTCCAATGAAGACACCAAAACGGTCGAAATATCCCCTTTCAAATTGTACAAAAAGAGAGTTTCAAAACTGCTCTATCAAAAGGAATGTTTAACTCTGTGAGTGGAATGCACACATCACAAAGAAATTCTGAGAATGCTTCTGTCTAGTTTTTTTGTGAAGATAATTCCTTTTTCACTGAAGGCCTCAAAGCACTCCAAATGTCCTCTTGTGTATTCTACAAAAAAAGTGTTTCAAAACTCCTCTATCAAAAGGAAGGTTCGACTATGTGAGTTGAATGCACACATCACAAGTAAGTTTCTGAGAATGCTTCTTTGTAGTTTTTATGTGAACATATTCCCGTTTCCAACGAAGGCCTCAAAGTGCTCCGAATATCCTCTTACAGATTCTACAAAAAGATTGTTTCAAAACTGCTCAATGAAAAGTTATGTTGAACTCTGTGAGTTCAATGCACACATCCAAAGAAGTTTCTGAGAATGCTTCTGTCTATTTTTTTTGGAAGATATTTAGTTTACTACCATAGGCCTCAAAGCGCTCCAAATATCCATCTGCAGATACTACAAAAAGAGTATTTCAAAACTGCTCTATCAAAAGAAAGGTTGAACTCTGTGGTTTGAATGCACATATTAGAAAGTAGTTTTGAGAATGCTTCTGTCCAGTTTTAAATTGATGATATTCTCGTCCCCAAAGAAGACTTCAAAGATCTCCAAATATCTAATTGCAAATTCCTAAAAAAGAGTGTTTCAAAACTGCTATATGAAAAGGAAGTTTAACTCTGTGATTCGAATGCATGCATCACAAAGTACTTTCTGAGAATGCTTGTCTCTAGTTTTTATTTGAAGGTATTCCCATTTCCAAAAAGGCTTCAAAGTATGCCAAATATCCACTTGCAGATTCTACAAAAAGTGTGTTTCAAAACTGCTCTCTGAAAACAAAGGTTCAACTCTGTGATTTGAATGCACACATCACAAAGAAGTTTCTGAGAATGCTTCTGTCTGGTGGTCATTTGAAGATATTCCCGTTTCCAACAAAGCCTTCAAAGCACTCCAAATATCCACTTGCAGATTCTACAAAAAGAGTGTTTTAAAACTGCTCTATGAAAAGTTATGTTCAACCCTCTGAGTTGAATGCCCACATCACAAAATGTTTCTGAAAATGCTTCTGTCTAGTTTTTATGTGAAGATATTACCGTTTCCAATGAAGGCCTCAAAACGGTCCAAATAACCACTTGCAGGTTCTTCAAAAGGAGTGTTTCACAACTGCACTAGGAAAACGTATGTTCAACTCTGCGAGTTGAATGCAAACATCACATAGAAGTTTCTGAGAAAGGTTCTGTCTAGTTTTCATTTCAAGATATTTCCTTTTCCACCATAGCCCTCAGAGCACTTCAAATGTCCTCTTTCAGATTCTACAAAGGTATTTCAAAACTGCTCTATCAAAGGAAAGGTTCAACTCTCTGAGTTGAAAGGACACATCACACAGTTGTTTCTGAGAAGGCTTCTGTTTGTTTTTTATTTCAAAACATTCCCGTTTCCAACGAAGGCTCAAGCGCTCCAAATATCCACTTCCAGATTCTACAAAAACAGTGTTTCAAAACTGCTCTATGAAAAGTTATGTTCAGCACACTGAGTTGAATGTACACATCATGAAAAAATTTCTGAGAATGCTTCTGTTAAGTTTTTATGTTAAGATATTCGTGTTTCCAAGGAATGCTTCAAATCGGTACAAATATCCACTTACAGTTTCTTCAAAAAGAGTGTTTGACAACTGCTCTATGAAAAGGAAAGTTCAACTCTGTGAGTTGAATACACACATCACAAAGAAATTTCTGAGAATGCTTCTGTCCAGCTTTTATGGGAAGATATTCCAGTTTCCAAAGAAGGCCTCAAATATGTCCAAATATCCCATTGCAGATGCTACAAAAACGTTGTTTCAAAACTGCTCTATCAAAAGAAAAGTTCAACTCTGTGAATTGAATGAACACATCACAAAGACCTTTATGAGAATGCTTCTGTCTAGTTTTTATGTGAAGATATTCCGTTTCCAACAAAGGCCTGAAATCATTTCAAATTTCCACTTGCAGGTATCTCAAAAAGAATGTTTCACAACTCCTCTATTAAAAAGTATGTTCAACTCTGTCAGTTGAATGCAAACATCACAAGGATATTTCTGAGAATGCTTCTGTCTAGTTTTTATTTGAAGATATTTCATTTTCCAACATAGCCCTCAATGTACTACAAATGTCCATTGCAGATCCGAGAAAAACAGTGTTTTATATCTGCTCTATCAAAAGGAAGGTTCAACTCTGTGAGTTGAATGTGCACATCACAAAGAAGTTTCTGAGAATGCTTCAGTCTTGTTTTTATTTTAAGATAGTCCCTTTTCCAATGAAGGATTCAAAGCACTCCAAATATCCACTTGCAGATTTTACAAAAAGAGTGTTTCAAAACAGCTGATCAACAGGAAAGTTCAACTCAGTGAATTGAATGCACACATCACAAACCAGTTTCTGAAAACGCTTCTGTCTAGTTTTTATGTGAAGACATTTCCTTTTCCTCAGCAGGCCTCAAAGTGCTCCCAATGTCCACTTGCATATTCTACAAAAAGAGTATTTCAACTGCTCTATCAAAAAAGGAAGGTTCAACTAGGTGAGTTGATTGCACACATCACAAAGAAGTTTCTGAGAAGGCTTCTGTCTAGTTTTAAGTGAAGATATTCCCGTTTCCAACGAATGCCTCAAATCAGTCCAAATGTCCCCTTACAGATTCTACAAAAAGAGTGTTTCAAAACTAATCTATCAAAAAGGAGCTTCAACTTTGTCAGTTGAATGCACATATCATAAAGATGTTTCTGACAATGCTTCTATCTAGTTTTTATTTGATGATATTTACTTTTGGAGCACTGGCCTCAAAGTACTCCAAATATTCACCTGCAGATTCTATAAAAAGAGTGTTTCAAAACTGCTCTATCAAAAAAAGTTCAAATTTGTTAGTTGAATGCACTCATCAAAAAGAATTTTCTTAGAATGCGTCTGTCTAGTTTTTAGGTGAAGATATTTACTTTTAGAGCATTGGCCTCAAAGCGCTCCAACTATTCACTTGCAGATTCTACAAAAATAGTGTTTCAAAACTGCTCTATCAAAAGGAAGGTTCAACTCTGTGAATTCAATGCAGACATCACAAAGAAGTTTCTGAGAATGCTTCTGTCTAGTTTTTAAGTGAAGATATTTCCTTTTCCAGCATAGGCCTCAAAGTGCTCCAAATATCCACTTGCAGATTCTAGAAAAAGAGTGTTTCACAACTTCTCTAGCAAAAGGAATGTTCAGCACTGTGAACTGAATGCACTCATCACAAAGAAGTTTCTGAGAATGCTTCTCCATTGTTTTTATGTGAGGATATTCCCTTTTCCAGTTTAGGCCTCAAAGTGCTCTAAGTATTCACACGCAAATACTACAAAAAGAGTGTTTCAAAGCTGCTGTATCAAAAGGATGGTTTAACTCTATATGTTGAATCCACAAGTCACAAATAAATTTTTGAGAATGTTTCTATCTTGTTTTTATGTGAAGATATTTCCTTTTCCAGCATAGTCTTCAAAGCACTCCGTATATACACGTGCAGATCCTCTAAAAACAGTGTTTCAAAACTGCTCTATCAAAAGAAAAGTTCAACTCTGAGAGTTGAATGCACCCATCACAAAGAAGTTTGAGAAAACGCTTCTCTCTAGTTTTTAAGTGAAGATATTTCCTTTTCCAGCATAGGCCTCAAAGCGCTGCAAATAACCAATTGAAAATTCTACCAAAAAGGTGTTTCAAAACAGCTCTATAAAACAGAAGTTACAAGTCTGTGAGTTGAAAACACACACCAAAAATTAGTTTCTGAGAAGGCTTCCGTCTAGTTTCTATATGAAGATATTTCCTTTTCCACCAGAGGCACAATCGCTCCAAATATCCACTTACAGATTCTACAAAAAGAGTGTTTCAAAACTGCTCTATCAAAAGGAAGGTTCAACTCTGTGACTTGAATGTAGACATCCAAAGAAGTTTCTGAGAATGCTTCTGTCTAGTTTTTATATGAAGATGTTTCCTTTTCCAGCATGGGCCTCCAAGCGCTCCCAATATTGACTTGGAGATTCTGCAAAAAGATTGTTTCAAAACTGCTCTATCAAAAGGAAGATTCAACTCTGCATCTTGAATGCACACAGAACAAAGAAGATTGTGAGAATGCTGCTGTCTAGTTTTTATGTTAATATAATTCCTTTTCCAGCATTGGCCTCTAAACACTCCAAATATCCACTTGCAGATTCTACAAAAAGAGTGTTTCAAAACTGAAAACTGCTCTATAAAAACAAACTTTTAACTTTGTTAGTTGAATGCACACATCAAAAACAAGTTTCTTAGAATGCTTCGGTCTAGTTTTAAGGTGAAGATATTCCCTTTTCCAGCATAGGCCTCAAAGCGCTCCAAATATTCACTTGCAGATTCTACAAAATTAGTGTGTCTAAATTGCTCTATCAAAAGGAAGATTCAACTCTGTGAATTGAATGAAGTCATCACAAAGAAATTTCCCAGAATGCTTCTGTATAGTTTTTAAGTAAAGATATTTCCTTTTCCAGCATAGGCCTCGAAGTGCTTCAAATATCCACCTGCAGATTCTAGAGAAAGAGTGTTTCAAAACTGCTCTATCAAAAGGAATGTTCAGCACTGTGAATTGAATGCACACATCACAAAGAATTTTCTGAGAATTCTTCTCTCTTGTTTGTATGTGAGAATATTCCCTTTTCCAGCTTAGCGCTCCAAATATCCACTTGCAGATTCTGCAAAAAGAGTGTTTCAAAACTGCTGTATGAACAGGGTGCTTCAGCTCTGTGAGTTGAACGCGTACATCACAAAGAAGTTTCTGAAAATGCAGCTCTCTAGTTTTTATGTGAAGATATTTCCTTTTCCAGCTTAGGCATCAAAGTGCTCTAAGTATTCACATGCAACTACTTAAAAAAGAGTGTTTCAAAGCTGCTGTATCAAAAGGACGGTTTAACCCTATAAGTTGAATGCACATGTCACAAAGAAATTTTTGAGAATGCTTCTATCTTGTTTTTATGTGAAGATATTTCCTTTTCCAGCATAGTCCTCAAAGCGCTCCACATATACACTTGCAAATCCTCTAAAATCAGTGTTTCAAAACTGCTCTATCAAAAGAAAAGCTCAACTCTGGGAGTTGAATGCACACAACACAAAGAAGTTTCTGAAAACATTTCTCTCTTGTTTTTATGTGAAGATATTTCCTTTTCCAGCATAGGCGTCAAAGCGCTGTAAATAACCAATTGAAAATTCTACAAAAAAGGTGTTTCAAAACTGCTCTACAAAACAGAAGGTACAAGTCTGTGAGTTGAAAGCACACACCACAAATTAGTTTCTGAGATGGCTTCAATCTAGTTTCTATATGAAGATATTTCCTTTTCCACCAGAGGCCGCAATCGCTCCAAATATCCACTTGAAGATTCTACAAAAAGAGTGTTTGAAAACTGCTCTATCAGAAGGAAGGTTCAAATCTACGAATTGACTGCACATATCACAAAGAAGTTTCTGAGAATGCTTCTGTCTAGTTTTTTATGTGAAGATGTTTCCTTTTACAGCATAGGCCTTAAAGGGCTTCAAATATTCATTTGCCGATTCTACAAAAAGAGGGTTTCAAAACTGATCTATCAAAAGGAAGGTTCAACTCTGTGAGTTGAATGCACACATCAAAAAGAAGTTATTGACAATGCTTCTCTCTACTTTTTATGGGAAGTTATTTCCTTTTCCAGCATAGGCCTCAAAGCATTCCACATATATACTTGCAAATTCTGCAAAAAGAGTGTTTCAAAACTGCTCTATCAAAAGGAAGGTTCAACTCTGTGAGTTGAATGCATGCATCACAAAGAAGTTTCTGAGAATGCTTCTGTCTAGTTTTTATGTGAAGATATTTCCTTTTCCAGGTTTGGTCTCAAATTGCTCCAAATATCCACTTGCAGATTCTAAAAAAAGAGTGTTTCAAAACTGCTCTATCAAATGAAGTTTCAACTCTATAACTTGAATGTAGACATCACAAAGAAGTTTCTGAGAATGCTTCTGTCTAGTTTTTATGTGAAGATATTCCCTTTTCCAGCATTGGCGTCACATCGCTCCAAATATCCACTTGCAGATTCTACAAAAAGGGTGCTTCAAAACTGCTCCATCAAAAGAAAGATTCAACACTGTGATTTGAATGCACACATCACAAACAAGTTTCTGAGAATGCTTCTGTCTTGTTTTTATGTGAAGATATTTCGTTTCCCTGCATAGGCCTCAAAGCGCTCCACATATACCATTGCAAATTCTACAAAAAGAGTGTTTCAAAACTGCTCTATCAAAAGGAAGGTTCACGTCTGTGAGTTGAATGCACTCATCACAAAGAAGTTTCTGAGAATGCTTCAATCTAGTTTTTATGTGAATTTATTTCCTTTTCCAATATGGGCCTCAAAGGGCTCCAAATATCCACTTGCAGATTCCACAAAAAGAGTGTTTCAAAACTCTTCTACCAAAAGGAAGGTTCAACTTTGTGAGGTGAATGCACTCATCAAAAACAAGTTTCTGAGAATGCTTCTGTCTAGTTTTTATGTGAAGATATTTCCTTTTCCGGCATAGGCTTCAAAGCGCTCCAAATATCCACTTGCAGATTCTACAAAAAGAATGCTCCAAAACTGTTCTATCAAAAGGAAGGTTCACATCCGTGAGTTGAATGCTCTCATCACAAAGAAGTTTCTGAGAATGCTTCTGTCTATTTTTTATGTGAAGATATTTCCTTTTCCAGCGCAGGCATCAAAGCGCACCAAATATCCCCTTCCACAATCTACAAAGAGAGAGTTTCAAAACTGTTCTATCAAAACGAAGGTTCAACACTATCAGTTGAATGCACTCATCACAGAGAAGTTGCTGAGAATGCTTCTATCTAATTTATAAGTGAAGATATTTCCTTTTCCATCATAGGCCTGAAATCGCTCCAAATATCCACTTGCAGATTCTACAAAAATAGTGTTTCAAAACTGTTCTATCAACAGGAAGGTTCAACTGTATGAGATGAATGCACTCACCACTAAGAAGTCTCTGAGAATTCTTCTGTCTAGTTTTTATGTGAAGATATTTCCTTTTCCAGCACAACGCTCAAACGCCCCAAATATCAAATTGCAGATACTACAAAAAGAGTGTTTCAAACCTGAACTATCAAAAGGAATGTTCAAGACTGTGAGTTGAATTCATAAAGCACAGGGAAGTTTCTGACAATGCTTCTGTCTAATTATGATGGGAAAATATCTCCTTTTCCAGCATAGGCCTCAAGCGCTCCAAATATCCACTTGCCGATACTACAGAATGGGTGTTTCAAAACTGCTCTATCAAAAGGAAGGTTCCGCACGGTGAGTTGAATGCATACATCACAAAGAAGTTTCTGAGAATGCTTCTGTCTACTTTTTATGTGGATATATTTCCTTTTCCAGCATAGGCCTCAAATTGCTCCAAACATCCACTTGCAGATTCCACAAAAAAAAGTTTCAAAATTGCTCTATCAAAAGAACGTTCAAGTCTTTGAGTTGAATGCACTCATCAGAAAGAATTTTCTGAGATTGTTTCTATTTTTTATGTGAAGATATTTCCTTTTCCAGCATAGGCCTCAAAGCCCTCAAAACATCCACTTGAAGATTCTATAAAAAGAATGTTTCAGAACTGTTCTATCAAAAGGAAGGTTCAATTCTGTGAGTTGAATGCATTCATCACAAAGAAGTTTCCGAGAGTGCTTCTGTCTAGTTTTTATGTGAAGATATTTCCTTTTCCAGTGCAGGCCTCATAGCGCTCCAAATATCCACTTGCAGATTCCACAAAAGGAGTGTTCCAATACTGCTCTATCAAAAGGAAGGTTCAAGTCTGTGAGTTGAAGGCACTCAACACGGATATTCCCTTTTCCATCGTAGGTCTCAAAGCGCTCCAAATATCCACTTGCAGATTCCATAAAAAGAGTGTTTCAAAAGTGTTCTGTCAAATGGAAGTTTCAACACTGTGATTTGAATGCACTCATCACCAAGAAGTTTCTGAGAATGCTTCTGTCTAGTTTCTATGTGATGATATTTCCTTTTTCAGCATAGAACACAAACCGGTCCAAATATCCACTTGCAGATTCTACAATAACAGTATTTCAAAACTGCTCTATCAAAAGGAAGGTTCAAGTCTGTGAGTTGAATGCATAAATCACAGGGAAGTTTCTGTGAATGCTTCTTTAATATTTTTATGTGAAGATTTTCCCTTTTCCGGCATAGTACTCAAATATCTCCAATTATCCACTGGCAGATTCTACAAAAAGTGTGTTTCAAAACTACTCTATCAAAACGAGTGCTCAACTCTGTGAGTTGAATGCACACATTACAAAGAAGTTTCTGAGAATGCTTCTGTCTAGTTTTTATGTGAGGATATTTCCTTTTACAGCATGGGTCTCAAAGGACTCCAAATATCTCCTTGAAGATTCTACAAAGAGAGTTTTTCAAAACTCTTCTATCAAAAGGAAGGTTCGTCTCTGTGAGTTCAATGCACTCATCACAGAGAAGTTTCTGAGAATACTTCTGTCTAGTTTTTATTTGAAGATATTTCCCTTTCCAGCATAGGCCTCAAAGCGCTCCAAATATCCACTTGCAGATTCTACAAAAAGTGTCTTACAAAACTGCTCTATAAAAAGGAAGGTTCAAGTCTGTGAGTTGAATGCACTCATAACAAAGAAGTTTCTGAGGATGCTTCTGTCTAGTTTTTATATAAAGATATTTCCGTTTCCATAGTAGGCCTCAAAGCGCCCAAATATCCACTTGCAGATTCTACAAAGGGAGTGTTTCAAAACTGTTCTATGAAGAGAAACGTTCAACTCTGCGAGTTCAATGCATTCATCACAAACTACTGTCTGAGAATGCTTTTGTCTATTTTTTATGTGAAGATATTTCCCTTTCCAGCATAGGCCTCAAAGTACTCCAAATATCCAATTGCAGATTCCAGAAAAGGAGTGTTTCAAAACGGCTCTATCAAAGGGAAAGTTCAAGTCTGTCAGTTGAATGCACTCATCATGAAGAAGTTTCTGAGAATTCTTCAGCTTAATTTTTATGTGAAGATATTACCTTTTCCAGCATAGGCCTCAAAGCACTCCAAATATCCACTTGCAGATACTACAAAACGAGTGTTTCAAAACTGCTCTATCAAAAGGAAGTTTCAAGTCTGTGAGTTGAATGCACTCATCTCAAAGAACTTTCTGAGAATGCTTCTGCTTAGCTGTTATGTGAAGATGTTTCCTTTTCCTGCATAGGTCTCTAAGCGCTCAAAATATCCACTTGCAGATTGTACAAAAAGAGTGTTTCAAAACTGTTCTATAAAAGGGAAAGTTCAACTCTGTGAGTTCAATGCTCTCATCACAGAGAAATTTCTGCGAATGCTTCTGTCTAGTTTTTATATGAAGATATCTCCTTTTCCATCATAGGCCTCAAAACGCTCCAAATATGCACTTGCAGATTCTACAAAAAGGGTGTTTCAAAACTGTTCTATCAAAAGTAATGTTCAACTCTGTGAGATGAATGCACTCATCATAAAGAAGTTTCTGAGAATGTTTCTGTCTAGTTTTTATGTGAAGATATTTCCTTTTCCAGCGTAGGCCTCAAATCGCTCCAAATATCCACATGCAGATCCTACAATAAGAGTTTTTTGAAACTGCTCTATCAAAAGGAAGGCTCAAGTCTGTGAGTTAAATGCCTAAAGCAAAGTGAAATTTTTGAGAATGCTTCTGTCTACATTTTATGTGAAGATATTCCCTTTTCCAGCTTAGGCCAGAAAGCGCTCCAAATATCCACTTGCAGATTCTACAAAAAGTGTGTTTCAAAACTGCTCTATCAAAGGAAACTTCAAGTCTGTGAGTTGAATTCATAAAGCACAGGGAAGTTTCTTAGAATGCTTCTGTCTAGTTTTTATGTGAAGATATTCCCTTTTCCAGCATAGGCCAGAAAATGCTCCAAATATCCACTTGCAGATTCTATAAAAAGTGTGTTTCAAAACTACTCAACCAAAAGGAAAGTTCAAGTCTGTGAGTTGAATTCATAAAGCACAGAGAAATTTCTTAGACTGCTTCTGTCAAGTTTTTATGTGAAGATATTTCCTTTTCCATCATAGGCCTCAAAGTGATGAAAATATCCACTTTCAGATTCTACAAAAAGGGTGTTTCAAAACTTCTCTACCTAAAGAAAGGTTCAACTCTGTGAGTTGAGTGCACACATCACAAAGAAGTTTCTGAGAATGCTTCTGTCTAGTTTTTATGTGAAGACACTCCCTTTTCCAGCATAGGCCTCAAAGCGCTCCAAATATCCACTTGCAGTTCCTTCAGTAAGAGTGTTTCAAAACTGCTTATCAAAGGGAAGGTTCAAGTCTGTGAGATAAATGCATAATGCACAGGAAGTTTCTGATAATGCTTCTGTCTTGATTTTATGTGAAGATATTCCCTTTTACAGCATAGGCCTCAAAGCGCTCCAAATATCCACTTGCAGATTCTACAAAACGAGTGTTTCAAAACTGCTCTATCAAAAGGAAGGTTCAAGTCTGTGAGTTGAATTCATAAAGCACAGGGTAGTTTCTGAGAATGATTCTGTCTAGTTCAAATGTGAAGATATTTCCTTTTCCAACATAGGCCTCAAAGCTCTCCAAATATCCACTTGCAGATCCCATAAAAAGGGTGTTTCAAAACTGCTATATCTAAAGGAAGTTTCAACACTGTTAGTTGAATGCGCACATCACAAAGAAGTTTCTGAGAATGCTTCTGTCTAGTTTTTATGTGAATATATTTCCCTTTCCAGCATAGTCCCCAAAGCTCTCCAAATATACACTTGCAGATTCTACAAAGAGAATGTTTCAAAACTGTTCTCTCTAAAGGCAGGTTCAACTCTGTGAGTTGAATGCACTCATTGCAGAAAATTTTCTGAGGATGTTTCTGTCTTGTTTTTATGTGATAATATTTCCTTTTCCAACATTGGCCTCTAAGTGCTCCACATATCCACTTGCAGATTCTACAAAAACAGTATTTCAAACTGCTCTATGCAAAGGAAGGTCCAAGTCTGTGAGTTTAATGTACTCATCAAAAGATGTTTCTGAGAATGCTTCTGTCTAGTTTTTATGTGAAGATATTTCCTTTTCCAGCGTCGGCCTCAAAGCGCTCCAAATATCCACTTGCAGATTCTACAAAGAGAGTTTTCCAAAACTGTTCTACCAAAACGAAGGTTCAACTCTGTGAGTTGAATGCACACATCACAAAGAAGTTTCAGAGAAAGCTTCTACTTAATTTTTGTAAGAAGATGTTTCCTTTTCAAGCATAGGCCTCAAAGTGCTCCAAACATGCACTTGCAGATTCTACAAAAGGAGTGTTTCAAAACCGCTCTATGAAAAGTTAGGTTCAAGTCTGTGAGTTGAATGGACACATCACAGATACTTCCTTTTCCATCACAGACCTCAAAGCATATATCCTATATATCCTATATATCCACCTGCAGATTCTTTAAAAAGAGGGTTTCAAAACTGTTCTATTAAAAAGAGGGTTCAACTCTGTGAGTTGAAAGCACTCATAACAAAGAATTTGATGAGAATACTTCTGTCTAGTTTTTATGTGAAGATATTTAATTTTCCAGCATAGGCCTCAAAGCGCTCCAAATGTCCACTTGCAGACTCTACAAAAAGAGTGTTTCAAAACTGCTCTAACAAAAGGAAGGTTCAAGTCTGGGAGTTGAATGCACTCATCACAAAGAAGTTTCTGAAAATGCTTCTGCTAATTTTTCATGTGAAGATATTTCCATTTCCAGCATAGGCTTCAGAGTGCTCCAAATATCCACTTGCAGATTGTACAAAAACAGTCTTTCAAAACTGTTCTTTCAAAAGGAAGGTTCAGCTCTGTGAGTTGAATGCACTCATCACAGGGAAGTTACTGAGAATGCTTCTGTCTAGTTTTTATGTGAAAATATTTCCTTTTCCATCGTAGGCCCCAAAGTGCTCCAAATATCCACTTCCAGATTCTACAAAAAGAGTATTTCAAAACTTTTCTATCAAAAGGAAGTTTCAACTCTGTGAGTTGAATGCACTCATCCCAAATAATTTTGTGAGAATGCTTCAGACTAGTCTTTATGTGAAGATATTTCCTTTTCCAGCATAGGCCTCAAAGTGCTCAAAATATCCACTTGGAGATTCTAGAAAAAGAGTGCTTCAAATCTGTTCTATCAAAAGGAAGGTTCAAATTTGTGAGTGAAATGCACTCATCACACGGTAATTTCTGAGAATTCTTCTGACTATTTTTAATGTGAAGATGTTTCCATTTCCAGCATAGGCCTCAAAGCGCTCCAAATATCCACTTGCAGATTCTACAAAAAGAGTGTCTCAAAACTGCTCTAACAAAAGGAAGGTTCAAGTCTGAGTTGAATGCACTCATCACAAAGGAGTTTCGGAGAATGCTTCTGTCTATTTTTTATGTGAAGATATATGCTTTTAAAGTGTACACCTGAAAGCGCTCCAAATATCCACTTGCAGATTCTACAAAGAGAGTGTTTCAAATCTGTTATATCAAAAGGAAGGTTCAACTCTGTGAGTTGCATGCACTCATCACAGAGAAGTTTCTGAGAATGCTTCAGTCTGGTTTTTATGTGAAGATATTACCATTTCCATCATAGGTCTCATTGCACTCCAAATATTCATTTGCAGATTCTGCAAAAATAGTGTTTCAATACTGCTCTATCAAAGGGAAGGTTCAACTCAATGAGTTGAATGCACACATCACAAAGAAGTTTCTGAGAATGCTTCTGTCTAGTTTTTATGTGAAGATACTTACTTTTCCAGCCTAGGCCTCAAAGCACTCCAAATATTCACTTGCAGATGCTACAAAAAGAGTGTTTCAAAACTCTTCTACCAAAAGGAAGGTTCAAATCTGTTAGTTGAATGCACTCATCATAAAGAAGTTTCTGAGAATGCTTCTGCTTAGTTTTTATGTGAAAATATTTCCCTTTCCAGCATAGGCCTCAAAGCACTCCAAATATCCACTTGCAGATTGTTCAAAAGAGTGTTTCAAAACCGTTCTGTCAAAAGGAAGGTTCAAATCTATGAGTTGAATGCAGTCGTCACAGAGAAGTTTCTGAGAATTCTTCTGTCTAGTTTTTATGAGAAGGTATTTCCTTTTCCATCATAAGCGCCAAAATTTTCCAAATATCCACTTGCAGATTCTACAAAAAGAGTGTTTCAAAATTCCTCTAACAAAAGTAAGGTTCAAGCCTGTGATTTGAATGAACACATCCCAAAGTAGTTTCTGAGAATGCTTCCATCTAGTTTTTATGTGAAGTTATTTACTTTTCCAGCACAGGCCTCAAAACGCTCCAATATCAACTTGCAGATTGTACAAAAAGAGTGTTTCAAAACTGTTCTATCAAAGGAAGGTTGAATTCTGTGAATTGAATGCGCACATCAAAAAAAGTTTCTGAGAATGCTTCTGTCTAGTGTTTATGTGAAGATATTTCCCTTTGCAGGATAGGCCTCACAGCACTGCAAATATTTACTTACAGATTCTACAAAAAGAGTGTTTCAAAACTGTTCTATCAAAAGGAAGGTGCAACTCTTTGAGTTGAATGCACTCATCACAAAGAAGTTTCTGAAAACCCTTTTGTCTGTTTTTTATGTGAAGATATTTCCTTTTCCAGCATAGGCCTCAAAGCCCTCTAAATATCCACTTGCAGATTCTACAAAAAGAGTGTTTGAAAACTGCTCTATCAAAAGGATGGTTTAAGACTGTGATTTGAATTCACAAATCACAAAGAAGTTTCTTAGAATGTTTCCGTCAATTTTTTGTGTGAAGATATTTCCGTTTCCAGAATAGGCCTCAAAGTGCTCCAAATATCCACTTGCAGATCCTACAAAAAGACTGTTTCAAAACTGCTCTATTAAAAGGAAATTTCAAGTCTGTAAGTTGAATGCATAAAGCACAGTGAAGTTTCTGAGAATGATTCTCTCTAGTTTTTATGTGAAGATATTTCCTTTTCCAGCATAGGCCTCAAAGTGCTCCAAATATTCAGTTACAGATTCCACAAAAATGGTGTTTCAAAACTGCTATATCAAACGGAAGGTTCAACTACGTTAGTTGAATGCACTCATCACAAAGATGTTTCTGAGAATGCTTCTGTCTAGTTTTTATGTGAAGATGTTTCCTTTTCCAGCATAGGCCCGAAAGCGCTCCAAATATCCACATGCAGATTTTAAAAAAGGTTGTTTCAAAACTGCTCTATCAAAAAGAAGTTTAAACTCTGTGACTTGAATGCGCTTATCTCAAAGAAGTTTCTGAGAATGCTTCTGTCTAGTTTTTATGTGAAGATATTTACTTTTCCAGTATAGGCCTCAAAGCGCTCCAAATATCCACTTGCAGATTCTACAAAAGGGTGTTTGCAAACTGCTCTATCAAAAGTATGGTTCAACTCTGTGAGTTGAATGCACACATCACAAAGAAGTTTCTGAGAATGCTTCTGTTTAGTTTTTATGTGAATATATTTCCTTTTCCAGCACAGGCCTCAAATTGCTCCAAATATCCACTTGCAGATTCTACAAAAATGGTGTTCCAAAGCTGCTCAATCAAAAAGAAGGTTCAATCTGTGAGTTGAATACAATCATTACAGAGAAGTTCCTTGGAAAGCTTCTTTCTAGTTTTTTGTGAAGATATTTCCTTTTCCATCATAGGCCTTAAAGCACTCCAAATATCCACATGCAGATTCTACAAAAAGAGTGTTTCAAAACACTTCTATGAAAAGGAAGGTTCAACTGTGTGAGTTGAATGCAGTCATCACAAAGAAGTCTCTGAGAATGCTTCTGTCTAGTTTTTGTGTGAAGATACTTTCTTTTCTAGCATAGGCCGCAAAGCCCTCCAAATATAAATTGCTGATCCTACAAAAAGTGTGTTTCAAATCTCTTCTATCAATAGGAAAGTTCAACTCTGTGAGTTGAATGCACTCATCACAGAGAACTTTCTGAGAATGCATCTGTCTAGTTTTTATGTGATGATATTTCTTTTTCCATCATAGGTCTCAAAGCATTCCAAATATAAACTTACAGATTGAACAAAAAGACTGTTTCAAAACTGCCCTATCAAAAAAAAGATTCAACTCTGCGAGTTGAATGCACTCATCACAAAGCAGTTTCTGAGAATGTTTCCGTCTAGTTTTTGTGTGAAGATATTTCCTTTTCCAGCATAGGCCCCAAAGCATTCCAAGTATCCACTTCCAGATTCTACAAAGAGAGTGTTTCCAAAGTATTCTATCAAAAGGAAGTTTCAACTCTGTCAGTTTAATGCACTATTTCTGAGAATGCTTCTGTCTAGTTTTTATGTGAAGATATTTCCTTTTCCCGCATAGACCTCAAAGCGCTCCAAATATCCACTTGCAGATTGTACGAAAAGGGTGTTTCAAAACCGCTCTATCAAAAGTAAGGTTCAATTCTGTGAGTTGAATGCACACATCACAAAGAAGTTTCTGAGAATGCTTCTGTCTAGTTTTTATGTGAAGACATTTCCTTTTCCAGCATTGGCCTCAAAGCGCTCCAAATATCCACGTGCAGATTCTAGAAAAAGGGTGGTTGAAAACTGCTCTATCAAAAGTAAGCTTAAACTCTGTGAATTGAATGCACACATCACAGTGAAGTTTCTGAGAATGCTTCTGTTTAGTTTTTATATGAAGATATTTCCTTTTCCAGCTTAGGCCTCAAAGCATTCAATCTATCCACTTGCAGAATCTACTAAAAGTGTGTTTCAAAACTGCTGATTCAAAAGCAAGGTTAAACTCTGTGAGTTGAATGTGCACATCACAAAGAAGTTTCTGAAAATGCTTCTGTCTAGTTTTTATGTGAAGATATTTTCTTTTATAGCATAGGCCTCATAGCGCTCCAAATATCCACCTTCAGATTCTACCAAAAGAGTTTTTCAACTGCTCTATCAAAAGGAAAGTTCAACTCTGTGAGTTGAATGCACTCATCACAAAGATGTTTCTGAGAATTCTTCTGTGTAACTTTTATGGGAAGACATTCCATCTTCCAACATAGGCCTCACAGCGCTCCAAATATCCACTTGCAGATTCTACAAAAAGAGTGTTTCAAAACTTTTCTATCGAAAGAAAATTTCAACTGAGGGAGTTCAATGCACTCATCACAGAGAAGTTTATGAGAATGCTTCTGTCTAGTTTTTATGTGAAGATATTTCTTTTTCCATTATAGGCCTCAAAGCACTCCAAATATCCACTTGCAGATTCTACAAAAAGAGTGGTTCAAAACCGTTCTATCAAAAGGAAGGTTCAACTCTGTGAGTTGAATGCACTCATCAAAAAGGAGTTTCTGATAGAGATTCTGTCTTGTTTTTATGTGAAGATATTTCCTATTCCAGCATAGGCCTGAAAGTGCTCCAAATATCGACTTGCAGATTCTACAAAAAGAGTCTTTCAAATCTGCTCTATCAAAAGGCAGGTTCAAGCCTGTAAGTTGAATGCACACATCTCAAAGAAGTGTCTGAGAATGCTTCGATCTAGTTTTTATGTGAAGTTGTTTCTTTTTCCAGCAAAGGCCTCAAAGCACTCCAAATAATAACTTGGAGATTCTACAAAAAGAATGTTTCAAAAGTGTTCTATCAAAAGGAAGGTTCAGCTCTGTGAGTTGACTGTGCACATCACAAAGAAGTTTCTCAGAAGACTTCTGTCTAGTCTTTATTTGAAGATATTTCCTTTTGCAGCATAGGTCTCAAAAAGCTGCAAATATCCACGTGTATATTCTATAAAAAGAGTGTTTCAAAATTGTTGCATGAAAAGAAAAGTACAATTCTGTAAGTTGAATGCACTCATCATAGAGAAGATTCTGAAAATGCTTCTGTCTAGTTTTTATGTGAAGATATTTCCTTTTCAATCATAAGCCTCAAAGTGCTCCGAATATCCACTTGAAGATTCTAAAAAAAGAGTGTTTCAAATTTCCTCTATCAAAAGGATGGTTCAAGTCTGTCAGTTGAATTCAGTCATCACAAAGAAGTTTCTTAGAACGCTTCCATCGAGTTTTTATGTGAAGATATTTTCTTTTCTATCTTAGGCCTCAAAGTGCTCCAAATATCCACGTGTAGTTTCTACAAAAAGAGTGTTTCAAAACTGCTGCATCAAAAGGAAAGTTCAAGTCTGTGAGTTGAATGCATAAAGCAGAGGGAAGTTTCTGAGAATGCTTCTCTCTAGTTTTTATGTGAAGATATTTCCTTTTCCAGCATAGGCCTCAAAGCACTCCAAATATCCACTTGCAGATTCCACAAAAATGGTGTTTCAAAACTACTATATCAAATGGAAAGTTCAACTCCGTTAGTTGAATGCACTCATCACATAGAAGTTTCTGAGAATGCTTCCGTCTAGTTTTTATGTCATGATATTTCCTTTTAAAGCATAGGCGTCAAAACGCTCCAAATATCCACTTGCAGATACTACAAAAAGGGTGTTTCGAAACTGCTCTATCAAAGGCAAGGTTCAACCCTGTGAGTTGAATGCACACATCACAAAGAAGTTTCTTAGAATGCTTCTGCTTAGTTTTTATGTGAAGATATTTCCTTCTCCAGCATAGGCCTCAAAACATTCCAAATATCCACTTGCAGATTCTACAAAAAGTGTGTTTCAAAACTGCTGTTTCAACGCGAAGTTTCAACTCTGTGAGTTGAATGCACACATCACAAAGAAGTTTCTGAGAATGCTTCTGTCTACTATTTATGTGAAGATATTTCCTTTTCTTGTATAGGCCTCATAGCGCTCCAAATATCCACTTTCAGAATCTGCCAAAAGAGTGTTTCAAAACTGCTCTATTAAAAGAAAGTTCAAGTCTGTGAGTTAAATGCATTCATCATAAAGATGTTTCTGTGAATTCTTCCGTCTAGCTTTTTGTGAACATATTTCCTTTTCCAGCTTAGGTCTCAAAGTGCTCAAAATATCCACTTGCAGATCCTACAAAAAGAGTGTTTCAAAACTGTTCTATCAAAAGAAAGGTTCAACTAAAGGAGTTCAATGCACTCATCACAGAGAAGTTTCTGAGAATACTGCTGTCTAGTTTTTATGTGAAGATATTTCCTTTTCCAGAATAGGCCTCAAATCACTCCAAATATCCACTTGCAGATTCTACAAAAAGCGTTTCAAAACTGCTCTATCAAAAGGAACGCTCACCTCTGTGAATTGAATGTGCTCATCACAAAGAAGTTTCTGAGGATTCTTCTGTCTAGTTTTGATGTGAAGATATTTCCGTTTCCAGCATAGGCCTCAAAGTGCTCCAAATATCCACTTGCAGATTCTACGAAAACAGAGTTTCAAAACTGCTCTATCAAAAGGAAGGCTCAAATCTGTGAGTTGAATGCGCTCATCACAAAGAAGTTTCTGAGAATGCTACTGTCTAGTTTTAATGTGAAGATATTTCCTTTTCCAGCATAGGCCTCAAAGTGCTCCAAATATCCACTTGCAGATTATTGAAACAGAGTGTTTCAACACTGTCCTATCAAAAGGACGGTTCAACTCTGAGAGTTGAATGGACTCATCACATAGAAGTTTCCCAGAATCCTTCTGTTTAGTTTTTGTGTGTAGATGTTTCCATTTCCAGCATAGGCCTCAAAGAGCTCCAAATGTCCACTTGCAGATTTTACAGAAAGGGTGTTTCAAAGGTGCTCTATGAAAGGGAATTTTAAACTCTGTGAGTTGAATGCACTCATCACAAAGGAGTTACTCATAATGCTTCTGTGTAGTTTTTATTTTAAGATATTTAATTTTCCATTATAGTCCTCCAAGCGCTCCAAATATCAACTAGCAGATACTACAAAAAGTGTGTTTCAAAACTGCTCTATCAAAAGTATGGTTCACCTCTGTGAATTGAATGCACATATAACAAAGAAGTTTCTGAAATGCTTCTGTTTCGTTTTCATGAGAAAATATTTCCTTTTCCATCATAGGCCTCAAATCGCTCCAAATATCCACCTGCAGATTCTACAAAAAGTGTGTTTGAAAACTGTTCTATCAAAAGGAAAGCTCAACTCTGTGGGTTGAAAGGACTCATCATAGAGAACTTTCTGAGAATGCATCTGTCTATTTTTTATGAGAAGATATTTACTTTTCGAGCATAGGCCTCAAAGCATTCCAAATATCCACTTGCAGATTCTACTAAAAGGGTGTTTCAAAACTGCTGTTTCAAAAGTAAGGTTCAACTCTGTGAGTTGAATGTGCACATCCCAAAGAAGTTTCTGAGAATGCTTCTGTCTAGTTTTTATGTGAAGATATTCAATTTTCTAGCATAAGCCTCATAGCACTCCAAATATCCACTTTCAGATTCTACCAAAAGAATTTTTCAAAACTGCTCTATCAAAAGGAAAGTTCAAGTCTGTGAGTTGAATGCACTCAACACAAAGATATTTCTGAGAATTCTTCTGTCTAGTTTTTATGTGAAGATGTTTCCTTTTCCAGCATAGGCCTCAAGGGCTCCAAATATCCACCTGTAGATTCTACAAAAAGAGTGTTTCAAAACTGTTCTATAAAAAGAAAGTTTCATCTCAGGGTGTTCAGTGCACTCATCACAGAGAAGTTTCTGAGATTACTTCTATCTAGTTATTATGTGAAGATATTTCCTTTTCCATCATAGGCCTCAAAACACTCCTAATATCCACTTGCAGATTCTACAAAAAGAGTGTTTCAAAACTGTTCTATGAAAAGGAAGGTTCAACCCTTTGAGTTGAATGCACTCATAAAAAAGAAATTTTCGTGAATGCTTCTGTCTTGTTTTTATGTGAAGATATTTCCTTTTCCAGCATAGGCCACATAGTGCCCCAAATATGCACTTGCAGATCCGACAAAAAGAGTGTTTCAAAACTTCTCTATCAAAAGGAAGGCTTAACTCTGTGAGGTGAATGCGCTCATTGCAAAGAAGTTTCTGAGAATGCTTCTGTCTAATTTTTGTGTGAAGATATTTCCTTAACCAGCATAGGCCTCAAAGCACTCCAAATATACACTTGTAGATTCTACAAAAAGAGTGTTTCACAACTGCTCTATTTAAAGGAAGTCTCACCTCTGTGAGATGAATATGCTTATCACAAAGAAGTTTCTTAGAATGCTACTGTCTAGTTTTTATATAAAGATATAACCCTTTCCAAGATAGGCCTCAAACCGCTCCAAATATCCAACTGCAGATTCTACAAAAAGAGTGTTTCAAAACTGTTCTTTCAAAAGGAAGGTTCAACTCTGAGATTTGAATGCACTCATCACATAGAAGTTTATCAGAATGCTTCTGTCTAATTTTTATCTGAAGATATTTCCTTTTATATCATTGGCGTCAAAGCACTCCAAATATCCACTTGCAGATTTTATAAAAGAGGTGTTTCAAAACTGCTCTTAAAAAGCAAAGTTAAACCCTGTGAGTTCAACTCACTCATCACGAAGAAGTTTCTGAGGATGCTTCCGTCTAGTTTTTATGTGAAGATATTTACTTTTCCAGTATAGGCCTCAAAGCACTGCAAATATCCACTTGCAGTGCCTACAAAAAGGGTGTTTCAAAACTGCTCTCTCAAAAGTATGGTTCAACTCTGTGAGTTGAATGCACACATCAAAAAGAAGTTGGTGAGGATGCTTCTGTTTCGTTTTTATGTGAAGGTATTTCCTTTTACCTCATAAGCCTCTAAGAGCTCCAAATATACACTTGCAGATTCTGTAAAAACAGTGATGCAAAACTGTTCTATCAATAGGAAGGTCCAACTCTGAGAGTTTAATGCCCACATCATAAAGAAGTTTCTGAGAATGCTTCTGTTTAGTTTTTCTGTGAAGACGTTTCCTTTTCCAGCATAGGCCTCAAAGCATTCAAAATATCCACTCGCGGATTCTACTAAAAGTGTGTTTCAAAAGGAAATTTCAACTCTGTGAGTTGAATGCGCCCATCATAAACAAGTTTCTGAGAAAGCTTCTGTCTAGTTTTTATGTGAAGATATTTCCTTTTCCAGTAAATGCCTCATAGCACTCCAAATATCCACTTTCAGATTCCACTAAAAGACAATTTCAAACTGCTCTATCAAAAGGAAATTTCAATTCCGTGAATTGAATGCACTCATCACAAAGATGTTTTTGAGAATTCTTCTTTCTAGTTTTTATGTGAAGATATTTCCTTTTCCAGGGTAGGCCTCAAAGCACTCCAAAAATCCACTCGCAGATTCTACAAAAAGAGTGTTTCAAAACTGTCCTATCAAAAGAAATTTTCAACTCAGTGAATGCAATGCAATCATCACAAAGAAGGTTCTGAGAATGCTTCTGTCTAGTTTTTATGTGAAGATATTTCCTTTTCCAGCATAGGCCTCAAAGGGCTACAAATATCTACTTGCAGTTTCTACAAAAAGGGTGTTTCAAAACAGCTCTGTCAAAAGGAAGGGTCGATTCTGTGAGTTGAATGCTCACATTACAAAGAAGTTTCTGAGAATGCTTCAATCTAGTTTTTATGTGAAGTTATTTCCTTTTCCAGGATAGACCTCAAAGCACTCAAAATATCCAACTGCAGATTCTACAAAAAGAGTGTTTCAAACCTGTGCTATCAAAGGGAAGGTTCAACTCTTTGATTTGAATGCATAAAGCACGAGGAAGTTTCTCAGAATGCTTCTGTCAAGTTCTTATATGAAGATATTCCTTTTTCCAGTGTAGGCCTCAAAGCACTCCAAATATCCACCTGCAGATTTTACAAATGTGTGCTTCAAAACCGCTTTATCAAAACGAAAGTTCAAATCTGTGAGTTGAATGCACTCATCACTAAGAAGTTTCTGAGAATGCTTCAGTCTAGTTTTTATGTGAAGATATTTTCTTTTCCAGTATAGGCCTCAAAGCGCTCAAAATATCCACTTGCTGATTCTGAAAAAAGGGTGTTTCAAAACTGCTCCATCAAAAATACTGTTCAACTCTGTGAAATGAATGCACACATCACAAAGAATTTTCTGAGAATCCTTTTGTTTAGTTTTTATGTGAAGGTATTTCCTTTTCCAGCATAGGCCTCAATGAGCTCCAAATATTCACTTGCAGATTCTACAAAAACGGTGTTTCAAAACTGCTCTATCAAAAGGAAGGTTCAACTCTTTGACTTCAATGCACTCATCACAGAGAAGTTTCTGAGCATGGTTCTGTCTAGTTTTTATGTGAAGATATTTTCTTTTCCATCATAGGCCTCAAATCTCTCCAAATATCCACTTGCAGATTCTACAAAAAGAGTGTTTCAAAACAGTTCTATGAAAAGAAAGGTTCAACTGCGTTAGCTGAATGTACTCATCACAAAGAAGTTTCTCAGAATACTTCTCTGTAGTTTTAATGTGAAGATATTTCCTTTTCCAGCAGAGGCCTCAAAGCGCTACAAATATCCACTTTCAGATTCTACAAAAAGGGTGTTTCAAAACTGCTCTATCAAAAGTCATGTTCAACTCTGCAAGTTGAGTGCACACATCACAAAGAAGTTCCTGATAATGCATCTGTTTAGTTTTTATGTGAAGATATTTCCTTTTCCATAAAAGGTCTCAAAGCGCTCCCAATATCCACCTGCAGATTCTACTAAAAGTGTGTTTCAAACTGCTGTTTCAAAAGGAAGGTTCAACACTGTGAGTTGAATGCACACATCACAAAGAAGTTTCTGAGAATGATTCTGTCCAGTTTTTATGTGAAGATATTTCCTTTTCCAACAAAGGCCTCATAGCGCTCCAAATATCCACTTTCAGATTCTACCGAAAGAGTGTTTCAAAACTGCTCATTCAGATAGAAGGTTCAAGTCTGTGAGTTGCATGCACTCATCACAAAAAAGTTTCTGAGAATATTTCTGCTCATGTTTTATGGGAAGATATTTCCTTTTCCAGCACAGGCCTCAAAGCGCTCCAAATAATCTCTTGCAGATTCTACCACTAGAGTGTTTCAAAACTGTTCTATCTAAAGGAATCTTGAACTCTGTGTGTTAAATGCAATCATCGCAGAGAAGTGTATGAGAATGCTTCCGACTAGTTTTTATGTGAAGATATTTCCTTTTCCAGCATAGGCCTCAAAGTGCTCAAATATCCACTTGCAGACTCTACAAAACGGGTGTTTCAAAACTGTTATATCAAACGGAAAGTTCAACTCTGTGAGTTGAATGCACTCATCACAAAGAAGTTTCTGAGAAGCCTTTTCTCTAGTTTTTATGTGAGGATATTTCCTTTTCCAGCATAGGCCTCAAAGCCCTAAAAATATCCTTTTGCAGTTTCTACAAAAAGAGTGTTTCAAATCTGCCCTTTCAAAAGGAAGGTTCAAGTCTGTGAGTTGAATGCATAAAGCACAGGCAAGTTTCTCAGAATGCTTCTGTCTAATTTTTATGTGAAGATATTCGTTTTTCCAGCATAGGCCTCAAATACCTCCAAATATTCACTTGCAGATTCTACAAAAAGAGAGTTTCAAAACTGCTCTATCAGAAAGAAAGTTCAAGTCTGTGAGTTGAATGCACTCCTCACAAAGTTGTTTCTGAGAATTCTTCTATCTAGTATTTATGTGAAGATATTTCCTTTTCCAGCATAGACCTCAAAGAACTAAAATATCCACTTGCAGGTTCAACAAAAAGAGTGTTTCAAAACTGTTCCATCAAAAGGAAAGTTCAACTCTGTGGGTTTAATGCAGTCATCACAAGGACATTTCTGAGAATGCTTCTATCTAGTTTTTATGTGAAGATTTTCCCTTTTTGCAGCATAGGCTTCAAATCGCTCCAAATATCCACTTGCAGATTCTACAAAAAGAGTGTTTCAAAACTGTTCTATCAAAAGGAAGGTTCATCTCTTTTAGTTGAATGCACACATCACAAAGAAATTTCTGTGAATGCTTGTGTCACATTTTTTGTGAAAATATTCCCTTTTCCCTCATAGGCCTCAAAGTGCTTCAAATATCCACTTGCAGAGTCTACAAAAAGAGTGTTTCAAAACTGCTCTTCAAAAGGAAGGTTCAAGTCCGTGAGGTGAATCCATTCATCACAAAATGTTTCTGAGAATGGTTCTGCTTAGTTTTTATGGGAAGATATTTCCTTTTCCAGCACAGGCCTCAAAGCACTCCAAATAATCACTTGTAGACCCTAAAAGGAGAGTGCTTCAAAACTGTTCTATGAAAAGGTATGTTGAACTCTGTGAGTTGAATGCAATCATCACAGAGAAGTGTCTGAGAAAGCTTCCGTCTAGTTTTTATGTGAAGATATTTCCTTTTCCAGCATAGGCCTCAAAGCGCTCAAATATCCACTTGCAGTTTCTACAAAAAGAGTGTTTCAAAACTGTTCTATCAAAAGGAAAGTTCAACTCTGTGAGTTGAATGCACTCATCACAAAGAAGTTTCTGAGAATGCTTTTGTCTAGTTTTTATGTGAGGATATTTCCTTCTCCAGCATAGGCTTCAAAGCACTCCAAATATCTACTTGCAGATACTGCAAAAAGAGTGTTTCAAATCTGCTCTTTTAAAAGGAAGATTCAAGCCTCTGAGTTGAATGCATAAAGTGCAGGGAAGTTTCTCAGAATGCTTCTGTCTAGTTTTTATGTGAAGACATTCCTTTTTCTAGCATAGGCCTCAAATCTCACCAAATGTCCACCTGCGGATTCTATAAAAAAGGTGTTTCAAAACTGCTCTATCAAACGGAAGTTTCTACTCTGTTAGTTTAATGCAGTCATCACAAAGAAGTCGCTGAGGATGCTTCCGTCTAGTTTTTATATGAAGATATTTCCTTTTCGAGCATAGGCCTCAAAGCCTTCCAAATATCCACTTGCAGATTCTACAAAAAGAGTGTTTCAAAACTGTTCAATCAAAAGGATGGTTCAAATCTGTGAATTGAATGCACTTATCAGAAAGAAGTTTCTGAGAACAATTCCACTTAGATTTTATGTGTAGATATTTCCTTTTCCATCATAAGCCTCAAAGAGCTCCAAATATCCACTTGCAGATTCTACAAAAATAGTGTTTCACAACTGTTCTATCAAAAGGAAGGTTCAACACTGTGAGCTGAATGCATTCATCACAAAGAAGTTTCTGAGAAGGCCTCTGTCCAGTTTTTCAAAGCACTCCAAATATCTACTTGCAGTTTCTACAAAAAGAGTGTTTTAAATCTTCTCTTTCAAGAGGAAGGTTCAAGTCTGTGAGTTGAATGCATAAAGCACAGGGAAGGTTCTGAGAATGCTTCCGTCTAGTTTTTATGTGAAGATATTCCCTTTTACAGCATAGGCCTCAAATCGCTCCAAATATCCACTTGAAGATTCTGCAAAAAGGGTGTTTCAAAACTACACTATCAAAAGGAAAGTTCTGCTCTGTTAGATGAATGCACGCATCACAAAGAAGTTTCAGAGAATGCTTCTGTCTAGTTTTTATCTGAAGATATTTCGTTTTCCAACTTAGGCCTCAAAGCACACCAAATATCCACTTGCGGAACTACAAAAAGTGTGTTTCAAAACTTCTCTGTCAAAGGGAAGGTTCAAGTCTGTGAGTACAATGCACTCATCATAGAGATGTTTCTGAGAATGCTTCTGTATAGTTTTTAGGTGAAAATATTTCCTTTTCCAGTGTAGGCCTCATAGCGCTCCAAATATCCACTTGCAGATTCTACAAAAAGAGTGTGTCAAAACTGCTCTATCAAAAGGAAGGTTTAAGTTTGTGAGTTGAATTCACTCATCAATAAGAACTTTGTGAGAATGCTTCTGCTTAGTTTTTATGAGAACATATTTCCATTTCCAGCATAGGCCTCAAAGCGCTCCAAGTATCCACTTTCAGATTCTATAAAGAGAGTGTTTCAAAACCGTTCAATCAAAAGGAATGTTCACCTCTGTGAATTGAATGCACTCATCACAGAGAAGTTTCTGAGAATGCTTCTGTCTAGTTTTTATGTGAAGATATTTCCTTTTCCAGCAATGGCATCAAAACACTCCAAATATCCACTTGCAGATGCTACAAAAACAGTGTTACAAAACTGTTCTATCAAAAGGAAGTTTCAACTCTGTGAGTTCAATGCACTCATCACAAAGAAGTTTCTGAGAATGCTTCTGTCCAGTTTTTAGGTGAAGATATTTCCTTTTTCATCATAGGCCTCAAATCTCTTCAAATATCCACTTGCAGATACTACAAAAAGAGTGTTTCAAAACTGCTCAATCAAAAGGAATGCTCAAGTCTGTGAGTTGAATGCATAAAGCATGGGGAAGTTTCTGAGAATGCTTCTGTCTAGTTTTTATGTGAAGATATTCCCTTTTTGCAGCATAGGCCTCAAATCGCTCCAAATATGCACTTGCAGATTCTACAAAAACAGTGTTTCAAAACTCTTCTATCAAAAGGAAAGTTCAACCCTGTGAGTTGAATGCACTCATCACAAAGAAATTTCTGAGAATGCTTCTTTCTAGTTTTTATGTGAAGATATTTCCTTCTCCAGCATAGACCTCAAAATGCTCCAAATATCCACTTGCAGATTCTACAAAAAGACGTTTCAAAACTGTTCTATTAAAAGGAAAGTTCAACTCGGTGAGTTAAATGCACTCATCACAAAGAAATTTCTGAGAATGCTTTTGTCTAATTTTTCTGTGAGGATATTTCCTTTTCCATCATAGGCCTCAAAGCGCTCCAAATATGCACTTGCAGTTTCTACAAAAAGAGTGTTTCAAATCTGATCTTTTAAAAAGAAGGTTCAAGAGTGTAAGTTGAATGCACAAAGTGCAGGGACGTTTCTCAGAATGCTTCTGTCTAGTTTTTATATGAAGATATTCCTTTTTCCAGCATAGGCCTCAAATCGCTCCAAATGTCCACATGCAGATTCTACAAAAAGTGTGTTTCAAAACTGCTCTATCAAAAGGAAGGTTCTACTCTGTGAGTTGAAATCATAAAACACGGAGAAGTTTCTGAGAATTCTTCTGTCTAGTTTTTATGTGTAGATATTCCCTTTTCCAGCACTGGCCTCAAAGATTCAAAAATATCCACGTGCAGATTCTAAAAAAAGCGTGTTTTGTAACTGCTCTTTCAAAAGGAAGGTTCAACTGTGTGAGTTGAATACACACATCACAAAGAAGTTTCTGAGAATGCTTCTGTCTTGTTTTTATATGATGGTATTTCCTTTTCCAGCATAGGCCTCAAAGCGCTACAAATATCCACTTGCAGGTACTACCAAAACAGTGTTTCAAAACTGCTCAATCAACAGGAAGGTTCAAGTCTGTGTGTTGAATTCCTAAAGCACAGGGAAGTTTCTGAATATGCTTCTGTCCAATTTTTATGTGAAGATATTTCCTTTTCCTGCCTAGGCCTCAAAGTGCTAAAATTATCCACCTGCAGACTCTACAAAATGGTGTTTCAAAACTGCTTTATCAAAACGAAGTTTCAAGTCTGTGAGTTGAAGACACACATCACAAAGATGTTTTTCAGAATGCTTCAATATAGTTTTTATGTGAAGTTATTTCTTAATGCAGCATAGGCCTCAAGTGCTCCAAATATCCACTTGCAGATTCCACAAAAATATTGTTTCCAAACTGTTCTATCAAAAGGAAGTTTCAACCCTGTGAGTTGGATGCACTCATCACAAAGTAGTTTCTGAGAATGCTTCTGTCTAGTTTTCAGGTGAAGATATTTCCTTTTCCAGCATAGGCCTCAAAGCCCTCCAAACATCCACTTGCAGATACTACAAAAAGTGTGTTTCTAAACTAGTCTATCAAAATGAAGGATCAACTGTGTTGGTTGAATGCACTCATCCCACAGAAGTTTCTGAGAATGTTTCTGTCTAGTTTTTAGGTGAAGATATTTCCTTTTTCATCATAGGCCTCAAATCACTCCAAATATCCAATTGCAGATTCTACAAAAAGAGTGTTTCAAAACTGCTCTATCAAAAGGAAGGTTCAAGAGTGTGAGTTGAATGCATAAAGCACAGGGAAGTCTCTGAGAATGCTTCTGTCTAGTTCTTATGTTCAGATATTCCCTTTATGCAGCATAGGCCTCAAATTGCTCCAAATATAAACGTGCAAATTCTACAAACAGAGTGTTTCAAAACTGTTCTATCAAAAGGAAAGTTCAACCCTGTGAATTGAATGCACTCATCACAAGGAAATTTCTGAGAATGCTTCTGTCTAGTTTTTATGTGAAGATATTTCCTTTTCCAGCATAGACCTCAAAATGCTCCAAATATCCACTTGCAGATTCTACAAAAAGACTGTTTCAAAACTGTTCTATCAAAAGGAAAGTTCAACTCGGTGAGTTAAATGCACACATCGCAAGGAAATTTCTGAGAATGCTTTTGTCTAATTTTTCTGTGAGGATATTTCCTTTTCCATCTTAGGCCTCAAAGCGCTCCAAATATGCACTTGCAGCTTCTACAGAAAGAGTGTTTCAAATCTGCTCTTTCAAAGAGAAGGTTCAAGAGTGTGAGTTGAATGCACAAAGCACAGGGAAGTTTCTCAGAATGCTTCTGTCTAGTTTTTATATGAAGATATTCCTTTTTCCAGCATAGGCCTCAATGAGCTCCAAATAATCTCTTGTAGATTCTTCAAAGAGAGTGTTTCATAACTGACTCATCACAGAGGAGTTTCTGAGAATGCTTCCATCTAGGAATTATGTGAAGATATTTCCTTTTCCAGCATAGGACCCAATGCGCTCCAAATATCCACTTGCAGATTCTAAAAAAAGAGTGTTTCAAAACTGTTCCATCAAAGGAAAGTTTCAACTCTGTGAGCTGAATGCATTCATCCCAAAGAAGTTTCAGAGAATGCTTTTGTCTCGTTTTTATGTGAGGATATTTCCTTTTCCAGCACAGGCTTCAAAGCGCTCCAAATATCCACTTGCAATTTCTACAAAAAGAGTTTTTCAAATCTGCTCTTTCAAAAGGAAGTTTCGAGTCTGTGAGTTGACTGCATAAAGCACAGGGAAGTTTCTGAGAATGCTTCTATCTAGTTTTTATGTGAAGATATCCCCTTTTTCACCATAGGCCTCAAATCGCTCTAAATATCCACTTGCAGAGTCTACAAAAAGGGTGTTTCAAAACTGCCCTATCAAAAGGAAGGTTCAAGTCTGTGAGTTGAATGCATGAAGCATGGGGAAGTTTCTGGAATGCTTCTGTCTAGTTTTTATGTGAAGATTTCTCTTTTTGCAGCATAGGCCTCAAATCGCTCAAAATATCCACTTGCAGATTCTACAAACAGAATGTTTCAAAACTGTTCTATCAAAAGGAAAGTTCAACTCTGTGAGTTGAATGCACTCGTCACAAAGAAATTTCTGGGAATGCTTCTGTCTAGTTTTTATGTGAAGATATTCCCTTTTCCAGCATAGGCCTCAAATTGCTAAAAATATCCACTTGTAGATTCTATAAAAAGAGTGTTTCAAAACTGCTCTATCAAAAGGAATGTTCAAGTCTCTGAGTTGAATGCACTCATCACAAAAATGCTACTGAGAATGATTCTGCTTAGTTTTTATGGGAAGATATTCCCTTTTCCAACATAGGCCTTAATGCGCTCCAAATAATCTATTGTAGATTCTACAAAGAGAGTGATTCAAAACTCTTCTACCAAAAGGAAGGTTGAACTCTGTGAGCTGAATGCACTCATCACAGAGAAGTGTCTGAGAACGCTTCTGTCTAATTTTTATGTGAAGATATTTCCTTTTCCAGCATAGGTCTCAAAGCACTCCAAATATCCACTTGCAGATTCTACAAAAAGAGTGTTTCAAAACTGTTCTATCAAAAGGAAGGTTCAACTCTGTAAGCTGAATGCATTCATCACAAAGAAGTTTCGGAGAATGCTTTTGTCTAGTTTTTATGTGAGGATATATCCTTTTCCAGCATAGGCCTCAAAGCACTCCAAATATCCACTTGCAATTTCTACAAAAAGAGTTTTTCAAATCTGCTCTTTCAAAAGCAAGGTTCAAGTCTGTGAGTTGAATGCATAAAGCACACTGAAGTTTCTGAGAATGCTTCCGTCTAGTTTTTATGTGAAGATATTCCCTTTTACACCACAGGCCCCAAATCGTTCCAAATATCCACTTGCAGATTCTACCAAAAGGGTGTTTCAAAACTGCTCTATCAAAAGGAAGTTTCTAGTCTGTTAGATGAATGCACGCATCACAAAGAAGTTTCAGAGAATGCTTCTGTCTAGCTTTTATGTGAAGATATTTCCTTTTCCAGATTAGTCCTCAAAGCACACCAAATATCCACTTGCAAATCCTACAAAAGGAGTGTTTCAAAACTGCTCTATCAAAAAGAAAGTTCAAGTCTGTGAGTACAATGCGCTCATCATAGAGATGTTTCTGAGAATGCTTCTGTATAGTTTTTATGTGAAGATATTTCCTTTTCAGCCTAGGCCTCAAAATGCTCCAAATATCCACTTGCAGATTCTACAAAAACAGTGTCTCAAAACTGCTATATCAAAAGGAAGGTTTAAGTCTCTGAGTTGAATGCACTCATCACTAAGAACTTTGTGAGTATGCTTCTGCTTAGTTTTTATGAGGACATATTTCCATTTCCAGCATAGGCCTCAAAGCGCACCAAGTATCCACATTCAGATTCTACAAAGAGAGTGTTACAAAACTGTCCTAAAAAAAGGAAGTTTCAACGCTGTGGGTTCAATGCGCTCATCACAAAGAAGTTTCTGAGAATGCTTCTGTCTAGTTTTTAGGTGAAGATATTCCCTTTTTCATCATAGGCATCAAATCGCTCCAAATATCCAATTGCAGATTCTACAAAAAGAGTGTTTCAAAACTGCTCTATCAAAAGGAAGGTTCAAGTCTGTGAGTTGAATGCATGAAGCATGAGGAAGTTTCTGGGAATGCTTCTGTCTAGTTTTTATGTGAAGATTTCTCCTTTTGCAGCATAGGCCTCAAATCGCTCGAAATACCCACTTGCAGATTCTACAAAAAGAATGTTTCAAAACTGTTCTATCAAAAGGAATGTTCAAGTCTGTGAGTTGAATGCACTCATCACACAGAAATTTCTGAGAATGCTTCGGTCTAGTTTTGATGTGAAGATATTTCCTTTTCTAGCATAGACTTCAAAGCGCTCCAAATATCCACTTGCAGATTCTACAAAACGAGTGTTTCAAAACTACTCTATCAAAAGGAATGTTCAAGTCTGTGAGTTGAATGCCCTCATCACAAAAATATTTCTGAGGATGATTCTGCTTAGTTTTTATGGGAAGATAATTCCTTTTCCAGCATAGGCCTCAATGAGCTCTAAATAATCTCTTGTAGATTCTACAAAGAGAGTGTTTCATAACTGTTCTACCAAAGGAAGGTTGAACTCTGTGATTTGAATGCACTCATCACAGAGAAGTTTCTGTGAATGCTTCTGTCTAGTTATTATGTGAAGATATTTCCTTTTCCAGCATACGCCTCAAGGCGCTCCAAATATTCACTTGCAGATTCTACAAAAAGAGTGTTTCAAATCTGTTCCATCAAAGGGAAGGTTCAACTCTGTGAGGTGAATGCATTCATCACAAAGAAGTTTCGGAGAATGCTTTCGTCTACTTTTTATGTGGGGATATTTCCTTTTCCTGCGTAGTCCTCAAAGCGCTCCGAATATCCACTTGCAGTTTCTACAAAAAAAGTGTTTCAAACCTGCTCTTTCAAAAGGAAGTTTCAAGTCTGGGAGTTGAATGCATAAGGCACAGGGAAGTTTCTGAGAATGCTTCTGTCTAGTTTTTATGCGAAGATATCCCATTTTTCACCATAGGCCTCAAATCGCTCCAAATATCCACTTGCAGATTCTACAAAAAGGGTGTTTCAAAACTGCTCTATCAAAAGGAAGGTCTACTCTGTTAGTTTAATGCACACATCACAAAGAAGATAGGAGAATACTGTCCAGTTTTTATGTGAAGGTATTTCCTTTTCCAGCTTAGCCCTCAAATCGCACCAAATATAAACTTGCATATTCTACAAAAAGTCTGTTTCAAAACTGCTCTATCAAAAGGAAATTTAAAGTCTGTGAGTACAATGCACTCATCACAAAGAAGTTTCTGAGCATGCTTCTGTCTAGTATTTACATGAAGAAATTTCCTTTTCAAGCATAGGCCTCAAAGCATTCCAAATATCCACTTGCAGATTCTACAAAAAGTGTTTCAAAACTGTTCAATCAAAAGGTTGGTTCAACTCTGTGATTTGAACTCACTCATCACAATGAAGTTTCTGAGAATACTTCCGTCTAGGTTTTATGTGAAGATATTTCCTTTTCCATCATAAGCCTCAAAGAGCTCCAAATATCCACTTTCAGATTCCACTAAAACAGTGCTTCACAACTGTTCTATCAAAAGGAAGGTTCAACCCTGTGAGCTGAATGCGTTCATCACAAAGTAGTTTCTGAGAAGGCCTCTGTCCAATTTTTATATGAAGATGTTTCCTTTTGCAGCATAGTCCTCAAAGTGCTCCAAATATCCACTTGCAAATTCTACAAAAAGAATGTTTCAAAACTGCACTATCAAAAGGAAGGTTAAACTCTGTGTGTTGAAATCATAAAACATAGAGAAGTTTCTGAGAATGCTTCTGTCTAGTTTTTATGAATACATATTTCCATTTCCAGCGTTGGCCTCAAAGCACCAAAAATATCCACCTGCAGATCCTACAAAAAGGGTGTTTCATAACTGCTCTTTCAAAAGCAGGGTTCAACTCTGTGAGTTGAATGCACACATCACAACGAAATTTCTGAGAATACTTCTGTCTAGTTTTTATGTGATGGTATTTCCTTTTCCTGCATAGGACTCAAAGAGCTCCAAATATCCACTTTCAGATTCTACAAAAAGTGTGTTTCCAAACTGTTCTATCAAAAGGCAGGTTCAAGTCTGTGAGTTGAATTCATAAAGCACAGGGAAGTTTCTGAGAATGCTTCTGTCTGGTTTTTATGTGAAGATATACCCTTTTCCAGGCTAGGCCTCAAAGTGCTAAAACTATCCACTTGCAGATTCTACAATATGGTGTTTCAAAACTGCTTTATCCAAAGGAAGTTTCAATTCTGTGAGTTGAAAGCACACATCACAAAGATGTTTTTGAGAATGCTTCAATATAGTTTTTATGTGAAATTATTTCTTACTCCAGCATAGGCCTCAAGCAATCCAAATATGCACTTGCAGATTCTACAAGAAGATTGTGTCAGAATTGTTCTATCAAAAGGAACTTTCAACCCTGTGAGTTGAATGCACTCATCACAAAGAAATTTCTGAGAATGCTTCTGTCTAGTTATTAGGTGGAGATATTTTCTTTTCCAGCATAGGCCTCAAAGCCCTCCAAACATCCACTTGCAGAATCTACAAAAAGTGTGTTTCAAAACTAGTCTATCAAAAGGAAGGTTCAACTCTGTTGGTTGAATGTACCCATCCCACAGAAGTTTGTGAGAATGTTTCTGTCCGGTTTTTAGGTGAAGATATTTCCTTTTTCATCATAGGCCTCAAATCACTCAAAATATCCACTTGCAGATTATACAAAAAGAGTGGTTCAATACTGCTCTCTCAAAAGGAAGGTTCAAGCCTGTGATTTGAATGCATAAAGCACAGGGAAGTCTCTGAGAATGCTTCTGTCTAGTTCTTAAGTTAAGATATTCCCTTTATGCAGCACAGGCCACAAATCTCTCCAAATATCCACTTGCAAATTCTACAAACAGAGTGTTTCAAAACTGTTCTATCAAAAGGCAAGTTCAAACCTGTGAGTTGAATGCACTCATCACCAAGAAATTTCTGAGAATGCTTCCATCTAGTTTTTATGTGAAGATATTTCCTTTTCCAGCATAGGCCTCAAATTGCCCCAAATATCCACTTCCAGATTCTACAAAAAAAGCGTTTCAAAACTGTTCTATCAAAAGGAAGGTTCAACTCTTTGAGTTGAATGCACTCATCCCAAAGTAATTTCTGAGAATCCTTCTGTCTAGTTTTTATATGAAGATATTTCCTTTTCCATCTTTGATTCAAAGCGCTCGAAATACCCACTTGCAGAATCTACAAAAAGAGTGTTTAAAAACTGCTCTATCAAAAGGAATGTTAAAGTCTGTGAGTTGAATGCACTCATCACAAAAATGTTTCTGAGAATGATTCTGCTTAGTTTTTATGGGAAGATACTTCCTTTTCCAGCATAGGCCTCAATGCACTCCAAATAATCTCATGTAGATTCCACAAAGAGAGTGATTCAAAACTGTTCTACCAAAAGAAAGGTTGAACTCCGTGAGTTGAATGCACTCATTACAGAGAAGTGTCTGAGAATGCTTCCGTCTTGTTTTTATATGAAGATATTTTCTTTTCCAGCATAGGCCACAAAGCGCTCCAAATATCCACTTGCAGATTTGACAAAAAGAGTGTTTCCAAACTGTTCTATCAAAAGGAATCTTCAAGGCTGTGAGTTGAATGCACTCAGCACAAAAATGTTTCTGAGAATGATTCTGCTTAGTTTTTCTGGGAAGATACTTCCTTTTCCAGTGTAGGCCTCAAAGTGCTCCAAATATCCACTTGCAGATTCTACAAAAAGAGTGTTTCAAAACTGTTCTATCAAAAGGAAGGTTCAAGTCTGTGAGTCGAATGCACTCATCACAAAAAAGTATCTCAGAATGATTCTGCTTATTTTTTTATGGGAAGATACTTCCCTTTCCAGCATAGGCCTCAATGTGCTCCAAATGATCCCTTGTAGATTCTACAAAGAGAGTGTTCCATAACTGTTCTACAAAAAGGAAGGTGGAACTCTGTGAGGTGAATGCACTCATCACAGAGAAGTATCTGACAATGCTTCGGTCTAGTTTTTATGTGAAGATATTTCCTTTTCCGGCATAGGCCTGAAAGCGCTCCTAATATCCACTTGCAGATTCTACAAAAAGAGTGTTTCAAAACTGTTCCATCAAAAGGAAAGTTCAACTCTGTGAGCTGAATGCATTCATCATAACAAGTTTCAGAGAATGCTTTTGTCAAGTTTTTGTGTGAGGATATTTCCTTTTCCAGCATAGGCCTCAAAGAACTCCAAATATCCACTTGCAATTTCTACAAAAACAGTGTTTCAAATCTGCTCTTTCACAACGAAGTTTCAAGTCTGTAAGTTGAATGCATAAAGCACAGAGAAGTTTCTGAGAATGCTTCTATCTAGTTTTTATGTGAAGATATCCCCTTTTTCAGCATAGGCCTCAAATCTCTCCAAATATCCACTTGCAGATTCTACAAAAAGGGTGTTTCAAAACTGCCCTATCAAAAGGAAGGTTCTACTCTGTTATTTGAATGCACACATCACAAAGAGGTTTTGGAGAATGTTTCTGTCTAGTTTTTACATGAAGATATTTCCTTTTGCTGCTTAGGCCTCAAAGCACACAAAATATCCACCTTCAGATTCTACAAAAATAGTGTTTCAAAACTGCTCTTTCAAAAGAAAAGTTAAAGTATGTGAGTTGAATGCACTCATCACAAAAAAGTTTCTGAGAATGCTTCTGTCTAGTTTTTATGGGAAGATATTTCCTTTTCCAGTGTTGGCCCCCTAACAATCCAAATATCCACTTGCACATTCTAGAAAAAGAGTGTTTCAAAAATGCTCTACCAAAAGGAAGGTTCAACTCAGTGAGTTGAATGCGCACATCAGAAAAAGTTTCTGAGAATGCTTCTGTCTGGTTTTTATGTGAAGATAATTTCTTTTCCAGCATAGACCTCAAAGCGCTCCAAATACACACTTGCAGAATCTCCAAAAAGAGTGTTTCAAAACTGTTCTGTCAAAAGGAAGGTTCAACTCTGTGAGTAGAATGCACTCATCACAAAGAAGTTTCTGAGAATGCTTTGGTCTAGTTTTTATGGGTAGAAATTTCCTTTTCCAACATAGGCCTCAAAGCGCACAACTATCCACTTGCAAATTCTACAAAAAGAGTGTTTCAAAAGTATTCTATCAAAGGAAGGTTCAACTCTGTGACTAGAATGCACTCATCACAAAGAAGTTTCTGAGAATGCTTCTGTCTAGTTTTTATGGGAAGATATTTCCTTTTCCAACGTAGGCCTCAAAGCACTTCAAATAAACACTTGCAGATTCTTCAAAAAGAGTGTTTCAAAACTGTTCTATCAAAAGGAAGGTTCAACTCTGTGAGTAGAATGCAATGGAATGGAATGGATTGGAATCTCCAATCCACTCTACACTGTTTTCGTAGAATCTGCAAGTGTTTATTTAGAGCTCTTTGAGGCCTATGTTGGAAAAGGAGTGTTTCAAAACTGCACTTTCAAAAGGAAGTTTCCTCTGTGTGACTTGAATGCATAAAGCACAGGGAAGTTTCTGAGAATGCTTCCATCAAATTTTTATGTGAAGGTATTTCCTTTTCCAGTGTTGGCCTCTTAGACCTCCAAATATCCACTTGCAGATTCTACTGAAAGAGTGTTTCAAAACAGCTATCTCAAAAGGAAGTTTCAACTCTGTGAGTTGAATGCCACATCACAAAGAAGTTTCTGAGAGTGCTTCTGTCTAGTTTTCAGGTGAAGATATTTCATTTCCCAGCAAAGGCCTCAAAACTTTCAAAACATCCACTCTGCAGAGTCTACAAAAAGAGTTTTTTCCAAACTGCTCTTTAAAAAGGAAAGTTAAAGTCTGTGAGTTGAATGCACAGAGCACAAAGAAGTTTCTGAGAACGGTTCTATCTAGTTTTCATCTGAATGTATTTCCTTTTCCACTGTATGCCACAATCACACCTAATATCCACTTGCAGTTTCCACAACAAAAGTGTTCCAGAACTACTCTATGAAAAGGAAGGTTCAACTCTGTGAGTTCAATCCCCAAATAACAAAGAAGTTTCTGAGAATGCTTCTGTCTAGGTTTTATGTGGAGATATTTCTTTTTGCAGCAGTGGTCTCAAATTGCTCCAAATATCCACTTGCAGATTTTCCAAATTTCTGTTTCCAAACTACTCTATCAAAAGGCAGGTTCAACTCTGTGAGTTGAATGAACATAGCACAAAGAAGTTTCTGAGAATGCTTCTGTCTAGTTTTTATGGGAAGATATTTCATTTTCCAGGATAGGCCTGAAATCGCTCCAAACATCCACTTGCAAATTTTACAAAAAGAGTGTTTCAAAACTGCGCTTTCAAAAGGAAGGATCCTCTCTGTGACTTGAATGCATAAAGCACAGGGAAGTTTCTGAGAATGCTTCCGTCTATTTTTTATGTGAAGATAATTCCTTTTCCAGTGTTGGCCTCTTAACACTCCAAATATCCACTTGAAGATTCAACTGAAAGAGTGTTTCAAAACAGCTATATCACAAGGAAGCTTCAACTCTGTGAATTCAATGTGCACATCACAAACAAGTTTCTGAGAATGCTTCTATCTAGTTTTTATGTGAAGATATTTCCTTTTCCAGCATAGGCCTCAAAGCGTTCCAAATGTCGACTTGCAGATTCTACGAAAAGAGATTTTCAAAACTTTTCTATCAAAAGGAAGATTCAACTATGTGGGTTGAATGCACAAAGCACAGGGAATTTTCTGAGAATGCTTCTGTCTACTTTTTATGTGAAGATATTTCCTTTTCCAGTGTTGGCCTCTTAGCACTCCAAATATCCACTTGCAGATTCTACTGAAAGAGTGTTTCAAAACTGTTCTATAAAAAGGAACGTTCAACTCTGTGAGTTGAATGCACTCTTCACAAAGAAGTTTCTGAGAACGCTTCTGCCTAGTTTTTATGTGATGATAATTCCTTTTCTAGCATTGCCATAAAAACGCTTCAAATATCCACTTACAGATGCAACTAAAAGGGTGTTTCAAAACTGCTCTATCAAAAGGAAAGTTCAAGTGTGTGAGTTGAATGCACTCATCACACAGAAGGTTCTGAGAATGCTTCTGTCTCGTTTTTATGTGAAGATATTTCGTTTTCCATCATAAGCCTCAAAACGCTCCCAATAAACACCTGCACATTCTACAAAAGGAGGGTTTCAACACTGTTCTATCAAAAGCAAGGTTCAAGTCCCTGAGTTGAGTGCACTCATCACACAGAAATTCTTGAGAATGCTGCTGTCAATGGTTTCTGTGAAGATATTTCTTTTTGCAGCATAGGCCTCAAATCGCTCCAAATATCCACTTGCAGATTTTACAAAAAGGCTGCTTCCAAACTGCTCTATCAAAAAGCAGGTTCAACTCTGTGAGTTGAATGCACACATCGCAAAGTAGTTTCTGAGAATGCTTCTGTGTAATTTGTAGGTGAAGATATTTCATTTCCCAGCAAAGGCCTCAAAATGCTCCAAATATCCACTTCCAGATTCTACAAAAAGAGTGTTTCAAAACTGCTCTTTCAAAATGAGGTTCAAGTCTGTGAGTTGAATGCACTCATCACAAATTAGTTTCTGAGAATGCTTCTGTCTAGTTTTTATGGGAATATATTTCGTTTTCCAGCATAGGCCTCAAATTACTCCAAACCTCCACTAGCAAATTCTAAAAAAAGAGTGTTTCAAAACTGGGCTTTCAAAAGGAAGGTTCCTCTCTGTGACTTGAATGCATAAAGCACAGGGAAGTTTCTGAGAATGCTTCCGTGTAGTTTTTATGTGAAGATATTTTCTTTTCCAGTGTTGACCTCTTAACACTCCAAATATCCACTTGAAGATCCTACTAAAAGAGTGTTTCAAAACAGCTATATCAAAAGGTAGCTTAAACTCTGTGAGTTGAATGTGCACATCACAAGCAAGTTTCTGGGAATGCTTCTATCTAGTTTTTATGTGAAGATATTTCCTTTTCCACCATAGACCTCAAAGCGTTCCAAATGTCAACTTGCAGATTCTACGAAAAGAGTTTTTCAAAACTGTTCTAACAAAAGGAAGGTTCAACTATGTGAGTTGAATGCAGAAAGCACAGGGAAGTCTCTGAGAATGCTTCTGTCTAGTTTTTTGTGAAGACATTTCCTTTTCCAACATAGGCCTCAAAGCCCTCCAATTAAACAGTTGCAGATCCTATAAAAGGAGTGTTTCAAAACTGTTCTATCAAGAGGAACTTTCAACTCTGTGAGTTGAATGCACCTATCACGAAGTAGTTTATGAGAATGCTTCTGCCTAGTTTATATGTGATGATATTTCGTTTTCCAGCATTGGCATAAAGTCCCTTCAAATATGCACTTACAGATGCTACTAAAATAGTGTTCCAAAACTGCTCTATCAAAGGGAAAGTTCAAGTGTGTGAGTTGAATGCACTCATCACACAGAAGTTTCTGAGAATGCTTCTGTCTCGTTTTTATTTGAAGATATTTCCTTTTCCATCATTGGCCTCAAAGCACTCCAAATAAATACTTGCAGGTTCTACAAAAGGAGTGTTTCAAAACTGTTCTATCAAAAGGAAGGTTCAAGTCCGTGAATTGAATGCACTATTCACCCAGAAGTTTCTGAGAATGCTTCTCTCTAGTGTTTCTGTGAAGATATTTCCTTTTGCAGCATAGGTCTCAAAACCCTCAAAATATCCCCTTGCAGATTTCACAAAAAGGCTGTTTCCAAACTGCTCTATCAAAAGGCAGGATCAACTCTGTGAGTTGAATGCACACATCACAAAGAAGTTTCTGAGAATGCCTCTGTGTAGTTTTCAGGTGAAGATATTTCATTTCCCAGCAAAGGCCTCAAAACGCTCAAAATATCCACTTGCAGATTCTTCAAAAAGAGTGTTTCAAAACTGCTCTTTCAAAATATAGGTTCAAGTGTGTGAGTTGAATGCACTCATCACAAAGAAGTTTCTGAGAATGCTTCTGTCTAGTTTTTATGGGAAGATATTTCGTATTCCAGCATAGGCCTCAAATCGCTCCAAACATCCATTAGCAAATTCTACAAAAAGAGTGTTTCAAAACTGCACTTTCAAAAAGAAGGTTACTCTCTGTGACTTGAATGCATAAAGCACAGGGAAGTTTCTGAGAATGCTTCCGTCTAGTTTTTATGTGAAGATATTTCCTTTTGCACTGTTGGCCTCTTAGCACTCCAAATATCCACTTGCAGATCCTACTGAAAGAGTGTTTCAAAACAGCTATATCAAAAGGAAGTTTCAAATCTGTGAGTTGAATGCGCACATTACAAAGAAGTTTCTGAGAATGCTTCTATTAATTTTTATATGAAGATGTTTCCTTTTCCACCATAGGCTTCAAAGCACTCCAAATATCCACTTGCAGACTCCACAAAAAGAGTGTTTCAAAACTCTTCTGTCAAAAGGAAGGTTCAACTCTGTGAGTAGAATGCACACATCACAAAGAAGTTTCTAGAGAACAGTTCTATCTAGTTTTCGTCTGAATGTATTTGCTTTTCCACTAGATGCAGCAATCGCACTAAATATCCACATGCAGTTTCCACAACAAGTGTGTTGCAGAACTGCTCTATGAAAAGCAAGTTTCAACTCTGTGAGTTCAATCCCCAAATGACAAACAAGTTTCTGAGAATGCTTCTGTCTAGAAAATATCTTCACATAAAAACTTCTTTGGGATGAGTGCATTCCACATTCCATTCCATTACATTCCACATTCCATTCCATTCCATTCCATTCCACTTGACATTTCATTCCATTCCATTCTACATTCCATTCAATTTCATTCCATTCCACATTCTATTCCATTCCACATTCCATTCCATTCCATTCCACATTCCAGTCCATTCCATTCAACATTGCATTCCACATTCCGTTCCACATTCCATTTCACATTCCATTCCACATTCCATTCCATTCCATTCCACATTGCAGTCCACATTCCATTACACATTCCGTCCACATTCCATTTCATTCCATTCAATTCCAAATTCCATTCCATTACATTCCACATTCAACTCCATTCCATGTCACATTCCATTCCATATCATTCCATTCCACATTCTATTCCATTGCACATTCCATTCCATTCCATTACACATTCCACTCCTATCCATTACATTCCATTCCATTCCATTCCACATTTCATTCCATTCCTTTAATTCCATATTCTATTCCAGTCCATATTCCGTTCCATGTCATTCCACATTCCATTCCATTCCATTCCACATTCCATTCCGTTCCATTTCACATTCCATTCCATTTCATTCCATTCCACATTCTATTCCATTCCACATTCCTTTCCATTCCATTCCACATTCCGTTACAAACCATTCCATTCCATTGCATTTGACATTCTAATCCATTACACCTTCCATTCCATTCCATTCCACATTCCTTTCCATTCCATTCCATTCCACATTCCATTCCATTCCATTCTACATTGCATTCCATTTCATTCCATTCCATATTCTATTCCATTCCACATTACATTCCATTCCATTCCACATTCCATTCCATTCCATTCGATTCCATTCCAAATTCCATTCCATTCCATTCCATTAAATTCTATATTACATTCCATTCTATTCCACATTTCATTCCATTACATTCCACATTCCATTCCATTTATTCCACATTTCATAGCAATCCATTCCATTCGCTTCCACATTCCATTACATATTCCGTTGAATTGCATTCCAGATTGCATTCCACATTCCGTTCCATTCCATTCAATTCCACATTCCATTGCATTCCATTCCATTACATTCCATTCCACATTCCATTCCATTCCATTCGACATACCATTTCACATTCCATTCCACATTTCATTCCATTCCAAATACCATTCCACATTCCATTCCAAATTCCATTCCACGTTCCATTCCACATTAAATTCCACATTCCTTTCAGCCTTCCATTCCACATTCCGTTGCATTCCATTCCATTCCACATTCCATTCCATTCCGCATTCCATTCCATTCCACATTCCGTTCCGCATTCCACTCCATTCCATTGCACATGCCATTCCACATTCCATTCCATTCCATTCCTTTGCACATTCCATTGCACATTCCCTTCCATTCCATTTCACATTCCAGTCCATTCCATTCCATTCCTTTCCACATTCCATTCCACAATCCATTTCTTTCCCTTTGACATTCCTTTCCATTCCATTCCACATTCCATTCCGCATTCCATTCCCTTCCATTCCACATTCCATTCCACATTCCATTCCATTGCATTCCACGTTCCATTCTAATCCATTCCACATTCCATTCCACGTTCCATTCCACGTTCCATTCCACGTTCCATTCCACATGCCATGCCATTCCATTCCAATTTCCATTCCACATACCATTCCACATTCCATTCCACGTTCCATTCCACATTAAATTCCACATTCCTTTCCGCGTTCCATTCCACATTCCATTCCATTCCATTCCATTCCACATTCCATTCCGCATTCCATTCCATTCCATTCCACATTCCGTTCCGCATTCCACTCCATTCCATTGCACATGCCATTCCACATTCCATTCCATTCCATTCCTTTGCGCATTCCATTCCACATTCCCTTCCATTCCATTTCAATTTCCATTCCATTCCATTCCACTCCTTTCCACATTCCATTCCACAATCCATTTCTTTCCGTTTGACATTCCTTTCGATTCCAATCCACATTCCATTCCGCATTCCATTCCCTTCCATTCCACATTCCATTCCACATTCCATTCCATTCCATTCAACATTCCATTCCATTGCATTCCACGTTCCATTCCATTCCATTGCATTCCACGTTCCATTCTAATCCATTCCACGTTCCATTCCATGTTCCATTCCACGTTCCATTCCACGTTCCATTCCACACGCCATTCCATTCCATTCCAAGTTCCATTACACATTCCATTCCATTCCATTCCACATTCCATTCCTTTCCATTCCAATCTGCAGTGCACATTCCATTCCACATTCCAGTCCACCTTCCTTTCCATTCCATTCCACATTTAATTCCATTCCATTCCATTCCATTCCACATTCCATTCCACATTACTTTCCATTCCATTCCACTCCATTCCATTCCACATTCCATTCCAATCCATTCCATTCCATTCCATTCCACTTTCCATTCCATTCCATTGCATTCCTCAATCTATTCCATTCCTCATTCCATTCCATTCCGTTCCACATTCCATTTCATTCCATTCCATTCCACTCCACATTCCATTCAATTCCGTTCTACATTTCATTCCATTTCTTTCCATTCCGTATCCTATTCCATTCCACTCTCCATTCCATTCAATTCCACCTTCCATTCCATTCCATTACTTTCCATTCCACATTCCATTACATTAACTTCCCTTCCACATTATATTCCAAACTATTCCACACTCCATTCCATTCCATTCCATTCACTTTCACATTTCATTGCATTCCAATCCATTCCATTCCACATTCCATTTCATATTCCATTGCTTTGCATTCCACATTGCATTCCACATTCTATTCCATTCCACTCCATTCCACATTCCATTCCATTCCATTCCACTCCATTCCATTACATTCAATTCCATTGCACATACCGTTCCACATTCCATTCCATTCCATTCCACTCCACATTCCATTCAATTCCATTCCACATTCCATTCCATTCCTTTCCACGTTCCATTCCAATTCTTTCCATTCCATGCCACATTCCATTCAATTCCATTCCATTCCATTCCCCATTCCGTTCCATTCCAGTTCTTTCCATTCCATGCCACATTCCATTCAATTCCATTCCATTCCATTCCCCATTCCATTCCATTCCATTCCATTCCACATTCCATTCAATTCCATTCCATTCCATTACCCATTCCATTCCACATTCTATTCCATTTCACATTCCATTCCATTCCATTCCACACTTCATTCCATTCCATTTAATTCCATTCCACATTCCATTCCATTCCATTCCACATTCCATTCCACTTCATTCCATTCCACATTCTATTCAATTACACATCCCAATACATTCCATTCCCCTTTCCATTCCATTGCATTGTATTCCATTCCAATCCACATTCTATTCTTTCCATTCCATTCCACTTCCCTTTCCATTCCATTCCACATTCCACTCCATTTACTTCCACATTTCATTGCATTCCATTCCATTCCATTCCACACAGCATTGCATTCCACATTTCATTCCACATTCCATTCCACGTTCCATTCCACATTCCATTCCATTCCATTCCACATTCCATTCCATTCCACTCCACATTCCATTCAACATTCCATTCCAATCCATTCCACATTCCATTCTATTCAATTCCACGTTCCATTCCATGTTCATTTCCATTACATTCCCCACTCCATTCCACATTCCATTCCCTTCCTTTCCACATACTATACCATTCCATTCCACAATCCATTCCATTCCATTCCATTCCACAATCCATTCCACATTCCATTCTATTTCATTCCAGATTCCATTCCATTCCATTCCACATTCCTTTCCATTGCATTCCACATTCCATTTCACTTTCCATTACACGTTCCTTTCCGCATTCCATTCCTCGTTCCATTCCACTTTACATTCCACATTCCATTCCACGTTCCTTTCCATTCAATTCCACTTTCTGCTCCACATTCCATTCTACTCCATTCCATTCCACTGTCTTTTCCACATCCCATTCCACTTTACATTCCACGTTACAATCTGTTCCATTCCACATTCCATTCCAAAATACATTCCACATTCCATTCCAATCCATTCCACTTTCCATTCCACATGCCAGTCAACATTCCATTCCACATTCCATTCCATTCCATTCCACATTCTATTAAACATTCTATTCCATTCCATTTCAAATTGCATTCCACATTCCATTACATTCCATTCCACATTGCATGCCACTTTTCGTTCCATTCCATTTAACATCCCATTACACAATCAATTCCACTCCATTCCACATTCCATTCCACGTTCCATTCCAGGTTCCATTAGACGTTCTATTCCATGCTCCATTCCATGCTCCATTCCGTTACATTCCACTTGCCATTTCATTCCACCTTCCATTCCATTACATTCCACATTCCATTACACAATCCTTCGCATTCCGTTCAGCATTCTATTCCATTCCAATACACATTTCTTACCACATTCCATTCCATTGCTTTCCACATTCCACTCCACATTACATTCCAACTTCCATTCCATGTTCCATTCCACGATTAATTGCACGTTTCGCTACATTCCATTCCACCTTCCATTCCATTCCATTCCACGTTCCATTTCATTTTGTTCCACTTTCCATTCCACATTCCATTTCACATTCCATTCCACATTATATTTCACCTTCCATTCCATTCCATTCTATTCCACATTCCATTCCATTCCATACCACATTCCACTGCATTCCATTACACAGTGCATTCCACATTCTATTCTTCATTCCATTCCATTCCATTCTATTCCACATTCCATTCCATTCCATTCCCTTCCATATTCCATTCCACAATCCATATCTTTCCATTTGACATTCCTTTCCATTCTATTCTACATTCCATACCGCATTCCTTTCCATTCCATTCCATTCCACATTCCATTCAACATTTCATTCTATTTCATTCTACATTCCATTCCGCGTTCCCTTCCACATTCCATTACATTACATTCCGCATTCCATTACACATTCCATTCCATTACATTCCACAATCCATACCACATTCGATTCCATTCTCCCCCACATTCTATTCCGTTACATTCCACATTTTATTCCACATGCCATTCCACATTCCATTCCATTCCATTCCAAGTTCCATTCCACCTTCCTTTAGACGTTCCTTTCCACTTTCCATTCCATGTTCCGTTCCATTACATTCCACGTTCTATTCCACATTCCATTCTATTCCATTCCATATTGCATTCCATTCCATTCCACATGCCATTCCATTCCCTTCCACATTCCATTCCATTCCACATTCCATACCATTCCATTCCTTTCAATTGCACATTCCATTCCACATTCCATTCCATTCTATTCCACATTCCATTCCATTCCATTCCATATTCCATTCCATTCCACATTCCATTCCATTCCATTCCATACACTTTCTATTCCATTCCATTCCACACCATTCAACATTCCATTCCTTTCCACATTCCATTCCATTCCATTCTTTTCCCTTTCCATTCTATTCCATTCCACATTCGTCTCCATTCCACATTCCATTACATTCCATTCCACGTTCCATTCAATTCCATTCCATTCCACTTTCCATTCCATTCCATTCCACATTCCTTTCCATTCCATATTCCGTTGCATTCCGTACCATTACACTTTGCATTCCACATTCCGCTCCACTTTCCATTACACGTTCCATTCCAAGTTCCATTCTACATTCTATTCCAATTCATTCCATATTCCTTTCCATTCCATTCTACATTCCTTTCCATTTCATTCCATTCCACTTTCCTTTACATTCCATTCCATTCCACGTTCCATTCAACGTTCCAATCCACGTTCCATTCCACGTTTCTTTCCAAGTTCGATTCCACATTCCATCGCACATTCCATTCCATTTCATTCCACGTTCCATTCCAATCCATTCCACATCCCATTCCACATTCCATTCCATTCCACATTCCATTCCATTCCTTTCCACTTTCCATTCCATTCCATTCCATTCCACATTCCATTCGATTCCATTCCATTCCACATTCCATTTCACATTTGATTCCATTCCCTTCCACATTCCATTCCACATTCCATTCAATTCCATTCCACCTTCCATTCCACATTCCATTCTTCCTTCCATTCCACATTCCATTCCATTCCATTTCCCCTAACATTCCACATTCCGTTCCGTTCCATTCGACATTCCATTCCACATTACTTTAAATTCTATTCCATTCCGCATTCCATTCCACATTCCATTCCATCAACTCCACATTCCATTCCACATTCCATTCGACATTCCATTCCATTCCATTCGACATTCCATTCCATATTCCATTCCATTCCATTCCATTCCATTCCACATTCCTTCCCATTCCATTCCATTCCACATTCCATTTCACATTCAATTCCATTGCATTCCATATTACAATCCATTCCATTCAACATTCCATCCCATTCCATTCCACATTCCATTCCACATTACTTTCCACATTACTTTTCATTACATTCCACATTCCATTCCACATTCCATTCCATTTCATTCCACATTCCATATCACATTCCATTCCATTCTATTCCACATTCCATTCCATTACATTCCACATTCCATTCCACGTTCCCTTTCACATTCCGTTACATTATATTCCTTAATTCATTCCAATCCATTCCAATCCACCTTCCATTCCATTCCATTGCACATTCCATTCCATTCCATTCCACATTCCATTCCATTTCATTCCATTCAATTGCATATTCCAGTCCACATTCCATTCCATTCCATTCCACATTCCATTCCATTCCATATTCCATTCCATTCCATTCAATTCCCTTTCCATTCCATTCCCTTCCACTCCATTCCACATTCCATTCCATTCCACATTCCATTCCATTCCATTCCATTTCCTTTCCATCCTATTGCATTCCACATTCCTTCCCAATCCACATTCCATTCCATTGCATTCCCCATTCCATTCAACTCCATTCCATGCCACTTTCCATTCCATTCCATTCCACATTCTATTCCATTAGACATTCCATTCCAATACATCCCATTGCATTCCACATTCCACTCCCAATTCCATTCCACATTCCATTCCACGTTCCATTCCACATTCCATTACATTGCATTCCAAATTCCTTTCCATTCCATTCCATTCCGCTTTCCATTAAATTCCATTGCATTTCTCGTTCTATTCCAAGTTCCATTCCACTTTCCATTCCATATTCCAATTCACCTTCCATTCCATTCCTTTCCACTGTCAACTCCGCATTCCATTCCATTCCACGTTCCATTGCAATCCATTCCACATTCCATCCATCATTCCATTCCATTACTTTCCATTTCCGTTCCACATTCAGTTCCACCTTCCATTCCATTCCATTCCACCTTCCATTTTATTCCATTCCTCTTTCCATTCCATTCCATTACTTTCCACATTCCATTGCTTTCCACTTTCCATTCCATTGCATTCCACATTCCATTACACATTCCATTCCATTAAATTCCACATTCCCCCCAAATTCCATTCCACGTTCCATTCCAAGTTCCATTCTACTTTCCATTCCATTGCATTCCATGTTCCATTACATTTCATTCCACGTTCCTTCTCATTGTGTTTCATATTCCATTCCACATTCCATTTCACATTACATTCCACATTCCATTTCACATTCCATTCCATTCCATTCCATTCCAATCCACTTTCCATTGCATTCCATTCCACTTTCTATTCCACGTTCCATTCTGCGTTCCATTCCACTTTTCATTGCACATTCCATTCGATTCCATTCCAAATTCCATTCCACATTCCATTCCACAATCCATTCCACATTCCATTCCATTCCACTCCACATTCCATTCCACATTCCATTCCCTTCCATTCCACATTCTATCCCCAATTCCATTCCACATTCCATTCCATTCCATTCCACTTTCCCTACCATTCCATTCTATTCTGGATTCCATTCTTTCCATTCCACATTCCATTCCATTCCATTCCACTCCTCATTCCATTGCATTCCATTCCATTCCACATTGCATTCCACATTTTATTCACTTCCATTGCAGATTCCATTCCATTCCATTACTTTCCATTCCATGTTCCGTTGCACTTTCCATTCCAATCCGTTAAACATTCCATTCCACATTCCATTCCATTCCATTACACTTTCCATTCCACATTCCATTCCACATTGCATTCCGTTCCATTCCACATTACCGTCAACATTTCATTCCCCATTGCATTCCATTCCATTCCACATTCCACTCAACATTCCATTCCATTGCATTCCACCTTCCCTTCCACATTCCATTCCATTGCATTCCGCATTACATTCCATTCTATTCCACATTCCATCCATTCCATTCCATTCCACTTTCCATTCCATTCCACTGCATTCCAAAATGCATTCCATTCCAATCCGCTTTCGATTCTATTCCATTCCGTTTAATTCCACATTCCTTTCCATTCCATTCTATTCCACATTGCATTTCTTTCCATTCCACATTCCATTCCGTTCCATTCCAAATTCCATTCCATTCCATTCCACTTTCCATTTCATTCCATTCCATTCCATTCCACATTCAATAGCATTCCATTCCTTTCCACATTCAATTACTTTCCATTCCGTATTCCGTTCCATTGCATTCCACATTCCATTCCACATCCCTTTCAATTCCATTCAACATTCCATTCCACGTTCTGTTACACATTCCTTTCCACGTTCCATTCTACGTTCCATTCCACATTCCATTAATCTTTATATTCCATTCCTTTCCATATTCCATACCATTCCATTGCATTCCATTCCACATTCCATTGCATTACGTTCCAGATTCCATTCCATATTCCATTCCCTTCCATTACACATTCCATTCCAGATTCCATTCCATTCCATTCCGTATTCCATTCCACATTCCATTCCATTACATTCCACATTCCAATCCACATTCCATTCCTTTCCAATCCACATTCCATTCCATTCCATCCAAACTTCCATTCCATTCCACATTCCATTCCACATTCCATTCCATTCCATTCCATTCCATTCCACATTCCATTCCATTCCATTCCATTCCATTCAACATTCCATTCTACATTCCATTCCATTCCATTCCACATTCCATTCCATTCCATTCCATTCCAGATTCCATTCCACATTCCATTCCACATTCCATTCCACGTTCCATTCCATTCTACTCCACTTTGCATTCCATTCCAATCCACATTCCTTTCCATTGAATTCCACATTTAATTAAATTCCATTGCATTCCACATTCAATTACATACCATTCCGCTATAATTTGCATTACATTCCCTTCTATTCCATATTACATTCCATTCCATTCCACATTCTATTCCGTTCCATTCCACATTCCACTCCATTAGATTCCACATTCCATTACATTCCATTCCACATTCCATTCCACAATCCATTCCACATTCCATTCCATTCCATTTCATTCAATTCCAGATTCCATTGCACATTCCTTTCCATTCAACGTTCCACTGTATTTCACTCCACATTACATTCCATTCCAGTCCACATTCCATTCCATTGAATTCTACATTTAATTCTATTCCATTGCATTCCACATTCAATTACATACCATTCCACCTTAAAAATCCATTCCATTCCCTTCTGTTCCACATTCCATTCCATTCCATTCCACTTTCCATTCCATTCCATTCCGCATTCCATTTCCCATTGCATTCCACATTCTATTCTGCTTTCCATTCCATTTCATTCCACATTCCATTGCATTCCATTCCACTTTCCATTCCACGTTCTATTCCATTCGATTCCACATTCTATTCCATTCCTTTGCACATTCTATTCCATTCAATTGTTTATTTCTTTCCATCCCATTGCATTCCACCCTCCGTTCCATTCCTTTCCAATTCCATTCCACTCCATTCTTCTCCAGACCACATTACAATCCACTCTGTTACATATTCCATTCCACATTCCATTCCACATTCTATTCCACGTTCCATTCCATTTCATTACACATTCCATTCCACATTCCATTCTATTCGTTTCCACATTCCTTTCCACATTCCATTCCACATTCCCTTCCACATTCCATTCCATTGCATTCCACATTAAATTCCACATTCCATTCCATTGCATTCCACATTCCAATCCACATTCCATTCCATTCTATTCCACATTCCATTCATTTCCATTCCAAGCCACTTTTCACACAATTCCATTGCATTCCACATTTCATTCCATTCCATTCTGCTTTCCATCCCATTCCATTCCATTTCATTCCACATTCCTTTCAGTTCCATTCTATTCCACATTGCATTTCATTCCATTCCACATTCCATTCCGTTCCATTCCAATCTCCATTCCATTCCATTCAACATTCCGTTTCATTCCCTTCCATTCCATTTCACATTCCATGGCATTCCATTCCTTTCCACATTCTATTACTTTCCATTCCGCATTCCATTCCATTACATTCCACATTCCTTTCCATGTTCCAATCTACGTTCCTTTCCTCATTCCATTAAATATTCCATTCCATTCATTTCCATATTACATACCATTCCGTTGCATTCCATTCCACCTTACATTCCATTATAATCCACATTAAATTCCATATTCCATTCCACTACATTTCACATTCCATTCCAAATTCCATTCCATTACATTCCACATTCCATTCCACATTCCATTCCTTTCCAATCCACATTCCATTCCTTTCCATCCAAGCTTCCATTCAATTCCACATTCCACTCCTTTCCATTCCACATTCCATTCCATTAGATTCCACATACCATTACATTCCATTCCACATTCCATACCACATTGCTTTTGACATTCCATTCCATTCCATTCCATTCCATTCCATTCCAGATTCCATTCCACATTCAATTCCACATTCCATTCCACGTTCCATTCCATTCCATTCCACATTGCATTCCATTCCATTCCACATTCCTTTCCATTGAATTCCACTTTTCATTCAATTCCAATGCATTCCACATTAAATTGCATACCATTCTGCCTTAAATTCCATTCCATTCCCTTCTATTAAACATTGCATTCCATTCCATTCCACTTTTCATTCCATTCCATTCCACATTCCATTCCCCATTGCATGCCACATTCTTTTCCGTTTTCCATTCATTTCATTCGACATTCCATTCCATTCCATTCCACATTGCTTTCCATTCAATTGCTTATTTCTTTCCATTCCATTGCATTCCAGTTTCCATTCCATTCCATTCCAATTCCATTCCACTCCATTCTACTCCAATCCACATTCCATTCCACATTCGATTCCACATTTCATTCCACATTCCATTCCACATTCCATTTCATTTCATTTCATAATCCTTTACATTCCATTCCACATGCCATTCCATTCGATTCCACATTCTTTTCCACATTCCATTCCACATTCCATTCCAATCCATTCTATATTTCCTTCCATTCCATTCCACATTGCATCCGATTCCATTCCAAATTCCATTTTATTCCACATGCCAATCTGTTCCATTCTATTAAATTCCTCATTCCATTCCATTACTCATTCGATTCCACATTCCATTGAATTGCATTCCACATTCCATTCCACATTCCATTAAATTGAATTCCACATCCCATTCCATTCCACTCCATTCCATTCCACTCCACAATCCATTCCACTGAATTATACATTCCATTCCACGTCCCATTCAATATTCCATTCCACGTTCCATTCCACCTTCCATTCCTTTCAATTCCATTTACTTCCTCATTCAATTCCACATTCCATTCCAATTCTTTCCACTTTCCATTAAACATTAAATTCAACATTCCATTACGCATTCCATTCCATTCCCTTCCACATTGCCTTCAATTGCATTCCTCTATCCATTCCATTCCACTCCACATTCCATTCCATTCCACTCCACCTTCCATTCCATTCCATTCCCTTCCATTCCACAATCCATTCCACATTCCACTGAAATGGAATGGAATGGAGTGTGGAATAGAATTGAATGGAATGTGGAATCGAATGGAATGTGGAATGGAATGGAATGGAATGGAATATGGAAGGGAATGGAATGGAACAGAATCTGGAATGGAATGGATCAGAATGGAATGGAATGTACAATGCTTTCGAACGGTATGTAGGATTAAATGGAATTGAATGGAAAGTGGAACCGAATGGAATGGATTGGAATGTTTAAATGGAATGTGGAAAGGAATGGAATGTGGAATGGAATGGTATATGGAATGGAATGTGGAAGGGAATGGAATGGAAAGAGGAATGGAATGTGGAATGAAATGAAGAATGGAATGTGGAATGTAGTGGAATGTAATGGAATGTGGAATGGAATGTGGAATGGAAAGAGGAATGTAATGTGGAATGAAATGTGGAATGGAATGTGGAGTGGAGTGCAATGGAATGGAATGTGCAATGCAATGTGGAATGCAATGTGGAATGGAACGGAATGTAATGTGGAATGGAATAAAGAATGGAATGTGGAATGGAATGGAATGGAATGGGGTGTGGAATGGAATGTGGAATGGAATGCAAAGGAATGTGGAAGGAAATGTGGAATGTAATGGAATGGAATGTGGAAAGGAATGGAATGGAATGGGGAAAGGAATGTGGAATGGAATGGATTAGAATGTGGAATGGAATGTGGTATAGTATCTGGATTGGAATATGGAATGGAATGGAAAAGAAAGGACTGTGAAATGGAAAGTGGAAAGGAATGGAATGGAATGAGGAATGGAAAGTGGAATGAAATCCGGAATGGAATGTGGAATGGAGTGGAATGGAATGGAATGCAGAATGGAATGTGGAATGCAATGAGGAATGGAATGAGGAATGGAATGTGTAATTGAATGTGGAATGGAAAGTGAAATGGAATGTGGAACAGAAAGGAATGGAATATGTAATGCATTGTGGAAACGAAAGTGGAAGCCTGTGGAATGGAATGTAGAATGGAACGTGGAATGGAATGGAATGGAACGTGGAATGGAACATGGAATGTAACGTGGAATTGAATGTGGAAAGAAACTTGGAATAGAATGTGGAATGGAATGTGGAATGGAACGTGGAATGGAATGGAATGTAAATTGGAATGGAAAGTGAAATGGAATGGAATGGAAAGTGGAATGGAATGTGGAATGGAATGGGGAAAGAAACGTGGCAAGGAATATGGAATTTAATGGAATGGAATGTGAATGGAATTGAAAGAAATGTGGTATGGAGTTTGTACTGGAATGGAATGCAATGTGGAATAGAAAGTGGAAAGGATTGGAATGGAAAGTGGACTGGAATGGAATGGTATGTGAAATGGAATGGAATTGAATCTGGAATGGAAAGTAATGGAATGTGGAATGGAAAGGAATTTTATGTAATGTGCAGTGGAATGAAATGGAATGGAATGGAATGTGGAATGGGATGGAACGGAATGTGGAATGTTAAGGAACGAAGGAATGGTATGTGGAATGGGATGGAATGGTATTAAATGTGGAAAGGAAAGGTAAGGAATTTTGAATGGAAAGGCATGGCATGTGGAACGGAATTGAATGGTATGGAATGTGGAATGGAATGGAATGGAATGTGGAATGGAATCGAATGGAACGTGGAAAGGATTGGAATGGGTTGCAATGGAATGGAATGGAATGGAAAGTGGAATGGAACGGAATGGAACTTGGAGTGGAATGGAATGGAAAGTGAAAAGGAACATCGAATGGAAGGTGTAATGGAACGTGGAATGGAAGGTGGAATGCACTGGAATGTGGAATGGAATTCAATGCAACGTGGAATGGAATTTGGAATTAAATTGAATGGAATGCGGAATGGAAAGTGGAACGGAATGGAAAGGAATGTGGAACGGAATGGAATGCAATGTGGAATGGAATTGAATGGAACATGGAACAGAATGTGGAACGGAATGGAAAGGAATATGGAATGGAATGATTAATGGAATATGGAAAGGAATGTTTAATGGAATGGAATGGAATGTGGTATGGAATGTGGAATGAAATTGAATGGAATGTGGAATGGAATGTGGAATGGGATGTGGAATGGAATGGAATGGAATGTGGAATGGAATGGAATGGAATGTGGAGTGGAATGGAATCGAATTGAATGGAATGTGGAATGGAAACAGGAATGGAACGTGGAATGGAATGCGATTGAATGGAATGTGGAATGGAAACAGGAATGGAACATGGAATGGAATGGAATGTGGAGTGGAAAGCAATGGAATGGAATGGAATGTGGAATGGAAACAGGAATGGAAAGTGGAATTCAATGGAATGGATAGTGGAATCGAACGTGGAATGGAACGTAGAATGGATTGTGGGATGGAACGTGGAATGGAACGTGGAATGGAACGTGGAATGGAACGTGGAATGGAACATGGAATGGAAGGTGGAATGGAGCGTGGAAAGGAATGGAATGGAATGTTAAATGGAATGTAGAACTGAATGTTTAAAGGAATGTAATGCAATGTGGAGTGCAATGTGGAATTAAATGGAATGGAATTTAGACTGGAAAGTGGAAATGAATGGAATGGAATGTGGAATGGAGTGGAATGTAATATGGAATGGAATGGAATGGAATGAGGAATTGAACTCAATGGAGAGGAATGTGGATAGGAAGGGAAAATGGATTGGAATGTGGAAAGGAATGGGATGGAATGTGGAATGGAATGAAATGGAATGTGGAATGGAATGTGGAATGGAATGATGGAAGGCAATCTAATTTGGAATGGAATGTGGAATGGAATGTGGAATAGAATGTAATGGAATGAAATGGAATGTGGAATGGAAAGTGGAAAAGAACGTCGAATTGAATCAGGAAAGAAATGTGGAATGGAATGTGGAACGCAATGGAATGGAGTGGGGAATGGAATAGAATGGAATGGGGACAGGAAGGGAATGGAATGTGGAATCGAATGCAATGGAAGGAGGAATGGAATAGAAAGGAATGTGGAATGGAATGCAATGGAATGTGGAATGGAATAGAATGGAATGTTGAATCGAATGAGGAATCGAATGTGGAATGGAATGGAATGGAATGTGGAATGGAATGTGGAATGGAATGGAATGGAACATGGAATGCAACGTGGAAAGGAATGGAATGGAATGCAGAATGGAATGTGGAATGGAAGGAGGAATGGAATGTGGAACGTGGAATGGAATGCAATGGAATGAGGAATGGAATGGGATGGAATGTGGATTGGAATGGAAAGGAATGCGGAATGGAATGGAATAGTATGTGGAATACAATTGAAGGGAATGTGGAATGGAATGGAAGGGAACGTGGAAAGGAATGGAATATAATGGAACCTGGAATTCAATGGAATTCCATGGGTAATGGAATGGAATGGAACGTGGAATGTAACGGAATGGAATGTTGAATGGAGTGGAATGGAATATGGAATGGAATGGAATGTGGAATGGAATGGAATGTGGAATGGAATGGAATGAAATGGAATGGAACATGGAATGGAGTGGAATGTGGGTGGAACTTAATGGAAAGGAATGTGGAATGGAATGGAATGGAACGGAATGGAAAGTGGAATGCAATAGAATGGAACGTGGTATGGAATGGAATGGAATGTGGAACGGAATGGAATGGAACGTGTAATGGAATGGAAAGAACGTGGAATGTAATGTAATGTAATGTCGAATGAAATGGAACAGCACGTGGAATGGAATGGAATGGAACGTGGAATGGAAAAGAATGGAATGCAGAATGGAATGGGATGGGAGACGGAATGAACTGCAATGGAATGTGGAATGGAATGTGGAATGGATAGTTGAATGGAATGTGGAATGGAATGGAACTGAATTCAGAAAGGTAAGTGGAATGGAATGGAAAGGAATGAGGATTTGAATGCAATGGAACTTGGAATGGAATGAAATGGAATATTGAATGGAATACAATGGAACATGGAAAGGAATGGAATGGAATGGTATGGAATGGAATTGAAAGTGGAATGGAATGGAAAGTTGAATGGAACAGAAAGTGGAATGGAATGGAATGGAATGTGGAATGGAATCGAATGTAATGTGGACTGGAATCGAATGCAATTGAATGTGGAAGGGAATGTGGAATGGAATGGAATGGAAAGTGGAATGGAATGTGGAATGGAATGGAATGGAACGTGCAATGGAATGTGGAATGGAAGGTGGAATGGAATTTGGAATGGAATTGAATGGAATGTGGAATGGAATGGAATGTGGAATGGAATGGAATGGAATGGAATGGAATGAAACGGAACGTGGAATGCTTTGGACTGCTATGTGGAATGGAATGGAATGGAATAGAATGTGGAACGGAAAGGAATGGAATGGAATGTGGAATGGAATGTGGAATGGTATGGATGTGTAATGGAATGTGGAATGGATTGGCATTAGGAGTGGAATGGAAATGAATGGAGTGTGGAATGGAATGGAATGTGGAATGGAATGGAATGGAATGTGGAATGGAAAGGAATGTGGAATGGAATGGATTTGAATGTGGAATGGAATAGAAAGGAAATTGGAATGGAATGTGGAATGGCATGCAAAGGAATGTGGAATGGAATGTGGAATGAAATGAAACGGAATGAGGAATCTAATGGAATGTGGAATGGCATGCAAAGGAATATGGAATAGAATGTGAAATGAAATCAAACGGAAGGTGGAATCTAATGGAATATGGAATGGAAAGGAATGGAATGTGGAATGGAAAGGAATGGAACGTGGAATGGAACGTGGAATGGAAAATCAAATGGAAAGTGGAATGGCACGTCAAATGGAATGGGAAATGAAATGTGGAATGGAATGCGGAATGGAATGGAATACAATCTGGAATGGAATAGAATGGAATGGGGAATGGAATGGAATGGAAAGTGGAATGGAATAAAATGGAATGGGAAATGGAATGAGGAATGGAATGGAAATAGGAATTGTATCGAAAGGAATGCGGAATGCAATGTGAAATGGAATGGAATGCAACGTGGAAAAGAAAGTTGAATGAAACGTGGAATGGAATGTGGAATGTGGAATGGAATGCAATAGAATGTGGAATGGAATGGAATGAAATGTGGATTGGAATGGAATTGAAAGTGGAAAGGAATGGAATAGTATGTGGAATGGGATTCAATGGAATGTGGAATGGAATGTGGAATGGAACGAGGAAAGGAACGTGGAATGGAATGGAATGGAACTTAGAATGGAACGTGGAGTGGAATGAGGAATGGAATGTGGAATGGAACGTGGAATGGAATGGAATGGAAAGTAGAATGGAACGTGGAATGCAAAGTGGAATTGAAAGTGGAATGGAAATTGGAATGTAATTTGGAAAGGAAAGGAATGGAATGTGGAATGGAATGGAAAGGAAAGTAGAATGGAATGGAATGGAATGTGGAATGGAATGGAATGGAATGTCAAATATTATTTGGAATGGAAAGGAAAGGATTCCACAATGGAATGGAACGGAATGGAACGGAATGGAACGTGGTATGGAATGCAAAGAATGTGGAATGGAATGGAATGCAATGTCGAATGAAATTGAATACAACGTGGAATGGAATGGAATGGAACGTGGAATGGAAAAGAATGGAATGCAGAATGGAATGGGATGGGAGATGGAATGAATTGCAATGGAATGTGGAATGGAATGTGGAGTGGAAAGTTGAATGAAATGTGGAATGGAACGGAATTGAATTCAGAAAGGTAAGTGGAATGGAATGGATAGGAATGTGGAATTGAATGCAATGGAACTTGGAATGGAATGAAATGGAAGATGGAAAGGAATGGAATGGAATGGTATGGAATGGAATTGAAAGTGGAACGGAATGGAATGTGGAATGGAACGGAAAGTGGAATGGAATGGAATGGAATGTGGAATGTAATCGAATGTAATGTGGACTGGAATCGAATGCAATTGAATGTGGAAAGGAATGTGGAATGGAATGGAATGGAAAGTGGAATGGAATGTGGAAGGGAATGGAATGGAACGTGCAATGGAACGTGGAATGGAACGTTGAATGGAATTTGGAATGTAATTGAAAGGAATGTGGAATGGAATGGAATGTGGAATGGAATGGAAAGAAATTTGGAATGGAATGGAATGGAATGTGGAACGGAAAGGAATGGAATTTAGAATGGAATGGAATGAAATGTGAAAGGAATGGCATGGAAGTTGAAATGGAATGCAAGGGAATGTGCAATGGAATGGAATGGAATGTGCAATGGAATGGAATGGAATGTGGAATGGAATGGAATCTAATGGAATGAAATGTGGAATGGAATGGAATGTGGAATGGAATGGAATGTGAAATGCAATGGAATGCAATGTGGAATGGAATGGAATGGAAAGTAGAATGAAATGGAATGGAATGTGGAATGGAAATTGGAAAGGAATGGAATGGAATGTAGAAAGGAATGTGGAAGTGCATGGAATGGAATGTGCAATGGAACGCAGAAGGGAACAGGGAATAGAAAGTGAAACGGAACTTTCAATGGAATGTGGAATGTAATTGAAAGGAAAGTGGAATGTAAAGTGGAATGGAATGGAATGGAATATGAAATGCAATGGAATGGAATGTGGATTGCAATAGAATGGAATGTGGAATGCAATAAAATTGAATCGAATGTGGAATGGAATGGAATGGATTGCAGTGGAAAGGAATGTGGAAAGGAATGGAATGGAAAGTGGAAAGGAATGTAGAATGCAATTGAATGGAATTTGGAATGGAGTGGAATGTGGAATGGAATGTTAAGGAATGTGGAATGGAATGGAATGGAATGAAATGTGGAAAGGAATGGAATGGAATGGAGAGAGGACTGGAATGGAATGGAACGGAATGTGGAATGGAATGTGGTAGGTAATGGAAAGGAAAGTGGAATGTAATGTGGAATGGAATGGAATGGAATGTGGAGTGGTATGGAATGGAAAGTGGAATGGAACGTGGAATGGAATGGAATGAAATGTAGAATGTAATGGAAAGGAAGGTGGAATGGAAAGGAAGGGAATTGAATGTGGAATGGAATGGAATGGAATGTGGAATGGAATAGAATGTGGAATAGAATGGAATTGAATTGAATGTGGAATGGAATAGAATGGAACGGAAACTGGAATGGAAAGAAACCGAATGGAATGCAATGGAATGGAATGTGGAATGGAATGCAATGTGGAATGGAGTGGAATGGAAAGGAATGTGCATTGGAATGGAATGGAATGTGGAATGGAATGTGGAATGGAATGAAATGTGGAATGCAATGTGGAATGGACTACAATGTCCAATGGAATGGAATGGAATGTGGAATGGAATGGAATGTAGAATGTAGTGGAATTCACTGTGAAATGGAATGGAATGTGGAAAGTAATTGAATGGAATGTGGAATGGAATGGAGTGGAAAGTGGAATGGAATTTAATGGAATGTGGAATGGAAGGGAAAGGAACGTGTAACGCAATGGAATGGAAAGTGGAATGGAATGTGGAATGGAATGGAATTTGGAATGGAATGGAAAGTGGAATGCAATGGAATGGAATGTTGAAAGGAATGGAATGGAATGTGGAATGGAATGTGGAATGGAATGGAATGGAACATGGAATGGAATCTGGCATGGAATGGAATAGAACTTGGAATGCAATGGAATGGAAAGTGGAATGGAATAGAATGGAATTTAGAATGGAATGGAATGGAATATCAAATGGAATGCAAAGGAATGTGAAACGGAATGGAATGGTATGTGGAATTGAATGAGATTGAATGCAATGTGGAATAGAATGGAATGGAATGGAATGAAACGTGGAATGGAATGTGGAGTGGAATGGAATGTGGAACAGAATGTGTAATGGAATGGAATTTGAAATGGAATGGAATGTGGAATGGAATGGAATGGAATGTGGCATGGAAAGGAATGTGGAATGGAATGGAATGGAATGAAATCTGGAATGGAATGGAATGGAAGAGAATGTGGAATGGAATGGAATGGAACGGAATGTGGAATGCTTTGGAATGCTATGTGGAATGGAATGGAATGGAATGGAATGTGGAATGGAATGTGTAATGGTATGGATGTGCAATGAAATGTGGAATGGATTGGCATTTGGAGTGGAATAGAAATGAATGGAGTGTGGAATGGAATGGAATGTGGAATGGAATGGAATGGAATGTGGAATGGAAAGGAATGTGGAATGGAATGGATTGGAATGTGGAATGGAATAGAAAGGAAATTGGAATGGAATGTGGAATGGCATGAAAAGGAATATGGAATGGAATGTGGAATGAAATGAAACGGAACATGGAATCTAATGGAATATGGAATGGAAAGGAATGGAATGTGGAATGGAAAGGAATGGAATGTGTAATGGAATGGAGTGGAAAGTGTAATGGAATGGAATGGAATGTGGAATGGAAGGGAAAGGAACGTGGAATGCAATGGAATGGAATGTGGAATGGAATGTGGAATGGAATGGAATTTGGAATGCAATGGAAAGTGGAATGGAATGGAATGGAATGTGGAAAGGAATTGAATGGAATGTGGAATGGAATGTGGAATGGAATGGAATGGAACATGGAATGGAATCTGGCATGGAATGGAATAGAACTTGGAATGGAATGGAATGGAAAGTGGAATGGAATGGAATGGAATTTAGAATGGAATGGAATGGAATATCAAATGGAATGGAAAGGAATGTGAAATGCAATGGAATGGTATGTGGAGTTGAATGAGATTGAATGCAATGTGGAATAGAATGGAATGGAATGGAATGAAATGTAGAATGGAATGTGGAGTGGAATGGAATGTGGAAGAGAATGTGTAATGGAATGCAATTTGAAATGGTATGGAATGTGGAATGGAATGGAATGGAATGTGGCATGGAAAGGAATGTGGAATGGAATGGAATGGAATGAAATCTGGAATGGAATGGAATGGAAGAGAATGTGGAATGGAATGGAATGGAACGGAATGTGGAATGCTTTGGAATACTATGTGGAATGGAATGGAATGGAATGGAATGTGGAAGGGAATGTGTAATGGTATGGATGTGCAAAGGAATGTGGAATGGATTGGCATTCGGAGTGGAATAGAAATGAATGGAGTGTTGAATGGAATGGAATGGAATGTGGAATGGAAAGGAATGTGGAAATGAATGGATTGGAATGTGGAATGGAATAGAAAGGAAATTGGAATGGAATGTGGAATGGCATGAAAAGGAATATGTAATGGAATGTGGAATGAAATGAAACGGAACGTGGAATCTAATGGAATATGGAATGGAAAGGAATTGAATGTGGAATGGAAAGGAATGGAATGTGGAATGGAACGTGAAAAGGAAAATCAAATGGAAAGTGGAATGGCACGTCAAATGGAATTGGAAATGAAATGTGGAATGGAATGTGGAATGGAATGGAATGCAATGGGGAATGGAATGGCATGGAATGCGGAATGGAATGGAATGGAATGTGGAGTGGAATAAAATGGAATGGGAAATGGAATGAGGAATGGAATGGAAATTGGAATTGAATTGAACAGAATGTGGAATGCAATGTGAAATGGAATGGAATGCAACGTGGAAAAGAAAGTTGAATGAAATGTGGAATGGAATGTGGAATGTGGAATAGAATGCCATAGAATGTGGAATGGAATGGAATGAAATGCGGATTGGAATGGAATTGAATGTGGAACGGAATGGAATTGTATGTGGAATGGGATTGAATACAATGTGGAATGGAATGTGGAATGGAACGAGGAAAGGAACGTGGAACGGAATGGAATGGAACTTAGAATGGAACGTGGAGTGGAATGAGGAATGGAACGTGGAATGGAACATGGAATGGAATGGAATGGAAAGTAGAATGGAACGTGGAATGCAAAGTGGAATCGAAAGTGGAATGGAAAGTGGAATGTAATTTGGAATGGAAAGGAATGGAATGTGGAATGGAATGGAAAGGAAAGTGGAATGGAATGGAGTGTAACATGGAATGGAATGGAATGGAATGTCAAATATTATTTGGAATGGAAAGGAAAGGAATCCAGAATGGAATGGAACGGAATGGAGTGGAATGGAATGGAATGGAATGGAACATGGAATGGAATGCAATGGAACGTGGAAGGGAAGGTGGAATGGAACGTTAAATGGAATGTGGAATGGAACGTGGAATGGAATGGAATGTGGAATCGAATGTGTAATGGATTGGAATGAAATGGAATGGAATGGAATCTGGAATGGAATAGAATGGAATATGGAATTGAATGTGGAATGGAATGTGGAATAGAATGGAACGGTATTGAATGTGGAATGGAATGGAATGGAATGGAATCGATTGTGGAATGTAGTGGAATGCAATGTGGAATGGTTTGGAATCGAATGTGGAATGGAATGGAAGGGAAAGGATTGCGGAATGGTAGGGAATGGAATGTGGAATGTAATGGAATGGAAAGTGGATTGGAATGTGAAATGGAATTTGGAATGGAAAGTGGAATGGAATGAAATGGAACTTGGAATGGAATGGAATGGAACATGGAATGGAATGGAATGGAACGTGGAATGGAACGTATAATGGAAAGTGGAATGGAAGTTGTAATGGAATGGAATGGAATGTTGAATGGAATTGAATGGAAGGTGAAATGGAATGGAAGGAAATATGGAATGCAACGTGGAATGGAATGGAATGGAACTTGTAATGGAACTTCTAATAGAACGTAGAATGGAACGTGGAATGGAATGCAATGGAACGTCTAATGGAAAGTAGAATGGAAAATGGAATGGAATGGAACGTGGAACGGAATGTGGAATGGAATGTGGAATATAATGGAATGCAATGTTTAATGGAGTGTAACGGAATGTGGTATGGAATGTAGAATGGAATGGAAAGGAATGTGGAATCGAATGTGTTATGCGATGTGGAAAGAAATGGAAAGGAATGTGGAATGGAATGTGCAATGGAATGGCATGGAATGTGAAAGGATCTGTGGAATGCAATGTGGAATTAAATGCACAATGGAATGTGTAATGGAAAGGAATGGAGTGTGGAATGAAATGCGGCATGGGATGTGGAATGGAATGTAATGCAATGTGGAATGGAATGCAGAATGGAAGAGAATGGAATGTGGAATGGAATGTGGAATGCAATGGAATGGATTATGGAATGGAATTTGAAAAGGAATGTGGAATGCAATGTGGAATGGAATGTGGAATGGAACGTTGAAAGGAATGGAAACGAATGTGGAATGGAACATGGAATGGAATGGAATGGAACAAGGAATGGAACGTGGAATGAAATGTGGAATGGAATGTGGAATGGAACATTGAATGGAATGTGCCAAGGAATGTGGAATAGAATGTTGAATGGAATGAAATGGAAAGTGGAATGGAACTTGGCACGAAATGGTATGGAAGGTGGAATGGAAGGTGGAATGGAACGTGGAATAGAATGGAATGGGAAGTGCAATGCAACGTGGAATGGAATGGTATGGAAGGTGGAATGGAACGTGGAATAGAATGTGGAATGGAAGGGAATGTAATGTGGAATGGATTGTAGAATGGAATGTGGAATGGAATGGAATGGATTGTGGAATGGTATATGGAATGGAATGCAATGGAATGCGGAATGGAATATGGGATGGAACGTAATGGAATGTGGAATGAAAAGGAATGGAATGTGGAATGGAATGTGGAATAGAGAGCGCAATGGAATGGAATGGAATTTGCAATGGAACGTGGAATGGAATGGAATGGAACGTGCAAAGGAATTTGCAATGGAACGTGGAACGGAATGTGAAACGGAATGTGGAATGCAACGTGGAATGGAATGTGGAATGGAAAGTGCAATGCAATGGAACGGAATGGAATGTGGAATGGAATGTGGAATGGAATGGAATGGAATGTGGAGTAGAATGTGGAATGGAAAGGAATGGAATGTGGAATGGAATGTGGAATGGAACATGGATTGCAATGGAATGGAACTTCAAAAGGAACGTGGAATGCAACGTGAAATGGAATGTGGCATGGAACGTGGAATGCCATGGGCAATGGAATCTGGAATGGAACGTGAAATGTAATCGACTGGAAAGTGGAAGGGAATGTGGAATGGAATGGAATGGAACGTGGAATGGAAAGTGGAATGGAATATGGAATGGAACGTGGAATGAAACGTGGAATGCAATGGAATGGATTGTGTAATAGAATGCAGTGGAATGTGGAATGGAATGTGGAATGGAACGTGGAAAGGAATGGAATGGAATATGTAATAGAATAGAATACAGAGGAATAGAATGGAATGGAATGAAATGGAACGTGGAATGGAATGAAAAGTGGAATGGAATGGAATGGAATGTGGAATGGGAAATGGAATGGAAAGTGGAATGGAATGTGGAATGCAACGTGGAATGGAATGAAATGAAACATGGAATGGAATGGAATGGAACGTGGAATGGAATTGAATTGAACGTAGAATGGAATGTGGAATGGAACGTGGACTGGAACGTGGAAAGGAACGTGGAATGAAATGGAGTGTTGAATGGAATGGAATGGAATGTGGAATGGAATGGAATGGAATGTGGAATGGAATGGAATGGAATATGGAATGGAAAGAACATGGAATGGAAAGAAACGGAACATAGAATGGATCGAAGAATGGAACCACTAATGGAATGTACAATGGAACGTGGAATGGAATGGAATGGAAGGTCTAATGGAAAGTAGAATGGAACGTGGAATGGAATGGAATGGAACATGGAATTGAATGTGTAATGGAATGGAATGCAACAGGGAATGTAATGAAATGGAATGTGGAATGGAATGTGGTATCAGATGTGGAATGGAATGGAATGGAAGGTGGAATGGAATGTGGAAAGGAATGGAATGGAATTGGAAAGAGAATGTGGAATGCAATATGTAATGAAATGTGGAATGCAATGTGGAATGAAATGGAATGGAAAGTGGAATGGAATTTGAATGGAATGGAATGGAATGTTGAAAGGAATGTGGAATGTAATGGAATGGAATTTTGAATGGAATGGAATGGAATGTGGAACGGAAGGTTTAATTGAATGTGGAATGTAACATGGAATGGAACGGAATGGAATGTGGAATGGAATGGAGTGGAATGTGGAATAGAATGTGGAATGCAATGTGGAAAGGAATGTGGAATGGAACCTGGAATGGAATGGAATGGAACGTGTAATGCAATGGAATTGAAAGTGAAATGGAAGGTGGAATGTAATGGAATGGAATGTGGAATGGAACATGGAATGGATGGTGGAATGCAATGGAATGGAACGTGGAGTGGAACGAGGAATGGATCTTGGAACGTAACGTGGAATGGAATGTGGAATGGAACGTGGAATGGAAAGGAATTTAATGTGGAAAGGAATGAGGAATGGAATGGAGTGGAATGTGGAATGGAATTGAATGGAATGTGGAATGGAATGGAATGGAACGTGGAATGGAATGTGTAATGGAACGTGGAATGAAACGTGGAATGGAACGTGGAATAGAATGGAATGGAACGTGGAAAAAAATGGAATGGAATGTGGAATGAAATGGAATGGGATATGGAATGCAAAGTGGAATGGAATATGGAATGTAAAAAGGAATGGAATGGAATGGAATGTGGAACGGAATGTGCAATGGAATGTGGAATGGAACGTGGAATGGAATGTGGAATGCAATGTGGATTGGAATGTGGAATGGAATAGAATGGAATGGCATGGAACTTGGAATTTAACAGGGAATTGTTTGGAATGGAATGTGGAATGGAATACAAGGCAAAGTGGAATGGAATGTGGAATGGAATGAAATGGGTTGTGGAATGGAATATGGAATGGAATGTAATGGAATGTGGAATGGAATATGGGATGGAACGTAATGGATTGTGGAATGGAATGTGGAACGTAATGTGGAAGAGAAAGGGAATGGAATGTAATGGAATGGGCAATGGAACGTGGAATGGAATGGAACGGAACGTGAAAAGGAATTTGGAATGGAACGTGGAATGGAATGAGAAACGGAATGTGGAATGCAACGTGGAATGCAATGTGGAATGGAATGTGGAATGGAATGGAATGTAATGGAATGTGGAATGGAATGGAATGGAATGTGGAATAGAATGTGGAATGGAAAGGAATGGAATGCAGAATGGAATGTTGAATGGAATAGAATGTGGAATATAATGGAATGGAATTGAATCTGGAATGGAATAGAATGGAACGGAATGTGGAATGGAACGAAACCGAATGGAATGCAATGGAATGGAATGTGGAATGGAATGCAATGTGGAATGGAGTGGAATTGAAAGGAATGTGCATTGGAATGGAATGGAATGTGGAATGGAAGGTGAAATGGAATGAAAGGTGGAATGCAATGTGGAATGGAATACAATGTCCAATGGATTGGAATGGAATGTGGAATGGAATGGAATGTGGAATGTAATGGAATTCACTGTGGAATGGAAAGGAATGTGGAAAGTAATTGAATGGAATGTGTAATGGAATGGAGTGGAAAGTGGAATGGAATGGAACGGAATGCGGAATGGAAGGGAAAGGTATGTGGAAAGCAATGGAATGGAATGTGGAATAGAATGTGGAATAGAATGGAATTTGGAATGGAATGGAAAGTGGAATGGAATGGAATGTGGAAAGGAATGGAATGGAATGTGGAATGGAATGTGGAATGGAATGGAATGGAATATGGAATGGAATCTGGCATTGAATGGAATAGAACTTGGAATGGAATGGAATGGAATGTGGAATGGAATGGAATTTGGAATGGAATGGAATGCAATATGAAATGGAATGGAAAGGAATGTGAAATGGAATGGAATGGTATGTGGAATTGAACGGGATTGAATGCAATGTGGAATGGAATGGAATGGAATGAAATGTGGAATGGAATGTGGAGTGGAATGGAATGTGGAACGGAATGTGTAATGGAATGAAATTTGAAATGGAATGGAATGTGGAATGCAATGGAATGGAATGTGGCATGGAAAGGAATGTGGAATGAAATGGAATGGAATGAAACCTGGAATGGAAATGAATGGAACAGAATGTGGAATGGAATGGAATGGAATGGAATGTGGAATGCTTTGGAATGCTATGTGGAATGGAATGGAATGGAATAGAATGTGGAACGGAATGGAATGGAATGGAATGAGGAATGGAATGTGGAATGGTATGGATTTGCAATGGAATGTGGAATGGATTGGCATTCGGAGTGGAGTGGAAATGAATGGAGTGTGGAATGGAATGGAATGCAATGTGGAATGGAAAGGAATGTGGAATGGAATGGATTGGAATGTGGAATGGAATAGAAAGGAAATTGGAATGGAATGTGGAATGGCATGAAAAGGAATATGGAATGGAATGTGGAATGAAATGAAATGGAATGTGGAATCTAATGGAATATGGAATGGAAAGGAATGGAATGTGGAATGGAAAGAAATGGAATGTGGAATGGAACGTGGAATGGAAAATCAAATGGAAAGTGGAATGGCACGTCAAATGGAATGGGAAATGAAATGTGGAATGTAATGCGGAATGGAATATAATACAATGGGGAATGGCATGGCATGGAATGGGTAATGGAATGGAATGGAATGTGGAATGGAATAAAATGGAACGGGAAATGGAATAAGGAATGGAATGGAAATTGGAATTGAATTGAACAGAATGTGCAATGCAATGTGAAATGGAATGGAATGCAACGTGGAAAAGAAAGTTGAATGAAACGTGGAATGGAATGTGGAATGTGGAATACAATGCAATAGAATGTGGAAAGCAATGGAATGAAATGTGGATTGGAATGGAATTGAATGTGGAACGAAATGGAATCGTATGTGGAATGGGATTGAATAGAATATGGAATGGAATGTGGAATGGAACGAGGAAAGGAACGTGGAATAGAATGGAATGGAAAGTAGAATGGAACGTGGAATGCAAAGTGGAATCGAAAGTGGAATGGAAAGTAGAATGTAATTTGGAATGGAAAGGAATGGAATCTGGAATGGAATGGAAAGGAAAGTAGAATGGAACGGAATGTAACGTGGAATGGAATGGAATGGAATGTCGAATATTACTTGGAATGGAAAGGAAAGGAATCCAGAATGGAATGGAACAGAATGGAATGGAATGGAATGGAATGGAATGGAACATGTAATGGAATGGAATGGAACGTGGAATCGCATCGTGGAATGGAAGGTGGAATGGAACGTGGAATGGAATGTGGAATGGAATGTGCAATGCAATGGAATGGAATGGAATGTGGAATGGAATGGAATGGAATGTGGAGTAGAATGTGGAATGGAAAGGAATGGAATGTGGAATGGAATGTGGAATGGAACGTGGATTCCAATGGAATGGAACTTCGAAAGGAACGTGGAATGCAACGTGAAATGGAATGTGGCATGGAACGTGGAATGCCATGGGCAATGGAATCTGGAATGGAACGTGAAAAGTAATCGACTGGAAAGTGGAAGGGAATGTGGAATGGAATGGAATGGAACGTGGAATGGAAAGTGGAATGGAATATGGAATGGAACGTGGAATGAAACGTGGAATGCAATGGAATGGATTGTGTAATAGAATGCAATGGAATGTGGAATGGAACGTGGAATGGAATGGAATGGAATATGTAATAGAATAGAATAGAGAGGAATAGAATGGAATGGAATGGAATGGAACGTGGAATGGAATGAAAAGTGGAATGGAATGGAATGGAATGTGGAATGGGAAATGGAATGGAAAGTGAAATGGAATGTGGAATGCAACGTGGAATGGAATGAAATGAAACATGGAATGGAATGGAATGGAACGTGGAATGGAATGGAATTGAACGTAGAATGGAATGTGGAATGGAACGTGGAATGGAACGTGGAAAGGAACGTGGAATGAAATGGAATGTGGAATGGAATGGAATGGAATGTGGAATGGAATGGAATGGAATACGAAATGTAACGTGGAATGGAAAGAAACGGAACATGGAATGGAACGAAGAATGGAACAACTAATGGAATGTACAATGGAACGTGGAATGGAATGGAATGGAAGGTCTAATGGAAAGTAGAATGGAACGTGGAATGGAATGGAATGGAACGTGGAATTGAATGTGGAATGGAATGGAATGCAACAGGGAATGTAATGGAATGGAATGTGGAATGGAATGTGGTATTGGATGTGGAATGGAATGGAATGGAAGGTGGAATGGAATGTGGAAAGGAATAGAATGGAATCGGAAAGAGAATGTGGAATGCAATATGTAATGAAATGTGGAATGCAATGTGGAATGCAATGGAATGGAAAGTGGAATGGTATTTGAATGGAATGGAATGGAATGTGGAAAGGAATGTGGAATGTAATGGAATGGAATTTTGAATGGAATGGAATGGAATGTGGAACGGAAGGTTGAATTGAATGTGGAATGTAACGTGGAATGGAATGGAATGGAATGTGGAATGGAATGGAGTGGAATGTGGAATGGAATTGAATGGAATGTGGAATGGAATGGAATGGAATGTGGAATAGAATGTGGAATGCAATGTGGAATGGAAAGTGGAATGGAACCTGGAATGGAATGGAATGGAACTTGTAATGCAATGGAATTGAAAGTGAAATAGAAGGTGGAATGTAATGGAATGGAATGTGGAATGGAACGTGGAATGGATCGTGGAATACAATGGAATGGAACGTGGAGTGTAACGTGGAATGGATCTTGGAACGGAACGTGGAATAGAATGTGGAATGGAATAGAAAGGAATGGAACGGAAATGAATGTGGAATAGATTGTGGAAAGGAATGTGGAATAGAATGTGGAATGGAAAGGAAGGAAATGTGGAATGAAATGTGGATTGGAATGGAATGGATTGTGGAATGGAATGGAAAGAAATGTGTAATGGAATTCTATGGCAATTGGAATGGAATGTTGAATGGAATGGAATAGAATGGAATGGAATGTGGAATGGAATGGAATGGAATGTGGAAGGGAATATAATGGCATGTGGAATGGAATGTGGAATGGAATGTGGAAAGCAGTGAAATGAAATGTGGAATGGAATATGAATTGGAATGGAATGGAATGTGGAATGGAAAGGAATGCACTGCGGAATGAAATGTGGAATGGAATGTGGAATGGAATGGCATGGAATGGAATGGAACGTGGAATGCCATGTGAAATGGAATGCAATGGAATGTTGAATGGAATGTGGAATGAAATGCAATGGAATGAGAATGGAATGTGGAATGGAATGTGGAAAGGAATGAGGAATGGAATGTTGAATGGAACGTGGAATGAAATGGAAGGGAATGGAATGTGGAATGGAATGTGGAGTGGAATGGAATCAAGTGTGGAAAGGAATGTGGAATTAAATGGAATGGAATGTGGAATGGAAGGGAATGGAAAGCTAAATGGAATGGAATAGAAAGTGGCATGGAATGGAATGGAATGTGGAATGGAACGTGGAATGGAATGTGGAATGGAATGTGGAATTGTATAGTATGTATAATGGAATGCAATGGAATGCAATGGAATGCAATGGAATGCAATGAAATGTGGAATTGTATAGTATGTATAATGGAATGCAATGGAATGCAATGGAATGCAATGGAATGCAATGAAATGTGGAAATGAATGGAATGGAATGTGGAATGGAAAGGAATGGAATGCAGAAAGGAACGGAATGGAGTGCAATGTGGAATTGAATGGAATACAATGCAATGGAATGGAATGTGGTATGGAATGTGAAATGGAATGGAATGGAGTTTTGAATGGAATTCGCAATGAAATGTGGAATAAAATGTGGAATGGAAAGAGAAATGGAATGGAATGGAAAGTGGAATGCAATGTGGAATGGAATGTGGAAAGGAATGGAATGTGTAACGGAATGTGAACTAGAAGGTGAAAAGGAATGTGGAATGGAACGCGAAATGGAATGGAATGCAACGTGAAATGGAATGTGGAATGGATCGTAGAATGGAACGTGGAATGGTATGTGGAATGGAATGTGGAATGTAGTGTGGAATGGAATGTGGAATTTAGTATGGAATGGAACGTGGAATTGAATGGAATGCAATGTGGTATGGAGTGTACAATGGAATATGGAATGGAACGTGGAAAGTATCATGGAATGGAATGGAATAGAATCTGGAATGGAGGCAGAAATGGAATAGAAGGGAATGTTCAATGCAATTTGGAAAGGAATGGAATAGAATGTGAAATGCATAGCGGAATGGAATGGAATGGAATGTGGAATGGAATGTGGAAACGAATGGAATGGAATGTGGAAAGGAATGTTGAATGGAATGTGGAATGGAATGTAGAATATAATGGAATGGCTTGTGGAATGGAACATGGAATTGAATGGAATGGAACGTGGAATGGAACGTGGAATAGAACGTGGAGTGGAACAAGGAATGCTATGTGGAATGTATCGTTGAAGGGAAAGTGGAATGGAATGGAATGGAATGGAATGTGGAATGGAATGGAATGCAATGTGGAATGGAATGTGGAAAGGAGTGGAATGGATTGTGGAAGGGAATAGAATGGAATGGTATGGAATGTGGACTGGAATGGAATGGAATGGAATGTGGAATGGAAAGTGGAATGGAAAGTGGAATGAAACGGAATAGAATGTGGAATGGAATGGGGAGTGGAACGGAATGGAACGTGGAATAGGAAGTGGAATGGAACGTGGAATGGAACGGGGAATGGAATGGAATGGAAGGTGGAATGGAATGTGGAATGGAACAAGGAATGGAATGTGGAATGGAACGTGGAATGGAATGGGCAATGGAATGTAGAATGGATTGTGGAATGGAAAGGAACGGAAAGTGGAATAGAAGGTGGAATGGAATGCAATGGTACGTGGAATGCAGTGTGGAATGGATTGTGGAATGGAAAGTGTAATGGAACGTGGAATGGAATGGATTGTAATGCGGTATGGAATCTGGAATGGAATGGAATGGAACGTGGAATGGAATGTGGAATGGAATGTGAAAGGGAATGGATTGGAATGTGGAATGCACTTGAATGGAATGTGGAAAGTAATGTAGAATGAAATGGAATGCAATGTGGAAAGGAACGTGGAATGGAATGGAATGGAACGTGGAATGGAATGTGCAAAGCAATGTGAAATGGAATGCAATGGAATGTGGCATGGAATGTGCAATGGAATGCGGAATGACACGGAATGGAATGTGGAATGGAATAGAATGGAATGTGAAATCGAAATTGAAATGGAATGGAGTGGAATGTGAAATGAAATGAAATGGAATGAAAGGTGGAACGGAATGAAATGGAATGGAAACTGGAATGGAATGTGGAATGGAATGGAATGGAATGTGGATGGAACGTGGAATGGAATAGAATGGAACGTGGAATGGAACGTGAAATGGAAAGAATGGAACGTGGAATGGAACATGGGATGGAAAGTGGAATGGAACGTGGAATGGAAAGTGGAATGGAAAGTGGAATGTGGAATGGAAAGGAATGTAGTGTGGAATGGAAAGGAATGGAATGTGGATTGGAATGGAATTGAATGTGGGATGGAATGGAATGTAATGTGGAATGGAATTGTATAGATTGTGGAATGGAATGTGGAATGGAATGGAATGTGTAATAGCATGGATTGGAATGGAATGGAATATGGAATGGAATGGATTGGAATGTAGTGCGGACTGGAATGCATTGGAATGGAGTAGAATGTGGAATGGAATGGAATGGAATGTGGAAAGGAATGTGGAATGGATAGGAATGGAAAATGAAATGGAATGGAATGGAAACTGAAATGGAAATGGAATGGAATATGTAATGGAATAGAGTGGAATGTGGAATGGAATGTGGAATGGAATGGAATGGAAAGTTGAATCGAATGTGTAATGGAACGGAATGGAATGGAATATTTAATGGAATTTAATGGAATGTGGAAAAGAATGCAATGGAATGTGGAATGGAATCGAATGGAATGGAATGTGGAATGCAATCTCAAATGGAATGTGGAATGGAATGGAATGGAACGTGGAATGGAATGTGGAATGGAACGGAATGGATCATGGAATGGAATGTGAAACGGAATGGAAAGTTGAATGGAAAGTGGAAAGTAATGGAATGGAATGTGGAATGTTGAAAGGAATCGAATGGAATGGAATGTGCAATGCAATGTGGAATGGAATGGAATGGAACGTGGAATGGAAAGGAATGGAATGTGGAATGGAACCAGCAATGGAATGGAATGGAATGTTGAATGGAAAGTTGAATGGAATGGAATGGAAAGTGGAATGGAATAGAATATGTAATGAAATGGAATGAAGTATGGAATGGAATGGAAGGCATAATGAATGGAATGGAATGTGGAACGCAATGGAATGGAACGTGGAATGGAATGGAATGGAAGATGCAATGGAATGGAATGTAATGTGGAATGGAATGTGCAATGCAGTGGAGTGGAATGTGGAAAGGAATGGAACGGAATGTGGAATGGAATGTAAAATGGAAAGGAATGTGAAATGGAATGGATTGGAATGTGGAATGGAATGGAATCGAATGTAGAATGGAATGGAAACAAATTGAATGTGGAATGGAATGTGGATAGGAAAGTGGAACAGAATGGAATCGACGGTGAATTGGAATGCGGAATGGAATGGAATGGAAACTGGAATGCAATGGAATGTAGAATGGAATGGATTTGAATGGAAACGAATGTGGAATGGAATGGAATGTGAAATGGAATGGAATGCAATGTTAAATGGAATGGAATGGAAGTTACAATGGAATGGAATGGAATAGAATGTGGAATGGAATGGAATGGAATAGAATATGGAATGGAATTTAATGTGGAACGGAATGTGGAAAGGCATGGAATGGAATGTGGAATGTACTGAAATGGAATATTGAATGGAATGGGATGGAATGGAGTGGAGTGTGGACTGGAATGGAATGGAATATAGTTTGGAATGGAATGGAATTTAATGGAATGAGGACTTAAATGGAATGGAGTGGAATGAAATGCAGAATTGAATGGAATCGAATGTGGAATTAAGTGGAATGGAACGTGGAATGAAATGGAATGGAAACTGGATTAGAACACGGAATGGAATGGAATGGAATGTGGAATGGAGTGGAATGGAATGGAATGGATTGGAAGGTGTATGGAATGGAATTGAAAGTGGAATGGAATGGAATGGAATGTGGAATGGAACGGAATGTGGAATGGAATGGAATGTGGAATGGAACACAATGGAATGTGGAATGGAATACAATGTGGAATGCAATGGAATGGAATGTGGAATGGAAAGACTAATGTAATGGAATTGAATATGTAATGGAATGGAATGTTGAATGGAACGTGGAATGGATTGAAATAGAACGTGGAATGGAATGGAAAGGAACGTGGAATGGAACAAAATCGAACATGGAATGTAATGTAATGGAATGTGGAATGAAATAGGGAATGGAATGTGGAATGGGGTGGAATGGAATATGGAGTGGAAAGTGGAATGGTAGGTGGAATGGAATGGAATGGAATGTGGAATCGAATGTGAAATGGAATGGAACGGAATGTGGAATGGAATGTGTAATGGAATGTAATGGATTGGAATAAAATGTGTAATGGAATGGAATGGAATGGAATCTGGAATGAAATGGAATGGAATGGAATGTGGAAGGGAACGGAATGGAACATGGAATGGAATTGAATGGAATGTGGACAGGAATGGAATGGAATGCAATAAAAGTTGAAATGTAATGGAATGGAAAGTGGTACGCAATTGAATGGAATGTGCAATGAAATGGGATGAAATGTAGAATAGAATGTGGTACAAAATGGAACGAAATGTGGAATACAATGGATTGGAATGTGGAATGGAATGGAATGGAATGTAGAATGGAATATGGAATGGAATGGATGGTGGAATGGAATGTGGAATGGAATGTGGAATGGAACTTGCAATGTAACGTGGAATGGAATGGAATGGAAACGGGAATGGAACGCGGAATGGAAAATGGAATGGATCGTGGAATTGAATGGAATTGTATGTGGAATGGAACGTGGAATGGAACATGAAGTATAATGGAATAGAACGTGGAATGGAACATGGAATGGAACGTGGAATGGAAAGTGGAATGGAGCGTGGAATGAAACATGGAATGGAATGGAATGGAATGGAACGTTGAATGTATTGGAACTCAACGTGGAATGAAACGGAATGGAATGTGCAATGGAATCGAATTTAATTTGATATGGAATGGAATGGAATGTGTAATGGAATGGAATGTCGACTGGAATGGAATGGAATGGAATGAAATGTGGATTGAAATATAATGGAAAGTGGAATGGAATGTGGAATGACACGGAATGGAATGTGGAATGGAATGGACTGGAATGTGAAATGGATATTGAAATGGAATGGAGTGGAATGTGAAATGGAATGAAATGGAATGAAAAGTGGAATGGAAAGAAATGGAATGGAATGTGGATGGAATGTGGAATGGAAAGTGGAATGGAAAATGGAACGTGGAATGGAACATGGGATGGAACGTGGAATGGAACTTGTAATGGAATGTGGAATGTGGAATGGAAAGGAATATAATGTGGAATGGAAAGGAATGGAATGTGGATTGGAATGGAATTGAATGTGGGATGGAATGTAATGTAATGTGGAATGGAATTGAATGGAATGTGGAATGGAATGGAATGTGGAATGGCATGGATTGGAATGTAATGGAATGAGGGATGGAATGGATTGGAATGGAGTGTGGACTGGAATGCATTGGAATGGAGTAGAATATGGAATGTAATGGAATGGAAAGTGGAAAGGAATGTGGAATGGATTGGAAAGGAAACTGGAATGGAAAGGAATGGAATGTGAAATGGAATGTGCAATTGAATGCGGAATGCAATGGAATGGAAGGCAATGTGGAATGGAATTGAATGGAAAGTGGAATGGAATGGAATGGAATATGTAATGCAAAAGAGTGGAATGTGGAATGGAATGTGGAATGGAATGGAATGGAAAGTTGAATCGAATGTGTAAAGGAACGGAATGGAATGGAAAGTTTAATGGAATTTAATGGAATGTGGAGGAGAATGCAATGGAATGTGGAATGGAATCGAATGGAATGGAATGTGGAATGCAATCTTAATGGAATGTGGAATGGAATGGAATGGAACGTGGAATGGAATGTGGAATGCAATGGAATGGAACATGGAATGGAATGGGAAATGGATTGGAAAATGGAATGGAATGTGGAAAGTAATGGAATGGAATGTGGAATGTTGAAAGGAATCTAATGGAATGGAATGTGCAATGGAATGTAGAATGGAATGGAATGGAACAGAACGTGGAATGGAAAGGAATCGAAACAAATTGAATGTGGAATGGAATGTGGATAGGAATGTGGAACAGAATGGAATCTAGGGTCAATTGGAATGCGGAATGGAATGGAATGGAAACTGGAATGCAACAGAATGTAGAATGGAATGGATTAGAAAGGAATGGAATGTGGATTGGAATGGAATGTGAAATGGAATGGAATTCAATGTTAAATGGAATGGAATTGAAGTTAGAATGGAATGGAATGGAATGGAATGTGGAAAGGAATGGAATGGAATAGAATATGGAATGGAATTTAATGTGGAATGGAATGTGGAAAGGGATGGAATGGAATGTGGAATGTACTGAAATGAAATGTGGAATGGAATGGGATGGAATGGAGTGGAATGTGGAAAGGAATGGAATGGAATATAGCTTGGAAAGGAATGGAATTGAATGGAATGAGGACTTGAATGGAATGGATGGTATGAAATGTAGAATTGAATGGAATCGAATGTGGAATTAAATGGAATGGAACGTGGAATGAAATGGAATGGAAACTGGATTAGAACACGGAATGGAATGGAATTGAATGTGGAATGGAGTGGAAAGGAATGGAATTGAGTGGAATGGAACGGAATGGATTGGAAGGTGTATGGAAAGGAATGGAAAGTGGAATGGAAAGGAATGGAATGTGGAATGGAATTGAATGTGGAATGGAACAGAATGGTATGTGAAAGGGAATACAATTTGGAATGCAATGGAATGGAATGTGGAATGGAAAGAGTAATGGAATGGAATGGAATATGTAATGGAATGGAATGTTGAATGGAACGTGGAATGGAATGGAATAGAACGTGGAATGGAATGGAATGGAACGTGCAATGGAATAAAATGGAATGTGGAATGGAATGGAATGTGGAATGAAATAGGGAATGGAATGTGAAATGGGGTGGAATGGAATGTGGAGTGGAAAGTGGAACGGAAGGTGGAATGGAATGTGGAATCGAATGTGAAATGGAATGGAACGGAATGTGGAATTGAATGTGTAATGGAATGTAATGGATTGGAATAAAATGGGTAATCGAATGGAATGGAATGGAATTTGGAATGAAATGGAATGGAATGGAATGTGGAATGGAATGGAATGGAATGTGGAATGGAATGGAATGGAATGTGGAATGGAATGGAATGGAAAGTGGAATGGAATGGAATGGAATGTGGACAGGAATGGAATGGAATGCAATTAAATGTGAAATGGAATGGAATGGAATGTGGTACGCAATTGAATGGAATGTGCAATGAAATGAGATGAAATGTAGAATACAATGTGAAACGAAATGTAATGGAATGTGGAATACAATGGATTGGAATGTGGAATGGAATCGAATGGAATGTAGAATGGAATATGAAATGGAATGGAAAGTGGAAAGGAATGTGGAATGGAATGTAGAATGGAATGTGGAATGGAGTATGAAACGGAATGGAATGAAATGTGGAATGGAACGTGGAATGAGAAGGAATGGAACGTGTAATGGAATGGAATGGAACATGGAATGGAATAGAATGGAATGTGGAAAGGAATGGAATGGAATGGAATGGAATGTGGAATGGAGTATGAAACGGAATGGAATGAAATGTGGAATGGAACGTGGAATGGAACGTTTAATAGAACGTGAAATGGAATGAAATGAAAAGTGGAATGGAACGTGGAATGGAACGTGGGATTGAAAGTGGAATGGAAAGTGGAATGGAATGTGGAATGAATGGAATAGAAAATGGACGGCAATGGATTGGAACATGGAATGGAATGGAATGGAATTTGCAATGGAATGGGGAATGGAATGTGGAATGGAATATGGAACGGAATGGAATGGAATGCGGAATGGAATATGGAATGGAATAGAATATGGAATGGAATCTGGAAAGGGATGGAATGATATGGAATGGAATGGAATGGAATGTGGAATGGAACGTGGAATGGAATGGAATGGAAAGTGAATTGGAATGGAATACAACATTGAATGGAATGGAATGGAATGTGGAATGGAATGGAATTGAACGGAATGTGGAATAGAATGGAATGAAATGTGGAATGGAAGGTGGAATGGAATAGAATGGAATGTGGAATGGAATGGAATGCGGAATGGAATGTGGAATACAAAGAAATGGATCGTGGAATGGAATGGAATGGAATTCGGAATGGAATGCATGTGGAATGCAATGCAATGGAATGCGGAATGGAATTTGTAATGGAATGTGGAAAGGATTGTGGAATGCAGCGTGGAATGGAATGCAATGGAATGTGGAATCTAATGTGAAATGGAATGGAATGGAATGTGGAATGGAATGGAGTGGATGCGAATGCAATGTGGAATGGAATGGAATGTGGAATGGAATGTGGAATGGAATGAAAAGGAATGTGGATTGGAATGGAGAGGAGTGGAATGTGGAATGGAATGGAATGGAATGGAATGCAATGTATTGGAAAGGAGTGGAATGAGGAATGGAATGGAATGGAAAGTGGAAAGAATGGGAAATGGAATTGAATGAGGAATGGAATGGAATGGAATGTGGAATGGAATGGAATGGAATGTGGAATGGAATGCAATGGAAAGCGAATGGAATGGAATGTGGAATGGAATGGAATGGAATGTGGAATGGAAAGGAATGGAATGTGGAATGGAATCAGGAATGGAATGGAACGGAACGTTGAATGGAAAGTTGAATGGATATGTAACGGAAACTGGAATGGAACAGAATATGTAATGAAATGGAATGAGGTATGGAATGGAATGGAATGTGTAAAGAATGGAACGGAATGTGGAATGGAATGGAATGGAATGTGGAATGGAATGGAATGGAAGGCGCAATGGAATGGAATGGAATGTGGAATGGAATGGAATGGAATGTGGAATGGAATGGAATGGAATGTGGAATGGAATGGAATGGAATGTGGAATGGAATGGAAACAAATTGAATGTGGAAAGGAATATGGATAGTAATGTGGAACGGAATGGAATTGAGGGTGAATTGGAATGCGGAATGGAATGGAATGGAAACTGGAATGGAAGGTAGAATGGAATGGATTTAAATGGAATGGAATGTGGAATGGAATGGAATGTGAAATGGAATGGAATGCAATGTTAAATGGAATGGAATGGAAGGTAGAATTGAATGGAATGGAATGTGGAATGGAATGGAATGGAATGGAATGGAATATGGAATGGAATTTAATGTGGAATGGAACGTGGAAAAGAATGGAATGGAATGTGGAATGTACTGAAATGGAATATGGAACGGAATGGGATGGAATGGAGTGGAATGTGGACTGGAATGGAATGGAATATAGTTTGGAATGGAATGGAATTTGATGGAATGAGGACTTGAATGGATTGGAGTGGAATGAAATGTAGAACTGAATGGAATAGAATGTGGAATTAAATTGAATGGAACGGGGATTGAAATGAAATGGAAACTGGATTAGTATACGGAATGAAATGGAATGGAATGTGGAATGGAGTGGAATGGAATGGAATGGATTGGAAGGTGTACGGAATGGAATGGAAAGTGGAATGGAATGGAATGGAATGTGGAATGGAAAGAATGGAATGTGAAATGGAATACAATGTGGAATGCAATGGAATAGAATGTGGAATGGAAAGTATAATGGAATGGAATGGAATATGTAATGGAATGGAATGTTGAATGGAACGTGGAATGGAATGGAATAGAACGTGGAATGGAATGAAATGGAACGTGGAATGGAATAAAATGGAATATGGAATGGAATGGAATGTGGAATGAAATAGGGAATGGAATGTGGAATGGAGTATGAAATGGAATGGAATGAAATGTGGAATGGAATGTGCAACGGAACGTTTAATAGAACGTGAAATGGAATGAAATGAAAAGTGGAATGGAACGTTGATTGGAACGTGGGACTGAAAGTGCAGTGGAATGTGGAATGGAATCTGGAATGAATAGAATAGAAAATGGACTGGAATGGATTGGAACATGGAATGGAATGGAATGGAATGTGCAGTGTAATGTGGAATGGAAGGTGGAATGGAATAAAATGGAATATGGAATGGAATGGAATGTGGAATGAAATAGGGAATGGAATGTGGAATGGAGTATGAAATGGAATGGAATGAAATGCAATGTGTAATGGAATGGAATGTGGAATGGAATGGAATGGAATGTGGAATGGAATTGAAAGGAATGTGGATTGGTATGTGGAATGGAATAGAATGGAATGCGAAATGGAAAGAGGAATGGAATGTTCAATGGAATGTGGAATGGAATGTGGAATGGAATGGAATGGAATGCGGAATGGAATGGAATAGAATGGAAAGGAATGTTGATTGGAATTGAATAGAATGGAATGTGGAATGGAATTGAATTGTATGTGGAATGGAATGTGGAATGGAATGGAATGGAATGTGGAAAGGTATGTAGAATGGAATGGAATGGAATGTGGAATGGAACGTGGAACGGAACGTGGAATGATATGTGGAATGTAACGTGGAATGGAATGGAAGGTTGAATGGCATTTGGAATGGAATGGAATACAATGTGGAAAGGAATGGAATGGAACGTTGAATGGAATGGAATGTGGAATGGAATGTGGAACGTAATGTGGAATGGAAAGTCGAATGGAATGCGGAATGGAATGCGGAATGGGACGCAATGGAATGTGAAATGGAATGAAATGGAATGTGGATTGGAACTTGGAACGGAATGGAATGGAATGTGGAATGGAATGTGGAATGGAATGTGGAATGGAATGTGGAATGGAATTTGGAACAGAATGTGGAATGGAATGGAATGTGGAATGAAATGTGGAATGGAACGTGGAATGGAATGCAATGTGGAATGGATTGTGGAAAGGAATGTGGAATGGAATGGGAAAGGAACGTGGAATGGAATGGAATGTGGAATAAATTGGAGAATGGAAAGTGGAATGTAATGTGGAATGGAATGGATTGGAATGTGGAAAGGAATGGAATGCAATGGAATGTGGAATGTAACATTGAATGGAATGGAATTGAATGTGGAATGGAATGGAATGGAATGGAATGTCTAAAGGAATATGGAATGGAATTGAATGGAATGTGGCATTGAATGTGGAATGGAGTGGAATGGAACGTGGAATGGAACGTGGAATGTTATGGAATGGAATGTCGAATGCAATGTGGAATGCAACTTGGAATGGAACGTGGAAGGAAACATAGAATGGATCGTGGAATGGAATGTGGAATGGAATGTGGAATGGAATGTAAACGAAAGTGGAACGGAATGTAGAATGGAATGGAAAGGAATGTGGAATGGAATGGAATGGAACATGGAATGGAATGGAATGGAATGGAATGTGGAATGGATAGGAATGCAATGAGGAACGGAATGGAAATGAATGTGCAATGGAATGGAACGTACTGTGGAATGCAATTTGGAATGGAATGGAATGGAACATGGAATGGAACGTGGAATGGAATGGAAAGGAATATGGAACGGAATGTGTAATGGAATGAAAGGGAATGTGTAATGGAATGTGGAATAGAATGGAATGGAATGTGGAATGGAACGTTGAATGGAACTGAATGTGGAATGCAATGTGGAATGGAACGCTGATTGCAATGGAATGTGCAATGGATTGTTGGATTGATTGTGGAATGTAATGTTGAATGGAATGGAATGGAATGTGGAATGGAATGTGGAAAGAAATGGAAAGGAATGTGGAACGGAAAAGAATGGAATTTGGAATGGAACATGGAGTGGAATGAAATGAAATGTGGAATGGAACGTGGAATGGAATGGAATGTGGAATGTAATGTGGAATGAAGTGGAATGGAACGAGGAATGTACTGGAATGTGGAATGGATTGTGACATTGAATGTGGAATGGAATGTGGAATAGAATAGAATGGAATGTGAAATGGAACGTGGAGTGGAATGGAGTGGAATGTGAAAAGAAACGTAGAATGGAATTTAATGTGGAAGGGAATGTGGACTGTAAAGAGGAATGGAGTGGAATGCAACGAGGATTGTAATGGTGTGTGGAATGGATTGTGGAATGCAATGTGGAAACGAATGGAATGGAACATTAAATGGAATGTGGAATGAAATGTAATGGAAAGTGGAAAGGAATGGAATGGAATGTGGAGTGGAATATGGAGTGCAATGGAATTGAATATGGAAAGTAACGTGGAATGGAACGTGGAATGGAACGGAACGTGCAATGGAATGGAATGTAATGTGTAATGCAATGGAATGGAATTTGGAATGGAATTGAATGGAATGTGGATTGGAATGGAATGCAATTCGGAATGCAATGAAATGCAATGTGGAATGGAATGGAATGGAATTAAATGGAATGGAATGTGGAACAGAATGGAAGGTAAAGGAAAGTGGAATGGAATGTGCAATGGAAAGCGGAATAGAATGGAATGGAATGTGGAATGGAATGGAAGGGAATGTGCAATGGAATGGAATGGAATATGGAATTTAATGGAATGCAATGTGGAATGGAATGGAATGGAATATAGAATGGAACGGGAAGTGTAATGGAATGTGGAATGGAATGGAATGGAATGTGAAATGCAATGGGAGGTAATGGAATGTGGAATGGAAAGGAATGGAATGTAGAATGGAATGGAATAGAATGGAATGCGGATTGGAATGTGGAAGGGAACATGGAATGCAATGTGGAACCAAATTTAATGAGATGTGGAATTGAATGCGGAATGGAATGTATTGGAATGTGTAATGGAATTGAATGGAATGTGGAATTGAATGGAATGGAATGTTGAAAGGAATGGCATGGATGTTTGAATGGAATGTGGAATGGATTGCAGAACAGAATAGAATGGAATGTGGAAAGGAATGGAATGGAATGCAATGTGTAATGGAATGGAATGTGGAATGGAATGGAATGGAATGTGGAATGGAATTGAAAGGAATGTGGAATGGTATGTGGAATAGAATGGAATGGAATGTGGAATGGAAAGTGGAATGGTATGTTCAAAGGGATGTGGAATGAAAAGTGGAATAGAATGGAATGTGGAATGGAATGCCTCATGGAATGGAATGGAATGCAATGTGTAATGGAATGGAATGTGGAATGGAATATGGAATGCAATGGAATGGAATGTGGAATGGAATGGAATGGAATGCAGAATGGAATTGAAGGGCATCTGGAATAGATTGTGGAATGGAATGGAATGGAATGTGGAAAGGAATGTGGAAGGGAATGGAATGGAATGGAATGTGGAATGGAACGTTGAATGGAATGTGGAATGATATGTGGAATGGAACGTGGTATGGAATAGATGGAGGAATGTCATGTGGAATGGAATGGAATGGAATACAATGTGGAATGGAATGGAATGGAATGCAAAGTGGAAAGCAATAGAATGGAATGTGGAATGGAATGGAATTGAATGTGGAATGGAATGGAATGCAATGTAGAATGGAAAGGAGTGGAATGTGGAATGGAATGGAATGGAATGTGGAATTCAATGGAATGGAATGTGGAATGGAATGGAATGGAATGTGGAACGGAACGTGGAATGCAATGGAATGGATTGTCAAATGGAACGTGGAATGGAATGGAATGTGGAATGGAATGTGGTATGGAACAATGAATGGAATGAAATGTGGAATGGAACGTGGAATGTACTGTGGAATGGAACGGAATGCGGAATGGATTGTGGAATGGAATGTGGAATGCAATGGAATGTGGAATTGAATGGAATGCAACGTGGAATTGAATGGAATTGAATGTGGAATGGAATGGAATGGAATGTGAAATTGAATGTGAAATGAAATGGAACGGAATGTGCTATGGAATTGAATAGAATGAGGAATGGAATATGGAATGGAATGTAATGGAATGTGGAATGGAATTGAATGGAATGTGGAATGGTATGTGGAATGGAATGGAATGGCATGTGGAATGGAACGTGGAATGGAAAGTTATGGAAAGTGGAATGGAATGGAATGGAAAGTAGAATGGAATAGAATTGAAAGTGAAATGGAAAGTCGATTGGAATGGAATGGAAAGTGGAATGGAATGAGGAATTGAATGGAATGTGGAATGGAACGTTGAAAGGAATGGAATGAGGAATGGATTGTGGAATGGAATGTGGAACGTAATGTGGAACGGAAATGAGTGGAAAGTCAAATGGAATGCGGAATGAGACGCAATGGAATGTGAAATGGAATGGAATGGAATGGAATGTGGATTGGAACGTGGAATGGAATGGAATGGAATGTGGAATGGAATGGAATGGAATGCAACGTGGAATGGAAGGGAATGGAATGTGGAATGAAATGTAATGGAATGTGGAATGGCATGGAATGGAATGGAATGTGGAATGAAATTTCGAATGGAATTTGAAATGGGATGGAATGGAATGCGAAATTGAATGTGGAATGGAACGTGGAATAGAATGGAATGGAATGTGGAAAGGAATGGAATGGAATGTGGAATGGAATGGAATGGAATGTGGAATGGAATGGAATTGAATATGGAACGGAATGGAATTCGGAATGGAATGTGGAATGGAATGGAATGGAATGTGGAAAGGAATGAAAGAGAATGGAATCTGGAATGGAATGTGGAATGGAAAGTGGAATAGACTTGAAAGGAAAGTGGAATGGAATAGAAGGGAATGTGGAATGGAATAGAATAGAATATGGAATGGAATGGATTGCAATGTAGAATGGAATAGAATAGAATATGGAATGGAAGAGAATGCAATGTGGAATGGAATGGAATGGAATATGGAATGGAATGGAATCTGGAATGAAATGTGGAATGGAACGGAATGGAATGGAATGTGGATTGGAATGTGTAATGGAACGTGGAATGGAATGTGGAATTGAATGGAATGAGATGTGGAATTGAATGTGGAATGGAATGTATGTGAATGTGTAATAGAATGGAATGGAATGGAAGGTGGAATAGAATGTGGAATGTAATGGAATGGAATGTATAATGGAATGTGGAATGGAATGGAATGGAATGATGAATCCTATGGGGAATGGAAAGGAATGGAAAGTGGAATGGAATGGAAGGCAATGTGCGATGAAATTCAAAGGAATGTGGAATGGAACGGAATTGAATGTGGAATGCAACGGAATGTGGAATAGAACGGAATGGAATGCGGAATGGGATGGAAAGGAATGTGGAATGCAATGTGGAATGGAAAGAATGGAATGTGGAATGGAAAGCAGAATGGAATAAAATGGAATGTGGAATGGAATGTGGAATGGAATGGAATGGAATGTGGAATGGAAAGTGGAATGGAAAGTGGAATGGAATGCTGAATTGAATGAAATGGAATGGTGAATGGAATGCAATTGAATGTGGAATGGAATGGAATGGAATGTGAAATGGAACGGAATGGAATGTGGAATGGAATGGAATGGAATGTGGAATGGAATGGGGAATGGAATGGAATTGAATATGGAATGGAACGCGGAATGGAAAGGAATGGAATGTGGAATGCAATGGAATGGAATGTGGAATGGAATGGAAAGTAAAATGGAATGGAATGGATTGTGGAAAGGAATGGAATGTGGAATGGAATGGAATGGAATTTGGAATGGAATGGAAGGTGGAATGGAATGGAATGGAACGTGGAATAGAATGCGGAATGGAATGGAATGGAATGTGGAATGGAATATGGAATGGAACGTTGAATGGAATGGTATGGAATGGAATGGAATGGAATGGAATGTGAAATGGAATGTGGAACGCAATGGAATGGAATGTGGAATGGAATGGAATGGAATGTCGAATGGAATGGAATGGAATGTCGAATGGAATGGAATGGAATGTGGAATGTAATGGTATGGAATGTGGAATGGAATGGAATGCTATGGAATGTGGAATGCAATGAAATGGAATGGATTGGAATGTGGAATGGAATGGAATGTGGAATGGAATGGAATGGAATGTGGAATGGAATGGAATGGAAAGAGGAATGGAATGGAATTGAATATGGAATGGAACATGGAATGGAACGGAATGGAATGTGGAATGCAATGGAATGGAATGTGGAATGGAATGGAATGGAATGGAAAGTAAAATGGAATGGAATGGACTGTAGAAGGGAATGGAATGTTGAATGGAATGGAATGGAATTTGGAATGGAATGGAAAGTAATGGAATGTAAAATTGAAATAGAATGGAATCTTTAATGGAATTGAACCAAAGTTGGAATGGAATGGAATGAAATGTGTAATAGAATGGAACGGAATGTGGAATGGAATGGAATGGAATGTGGAAAGGAATTGAATGGAATGGATTGGAATGTGGAATGCAATAGAATGGAATCTGGAATGAAATGGAATGGAATGGAATGTGGAATGGAATATAAAGGAATGTGGAATGGAATGGAATGGAATGTGGAATACAACGTGGAATGCAATAGAATTGAATGGAATGCGGAATGTAATGTGGAATGGAACGTGGAATGGGAAGGTTTGGAACGAAATGTCGAATGGAATGCAATGGAATGGAATGAGGAATACACTGGAATATAATGGAATATGGAATGGAATGGAATGGAATGTTGAATGGAATGCAATGGAATGTGGAATGGAACGTCTAATGGAATAGAATGGAATGTGGAATGGAATGGAATGGAATGTGAAATGGACCGTAGAATGCAATGGAATGGAACGTGGAATGGAATGGATTGGAACACGAAATGGAATGGAATAGAACTTAGAATGGAATGCAACGGAACGTGGAATGGAATGGAATGGAATGGAATGTGGAATGTGATGGAATTGAAAGTGAAATACAATGGAATGGAATGTGGAATGGAAAGGAATCACATGGAATGTAGAATGGAATGTGAAATGGAAAGGCATGGAATGTGAAATGGAATGGAATGGAATATTGCATTGAATGGAATTGAAAGTGAAATGGAATGTGCAATGAAATGGAATGGAATGTGGAATGTAATGGAATGTGCAATGGAATGGAAAGGAATGTGGAATGGGATGTGGAATGCAATGAAATGGAACGTTGAATGGAATAGAATGGAATTTCGAATAGAATGTGGAATGAAATGGAATGAAACGCGGTATGGAATGTTGAATGTAATGGTATCGAATGTGGAATGGAATAGATTGGAATGTGGAATGGAACGTGGAATGGAATGGAATGTGGAATGGAACGTGAAATGGAATAGAATGTGGAATAGAATTGAACGGAATGTGGAATGGCATGTGGAATTAATTGGAAAGGAATGTGGCATGAAACGTGGAATTGAATGTGTAATGCAAAGTGGAATGGAATGGAATACAATGTAGAATGTAATGTAGAATGGACTGGAATGCAGTGGAATGGAATGGAATGGAATGTGGAATGGAATGGAATGAAATGGAATTTGGAATGGAATGTGGAATGGAATGGAATGAAATGGAATTTGGAATAGAATGCGGAATGGAATGGAAGGTGGAATGGAATGGAATGAAATGGAATTTGGAATGGAATGTGGAATGGAATGGAATGAAATGGAATTTGGAATGGAATGCGGAATGGAATGGAATGCAATGTGAAATGGATAGTGGAATGGTACGTGGAATACAACGGTATGATATGTGAAATGAAATGGAATGTAATGGACTGAGGAATGGAATGTAATGGAATTTGAAATGGAATGGAATGGAATGTAAAATGGAATGGAATAGAAACAGTAATGGAATGTGGAATGGAATTGAATGGAATGTGGAATTGTATGTGGAATGGAATGGAATGGATGGTGGAATGGAATGGAATGGATGGTGGAATGGAATGGAATGGAATGTGGAAGGGAATTGAATGCAATGGAATGGAATGGAATGGAATGTGGAATAGAATGGAATAGAATGTGGAATGGAAAGAAATGCAATATGGAATGAAATGGAATGCAGTGTGGAATGGAATGGAATGGAATATGGAATGGAATGGAATGGAATGTGGAATGTAAAGTGTAACGGAATAGAATGGAATATGGAATGGAACTTGGAATGGAATGTGGAATGCAATGTGGAATGTAAGGTGGTGTGGAATGGAATGTGGAATGGAGTGGAATGGAATGCAATATGGAAAGGAATGGAATGAAAAGTAGAATGGAATGGAATGGAGTGGAATGGAATTGATTGTGGAATGGAATGTGGAATGGAACGTGGAATGGAATGTAATGGAATGTGGAATGGAAAGGAATGGAATGTGGAATGGAAAGGAATGGAATGTGGTATGGAATGTGGAATGGAATGTGGAATTGAATGGAATGGAATGTGGAATGGAATGGAATGGAATGTGGAATGGAAAGAAATGTAATGTGGTATGAAATGTGGAATGGAATGGAATGGAATGCAGTATGGACTGTGGAATGAAATGTGGAATGGAAGGTGTAATGGAATTGAATGGAATGTGGAATGGAAGGTGGAATGAAATGGAAAGGACTGTGGAATGGTATGTGGAATGTAATGTGGAAAAGAATTTAATAGAATGTGGAATAGAATGTGGAATGGAATGGAATATAGAATGGAAAGTGGAAACGAATGTGGAATAGAAAGTGGAATGGAACATGGTATGGAATGGAATGTGGAATGGAATATGGAATGGAATGGAACGGAATACAATGTGGAATGCAATGGAATGGAATGTGGAACGGAATGGGGTATGGAATGTAATAGAATGGAATGTGAAAGGGAATGTGGAATGGAATGTGGAATGGCATGTGGAATGGAATGGATTGGAATGTGGAGTGGAATGTGGAATGGAATGGAATGGAATGTGGAATGGAATGGAATTGAATGTGGAATGGAGGAATGGAATGGAATGTGGAATGGAATGTTGAATGGAGGAATGAAATGGAATTTGGAATGGAATGTGGATTGGAATAGAATGGAATGGAATGGAATGGAATGTGGAATGAAATGTGTAATGGAATGGAACAGAAAGTGGAATGGAATGCAGATTGGAATCGAATGGAATGTAGAATGGAATGGAATGGAATGTGGAAGGGAGTGTGGAATGGAATGGAATGGAATAAGGAATGGAATGTGGAATGGAAAGTTTAATGGAATGGAATTGAATGTGGAATGGAATGGAAAGGAATGTGGAATGGAATGCAATGGAATATGGAATGGAATGAAATGCAGTGTGGAACGGAATGGAATTGAATGTGGAATGCAATGGAATGGAAAGTGGAATGGAATGTAATGGAAAATGGCATGGAATGGAATGTGGAATAGAATGTGGAATGGATTTGGAATTTAATGTGGAATGGAGTGGAATGGAATATGGAATGGAGTGGAATGGAATGTGGAATGGAATGGAATGGAGTATGGATTGGAATATGGAATGGAATGTCGAATGGAGTTTGTAACGGAATGTGGAATGGAATGGAATGGAATGGAATGTGGAATGGAATGAAATGGAACGTGGGTGGAAAGTGGAATGGAAAGTGGAATAGAACGTAGAAAGGAAAGAGGAATGTAATGTGCAATGGAATGGAATGAAATATGGAATCAAAAGGAATGGAATGTGGAATGGAATGGAGTGTGCAATGCTATGTGGAACCGAATGGAATGGAAAGCGGAATGCAATGGAATGGTATGTGGAATAAAATGTGGAATGGAACTTGGAATGCAATGGAATGAAATGTGCAATGGAATGGAATGGAATTTGCAATGGATTGGAACACAGTGTGGAATGGAATGGAAAGGAATGTGGAATGGAATGCAATGGAAAGTGGAATGGAATGGAATGTGGAAGTGAATGTGGAATCGAGTGGAATGGAATGTGGAATGGAAGCAAGGGAATGGAAGGTGGAAGGGAATGAAATTGAATATGGAATGGAAAGGAAAGGAATGTGGATTGGAATGCAATGGAATATGGAATGCAATGGAGTGGAAAGTGGATTGGACTGAATGGAATGTGGAATGGAATTGAATGAAATGTGGAATGGAATGTGGAATGGAATGGAATGGAATATGGAAAGGAACTTGGAATGGAATGTGGAATGGAATGTGGAATAGAAAGTGAAATAGAATGGAGTGTGGAATGGAAAGTGGAATGAAATAGATTGGAATTTCGACTGGTATGTGCAATGAATTGGAATGGAATGGAGACTGGTATGTGGAATGGAAAGTGCAAAGGAATGTGGCATGGAATGGAATAGAACGTTGAATGTAATGTGGAATGGAATGGAATGGAATGGAAGGGAATGTGGAATGGAAAGGAATGAAATGTGGAACAGAATGCAATGGAATGGAATGTGGAACGGAATGGAATGGAACGTGGAATGGAATGCGGAATGGTATGGAATGTGGAATGGAATTTGGAATGGAATGCAGGGGAATACAAAGTGGAATGGAATGGAATGAAATGTGGAATGAAAAGGAGTTGGAATGGAATGGAATGCATTGTGGAATGGAACGTGGAATGGAATGGAATGTGGAATGGAATGTGGAATGGAATGGAAAGGAATGTGTATGGAAAGTGGAGTGGAATGGAATGGAATGTGGAATGTAATTGAATGGAATGTGGAGTGGAAATGGTAATGTAATGGAATGGAAGGTGGAATGGAACGTGGAATGGAATGCACAATGGAATGTGGAATGAAACGTGTTATGGCCTGGAATGTGGAATGAAATGGAAAGTAGAATGGACTGGAATGGAATGGAATGGAATGGAATTTGGAATGGAATGTGGAATGGAATGGAATGGAATGTGAAATGGAATGGAATGGAATGTGGAATGGTAGAGAATGGAATGCGGAATGGAATGTGGAATGCAACTGGACGGAATGTGGAATGGTAGGGAACAGAATGTTGAATGGAATGGAATGGAATGTGGAATGGCATGTGGAATGGAATGGAGTGGCATGGAATGGAATATGGAATGGAATGTGGAATGGAATGGACTGAAATAGAATGAAATGTGGAATGGAAAATGGAATGTAATGTGGAATGGAATGGAATACAATGTTGAATGGAATGAAATGGATTGCGGAATGGATTGTAAAGAAATGCAGAATGATATGGAATGCATTGTGAAATGGAATGTGGAATGGAATGGAAAGGAATGTGGAATGGAATGTAGAATAAAATGTGGAATGGAAAGTAGAATGTTATGTGGAATTGAATGAGTAATGGAACATGGAAAGGAATGGAATGGAACTTGGAATGGAATGGAATGGAATGTGGAATGGAATGGAACGGAATATGGAATTTAATGGAAGGGAATTGAATGGAATGCAATGTGGAATGGAATGGAATGGAATGTGGAATGGAATGTGGAAGGGAATGGAATGGAACGTGGATTGGTATGTGGAATACAATATAATAGAATGTGGAATGGAATGGAATGTGCAAAGGAATGGAATCAAATGTGGAATGGAATGGAATGTGGAAAGAAATGGAAACGAATGTGGAATGGAACATCGAATGGAATGAAATGAAATGTGGAATTGAATGGAATGGAATGTGGAATAGAACGTGGAATGGAATGGAATGGAGTGTGGAATTTAAAGGGGAATCAAATGTGGAAAGGAATGTGTAATGGGATGGAATGTGGAAGGGAATGTGAAATAGAACATGGAACGGAATGGAATGGAATGTGGAATGGAACGTGGAATGGAAAGAGGAATGGAACGTGGAATGGAATGAAATGTGGAATTGAATGGAATGGAATGTGGAATGGATTTTAATGCTGTGTGGAATGGAATGGAATGGAATGTGGAATGGAATGGAATGGAATGTGGAATGAAATGTGGAATGGAATGGAATGGAATGTGGAATGGAATGTGGAATGGAATGTGGAATGGAAAGTGGAAAGATATGTGGAATTTATGTAGAAAGGTATGTGGAATGGAATGTGGAATGGAAAGTGGAAAGGAATGGAATGTGGAAAGAATATTTAATTGAATTGAATGGAATGCAATGTGGAATGGAATTTAATGGAATGCAGAACGGAATGCAATGGAAGTTGGAATGGAATTCTGAGTGGAATAAAATGGAATGGAATGTAAAATAGAATGTAATATAATATGAAATGTAATGTCGAATGGAATGTAATCGAATGTTGAATGGAATGTGGAATGGAATGGAATGGAATGTGAAATGGAAAGGAATGGAATAGAATGTGGAACGGAAAGTGGAACTGAGTGGGATTGAATGTGGAATTCAGTGGAATGCAATGTGGAATGGAATGGAATGGAATTTGGAACGGAATGTGGAATGGAATGGAATGGAATGTGAGATGGAATGGAACAGAATGTGGAACTGATTGGAATGGAATGTTAAATGGAATGGAATGGAGTGGAATGCGGAATGGAAAGGAGTGCAATGTGGAATGGAATGGAATGGAAAGTAGAATGGAAAGTGGAATGGAATGGATTGAATGTGGAATGGAATGGAATTGAATGCTGAACAGAATGGATTGGGATGTAGAATGGAATGGAAGGGAATGGAATGTGGAATGGAGTGCAATGGAATGTGGAATGAATTAGAATGGAAAATGGAATGGATTGTGGAATGGAATGTAATGTAACATGGACAAGAATGCTACGGAATATGGAATGGAATGTGGAATGGAATGGAATAGAATATGGAATGGAATGGAATGGAGCATGGATTGTAATGTGGAATGGAATGTGGAATGGAATGTGGAATGGAATGCATTAGAATGTGGAATGGAATGTGGAATAGAATAAAGTGAAATGAAACGGAATTTGGAATGGAATGTGGAATGGAATGGAGTGGAATGGAATGAAATATGGAAGAGAATATAATGGAATGGAATATGGAATGCAATAGAAGGGAAGGTGGAATGGAATGGAATGTGGAATGCAATGTGGAATGGAATGGAATGGAATGTGGAATGGAATGGAGTAAAGAATGGAATGGAATGCGGAATGGAATGCAGAATTTATTGGAATGGAATCTTGAATGGAATGCGGAATGCAATGAAATGGAAAGTGGAATGGTAGATGGAATTGAATGGAATGGAATGTGGAATGGATTGCGGAATAGAATTTAATATGGAATGCAACGTGGAATGGAATGGAATGGAATGTGGAAATGAAAGGAACAGAATGTGGAATGGAATGGAATGGAATGTGAAATGGAAAGGAATGGAATGGAATGGAATGTGGAATGGAATGAAATATATTGTGGAATGGTATGTGGAATGGAACGGAAAGGAATATGGAATGGAATGGGGAAGGGAATGGAATGGAATGTGGAATGTAATGCAGAATTTAATGCAATGTAATGTGGAATGGAAAGTGGAATGTAATGAATTGGAAAGTGGAATGGCATGTGGAATGGAATTGAATTGAATGTGGAATGAAATGCTGGATGGAATGGAATGTGGAATGGAATGCGGAGTGTAATGGAATGGAATGTTGAATGGAATGGAATGGAAAGTGGAATGGAATGGGGAATGGAATCGAAAGGGATGTGGAATGGAATGCGGAATGGAATGGAAAGTAATGTGGAATGGAATCTGGAATGCAATGGAATGGAATGTGGAATGGAATGGGGAATGGAATGGAATGGAACGGAATGTGGAATGGAATGCAGAATGGAATGTAAACGAATATGGAATGGAATGTTGAATGGAATGTAATGGAATGTGTATTGGAATGCAGTATGGAATGGAATGGAATGTGTAATTCAATGGAATGGAATGTGGAATGGAATGGGCAATGGAACGGAAAGGAATTTGGAATGGAATGCATAATGCAATGGAAAGGAAAGTGGAATGGAATGTGGAATGGAATGGAAAGGAATGTATAATGGAAAGCGGAATGGAATGGAAAGGAATGTGGAATGGAATGCGGAATGGAATGTAATGGAATGTGGAATGGAATGGGGAATGGAACGGAATGGAATGTGGAATGGAATGGAATGGAATGTGAAATGGAATGTGTAATGGAATAGAATGGAACGTGAAATGGAAAATGAAATGGAATGAAAGGAAATGTGGAATCGAACGTCAAATGGAACGTGGAATAGAACGTGGAAAGGAACATGGAATGGAATGGGTATAGAAATTGGAAAGGAGTGCAATGGAATTTAATGGAAACTGAAATGGAGTGGAATGGCATTTGGAATGGAATGTGGAATTGAAAGGAATGGAATGTGGAATGGAATGGAATGGAATGGAATGGAATGGAATGGAATGGAATGGAATGTGGAATGGAATTGAATGGAATGGAATTTGGAAAGGAATGGAATGGAATGTGCAATGCAACGTAGAATGGAATGGAATGGAATGTGAAATGGATGGTGGAATGGAAAGTGTACTGGAATGGAATGTGGAATGGAATGGAATGGAAAGTGCAATGGAGTGGAATATAATGGAATATGGAATGGAATGGAATGGAATGGAATGTGGCATGGAATGGAATGGAAGGTGGAATAGAATGTGGAAAGGAGTGGAATGCAATGCTGAATGAAATGGATTGGAATGTGGAATGGAATGTTTTGGAAGGTGGAATGGAACGGAATAGAATGTGGAATGAAATGCGGAATACAGTGGAATGGAATGTGGAATGGAATGAGGAATGGAAGGGAATGGAATGTGTACTGGAATGTGGAATAGAAAGGAATGTGGAATGGAAATGAATGGCATGTGGAATGGAAAGTGGAACGGAAAGGAATGGAAAGTGGAATGGAATATGGAATTGAATGGAACGGAATGTGGAATGGAAAGTGCAATATAAGAGAATTGAATGTGTAATGGGATGTGGAATATAATGGAATGGAATATGTAATCGGATGTCGAATGGAATGGAATGGAATGTGAAATTGAATGGATTGGAAAGTGGAATGGAATGGGGAATGGAATGGACTGGAATGTGGAATGGAATGTGGAAAGGAATGTGGAATGGAATGTGGAATGGAATGGAATGGAATATGTAATGGAATGTGGAATGGAAGGGAAAGGAATGTGGAATGAATGTGAAATGCAATGGAATGGAATGTGGAATGGAATGGAATGGAAAGTAGAATGGAATGGAATTGAATGTGTGATGGAAATTGGAATGGAACGTGGAATAGAATGTGGAATGGAATGTTGAATGGAATGTGGAGTGGAACGTGGAATGCAGTGGAATGTGGAATGGAACACAGAATGGAATGCAATGTGGAATGGATTGTGGAAAGTAACATTGAATGGAATTTGGAGTAGAATGGAATGTAATGTGGAATGGAATGGGATGGAATGTGGAATAGAACGTGGAATGGAATGGAATGGAATGTGGAATTTAACCTGCAACGGAATGTGTAATGGAACTTTGAATGGAATGCTGGAATGGAATGCCGAGTGAGATGGAATAGAAGGTAGAATGGAATGGAATGGAATGTAGCATGGAATTTGGAATTTAATGGAATGCAATGTGGTATCTAATGTGGAATGGAATGGAATGTGATATGGAATAGAATGGAATATGGAATCGAATGGAATGTGTAATGTAATGTGGAATTGAACATGGAATGGAATGGAATGTGGAATGGATTGTGGAGTGGAATGGAATGCAATGCAATATACAGTGGTATGGAATGGAATGTGGAATAGAATGGGATGGAATGTCGAATGGAATGGAATGGAAGGGAATGGAATGTGGAGTGGAATGGAATGGAATTTTGAATGGAATGGAATAGAATATTGAATGGAATGGAATGGAATGAGGAATGGAATGCTGGAATGTAATGGAATGCCGAATGAAATGCAATGGAACGTGGAATGGAATGTAATGTGGAGTGGAATGGAATGGAATGTTGAATGGAATGGAACGGAATGAGGAATGGAATGCTGGAATATAAAGGAATGCCGAATGAAATGCAATGGAAGGTGGAATGGAATGGAATGGAATGGAATGAAGAATGGAATGGAATGGAATGCGGAACGGAATTGAATGTAATGTAGAATCGAATGTGAAAAGGAATAGAATGCAATGTGGAATGGAATGGAAAGGCATGTGGAATGGAATGGAATGGAATGTAGAACGGAATGCAGAATGGCATGGAAGGCAATGTGGAATGGAATGTGCAATCGAACAGAAGGTGGAATGGAATGGAATGGAATGTGGCATGGAATGGAATGGAATGGAATGTGGAATGGAATGTGCAATGGATTGGAATGCAGTGTGGAATGGAAGGTGTAGTGGAATGGAATGCAACGTGGAATGAAATGAAATGTAATGGAAAGGATCGTGGAATGGAATGGAATGGAATGTGGAATGGAATGCGGAATTCAATGAAATGGAATGTGAAATGGTAAGTTGAATTTAAAGGAATGGAATGCGGAATGGAATGCGGAATGGAATTTAACGTGGAATGCATTGCGGAATGGAATGGAATGTACCGTGGAAAGGAAAGGAATGGAATGTGGAATGGAATGGAATGGAATGTGGAATGGAATGCAATGCTGTGTGGAATGGAAAGTGGAATGGAATGGAATAGAATGTGAAATGGGATGTGGAATGGAATGGAATGGAATGTGGAATGGAACATGGAGTGGAATGGAATGGAATGTGGAATGGAATGGAAGGAAACGTGGAATGGAATGGAGTGGATGGTGGAATGGAATATGGAATGGAATGGAATGGAATGTGGAAAGGAATGGAATGGAATGTGTAATGGAATGGAGTATAGAATGGAATGGAATGCAGAATGGAATGCGGAATTTAATGGAATGGAATGTGGAATGGAATGCGGAATGCAATGAAATGGAATGTGAAATGGTTTGTTGAATTTAATGTAACGGAATGCGGAATGGAATGCGGAATGGAATTTTATGTGGAATGCAATTCGGAATGGAATGGAATGTACCGTGGAAAGGAAAGGAATGGAATGTTGAATGGAATGGAATGGAATGGAATGCTGTGTGGAATGCAAAGTGGAATGGAATGGAATGGAATGTGCAATGGAATGTGGAACGGAATGGAATGGAATGTGAAAAGGAATGTGGAATGTAATGGAATAAAATGCGGAAAGGAAAGTCGTATGGAATGGAATGGAATGTGCAAAGGAATGTGGAATTTAATGGAATGGAATGTAAAGTGGAGTGTGGAATGGAATGGAATGGAATATGGAATGGAACGTGCAATGGAACGTGGAATGGAATGGAATGTAAAATGGAATAGAAAGTGGAATGTAACGTGGAATTTAATGGAATGGAACGTGGAATTCAACCTGATATGCAACGTGGAATGGAACGTGGAATTCAATGGATTGGAACGTGTAATGGAACGTGGAATGGAAAGTGTAATGTCAGGGATTGGAACGTGAAATTTTATGTGGAATGGAACGTAGAATGGAACAGGGAATGAAACGTGGAATGGAACGTGAATGGAATGTTGAATTTAATGGAATGGAAAGTGGAATGGTGAGGAATGTAATCTGGAATGCTATGTAATGGAATGCAATGTGGACTGGTATGGAATGGAATGGAATGTAATGTGGAATGGAATGGAATCGAATGTGTAATGGAAAGCAATGTGTAATGGAATGGAATGGAATATGGAATGGAATGTGGAAAGGAACGTGGAAAGAAGTGGAATGTGGAATGGATTGTGGAGTGGAATGGAATGCAATGTTTTATGGAAGGACGAATGGAACGTGAAATGGAACGTGAAATGGAATAGAATGTGGAATGGAATGTGGAATGCAACGTGGAATAGAATAGAATATGGAATGGATAGTGGAATGGAAAGGAATGGAATATGGAATGAAATGCAATGGAATGTGCGATGAAATGGAAAGTGGAATGGAATTGAAAAGAATGTGGAATGATATGTTATGAAATGGAATGTGGAATGGAATGGAATGTGGAATGGAAAGGAATGGGAAACGGAATGGAATGGAATGCAATGTGGAATGGAACGGAGTGGAATGCAATGTGGAATTCAACAGAATTGAATGTGGAATGGAATATGAAGTGGAATGGAATTAAATGAGGAATGCAACGTGGAATGGAATGTGAAATGGAAAATGGAATGAAACTTGGAATGGAACGTGAAGTGCAAATGGAATTGAATGTGGAATGGACTGGAATGAATTTAAGGCAATGTGAAATGGATTGGAATGGAATGTGGAATGGAATGTGGAATGGAATGGAAAGGAATGTGGAATGGAAAGTGGAATGGAATGGAATGAAATGGAATGGAATGAGGAATGGTATGGAACGGATTGCAATGGAATGAACGTGAAATTTAATGGTGTGGAACGTGGAATGGAATGTGGAATAGAATGGAATGGAATGTGGAATGAATGTTGAATGGAACTCAATGGAATGGGGAATGAAATGGAATGAAATGTGGAATGCAAAGTGGAATGAAATGGAATGCAATGTGGAATGGAATGTGAAATAGAATTCAATGGAATGTGGAAAGGAATGGAACAGGATGGGGAATGGAAAGTGGAATACAATGGAATGGATCGTGGAGTGGAATGAATTGGAATGTCGAATGGAACGTGGAATGGAATGGAATGGAAAGTGGAATGCAACATAATGAAACGTGGAAAGGAATGGAATGGAATGTGGAATGGAATGTGGAATGGAACTTGGAATGGAATGGAAGGGAATGCGGAATGGAGTGGAATGGAATGGAGTGCATTGTGGAATAGAATGTGGAATGGAATGGAAAGGAATGTGGATTGGAAAGTGGAATGGAATGGAATGGAATGTTAAATGCAACGTGGAATGGAAAGTGGAATGGAAAGTAATGGAAAGTGGAACAGAATGCAATGAAACGTATAATGGAAGGGAATGGACTGTGGAATGGAATGTGGAATGCAATGGAATGGAATGTGGAATGTAATGGAATATAATGTGGAATGGAATGTGGAATGCAATGGAATGGAATGTGGAAAGGAATGAAATGGAATGTGGAATGGAAGAGAATGGAATGTGAAATGTTATCTGGAATGGAACGGAATGGAAAGTGGAATGGAGTGGTTTGGAATGTGCAATGAAATGTGGAATGGAATGGAATGGAATGTGGAATGCAATGGAATGGAAAGTGGAATGGAATGTGGAATGGAATGGAATGAAATATAGAATGGAATGTGGAATGGAACGCAATGGAATGTGGAATGGAATAGAATGGAATGTGGAGTGGAATGTAGAATGGAAAGGAAAGGAACGTCAAATGGAATGTGGAAAGGAATGAGGAATGGAATGTGGAATGGAATAGAATTGAATGTGGAATGGAATGGAACAGAGTGGAATGTCGAATGTAATGGAAAGGAATGTGGAATGAAATGTGCAATGGAATATGGAATGAAATGTGGAATAGAATGTGGAATGGAATGGAGTGTAATATGGAATGGAATGGAATGGAGTGGAATGTGGAAAGGAATGGAATGGAATGTGGAATGGAATGCAACGGAGTGTGGAAAGGAAAGGAATTGAATGTGGAATGGAATGGAATGGAATGTGCAATGGAATGGAATGGAATGTGGAATGGAATGGAACAGAGTGGAATGAGGAATGGAAGCTGGAACGGAATGTGGAATGGAATGTAGTGGAATGTGGAATAGAATGTGGAATGGAATGGAATGGAACGTGGAGTGGAATGGAATGGAATGTGGATTGGAACCTGAAATGGAATGGAATGGAACATGGAATGGAATGGAATGAAACGCGGAATGGAATGGAATGGAATGTGGATCGGAATGTGGAATGGAATGTGGAATGGAATGGAATGGAATGGAATGCTGGAATGGAATGGAATGCAATGTGGAATGGAAAGTGGAATGGAATGGGGTGGAATGTGGAATGGAATGCGGAATGAAATGGAAAGGAATCTGGAATGGAATGTGGAATGGAATTGAAAGGAATGCGGAATGGAACGTGGAATGTAACGTGGAATGCAATGGGGAATGGAACGTGAAATGAAACGTGGAATGGAACGTGGACTGGAACGTGGAATGGAATGCCACGGAACGTGGAATTGAATGTGGAATAAAAAGTGAAATAGTCGTGGCATGGAATGGAATGGAATGTGGAATGCAATGGAATTTGAAATGGAATGGAATGAAATGAAATGTGGAATGGAATGGAAGGGAATGTGGAATGCAACGTGGAATGGAATTGAATGGAATTTGGAATATAATGTGGAATTGAATGAAATGGAATGTGGAATGGAATGTGGAATGGAAAGGAATGGAACGTCGAATGGAATGTGGAAAGGATTGTGGAAGGGAATGTGGAATGCAATGGAATTGAATGTGGAATGGAATGGAAAAGAGTGGAATGGGAACAGAATGGAAAGGAATCTGAGTTGGAATGTGGATTGGAATGTGGAATGGAATGAATTGGAGCGGAATGTGGAATGGAATGGAATGGAATGTGGAATGGAATGCAATGGAGTGTGGAATGGAATGGAATGGAATGAAATGGAATTTGAAAAGGAATGGAATGGAATGTGGAATGAAATGGAATGGAATGTGGAATGGAATGCAATGGAATGTGGAATGGAATGGAATGGAATGGAGTGGAATGTGGAATGGAATCGAATGGAATGTGGAATGGAATCTGGAACGGAATGTGGAATGGAATTTATTGGAATGTGGAAGGAAATGTGGAATGGAATGTATAATGGAATGAAGTGAAATTTGAAATGGAATGTGGGATGGAATGGAGTGGAATGTGGAATGGAATGGAGTGGAATGTTGAATGGAATGGAACGGAATGTGGAATGGAATATGGAATGTAATGGATTGGAATGTGGAATGAAATTGAGTGGAATGTGGAATAGAATGGAATGGAGTGTAATGTGGAATGGAATGAAATGGAATGTGGAATGGAATGTGGAATGGAATGGAATGGAACCTGGAATGTAACGTGGAATTTAATGGAATGGAACGTGGAGTGTAAAGTGGAATGGAACGTGAAATTGAACGTGGAATGGAATGGAATGCAATGTGGAATGAAATGGAATAGAAGGTGGAATGGAATGGAATGGAATGTGGAATGGAATGGAATGGAATTTGGAAAGGAATGTAGAATGGAATGGAATGGAATGTACAATGCAATGTGGAATGGAAGGAATGGAATATGAAATTGAATGAGGTATGGAGAGGAATTTAACGTGGAATGGAATGTGGAATGGAATGTGGAATTGAATGTGGAATGGAATGGAATGGAATGTGGAATGGAATGTGGAATTGAATGTGGAATGGAATGGAATAGAATGTGGAATGGAATGTGGAATGCAATGCAAGGGAATGTGGAATAGAATGGATTGGAGTTAAAATTGGAATGGAATGGAAAGGAATGTGGAAAGAATGTGGAATGGAATTGAATGGAACATGGAACGGAACGTGGAATAGAATGTAGAATGGGATGGAATGGAATGTGGAATGGGATGGAATGGAATGTGGAATGGAAAGAATGGAACGTGGAATGGAAGGTAGCAATGAATGTGGAATGGAACGTGGAATGGAAAGTGGAATGGAAAGTGGAGTGGAACGTGGAATGGAAGGTGGAATGTAACATGCAATGAAAAATTGAATGGAACGAGGAATGGAACGTGGAATGCAATTTAATGAAACGTGTAATGTAAAGTGGAATGGAACCTGGAATGGAAAGTGGAATGGAAAGGAATAAAATGTGGAATGGAATGTGGAATGGAATGGAATGGAACTTGAATGGAAAGTGGAATGGAAGGAGGAAAGGAACGTGGAATTTAACGTGGAATGGAACGTGGAATGGAACATGAAAGGGAATGGAAGAGAACCTGGAGTGGAAAGTGGCATGGAACGTGGAATGGAATGTGGAATGGAAAGTGGAATGGAACGTGAAACGGAATGGAATGCAAAGTGGAATGGAATGGAATGGAAGTTGCAATAGATTGGAAAGGAATGTAGAATGGTGTAGAATGGAATGGAATGGAATGTGTAATTGAATGGAATGGAATGTGGAATGGAATGGAATGGAATGGAATGTGGAAAGGAAGTGAATGGAATAGAATGTAATTTGAAATGGAATGGAATGGAATGTGGAATGGAATGGAATGGAATATGGAATGGAATGGAATGAAGTGGAGGGTGGAATGGAATGAAGTGCATGGTGGAATCGAATGGAATGGAATATGGAATGGAATGTGGAGCAGAAAGTGGAATGGAATGTGGAGAGGAAAGTGGAATGGAATGGAATGGTACGTGGAAAGCAACGTGGAATGCAAATTATGTGGAATGCCACATGGAATGGCATGGAATGGAACGTTGAATGCTGTGGAATGGAAAGTGGAATGGAATGTGGAATGCCATGGAATGTTGTGAAATTGAATGTGGAATGGAATGTGGAATGGAAAGGAAAGGGATGACGAATGGAATGTGGAATTGCATGGAAAGGAATGTGGAATGGAATGGAATGGAATGAGGAATGGAATGTGGAATGAAATGGAATTAAATGAGGAGTGGATAGTGTAATGTAATGGAATGGAATATGGAATGGAATGGAATGGAATGGAATGTGGACAGGAATGAAATGGAATGGAATGTGGACTGGAATGGAATGGAATGGAATGTGGACTGGAATGAAATGCAATGGAATGTGGACTGGAATGGAATGGAATGGAATGTGGATTGGAATGGAATGGAATGGAATGTGGAATGGAATGGAATGGAATGTGGAATGGAATGGAAAGGAAAGTGGAATGGAATGCGGAATGAAATGGAATGGAATGTGGAATGGAATGGACTAGTACGTGGCATGGAATGGAATGGAATGGAATTTGGAATGGAATGCAGGAGAATGGTATGGAATGTGGAATGGAATTTAATGGAATTTGGAATGGAATGGACCAATGGAAAGGAATCCAATGTGGAATGGAATGTGGAATGGCATGGAATGGAATGGGGAATGGAATTGAATGGAATGTGGAATGGAATGAAGAATGGAATGGAATGGAATGCGGAATGGAATGGAATGGAATGTGGAATGGAATGTGGAACGGAATGGAATGGAATGTGGAATAGAATGGAATGGAATGTGGATTGAAATTGATTGGAATGGAGTGTGGACTGGAATGCAATGTATTCGAATGGAATGTGGAATGGAATGGATTGGAAAGTGGAATGGAAATTGGAATGGAATGGAATGGAATGGAATGAAATGTGGAATGGAATGTGGAACGGAATGGAGAGGAAAATGGAATGGAATGTGGCATGGGATGGAATGGAATGTGGAAAGGAGTGTGGAAAGCAAGGCAATGGATGTGGAAATTAATGGAACGGAATGTGGAATGGAATGCCATAAAATTTGGAATGGAAAGTGGAAGGGAATTAAATGGAACGTGGAATGTAATGAAATGAAACGTGGAATGGAATGGAATGGAACGTGGAGTGGAATGTGGAATGGAATGGAATGTGGAATGAAATGGAATGACGAATGGAATGGAATGGAATGTGGAATGGAATGGAATGCAATGCAGAATGGAATGGAATGTGGAATGGAAATAAATGTGGAAGGGAATGGAATGAGGAATGGAATGGAACAGAATGTGGAATGGAAAGCAATGTGGAAGGGAATGGAATAGAATGTGGAATGGAATGTGGAATGCAATTAATTGGAATGTGGAATGGAATGTGGAATGGGATGGAATGGAATGTGGAGCGGAATAGAATGGAATGTGGAATGGAATATGGAATGGGATGGAATGGAATGTGGAACGGAATAGAATGGAATGTGCAATGGAATGGAATGGAATGTGGAATGGGATGAAATGGAATGTGCAATTGAAAGTGGAATGCAAAGGAATGGAACGTGGAGTAGAAATGAATGGAATGTGGAATGAAACGGAATGGAATATGGAATTCAATGGAAAGGAAAGTGGAATGGAATACGGAATGGCAAGTGGAATGGAAAGGAATGGAATGTGGAGTGGCAAGTGGAAAGGAATGGAATGGAATGTGGAATGACATGGAATGGAATGTGTAATGGAATGTCGAAGGCAATGGAATGGAATGTGGAATGAAATGGAACGGAAAGTGGAACGGAATGGAATGGAATGTGGAATGGAATGAAATGGAATCTAGACTGGAATGTGGAAGGGAAAGGAATAGGATGTGGATTGGAATATGGAATGCAATGGAATGGAATCTAGACTGGAATTTGGAAGGGAATGTAATAGGATGTGGATTGGAGTGGGAATGGAATGGAATGGAATGTGGAATGGAGTGGAATGGAACAGAATGGAATGTAATGGAATGTGGAGTGGAACGTGGAATGGAAGTTGCAGTGGAATGGAATGTGAAATGGAAAGTGGAATGGAATGGAATGGAATGTGGAATTGAACAGAATGGAATGTGGAATGGAATGCGCAATGAAAACTTGGATGGAATGTTGAATGGAATGCAAAGGAACGTGGAATGGTATGTGGAATGGAATGGAATGGAATGAAATGGAGGCTGGAATGGAAAGTGGAATGGAACTTGAAATGGAACATGGAATGGAAATTGGAATGGAATTAAACGGAATGGAATGGAATGTGGAATTTTCTGGAATGGAATGGAATGGATTGGAATGTGGAATGGAATGTGGAAAGGAAAGGAATGTGGAATGGAATGGAATACGGCATGGAATGGAATGCATTGTGGAATGCAATGGATTGGAATGTAAAACCGAATGGAATGGAAAGCGGAATGGAATAGAATGGAATGGAATATGGAATGGGTTGGAATGGAATGGAATGTGGAATGGGTTGGAATGGAATTTTAAACGGAATGTGGAATGGAATGCTGAATGGAATGTGGCATAGAATGGAATGGAATGTGGAATGGAATGTGGAATAGAAAGTGGAATGGAATGGAATGGAATGGAATGCAACGTGGAATGTAACGAGGATTGGAACGTGGTATGGAAAGTGGAATGGAATGGAATGTTGAATGGAATGGAATCTGGAATGGAATGGATTGTGGAATGGAATGGATTGTGGAATGGAATGGATTGTGGAATGGAATGGAATAGAATGTGGAATGGAATGGAATAGAAATTGGATAGGAATGGAATGAAAAGTGGAATGCAATGGAATGGAATATTGAATGGAATAGAATGGAATGGAATATTGAATGGAATGGAATGGAATGTGCAATGCAATATAATGGAATGTGGAATGAAATGGAATGGAAGGTGCAATGCAATGGAATGGAATGGAATCAAATCGAATGTAACATGGAATATAATGGAGTAGAACACGGAATGGATTGAAATTGAACGTGGAATGTAATGGAATGGAATGTCGAATGGAATGGAAGGGAAGGCTGAATGGAATGGAATGATATGTGGAAAGGAATGTGGAGTGGAATGGAATATGGAATAGATTGTGTAATGGAATGGAGTGTGGAAGGGAATGTGAAATGGAATGGAATGTGGTATGGAATGGAATGGCATGTGGAACGGAATGGTATGTGGAATTGAATTTAATTGAATGTGTAATGGAATGGAATGTGGAATATAATGGCATGGAAAGTGGAATAGAATGGATTGGAATGTGGAATGAAACGGAATGGAATGTGGAATGGAATGTGGAAGGGAGTGGAATGGAATGGAATGGAATGTGAAATGGAATGGAATGGAATGTGAAATGGAATGGAATGGAAAGGAACGTGGAATGGCATGGAATCGTAGGTGGAATGGACTGCAATGGAACGTGGAATGGAAAGTGGAATTGAACATGGAAGGGACTGGAATGGAACATGGAATGCAACGGAATGGAACGGAATGGAATGGAATGTGGAATGGAAGGGAATGAAATGGAATTTGGAGTGTTATGGAATGGAATGGAATGGAATGTGGAATGGAATGTATTGAAATGTGGAATGGAACGGAATGGAATTAGAAATGGTATGGAATGGAATGTAGAATGGAATGGAATGTAATGTGAAATGGATTTGAATGGAATGGAATGTGGACTGGAAAGGAAAGAAAAGGAATGGAATGTGGGTTGGAATGCAATGGAATGTGGAAAGGAAAGGGGAATCGAATGGAATGGAAAGTGTAATGGAATGTGTAATGGAATGGAATGGAATGTAGAATGGAATGTGGAATGGCATGGAATGGAATGTGGAATGGAAAGGGATGCAACGTGGAATAGAATGTGGAATGGAACGTGGAGTGGAATGGAATAGAATGTGGAGGAATGTGGAATTGAATGTGTAAAGGAACGTGGAATGGAATGTTGAAAGTCAAAAGGAATGCAATGGAATCTGAAATGGAATGAAATGGAATGTGGATTGGAATGGGATGGAATGTGGAATGGAATGAAATGGATTGTGGAATGGAATTGAATGGAATGTAGAATGGAAAGGAAAGCAATGTGGAATGGAATGTGGAATGGAATGGAATAGAATGTGTAATGGAACGTGGAATGGAATGGAATGGAAAGGGCAATGGAATGTGGAATCGATCGTGGAATGGAAAGTGGAATAGAATGTGGAATGTGGAATGGAATGGAATGGAATGGAGTGTGGAATGGAATGGAATGGAATGTGGAACGGAATTGAATGGGGAGTGAAATGGAATGAATTGTGGAATGGAGTGTGGAATGGAATGGAATGGAAACTGGAATGTAACGTGGAATGGAATGGAATGGAACGTGGAATGGAACCTCAAACGGAATGCGGAATCGAACGTGGAATGGAAAGTGGAATGGAATGTGGAATGTGGAATGGAATGGAATGTGTAATGGAATGGAATGGAATGTGTTACGGAATGGAATGGAATGTGGAATGGAATGTGGAATGGAATGTAATGCAATGTGGAATGGAATGTGGAATGGAATGGAATGTGGAATTTAACGGAATGAAATGTGGTTTGGAATGGAATGGAATGTGGAATGGAATGGAATGGAATGTGGAATGGAATGTAATGCAATGTGGAATGGAATGTGGAATGGAATGGAATGTGGAATGGAACGGAATGAAATGTGGTTTGGAATGTAATGGAATGTGGAATGGAATGGAATGGAAAGTCGAATGGAAAGAATGTAATGTGGAACAAAAACGAATGGATTGTTGAATGGAATTTGCAATGAAATGTGGAAAGCAACGGAATGGAATGCAATGTGGAATGGAATGTTGAATGCAATAGAATGGAATGTGGAATCGAACGTTGAATGGAATGGAATGGAATGTAGGATGGAATGTGGAATGGAATGTGGAATGGAATGGAATAGAATGGAATGTGGAATGGAATGGAATGGAATAAAATGGAATGTGGAATGGAATGGAATGGAATGTGGATTGGAATACACTGAAATATGGAATGGAATGGAATGGTAAGTGGAATGGAATGTGCAATGGAATGAAATGGAATGGAATGGTATGTGGAATGGAATGGAAAGTAAAGTGGAATAGAATGGAAAGGAGAGGTATTTGGAATGGAATGGAATGGAAAGTGGAATGGAATGGAATGGAAATGAATGAGATGTGGAATGGAACGTATTGTAATGTGTAATGGAATGGAATGGAATGAGACATGGTATGGAATGGAAAGTGGAATGGAATGGAATGTAAAGTGAAATGGATTTGAATGGAATGGAATGTGTACTGGAAAGGAAAGAAATGGAATGGAATGTGGATTGGAATGAAATGGAATGTGGAAAGCACAGTGGAATGGAATGGAATGGAAAGTGGAATTGAATGTGAAATGGAATGGAATGGAATGTAGAATGGAACGTGGAATGGCATGGAATGGAATGTGGAATGGAAAGGGATGCAACGTGGAATGGAATGTGGAATGGAACGTGAAATGGAATGGAATAGAACGTGGAGAAAGGAGGAATTGAACGTGGAAAGGAACGTGGAATGGAATGTTGAAATTCGAATTGAATGGAATGGAATCTGGAATGGAATGAAATGGAATGTGGATTTGAATGGGATGGAAAGTGGAATGGAATGCAATGGATTGTGGAATGGAATTGAATGGAATGTGGAATGGAATATATAATGGAAAGGAAACAAATGTGGAAGGGAATGTGGAAAGGAATGGAATGTGGAATGGAATGGAATAGAATGTGTAATGGAACCTGGAACGGAATGGAATGGAAAGTGCAATGGAAAGGGGAATCGATCGTGGAATGGAAAGAGGAATAGAATGTGGAATGTGGAATGGAATGGAATGGAATGTGGAATGTAATGGAATGGAAAGAGGAAAGCAATGTGGAATGGAAAGAAGAATGGAAATTGGAATGGAATTGAAGGTGTATGGAGTGTGGAATGGAATTGAAGGTGAATGGAATGGAATGGAATGTGGAATGGAGCGTGGAATGGAATGGAATGGAAAGTGGAATGGAACGTGAAATGGAATGGAATGGAACGTGGAATGGATCCTCAAATGGAATGCGGAATCGAACGTGGAATGGAAAGTGGAATGGAATGTGGAATGTGGAATGGAATGGAATGTGGAATGGAATGGAATGGAATGTGGTATGGAATGGAAGGAAATGTGGAATGGAATGTAATGCAATGTGGAATGGAATGTGGAATGGAATGGAATGTGGAATGGAACGGAATGAAATGTGGTTTGGAATGGAATGGAATGTGGAATGGAATGAACGGAATGTCGAATGGAAAGAATGGAATGTGGAATGCAATCGAACGGATGGTTGAATGGAATTTGCAATGGAATGTGGAAAGCAACGGAATGGAATGCAATGTGGAATGGAATGGGATGGAATGTGGAATGGAATGGAATGGAATGTGGAATGGAATGGAATGGAACGTGGAATGGAATGGAGAGCTATGTGGAGTTCAATATGCATTGGAAATGACCCGAATAGAACAAGGAATGCAATATGGAATGGAATGCAATGGAATGAGGAATGGAATGGATTCGTTTGCGGAATGGAACGTGGAATGGAATAGAATGGAAAGTGGAATGGAACGTGGAATGGAATGTGCAATGCAATCGAATGGAATGGGGAATAGAACGTGGAATGGAATGGAATGGAATGTGGAATGCAATGTGGAATGGAATGGAATAGAGTGGAATGTGGAATGGAATGGAACGGAATGGAATGGAATGTGGTATGGAATGGAATTGAATGTGGACTCGAATGCAGTGAAACGTGGAATGGAATGGAATGGTAAGTGGAATGGAATGTGGAATGGAATGAAATGGAAAGGAATGGTAGGTGGAATGGAATGGAACGTAAAGTGGAATAGAATGGAAAGGAATGGTAGTTGGAATGGAATGGAATGGAAAGTGGAATGGAATGGAATGGAATTGAATGAGATGTGGAATGGAATGGAATGGAAGGTGTAATGGAATGGAATGGAATGTGGAATGGAACATGGAATGGAATAGAATGGAACATGGAATGGAATGGAATGGAATGTGGAATGGAATGGAATGGAATGTGGAATGGAATGGAGTATAATGAGGAATGAAATGTGCAATGGAATGTAATGGAATGTGGAAAGGAATATGGAATGGAATGGAATGGGATATGGAATGGAATGTGGAATAGAATGGAATGGAAAGTTGAAAGGAATGTGGAACGAAATGGAATAAAATGTGGAATGGAATGGATTGCAGACTGGAATGTGGAATGGGAAGGAATGGAATGTGCAATGGAACATGGAATGGAATGTGGAATTGGACTTGGAATGTAATGGAAAGTGGAATGGAATGTGTAACGGAATATGGAATGGAATGAACTGGAAAGTGTAATGGAACGTGGATTGGAATGGAACGAAATGTGGAATGGAAAGTGTTGGAATATGGAATGGAATGTGGAATGGAATGGAATCGAATGGAATGTGGAATTGAATGGAATGGAATGTTAAAACTAATCGAATGCAATGGAATGGAATGGAATGTGGAATGGAAGGGAATGGAATGTGGAATGGAAGGGAATGGAATGTGGAATGGAACGTTAAATGGAATGGAATGGAATGTATAATGGAATATAAAATGGAAAGGAATGAAATATGGAATGGAACGTGGAATGGAATGTGAAATGGAACGTTGAATGGAAAGTGGAATGGAATGTGGAAAGGAACGTGGAAGGGAAAATAGTGGAACGTGGAATTGAATGGAATGCAGTGTTGAATGGAAAGGAATGGAATGTGGAAAGTAATGTGGAAAGGAATGGAAGGCAATTTTCAAAGGAATGTGGAATGGAATGCAATGGAATGTGGAATGGAATGTGGAAAGAAATGGAATGCAAATTGAAATGGAATGCGGAATTGAATGGAATGGAACGTGGAATGGAATGGAATTGAATGTCGCATGAAACGGAATAGAAAGTGGAATGGAAGGTGGAAATGAGTGTAATGGAAAGTGAAATGGAATGTGGAATGGAATGGAATGGAAGGGAATGTGGAATGGAATGTAGAATGCAAAGGAATGGATTGTGGAATGGAAAGTAATGGAATGTGGAATGGAGTGGAATGGAAAGTGGAATGGAATTTAATGGAATCTGGAATGGAATGTGGAATGGAATGGAATGGAATGTGGAATGGATTGTGGAATGTAATGGAAAGGAATGTGGAATGCAATGGAATGGAACGTGGAAGGTAATGCAATGGAAAGGAATGTGAAATGCAATGGAATACAATGGAATGGAAGGTGGAATAGGATGGAATGGAATGAGGAAAGGAATATGGAATGGAATGTGGAATGCAATGGAAAGGAATGTGTAATGGAATCGAATGGAATGTGGAATGGAATGAATGGAATGGAATGGGAAAAGGAATGAAATGGAATGTGGAATGGAATGTGGAATGAAATGTGGAATAGAATGTGGAATGGACTGCAATGGAATAGAATGGAATGTGGAATAGAATGGAATGGAATGTGGAATGCAATGGAATTGAAAGGAATGTGAAATGGAATGTAAAGCAATGTGGAATGCTATGGAATGGAAAGTGGAATGGAATGGAATGGAAAGTGCAATGCAATGAGGAAATGAATGGAATGGAATGTGGAATGGAATGTGGAATGGAATGGAATTGTGTGCGGAAAGGAATGGAATGGTATGAGGAAATCAGTGGATTGTAATGTGGAACGAAATATGGAATGGAAGGGAATGGAATGTGGAACAGATTGTGGAATGGAATGGAAAGTGGAATGGAATGGAATGGACTGAAATGTGGAATGGAATTAAATGGAATGGAATGGGATGTGGATTGGAATGGAATGGAAAGTGGAATGGAATGGAATGGAACGTGGAATGGAATGGAATGGAATGTTTAATACAATGTGGAATGGAATGGAATGGAATGTGTAATGGATGTGGAAAGAAATGGAATGAGGAATGGGATGTAACGGAATGGAACTGAATGTGGAATTGAATGGAATGAAATGTGGAATGGAATGGAATGGAATGGAATTTTAAAAGGAAATAGAATGGAATGTTTCATGGAATGGAATGTAATGTAGAATAGAACGGAATGAAATTCAATGTGGAATGTAATGTTGAATGGAATGGAATGGAATGTGGAAAGGAATGGAATGGAATGTGGTATGGAATGTAATGGAATGGAATGTGGAATGCAATGGAATGGAATGGAATGCAATATTTACTGGAATTGAATAGAAAGTGCAGTGGAATGGAATGGAATGGGAAATGGAATGTGGAATTGAAATTGCAATGGAATGGAATGTGGAATGGATTGCGGAATGGGACATGGAATGGAATGGTATTGAATCGAATAGAATGTGGAAAGGAATGGAATGGAATGGAATGTGGAATGGAATGGAATACAATGGAATGTAGAATGGAATGGAATGGAATGGAGTGTTTAATAAAAAGGAATGTAAAGGGGAATGGAATGGAAAGGAATGTGAAATGGAATGTGGAATGGAACGCGGAATGGAATGGAATGGAACGGAATGTGGAATGGATTGTGCAAAGGGACGTGGAATGGAATGAAATAGAATGGATTGAATTGTGGAATGGAATGGAACGGAATGGAAAGTAGAATGGACTGGAATGTGGAATGGGATGTAATGGAATGCAATGGAATGTGGAATGCAATGTGGAATGAAATGGAATGGAATGAGAAATGCAATGTGAAATGGAATGGAATGGAACGTTGAATGGAATGGAATGGATCATGGAAAGGAATGTGGAGTGGAATGTGGAATGGAAGGGAATGGAATGTGGAATGGAATGAGGAATGGAAAGTGAAATGGAATGGATTAGCAATGTGGAATGGAAAGGAATGGAATGTGGAATGGAATGTTGAACGGAATGGAATGTGGAATGGAATCGAATGGAATTTAACGGATGTGCACTGGAATGAAATAAAAGGCAATGAGAAATGGAAGTAGAATTGAATGTTTAATGGAATGGAATGGAAAGTGGAATAGAATGGAATGGAATGTGGAATGGAATGCAATCGAATGTGGAATGGAATGTTTGGAATGTGGCATGGAATGTGGAATGGAATGGAATGGAAGGTTAAATGGAATTGAATGGAAAGTGGGATGGAATGTGGAATGGAATGGAACGGAATGGAGTGGAAAGTGAAATGCAATGGAATGGAATGGAATGTGAAATGGAAATAGAAAGAAATATTAAATGGAATGGAAGGCAACATGGATTGGAATGGAATGCAATGTGGAATAGAATGTAATGGAACGTGGAATGGAACGTGGAATGGAATGGAATGAAATGGAATGGGGAATGGACTGGAATGGAATGTGGAATTGAATGGAATGGAATGTGGAATGGAATGTAATGGAATGTGGAATGCAATGGAATGGAATGGAATGCGGATTGGAATGTAATACAAGGTAAAATGGAATGGAATGGAATGTGGAATGGAACGGAACGGAATGTGGAATGGAATGGAATTGTACGTGGAATGGAAAGGAATGGAATGTGGAATGTAAAGTGGAATGGAAAGTAGAAAGGAACGGAATGGAATGTGGAATTGAATGGAATTGAACCTGGAATGGAATGGAATGGAATTTGGAATGGAACGTGGAATGAAATAGAATGGAATGGAATATGGATTGGAATGTGGAATGGAACGTGGAATGGAATGGAATGGAATGGAATGTGTAATGGAATGCAATGGAATGGAAAGTGGAATTGAATGCAATGTAAAAGAATATGAATCGGAATGGAATGGAAAGGAATGTGGAATGAAATGGAATGTGGAATGTGGAGCGGAATAGAAAGCGGAATGGAATGGAATGGAATGGAATGTGGAATGTTTAATGGAATGGAATGTGGAATGTGGAATGGAATGGAATGTGGAAATGAAGGGAATGGAATACGGAATGGAATGGGATGGAATGTGGAATGGAAGCTGGAATGGAGTGGAATGGAATCTGGAATGGAATGGAATGGAATGGAATAAAATGTGGAATGGAAAGGAATGGAATGTGGAATGGAATGGATTGGAATGTGGAATGGAATAGAATGGATTGTGGAATGGAATGGAATGGAATGGAATGTGAAATGGAATGGAATGGAATGTGGAACAGAATGTGGATTGTGATGGAATGGAACGGAATATTGAATGGAATAGAACGGAATGGGGAATGGAATGGAATGGAATGGAATGTGAAATGGAATGTAATGGAATGTGGAATGGAAAGGAATGGAGAGGAATGTGGAATGGAATAGAAAGGAAAGTGGAATAGAATGTAGTGGAATGGAAAGTGAAATGCAATATAATTTGGAATGGAATGTGGAAAGGAATGTGGAACGCAATAAAATGGAATTGAATGGAATGTGGAATGAAATGGAATGGAATGGAATGTGAAACTGAATGGAATGGAAGGTGGAATGGAACGAAATGGAATGTGTAAAGGAATGGAATGCAATGTGGAATGCAATGTGCAAAGGAATGGAATGGAATGTGGAATGGAATGGAATGGAATGTAGAATAGAATGGAATGGAATGTTGAATAAAATGTGGAATGGAATGTAATGGAATGTGGAATGGAATTTGGAATGTAATGTGGAAAGGAATGGAATAGAATGTGGAATGGAATGGAATGGAATTTGGAATGGAATGGGATGTAAAGCAAAGTGAAAAGGAAGGGAATGGAATGCGGAATGGAATGGAATGGAACGTGGAATGAAATGGAAAGGAATGGAATGTGAAATGGAGTGGAATGAATGGAATGTGGAATGGGTTGTGGAATGGGACGTGGAATAGAATAGAATAGAATGGATAGGAATGTGGAACGGAATGGAATGGGATGGAATGTGGAATGAAATGGAATGGAATGTTGAATGGAATGGAACAGAATATAATGGAATGTGGAATGGAATGTGGAATGCAATGGAATGGAATGAGGAATGGAATGTGGAACAGAGTGGAATGAAATATTGAATGGAATCTGTAATGGAACGTGAAATGCAGTGGAATGTAGTAGAATGGAACGTGGAATGGAATGTGTAATGGATCATACAATGGAATGGAAAGGAACGTGGAATTGAATGTGGAATGGAATGGAAAGGAATTTGGAATTGAGTAGAATGGAATGTGCAATGGAATGGAAATGAATGGAATCTGGAATGGAATGGAATGTGGGATGGATTGGAATGGAATGTGGAATGGAATGGAATGGGATGTGGAATGGAATGGAATGGAAGGAATGTGGAATGGAATGGAATGTGGAATGGAATGGAATGTGGAATGGAATGGAATGGAATGTGGAATGGAAAGTGGAATGGAATGGAATGTGTAAATTAATGTGGAATGTAATGGAACGTTATGGAATGGAATGCAGAATGGAATGGAATGGAATATGGGAAGTAATGGAATGGCATGAACTGTGAAATGGAAATAGAATGCAATGTGGAATGGAATGCAATGGAATGTGGAATGGAACGGAATGGAATGTGGAATGGAAAGGAATGGAATGTGCAAAGGAATGTGGAATAGAATGGAATGGAATGTGGAATGGAATTGAATGGAATGGAATGGAATGTGGAATTGAATGTGGAAAGGAATGTGCAATGGAATGGAATGGAATGAGGAGTGGAATGTAAAGTGGAATGGAATGTGGAATGGAATGTGGAATGGAAAGTGGAATTGAATGGAATGGAACGTGTAATGTAATAGAAAGTGGAATGTAAGAATGGGAAGTGGAATGGAATGTGGAATGGAATGCAATGGAATGTGGAATGGAGTGGAAAGGAATGTGAAATGGAGTGGAATGGAAATGAATGTGGAATGGAATGGAACGGAAAGTGGAATTTAATTTGGAATGGAATGGAATGGAATGTGAAATAGAATGGAATGAAATGAGAAATGGAATGGAATGGAATGTGGAATGGAATGAGGAATGGAACGTGGAACGCAATGGAATGGAACGTGAAATGGAAAGTGGACAGGAACGTGGAATTGATCCTGGAATGGAAAGTGGAATGGAACGTGGAATGGAACGCAATGGAAAGTTGAATGGACTTGAATGCATCATGGAATGGAAAGGAAGGTGTAAAGAGTGGAATGGAACATGGAATGGAATGTGGAATGGAATGGAATGGAATGTGGAATTCAACGTGGAATGGAACGTGGAATGGAATGTGGAATGGAATTTAATGGAACGTGGAATGTACTGGAAAGGAAGGTGGAATGAATTGTGAAATGGAACATGGAATGCAATGGAATCGAATGTTGAACGGAATAGAATGAAAGTGGAATGGAGTGGAATGTGAAATGTAATGGAAAGGAATGTGGAGTACGATGTGGAATGGAATGTGGAATGGAATGCAATGGAAGGTGAAATGGAATGTGGAATGGAATGTATAGAATGCAATATCAAATGGACTGGAATGTAATGTGGAATGGAGTGGAATGGAATGGAATGTGAAATGGAATGGAATGGAATGTGAAATGGAATGGAATGGAATGTGGAATGGAATGGAATGGAATGTGAAAAGGAATGGAATGGAATGTGAAATGGAATGGAATGGAATGTGGAATGGAATGGAATGGAAGGTGGAATTGAATGGAATAGAATGTGGAACGGAATGTGGAATGCAAGGGAATGGAATATGGAATGGAATGCAATGGAAGGTGGAATGGAATGGATTGGAAAGTGGAATGGAATGAAATGGAAAGGACATTGGAATGGAAGGGAAGGCAAGGTGGAATGGAATGGAATGGAATGTGGAATACAATGGAAAGGAATGGAATGTGGAATGGAATGGAATGGAATGGAATGTGCTTTAGAATGGAATGGAATGTGGAACGGTATAGAATGGAATGTGGAATGGAATGTAGAATGGCATGGAATGGAATGGAATGAAATGTAGAATGAAATGCGGAATGGAATGGAATGGAATGTAGAATGGAGTTGAATGTTACGGAATGGAATGTGGAATGGAATGGAATGGAATGTGGAACGGAATGTGGAACGGAATATAATGGAATGTGGAAGGGAATGTGGAATGCAATGGAATGTGGAATGCAATAGAATGGAATGTGGAATGGAATGGAATGTGAAGTGGAATGGAATGGAATGTGGAATGGGATGTGAAAAGGAATGTGGAATGGAATGTGGAATGGAAAGGAATGGAATGGAATGTTGAATATAATTGAATGGAATGTGGATTGGAATGGATTGGAATGAAATCTGAAATGCAATGGAATGTGGAATGGAATGAGGAATGGATGCGGAATGCAATGAAATGGAATTAAATGAAATGTGGAAAGGAATGGAATGGAAAATGAAAGGCAATGGAATGGAATGTAATGTGAAATGGAATGGAATGGAAGGTGGAATGGAACGGAATGGAATGTGGAAAGAAAGGGAATGCAATGAGGAATGCAATAAGGAACAGAATGGAATGGAATGAGGAATGGAATGTGGATGGGAAATGAATCTAATGTGGAAATGAATAGACTGTGAAATACAATGTGGAATGAATGTAATGTAAAGTGGACTGGAATTTGGAATGGAATTGAAGGTGGAATGGAATGGAATGGAATATGGAATGGAATGGAATGCAATTTGAAATGGAATGGAACGTGGAATGTAATGGAATGGAAAGTGAAATGGAATGGAATGGAACGTGGGATGGAATGGAATAGAACATGGAATGGAATGTGGAATGCAAAGGAAAGTAAGGTGGAATGGAATGGAATGGAATATGCAATGCAATGTGGAATGAAATGGAATAGAATGTGGAATGGAATGTGGAATGCAATGGAATGGAATGTGGAATGCAATTGAAAGGAATGGAATGTGGATTGGAATGGAATGGAATGGAATGGAATGTGGAATGGAATGGATAGGAATGTGGAATGCAATGGAATTTCATGTGGAAAGCAATGTGGAATGGAATAGAACGGAATCTGGAAAGGAAAGTGGAATGGAATGGAATGTGGAATGCAATGAAATGGAATGGAATGGAATGTGGAATTTAATGGAATCAATTGGAACGGAATGTGGAGTGGAATGGAATGGAATGGAATGTACAATGGAATGGAATGGAATGTGGAACAGAATGGAATGGAATATGGAATGCAATGGAATTTAATGCGGAAAGCAATGTGGATTGAAATACTACGGAATGTGGAATGGAAAGTGGAATGGAATGGAATGTGGAAAGGAATGGAATGGAATGAAACGGAATGTGGAATTTAATGGAGTGGATTGGAATGGAAATGGAAATAGAATGGAATGTTTAATGGAAGGGAATAAAATGTGGAATGGAATGGAATGGAATGTGGAATGGAATGGAATGGAATGTGGAAAGGAATGGAATGGAATTTGTAATGGAATGTAGAATGGAATATGGAAACGAAAGGAATTTAATGGAATGTAGAATGGAATTGAATGGAATGGAACGTGGAATGGATTGGAATGGAATGTGGAATGGAATACAAAGGAATGTGGACTGGAGTGGAAAGGTCTGGAATGGAATGAGAAATGAAATTCAAGGGAATGTGAAATGGAATTGAATGGAATGTGGAATGCAATGGAATGGAATGTGCCATTGAATTGATTGGAATGTGGAATGGAATGTGGAATGGAATGGAATGGAATTTGGATTGGAATGAGTAATGGAATGTGGAATGGATTGGAAATGAATGTGGAATACAATGGAATGGAATGTGGAAAATAATGGAATGGAATGTGAAATGGAATGGAATGTAATGGAATGGAATGTGGAATGGAATGGAATGGGATGTGGAATGGAATGGAATGGAATGTGGAATGAAACGGAAAGGAATGGAATGGAATGTGGAATGGCATGTGGAAAGGAACGAAATGGAACATGGGATGGAATGTGGAATGCAACATGGAACGGAAAGTGGAAGGGAATGGAATACAACATGGAAAGTAACGTGGAATTGAATGTGGAATGGAAAGGAATGGAATGTGGAATGGAATGTGGAATGGAATGTGGAATGGAAAGGGGAATGGAACATGGAAAGAAACGTGGAAAGGAACGTGGAATGGAAAGTGGAATGGAATGTGGAATGGAATGCGGAATGGAATGGATTCGAATGTGGAAAGGAAAGTGGAATGGATTTTAGAATGCAAAGTGGAAGGGAAACTGGAATGGAAAGTGGAGTGGAACGAGGAATGGAAAGGAATGGAACGTGGAGTGGAAAGTGGAAGAGAACGTGGAACGGAAGGTGGAATGGAACGTGGAATGGAACGTGAAATAGATTAGAATGCAATGTGGAATGGAGTGCAAAGTAAGGAGGAATGGAATGGAATGGAATATGGAATGGCATGGATTGGAATGAAATGTGGAATGGAAAGGAATGGAATGTGGAATGGAATGTGGAATGGAATAGAATGGAATGCGGAATGGTATGTGTAATGGAATGTGGAATTGAATGGAATGGAATGTGGAATGGAATGGAATGGAACGTTGAATGGAATGTGGAATGGAATGTGAAATAGAATGGAAAGTAACGGTGAATGGAATGTGGAATGGAATGGAATGGAACGTGGAATGGAACGTTGAAAGCAACATGGAATGCAACGTGGAATGGCACGTGGAATGGAACGTGGAATGGAAATTGGAATGGAATGTGGAATGGAATGTGGAATGTAATAGAACGGAATGTTAAATTGAATGGAATGGAATGTGGAAAGGAATAGAATGGAATGTAGAATGGAATGTGGAATGGAATGGGATGAAATGGAATGTGGAATGGGATGGAATGAAATTTGGAAAGAAATTAAATGGAATGTGGAATGGAATTAAGTGGAATGTAATGGAATTGAATGAGGAATTGAATGGAATGCAATGTAGAATGGAATGGAATGTGGAAAGAAACGGAATATAATGTGGTAGGGAATGTGGAATGGAAAGGAGTGGAATGCGTAATGTACTGTGGAATGGAATGGAATAGAATGGAATGGAATGTAAAATGGAATGGAATTGAATGTGGAACGGAGTGGAATGCAATGGAATGTGAAATGTACCGGAATGGAATGTGGAATGGAATGGAATGAAATGTGGAATGGAATGGAATGGAATGTGGAATTGGATGGAATGGAATGTGGAATGGAATGTGGAATGGATTGGATAGTAATGTAACGGAATGTAGAATGCACTGGAATGGAATGTTTAATGGAATTGAATGGAATGAAATGTGGAAGGCAAAGTAATAGAATGGAATGTGGAAAGGAATGGAATTGAATGTGGAATTGAGTGTTGAACGGAATGTGGAATGGAATGGATTGGAATGGAATGTGGAAAGGAATGGAATGTTGAATGTAGTGGAATTGAATGCGGAATGGAGTGTAGAATGGAATGGGAAGGAATGTGCAATGGAATGGAATGGAATCTGGAATGGAATTGAATGGAAAGGGATGTGGAATGGAATGAAATAGAATGAAAAGAAATATAGAAAGAAATGTTATTGAATTTGGAATGAAATATTGAACGGAATGTGGAATGGAATGGAATGGAATGTGGAATGGAATGGAATGGAATGTGATCTGGAAAGGAATGTGCAATGGAATGGAATGGAATGGAATGTGGTATGGAATCTGAAATGGAATGTGGAATTTAATGAAATGGAATGTGGAATGGAATGCAAATGAAAGTGGAGTGGAAAGGAATGGAATGTGGAATGGAATGGAATGGAATGTACTGTGTAATGGAATGTGGAAAGGAATGGAATGGAATGGAATGGAATGGAATAGAATGGAATGTGGCACGGATAGTGGAATGGAATCTGAAGTGGAATGAGGAAAGGAATGGAATGAAATAGAAAGAATGAAATGGGGAAAGTAATGGTATGTGGAATGGAATGAAATGGAATGTGGAACGGAATGGAATGGAATGGAATGTGGAATGGAATGCAATGGAATGAAATGGAACGGAATGCAATGGAATGAAGTGGAATGGAATGGAATGTCTAATGGAATGTGTAATGGAATGGAATGCAGTGGAATGGAATATGGAATGGAATGGAATGGAATGGAATGGTATGTGGAATGGAATTGAATCTAATTGAATAGAATGTGAATTGGAATGTGGAATGGAATGTGGAATGGAATGTGTTATGGAATGGAACGGAATGTGGAATGGAATGTGGAATGGACTGGAAAGGAATGTGGAATGGAATGGAACGGAAAGTGGAATGGAATGGAATGGAACATGGAATGGAAAGTGGAATGGAACGTGGAATCCAACTTGGAAAGGAGTTGAATGTAGAATGGATTGTGGAAGGTAATGTGAAATGGAATGTGGAATGGAATGGAATGTAGAACGGAATGTGGAATGAGACGAAATGGGGTATGGAATGGAATGAGATGGGATGGGGAATGGAACGTGGAATGGAATGGAATGTGGAATTGAACGTGGAATGGAATGTGGAACGGAACATGGAAAGGAATGGAATGTGGAATGGAATGTGGAATGGATCTTGGAATGGAATGGAATGTGGTATGGATTGTGGAGTGGAATGTGTTATCGAATGTGGAATGGAATGGAATGGAAGGTAGAAGGGAATGTGGAATGGAATATAATGGAAAGAGCAATGGAATGTGGAATGGAATGGAAAAGAATGTGGAATGGAATGGAGTGGAATGTGGAATGTAATGGATTCGAATGTACAATGGAATGTGGAATGGAATGGAATGGAATTTGCAATGGAATGTGGAGTGGAATGGAATGGAATGTGGAATGGAACGTAGAAAGCATGGTGGAATAGAATGGAATGGAACATAGAATGGAAAGTACAATGGAACGTGGAATGTAATGGAATGTAACATGGAAGAGAAAGTTGAATGTAACGTGGAATTTAATGGAATGGAAGGTGAAATGGAACGTATAATGGAACGTGGAATGGAACGTGGAATGGAACGGAGTGGATCGTGGAATGGAACGTGGAATGGAACGTGGAATTCAAAGTGGAATGGAATGGAATGGAATGTGGAAAGGAATGGAATGGAATGTGGAATGGAATTGAATCGAATGGAATGTGAAATGGAATAGAATATGGAGTGGATTGGAATGGAATGGAATGTGCAGAGGAATGGAATGTGGAATGGAATGGATTGGAATGTGGAATGGAATGGAATGCAACTTGGAATTAAATGGAATTGAATGTGGAATGGAACGTGGAATGGAATTGAATGGAAGGTAGAATGGAATGGAATGGAAGGTGAAATGGAATGGAATGGAAGGTGGAATGGAATGGATAGGAACGTGGAATGGAATGGTATGTCATGGGGAATGGAATGGAGTGGAATGTGGAATGGAACGGATTGGAATGGAATGTGGAATGGAATAAAATATGGAATGGAATGTCGACTGGAATGGAATGTGGAAAGTATTTGAATGGAATGTGGATTGGATCGGAAAGGAATGGTAAGTGAAACGGAACGTGAAATCGAATGGAATGGAATGTGGTATGGAACATAGAATGGAAAGGAATGGAACTTGGAATGGAACGTGGAATGTATTGGAATGGAACGTGGAATGGAACGCGAAATGGAAAGTGGGATAGAATGTGGAATTTGGAATGGAATGGAATGGAATGTGGAATGTAATGGAATGGACTGCAATGTGGAATGGACTGTGGAATGTAATGTGGAATGGAATGTGGAAAGGAATGGAATGGAATATAGAATGGAATGTGGAATGGAATGGAATGCAATGTGGAATTGAATGTGGAATCGAATGGAATGTGGATTCGAATGGATTGTGGAATAGAGTATGGAATGGAAAGTGGAATGGAATGGAATGTGGAATGGATTGTGTAATGGAATGGAATGGAATGGAATGGAATGTGGAATGGAATGGAATGGAATGTGGAATGTAATGGAATGGAATGGAATGTGGAATGTAATGGAATGGAATGTGGAATGTAATGGAATGGACTGCAATGTGGAATGGACTGTGGAATGTAATGTGGAATGGAATGTGGAAAGGAATGGAATGGAATGTAGAATGGAATGTGGAATGGAATGGAATGCAATGTGGAATTGAATGTGGAATCAAATGGAATGTGGAATCGAATGGATTGTGGAATAGAGTATGGAATGGAAAGTGGAATGGAATGGAATGTGGAATGGATTGTGTAATGGAATGGAATGGAAGGGAATGGAATGTGGAATGGAATGGAATGGGATGTGGAATGAAATGGAATGGAAAGTGGAATGGAATGGAATGGAATGCAATGTGGAATGGACTGTGGAATTTAATCTGGAATGGAATGTGGATTGGAATGGAATGGAATGTAGAATGGAATGTGGAATGGAATGGAATGCAATGTGGAATTGAATGTGGAATCGAACTGAATGTGGAATCGAATGGATTGTGGAATGGAATATGGAATTGATAGTAGAATGGAATGGAATGTGGAATGGATTGTGGAATGGAATGGAATGTAATGGAATGGAATGTGTAATGTAATGGAATGGAATGTGGAATATAATGGAATGGAGTGCAATTTGGAATGGACTGTGGAATGTAATCTGGAATGGAATGTTGAATATAATGGAATGGAATGTGGAATGGAACGTGAAATGGAATGGAATGGAATGGAACGTGGAATGGAATGGAAAGGAATGTGGAATGGAATGGAATCCAATGTGGAATGGAATGGAATGTGGAATGGAATGGAATAGGATTTGGAATGCAAAGTGGAATGGAAGCAAATGGAATGTGGAATGGAACATGGAACGGAATGTGAAATAGAAATTTGAATGGAATGCTAGAATGGAATGGAAAGAGGATTGAAATGGAATGGAAGGTGTAATGAAAAGCAATGGAATTCGGAATGGAATGGAATGGAATGTAGAATGGAATTTGGAGTGGAATTGAATACAACGTGGAATGGAATGTGGAATAGAATGGATTGTGGAATGGAATGCAAATGAATGAAATGTGGAATGGAATGGAATGGAATGGAATATGGAATGGAATGGAATGTGGAATGGAATGGAAAGGAATGTGGAATGGAATGGAATGGAATGTGGAATGGAATGGAATGGAATGGAATGTGGATTGGATTTGAATATATTTTGCAATGCAATGGAATGGAATGGAATGCAGAAAGGAATGGAATGGCATGTGGAATGGAAAGGAATGTAGTGGAATGTGTACTGGAATGGAATAGCCTGTGGAAAGGAACGTGGAATGGAATGCAATGGAATGTTGAATCGAACGTGGAATGGAAAGTGGAATTGAAATTGGAATGGAATGGAATGTGGAATAGAACGTGGAATGGAATGGAAAGCGGAATGGAATGTGGAATGGAATGGAATGGAATGTAGAATGGAATGGAATGTTAAATGGAATGGAATGGTATGTGGAATGGAATGCAAAGGTAAGCAATGTGGAATGGAATGTGAAATGGAATGGAATTGATCGTGGAATGTAAAGTGGAATGGAGTGGAATGGAATGTAGAATGGAATGGAACGGAATATGGAATTTACAGTAATGGAATATGTAATCGAATGGAATGGAAATTGTAATGGAATGGAATGGAATGGAATGTGGAATGGAATCGAATGGAATGGAATGTGGTATGTTATGGAAATGAATGTGGAATGGAGTGGAATTGACTGGAATTTAATGTGGAATGGAATGGAATGTGGAATGGAAAGGAATGTGAAATGTAACGGAATGGAACTGAATGTAATGGAATGTGAAATGGAATGGAAGGTTAATTGAAATGCAATGTGGAATATAATGGAATTGAATGCGGAATGCAAGGGAATGGAATGTGGAATGGAATGGACTGGAAATTGGCGTGGAATGGAATGGAATGTGGAATGGAATGGAATGGAATGTGGAAGGGAGATGAATGGAATGGAAAGTGGAATGGAATTAAATGGAACGTGGAAAGGAGTTAAATGGAATTTCAGTTGGAACGGAATGGAATAGAATGTGGAATGGAATGGAATGGAATGTGGAATGGAGTTGAATGTGAAATGGAATGGAATGGTATGTGGAATGGAATGCAATGGTATGCAATGTGGAATGGAATGTGAAATGGAATGGAATTGAAAGTGGAATGTAAAGTGGAATGGAGTGGAATGGAATGTGGAATGGAATTGAACGGAATGTGGAATTTACAGTAATGGAATATGTAATCGAATGGAATGTAAATTGTAATGTAATGGAATGGAATGCGGAATGGAATCAAATGGAATGGAATGTGGTATGTTACGGAAAGGAATGTGGAATTGAGAGGAATTGAATGGAATGTAATGTGGAATGGAATGGAATGGAATGTGGAATGGAAAGGAATGTGAAATGTAATGGAATGGAATTGAATGGAATGGAATGTGAAATGGAATGGAAGGTTAATTGAAATGCAATGTGGAATATAATGGAATTGAATGTGGAATGCAATGGAATGGAATGTGGAATGGAATGGAATGGAATGTGGAAGGGAGGTGAATGGAATGGAACGTGGAATAGAATTAAATGGAACGTGGAAAGAGTTTAATGGAATTTCAGTTGCAACGGAATGGAATGGAATGGAATGTGGAATGGAATGTAACGGAATTTAAAGTTCAATGGAATGGAATGTGGAATGAAAAGTGGATTGGAATGGAATGTGGAATGGAATGGGATGGAATGTGGAATGAAATTGAAAGGAATGTGCAATGGAATAGAATGGAATGCAATGGAACGTGGAATGGAATGTAATGGAACGTGGAATGGAATGGAATGGAAAGTGGAATGGAATGGCTAGGAACGTGGAATGGAATGGAATGTGGAATGGAGTAGAATGTGGAATGGAATGGAATGGAATGAGGACTGGAATGGATTGGAATGGAAGGGAATGTGGAATGAAATGTGGAATGGCATGGAAAGGAATGTGGAATGGAATGGAATCTAAAGTGGAATGGAATGGAATGGAATGTGGAATGAAATGGAAGGGATTGTGGAATGTAATGGAATGGAATGAGGAATGGAATGGAATTGAAAGGAATGTGGAATGGAATGGAATGGAATGGAAAGCAGTGTGGACTGGAATTCAATGGAATGGAATGGAATATGGAATGCAAAGGAATGGAAAGTGGAATGGGATGTGCAATGGAATGGAATGGAATGGAAAGTAATGTGAAATAGAAAGTGGAATGGAATTGAATGGAATGGAATGTGGAATGGAACGGGATGGAATGGAATGTGGAATGGAATAGAATGTGGAATTGAATGGGATGGAATGAGGAATAGCATGGAATGGAATCTGGAATGAAACGGAATGGAATGGACTGCGGAATGGAATGTTGAATGGAATGCGGAATGAAATATAATGGAATGTGGAATGGGATGTGGAATGGAAAGTGGAATAGAATGGAATGGAATGGAATGGAATGTGGAATGGAACGTGGATTGGAACGTGGAATAGAACATGGAATGTAACGTGGAATGGAACGTCGAATGGAAAGTGGAATGGAACGTGGAATGGAATGCGGAATGGAATGTGCAGTGCAATGGAATTTAATGGAATGGAATGTGGAATGGAATGTGGAATGGAAAGGAATGGAAATTGGAATGGAATTTAGTGTAATGGAACGTGGAATGGAATGGAATGGAACGTGGGAGGGAATGGAGTGGAATGGAATGTGGAATGGAATGTGGAATGGAATGTGGAATGGATTGGAATGCAATGGAGTGAGAATTGGAATGCAATGGAATGTGGAATTAAATGGAATGGAACGGAATGGAATGGAATGTGGAATGTAATTGAACGGAATGTGTAATGGAATGTAGAATGGAATGGAATGTGTAATGGAAGGTAATGGAATTTAATGTGGAATGGAACTTGGAATGGAATGGAATGGAACGTGGAATGGAACTTGGAAATGAATAGAATGAAATGTGGAATGGAATGGGGAATGGAATGGAAGGAACGTGGAAAGTAACGCGGAATGGAATGGAATATAACGTGGAATGGAATGAGAAATCGAATGGAATGGAAAGTGGAATGCAATGTGGAATGAAATGGAATGGAATATTGAATGGAACGTGGAATGGAATGTGGAATGTGGAATGGAATTGAATATGGAAAGGAATGGAATGGAATGTGATATGGAAAGGAATGGAATCTGGAATGGAATGTGCAATGGAATGGAATGGTATGTGTAATGGAATGGAATGGAATGTGGAATGGAATGGAATGGAATGGAATGTGGAATGGAATGGAATGGAATAGAATGTGGAATGGAATGGAAAGGAATGTGGAATGTAATGGAATGTGGAATGGAATGGAATGGAATGGAATGGAATGGAAGATGGAATGGAAGAGAATGGAATGTGGATTGGAATGGAATGGAACGTTGAATGGAATTGAATGGAATGTGGAATGGAATGTGTAATGGAATAGAATGCAATGTGGAATGGAACAGTGAATGATATGGAATGCAATGTGGAATGAAATGTAATGGAATGAAAAGGAATGTGGATAGGAAAGGAATGGAATGTGGAATGGAATGGAATGGAATTGAATGGAATGGAATGTGGAATGGAATGGCATGGTGTGGATAGGAATGGAATAGAATGTGGACTGGAATTGAATGGAATGTGGAAGAGAATGTGCAATGGAATTGAATGGAATGTGGAATGGAATATAGAATGGAATGGAATGCAAAGTGGAAAGGAATGTGGAATAGAATGGAATGGAAAGAGTAATGGAACTTATAATGGAAAGTGGAATGGAATGGAATGGAAGGTGGAATGGATTGGAATGGAATGGAGTGTGAAATGGAATGCAATGGAATGTGGAATTAAATGGAATGGAACGGAATGGAATGGAACTTGAAATGGAATGGAATGGAATGTGGAATGGAATGGAATGGCATCTGGAATGGAATGGAATGGAAAGTGGAATGCAATGAAATGCAATGCAATGTGGAATGGAATGGAATGGAAAGTGTAATAGAATGGAATGTTATGTGTAATGGAACGGAATGGAATGGAATGGAACGTGGAATGGAACGTGGAATAGAATGGAATACAACGAGGAATGGAACATGGAATGGAATGGAATGGAACGTGGAATAGAACGTGTAATGGAGTGGAAATGAATGTGGAATGGTACATCGAATGGAATGTAGAATCGAATGTAGAATGGAAAGTGGAATGGAATGTGGAATGTGGAATGGAATAGAATGGAATAGAATGGAATGGAATGGAATGGAATGTGGAATAGAATCAGGAATGGAATGGAATGCAATGTGGAAAGGAATGTGGAATGGAATTGAATGGAACGTGGAATGAAATCAAATGGAATGTGGAATGGAATTTGGAATGGAATGTAACGGAACGTTTAATGGAACATGGAATGGAACTTGGAATGGAATGGAATTGAATGTGGAATGGAATGGAATGGAATGGAATGTGGAATGGAATGGAATGGAATGGAATTTGGACTGGTATGGAATGGAAACAAGTGGAATGTGGAAGGAATGGAATGGAATGTGGAATGGAACGCAAAGGAATCTGGAATGGAATGGAATAGAATGTGGAATGTAATTGAATGTAATTGAATGTGTATTGGAATGGAATGGAATGTAGAATGAAAACTGGAGTGGCATGGAATGGAATGTGGAATTGAATGTGGAATGGAATGCATCGGAATGTGGAATGGAATGGAATAGAATGAAGAATGGAATGGAATAGAATGTGGAATGGAATTAAATGGAATGGAATGTGGATTGGAAAGGAATGCAATGTGAAATGGAAAATGGAATGGCATGGAAAGGTATGTGGAATGGAATGTGGAACGGAAAGGAAAAGAATGTGGAATGGAATGTGGAATGACATGGAATGGAATGTTGAATGAAAGGTATGGAATGTGGAATGGAACGTGGAAAGGAACTTGGAATGGACTGGAATGGAACGTGGAAACGAACTTGGAATGGAATGGAATGGAACATGGAATGGAACGAGGAATGGAACGTGAAATGGAACGAGGAAAGGAACGTGAAATGGAAGGTAGAATGGAACCTGGAATGGAATGTGGAATGTGGAATGGAATGGAATGGAATGTGGAATGGAATTGAATGAAATGTGGAATGGAATGTACAATGGAATGGAAAGCTATTTGGAATAGAAAGTGGAATGGAATGCAATGTGGAATGAAATGGAATTGAATGTGGAATGGAATTGAACGTAACTTGGAATGGAATGTAGAATGGAATGGAAAGCATTGAGGAATAGAATGTGTAATGTAATTGAATGGAATGTGTAATGGAATGTAGAATGGAAGGGAAAGGAAAGTGGAATAGAATGTGGAGTGGAATGGAATGTGGAATGGAATGGAATGGAATGTGTAATGGACGGGAATGGAATGGAGTGTGGAATGGAACTTGGAATGGAATGGAATGGAACGTGGAATGGAACTTGGAAACGAATGGAATGGAATGTGGAATGGAACGGGGAATGGAATGGAAGGGAAGGTGGAATGTAACTTCAAATGGAAAGGAATGTAAGGTGGAATGGAATGAGGAATCGAATGGAATGGAAAGTGGAATGCAAAGTTGAATGAAATGGAATGGAACATCGAATGGAACGTGGAATGGAATGTGGAATGTGGAATGGAAAGTAATATGGAAAGGAATGGAATGGAATGTGGAATGGAATGGAATTTTTTGTGGATTGGAATGGAATGGAATGGAATGGAACATGGAATGGAACGTGGAATGGAATGGAATGGAACGTGGAATGGAACATGGAATGGAACGGAATGGAAACTGGAAAGGAACGTGGAATGGAACGGAATGGAACGTGGAATAGAACGTGTAATGGAATGGAATGGAACGTGGAAGGGTACATCGTATGGAATATAGAAACGATCGTGGAATGGGAAGTGGAATGGAATGTGGAATGTGGAATGGAATGAAATGGAATGTGTTATGGAATGGAATGGAATGTGGAATCGAATGTGGAGTGGAATGGAATGGAATGTGGAACGGAATTTAATGGGAAGTGGAAGAGAATGTGCAATGGAATGTGGAATGTAATGTGGAATGAAATGGAATGGAATTTTGTATGGAATGTGGAAAGTAACGTGGATTGGAAATCAATGGAATGTGGAATGAAATCGAATGGAATGTGGAATGGAATTTGGAATGGAATGATTTATGCAATGGAATGGAATGCAAAGGGTAATAAAATGGAAAGGAATGCAGAATGGAATGGAATGGAATGTAGAATGGAATGCAATGCTATGTGGAAATCAATGGGAAAGGGCGTGGAATGGAATGTGGAACGGAATGTGGAATGGAATATGGAAAGGAATGGAATGGAATGTGAAATGGAATGTGGAATGAATTAGAGTAAAATGTGGAATGGAATGGAATGGAATGTTTAATGGAATGGAATGGAATGGAATGGAATGTGGAATTGAATTGAATGGAATGTGGAATGGAATGGAATGGAATGTGGAATGGAATGTGGAATGAAATGGAGTGGAATGTGGAATGGAATGTGGAATGGAATGGAATGGAATGTTGAATGGAATGTGTAATGGAATGGAATCGAATGTGGAATGAAATGTGGAATGGAATGGAATGTGGAATGGAATGCATTGGAATGTGGAAAAGAATGTGGAATGGAATGGAATGGAATGTTGAATGGAACATGGAATGGAACGTGGAAAGGAACGTGGAGTGGAAAGTGGAATGGAACGTGGAATGGGACGTGGAATGGAATGTGAAATGGTATGTGGAAAGGAATGCAAGGGAAGGTGGAATTGAATGTGGAATGGAAAGTGGAATGCAATGAGGAATTGAATGGAAAGGAATGTGGAATGGAATGTGGAATAGAATGGAATGGATCGCTGAATGGAAAGTGGAATGGAATGTGGAAAGGAATATAATGGAAGGTGGAATGGAATGTGGAATGGAATGTGGAAAGGAACGTGGAATGGAACGTTTGATGGAATGTAGAATGGAATGTGATATGGAAAGGAATGGAGTGTGGAATGGAATGAAATGGAATGGAATGGAATGTGGAATGGAATGAAACAGAATTTCGAATGGAATGTGGATTGGAAAGGAAGGCAACGTGGAATGGAATGGAATGCAAAGTTGAATGGAATGGAATGGAATTTGGAATGGAAAGGAATGTAATGTGGAATGGAAGGGAATGGAATGTGGAATGGAATGTGGAATGGAATGGAATGGAATGTGGAATGGAACGTGGAATGGAATGTGGAATGGAATGGAAAGGAATGTGGAATGGAATGTGGAATGGAATGTGGAATGGAATGGAATGTGGAATGGAATGCAATGGAAACGAATGAAATGGAATGTGGAATGGAATAGATTGGAATATGGAAAGAAATGGAAGGGAATAAGGAATGGAATGGAATGGAATGGGATGTGAAATGGAATGGAATGGAATGTGGAAAGCAATATGGAACGGAATGGAATGTTAAATGGATTGTGGAATGGCATGGAACGGAATGGAAAGAAATGGAATGTGGAATGGAATGGAATGGAAACGAGTGAAATGGAATGTGGAATGGAATAGATTGGAATGAGGAATGAAATGGAACAGAATGAGGAATGGAATGGAGTGGAATTGAATGTGGAATGCAATGGAATCGAAAGTAATGGAATGTGCAAAGGAATGGAATGGAATCCGGTAAGGAGTTGAATGGACTGTGGAATGGAATGGAATGTGGAATGGAATGGAATGGAATGGAATGGAATGTGGAATGGAATGGAATGTGGAATGGAATTGAATGGAAAGTAATGTGGAATGGAATGGAATCCAGAAAGGAGTGGAATGGACTGTGGAATGGAAAGGAATGTGGAATGGAATGGAATTGAATGTGGAATGGAATGGAATGTGGAATGGAATTGAACGGAAAGGAATGTGGAATGGAATGGAATGTGGAGGGGAATGCAATGGAATGGAAGGGAATGTGGAACAGAAGTGAATGCAATGGAATGTGGAATGGAATGCGGAAGGGAAATGAATGGAATGGCATGGAAAGTGGAATGGAATGGAATGGAATGTGGAATGGAATGGAAAGGAATGTGCAATGGAATCGAATGTAATGGAATGTGGAATGGAATGCGGAAAGGAATGTGCAATGGAAAGGAATGGAACGTGGATTGGAATGGAATGTGGAATGGAATTGAATGGAATGTGGAATGGAATGGAATGGAATCTGGAATGGAAAGGAATGGAAATTTTATTGGAAATTGGAACGGAAAGGAATTGAAGGTGGAATGGAATGGAATGGAATTTGGAATGGAATGGAATGGAACTTGGAATGGAATGGAATGGAACGTGGAATGGAATTGCATGGAACGGAATCTAATGGAATGCGGAATTAAATGGAACGGAATGTGGAATTAAATGTGGCATGGCATGGAATAGAATGTGGAATGGTATGCAATGGAATGTGGAATGGAATGGAATGCAATGCGGAATGGAATCGAAAGAAATGTGGAATGGAAAGGAATGGAATGGAATGGAATGGAATGGAATGGAATGTGGAATGGAATGCAAAGGAATGCGGAATGGAATGGAGTGGTATGGGATGTGGAATGGAATGCAATGGAATGCGGAATGGAATGGAAAGGTATGGGATGTGGAATGGAATTCGGATTGGAATGTGGAATGGAAACGAATGGAATGTGGAATGCAATGGAATGGAATGAAAGGGGAATTTAATGGAATGTAATGGAATGTGGACTGGAATGGAATAAAATGGAATGGAATGTGGAATGCAGTGTGGAATGGAATTTAATGGAACATAGAATGGAATGTACAATAGAAAGTGGAATAGAATGTGGAATGGAATTGAATGGAAAGGAATGTGGAATGGAATGGAATGTGGAAGGGAATGCAATGGAATGGAATGGAATGTGGAATAGAAGTGAATGTAATGGAATGTGGAATGGAATGCGGAAGGGAAATGAATGGAATGGCATGGAAAGTGGAATAGAATGGAATGGAATGTGGAATGGAATGGAAAGGAATGTGGAATGGAATCGAATGGAATTGAATGTGGAATGGAAGGCGGAATGGAATGTGGAATGGAATGCTGAAAGGAATGTGTAATGGAATGGAATGGAACGTGGATTGGAATGGAATGTGGAATGGAATTGAATGGAATGTGGAATGGAATGGAATGGAATCTGGAATGGAAAGGAATGGAATGTTTAATGGAAATTGGAACGGAATGGAATGGAAGGTGGAATGGAATGGAATGGAATTTGGAATGGAATGGAATGGAACTTGGAATGGAATGGAATGGAACGTGGAATGGAAATGCATTGAATGGAATCTAATGGAATGCGGAATTAAATGGAACTGAACGTGGAATTAAATGTGGCATGGCATGGAATAGAATGTGGAATGGTATGCAATGGAATGTGGAATGGAATGGAATGCAATGTGGAATGGAGTCGAAAGGAATGTGGAATGGAATGGAATGGAATGGAAAGGAATGGAATGGAATGTGCAATGGAATGCAATGGAATGCAGAATGGAATTGCATGGAATGGGATGTGGAACGGAATGCGGAATGGAATGTGGAATGGAATCGAATGGAATGTGGTGTGGAATGGAATGGAATGAAAGAGGAATTTAATGGAATGTAATGGAATGTGGACTGGAATGGAATAAAATGGAATGGAATGTGGAATGCAGTGTGGAATGGAATGGAATGGAACATAGAATAGAATGTACAATTGAAAGTGGAATAGAATGTGGAAAGGAAAGTAATGGAATGTGGAACGGAATGGAATGTATCTTGGAATGGAAGGGAATGGAAAGTGGAATTGAATGGATTGGAACGTAGAATGGAATGGAATGGAACGTGGAATGGAATGGAATGAAATTGTATGGAATGCATTGGAATGAGGAATGGAATGGAATGTGCAACAGAATGGAATGGAATGTAGAATGGAATGGAATGGAATGTGGAATGGAATGGAATGCCATATGGAAAGGAATGGAATGTGGAATGGAATCGAATGGAATGTGGAATGGAATGGAATGGAATGTGGAATGGAAAGTAATGTGGAATGGAATGCAATGGAATGTGGAATGGAAAGGAATGGAATGTAGAAGGGCATGGAATGGAATGTGGAACGGAAAGGTTTGGAATTTGGATTTGAATGTGGAATGGAATGTACTCGAATGGAATGTGGACTGGAATGGAATGGAATGTAACGGAATGTTTAAAGGAATTTGGAATGGATTGGAACGGTACCTGGAATGGAATGTAGAATGGAATGGAATGCAATGTGGAATGGAATGTGTAATGGAATGGAATGGAATGTGGAATGGAATGGAATGGAATGTGGAATGGAAGAGAATGCAGCTTTGAATGGAATGGAATGGAACGTAGAATGGAATGGTATGGAATGGAACGGAATGAGGAATGGAATAGAATGCGGAATGGAATTGAATGGAATGTGGAATGGAATGGAATGTGGAATGGAATGGATTGCAATCTGGAAAGCAATGGAATGTGGAATGGAATGGATTGGAATGTGGAATGGAAAGAAATGGAATCTGGAATGGAACGGAATTGAATGTGTAATGGACTGTGGAATGGAATGCGGAATGGAATGTAATGGAATGTGGAATGGAATGGAATGCATTCGAATGGAGTATGGAATGAAATGTGCAATGTCATGGAATAGAATGTGGAATGGTATGCAATGGAATGTGGAATGGAATGGAATGGAATGTGGAATGGAATCAAATGGAAAGTGTATTGGAATGGAATGGAATGGAATGTGGAATAGAATGGAATGGAATGCGGAATGCAATGGAATGGAATGGAATGTGGAATGGCATGGAATGGAACGGAATGTGTAATTGAATGGAATGGAATGGAATGTGGACTGGAATGGAGTGGAATGTGGAAGGGAATGTGGAATGGATTGGAATGGAAGGTGGAATGGAATGTAGAATGGAATGGAATGTAATGTGGAATGCAATGTGGAATTGAATGGAATGGAATGTGGAATGGAAGTGAATGGAACTTGGAATGTAATGGAGTGGAACGTGGAATGGAATGGAATTGTACGTGGAATGGAATGGAATGGAATGGATTGGAATGAAATGGAATGTGGAATGGAATGGATTGGAATGTGGAATGGAATGGAATGCAATGTGGAATGGAATGGAATGGAACGTGGAATGGAATGGAATGGAATGTGGAATAGAATGGAATGGAAATTGGAATTGAATGGAATGGAATGTGGAATGCAATGTAATTGAATGTGGCATCGAATGTGGAATGGAATGGAATGGAAAGGAATGGAATGTGGAATGGAATGGAATGTGGAATGAAATGGAATGTGAAATGGAAAGGAATGCAATATGGAATGGAATGGAATGTGGAATGGAATGAAATGGAATGTGGAATGCAATGGACTTCAATGTGGAATGGAATGGAATCGAATGTGTGATGGAACGGAAGGGAAAGTGGAATGGAATGGAATGGAATGGAATGGAATGTGGAATGGAATGGGATGGAAAGTGGAATGGAATGGAATGGAATGTGGAAAGCAATGGAATGGAATGTGGAATGCAATGTGGAATGGAACGGAATGGAATGGAGTATAATGGAATGTGGAATGGAACGGAATGGAATGGAGTATAATGGAATGTGGAATGGAATGGAATGGAACGTGGAATGGAATAGAGTGGAAATTGGAATGGAATGGAATGGAATGTGGAATGGAATAGAGTGGAAATTGGAATGCAATGGAATGGAATGTGGAATGGAATGTGGAATGGAATGAACTGGAATGGAATGTGGAATTGAATGCCATGGAGTTTTGTATGGAATGCAATGGAAAATGGAATGGAATGGAATGGAATTGAATGTGGAATACAATGTGGAATGGAATGCAGTGGAATGTGAAATGGAATGGAATGGAATGTGGAATGGAATGGAATGTCGAATGGAATGGAATGGAATGTGTAATGAAATGGAATGTGGAATGGAACGGAATGCCATCTGGAATGGAATGGAATGTGGAATGCAATGGAAGGTAATGTGGAATGGAATGGAATGGAATATGGAATTGAATGGCATGGAAAGTGGAATGGAATCGAATGGAATATGGTATGGAATGGAATGGAATATGGAAGCAATAGATTGCAATGTGAAATGGAATGGGAAGGAATATGGAATGGAATGGAATAGAATGTGGAATGGAATCGAATGGAATGGTATGTAGAATGGAATGTGGAAAGGAATTTGTTACGGAATGGAATGGAATGTGGAATGGAACGTGGAATGGAAAGGAATGGAATGTGGAAGGGAATGTGAAATGGAAAGGAAGGGAATGTGGACTAGAATGTGGAATGGAATGAAAGGGAATGTGGAATGGAATGTGGAAAGGAATGGAATGGAATGTGGAATGGAATGTATAATGGAATGCAAAGGAAGGTGGAATGGAATGCAATGAAATGCGGAATGGAATGTGGTATGGAATGGAATGGAACGTGGGATACAACGTAGAATGGAATTGAATGGAATGTGGAATGGAACGTGGAATGGAACGTGGAATGGAATGTGTAATGTGGAATGGAATGGAATGGAATGTGGAATGGAATGGAATGGAATTGAATGAGGAATGGAATGGAACGAAATATGGAATGTATTGGAGAGGAATGTGGAATGGAATATGGAATGACATGGAATGGAATGTGAAATGGAATTGAATGGAATCTGGAACGGAATGTTGAAGGGAATGGAATGGAATGGAATGTGGAATGGAATGGAATGGAGTTTAGAATGGAATGGAATGTGGAATGGAATGGGGAATGGAATGGAATGGAGTGTGGAATGGAATGGCGTGCAATGTGGAATGGAACGCGGAATGGAACGTGGAATATAACATGGAATGGAACTTGGAATGGAAGTGCGTGCATTGATGGCCTATTCCCAGTGGACACGTCTTACTTCAATATCCTCCCCATCTTCCTGCTACAGGAGGAGCTTCCTGAGCAGCTGACCGGTTCTGAAAATCCCATGAAAGCTTTCTCTGCAAGGGACTGTCAGCGCACAGGGGCCAAGCCATCTCACTCACCTTGTGAATTTTTGTTTGTTTGTTTGTTTTGTTTTGAGATGGAGTCTCATTCTGTCAGCCAGGCTGCAGTGCAATGGTGCGATCTCAGCTCACTGCAACCTCCGCCTCCCGGGTTCATGACATTCTCCTGCCTCGGACATCCCAGCAGCTGGGACTACAGGTGCCCGCCACCAAGTCCGGCTAATTTTTTAAATATTTTTAGTAGAGACGGGGTTTCACCGTGTTAGCCAGGATGGTCTCGATCTCCTAACCTCGTGATCTGCCCACCTCAGCCCCACAAAGTGCTGGGATTACAGGCGTGAGCCAGTGTGTCCGGCCCTAAGTGTCTTATATATTAAAATTAACGCATTTCAGAGAGGCATAGTTTGCAAATACGGTTCCTCTTTTTTTTTTTTGAAATGGAGTCTCGCTCTGTCGCCCAGGCTGGAGTGCAGTGGCCCGATCTCGGCTCACCTCAATCTCCTCCTCCCAGGTTCCAGCGATTCTCCAGCCTCAGGCTCCCAAGTAGCTGGGATTACAGGTGTGCACCACCACGCCCAGCTAGTTTTGTATTTTTGGTAGAGATGGGGTTTCTCCATGTTGGTCAGGCTGGTCTCGAACTCCTGACCTCAGGTGATCCGCCCGCCTTGGCCTCCCAAAGTGCTGGGATTACAGGCGTGAGCCGCTGTGTCCAGCCCACTTATTATTTTTCTTTCTTTATGTTTTGAGTCTAAAAATCCTGGCAGGTGCACAAGGATGATTCTAAACTATCGTTTCCTGGGAAGAGGCGGATGTAGCTTTAGTGCTGCTGGTTCAGCTCCTGGCTGCTTCCTTGACTCACATTCTAGGCTTGAGAGAGGTGGTCTTGCTCAGGAGACAGCTGCCCCCAAAGACTGAACGAAACAACTGTGAGTCTTGCTAAGTGTGGACAGGAAGGTGACAGCCACGCAGGGATCTAGAGGGAGAGCATCCTGAGCTCAGGGAGCAGCTCCTGGGCAGGAAAATGTGTACCACATGGAGGAAGAGTGAGAAGCTCTGGATGGTGGAGAGGAGCGAATGCAGACAAAGCCCCCAGGCAGCTGCAGGGATGAGCACAGAATGCTGTGGGCTCCCTCCCAGTGTTACCCACCCTCTTGCCCTGACTCCATGTTCCGAAGCCCCTCTGCACATCCTCACCTGTTTTCACGTGAGCACTTTCCTCCCTTGCTGAGTGGATGAGAATGGGGTCCACCCGGCTGGATGAGGTGTTGTGGACAGGACCAGCATGCTGGAGAACCAGAGAGAGAGAGAGAGAGAGAGAGAGAGAGAGAGGGACAGACAGAGAGAGAGAGACGAGGGAGCAGAGAGCAAAGATCATTTCACATTGCACCATTCGGCCACCAGGTGGGCACACCTGGCGAAAGGTAAGACCCCGGAGGTGGTGACGCAGGAGGACCACCTTGTTCAATGCCCACAGGGTCTCCAGCAGATAAGGACATTGGAGACAGCACAAGACACTCTACAGAGGATGGAACTGCATCCTCTCCAAAATTCGCATCCACTCAGAATCTCTGATCATCACCTTCTTTGGAAATACGCTCTTCGCAGTTTTAGTCAAGTTATGGTGAGGTCGTATTGGATTAGGGTGGACTCTAAATCCAATGACAACTGTCCCCATAAGAGACAGAAGAGGAGACACAGACACAGAGGAGAAGGTCACGTGGAGACGGAGGCAGAGACTGGAGTGATGGGACCACAAGGCCAGGGATGCTGGATCCCCCAGGAGCTGGGAGCGGCAGGAAGGATCCTCCCCTAGAGCCTCCAGAGGGAACTGGATACAATTGTACTGGATTGAAGAGTGGCCCCCAGAAAGATCTGTCCACATCTGAAAGCCCAGAACCTGGAATGAGAACTTATTTCGAAATAGGGTCTCTGTAGATGTGATAAAGTGAAGGGCCTTGAGATGAGATCATCCTGGAATAGAGTAGGGTAAGCCCTAAATGCAATGACAAGTGTCTTTTCAAGAGACAGAAGAGGAGACACAGACACACAGGAGAAGGCCACCTGGAGACGGAGGCAGAGACTAGAGTGATGCAGCCACAAGCTCAGGGACTCTGGATCCCCTAGGAGCTGGGAGAAGCAGGAAGGATCCTCCCTAGAGCCTCCAGAGAGAGCTTGATACATTTGAAGTGGATTGAACTATGTATCCCAAAAAAGATATGTTTCATATTCTAACCCAAAAACCTGTGAGTGGAGGTGGAGACTGGAGTGATGAGGTCACAAGCCCAGGGATGCCATTCCAGACCCCCCAGAGAGGGAGGAGGCCTGGAGCCCCCAGGAAAGAATTTATGCTAAACAAGGGGCGGATAATTCATGGCTCCCCTTTTTAGACCATATAGGGTAATTTCCTGACGTTGCCATGGCATTTGTAAACTGTGTTGGCGCTGGTGGGAGTGTAGCAGTGAGGACGACCAGAGGTCACTCTCATTGCCATCTTGGTTTCGGTGGGTTTCATTCAGCTTCTTTACTGCAACCTGTTTCATCAGCAAGGTTTTTGTGACCTGTGTCTTGTGCAAACCTCCTAACTCATCCTGTGGCTTAGGATGACTTATCCATCTGGGGATGAAGCCCAGTACATCTCAGCCTCATTTTACCCAGCCCCTATTCAAGCCAAAGTTGTTCCAGTTCCAGTGCGTCTGACAATACCCAAAGGCTGGAGTTCATCTTGGGGACACATCCAGAGTACAATTGCTGGGCTGGGGAACCCGTGTTTCTCAACTTTAAGATGAGGCCAAACCCCTTTCCAAAATGGTGGTCGAGACAGACATTTCACCCTACAATGTTGAGGAAAGCCAATCTCTGGCACCTACGGCAACATCTGCAACTGTCAGAATGCTTCATTTTTAACATTTTTGCCAATCATATCATTACGGGCAGGTCTTTGGTCTTAGAGCTCCCAAGATGGGGGCATGCCACTCCCAAGATGGGGGTGGGCCACTCCCAAGATGGCAGCCGGCCACTCCCAAGATGGTGACAAGTGTTTTGTTCTCTGAGCTGGGGTTCTTGGCCTCATGGATTCCAAGGAATGGAACCTTGGGCCATGCAGTGAGTGTTGTAGTTCTATTAGAAGCCATGGGTCACGGAAGAGAACCCTGGAACCCAGCGACTGGTGTTCAGCTCCATTAGGACAAACCTGGGCACTTAGCCACGCAGGAACAACGATTGTGAGTGGCAGGGGGTGCCTTGCTGGATCAGAAGCACAGCAGATACCCTGCCCTATCCAGAGGGGTGGAAGTCAATGGTGGGTCTGCAACGGCGGCGTTCAGCAGCGGTGGACGGCGAGCGAAAGCTCAGCTCGAGCCGGAACAAACATTCACCAGAAGAGTGTGCAGTTGCAAGACTTAACAGCTTGAAAACAGAGCTCTCATACAATGGGAGGGGACCCAAAAGAGGTTGCCCCCTCCCAGCTCAAATACCTGGGTTTATATCCCAATAATTGTCCCTCCCCATGTGCTCTCAGGTGATAGATGATTTGACTATTTCTTTACCTCCTGCTTTTAGCCTAATTTGTATTTTAGTGAGCTCCCTCTTTGCTACCCGATTGGTTGGGTGTGAGCTGAGTTACAAGGTGGGTGTGATCACCTTCGCCACCTAGACTTAGGAATTCCGAGTTGGCCTAGGAAATCCAGCTAGTCCTGTCTTTCAATATTGGTGTGAAAAGGGTGTCTCACGGCAGTCTTGATTTGCCCATCAGGTAACATGTCTAAAAATGTTTACAGTAGCCCTGCCCCAAAATACCCCATAGAAATATTCCTATTTCCATTTCGTGTTTCTACGAGGAAATAAACTAATGCCCATAGGCAGAAGGACGCATCCATAACTTGTGGAATATTCACCCACTGGGATATTATGGAGCCACCAAAATGAAGACACAGCAGAAATCCAGTATGGATGAATCTTTGAAATGACGTTTTCAGTGGGAAATACTGGTCTCAAAAAATTACATAGAGCATGATATACACTTTTCATAAAGTTAGAGACAATTAAAATAGAGAAATGCAATAAAGTGAAGTATCAAAGGAAATTCAGAAAATGAAGGATACCAAACTCCACACAGGGTCACCTTGGGTTGTGGGTAGCGTCGCAGAGGGCTGGATGGGGTGGGAGAAGCGATGGGTGTCCGTTATTCTTAATGTCTCAGTTTATATATTGGTGACGGTTGGACAGATTGCATTAGAGTGTTAAAAGGGACCTCTACCTAACCCCCATGAAAAAAAATCAACTATAAAATTGTGTTGGGGTATTAAGAATACCTAACTAACATCTTAAATATATATATAACTATTAAGATAAAAGTGAAGGCAAAAATTAAGGCTCAAGAGCCGAGAGTCCTAACGGCAGAACCTGGGAGGACAAATTAAAATAAGAACAACGATAAAGAAAAATGCCCTGATTTGGGCGGTACCTGCTTTGTTGGGAGAAATAATAACATTCCCTTTGATTCTGTCTTCATACAACCCCCTTTCTGCTATTCTCATTAAAGGTGCCCACAACCACACCTCTAAGCATTTGCAAGTATTGATCCCTCTCCACAAACTCTCCTAAATCTCCCTGGCAAACTCCTATGCAGTCTGCAAAATCCCATTTACCTGATCCCTCGTGACTCACATTGGTCACCCTAGCAGGAATAAGGCTGAGCTCTCCCTCCTGTGTTTCTGTTTGTTTGTTTTGTTTCTGTTTTCGTTTGGGGGATGGTGTTTTGCTCTGTTGCCCAGGCTGCAGTGCAGTGGCATGATCTCAGCTCACTGCAACCTTCACCTCCTGGGTTCAAGTGATTTTCCTGCCTCAGCCCCCACAGTAGCTCGTATTACAGGCACCCACCACCACGCCTAGCTAATTTTGCATTTTTAGTAGAGATGGGGTTTCTCCATGTTGGCCAGACTGCTGTCGAACTCCTGACCTCATGATCCTCCTGCCTCGGCCTCCCAAAGTGCTAGGATTACAGGTGTGAGCTAACGTGCCCGGCCGTTATCTCCTTTCTGTATCTGTCCCGTGTTGGATTAGCCTAGTAGGGACATGAGTTTCAGAGGTCAAATCATTCATTCTTCCTCACAACGTGCCGCTCAGCGCTTTGCACATAGTAGGACCTCAGTAAACAGCCTCTAACACAGTGATGGGCGTCCACTCTGGGGCTTCACCTGGTCCTCCAAGGCACAAGCACAGAAATATTTATTTCCCTCCATCAGGCAGAACACGATATAAAATATATCATGCCTCTTTTGAGTCCAAAGGTGTTTTTCCTTTTTTTCCCTGCTTAGCCTTACTTTACTTAACAAGTTAACATTTATCCTGAAAAAATGGTTTTAAACAGTACCTTGAATCAATGATTTGAAGACTGAACAAAACCTTTGGTGATGCTGAAGGCGGAGACTTCACCACGCACAATATCCGTGGAGCAAAACTGGAACTGGAACCGGTAAATCTACACAAATTAAAATTAAAATGTAAAAAAATCCAAAGGAAAGTACTGATCGTCCTTGACTCCATGGACTAGTCGCCCTTGAGTACAACCAGCGTTAAAATACTTACAAAAGAAATGCCGGGTGGGGTGGCTCACACCTATAATCCCAGCACTTTATGAGGCTGAGGTGGGTGGATCATTTGAGGTCGGGAGTTTGAGACCAGCCCGGCCAACATGGCGAAACCCCGTCTCTACTAAAAATATAAAATTAGCCGGGCGTGGTATCAGGTGCCTCTAGTCCTAGCCACTTGAGAGGCTGAGGCAGGAGAATCACTTGAATTGGGGAAGCAGAGGTTGCAGTGAGCTGAGGTGCCTGTAATCCCAGCTACTTGGGAGGCTGAGGCAGAAGAATCACTTGAATTGGGGAAGCAGAGGTTGCAGTGAGCTGAGATCACCCCACTGCACTCCAGCCTGGGGAAGAGAGCAAGACTCTGTCTCAAAAAAAAAAAAAAACATCATATGTGAACCATAATTCCTAAGGAGTTTGTGTGTGTGTGTGTGTGTGTGTGTTTTGAGGAAGAAAAACAGGGTCTTGCTCTGTTGTCCAAGGTTGGAATACAGCAGCATTATCATAGCTCACTGCAGCCTCAACCTCCTGGGCTCCAGTGATTCTCCTCCCTCAGCCTCCCGAGTAGCTGGAACCACAGGCACTTACCACCATGCCCAGCTATTTTTTCATTTTTTGTAGAGACGGGACCTCACTGTGTTGCCTAGGCTGGTCTTGAACTTCAAGTCTCAAGCAATCCTCCTGCCTCAGCCTCTCAAAGTGCTTTGATCGTAGGCGTGAGCAGCCACGCCCAGCCTGCTATGAGGTTTGACAAGGGACAGGGTCTGCTTCAGGCCCAAAGAGGAGGGCAGAGTTTACAGGGAGATGGTCAGATTTGTACCAGGCCAGGAAAACACCAAGCCACATTTGCTTTGAGCTAAGGCCTACAGAAGATGTGACAACTGTCACACTGGCTTATTTGCTGGTGACCGAAGGTGACAACTGGCTCAATTTCACCCTGACAGAATTTGTCAACAGTCATTGAGTGCCACCAACTCCCAGGAAAAGCGACGTTTTTGTCAAAGCCTTCCCAGACTCGGCCGGGCGTGGTGGCTCACGCCTGTCATTCCAGCACTTTGGGAGGCTGAGGTGGGTGGATCACCAGAGATCGGGAGTTCGAGACCAGCCTGGCCAACATGGTGAAACCCCGTCTCTACTAAAAATACAAACATTAGCCAGGTGTGGTGGCGGGTGCCTGTAATCCCAGCTACTTGGGAGGCTGAGGCAGGAGAATTGCTTGAACCCTGGAGGCGGAGGTTGTAGTGTGCCGAGATTGTGCCACTGCACTCCAGCCTGGGCGACAGAGAAAGACTCTGTCTCAAAGAAAAAAAAATTAGCTGGGCCAGTTGCAGGGGCTCACGCCTGTAATCACAGCACTTCAGGAGGCCGAGACGGGCAGATCACCTGAGGTCAGGAGTTCGAGATTAGCCTGGCCAACATGGAGAAACCCCATCTCTACTAAAAATATAAAAATTAGCTGAGTGCAGTAGCGCATGCCTGTAGTCCCAGCTACTCTGGAGGCTGAGGCAGGGGAATGGCTTGAACACGGGAGGCGGAGGTTGCAGTGAGCCAAGATCATGCCATTGCACTCCAGCCTGGGAGACAGAGCAAGACTCCATCTCAAAAAAAAAAAAAAAAATTCGTCGGGCTTGGTGGCGTGCGCCTGTAATCCCAGCTACTCGGGAGGCTAAGGCAGGAGAATTTCTTGAACCCCAGAGGTGGAGTTTGCAGTGAGCCGAGATCACACCATTGCACTCCAGCCTGGGTGACAGGGTGAAAGTCCGTCTCAAAAACAAACAAACAGCAAACAAAAACAGCAAAAGTTTCCCAAACTCCTTCTTTACCCACATGATTCTGGATCATTGCGTAATTCTCTAGGCATCCCAGCCAGAGAATGTCAAATCGTTTCTGCCGTTTCTCTTCTGGCCTTTGGTAAGCTGAGATTTCTCTACAAGGTCTCCAGCAGCACAGAAATGAATATCAGGGCTCCCCACCAAAACATCTTAGACTCTTAATGGGGCCAAAGTGAACACCAGCATTTCGGGCTCTGATGACGGCTCTGAACTTCATTTTGTTTTGTTATGGCTTTTTGGGCGATACCTTCACAGAAACCGTGGACTCATAATGGAACATTATGCAGCCTGGAAAAGGAACAGGTTTCTGACAAAGACAGCAACGTGAATGAAACACATTGTGTAAATAAAATTTTACTTTATAAATAAATAAATAAATAAAAATTATAAATAAAATGTGTTTCAAGTTAGAGTGCCAATTACGGGTTAGAGTATCAATTACCCCAGTGGACGCCCCCAACCCTTCCGAATTACAATGGCATTCAGCACAAACCACTTTAATGCTGGCACCCTTTGGACATCTAAGTGTGAAACCACATAAATCGTTCTGGGTATGATGAAAATAAGTAAGTAAAAATGGAAGTTCAACTCTATTACACCAATGACAGTTTATAAGTGGCGATTGTGGCCAGCTTCAGCTTGTATGTTTGGATTGCATTAGAGAAAAAAAAAAAAAAGAAAAAAAAAGGATGGATTCTAGGTCAACCAGCAAAAGTGACATAGCGTGTGGAGAAGGCAAGCATTTGGAAGTTTTTTTTTTTTTTTTAATTTTAGACAGAGCTTTTGCTCCGTCCTTCAGGTTGGAGTGCAGTGGCACAATCTCAGCTCACTGCAACCTCTGCCTCCCAGGTTCAAGCGATTCTGCCGCCTTAGCCTCCCAAGTAGCTGGGATTAAGGCGTGCACCACCACACCTGGCTAATTTTTTTGTATATTTAGCAGAGACGGGGTTTTGCCATGTTGGCCAGGCTACTTTAGAACTTCTGACATCAGGTGATCTGCCCACCTTGACTTCCCAAAGTACTGGGATTTCAGGGGTGAGTCACCACGTCCGTCCATTCTGGAAGATTCTTTACCCAACCTCTCACCTGTTAAAAAAGAAAATTCAGAATGTACACTCTTTTTTATGATGACAAAATACAAATATATAAAATTCAGCATTATAACTGTTTTAAACTCAATGAGTCAGTGATATTTAGTGCATTCACAATGTTGTACAACCATCACCAATCTCTAGGTCCAGAAATTTCTCATCACCCCCAAAAGCGCACCCTGTATGCATTAAACAGTCACTTCCATTTCTCCTTCCCAGGCCCTGGCACCCACAAATCCACTATCTTTCTCTAGGAGTTTACCTGTTCAACACGTTTCATTGAAAGGGAATCATACACTACGTGTGCTTTTGTGTTTGTGCCTGGCTTTTCTCCCTGAGCATGATGTCCTCAAGGTTCATTCACGTTGCAGTCTTTGTCAGAGCCTTGTTCCTTTTCCAGGCTGTGTAATATTCCATTATAATATTCCATTGCATGGATGAACTATACTGTGATTCTCCATTCCTTCATGGATGGACAGTAGAGCTGTTTCCAAAATTCATCAACATTGCAGCCTTTTGTCAGAGCCTTGTTCCTTTTCAAGGCTGCATAATATTCCATTATAATATTGCATTGCACAAATGAATCACGTGATGTTTATCCATTCATTCACAGATGGGCAGTAGGGCTGTTTCCAAAATTCATTGACATTGCAGTCTTTGTCATAGTCTCATTCCTTTTCCAGGCTGCATAATATTCCATTATAGGATTGCATTGCACAGATGAAAAACACTGTGTTTTTCATTCATTCATAGGTGGGCAGTAGGGCTGTTTCCAAAAATTCATTCACATTGCAGCCTTTTGTCAGAGCCTTCTTCATTTTCCAGACTGCATAATATTCCATTATAATATTGCATTGCATGGATGAATCACATGGTGTTTATCATTCTTTTATAGATGGGCAGTAGGGCTGTTTCCAAAATTCATTCATGTTACAGCCTTTGTCAAAATATTGTTCCTTTTCTAGACTGCATAATATTCCACTGCATGGATAAACGACAGTGTATTTGTCATTCCTTCATAGATGGGCAGTAGGGCTATTTCCAAAAATTCATTCACGTTACCGCCTTTGTCAGAGCCTTATTCCTTTTCCAGGCTGCATAATATTCCATCATAATATTGCATTGCCTGGATGAACCATATTGTGTTTATCATTCTTTCATAGATGGGCAGTAGGACTCTTTCCAAAAATTCATTCACATTGCAGTTTTTGTCAGAGCCTTGTTCCTTTTCCGGGCTGCATAATATTCCATTATAATATTGCATTGCATGAATGAACCATACTGTGTTTATCATTCTTTCATAGACGGAAAGTAGGGCTGTTCCAAAAATTCATTCCTGTTGCAGATTTTGTCAGAGCCTTGTTCCTTTTCAAGGCTGCATAATACTCCATTGCATGGATGAACCATGCCGTATTTATCATTCCTTCATAGATGAGCAGTAGGGCTATTTCCAAAAATTCATTCATGTTGCAGCCTTTGTCAGAGCCTTGTTCCTGTTCCAGGCTGCATAATATTCCATTATAATATTGCATTGCATGGATGAACCGCATTGTGTTTATCATTCATTCATAGATGGGCAGTAGGGCTGTTTCCAAAAGTTCATTCATGATACAGTCTTTTGTCAGAGCCTTGTTCCTGTTCTAGGCTGCATAATATTCCATTATAATATAGCATTGCCTGGATGAACTGCATTGTGTTTATCATAATTTCATAGATGGGCAGTAAGGCTGTTTCCAAAAATTCATTCACATGGCAGTTTTTGTCAGAGCCTTGTTCCTTTTCCAGGCTGCATAATATTCCATTGCATGGAGGAATCACACTGTGTTTATCATTCCTTCATAGATGGGCAGTAGGGCTGTTTCCAAAAATTCATGCAGGTTGCAGTCTTTGTCAGAGCCTCCTTCCTTTTCAAGGCTGCATAATATTCCATTATAATATGGCATTGCATGGATGAACCACATTGTGTGTATCATTCATTCATAGATGTGCAGTAGGGCTGTTTCCAAAAATTCATTCACATTGCAACCTGTCTCTGCCTTTGTCAGAGCCTTGCTCCTTTTTAAGGCTGCATAATATTCCATTGCATGGATAAACCATACTGTGTTTATCATTCATTCAAAGATGGACAGTAGGGCTGTTTCCAAAAATTCATTCACATTGCAGCCCTTGTCAGAGCCTTGTTCTTTTTTTTTGGCTGCATAATATTCCACTGCATGGATGAACTATGCTTTATTTATCCATTGCTTCATAGATGGGCAGTAGGGCTGCTTCCAAAATTCATTCATGTTGTAGTCTTCTGTCAGAGCCTGGTTCCTTTTCAAGGCTGCATAATATTCCACTATAATATTCCATTGCATGGATGAACCATGCTATGTCTATCCATTCATTCATAGATGAGCAGTCGGGTTGTTCGGGTTGTTCCAAAAATTCTTTCATGTTGCAGCTTTTGTCAGAGCCTTGTTCCTTTTCCAGGCTGCATAATATTCCATTGCATGGAGGAATCACACTGTGTTTATCATTCCTTCATAGATGGGCAGTAGGGCTGTTTCCAAAAATTCATTCACATTGCAGCCTTTGTCAGAGCCTTGTTCCTGTTCCAGGCTGTGTAATATTCCACTATAATATTGCATTGCATAGATGAACTATGCTGTGTTTATCCATTCCTTTATAGATGGGCAGTAGGGCTGTTTCCAAAATTCATATATATCGCAGTCTTTTGTCAGAGCCTTATTCCTTTTCTAGACTGCATAATATTCCATTGCATGGATAAAGGATGCTGTGTTTATCACTCCTTCATAGATGAGCATTAGGGCTATTTCCAAAAATTCATTCACATTGCAGCCTTTGTCAGAGCCTTGTTCTTGTTCCAGGATGCATAATATCTCATTATGATATTGCATTGCATGGATGAACCACATTGTGTTTATCATTCTTTCATAGATGGGCAGTAGGGCTGTTTCCAAAATTCATTCATGTTACAGCCTTTGTCAGAACATTGTTCCTTTTCCAGACTGCATAAATATTCCATTGCATGGATAAACAACGCTGTGTTTATCATTCCTTCATAGATGGGCAGTAGGGCTGCTTCCAACAATTCATTTACATTGCAACCTTTGTCAGAGCCTTGTTCCTGTTCCAGGCTGCATAATAGTCAATTATAATATTGCATTGCATGGATGAATCATGTGGTGTTTATCCATTCCTTCATAGATGGGCAGTAGGGCTGTTTCCAAAATTCATTCCTGTTGCAGCCTTTTGTCAGAGCCTTATTCCTTTTCCAGACTGCATAATATTCCATTGCATGGATAAACGATGCTGTGTTTATCATTCTTTCATGGATGAGCATTAGGGTTATTTCCAAAAATTCATTCACATTGCAGCCTTTGTCAGAGCCTTGTTCCTGTTCCAGCTGCATAATATTCTATTATAATATTGCATTGCATGGATGAACCACATTGTGTTTATCATTCATTCATAGATGAGCAGTAGGACTGTTTCCAAAAATTCATTCATAATACAGTCTTTTGTCAGAGCCTTGTTCCTGTTCCAGGCTGCATAATATTCCACTATAATATTGCATGGATGAACCACATCGTGTTTATCATTCTTTCATAGATGGGCAGTAGGGCTGTTTCCAAAATTCATTCATGTTACTGCTTTTGTCAGAACATTGTTCCTTTTCCAGACTGCATAATATTCCATTGCATGGATAAATGACGGTGTGTTTGTCATTCCTTCATAGATGGGCAGCAGGGCTGTTTCCAAAAATTCATTCACATTGCAGCATTTGTCAGAGCCTTGTTCCTTTTACAGACTGCATAATATTCCATTATAATATTGCACTGCATGGATGAACCACGTGGTGTTTATCCATTCATCCACAGATGGGCATTGGGCTGTTTCCAAAATTCATTCATGTTGCAGCCTTTGTCACAGCCTCATTCCTTTTCCAGGTGGCATAATATTCCATTGCGTTGATGAACCATGTTGTGTTTATCCGTTCCTTCATAGATGAGCAGTAGGGCTGTTTCCAAAATTCATTCATGTTGCTGCTTTTGTCAGAGCCTTGTTCCTTTTCCAGCCTGCATAATATTCCACTATAATATTGCATTGCATGGATGAACCATATTGTGTTTATCATTCCTTCATAGATGAGCAGTAGTGCTGTTTCTAAAAATGCATTTATGTTGCAGCCTTTTGTCAGAGCCTTGTTCCTTTTCCAGGCCGCATAATATCCCATTATAATATTGCATCACATGGATGAACCATGCTGTGTTTATCCATTCTTTCATAGATGGGCAGTAGGGCTGCTCCAAAGATTCATTCCTGTTGCAGCTTTTGTCAGAGCTTTGTTCCTTTTCAAGGCTGCATAATATTCCATTGCATGGATGAACCACATCGTGTTTATCATTCCTTCATAGAAGGTCAGTAGGGCTGTTGCAAAAATTCATTCATGTTGCAGCCTTTTGTTAGAGAGTTCTTCCTTTTCCACACTGCATAATATTCTATTATAATATTGCATTGCATAGATGAGCTATGCTGTGTTTATCTATTTCTTTATAGATGGGCAGTAGGGCTGTTTCCAAAAATGCATTCATGTTGCAGCCTTTTGTTAGAGCCTTCTTCCTTTTCCAGGCTGCATAATATTCCATTATCATATTGCATTGCATGGATAAGCCACATTGTGTTTACCCATTTATTCATAAATGGGCAGTAGGGCTGTTTCTACTTTTTGGCTACTGTGAATACCACTGCTATGAATATCCCTGTACAAGTTTTTATTTGATAATTGTGACTATTTTACACAAACTTGTGAGTGTGAGACATGTGACAAGCTTTTTTAAAAATAGAGGAAAGATTCACATCACATACCTCTGTTTTTTAAAAAGCTTGTTGCATACCCCGTACTCCCACGTTTGTGTGAAATACTCACAATTATCAAATAAAAACTTGCACACATCACATAGCCGGGCACAGTGGCTCACACCTGTCATCCCAGCACTTTGGGAGGCCGAGGTGGGTGGAGCACTTGAGGTCAGGAGTTCGAGACCAGCCTGGCCAACACGGAGAAACCCCATTTCTGCTAAAAATACTGGTGTGGGGGCAGGTGCCTGTAATCCCAGCTACTCGGGAAGCTGAGGCAGGAGAATAGCTTGAATCCGGGAGGCAGAGCTTGTAGTGAGCCATGATCGCACCATTGCACTCCAGCCTGGGTGACAGAGCAAGATTCTGTCTCAAAAAAAAAAAAATTACATCAAGTTAGTTATTTTAAATTATACGAACCGGGCATTTTGTACATTCACCGTGCTGTACAACCACCAGTTCTATGTAGTTTGAGAAAATCTTCATTCCCTTTAAAAGGAAACCCCCATTCCCACCAAGCAGTCACTCCACATCCCCCTCCCCAACCTCTGAGAGTCACAAATTCACTTCCTCTCTGTGGATTTGCCTGTTGAGCACGTTTCATAGAAATGGAGTCAGGCATCAGTTACTTCTGTGCAGAAAAAAGCCCTGTCACCTGGCCTTTCTTCCCTTGCTGCTGGGATTTATGATGTTCCCCTCAATGTTTAGGCTGCTCTCCCATAATCACACCTTCCTTTGTTTTTCTTTTCCTTTTTTTTTTTTTTTTTGAGATAGAGTCTCGCTGTGTCTCCCAGGCTGGATTGCAGTGGCATGATCTCAGCTCACTGCAGCCTCGACCTCCCGGGTTCAAGTGATTCTCCTGCCTCAGACTCCCAAGTAGCTGGGATTACAGGCACAAGCCACCACGCCTGGCTAATTTTTGTATTTTTAGTAGAGAATGGGTTTCGCCATGTTGACCAGGCTGGTCTCAAACTCCTGATCTCAGGTGATCCACCTGCCTCAGCCTCCCAAAGTGCTGGGATTACAGCCGTGAGCCACCGCACCCAGCCAAAAAGGTATCTTAAAAGATCTGAGCATCTCAGCTCAATGCAACCTCCGCGTCCTGGGTTCAAGTGATCCTCCTGCCTCAGCCTCACAAGTAGCTGAGATTACAGGCGCCCACCACCACGCCCAGCTAATTTTTGTATTATTAGTAGAGACGGGGGTTTCACCCTGTTGAGCAGGCTGGTCTCGAACTCCTGACCTCAGGTGATCCGCCTGCCTCAGCCTCCCAAAGTGCTGGGATTGCAGGCATGAGCCACCGTGTCCGGCCGGAGAGTCATTTTTGATAAGCACCGAATGATTTTTCTCATGTAGTTAGGAAAAGAAGTGCGTGTGTGTTTGTGTGTGCACGTATGTGCATTCGATTCTGTGTTCTACGCCTCGCTCTGTGTGTTTAGGGGCAATGACAGTGACCTTAAACGCTGTTGGACCATGTATTTTAGAAAAATGCAACCCACAGTCTATGTGAGAAACCCACGTGATAATCATCAATGATCCCAGCCCCAGCATTGAGATTGGACATTTTGATTTGGTGCAGAAGGCACAAGGAGGAAGAGATCCCTCAGAAAACATGGGCATCTTCACCCTTGGAGGTAAATTCAATGGGAATCATTGGGACCATGGACAGCTGATGGTGATTCATTACAAATATATTGATTACAGATTCCTAGAGGTATTCACTAAGGGTCAGACAGGAGTGAAAGCACTACCCAGAAAGACGTAGACTAGTCAAAGTCAATTGGAGAGTAGGTCATTTTATTCATTTATGTATTTATTTATTTGAGATGGAGTCTTTCTCTGTTACCCAGGCGGAAAGCAGTGGCATGATCTCGGCTCTTAGGAGTTGAACAGCACCTCACTGTGCCTGGCGCTGGAACAAATGAATGCAGGAGGTATGTTGGTTTTTTTTTTCTTCCTTTTTTGTTTCTTTTCTTTCTTTCTTTCTTTCTTTCTTTCTTTCTTTCTTTCTTTCTTTCTTTCTTTCTTTCTTTCTTTTTCTTTCTTCTTTCTCTTTCTCTCTCTTTCTTTCTTCTTCTTTCTCTCCCTCTTTCTTTCTTTCTCCTTCTTTTTTTTTTGAGATGGAGTCTTTCTCTGTCGCCCAGGCTGGGGTGAAGTGGCATGATCTCGGCTCTTAGGATTTGAACAGCACCTCGTTGTGCCTGGTGCTGGAACCAATGAATGCATGAGAAATGCTGGGTTTTTTTCTTTCTTCTTTCTTTCCTTCTTTCTTTCTTTCTCTTTCTTTCTCTCTCTTTCTTTCTTTCTCTTTCTCCTTCCTTTCTTTCTTTCTTTTTCTTTCTTTCTTTCTTTCTTTCTTTCTTTCTTTCTTTCTTTCTTTCTTTCTTTCTTTCTTTCCTTTCTTTCCTTTCTTTCTTTTGAGATGGAGTCTTTCTCTGTTGCCTAGGATGGGGTGCAGTGGCATGATCTCGGCTCTTAGGATTTGAACACCACCTCATTGTGCCTTTCACTTAAACAAATGAATGCAGGAGGTATGCTTTTTTTTTTCTTTCCGTTCCTTCCTTTCTTTTTCTTTCGTTCTTTCTTCTTTCTTTCTTTCTTTCTTTTCCTTCCTTCCTTCCTTTCTTTCTCTTTCTTTTTTTTTTGAGATGAAGTCTTTCTCTGTCACCCATGTTGGGGTGCAGTGGCAAGATGTTGGCTCACTGCAACCTCTGCCTCCCAAGCTCAAGTGATGCTCCTGCCTCAGTCTCCTGAGTAGCTGGGATTACAGGCGCCCGTCACCACACCTGGCTAATTTTTGTATTTTTAGTAGAGACAGTGTTTCACCATGTTGGCTAGGATGGTCTCGAACTCGTGACGTCAGGTGATCCACCCACCTCGGCCTCCCAAAGTGGTGGGATGACAGGCGTGAGCCACTGCACCTGGGCTAAAAGGTTTAAAATATAAATCTATCAAATATTTAAACCCACATGTAAAAATGCTAGCGTTAAAGACAAATGGAAAATGATTGCATTTAAAAAAATCAGTCGTGACATGGCTAAATGTCAAAGAATTCTTTTGTAATTTTTTTTTTCCTTTCTGAAAGCCAGCATCATCTTTTATGATTGCTGTCTGCATCTGGGTAAATGGAATTCTTGCAAAAAGGTCTGAGTTTCCAACATGCATAAAACAAAGGAAATCATGTACAAGGTGAAAAAAACAGAGAGAGAGAGAGAGAGAGAGAGAGAGAGAGAGAGAGATCCTAAAAGAGCCAGGACTGCTAGAGGAAAAATGCATTTAAAATCTGGCGTAAATGACATTGGACAGCGTTCAGAAGAGCAGCTCTGGTTTGCAGAGACGACGGGCTGCTGCAACAGGCTGAGAGTGTTACATGATTACAAACATATGTTATGGGAGCAGAAGGAAGATGGTTGCGTTGGAAAGAATGATTGGAGACACAGCCTTGATGGAAGGCTGTGTTATTAGCAGACGGTTCAGAACTTGAAAGGGTTTCTGAGAAGCTGCTTAAGTGAGTAGCTGGCCGATGCACATTGGAAAAAAAAAAGACCCCCTTACAGAAATTGGAAGGAAAAAGGCGCTGGTCTAGACAAGAATGCACACGAGATGTCAGCATTGTGGTCGCCTAAGAAAAGGTAATTTATGAGCTACCTAATAAAACATAAGTCAGCATCTCTTCTTTGCCGGAAGAGAAATAACTTAGGATTTTAACAGCACCTCATTGTGCCTGGCGCTGGAACAAATGAATGCAGGAGGTATTTTGTGTGTTTTTTTCCCTCCCTTTCTTTCTTTTCTTTTCTTTTTCTTTCTTTCTTTCTTTCTTTCTTTCTTTCTTTCTTTCTTTCTTTCTTTCTTTCTTTCTTTCTTTCTTTTTTCTTTCTTTCTTTCTTCTTTCTTTCTTTCTTTCTTTCGTCTTTCTTTCTTTCATCTTTCTTTCTTTCTTCTTTTCTTTCTTTCTTTTCTTTCTTTCTTTTCTTTCTTTCTTTCTTTCTTATATGTTTCTATTTTTTTTTTTTGAGATGGAGCCTTTCTCTGTCACCCAGGCTGGGGTGCAGTGGCAAGATGTTGGCTCACTGCAACCTCTGCCTCCCGGGTTCAAGCGATTCTCCTTCCTCAGCCTCCCAAGTAGCTGGGCCTACAGGTACGTGCCACCACACCTGGCTAATTTTTCTATTTTTAGTACAGACAGGGTTTTACCATGTTGGCCAGGCTGGTCTCAATCTTCTGACCTCACGTGATCTGCCTGCCTTGTCTTCCCAAAGTGCTGGGATTACAGGCGTGAGCTGATGCACCTGGCCAGTATGCTGTTCTTTAGAAGAAGTTGGAGGAATGTAAATCTTAAAAGGGGCTTGATGACCCATACACCCTCATGCAAGAACTTCATTAGCTACTCTGTATGGCTACACTTAGGCAGGCGATTTTCCCACTCCTTTCCTGGAGATGAAAAGTACCAAACAGAAGTACTACGAGGAATGCCTGTTCCAGGTACCTGCTGGAGCCTGGGGAGAAGGAATATTCGTTACCACAGACCTATCATCACAGCAGCACAAATGGCTGGGAGGCATTGAGGAGACGTGAAGTGAGAATATTTCTTGCTCTTGCCAATGTCCCTTAGAGTGTTTGCTGCAGTGATGCAGGCAGAGAAATCTAGGCCGTTTGTGCAAATAAAGAACAGAGAGTAGTGCAAATAAAGAACAGGTAATGCAAATAAAAGAAGAGTGATGCAAATAAAGAACAGGTAATGCAAATAAAAGAACAGTAATGCAAATAAAGAACAGGTAATGCAAATAAAAGAACAATAATGCAAATAAAGAACAGGTAATGCAAATAAAAGAACAGTAGTGCAAATAAAGAACAGGTAATGCAAATAAAAGAACAGTAATGCAAATAAAGAACGGGTAATGACATCCTCCTGCATGGAAACGCCTCACAGTCTGATAGTGTGCCTCATAGTCACAAAGCAGCTGCTGGAGCTCTGAATGTCCTGCCCTCAAAAGAGCATTCCTAGCAGGAAGCAAAGGCATGGGCACAACACAGTTTTCACATTCTTACAAAGTGACTGCTGATGCTCTGGACATCAAGCCCTTAAGAGAGCATTCCTAGCAGGAAGGGAGGCCATGGGCACAAGAGAGTTTTCTCACAATCACAAAGTGGCTACTGAAGTTCCGTACATCATGCCTTCAAGACAGTATTGCTAGCAGGAAGGAAGGGCATGCACACAACAGAGTTTTCTCATACTCACAAAGTGGCTGTTGAAGCTCCGGTCATCACATGTTCAAGAGAGCATTCCTAGAAGGAAGGGAGGCCATGGGCACAACAGAGTTTTCTCATACTCACAAAGTGGCTGTTGAAGCTCCAGACATTACACCCTGAAGAAAGCATACCTAGCAGGAAGTGAGGGCATGGGCATGGCAGAGTTTTCTCATAGTCACAAAATGGCTGCTGAAGCTCTGGACATCACACCCTCAAGAGAGCATTCATGGTAGGAAGGAAAGGCATGGGCACAGCAGAGTTTTCTCATAGTCACAAAGTGGCTGCTGAAGCTCCAGACATCACATCCTCAAGATAGCATTCTTAGCAGAAAGGGAGGGCGTAGGCAAAGATAGTTTTTCCCCTGTTCCTCTTTTGCCTTGCTTGTCCCACACACTTTATCAAGTCTGAAGCTTGGCCAGCAGAAACGGGGAACAGATTGACCTGCCAGGTTCATCCCCTGGGTTGGGGCAGGATCCTGTAAAGGAAATCAGGGTCTTATTAGAGAAGAGAGGGGGCAGGGCATGGTGGCTCACGCCTGTAATCCCAGCACTTTGGGAGGCTGAGGAGGGTGGATCATGAGGTCAAGAGATCAAAACCATCCTGGCCAACATGGTGAAACCCCGTCTCTACTAAAAATACAAACATTAGCTGGACGTGGTTGTGTGAGCCTGTAGTCCCAGCTATTCAGGAGGCTGAGGCAGGAGAATTTCTTGAACCTGGGAGACAGAGGTTGCAGCGAGCTGAGATCACACCGCTGTACTCCAGCCTGGGCAACAAAGCGAGACTCTGTCTCGGAAAAAAAAAAAAAGAAAGAAGAGAGGGCAAATGGCTTTTTAAAAGTTAAGGAGAATGGTCGTTGTGGAGGAAAGACACACAAAGTCACAAATTTCAAGAGACTTTGTGTGGGGAGAGGAAATGGGCATGAGTGATAATGGGTGCAGGATCTCCTTGGGTTGAAGAGAGTGTTCTAGAAGGAAATAGACTGATGGTTTCACAGCATGGTAAAAGTGTTAAATACCATTGAGCTGTTCTCTGCAAGATAGTTAAGGGGAATTTCATGGTATGCGAATTTTATCCCAATAAAAAAAAATTTAGGCCAGGTGCGGTGGCTCACACCTGTAATCTCAACACTTTGTGGGGCTGAAGTGGGCGGATCACCTGAGGTCGGTAGTTAGAGACCAGCCTGGCCAACATGGGGAAACCCCATCTCTACAGAAAATGCAAAAAATTAGCCAGAGGTGGTGGGTGCCTGTAATCCCAGCTACTCCGGAGGCTGAGGCAGGAGAATGGCATGAACCTGGAAGGTGGAGGTTGCAGTGAGCCAAGATCGCGCCACTGCACGCCAGCCTGGGCGACAGAGCAAGACTCCGTCTCAAAAAAAAAAAACAAAAGTTTACCTTTTGGTGGAGGAAGGCAACTGCATATGTACACACGTACAGACACACATGCCCGCACACATATGTGCATATACAGATATGCAGTTTCTTTTCTTTTAACTAATAAGCTTCATTATTGGTAAGACAGAGCATTTTCATGTAAATGATCATATTTTTATAATTAGAAAATGTGATTTGTAGGGTTTTTTCTGTTTTTTAAGCAGTTCTCCTACCTAGTAAAGTTTGATTTTTTTCTTTTTTTTTTTTTTTTGAGATAGAGTCTCGCTCTGTCACCCAGGCTGGAGTGCAGTGGTGGGGTCTCAGCTCAATGCAAGCTCCACCTCCCGGGTTCAGGCCATTCTCCTGCCTCAGCCTCCTGAGTAGCTGAGACTACAGGTGCCTGCCACCACGCCTGGCTAATTTTTTGTATTTTTAGTAGGGATGGGGTTTCACCATGGTCTCGATCTCCTGATCTTGTGCTCTGCCCACCTCGGCCTCCCAAAGTGCTGGGATTACAGGCGTGAGCCACTGCGCCTGGCCAAGTTTGATTTTTTTTAGTTGCCAACTTCATATTTATTTATTTACTTTTAATTTTTTATTTTTTTTAGGCAGAGTCTTGCTCTGTCATCCAGGCTGGAGTGCAGTGGTGTGATCTTGGCTCACTGCAACCTCTGCCTCCTGGGTTCAAGTGATTCTCCTGTCTCAGCCTCCTGAGTAGTTGGGATTACAAGCGCCCGTCACCATGCCTGACTAATTTTTTTTATTTTTAGTAGAGATGGGGTTTCTCCATGTTGGCCAGGCTGGTCTCAAATTCCTGACCTCATATAATCCAATAGCCTCAGCCTCCCAAAGTGCTGGGATGACAGGCGTGAGCCACTGTGCCTGGCCTGTTTTTTCTCAGAAAGAGTCTGTGTTGAAGGGTTCAGAACCCAAGCTGGGACTGGGCATGGTGGCTCATGCCTGTCATCCCAGCTACCCGGTGGGGCCTGTCACCCAGGAGGTGGAGGTTGCAGTGAGCTGAGGTTGCACCACTGCACTCCAGCCTGGGTGACAGAGTGAGTCTCCGTCTCAAAAAATAAAATAAAATAAATAAAATAAAAAAATAAATAAATAAAATAAAATAAAATAAAATAATAAAATAAAATAAAATAAAATATAAAATAAAATAAAATAAAATAAAATAAAGCTCTCAAAGGTACAGATTCCAGGACACCCCATCCCATGTCTTGAGGTGGTGTCCATCATATCCTGATACTGCCCGTTAGCTGGGGTTTGACATCAGGCAGTCCCAGCACACTTTGTTCCTGATCTTTTACTTTCTTTGTACCTGCTGTGGGAGATCAGTATCTCTCTGTGCTACCAAGGGGACTCTTGGGATGGTCCAAATTGACCTTCAGTGAGGAACTCGTCACCTGAGTGTTCCAGCTCTGCCTCAGATCGTGCACAGATGGTCTTCAACAACAATCACTGGGTCCTGTTCTCTTCACAGCTACAACTTCCCTCTCAATGGTGCCAGTTCTCCCCAATACAGTCACATTAACTGGAGGGGTTCATGGCTGCACCCACAGACCTCACCAGAAGCTCCCATTCCTCAGCCGTCTGTCTTCTGCATGGTCCGGCTGTGATGCATAAGATAGATGGATGGATGGATGGATTGATAGATGGATAGATGAATGGATGAATGGGTGGATGGATGGATAGATGGATGGATGGATGGACAGATAGATGATAGATAGACGGATAGATAGACAGATAGACAGACACAAGAATGGGTAGAAGAATGGATAGTTAGATAGATAGATAGATAGATAGATAGATAGATAGATAGATAGATAGATAGAGACAGATAGAGATAGATAGATAGACAGATGGATGGACAGATGAATGGACAGAAGAATGGATGGATAGATACAGATAGAGAAAGAGATAGATAGATAGAGATCGATAGAGAGCTAGATAAAGACATAAAATGATGGATGATAGATAGAGATAGATAAAGATAATAGATGGGTAGATAGATGGACAGATAGATAGATTAGATAAAATAGATAGGTAGGTAGGTAGTTAGATAGATAGATGGATAGAGAGAAGAATACATTGATAGATCAATTGGATAGATGAATGGAGATACATAGAGAGATAGATAAATAGAAGGATAGACTGATAAGTTGATAGGATAGATGCGTAGAAATGGACAGATAGATGGAGGATAGATTGATACATCAATAGGATAGATGAATAGATAGATCAATTGATATGATAGATGGATGGAGATGGATAGATGGATGGATAGATAGAAGGATAGATTGATAGATACATAGATAGATAGACCAATTGATAGATAGATAGATAAATAGATGGATAGATAGATAGACAAATAGATACATAGATTGACAGATATATAGATAGACTAATAGGTAGATAAATAGATAGATGATAGATATATATATAGATAGATACACAGATAGATAGATAGACCAATAGATAGATAGATAGATAGACACATAGACAGACAGACAGATAGATAGATCGATACACAGATAGATAAATAGACACATAGATAGATAGATACATAGATACACACATAGATAGATCGATACATAGATAGACAGACAGACAAACAGATAAGTACATAGATTGACACATAGATAGAGAGATAGATAGATAGATAGATAGATGATAGCTAGACACATAGACAGACAGAGATAGATATATAAAAATAGATGAGACCTTTTACTGACATTAAATATATTTTCAGCTGCAAAAGAAGGAAGCTGATCAAAGATCCTCATGTCTTCTTCTTATAAAGGTTCTTAGGGAGGTGGTGCTGGATCACGGGAGGGCCGCAAGTGTTCGGGTTCCAGGAGAGGTGTGATATCCTCCCAAGGAGCCAAAAGGCTGTGGAATTAGCTGTGGTCCCAACAGGCTAGTGAAACATGAGCCTATGGTGTTCCTCTCTAGACCTCCCAAGTCCAACCTCGGGTTTGGGAGCACTCCCAGGACAGCCCCGGAGATCTTGGCTGGCTTGGCTGTATTGCCTAAACCCCTTGGTAAGTTGGCTTCTACAGCAGATCTCACACCTTATTTAGAAGAAGCCCACGTCTCCCGCCTCCCTGCCCGGCCTTTGCCCTAATCCGTCTCCTTCTTCGTCGTCTTGCTTTCATGAGTTGAGTCTTTGGGGCAGATGGAAAAGGCAACTGTAAGAAAAATAACACAAAGCAATCAGACAAAGAGCTAAATCCACAGGCCAGATAGGTAATGATGCAGGAGCTTGAGAGAATCAAAGAACAGTTAAGATTGGGAACAGATAAGATTGTGTTCATGCAGTTTTTCCAAGGTGCAAAGAATGAAGGAATCAGAGAATCCTGGTTAATTGTACAAAAACCCCTTACTAAGCGTGGAGAAGGCATGTGACAATTGGTGCCTAGGACAAAGCCCACACTTCCTGGGCCGCCAGATTTGAAGTGCAAGAAGCAAAAAGACCATCAAAGGGAAAGTTCATATGACGAGGTGCCCAAGCTTTGAGGACGGAGCAAGGACGGAAAGAGAAATCTCACTCTTTCCTTGTGGACAGTCAGGACACAGGTTAGTGACCTTGGAGAATGAGCTACAGATGAGGCAGTGATTTGGAAATTGTTCAGACAATAGACAAACACAGGGCAGGCTACCTTTACCCAGGCACCATGATCAGAACCGGGTGGACATGGGGAGAAATTGAGACAGTGGTTTATCTCAGAAAGAGCCTGCTATCAGCTCTTCTGTAGACTTTAGATGTGGTCTCTGGTCTGTTGAGTCAGTGTGGTTTCTAAGGAAAGGAGCCTCGGGTTGATGAACCATTGGAGCCCTGTCCATCAATCACGTCCAAGTGGCCACACCAACTTCTCCACTGGTCACAATACTTTCATATACATCCATTGATATATTCTCCAAACCATGTTCAGAGCAACTTGAAGGTGGAGGTCAACTTGGAAGTTGGAGGTCAATTTGGATGGTTGGAGGTCATCTTGGAGGTGAAGGCCAACTTGGAGGTTAGAGCCAGCTTGGAGGTAGAGGCCAGCTTGGAGGTGGAGGCCACTCAACTTGGCGGTGGAGGCCAATGTGGAAGTGAAGGTGAACTTCATGGTGGAGGCCAACTTGGAGGCATAATAAGACATAATAAGCAGATTGATAATCTCCCAGTTGGTAAATTAGCTAACTAGCAGGTGGTGGCTAACTTGGAGGTGGAGGCCAGTTTGGAGGTTGGAGGCTAACTTGAAGGTGGAGGCCAGTTTGGAGGTTGGAGTCCAAGTTGGAAGTGGAGTCCAACATGTAGGTTGGAGGCCAACTAGGAGGTACAGTCCAGTTGGTGGGAGACTGGAGGCTAACTTGAAGGTGGAGGCTAACTTGGAGGTGGAGGTCAATTTGGAGGTTGCAGTCCAAGTTGGATGTGGAGGCCAACATGTAGGTTGGAGGCCAGCTAGGAGGCTAGAGTCCAGTTAGGAGATTGGAGACTAGTTTCAAGGTGGAGGCTAACTTGGAGGTGAGGTCAATTTGGAGGTGGGAGGCTAACTTGGAGGTGGAGGCCAATTTGGAGGTTGCAGTCCAAGTTGGATGTGGAGGCCAACATGTAGGTTGGAGGCCAGCTAGGAGGTAGAGTCCAGTTAGGAGATGGGAAGCTAATTTCAAGGTGGAGACTAACATGGAGTTGAGGTCAATTTGGAGGTGGGAGGCTAACTTGGAGGTGGAGGCCAATTTGGAGGTTGGAGTCCAAGTTGGATGTGGAGGCCAACATGTAGGTTGGAGGCCAGCTAGGAGGTAGAGTCCAGTTAGGAGATTGGAGGCTAATTTCAACTTGGAGGCTAACATGGAGGTGAGGTCAATTTGGAGGTGGGAGGCTAACTTGGAGGTGGAGGCCAGTTTGGAAGTTGAGTCCAAGTTGGTTGTGGAGGCCAACTAGGAGGTAGACTCCAACTGGGAAACTGGAGGCTAACTTGGAGGTGGAGGCCAATTTAGAAGTTGGAGACTAACTTGGAGGTGGAGGCCATTTGGTGGTGAAGGCCTACTTGAAATTGGGGGGCACTCCTGCTAACATTGCCCAGCTGCTGAAGACCATGCAACACCTTCCCTGTTGCTGTTGAAAGAAAGACAAAACTACAGCTCAGGCCCACAAGGACACCACAGCATCTCTCAGCTTCTTTTTCTTTTCTTTACAATGCATTCCAGCTAAAGAAATTAATGGGCCTCCTGTCTCAGGGCTGAGAATGGACCTGCAACATCTACTCACTGCTTGCCTTCTCTGGAATGCCTTCCACCATCTATCTCCTATATAAGGTCACCATCCTCTTTTTTTTTTTTTTTTTTAGAGTTGGGAGTCTCGCTTTTTCTCCCAGGCTGGAGTGTGGTGGTGTGGTCATAGCTCACTGCTGCCTCAAACTCCTGGACTCAAACAATCCTCCTGCTTCAGCCTTCCAAGTAGCTCTTTCTACAGACATATGCCAACAGACTTGGCTAATTCGTTTAAAAATTTTTATTTTGTAGAGACAGAGTCTTGCTATGTTGTCCAGGCTGGCCTCAAACTTCTGGGCTCCAGCAATCCTCCTGCCTCAGCCTCCCAAAATGTTGGGATTACAGATGTGAGCCACTGCACCCAGCCAGCATACATTTTACTTATTTAAATAATGGTTAGCATAAGTAGAGGAACCATAGAGCTGGCCATATAATTTCTGTCTGATATGGTTTGAACGTATTTCCTTCAAAATGCAAGTGTTGAAATTTGATGGCCAAAGTGATGGTATTAACAGGCCTTAAAGAGGTGATTAGACCATGATGGCTCCTCCCTCATAGGGTGGATTAAGGCTTTATAAAGGGGCTTCATACAGCATTTAGCTTTCTCTTGCTCATCTGCCTTCTGCTATGTGAGGACATAGCATTCCTCCCCTGAAGGGGAAACAGTGACAAGTTTTCATCTTGGAAGCAGACAGGAGCCCTCACCGGACAACAGAATCAATTGATGCTTGGCTACTTGGTTCTTGGACTTCCCAGCCTCCAGAACTGTAAGAAATACATTTTTGTTCTTTTAAAATTACCCAGTCTTTGTTGTTTTGTTACAGCAGCCCAAACAGATAATGACACTGTTCTACTCATTACTGCAAGGAAAGGGGCTGTTACATTGTAAGACTGAAAGTTTCAAGTGCTGATGCTTTTACGTCTTAGAGCCTTAGGAGACCCCAAAACCTAACCATGAGTTTCTCTGTTCTCATAAGATATGCCCCCTAGTCAACAGAAATGGCTCCCCATGTAGTGAGTTCTCCCATCAACTAGAATAGCTAGAATAGATAAGATAGAGGGAGAGAGAGAGAGAGAGAGAGAGAGAGAGATGACAGGTAATTGATAGATACATGATAGATACATAGATAGATAGATGATAGATACATAGATAAATAGACAGATAATAGCTAGATAGATAACAGATAGATAGATGATAGATAGCTAGATAGATGATAGATAGATACATAGATGATAGCTAGCTAGCTAGCTAGATGATAGATAGATAGATAGATAGATACATAGATAGATAGATGACACATAGATAGATGATACATAGGTATATAGATAGATGATAGATAGATGATAGAAAGATTGATGATAGACAGATGATAGATGATAGATATATGTAGACAGATGATAGATTAATATATAGATGATGGATAGATAGATGGATAATAGATTGATAATGGAAAGATGGATGTATAGATACATGGATAGAGGATAGATAGATAGATGATAGACAAATGAATATATAGATGATGGATAGATAGATGGATAATAGATTGATAATGGAAAGATGGATGTATAGATACATGGATAGAGGATAGATAGATAGATGATAGACAAATGAATATATAGATGATGGATAGATAGATGGATAATAGATAGATAATGGAAGGATAGAAGGATAGATACATGGATATAGGGTAGATAGATAGATGATAGATAGATGATAGATGAATATATGGATAATGGATAGGTGGATAGATAGATGGATAATTGATGATGGGAAGAAAGATTGATAGATACATGGATAGAGGATAGATAGATAGAGGATAGATAGACAGACAGACAGACAGATAGACAGATAGATAGAATAGATAAAACAGAACTGAACGGGTGGGGAGCCATTCCTGTTGAGCATGCGGCATACCTTATGAGAACTTTTCAAACTCATGGATTTCCCCTCTCACCTAGCCCATAAAATTACTCAAACTGAATCTGTCGGGACCTCGATCTGCCACTTCTCAGCCTCCAGAACTGTAAGAAATAAATGCCTGTTCTTTCTGAATTGCCCAGTCTTGGATATTTTGTTATAGCTGCACAAACACTCTTCTACTCAGAGCTGCAAGGGGCCAATCACGTCTTCTTACGGGAACCAGGGGGCACCACACCCTCTTGTGACTACAAAGTCTACTTCCTACAACTTCTGCTGGTTCACTCTGCTCTCAAATGCAAACTTCCCAGGGTCCTGCATGGCAGACGGTGTCCTCTTACTCCAGCAGTAACCATCTATGACTAGTAAACTGTGGATAGATCTCAATCTCACCTATGCAGTGTTGGGTGTGGTGCATCTGGCTATCGGATACTATTTAGGGTAGGAGATCCCTCCCTCCCTCACTCATGGGGCATCCAGGGGGTTATCAAGACAGATCTTTAATTTTTTTTTTCTAAGATGGAGTCTCGCTCTGTCACCCAGGCTGGAGTGCAGTGCTGCGATCTTAGCTCACTGCAATCTCCACTTCCTGGGTTGAAGCGATTCTCCTACTTCAGCCTCCTGAGGAGCTGGGACTACAGGTATGGGCTACCATGCCCAGCTAATTTTTGTATTTTTACTAGAGATGGGGTTTCACCCCGTTGACCAAGACTGTCTTGATCTCTTGACCTTGTGATCCGATCTTTAATTTTTTTTTTTTTTTTGAGATGGAGTCTCTCTCTGTCACCCAGGCTGGAGTGCAGTGGTGAGATCTCAGCTCACTGCAAGCTCTGCCTCCCAGGTTCATGCCATTCTCCTGCCTCAGCCTCTTGAGGAGCTGGGACTACATGTATGGGCCACCATGCCCAGCTAATTTTTGTATTTTAGATAGAGATGGGGTTTCACTGTGTTGACCAGGATGGTCTCGATCTCTTGACTTTGTGATCCGATCTTTAATTTTTTTTTTTTTTGAGATGGACTCTCTCTCTGTCAACAAGGCTGGAGTGCAGTGGTGTGATCTCGGCTCAATGCAACCTCCACCTCCCAGTTCAAGTGACTCTCATGCCTCAGCCTCCCGAGTAGCTGGGACTACAGGTGCCCGCAAACACGCCCAGCTAATTTTTTGTATTTTTAGTAGAGATGGGATTTCACCGTGGCCTCAATCTCCCGACCTCGTGATCCGCCTGCCTTAGCCTCCCAAAATGCTGGGAATACAGGCTTAAGCACCTGCGCCCAGCCCAATCTTCAGTGTTTTCATGCACAAATGCTATACTACAAGGTTAGTTAAGTAAGTTAAGGTCATGCATCATTGCTGTGGAAGGAAACTACCACATGTATTAATTTCTAGGGTCATGTGGCAAAGGATTTGTCTTGCCCAGTGAAATATTTGGCACTTGATTGGCTTCTGGGAGGTAGCTTTAAAACCCTTGTTGGATAAGAGTATCTTTGCTTACCTACTCCCTTAGGGCTACGCCAGAGAGTCCATGTTAACAATGCAATTGGTTGGGTGCAGTGGCTCATGCCTGTAATCCCAGCACTTTGGGAGGCTGAGGTGGGTGGATCACCAGAGGTCAGGAGTTCGAGACCAGCCTGGCCAACATGGTGAAATGCTGTCTCTACTAAAAATACAAAAATTAGCCTGGCATGGTGGTGGGCACCTGTAATCCCAGCTACTTGGGAAGCTGAGGCAGGAGAATCACTTGAACCTGGGAGGCGAAGGTTGAAGTGAGCCGAGATTGTGCTGTTGCACTCCAGCCTGGGCAACAAGAGCAAAATTCCATCTCAAACAAAAACAAAATAAAAACAGAATGTAATTGATGGTGGGGGACCTGCACCCTCCTTTATCAGGTTGACCTCTGGAGAGGCTGGAGACAGATTAGTCACACTGTTGATCAGCCATACCTGTGACTGACCTTCAATGAAAACTGGATATCAAACTCATGGGAGCCTCCCTGATTGGAAATACTCCAGGAGTGTATTAGAAGAACCTAGGAGAGTCTTAGAAGAACTAATGACCATCTGCATGCTTTCACCAAGAGGGGACACTGGGAATCTCATACCTGGAGTCTCCTGGACTCCACCTTGTAAGCCTTTAGTCTTTGCTGACTTTAGCCTGTATTCTTTTGTTGTAATAAATCATAACCTTGAGTCTAACAGCTGTTCTGAGCTCTGTGAGTCTCTCTAGCACATTTTTAGACCTGTAGGTGACCTTGAAGACCTCCTGAACTGCACGGACAGAGCTGATATTACAAAAAAAAAAAGGTGTGTTCGCTTTGGTGATGTGGACGTCTAAGAAATCAGCAAACATGAAAGCCATCCTACCAGTGGCAGAAGACTCTGTGGTGCCATCTTCTGTGGTTGGTATAAATCAATGTTCTCCAAGTTGAAGACCTCCTGATCTCATAGCCGTTGGGTATAGGTAGGGGAAGGACAGGAGCAAAGAGGATGAGAGGAAGAAAGTCTGGGAAGAGATCTACTCAATGGGAAGAATGGAAAAAGATGTTTTTCAGATTATCTTGCAACCTCATGTGTGTGTGACCCTGTATTAATTCGTTTTCATGCTGTTGATAAAGACAAGCTCAACACTGGGAAATTTACAAAAGAAAGGCATGTAATGGCTGGGCATGGTGGCTCATGCTTGTAATCCCAGCACTTTGGGAGGCTGAGGCGGGCGAATCACAAGGTCAGGAGTTTGAGGCCAGCCTGGCCAACATGGTGAAACCCCGTCTCTACTAAAAATACAAAAAATTAGCTGGGCGTAGTGGCGGGCACCTGTAATCCCAGCTACTCGGGAGGTTGAGGCAGAAGAATCGCTTGAACCCGGGAAGTGGAGGTTGCAGTGAGCTGAGATCACGCCACTGTACTCCAGCCCAGGCGACAGAGTGAGACTGTCTCAAAAGAAAAAAAAAAAAAGAAAAGCGTGTAGTGGACTCACAGTTCCAAGTGGCTGGGGAAGCCTCACCATCATGACAGAAGGGGAAAAACATGTCTTCCATGCTGGCAAACAAGAGAAGAGAAGGAGAGCCAAGAGAAAGAGGTTCCCCTTATCAAAGCATCAAACCTTGTGAGACTTATTCACTATCACAAGAACAACTCTGAGAAGACTCAAGCCCGTGATTCAATGATCTCCCACTGTGTCCCTCCCACAACACGTGGGAATTATGGGAGCTACAATTCAAGGTGAGATTTGGGGGGGGACACAGCCAAACCATATCAGATCCAAAGATGAATCTTTGTGGTGGCCACTGACATCCACCCCTGTGTCCACTTTAGCACAAGCTAGAGTCACATGCCCTTCTTTGTGGTTACCTGTGTATTGCCCAACACCCTGTAAAGACCATGGGCTCCATGAAGGCAAGGAATGTATCTCTTAGTTTTATGCAATGTGCACAGAGTTCCTAGTTATGAAACTCTTCAACACTTTCTGAATAAATTGATTCATCTGTTTCCTAATCATCAAACTTATGCCCATTTTTTTTTTTTGAGACAGAGTCTCGCTCTATCACCCAGGCTGGAGTGCAGTGGTGCAATCTCGGCTCACTGCAAGCTCCGCCTCCCGGGTTCACACCATTCTCCTACCTCAGCCTCCCAAGTAGCTGGGACAACAGGCGCCCACCACTGCGCCCGGCTAATTTTTTGTATTTTTAGTTGAGACGGGTTTTCACCACGTTAGCCAGGATGGTCTCAATCTCCCGACCTCGTGATCCATCCGCCTCGGGCTCCTAAGGTGCTGGGATGACAGGCGTGAGCCACCGTTCCCGGCCACCCATTTTTATTTTTTGTTTTACTTGCTATAATGCAAAGGGATGAGAAAATAACTTTAAGAACCAAAGACAAGAAGAAGACAGAATTTTAATCCCCAAAGAACTCACAGGCTAACTGCAAGTGTTAAGGTTGTGGATGACATTAACCACCACACAAGACTGTGTTCTCTGCAAAGAAACGTGTGAGGGGAGAAGAAAATACACACGCAATACCTTGAAGGGGTAAACAACCTTTATCCCATGTCAATGGCAATGCAGATATAATAAGCAAATAATAGGCTGGGTGCAGTGGCTCACACCTGTAATCCCAGCACTTTGCGGGGCCGAGGCGGGTGGATCATGAGGTCAGGAGATCGAGACAATCCTGGCTAACACGATGAAACCCCGTCTCTGCTAAAAATACAAAAAATTTTCGGGGCGTGGTGGCAGGTGCCTGTAGTCCCAGTTATTCGGGAGGCTGAGGCAGGAAAATGGCGTGAATCCGGGAGACGGAGCTTGCAGTGAGCTGAGATTGCACCACTGCACTCCAGCCTGGGCAAGAGAGCAAGACTCTGTCTCAAGAAAATTATAATAATAGTAATAACAACAATAAGCAAATAATTAAGCAAATGATAGAATAATAAGCAAATGATATAATAAATAGATGGACACAATAAGCAGATTGATATAATAAGCAAATTGTAATGAGAAGAGAGAAGGGAAAAGATAGCTACACTCACCAGACTATGGAGGATTCACCACCAGACTGGGAAGCAACAGCTCCAGACTCGGCCAGTCATCCATGCACAGATGAGGAGAGGTCTCATGAAGCTTTGGCGTGGTTTGGGATCCTAGCTCTTTTTGTAACTAGTTGTTTGGCATGAGGCCCCGTCATGAGGGCCCCTCTCGACTGGGCTCAAGGAACAGAAGAAGGTCAACTTGTTTTTGTGATTGTCTGTTGTTTTTCAATAACTGATGTGTAGGAATAGATTGAAATAGAGATTTCTCCGAAATAGCGCTGGATGAATGCCTCAAGGGGGCTCACACAACCTGTTCCAGGATTTGGTGACCATTGTTTGTGTCCACGTTCAACTGAGTTTGAATCTATTTATTTATTTATTTATTGAGATGGAGTTTTGCTCTTGTCGCCCAGGCTGGAGTGCAATGGCTCTATCTCCACCTCTCGGGTTCAAGTGATTCTCCTGTTTCAGCCTCACGAGTAGGTGGGATGACAGGCACCTGCCACCACCACACTTGGCTAATTTCGTATTTTTAGTAGAGACGGGTTTTCTTCATGTTCGTCAGGCTGGTCTCGAACTCCCGACCTCAGGTGATTCATCCGCGTCGGACTCCCAAAGTGCTGAGATGACAGGTGTGTGAGCCACTGTGCCCGGAAGAGTTCAAATTTAATGTTTAACTTTTCCTCCACAGACGGGCACAACCCCAAACCTCCAATTGTTCACCAAAGAAGCTGTGAGAAAGAATCGAAAGTCACCAGTAACGCATGTTAGAGCAATTTGGCTGAAATGTCTACAACACCAGAAAGAGTGCTCGGCACGTAAAGCAAAATATTTTTTCAGTGCCATGCATCTAATAGAGTCTGTACAAAATGCAGTTTTAGAGCAAAAACGAAAACCTGTGGAGAAATCTGTGAGTCTTTCTGGGGAGATCTGTGAAGAAAGGACACCTGTTTTGGGGATGACTCTATATGTGAATGCAGATCAGAAAAGCATTATGGCTCTATTACTCGATTTTTGTGAATGGCAAATTGGACTTGAAAATTGCTGTTATGTGGTAGCGAACAAAAGAAGCCTCTGATGTCAACTAAAACTAACTTTGGGTTCTAAGGAGAGATGGCTGGGTTTGCTTTGGACAGTCTAGAGAGAAATCACAGGACCGGTTTTCTTGATAGTTCTCACTGACATGTCTCCATCACTATTTAAGGATATTAATTACTGTACTAGTCTGTTTTCATGCTGCTGATAAAGGCATGCTGCAGACTGGGTAGTTAATAAAGGGAAGAGGTTTCATTTCTTTGTTTTGAGACGGAGTCTCACTCTGTCACCCAGGCTGGAGTGCAGTGCGTGATCTCGGCTCAATGCAACCTCCACCTCCCAGTTCAAGTGACTCTCATGCCTCAGCCTCCCGAGTAGCTGGGACTACAGGCGCCCGCCACCGTACCCAGCTATTTTTTGTGTTTTTAGTAGAGACGGGGTTTGGCCATGTTGGTCAGGCTGGTCTCGAACTCCTGACCTCAGGTGATCCACTTGCCTCGGCCTCCAAAGTGCTGGGATTACAGGCGTGGGCCACTGCACCTGGCCAAGAGTAATTCACTATCATGGGAACAGTATGGGGGAAACTGCCCCCATTATTTGATTATCTCTCACTAGGTCCCTCCCACAACACGTGGAAATTATGGCAGCTACAATTCAAGATGAGATTTGGGTGCGGACGCAGCCAAACCATATCAATCACTCTAGGACATAATGTGTCTATATATTTTGAATTACATTTGTGACATTGTCCTTGTGGCTGGATTTTTTTTTTTTTTTCTGTAAAAGACTCCATTTTATTGCTACTTCTTGCAATTTCTGGATCTGTCCAATGAGATATTCAAAGGAGTCCTCTATGGAGATTTATTTCATAATTTCTTTATATTTAACATTCTGCAAAATTTTCTTTGTTTGTTTGAGACAGGGTCTCACTCTGTCACCCAGCCTGGAGTGCAGTGGCGCAATCTTGGCTCACTGCAACCTCCGCCTCCCGGGTTAAAGTGATTCTCCTGCCTTAGCTTCCCAAGTAGCTGGGACTACAGGTGTGTGCCACCACTCCCAGCTAATTTTTTTTTTTTTTTGTATTTTTATTAGAGACCGTGTTAGCCAGGACGGTCTTGGTCACCTAACCTTATGATCGGCTTGCCTTGGCCTCCCAAAGTGCTGGGATTACAGGTGTGAGCCACCACACCCGGCCACATTCTGCAACATTTTTTTCTTGCCCAAAAGGTAGGACAGAGAGCATCCTCGTGTTTTGTAGATGTGGGAAGTTCTCGTACACCATATGCAGGGGTAAATTCCTGTTTTGTGTTCCTTTGAGTAACTGCAGGTCATGCTTCTGTGATAACAACGCTCTCTGGCTTACAGGAAAGAAGGCTGGCTTCCCCCATATCCTTGATGACATTTTCTTAGCGAAGATTTCAGATAGTCTCAAGGAGGTCCCAGGCAACAGTGCCCAGAACACAGGTAATGACATGTCTTTGTTTCCTTTGGGGTAACTTGAGGTGTTGTGGACACAGGCTTGCTTCCATCCACGCTTGGAATAAACACCTTGCATTCCTCTTCATGGCTGTGTCCCCCAAGCCTCCTCCTCGGCCCAGACCTTCAATGATGGCTCTTCTTTGGTGCAGACAAACCCCTGTTTTGGTGCCTTCAAGAACTGCCTTTCCTGCCAGGGCCTGTGGCTCACCAGGGCCCACATCTGCATGTGATCAGAGACTGGACCCAGGGGATCATTATAAATGACCAGGACTCCAACCTCTCTGCCAGCAATAATTCTGCAGTAGGAGAAAAACCACCTCCCTGTAAGATTCCACACCAAAGTCTGGTAGGCGACAAATGACTCACTCCCTGTTGTATGTAAAATGTTTATTTATATATATATATGATATATATATAAAATATAAAATATTCCTAATTGAAATACATACATATACAATATATAATACAATATATGATATATATATATATTAACTATGAAATATTCCTAATGGAAATACATATATATATACAATATATAATACAATATAAGATATATATAAAATATAAAATATTCCTAATGGAAATACATATATAAACAATATATAATACAATATAAGATATATATATAAAATATAAAATATTCCTAATGGAAATACACATATAAACAATATATGATACAATATATGATATATATATAAAATATAAAATATTCCTAATGGAAATACATATATATATAATATATAATACAATATATGATATATATAAAAGATATAAAATATTCCTGATGGAAATACATATATATACACAATATATAATACAATATATGATATATATAAAATATAAAATATTCTTAATGGAAATACACATATATACAATATATAATACAATATATGATATATATATATAAAATATAAAATATTCCTAATGGAAATACATATATATACAATATATAATACAATAATATATATATAAAATATAAAACATTCTTAATGGAAATACATATATATACAATATATAATATATATAATACAAAATATTTGTAATGGAATATTTATAGCTATTCCATATATAATATTATATAATATAGAATATAAATATTTCTAATGGAATATAATATATAAAAGTGAATATATTTATTACATATAACACTTTTTTTTTTTACACAGGGTGGAATGTTAGAATTCATTGATCAAAAAATATTGGTGACCACTTTGGGCAGGTTACAGAAACAGATGAAAAACGTGCTTCGGGGTGTCAGGTACTTAGAAAGAGAAGATAGATGAAAACGTACAACTTAATCCAAGTGAAATTAGTTTTTCTGAGGAGACACCACTTATGCTATGGGACCCACTTAGAAACTCACAAGATAGAATAGAAAGTCAAGGTTATTAGAGAAAACGAGTTAACAAATCTACGAAACACCAGGGGAGAACGGCAAAGATTCATCTGTCTAGACCTGAGATGTCAAAACATTTTTGGGTGATGGGAACAAAGATTCTCTTAAGCACCTAAAGTGGAACAGGCTGGCCAGCACCTCACCATTTCTGAAACCTCCAGGAAAATAAAAAAACAAAAACCCAAAAGGTAAAGGGAGTTGAAATGAAATTATTTAAGGTGAAAACATTGTATATTTAATATGCCTTGTGGGTGCCATTCATCTGATTCTGAATGGATGTTTTGGACTAAAAGGAACAATTAGCCAATTATTGGACAGATGAAGTCAATGAATATCCACATTGCTCTCATTCCAGTTTACAAAACCTGAAAACAAACACACAAACAAACAAACAAACAAAAAACCATCCTGGCCGGGCACGGTGGCTCACGCCTGTCATCCCAACACTTTGGGAGGCTGAGGTGGGTGGACCACCTGAAGTCAGGAGTTCGAGACCAGTCTGGCCAACATGGTGAAACCCCGTCTCTACTAAAAACACAAAAATTAGCCATGCGTGGTGGCGGGTGCCTGTAGTCCCAGCTACTTGGGAGGCTGAGGCAGAGAACTGCTTCAACCTGGCAGACACAGGTTGCAGTGAGCTGAGACGGCACCATTGCACTGCAGCGTGGGCGACAGAGTGAGACTCCATCTCAAAAAAAAAAAAAAATATTACCAAATACTGTCAAAAGAATAACTGTGCTTTTTTCAGACAATTATTTGATAATGCTTCTTTTTGGAAAATTAGCAAGATTTGAATACGGGGTTTAGATTTGCTCAAGAATAATATTATGGAAGGTTCTGGACATTTCAATTGAAAGAGGTTCCCATGGACCTACCAAGAAAATTGATGTGAATAGAAGGAAGAAAGAAAAATTTGTAGAAGGGAATGTGCAAACAAGAAATATAGTACTTTGGGAGACTCAGGCAGGAAGATAACCTGAACCCAGGAATTCGAGACCTGCCAGGGCAAAACAGTGAGACCCCATCTCTAAAGAAAAATAAATAAATGAATAAAAATTAATTTAAAAAAAGGAAAACCAGGGCCAGGTGCAGTGGCTCACGCCTGTCATCCCAGCACTTTGGGAGGCCAAGGTGGGTGGATCACCTGAGGTCAGGAGTTTGAAAACCAGCCTAGTCAACATGGTGCAACCCCCTCTCTACTAAAAAATATAAAAATTAGCCAGGCGTGGTGGTGGGCACCTGTAATTACAGCTACTGAGGAGGATGAGGCAGGGCAATCACTTCAACCTGGGAGGTGGAGGTTGCAGTGAGCTGAGTTCGTGCCACTGCATTCCAGCCTGGGCGACAGAACGAGACTCTGGAGAATGTCTCCTCAAAGTTTCACCTCTTTTTATTTATTTATTTTTATTTTACTTTAAGTTCTGGGATACATGTGCAGAACGTGCAGGTTTGTTTCACAGGTATACATGTGCCAGGGTGGTTTGCTGCACCTGTCACCGTGTCATGTAGGTTTTAAGCCCTGCATGCATTAGGTATTTGTCCTAATTCTCTTCCTCCCCTTGCCCCCCAGTCCCTGACAGGCCCCGGTGTGAGATGTTCCCCTCCCTGTGTCCATGTGTTCTCACTGTTCAACTCCCACTTACGAGTGAGAACATGCGGTGTTTGCTTTTCTGTTCCTGTGTGAGTTTACTGAGGATGATGGTTTCCAGCTTCATCCACATCCCTACAAAGGACATGAACTCATCCTTTTTCATGGCTGCATAGTATTCCATGGTGTCTATGTGCCACATTTTCTTTATCCAGTCTAGCATTGTTGGGCATTTGGGTTGGTTCCAAGTCTTTGCTGTTGTAAATAGTGCTGCAATAAACAACTCCTCTTTTCATAATAAGCCCAGAGCTATTGCATGGGGGTTCATGCTCTTGAATTCGTCTTTACTTGATTATACCTCTGAAGATCCTATTTCCAAATTAGGTTATACCCACGAGTATGGGACACGATTCAATCCAGAACAGGTGATCATAGCTGCATGAGTCAGAGAGAATGTGACTCACTGTTTTAATGTGTTCTCCATGCAGCGTGCCTGATTATCTATTTCTTTCTCATTGGCAGGAGTCTCATGGTGCTGCATTGTTTTTAATTAATGTATTTATTTTTTGAGACAGAGTCTCACTGCAACTTTCGCCTCCTGGGTTCAAGCAATTCTCCTGCCTCTGCCTCCCCAGTAGCTGGGTTTACAGGCACCCACCAACACACTTTGCTAGTTTTTGTATTTTTAGTAGAGAAGGGGCTTCAGCATGTTGGCCAGACTGGCGTTAAACTACTGACCTCAAATGATCCGCCCACCTGGGCCTCCCAAAGCGCTGGGATGACAGGCGTGAGCCACTGTGCCCAGCCTATATATGGTATTCTTAATGGAATACTTACATGTATGCATATATAAATAAAGGGGAGTTTACTAAGTATGAACTGACATGATATCAAGGTCCCACCATAGGCCGTCTGCTGGCTGAGAAGCAAGGACAGCCAGTCCGAGTTTCAAAACTGAAGAACTTGGAATCTGATGTTTGAAGGCAGGAAGCATCCACCACAGGAGAAACCGGCTGTGAGAAGGATGAACAGAGTTTTGGAAGATGCACACTTTGTAAAGCTAACTCAGATAGACATCACTCCGTCCTCACGCCCTGCCAGTATCTTTAATTTTAAAAGAGGAAGAAGGAAGCAATGTATCTTCTCCCCAGCAGATAATGCTGGGTGCTCTGTGCACACGGTGACATTTAAAAAATTAAAAAATTAAAGAGGAAGGAAGGAAACACCATCTCTTCTCCCCAACAGATAATGTCGGGTGCTCTGTGCAGAGGGTGACATCATCCATTCATTCCTCTCTCGGGTGTGGGAGTGCAGGTAGGCAGATCATGGCAACGACAGCCTTTGCCAGGGACCTCTCCAAACACGACTCCCGGCCAGCCAGGGCTGACAATGGATGCAGTTTAAGATGGGCTGGTGGGGCCGGGCGCGGCGGCTCACGTCTGTCATCCCAGCTCTTTGGGAGGTCGAGGCGGGCGGATCACGGGGTCAGGAGTTCGAGACCCTCCTGGCTAACACAGTGAAACCCCGTCTCTACTAAAAATACAAAAAAATGGGCCAGGCGTGGTGGTGGGTGCCTGTAGTCCCAGCTAATCAGGAGGCTGAGGCAGGAGAATGGCGTGAACCCGGAGGGCGGAGCCTGCAGTGAGCCCAGATTGCACCACTGCACTGCAGCCTGAGCGACAGAGCGGGACTCCTTCTCAAAAAAAAAAAAAAAAAAAAAGGGCTGGTGTGTGTCTCCTTGTGCATCTCCTTGCTTCTGTTTCTGAGAGTCGGCTGAGAAAATGCAAAAAGCAAAATGCAGAGAGATTGTTGCACTGGTTCCCCGGGGTGGCCGTCACCAACTATCACACACTGGCGGGCTTTTAAAGATATAATACTTTCCTCTCACTCTTTCAGAGAACAGAAGCCTCCAGCGAAGATGCTGGCAGGGCTGGATCCTGCTGAGGCCCCTCTCCTGGGCTTGGAGATGCCATCTTCTTCCTGTGTCCTCACAGGGTCGTCCCTCTGTGTGTGTCTGTGTCCTCATCTCCTCTTCTTATGGGATGTCTTAGTAAGTCTCAGGCTGCTATCACAGAATACCATAGACTGGGTGGATTGTAAACAACAGACATTGATTCTCCCACAGTCCTGGAGGCTGGAGGTCCGAGATCCAGGTATGGGCAGGGCTGGTTCCTCCTGAGGCCTCTCTCCTGGGCTTGGAGACTTCATCTTCTCCCTGTGTCCTCACAGGGTCATCCCTCTGTGTGTGTCTGTGTCCTCATCTCCTCTTCTGATGAGATGCCTTACTCCGTTTGAGGCTGCTGTCACACAATACCATAGACTGGGTGGATTGTAAACAACAGACATTGATTCTTCCATAGTCCTGGAGTCTGGAAGTCTGAGATCCAGGTGTGGGCAGGGCTTGTTCCTCCTGAGGCCTCTCTCCTGGGCTTGGAGACGCCGTCTTCTCCCTGTGTCCTCACAGCGTCTTCCCTCTGTGAGTGTCTGTGTCCTCATCTCCTCTTCTTATGAGAAGTCTTAGTCCATTTCAGGCTGCTGTCACAGAATATCATAGGATGGGTGGCTTAGAAACAAGACATTGATTCTCCAACAGTCCTGGAGGCTGGACATCTGAGATCAGGGTATGGGCAGGGCTGGTTCCTCCTGAGGCCTCTCTCCTGGGCTTGGAGACACCATCTTCTCCCTGTGTGCTCACAGGGTCGTCCCTCTGTGTGTCTGTGTTCTCACCTCCCTTCTGTTTTTTTTTTGTTTGTTTGTTTCTTTGTTTTGTTTGTTTTTGTTTTTTAAGATGGAGTTTCACTGTTGTCGCTCAGGCTGGAGCGCAATCACGTGATCTTGGCTCACCACAACCTCTGCCTTCTGGGTTCAAGAGATTCTCCTGCCTCAGCCTCCTGAGTAGCTGGGATTACAGGCACGCCCCACCACGCCCGGCTAACTTTACATTTTTAGTAGAGACGAGGTTTCTGTATGTTGGTCAGGCTGGTCTTCAACTCCCTACCTCAAGTGATCCCCCAGCCTCAGCCTCCCAAACTGCTGGGATTACAGGCGTGAGCCACCGCGCCCGGCTCATCTCCTCTTCTTAGAAAGACACCAGTCCTACTGCATCAGGGCCCACCCTGCGGATATCATGTTAACTTTCCAAATCAAAGACCATGTTGCAAATCAGGTGACGTTCACCAGAGTCTGGATTTCAACACGCTTTCCAGGGGAGACACCGTTCAGCCCACGGTTTTCAGATTGTGGAGGATTCCTTTACATTTACAGCCAATCAACTCCCTTTCAAGTGATTCTCCTGCCTCAGCCTCCCTAGTAGCTGGAATTCCAGGAACCCACCAACACTCCTGACTAATTTTTTTTTTTTTTAGTAGAGAGGGAGTTGCTAAAGGTCCAGATCCTGCCATAATAATTTCTTGAGCAAATCCAAACCCCATCCTCAAATCTTGCTAATTTTCCAAAAAGAAGCATCAAATCGTTGTCTGAAAAAGACATAGCTATTCTTTTGACACTATTTGGTAATTTTTTTTTCTTTGAGACGGAGTCTCACTCTGAGATTATCGATTTGGCTAAAGTGGACGTAAAACACACCCACCGGGTGTCTGCTGGATAACTCAATCCTTTCTTGCTTGGAATTCCAGGGGATCCTTTTTATGGAGCGTGAACTGCGTAAGTACACGTGCAGGGTGTTCCCTGGGGGACCCCTATTTAGAATCTTTGGGATTTTTCTCAAAATGCATTTTCCCTGGGTGTTTTTCCTCAGCTTCTCTAAGCCTGTTAGAGTCAGCCCTGTCTGAACCATTCCCAGCCAGAGGGTATTTTGCAGCTCATAAAGGGCTTACGGGGACCCCGGCCACTCCACTCAGCAGCACCCTAGATCTGGCACCTCCGACATGCAGTACTTTCCATTACACCCGGTTTTATTTCCCATAAACTGTGTATTTTTTTGGCGAGATTGATGCTGTTAATATTAGCTTTCAAAATGACAGATTAACATCGCCAGTTAATCAGGGCTATTAGCAGAAAAATATCTGTAATTCGATCACCAGAGTAATTTCTTTTCCAATAATGCGATTTACAAATGCCATTGATTAAGTAATTACCTTCCATCCCCACGGATTACCAGCTCCCCAACGCCTCCCCTTACGGATAATTCGGGGTGATTAGTGGGAGCTTGCCCTCCTCGGAATGCTTCAGAGCTGAAGTTTGCGTTCTTCCTGGGTTCAGAGCACGTCTTGGAGCATTCTTTCCTTCCAACAAGAGCTTGACCCCCCTAGCTGTGCAGACCTGCCTTTCCCGGAGAGTGCAGAAGCGAAATTGCTCTCCCTAAATTCCTTCTTGAGGACATCACACTTCTATAGAAGAGTCAGGATTGTTGCAGAACAATTTAACATGCCCATTAAGAAGGAAAAGAAACAGGTGTGAGATGGCTCACACTTGTCATCTCAGCAATGTGAGAGGCCGAGGCGGGTGGATTACCTGAGGTCAGGAGTTCAAGACCAGCATGGCCAACATGGTGAAACCCCGTCTCTACTAAAAATACAAAAAAAAATAGAAAAAAAAAAATGAGCTGGACATGGTGGCGGGCACCTGTCATCCCAGCTACTCGGGAGGCTGAGGCAGGAGAAACGTTTGAACCTGGGAGGCGGAGGTTGCAGCGAGCCAAGATTGCACCACTGCACTCCAGCCTGGGCAACAGAGCGAGACTCCATCTCAAAAAAAAAAAAAATGTGGTGCATATACACCATGGAATACTACTCAGCCATGAAAAAGAACAAAATAATGTCATTTGCAGCAACTTGGATGGAGCTGGAGATGACTTTCCCAACTAGAGTAACTCAGGAACAGAAAAAAAAATACCACATGTTTTCATTTATAAGAAGACGCTATGCTCTGGGTACCCGGGGACATATAGTATAGACTAGTGGTCATGGGAGACTCAGAAGATGGGAAGACAGGAGCGCACTGAGGCATGAAAAATTACCTCTGGGGTTCAATGTACACTACCCAGTGCACAGGTGCACTAACAGCCTAGATTTACCAACCATCCATCCAACCAAAAAACATTTAGGCAGGGCGCGGTGGCTCACGCCTATAATCCCAGCACTTTGGGAGGCCGAGGCTGGCAGATCATGAGGTCAGGAGATCGAGACCAGCCTGGTCAACATAGTGAAACCCCATCTCTATTAAAAACACAAGAAATTAGCCAGGCGTGGTGGCAGGCAGCTGTAGTCCCAGCTACTCGGGAGGCTGAGGCAGGAGAATCGCTTGAACCTGGGCGGCAGAGGGTGCAGTGAGCTAAGACTGTGCCGCTGCACTCCAGCCTGGGTGATGGAGTAAGAACTTGTCTCAAAACAAACAAACAAAAAATTTGTACTGCTGCAGTGATCCCCACGTTGTGTTTTTGCAGTGAGATTTTGGGAAGGAACTGTGAGTCCATTCAACCTCTTTTTCTTTCTTTTTTATACATTACCCACTATCGGGTATGTCTCTCTTTTTTTTTTTATGACGGAGTCTTGCTCTGTCGCCCAGGCTGGAGTGCAGTGGTGCTATCTCGGCTCACTACAACTTCCGCCTCCCAGGTTCATGCCATTCTCCTGACTCAGCCTCCCGAGTAGCTGGGACTACGGGCGCTCACCACCATGCCCAGCTAATTTTTGTATTTTTAGTAGAGACGGGTTTCACCATGTTGGCCAGGATGGTCTCGAACTCGTGACCTCAGGTGATCCGCCTGCCTCGGCCGCCCAAAGTGCTGGGATGACAGACGTGAGCCACCATCCCCAGCCTCGGTTGTATCTTTATCAGCAGCATGAAAACAGACTAAGACAATCAATAATCATCAGGGAAAAGCAAATGAAACACACGTCGGTCGATTCTGTATGTTTCCCCTTATGAATAGTGTGGGGATCTTCATCAGAGTGCAGCTGTGTTTTTGATAAACTTTTTGAAAAATATTCAAACAGTTGCAATGATGCCGCAGATGAAGAGTCAAAAGGCTGAAGAACAAACCAGCCTTGGTCTCCAACTGTGTGTCTTTGCCTCCCCTAAGTCATCATAGAACGTTTGCAGAGAGAGCTCCAGTGGCAGGTGCATGGATCAGAGTATCCCACCGAGCCCATCAAACAGACACAGATGTTGGCCTTCTCACAAACAGAGGTCCCCAGGAGTGCTTGGAAGCCGCTGGGGAAACAGAGTCACTGTGCTCTTCTTCCTGGAAAACCCGCCCCGGAGAAGTCAGTCTGGACAGAGCCGGTTGGTGCTGCTACAAGGTAATACCACACGACAGCTCCCTAAGATGAAGCTTCCGACGCCCTCGCCTTTCAAAGCCTCCAGCTGAAGCCACAAACGCTGACTTTTCGGAAAGTTCAGACAGCGATGTACCTTGCACCGTGTCCAGACAGACATCCGTCCCCCCTTTCCTACAGACATGACGTCCCGGTTCAACACGACCACTGGGGCAGATATCAGCCGTGAGGAGCGACCGCCGGGAGCCCCAGTTCTGCGTGTATCCGTCTGGGTAAGGGGCTGCCAGCTCCTGCCCGGCTGCTGATTAATATGAGGCTCCACGTGCCTGGGTGGAGAGGCCGTCCCCGAGCGTCTAAGCTTGTCCCCTGGTTTCCCTGGTAACCGCCTCCAAACGCACCGAGCTGGGCTCTGCTCCTCCTTCCCTGCTGCTGTTGGACCAGGCCCAGGCTGGCCATGTGGGTAACTCTGCACCTCACCTGTCAGCACCGGCGGACACACCGTTTGCTCACGCCAGCCACCTGTCCCACCAAGACAATTCATCCGGTGATCACAGGGCCATGCTAATGCAGTCAGCTCTGGCGACCCTGGGGGAGTCATATACTGAGATCTGCCAGGGAGTCTCTGATTTTCTTTTTTCTTTCTTTCTTTCTGTTTTTTTTTGAGACGGAGTTTTGATTTTGTTGCCCAGGCTGGAGTGCATTGGCACGATGTTGGCTGATGGCAACCTCTGCCTCCCGGGTTCGAGCAATGCTCCTGCCTTAACCTCTGGAGTAGCTGGGATTACAAGCATGCACCACCACGCCTGACTAATTTTTGTATTTTTAGTAGAGACAGGGTTTCTCCATGTTGGTCAGTCTGGTCTTGAACTTCTGACCTTAGGTGATCTGCCCACCTCGGCCTCCCAAAGTGCTGGGATGACAGGCATGAGCCATTGTGCGCAGCCAGGATTTTTTATTCCTCTCTGCAGCTCCAGCTCTGTAAAACTCTCCAAGTGTGGATTTAGGAATATGTCTTTAGAAAGATGGAAACAGGTGTTTTTCCTACAGGGGATGTTACAGCTAAAATAAACACTAGGAAATCTGGGTGAAAGAATGTTAACTTTTTTTTTTCTTTTGGAGATGGAGTCTCACTCTGTTCCCAAGGTGGAGTGCAATGGTGCGATCTCAGCTCACTGCTACCTCCGCCTCCAGGGTTCAAGCAATTCTCCTGCCTCAGCCTCCTGAGAAGCTGAGATTACAGGCACCCACTACCATGCCCGATCAATTTTGTTTGTATTTTTAGTAGAGATGGGGTTTCTCCATGTTGGTCAGACTGGTCTGGATGTCCTGACCTCAGGGGATCCACCGCCTCGGCCTCCCAAAGTGCTGGGATTACAGGTGTGAGCCACCACGCCTGGCCATTTCTTTCTCTTTTTTTGAGATGAAATGTCACTCTGTTGCCCAGGCTGGAGTTCAGCGGCGTGATATTTGCTCCCTGCAACCTCTGCCTCCCAGGTTCAGGCAATTCTCCAGCCTCAGCCTCCCGAGTAGTTGGGACTACAGGTGCCCACAGCTGTGCCTGGCTAATTGTATTTTAGTAAAGACAGGGTATCACCATGTTGGTCAGGCTGCTCTTGAACTCCTGACCTCAGGTGATCCAACCACCTCAGCCTCCCAAAGTGCTGGGATGACAGGCGTGAGCCACCACACCTGGCCCCGATTTCATACTTTCGAGTCTTTCCTAGTCTGCAAAGTTTTGAGTCAGACATTGGGTAGGTGGAAGTATTCCTGGCGTGAGCTCGTCTTGCAGAATAGTGATGGAAATTCAGCGCCGAACATGAGGGCTGGTGATGTGGGCCCGTTGGAGGCAGATCCCAGGTAACCACACTCCAAATTGGTCTGATATCAGATTTCATTTGAAAAAATTAGACTCACCGTTTAGCAACCTCTGGGTAAGAAAAATCAAGGTTTTTTTTTTTTTTTTTTTTTTTTGACCACATTCCTTTACTTTGACTTCACCCACTGGGACTCCAAAGACCATCTAGCCCTTTCTGACTTTCAACATTAAAAATTCCGCCTCGTAAAACGTGGATCCAGCCAGCATGAAAGATTCACATTCCATCATGAAGGAAAACGCAAAAGCCACACACAGCTCCTCACCTTCTACGCCCCAGGCAAGACTGTTCATCACAAACCTTTTTATCCCACAAATGTGAGCGGCCTCCATTAGCTCCTCTAGAGAAATCCTGGGCTGGAGCCAGGGGATGATTCGTGAATACTTGTATCTCTGTGTTTATGATTGGGAGTGTGCATTGCATTTTGGAAGTTAGACTTCGACAACAGACTCATACAGAGCGCTGGTGTTTCTATCAGGTCATAGAACAAATTTGATTGAGATTCATAATTCTGCCAACCTCACTGCCTGCCTTAATCCTTGGACACCCAGGAGAGAAATTCAGACCGAGTTGCACTGGCCATTTTTCCAGCCAAACGGCTGCTTAATAAATGTGCCCGGCTCATCTCGCAGGAGGTGCCGACGTCAACGTGTGGGCTGGTGTTTTTTGAGGACACCTTTTTCTTTTCTGTATTTCCAGGAAGAGCTTGGAGGATGGACTTTCTGCCATTCTTTCAGCTCTTCCTTCATTTTCCCCTAAGTATAAATTGGCCGATTGTCTCTAGAAATGAAAGGCTGGAAGGGAAGTCAGAAACCGCCCCACACATAAGGTTACTGTGCTCTTTGCAAATCCTGAGACGCATAATTAAACCATTAACTCAGAGGCCCAAACTTTCATTATTCAACAACATTTCCCAGGATCACCAAGTCGGTCCTTAATCATTTTAATAAAAACTTCCCTGCCAAAGTATGAGACTGGGCCTGGCAGATGCCTGAGAGTTTGTACGCTACCTCCATCAGGCTCACTGTGTGACCTTTGCTGACATGGGTCTCTGAGGTCCAGAAGAAAACTGGCACACAGGTTTACCATCCACCTTCCTACCCACCTCACAGCCAGGCTGTGTGGGGAAGTTAATTTATGCTCGGAGAGCCCTCAGTACCATGTCAGGCCTTACATAATCGGCTCATCTTTTATTTTTTTCCAATTGGCTGAAGCTGGCACAAGATGAGGCCCTCCCAAGACCACTGGACAGCGTGTTCCGTTCACCCAGGGTTTCCCGGACAGGGTTCTGCATACAGCCAGGTGCTTACAAAGCATGTGGTCTGGTGAAGACGTTTCTGCCCCAAGCAATCCTATTCCAGAGTGTTTCGGTCCTTTTCCTGCTGGAAGACATCTCAAGTTGTCTCATAATAAACCTTGTTCCCAGTGACCCCTGATCCTCTCTCCGGGACGGATGGAGAATCCAGCCACATACACGTGTTGGAATATGACTCTACCCTTGGTTATCACAGCCTTTGGAGGATTGCAATTTTCCTTTCCTTCTTCTACTTTTACGCAGAATGTCATGTGACCAGCTCATGTACAACAGCCTTAATGTTGCTTCAGGCTACCTTTGCAAAGGCATCCCCCATAAAAAGCAAATTTAGGACTGGGCAGGGTGGTTCATGTAATGCAAGCATTTTATGAGTCCGAAGCGGGTGGATCTCTTGAGGCCAGGAGTTTGAGACCTCCCTGGCCAACATGGTGAAACCCTGTCTATATTGAAAATATAAAAAAATTAGTTGGGTGTGGTGGCGAGTGCCTGTGATCCCAGCTACTCAAGAGGCTGAGGCAGGAGAATCTCTTGAACCCAGGAGGCAGAGGTTGCAGTGAGCTGTGATTGTGCCAGTGCACTGTAGCCTGGGTGACAGTCAGACTCTGTCTTGAAAGGAAGGAAAGAAGGAAGGAAAGATGGAAGGAAGGAGAGAGGAAGAAAGAAAGAAGAAACAGAAAGAAAGGAAGGAAGGGAGAAAGAAAGAAAAGAGAGAGAAAGAAAGGAAGAAGAAAGAGAAAGAAAGAAAAAAGAAAGAGAGGAAAAGAAAGAGGAAGAAAGAAAACAGAGAGAAAGAAAGGAGAGAGATAAAGAAAGTAAGAGAAAGAGAAAGAAAGGAGAAGGAAAGAGAGAAAGACAAAGAAAGGAGAGAGAGAAAAAAAGAGAAAGAAAGAAAAAAGAAAGAAGAGAGAAAGAGAAAGAAACAGAAACAGAAAGAAAGAAAAGAGAAAGAAGAAAAGAAAGAAAAGAGACAGAGAGAGAAATAGGAAAAAGAGACAGAGAGAGAAATAGGAAAGAGAGAAAGAAAGAAAGAAAAAAGAAAGAAATGAGAGAAAGAGAGAAAGAAAGAAAAGAGAAAGAAGAAAGAAAGAAGAGAGGGAGAAATAAAAAAGAACAAAGAAGAGAGAGAGAAAGAGAAAAGAAGAAAGAAGAGAGGGAGAAAGAAGGAGAAAGAAGGAGAAAAGGAAGAAAGAAAGAGAAAGAAAGGAGAGAAAGAAAGAAAAGGCAAATTTAGCAAAACAACAGTTGTATATGCTTAACACTAAAAGTAGGGGAGACAATAACAGCCTTCCCGTGGGGCCTATAAGCACAGTGAGAGGGCTTGGAGCGTCCCGGTCAGGGTATGGGTTTGGGGGGAAAACGTTTTCTATGACTCAGGCCACAAGATGTGTGACACACACAACAGAATAGTCTTCAGCCTGAAAAAACAAGATGAACATGGAGGACGTGATGTTGAGGGAAATAAGCCAGGCTCAGACAGACAAATACCGCGTGCTCTCACCTCTACATGGAATGTAAAAAAGTGTAACCCGAGGCAGGTGGATCACGAGCTCAGGCGTTCGAGGCCAGCCTGGCCAACACAGGGAAACCCTGTCTCTACTAAAAACAGAAAAATTAGCCGGGTGTGGTGGCAGGTGCCTGTCATCCCAGCTACTCGGGAGGCTGAGGCAGGAGAAGTGGTTGAACCCGGGAGGCGGAGGTTGCAGTGAGCTGAGATCAGACCACTGCACTCCAGCCTGGGTGACAGAGTAAGACTCTGTCTAAAAAGAAAGGAAAAAAGAAAAGAAAAGCAAGAGGAGAGGAGAGGAGAGGAGAGGAGATGGGAGGGGAGGGGAGGGGAAGTCAGAGGTGAGGGGAGGGGAGGGGAGGGGAAGGCAGAGGGGAGGGAGGGGAGGGGAGGGGAAGGAAGAGGGGAGGGAGGAGAGGGGACGGAAAGGCAGAGGGGAGGGGAGGGGTGGGGAGGGGAGGAGAGGGGAGGGAGGGGAGGGGAATGGAGGAGAGGGGAGGGAGGACAGGGGAGGGGAGGGGAAGTCAGAGGTGAGGGGACGGGAGGAGAGGGGAGGGGAGGGGAGGGAAGAGAGGGGAGGGGAGGGGAGGGGAAGGGAGGGGAGGAGACGGGAGGGGAGGGGAGGACTGTGGAGGGAGGGGAGGGGAATGGAGGGGAGTGGAGGGGAGGGGAGGGAGGGGAGGGGAATGGAGAGGAGGGGAGGAGAGTGGAGGGGAGGGGAGGGAGGAGAGGGGAGGGGAGGGAGGAGAGGGGAGGGGAGCGGAGGGAGGAGAGGGGAGGGGAGGGAGGAGAGGGGAGTGGAGGGAGGAGAGGGGAGGGGAGGGAGGAGAGGGGAGGGGAGGGGAGAGGGAAAGAGGGGATGGGAGGGGAGAGGGAGGAGAGGGAGGGGAGGGGAGAGGGAGGAGAAGGGAGGAGAGGGTGGAGAAGGGAGGGGAGGGGAGGGAGGAGAGGGGAGGAGAGAGGGGAGGGGAGGGAGGAGGGGGGGAGAAGGGAGGAGTGGTGAGGGGATGGAGGAAACGGGAGGGGAGGGGAGGGAGGAGAGGGGAGGGGAGGGAGGAGAGGGGAGGGGAAAGAGGAGAGGGGAGGGGAGGGGAAGGCAGAGGGGAAGGGAGGGAAGGAGAGGGGAGGGGAGGGGAGGAAAGGGGAGGGTAGGGGAGGGAGGAGGGGGAGGGGAGGGGAGGAGAGTGGAGGGGAGGGGAGAGAGAGGGGGAGGGGAGGGAGGAGAGGGGAGGGAGGAGAGGGGAGGGGAGGGAGGAGAGGGGAGGGGAGGGGAGAGGGAGGAGAGGGGAGGGGAGGGGAGAGGGAGGAGAAGGGAGGAGACGGGGGAGAAGGGAGGGGAGGTGAGGGGATGGAGGAAACGGGAGGGGAGGGGAGGGAGGAGAGGGGAGGGGAGGGATGAGAGGGGAGGGGAGGGAGGGGAGGGGAGGGGAGGGGAGAGGGAGGAGAGGGGAGGGGAGGGGAGAGGTAGGAGAAGGGAGGAGAGGCGGGAGAAGGGAGGTGAGGGGAGGGGAGGGAGGAGAGGGGACGGGAGAGGGGAGGTGAGGGAGGAGAGGGGGAGAAGGGAGGGGAGGTGGGGGGATGGAGGAAACGGGAGGGGAGGGGAGGGATGAGAGGGGAGGGGAGGGAGGAGAGGGGAGGGGAAAGAGGATAGGGGAGGGGAGGAGAAGGCAGAGGGGAGGGGAGGGGAGGAGAGGGGAGGGGAGGGGAGGAAAGGGGAGGGGAGGGAAGGGCGGAGGGGGAGGGGAGGGGAGGAGAGTGGAGGGGAGGGGAGAGAGGAGAGGGGAGGGGAGGGAGGAGAGGGGAGGGGAAAGAGGAGAGTGGAGGGGAGGAGAAGGCAGAGGGGAGGGGAGGGGAGGAGAGGGGAGGGGAGGGGAGGAAAGGGGAGGGGAGGGGAGGGGAGGGCGGAGGCGGAGGGGAGGGGAGGAGAGTGGAGGGGAGGGAGGAGATTGGAAGGGAGAGGGAGGAGAAGGGAGGAGAGGGAGGAGAAGGGAGGGGAGGGGAGGGAGGAGACAGGAGGGGAGGGAGGAGAGGGGAGGGGAGGGCAGGAGAGGGGAGGGGAGGGAAGAGAAGGGTGGGGAGGGGAGGGAGGAGGAGGAGGGGGAGGTGGAGGAGGAGGAAGAAGAAGAAAAAAAGGGGGAAACATTTTTGAAATGATACAAAGTTTCAGTGTGACAGAAAGGATGCATTCTAGTGACAGAAGAAAACATTCTAGACCAGCATGGTGGCAACAGTTAATAGATGATGCATAATTCAAAACTGATAAAAGAACAGATTTTACATGTTTTTACTAAAAAAAGATTAAGCAGTTGAAGTGACAGATACGTGAATTAACCTGATGTAATTATTCCACAGTGATACATATATCAAAACGTCATCTTGTGCACCTTAAAAATATGCAATTATTAGTTGCCAATTTTATGTAAAATAAAAAGTTTTAAAAACACACACAGAATATCTTTGTTCCCGAGCTGGAGTTGTTGCCATTTAGCATTAAGTATATCTCCTAATGGTATCCCTCCCCCCTCCCCCCACCCCAAAACAGTCCCAGAGTGTGAAGTTCCCCTTCTTGTGTCCATGTGTTCTCATTGTTCAATTCCCATCTATGAGTGAGAACATGCGGTGTTTGGTTTTCTGTCCTTGTGATAGTTTACTGAGAATGATGGTTTCCAATTTCATCCATGTCCCTAGAAAGGACATGAACTCATCATTTTTATGGCTGCATAGTATTCCATGGTGTATATGTGCCACATTTTCTTAATCTAGTCTATAGTTGTTGTATATTTGGGTTGGTTCCAAGTCTTTGCTATTGTGAATAGTGCCACAATAAACGTACGTGTGCATGTGTCTTTATAGCAGTATGATTTATAGTCCTTTGGGTATATACCCAGTAACAGGATGGCTGGGTCAAATGGTATTTCTAGTTCTAGATACCTGAGGAATCGCCACACTGACTTCCACAAGGGTTGAACTAGTTTACAGTCTCATGAACAGTGTAAAAGTGTTCCTATTTCTCCACATCCTGTCCAGCACCTGTCGTTTCCTGACTTTTTAATGATGGCCATTCTAACTGGTGTGAGATGGTATCTCATTGTGGTTTTGATTTGCATTTCTCTGATGGCCAGTGATGATGAGAATTCTTTCATGTGTCTCCTGGCTGCATAAACTCTTAAACGTGTGAGTCGCTTCTCTTGGTACAGAAAACCTTCCTCTTTACCAGACTTTTCCAAACAGCTCTCTTCATTTCCTGGAAACATCCAATTCCGTATTTGTCATGCACAATCCGTGTATTTCAACGAGGACCATCTTTTCCCCCTAGAACGCCGGTTGTCTTTCTAAAACAGCCTTTCCTTCTGGAATCAGAACCGGTTTTTAAAACATTAATTTCCAATGTTTGCCTTGGGAGAATGTCTTTTGATCACCACGGCAAATTTCTGCCTGGCAGGCTGAAGTTATCACAGGTGAGAGATATTATTGACCTAACATTGACACGGTTAATAGGCTGAGTAATACCCTCGCCAAGACAGCCTCGGAAAAGACACAGATCACTGTATTAGAACCCGGGGTCCAGTATTTCCTGTGTATAAAAGCGGGAAGTTCTTTCGCCTGAGGATTAGATGCCCGCTTCAGACTCGGTGGGGGGCGCCTCCCGAAAAAGCTGACCCCAGGCTTGTGCACTAACGGGGGACTGCACGTGTTGGATAAGGACAGAGCTGGCTTGATCCTCCCCACCGATTCTGCAGACACAGGAATTACTAGACATAAATAAAACAGGGCAGATCAAAGGTTTGGAAAAGACCCTCCTCCAGAAGAGATTATCCCAGTTCTGCAGGAACCTGAATGCGAGCTGAGTAGAAAAGAGCCGGGATGAACAAGCTTTCTCTGCAGAGAGCACACGAGCACAGCAAGAGGCCAGACGGATTTGTTGTGAAAAGCGAGGACGGGTGCCTTTGGCACAGACGGTTTCCATTCCATCGTGGTGCTCCAACATTCGGAAGACAACCAGGGACTTCTTTCCAAACCTTAAAAAGAGTTTGGATGATTTTTTCTGGCTGGGTGCGGTGGCTCACACCTGTCATCTCAGCACTTCGGGAGGACGAGACGGGTGGATCACGAGGTTAGGAGTTCGAGACCAGCCTGGCCAACGTGGTGAAACCCCCGTCTCTACTACAAAATACAAAAATTAGCTGGGTGTGGCGGTGTGGCACCTGTAATCCCAGCTACTCGGAAGGCTGAGGCAGGAGAACTGCTTGAACCCGGGAGGCGGAGGTTGCAGTGAGCCAACATCGTGACACTGGCCTCCAGCCAGGGTGACAAGAGCAAGACTCTGTCTCAAAATAAATAAATAAATAAATAAATAAAAAGAGTTCAAGCGATTTTAAAGACGTATTTTACGGGTGCCCAAAACACAGGGCATGGTTCGCAAGGGAGAAATGTCCTACCTTGATGGAACGACTAGCCGACAAGAAAGAAATGAAAGCGTAGGCTGCAGATTCTGATAGAAGGGAAATTACGGACTATGTTTTTAATTGACTGTTCAACTCAGAGTCGGATATTATGTTATTTTTGAGACAGAGTCTCACTCTGTCTCCCAGCCTGGAGTGCAATGGCGCCTTCTCAGCTCAGTGCAAGCTCCGCCTCCTGGGTTCACACCATTCTCCTGCGTCAGCCTCCCGAGTAGCTGGGATTCTAGGCAGCAGCCATTGCGACCGGCTAATTTTTGTATCTTTAGTAGAGATGGGGTTTTGCAAAGTTGGTCATGCTGGTCTCGAAATCCTGACCCCAGGTGATCCACCTGCCTTGGCCTCCCAAAGTGCTGAAATCACAGACGTGGACCACTGCAATCCCAGCCTTGAAAAGGTGAAGATGCAAATTATACCAGCCCTGTTTCCACTTAGCTGTGACAATCACACAACACTTTTGTGTCTCTATTAGTCTCTGTCTTATTCTCTAGTTAATGACTGTGAAAATAATTACGCTTTTTTTCTTTGTACTATGTAAACTTTTTAAAAAATGTTATTTTAAGCTCTGGGGTGCCAAGCACAGTAGTTCACGCCTGTTATCCCAGCACTTTGGGAGGCCGAGGCAGGCGGATCATGAGGTCAGGAGATCGAGACCATCCTGGCTGACATGGTGAAACCCTATCTCTCCTAAAAACACAAAAATTAGCCGGGTGCGGTGGCAGACAACTGTAGTCCCAGCTACTCAGGAGGCTGAGGCAGGAGAATGGCGTGAACCTGGGAGGTGGAGCTTGCAGTGAGCTGAGATCACGCCACTGCACTCCAGCCTGGAAAACAGAGTGAGACTCCATCTTAAAAAAAAAGAAAAAAAAATTAAGCTCTCGGGTATGGGGGAAGGGTGGGCACGTTTGCTACATAGGTAAACACATGCCATGGTGGTTTGCTGCACCTGTCAAACTGTCGCCTAGGTATTAAGCTCACGATGCATTAGTTATTTTTCCTGTTGCTCTCCCTCCCACCCCTCCACCCCGGAAGGCCCCAGTGTGTGATATTCCCCTCCCTGTGTCCATGTGTTCTGATTGTTCAGCTCCCACTTATGCGAAAGAACATGCAGTGCTTGGTTTTCTGATCCTGTGTTTGTTTGCTGAGGATAATGGCTTCCAGCTCCATCGACGTCCCTGCAAAGGACATGATCTCATGGGTGAAGATATTTTTTTCATCTCCAAATTTTCCTAGAAAAACATAGCATACTGCTATACCCAAGTTCTTAGCGGCATGACTCACAACAGTTCAAACGTGGAAGCAACCGAGGCGTCCATCACTGGATGAACAGGTAAACAGAATTTGCTCTGGGAACACAATGCAATACTATACAGCCAGGAAAAGGAATGAGGGTCAGATGCAGGCTGCAGCGTGGATGAACCTCGAAGACCTCAGGCCCAGTGACAGAAGAGACACACAATGGAATACTATACAACCAGGAAAACGAATCAGGGTCAGAAGCAGGCTGCGGCATGGCTGAACGTTGAAGACACCAGGCACAGTGAGAGAAGGGACACACAATGGAATACCATATGGCCAGGAAAAGGAATGAGGGTAAGATGCAGGCTGCAGTGTGAATGAACCTCGAAGACCTCAGGCCCAGCGAGACAAGAGACACACAATGGAATACTATACAGCCAGGAAAAGGAATGAGTGTCAGACACAGGCTGCGGCATCGGTGAACCTTGAAGACATCAGGCCCAGTGGGAGAAGAGACACACAATGGAATACTATATGGCCAGCAAAAATGAATGAGGGTCATACGCAGGCTGCAGGGTGAATGAACATGGAAGTTCTCAGGCCCAGTGAGAGAAGAGACACACAATGGAATACCATACAGCCAGGAAAAGGAATGAGGGTCAGACGTAGGCTGCAGCATGGCTGAACCTTGAAGACATCAGGCCCAATGGGAGAAGAGACACACAATGGAATACTATACAGCCAGGAAAAGGAATGAGGGTCAGATGCAGGCTGCAGTGTGAATGAAGCTGGAAGAACTCAGGCCCAGTGAGAGAAGAGACACACAATGGCATACCATACAGCCAGGAAAAGGAATGAGGGTCAGATGCAGGCTGCGGCATGGGTGAACCTTGAAGACATCAGGCCCGGTGGGAGGAGAGACACACAATGGAATACTATATGGCCAGCAAAAACGAATGAGGGTCAGATGCAGGCTGCAGTGTGAATGAACCTGGAAGATCTCAGGCCCAGTGAAGGAAGAGACACTCAATGGAATACCACACAGCCAGGAAAAGGAATGAGGGTCAGAAGCAGGCTGCGGCATGGGTGAATATTGAAGACATCAGGCCCAGTGAGAGAAGAGACACACAATGGAATACTATACAGCCAGGAAAAGGAATGAGGGTCAGACGCAGGCTGCAGTGTGAATGAACCTTGAAGACATCAGACCCAGTAAGAGAAGAGACACTCAAAGGAATACTATACAGCCAGGAAAAGGAATGAGGGTTAGACGCAGGCTGCGGCATGGGTGAACCGTGAAGACATCAGGCCCAGTGGGAGAAGAGACACACAGTGGAATACCCAAAAGCCAGGAAAAGGAATGAGGGTCAGACGCAGTCTGCGGCATGGGTGAACCTTGAAGACATCAGCCCCAGTGAGAGAAGAGACACACAACGGAATACCATACAGCCAGGAAAAGGAATGAGGGTCAGACGCAGGCTGCGGCATGGGTGAACCTTGAAGGCATCAGGCCCAGTGGGAGAAGAGACACACAAGGGAATACCATACAGCCAGGAAAAGGAATGAGGGTCAGATGCAGGCTGCGGCATGGGTGAACCTTGAAGACATCAGACCCAGTGGGAGAAGAGACACACAATGGAATACTATACAGCCAGGAAAAGGAATGAGGGTCAGATGCAGGCTGCAGTGTGAATGAACCTGGAAGATTTCAGGCTCAGTGAAAGAAGAGACACACAGTGGAATACTATGCCGCCAGGAAAAGAAATGAGGGTCAGATGTAGGCTGCAGTGTGAATGAACCTGGAAGACATCAGCCCAGTAAGAGAAGAGACACACAATGGAATACTATATGACCAGGAAAAGGAATGAGGGTCAGACACAGGCTGCAGTGTGAGTGAACCTGGAAGACATCAGGCCCAGTAAAAGAAGAGACACACAATGGAATACTATACAGCCAGGAAAAAGAATGAGGGTCAGATGCAGGCTGCGGCATGGGTGAACCTTGAAGACATCAGGCCAGGTGGGAGAAGAGACACACAATGGAATACTATATGGCCAGCAAAAACGAATGAGGGTCAGATGCAGGCTGCAGTGGGAATGAACCTGAAAGATCTCAGGCCCAGTGAAGGAAGAGACACACAATGGAATACCATACAGCCAGGAAAAGGAATGAGGGTCAGAAGCAGGCTGCGGCATGGGTGAACCTTGAAGACATCAGGCCCAGTGAGAGAAGAGACACACAATGGAATACTATACAGCCAGGAAAAGGAATGAGGGTCAGACTCAGGCTGCAGTGTGAATGAACCTTGAAGATATCAGGCCCAGTAAGAGAATAGACACTCAATGGAATACTATACAGCCAGGAAAAGGAATGAGGGTCAGATGTAGGCTGCGGCATGGGTGAACCTTGAAGACATCAGGCCCGGTGGAAGAAGAGACACACAATGTAATACTATATGGCCAGCAAAAACGAATGAGGGTCAGATGCAGGCTGCACTGTGAATGAACCTGGAAGATCTCAGGTCCAGTGAAGGAAGAGACACACAATGGAATACCATATAGCCAGGAAAAGGAATGAGGGTCACATGCAGGCTGCGGCATGGGTGAACCTTGAAGACATCAGGCCCAGTGGTAGAAGAGACACACAATGGAATACTATACAGCCAGGAAAAGGAATGAGGGTCAGACGAAGGCTGCGGCATGGGTGAAACTTGAAGACATCAGGCCCAGTGGGAGAAGAGACACACAATGGAATACCATACAGCCAGGGAAAGGAATGAGGGTCAGACGCAAGCTGCAGTGTGAGTGAACCTTGAAGACTCAGGGCCAGTAAGAGAATAGACACTCAGTGGAATACTATACAGCCAGGAAAAGGAATGAGGGTCAGACGCAGGCTGCGGCATGGGTGAACCTTGAAGACATCAGGCCCAGTGGTAGAAGAGACACACAATGGAATACTATACAGCCCGGAAACGGAATGAGGGTCAGACGCAGGCTGCGGCATGGTTGAACCTTGAAGACATCAGGCCCAGTGGGAGAAGAGACACACAACGGAACACCATACAGCCAGGAAAAGGAATGAGGGTCAGACGCACGCTGCGGCATGGGTGAACCTTGAAGACATCAGGCCCAGTGGGAGAAGAGACACACAATGTAATACTATACAGCCAGGAAAAGGAATGAGGGTCAGATGCAGGCTGCAGTGTGAATGAACCTGGAAGGTCTCAGGCCCAGTGAGAGAAGAGACACACAGTGGAATACTATACAGCCAGGAAAAGGAATGAGGGTTAGACGCTGGCTGTGGCATGGGTGAACCTTGAGGACATCAGGCCCAGTGAGAGAAGCCAGACTGGAGAGACCCCATAGTGTATGACTCCACTTATCCAAAATGTCTGGAACAGGCAAAGATTTCATAGAGACAGAAACTAGAACTATGGGTGGCAGAGGCTGGGGGGTGAAATGGGGAACTGGTGTTTCATGGGGAGAGAGTTTCTGTTTGGGAAGATGAAAACATTCTGGAGGTGGTTAGTGACAATTGTTGCACAATTATTTGAATGTACTGTTTTTTTTTTGAGGGGTATAGAGTTTTGATCTTGTTCCCCAGGCTGGAGTGCAATGGTGCGATCTCAGCTCTCTGCAACCTCCGCCTCCCAGGTTCAAGTGATTCTCCTTCCTCAGCCTCCTGAGTAGCTGAGAGTACAGGCACCTGCCACCAGGCCCAGCTAATTTTTTGTATTTTTAGTAGAGACAGGATTTCACCATGTTGGCCAGGCTGATCTCGAACTTCTGATCTCTGGTGATCCACACACCTCGGCCTCCCAAAGTGCTGGGATTACCGGCACGCAGCACAAAACCAAGCTAATTTTTGTATTATTATTAGAGACGGGGTTTTGCCATGTTGACCAGGCTGGTCTTGAACTCCCAACCTCAGGTGATCCACTCGCCTTGCCCTCCCAAAGTGCTGGGATTACAGGCGTGAGGCACCATGCCTGGCTGAATTGTACACTTTAAAATGGCTAAAATGGTAGACATTATATTATGTGTGCTCCCCCACAATTAAAAAAATATATATTGCTATGGACAGGAAAAGAAGCTTTCTTTTGAGGAAAAGGGTACATTCGGTTGGCAACAATGAACATTGCACAATATTTAATTTTTTTTCTTTTTTTTGAGATAGAGTCTCACTCTTTTTGCCCAGACTGGAGTGCAGTGGCGCAATCTCAGTTTACTGCAACCTCTGCCTCACGGGTTCAAGTGATTCTCTTGCCTCAGCCTTCCGAGTACCTGGGAGTACAGGCATGTGCCACTACGCCTGGCTAAATTTTGTATTATTAGTAGAGACGGGGTTTTGCCATTTTGGCCAGGCTGGTCCTGAACTCCTGACTTCATGTGATCCACCCACCTCGGCCTCCCAGAGTGCTGGGATTACAGGCACACACCACCACACCGGGCTAATTTTTGTATTATTAGTAGAGACAGGGTTTTGCCATGTTTACCAGGCTGGTCTTGAACTCCCAACCTCAGGTGATCCACCCGCCTTGACCTTCCAAAGTGCTGAGATTACAGGCATAAGCCACCGCACCCGATCAAATTATACTCTTTAAAATCGCAAAAATTGCAGAGATTATATTATGTGTGCTCTACCACAAGTTTTAAAAAGTATATATTGCTATAGACAGGAAAAGAAGCTTTCTTTTGAGGAAAGGGGTACATTCGGTTGGCAACAATGAACATTGCAGAATATTTAATTTTTTTCTTTTTGTTTTTTTGAGATGGAGTCTCGCTCTTCTTCCCCAGGCTGGAGTGCAGTGGCGCAATCTTGGCACACCGCAACCTCCACTTCCTGGGTTCAAGCAACGTCCCTACCTCAGCCTTCCGAGTAGCTGAGACTACAGGTGCGCACCACCGTGCCCAGCTAATTTTTTGTATTTTAATAAAGACAGAGTTTCACAATGTGGGCCAGGATGGTCTCAATCTCCTGACCTCCTGATCAGCCTGCCTCAGCCTCCCAAAGTGCTGGGATTACAGATGTGAACCACCATGCCCAGACAAATTGTACTCTTATTTACAATGGCAAAAATGGCAGAGATTATATTATGTGTGCTCTACCACGATCTTAAAAAATTTTATTGCTATACACAGGAAAAAAAAATGCTTTCTTTTGTGGAAAAGGGTACATTTGGTTGGCAACAACGAACATTGCACAGAATTAAATTTTAAAAATGCAAAAAGTTGTTCTCAGCAGGGTACAGCGTCTCACACCTGGATTCCCAGCTACTTGAGAGGCTGAGGTTGGAGGATCCGTTTAGCCCAGGAAGTGGAGGCTGCAGTGAGGTGTGATCACGCCACTGCACTCCAGCTTGGGCAAAAAGACAAGATCTTGTCTTGGCCAGGCGCGTTGGCTCACGCCTGTCATCCCAGCATTTTGGGAGGCCGAGGGGGGCGGATCACGAGGTCAGGAGATCGAGACCATCCTGGCTAATACGGTGAAACTCCGTCCCTACTAAAAATACAAAAAATTAGCCGGGTGCGGTGTTGGATGCCTGTAGTCCCAGCTACTTGGGAGGCTGAGGCAGGAGAATGGCGTGAACCTGGGAGGCGGAGCTTGCAGTGAGTGGAGATCGCACCACTGCACTCCAGCCTGGGCGACAGAGGAAGACTCCATCTCAAAAAAAAAAAAAAAAAGAGAAGACCCTGTCTCTAAAAAACACAAGAAAACAACAACCACAACAAGACACAAAAGAGTGGTCTCAAGAAGAAGAAAAACAGTTAAAATGGTGCATATGACATTATACGTATTTTGCCATAATGAAAAAGAATGGTGTAGGGAAGAGCAGAATCTTTTAGAAAGTAATCCTGGGGTTAAGCACTTCACAAAAACAAGAGGAAAGCAAGCTCTCAAGCTATCGAGTTAGAAAAAGCTTTGCTGGGCGTGGTGGCTCACACCTGTAATTTCAGCACTTTGGGAAGCCAAGGCAGGTGGATTACATGAGATCAGGAGTTCGAGACCAGACTGGCCAACATGGTGAAACCCCGTCTCTACTAAAAATACAAAAATTAGCTGGTCGTGGTGGCGCACGCCTGTAATCCCAGCTACTTGGGAGGCTGAGGCAGGAGGATTACTTGAACCCAGGAGGTGGAGGTTACAGTGAGGTGAGATGCTGAGATCTTTTAAGATATCTTTTTGGCTGGGTGCATTGGCTCACGGCTGTAATCCCAGCACTTTGGGAGGCTGTGGTGGGCAGATCACCAGAGATCAGGAGTTCGAGATCAGCCTGGCCAACATGTTGAAACCCCTCTCTACTAAAAAATAGAAAAATTAGCCAGGCATGCTGGCGCATGCCTGTAATCCCAGCTACTCGGCATGCCGAGGCAGAAAAATCAGTTGAACCTGGGAGATGGAAGTTGCAGTGAGCCGAGATCGTGCCATTGCACTCCAGGCTGGGCGACAGAGTGAGACTCCATCTCAAAATCAACAGCAACAAAATACCCGTAGTTTGGGAGGCTGAGGCAGGTGGATCACCTGAGGTTAGAAGTTCGAGACCATTCTGGCCAAAATGGTGAGACTGCGTCTTTACTAAAACTACAAAAATTAGCCAGGCGTGGTGGCAGGCGCCTGTAATTCCAGCTACTCGGGAAGCTGAGGCAGGAGAATCGCTTGAACCCAGGAGGCGGAGGTTGTAGTGAGCCGAGATCACGCCACTGCACTCCAGCCTGGGTGACAGAGCGAGACACTGTTTCAAAAGAGAAAACAGAGAGAGAGAAATAGAGGATAGAAAAATAGAAATGAAACAAAGAATGATATAGAAAAGACAAAATAAAACACGACTAATATGGCGAAGAGCCCAAGAAGACGATAGGGGGCGTGAAAGAACAAAAAAAACAAAAAATAAAAAACAAATTGCAGAAAATTGTGCAGAGATCAAAATTTGAAGTTGAAGAAAGAATAGACATAGATAATTAACCCAGAATAAATTAAAAGAATGCAAGACCACCAAATCATCAAATAAAGTGAGACGCAACTTCTAGCAACAGTAAAATTATAAAACCAGTATTTCCCTGAATTTATCAATAACCAGTAACAATGGAAAATAAGGCGATGCTCATCAGTGACTATTTTTATTTTTTGAGACAGAGTCTTGCTGTTGCCCAGGCTGGAGTGCAATGGCGCGATCTCTGTTCACTGCAACTTTGGCCTCCCGGGTTCAAGCGATTCTCCTGCCTCAGCCTCCCAAGTAGCTGGGATGACAGTCGCCCACAACCACGCCAGGCTAGTGTTTGTATTATTAGTAGAGACGGAGTTTCACCATGTTGGCCAGGCTGGTCTCCAACTCCTGACCTCAGGCGATCTGCCCTCCTCGGTCTCCCAAAGTGCTGGGATGACAGGCGTGAGCCATGGCGCCCGGCCTCATTTCAGAGTTTGAGCCAAGGCGCCCGGCCTCATTTCAGAGTTTGAGCCAAGGCGCCCGGCCTCATTTCAGAGTTTGCTTTCAGATGCGCCATATAAAGAATTCATCAGGCACTCCTTAGCGTGGAAAGCAGCAGTAACATGTAAATTATACTCACAGGATTTTCCCCACTTCAACACATCCAGAAGTTGAAAGGAAGAGATAAATGGACATTTCAAAGCTGAGTCTCTAACAACAACTAAAACCTGTTCGGTGGGGCTTGATTTGGCAAGAGTAAATGAACTCGAATCAAATTCAATTACCCTGTGTACATTAAGCATAATGCGTGCTTAATATTTTACAAAAAGATCTGATTTTCTGGTACTTGTTTATTTTTAACCGCAATAAAAAGTCAAAATTTGGTGGAAAGCATTTAACGTGTGTTTTCTGTGGCACTCTTGAGCTGTGCAATTGTGCTATTATTTAAAAAAAAGGAAAAGAAAAAAGTGGCCGGGTGCGGTGACTCACGCCTGTAATCTCAGCACGTTGGGAGCCCGAGGCGGGTGCATCACTTTGAGGTCAGGAGTTTGAGACCAGCCTGGGCAACATGGTGAAACACTGTCTGCACCAAGAAAAAAAAATTATCTGCATGTGGTATGTATGCCTATATTCCCAGCTACTTGGGAGGCTGAGGAAGGAGGACGGCTTGAGCCCAGAAGGTGGAGGCTGCAGTGAGCTGAGATTGCACCACTGCACTCCAGCCTGGGCAACAGAGCAAGATATTGTCTCAAAAACAAAACAAAACAAAACACAAACACTAAAAAAATAGATTGAGAATCCTTGGCCCCCACCTCTTACCAGCTCAGTCACAATTGCAAACCAGAGGCCTGGTACGGTGGCTCACGCCTGTAATCCCAGCACTTTGGGAGGCCAAGGCGGGCGGATCACCTGAGGTCAGGAGTTCGAGACCAGCCTGACCATCATGGTGAAAGCCCGTCTCTACTAAAATACAAAAATTAGCTGGGCGTGGTGGCACATGCCTGTAATCCCAGCTCTTTGGGAAGCCGAGGCAGGCGGATCACCAGAGGTCAGAAGTTCGAGATCAGCCCGACCATCATGGTGAAAGCACGTCTCTACTAAAAATACAAAAATTAGCCCGGCATGGTGGCATGTGCCTGTAATCCCAGCTACTTGGGAGGCTGAGGCAGGAGTATCGCTTGAACCCGGGAGGTGGAGGTTGCAGTGAGCTGAGATTGTATCACTGCACTCCAGCCTGGGCAACAGAGCAAGACTCAGTCTCAAAAAGAAACGAAAAAAAACACTAACCTAAAACACTGGATTGAGATTCTTCAGCCCCCACCTCCTACCAAATCAGTCAAAATTGCAAACCAGAATGTATTCAACTGCTTTGAATACCGAGGATAGATGTCATTTCATCTATGACACTGTGTGCAGCAGGAAAGCAATATTGCCCACCTGCATTATCAAATTGGGCTCATTCAGCTAATTAAACCTATCAGCAAGATATGCAAACTGGAGGCTGGGCACGGTGGCTCACACCTGTAATCCCAGCACTTTGGGAGACCGAAGCAGGCAGATTACTTGAGGTCAGGAGTTTGAGACCAACGTGGCCAGCATGGTAAAACCTGGTCTGTACTAAACAACAACAACAAAAAAAAAAATACAAAAATTAGGCGGGTGTGGTGGCGGGCACCTCTAATGCCAGCTACTCAGAAGGCTGAAGCCAGAGAATCGTATTTACGAGGCGGAGTTTGCAGCAATCCGAGATCAAGCCATGGCACTCCAGCCTGGGTGAGAGAGTGAGACACCATCTCAAAAATACAAAAGATAAGCAAACTGGTATAACCAGGCTATATTATTCAAGGGATACTTTGCTACGAGAATATCTTAGTCAGCAGGAAAAATCATAATTTCTTGCCTTGTCTGAGGTATGAGTACTTGCATCTGGGGTACATGTGACTTAAGATTTTGGAAAAATTGCACTGGGCGCGGTGGCTCATGCCTGTAATCCCAGCACTTTGGGAGGCCAAGGCGGGTGGATCACCTGAGGTCAGGAGTTCAAGACCAGCCTGGCCAACATGGCTAAACCTGGTCTCGACCAAAAAAGCAAAAATTTGCTGGGCGTGGTGGCAGGCACCTGTAATCCCATCTACTCGGGAGACTGAGGCAGAAGAGCTGCTTGAACCCGGGAGGCAGAGGTTGCAGTGAGCTGAGATCACGCCACTGCACTCCAGCCTGGGCAACACAGCAAGACTTTGTCTCAAAAAAAAAAAAAATTGGAGCAGTTTGAAAGCTAAAGTGTGGGCTTTACTCATCTTCTTCATCAACTGTTATTTCCATGTCTTTTTTTCTTTTTTTGAGACAGGGTCTCCCTCTGTTACCCAGGCTGGAGTGCACTGGTGCAATCTCAGCTCACTGCAGCCTCAACCTCCTGGGCTCAAGCAATTCTCCCATCTCATCCTCCTGTGTAGCTGGGATAACAGACATGCACCAAAACGGTGTTTGCATCTTCTCAGCATTTAGGAGAGCTTCGCGTCACATACCCTGACCTTGAGAAAGAATTCAAGAAATTCTTTTTTTTTTTTTTGAGACAGAATCTCATTCTGTTCGCCCAGGCTGGAGTGCACTGGCCCGATCTCAGCTCACTGCAAGCTCCACCTCCCGCGTTGAAGCTATCCTCATGCCTCAGTCTCCCAAGAAACTGGGATTGCAGGCACCTGCCACCACGCCTGGCAAATTTTTGTATTTTTAGTAGAGACGAGGTTTCATCAAGTTGGCCAGGCTGGTCTTGAACTCCCAACCTCAGGTGATCCATCCGTCTCAGCCTCACAAAGTGCTGGGATGACAGGCCTGAGCCACCGCACACCCGGTCCAAACAACTGATTTAGATAAAGATTCCCCCGGCTCTCATTCTCTCTGACCCTGTTTTATTTCTTTATTTTTGTTTTCTTGCCGTCCTAGAGTGGGAAACAGTGATTTAAGCACCCATTTTTTCAACTGTTACAGAATTGTCAGGAATTTAACGAAACAATGAACGGATCCCGTATTTGCCAATGAGAACATATTGTACAAATATAGACAAAGTGTCATAATTTACATCCCTCGTTTCAAGTAGACACACGATGAATTTTTCATATCCTCTCAGCTTTGAACTCTGTTATTAGGGCTGAAAACAATGATTTGTATTCTTCTCTGAAGTCTGTTTTCTGACAGCCCCAGTCAGATATTTAGAAGACGGCTGGTTTTGACAATTTCATGGGGATCGTCCTTAAACGGTTTTTTTTTTTTTAATTTTTCTCTCCCACTGTGGGTGAGGTCACGATGGACGCTGTATGACTATAAATTGTCTAATTTACATTGTGTTGATCATATATTTTATTTTATTATTATTATTTTTTGATCATATATTTTAGAGATGGAGTTTTGCTCTTGTCGCCCAGGCTGGAGGGCAGTAGCACGAGCTCAGCTCAATGCAACCTCCACCTCCCGGGTCCGAGCGATTCTCCTGCCTCAGCCTCCCGAGTAGCTGGGATTACAGGCACCTGCCACCATGCCTAGCTCACTGCCACCTCCGCTTCCCGGGTTCAAGTGATTCTCCTGCTTCAGCCCCCCAAGTAGCTGGGTTTACAGGCACCCTCCATCATGCCTGGCTAATTTTTGTATTTTTAGTAGAGACGGGGTTTCACCATGTTGGTCAGGCTTGTCTTGAACTCCTGACCACAGGTGATCCACCTGCCTCGCCTCCCAAAGTGCTGGGATTACAGGCGTACACCACCATGCCCAGGCTGTGGTGTCATCTTTCTTTCTTTCTTTTCTTTCTTTCCTTTCTTTTCTTTCTTTCTTTCTTTTCTTTCTTTCCTTTCTTTTCTTTCCTTCTTTTCTCCTGTGCTCCTGCTGTGTTACAGGAGACATCTTCTGTCTCCTGGCTGTCCCACCTTCCACACTCACGTCCCACTGATCACCTGAGCGTGCCCCACCAATGGTGAATGCTTCAGACTCTGTCACAATCCAGGCCTGTGAAAGCGGGGGTCCCCGGGTCACCTCGGTGTGGGCACCTGGCAATGAAAGAGAGGGATACTGGGGGCGGGTCCCCTGACATCACAACATATGGCTGGATCGGCTGTGAAAGTTGTGAGATGTGGAAAATGTTGAGCAACATTTAATATATATGCATATACCTATATTTTAATTAAATATTTAATAATTAATATTTAATTATTAATATTAAATATTCGTGATTATTATTAGATATTAATTAAATATTTAATTAAAATATAAACATGCATATATCTATATATCCATATATTTGAATATATCCATATATTTGTATATGCATATATAGCTATGCATATATATCTATGCAATAGATATGCAACTATATGCATATTGCAATATATGCAATATAAAATAGAAATATAAATCAATAGAAATATTGATTAAATACGATTAAATATAAATTAAATATTTAATTAATATTTAATTTATTTATCATCACTTAATAGTTATATAATATATTATAAATAATATTATATATTATATATAATATATTATATATTATATATATTATAATATTATATATAATATATAATATATTATATATATTATATATTATATATATTATAATGTTATATATATTATTAAATATAAATTAAATATTTAATTTATATTTAATAATTATTATTTTATATTTAATGATAACAATAATAATGTTTGATAATATTGACGAACACCGACGAGGGTTGATGGATATGGTTGCAGGTAAAAAGACGCATGATTCATCCACGTGGCGGCGACTCATGCCTGTGAGTACTTTGTGAGGCTGAGGCAGGAGGATGGCTTGAGGCCAGAAGTTCGAGAACAGCCTGGCAATATGGTGAGATTCCCCCCTCCGCTAACTCTACAACAAATAAAAGAAACAGAAAGAGGCAAGATTCATGAAGCATGGAGGGAGCGCTCTGTGATGTTCCAATGGCCTCAGCAATTCTGTGTTGAGCATTTGCAAGGAGAAGGGATTGTCAGTCAGTAGCTCAAACTATAGGGCAAAGGAGATGCATGCTTCCCTGAGGATGTCTTTATGTTCTTTTTTATTTTTTATTTTATCAGTATTATTATTATTATTATTTTGAGATGGAGTCTCGCTTTGTCACCCAGGCTGTAGTGCAGTGGCACAATCTCAGCTCTCTGCAACCTCCACCTCCCGGGTTCAAGCGATTCTCCTGCCTCAGCCTCCCAAGTACCTGCGACTACAGGCCCCCGCCACCATGCCCAGCTAATTCTTTTTTTTTTTTCTTTTTTTGACATGGAGTCTCGCTCTGTTGCCCAGGCTGGAGTGCAGTGGTGCAATCTTGGCTCACTACAACCTCCGCATCCTGGGTTCACACCATTCTCCTGCCTCAGCCTCCTGAATAGATGAGACTACAGGCACCTGCCACCACACCCGGCTAACTTTTGTATTTTTAGTACAGACGGGATTTCACCATGTTAACCAGGATGAACTTGATTTCCTGACCTCTTGATCCGCTCGCCTCGGCCTCCCAAAGTGCTGAGATAACAGGCGTGAGCCACCGCTCCCGGCCTAATTCTTGTATTTTTAGTAGACACAGAATTTCACCATGTTGGCCAGGCTGGTCTTGAACTCCTGACCTCAGGTGATACGTTGGTCTCCTCCTGCCAAAGTGCTGGGATCACAGGTGTGAGCCACCGTGCCCGGCCAGACGTCCTTACATTCTAAAGATCTGCTGTACAGTGCCATGCCTACAGCCAGCAATATTGTCTCCTGCACTTAAAAATTTGTTAGGACAGGAGAGCTCACGGACACTCCTTAAAATAATGAGAATAGAAGTACCATTACATCCAGCAATATCACGACTGGGTATCTACCAAAGGAAAAGCTGTCGTTATGTGGAAAAGACACTTGCACAGGCACATTTATAGCAGCACAGTTTGCAACTGCAAAATCATGGAACCAGCCCCAAGACTCATCCAGCAACGAGTGAATAAAGAAAATGCGGTACAGGTCGGGAGTGGTGAATCGCCCCTGTAATCCCAGCACTTTGGGAGGCTGAAGTGGGGGGATCACCAGGTCAGGAGTTCAAGACCAGCCTGACCAATATGGTGAAACAGCATCTCTACTAAAAATACAAAAATTAGCCAGGTGTGGTGGCAGGCACCTGTAATCCCAGCTACTGGGGAGTTTGAGACACAAGAATCAGTTGAACCCGGGAGGTGGAGGTTGCAGTGAGCTGAGATCGCACCATTGCTTTCCAGCCTGGGCGACAGAGTGAGACTCCATCTAAAAAAGAAAAACGTGATATATATCTCGATATATATATATGATATATATGAGATACATATATAGGGTATATATATACACACACACTATATATAGTCTATATATATATAGTGCTGAATATATGTATACACACTCTGTATATATATAATGGAATACTACTCAGCCAGGGAAAGGAATGAATGAATGGCATTCATGGCAACCTGGATGGAATTGGGAACCAATACTGTAAGTGAAGTAACTCAGGAATGGAAAACCAGACATCCTTTGTTCTCCCTCATAAGTGGGAGCTTATGAAACTGTGGTGTATGTATATATATATATGTAGACATATATATGTTGTGTGTGTCTATATATTTACACTATACATATGTCTATATATATAGTGCTGAATATATATACACATAATAAATACATATGTCTATATATATAGTGCTATGTATATATATACACACACACACTATATATATAATGGAATACTACTCAGTCAGGAAAAGGAATGAATGAATGGCATTCACGGAAACCTGGATGGAATTGGGGACCATTATTCCAAGTGAAGTAAGTCAGGAATGGAAAACCAAACATCCTTTATTCTCCCTCATAAGTGGGAGCTTATGAAACTGTGGTGTATATATATATATAGATATGTTGTGTGTATATATATATTTACAGTGTGTGTATATATATTTACTCACAATGTGTGTGTATACATATACACACACTATATATATTTCTGTATATATAGTGATGAATATATGTATACACACACTATATATATATTGGAATACTACTCAGCCATGAAAAGGAATGAATGAATGACATTCACAGCAACCTGGATGGAATTAGGGACCATGATTCTAAGTGAAGTAACTCAGGAATGGAAAACCAAATATCCTTTGTTCTCTCTCATAAGTGGGAGCTTATGAAGCTGTGGTATATATACATATATATATATAGTGTGTGTGTTTTTATATATTTACACACAATATGTGTGTTTAAATATATATACACACACTGTACATATGTCTATATATATAGTGCTGAATATATATACACACAATATATACATATGTCTATGTATATAGTGCTGTATATATACACAGCACTGTATATATAAAATGTAATACTACTCAGCCATGAAAAGGAATGAATGAAAAGAAATGAATCAACGGCATTCACAGCAATCTGGATGGAGTTGGGGACCATTATTCTAAGTGAAGTAACTCAGGAATGGAAAACCAACATCCTATGTTCTCACTCATAAGTGAGAGCTAAGCTAGCAGGATGCAAAGGCATAAGAATGATATATGGATTTTGGGGAATCTGGCGGACAGGCTCGGGGGTGGCCGGAAATAAAAGACCATGCATTGGGTATGGTGTACACGACACGGGTATGCGCCAACACCTCTGAAATCACCACTCAAGAAGTTATCCGGCTGAGTGTGGTGGCTCACACTTGTAATCCCAACACTTTGGGAGGCCAAGGTGGGCAGACCAAGAGATCAGGAGTTTGATACCAGCTTGGCTAACACAGTGAAACCCTGTCTCTACTAAAAATACAAAAATTAGCTGGGTGTAGTGGTGCATGCCTGTAATCCCAGCTACTCAGGAGGCTGAGGCAGGAGAATCGCTTGAACCTGGGAGGGGGAGGTTGCAGTGAGCTGAGATTGTGCAATTGCACTCCAGCCTGGGCAACAGAGAAAGACTCCATCTCAAAAAAAAAAAAAAAGCTTCGAAAGACAGCTCTCCTGAAAGCTTCTCCAAAAAGCCAAGATGACAGATTTGGATCATTTTAAAGTTATGAAGGCAAAGAAAATGAGGAACAGAATCATCAAGAATAAAGTTAAGAAGCTTCAAAAGGCAGCTATCCTGAAAGCTTATTCCAAAAAAGCACCTGCTGCTGTGGCAGGAGCTGCTGCTAAAGTTCCAGCAAAAAAGATGACCGCTGTGGGTAAGAAGGCCCAGAAGATTCAGCCCAGAAGATTCTTTCCCAGAAAACCACAGGCCAGAAGGCAGCGCCTGCTCCAAAAGTTCAGAGGACTCAAAAACTCCAGCTCCTAAAATAGAAGAAACACCTGTCAATAGAGTGAGAAGATGGTTACATCCACAGAGGCACCTGCTCCAAAAGCTCAGAAGGGTCAAAAAGCTTCAGCTCCAGCCAGGCGCACTGGCTCATGCCTGTAATCCCAGCACTTTGGGAGGCTGAGGTGGGTGGATCACGAGGTCAGGAGTTCAAGACCAGCCTGGCTAACAAGGTGAAATCCCGTCTCTACTAAAAATACAAAAATCAGCCAGGCGTGGTGGCAGGTGCCTGTAATCCCAGCTACTCGGGAGGTTGAGGCAGGAGAATCGCTTGAACCTGGGAGGCGGAGGTTGCGGTGAGCCGAGATCGTGCCATTACACTCCAGCCTGGGGGACAGAGCAAGACTCCCTCTCAACAAAACAAAACAACAACAAAAAAGGCTCCAGTCCTAAAATAGAAGAAACACCTGCCACAGAGGCTCCTGCTCCAAAGGCATCTGGTAACAAAGCATAAGAGGCAATTATAGAAAGTAATAAAGGTTCTTTTCGACATGCTGGCAAATATAAAAAATAGTAATAATGAAAAATAAACAAAATATTAGGAAAACATATTACAGTTTTATGACCTGCTTTTTCTTCTCTTAGAACTATATTAAAAATATGTTTGTGTGTTAAAAAAGAAAAACAGAAAAGAAAACCAGAGAATGTGCTTCTAAAATAAGAAACATTTCGTTATGACTCTGACAGGTGTGAATGAAGCTACTTGGGGCTCAACCCCTACCCAAGGGCTGAGTTGTGAGGTGGGACAGTCACCTGTTTTGTCATTATAAAAAGCAGCACTGGCCAGGCGCGGTGGCTCATGCCTGTAATCCTGGCACTATGAGAATCCAAGTTGGGCGGATCACTTGATTTCAGGAGTTCGAGACCAGCCTGGCCAACATGGTGAAACCTCGCCTCTACTACAAATACAAAAATTAGCTGGGTGTGGTGGCAGGTGCCTGTAATCCCAGCTACTCGGGAGGCTGAGGCAGGAGAATCGCTTGAACCTGGGAGGTGGAAGTTGCAGTGAGTCGAGATCACGCCACTGTATTCCAGCCTGGGGGACAGAGCAAGACTCCATCTCAAAAAACAAAAAAAAAGGAGGATCACGGTATTTTTCCCTCTCTCTTTCTTTCTTTCTTTTTTTCTCTTTCTTTCCTTCCTTCCTTCCTTCCTTCCTTCCTTCCTTCCTTCCTTCCTTTCTTCTTTCTTTCTTCCTTTCTTTCTTTCTTTCTTTCTCTCTTTTCTTTCTTTCTCTCTTTTCTTTCTTTCTTTCTTTTTTTGGACAGAGTCTCGCTCTGTCGTCCAGGCTGGAGTGCAGTGGTGCAATCTCGGCTCACGGCAAGCTCTGCCTCCCGGGTTCACGACATTCTCCTGCCTCAGCCTCCCGAGTAGCTGGGACTACAGGCACCTGCCACAACGCCAGGCTAATTTTTTTGTATTTTTAGTAGAGACGGTGTTTCACCATGTTACCCAGGATGGTCTCGATCTCCTGACCTCCTGATCCGCCCGCCTCAGCCTCCCAAAGTGCTGGGATGACAGGTGTGAGCCTCCGCACCTGGCCTATTTTTCGCTCTTTAAGCTCACTTAGGTCTCAGTAAGTTACCCTATCTGTATGTACACGCATCCATCTACTTATAAAATGTTGCCATTGTGTTCATCACACCGTTGTTGGATTTCTCTTGATTTTTGTTTTTAGAAAACAGGGTCCCTGTTACCCAGGCTGGAGTGCAGAGGCTGAGTCACAGTTCACTGTGACTCAAGCCCTCCTCCCACCTCATCCTCCAAAGTAGCTCCGATTACAGGGTCATGCCGTCATGCCCACTTAATGTGTCACAGTTTTTGTAGAGATGGGGTCTTGCTATATTGGCCAGGCTGGTCTCAAACTCCTGGGCTCAAGCGATCCTCGTGCCTTGCCTTGGCCTCCCAAAGTGCTGGGATAACAGCTGTGAGCCACTGCAGCCAGCCACTTCTACCTGTCTTTACCTGCACCTGTTTCTTTAAGATGTGGCTACTGTGTTCTTTGCAGACTCGTGGCATTCTTCTGGATTTTTCAAAATCTTTGCCATAAATTATTACTTGTGTTAGTGACTCAGGTTTTGAATCTGGTGCCCAGCCAGTCACGGGCTCATGCCTGTAATCTCAACACTTTGGGAGGCCAAGGACGGTGGATCATCAGAGGTCAGGAATTCGAGACCATCCTGGCCGACAAGGTGAAACCCCATCTGTATTAAAAATACAAAAATTAGCTGGGGTTGGTGGCAGGTGCCTGTAGTCCCAGCTATTCAGGAGGCTGAGGCAGGAAAATTTCTTGAACCCAGGAGGCGAAGGTAGCAGTGAGCTGAGATCACGCCACTGCACTCCAGCCTGGGGAACAAGAGTGAGACTCCGTCTCAGATAATAATAATAATAATAATAATAATAATAATAATGAAATAAATCTATTGCCCTAGATGAATGCCTCACTCTAGTCCCAGCCCTGAAATTGACTAAGATACTTGGAAGTTTGGTATCTACCCCAAATACTACTCAGCCATAGGGAGGAATGAAGTGACGGCGTTTGCAGCAACCTGGATGGAGCTGGAGGCCATGATTCTAAGTGCAGTAACTCAGGAATGGAAAATCAATCATCACTATGTTCTCACTTATAAGTAGGAGCTACGCTATGAGGACGCAAAGGCACGAGAATGATATAATGGACTCTGAGAACTCAATAGGAGAGTTAAGCAATGAAAGGAATGAAATAATGGGATTTGCTGCACCTGTAAGTTCACCAGCCAGAAGGGTCAACCTGGAAAGTCCACCTGTATTTAAGAGTGGACTTCCGGCCAGGCAAGGTGGCTCACGCCTGTCATCCCAGCACTTTGGGAGGCTGAGGCGGGCAGATCGCCTGAGGTCAGGACTTCGAGACAAGCCTGATCAACATGGTGAAACCATGTGTCTACTAAAAATGCAAAAATTAGCTGGGCGTGGTGGCGGGCACCTGTGGTTCCAGCTTCTCCGGAGGCTGAGGCAGGAGAATGGCATCAACCCGGGAGGAAGAGCTTGCAGTGAGCCAAGATCGCGCCACTGCACTCCAGCCTAGTTGACAGAGCGAGACTCCTTCTCAAAATAAATAAATAAATGAGAACTTTTCCTTCTGAGGTATGAAGACCTGCATGACTACAACGTGCAAAGAATCACCAGTTCTACCTGCTTCTGTTGCATTGCAAACGTCACACCCAGTGTCTTGAACCACAAAAGGAAGGGACAGTAGATTCTTTTTATTTTATTTTATTTTATTTTATTTTATTTTATTTTACTTTATTTTATTTTATTTTACTTTATTTTATTTTTTGAGACAGAGTCTCGCCCTGTCTCCCAGGCTGGAGTGCAGTGGCATGATCTCATCTCACTGCAACCTCCTCCTCTCGGGTTCCAGTGATTTTCCTGCCTCAGCCTCCCGAGTAGCTGTGATTACAGGCACCTGCCACCACGCCCGGCTAATTTTTTCTATTTTTAACAAATTGGGGTTTCACCCAACATGGGGTTTCACCATGTTGGCCAGGCTGCTCTCGAACTCGTGACCTCGGGTGATCCGCCCACCTCACCCTCCCAAAGTGCTGGGATGACAGGTGTGAGCCCCCGCACCCAGCCAAGATGAAGGATTTTGCAGAGCCAGCCCTTCTCTCTCCTCCTGCCACACTGCCTGGAGAGTAGTGGGTAGCTCTTCTCCAGCACATGAGGAGAAAAGAAATATTCCATGAGGAAAATTAATTCCACACAAACATCTTGGGATGGGATTAAAATACCAAATACGCTTGTCTGTCCTGTGTATGAAACGTGAGAATCAATTCTCTGTCCCAGGAATGTATAGAGATGGAGAGGTGGGGGTGAGATTCCGCCGTGAGACCATTTGATGCTTCATAAAGAATTTCATTGAAACCCTTAAACTTTTGATAGGTAATTACAGTCAGGAAGCCCAGCACATATGAATTCTATATTTACAATCCACACTGAGGTCACCCTGCAAAATGCCTTCAGAAATAGGTTGGGGGAACCGTCTTATTAAAACCGCATTTCCTCTCTCGCTGGTATGGCCTGGCTGAGGAGAAAACGGGAACAGATGTGGCCGGGGACGCCTTGAGAATCTGGCTGTTCCCCATCTGCCATCACCATAGACACAACGGGATTTCAGCATCGTCTTCTGAGGGACGGATGGAGGCCGGACAGCCAGCGTGGACGAGGAATTGAAATGAAATCTCTTTCACCTCCTCTTGGTCTCTCAGTCCTCTTCTAACTCATTGCTGAAGTCATCCACTGCTGCACACTTAATTGTTTATTTAAATGGGATAACTGGCCGGGTGTGGTGGCTCACACCTGTCATCCCAGCACTTTGGGAGGCCAAGGCGGGCGAATCCCCTGAGGTCAGGAGTTTGAGACCAGCCTGGCCAACATAGTGAAACCTACCTCTACTAAAAATATAAAAGTTAGCCGGACGCAGTAGCACGCACCTGTAGTCCCAGCTGCTGCGGAGGCTGAGGCAGGAGAATCGCTTAAACCTGGGAGGCGGAGGTTGCAATGAGCAGAGATGGCACCACTGCACTCGAGCCTGGGTGACAGGGTAAGACACTGTCTCAAAATAACAATGATAATAATTAATAAATAAATAGGATAACTATGCATTGCCATGTTCACTGAGGTAAGGAGATCAAGACATTCCTATTCGTATCTTGTAACTACAGCATTCTCTGCACGTGGATACGGTTCTGGATGGCCAAGCCTGCTCCTCTCCTTCTCCAGGGTGTGAGCTTGAGCCTCTTTCTTCCATTCTCTATTCCTCATGTGTTCTCCTGGCTCCTCTGTCTCTCCCTTCTCTCTCGCTGCAACTTTTTTTGAGAGGGAGTCTCGCTCTGGAGACCAGGCAGGAGTGCAGTGGCATGATCTTGCCTCACTGCAACCTCCGCCTCCCAGGTTCAAGCGATTCTCCTGCCTCAGCCTCCTGAGTAGCTGGGAGTACAGGTGTGTGACACCACGCACGGCTAATTTTGTATTTTTAGTAGAGATGGGGTTTCGCCATGTTGGCCAGGCTGGCCTCGAACTCCTGACCTCGAATAATCCACCTGCCTTGGCCTCCCAAATTGCTGGGATTACAGGCATGAGCCACCGCGCCTGGCCTGCTGTTTTATTTTAAATACAGAGTCTCGCTCTGTCACCCAGGCTGGAGTGCAGTGACATGACCACAGCTCACAGCAGCCTCCACCACCTGGGCTCAAACAATCCTCCTGCCTCAGCCTCCCAATTAGCCAGGACCATTGGTGTGGGCCAACACACCCAAGTAGCTGGGACTCCACACTCCTGTAGTCCCAGCTACTTTGGAGGCTGAGGCAGGAGGATGGATTTTTTTGTATTATTTGTAGAGATTATCATTTTGTATTATTTGTTGCCCATGCTGGCCTCAAACTCCTAGGCTCAATCTATCTCCCCGCCTCAGTCTCCCAAAGTGCTGGGATTACCAGCGCGAAACACCACACTCAGCCTGTCATTTTTAATTCTATTTTTCATATACGTGATTTTATTCCATTTTTCACATATTCTATTTTTACATATATCTATTTTTCACCCATACATGTAGAAAATCTCTAAAGTACACAATAAAAAAGACAAAATTCTTCCCCACAAATCTTCTCTTCTTCTCTCCTTCCACACAGACATGCTTCTCATTTTGGGCATGTTTGCACTGTGTAATTTTCTTTTTGCTGTGATTTCTCCTTGCTCGTTTTGACTTTGTAACACTTAGTAAAAAATGCAATGCCTGGATCCAATGGGATAGGCATTTTCTTTTCTTTTCTTTTCTTTCTGTTTTTTCACTCTTGTCACCCAGGCTGGAGTGCAGTGGTGCAATTTCGGCCCGCTGCAACCTCCGCCTCCCGGCTTCAAGCGATTCTTCTCCTTCAGCCTCCCCAGTAGTTGAGATTACAGTTGTGCACCACCACGCCCAGCTAATTTTTGTATTTTTAGTAGAGACAAGGTTTCACTGTGTTGGCCAGGCTGCTCTCAAACTCCTGACCTCAGGTGATCTGCCCACCTCGGCCTCCCAAAGTGCTGGGATTACAGGTGTGAGCTACTGCGCCTGGCCTATTTTATTTTTTATTTGTTTATTTTATTATATTATTTTTTCTTGAGACAGTCTCCTTCTTCACACCCAGGCTGGAGTGCAGTGGCTTGATCTCTGCTCACTGCAACCTCCACCTCCCGGTTGGAGAATCAAAGAGATTCTCCTGCCTCAGCCGTCTGAGTAGCTGGGATTACAAGCGTCTGACACCACACCCAGCTAATTATTGTATTGTTAGTAGAGACGAGGTTTCACCATGTTGGCCAGGCTGGTTTCAAACTTCTGACCTCAGGTGATGCACCTGCCTCGGCCTCCCAAAGAGCTGTGATTACAGGCGTGAGCTACTCCGCCCTGCCTATTTTATTTTTATTTATTTATTTATTTTTATTATATATATATATTTTTGAGACAGTCTCCCTCTTCTCACCCAGGCTGGAGTGCAATGGCCCGATCTTGGCTCAGTGCAACCTCCACCTCCCGGGTTCTAAGAGATTCTCCTGCCTCAGCCTTCTGAGTAGCTGGGACTACAGGCGCCTGACACCACACCCAGCTAATTTTTGTATTGTTAGTAGAGACGGGATTTCACCATGTTGGCCAGGCTGGTCTCGAACTCCTGACCTCAGGAGATCCGCCCACCTCGGCCTCCCAAAGTGCTGGGATGACAGGTGTGAGCCACCACGCCCAGGCAAGAGAATGGGCATTTTCAAAGCTTCCGAGTTTTCAACAAAATTCTCTCCCAGCAAAAAATGTTCTTGTTGTGTGCGGCCTCTGGAGGACCTTCAGGGCACAAAAGCATTATGCAACGTAGAAAATTCAACTGGAGTCTCCTTGTTTTAAAGAAAGTATTTCTGTAATCTTTATTGAAATCGAACGTGTTCTTTTGATTCCGGCCATTTATCTTGTACCGTTTGACTTTTTCACTGCGGGAAACTTCATGTTTGATTTGAAACAGCCCCATGTGTACTAATGATGCTTTGGTTTAGAATGTATTTTCCATGTGGTCTCTGAACTTCCCTTTAATTTTGTATATATTTTGTGACACACAGAAATCTTTTTTTTTTTTAATGGAATAAATTTGAAAAACCACCTCTGTCACGTCATAAACTCTCAGTGTGTTACTTATTATTATTATTTTATTTTATTTTCTGAGATGGAGTCTCACTCTGTGGCCCAGGCTGGAGTGCAGTGGTGCAATCTCAGTTCACTGCCATCTCCACCTCCCGGGTACAAGCAAATCTCCTGCCTCAGCCTCCTGAGTAGCTGGGATGACAGGTGCACGCCAGCACACCCAGCTAATTTTTTGTATTTTTAGTAGACACGGGGTTTCACCACATTAGCCAGGATGGTCTCGATCTCTTGACCTCGTGATCCGCCCGCCTCAGCCTCCCAAAGTGCTGGGATTACAGGCGGGAGGCACCGTGCCTGGCCCTTTGTGTTACTTCTCGTTACTGATCTGTCTGTCTGTTTACGGGATGCTGCCTTACAGCATTCATTGATTATTATCTTTATAAAGGAGTTTCTTGTCTGTTCTTGCTGAGACCTGATTTTCGCTGGTTTTCAGGAAATAAAGAAATAAATCAAGAGAACTTTGGAAAATAAATAAATAAATAAAGAGAACTTTAGGAAATAAATAAATAAAGATAACTTTTCCTTCTGAGGTATGAAGACCTCCATGACCAGGATGTGGAAAGAATCACCAGTTATACCTGGTTCTGTTGCATTGCAAACGTCACACCCGGTGTCTTGAACCACAAAAGGAAGGGACAGGGGATTCTTATTTTATTTTATTTTATTTTATTTATTTATTTATTTATTTATTTGTTTATTTTTTTGAGACAGAGTCTAGGTCTGTCGCCCAGGCTGGAGTGCAGTGGCGTGATCTCAGCTCACTGCAACCTCCGCCTCCTGGGTTCCAGTGATTCCCCTGCCTCAGCCTCCCGAGTAGCTGTGATTACAAGCACCTGCCACCACGCCCAACCAATATTTTGTATTGTTGGTAGAGATGGGTTTCACCATGTTAGCCAGGCTAATGTTTCTGCAGAAACTTTTGGAAATCAGTGTACTGATTTCCAGACCTGAAAAAGAAATTTTCTGCAGGGATTAAGGCTGTATTTTAATTTGGGAAATAGTGATATATTTACAAAATGAAATCTATACATCCCACGTGACCACAGGCTTCTCTACATTTTTTTCTTTTTCTTTTTTTTTTGAGATAGGGTCTCACTGTGTCGCGCAGGCTGGACTGCAGTGGCATGATCTCAGCTCACTGCCCACCTCCTGGGTTCACACCATTCTCCTGCCTCAGCCTCCCAAGTAGCTGGGAATACAGGTGCCTGCCATCACACCCGGCTAATTTTTTGTATTTTTAGTAGAGATGGAGTTTCACTGTGTTAGCCAGGATGGTCTCAATCTCTGGACCTTGTGATCCACCCACTTCTTAAAGCATTCTTTTTGTTCCATTTTGTTTTGACAGAGTCTCGCTCTGTGGCCCAGACTGGAGTGCAATGAATGGCATCATCTCAGCTCACTGCAACCTCTGCCTCCAGGATTCAAGCGATTCTCCTGTCTCAGTCTCCCGAGTAGCTGTGACTACATATGTCCACCACTGCTCTCAGCTAATATTTGTATTTTTAGTAGAGACGGGGTTTCACCACGTTGGCCAGGCTGCTCTCAAACTCTTGACTTCAGGTGTTCCGCCCTCCTCAGCCTCCCAAAGTGCTGGGATTACAGGTGTGAGCCATCATGCCTGGCTAATTTTTGTATTCTTAGTAGAGATGGCATTTTACGATGTTGGCCAGGCTGGTCTCGAACTCCTGACCTCAGGTGATCCGTCTGCCTTGGCCTCCCAAAGTGCCGGGATTATAGGCGCCCGCCACCACGCCTGGCTAATTTTTGTATTTTTAGTAGAGACAGGGTTTCGCCATGTTGACCAGGCTGGTCTCGAACTCCTGACCTCAGGTGATCCGCCTGCTTCAGCCTCCCAAAGTGATGGGATTACAGGCATGAGCCACCGCACCTGGCCAAAGCCTTCTTTCATTTGCTTCCTGAGTACCCTTACTGAGCTTCCTAAGCAGGCACAGAGAACCACTAGTACAGTTACTCCACAGGTGACAGCTCTGTCACCGAGACTGGAGTACAGTGACAAGGTCTCGGCTCACTGCAACCTCCGCCTATCTGATCCAGGCGATTCTGCTGCCTCAGCCTCCCGAGTAGCTGGGATGACAGGCGCCCACCACAGCCAGCTAATTTTTGAATTTTTAGTACAGACGGGGTTTCACCATATCCGAGACAGGTCTCAGTTCATTTAAAAAGGTTATTTTGCCAAAGTTAAGGACGTGCACCCATAACACAGCCTCAGGAGGTCCTAGTGACATGGGGCCAAAGGGGACCGGGCACAGCTTGGCTTCATAAACTTTAGGGAGACATAAGGTCTCCATCAATATATATAGAAGAGGTATATTAGGTCTGTCAAGAGAGGTAGAGGCAACTGAAAGCAGCGAGGGGACCTCCAGGTCAGAGGTGACTGAATAGATCGGGAGGCAGCTTTACCCTCCTCGGTTTCCAGCTTCCATTTTCCCTTTAGTTTTGTGATTTTGGGGACCTCAAGATGTTTCTCTTCTGCATTTCCCACCTTCTCTACTCAAAGGATTTTTTCACGTGCCTGCAAGATCGGCAGTTGCCTCTCTAGTCACTCAGGGTGTTTATTATTGACTTTACTCCTGGGCATTTGATATTTCCTTGCGATGATCACAGCCATTTTTATACTGATATGTACTTATATTTATATGCATATGTATTATATTTTATAAAATAATTGAAATACAAAGTAAAATATAAATAACATTAAAATTAAATTGTATTTATTATGTATTTAGATTATATTATATGTATATCTGTATTTATATTTATATGTATTTATATTACATGTATTTACATTTTATAAGATAATTAAAATATAACTAAAATAAAATACAAATAAAATTAAAAGTAAATTATATGCTTATATGTATTTACATTATTATATATGTATTTATATTTATGTCTATATTTGTTTATTATATATTATAAGATAATTATAATATAATTAAAATAAAATATAAATAAAATTAAAATTATGTATTCACATTATATTATGTGTATACATGTATTTATATGTCCGTATTTATATTATATGTGTTTATTGTTTTATAAGATACTTAAAATATAATTGAAATCAAATATAAATAAAATTAAAATTACATTTATTATATGTATTTACATTATACTATATGTATATATGTATTTATACTTCTATGTACATATTATAGGTATTTGATATATTATATTTGATGAGATAATTAAAATATAATTAAAATAAAATATAAATAAAATTAAAATTATATTTATTATATGTATTTACATTATATTATATGTGTATATGTATTTATATTTATATGTATATATTATAGGTATTTATTATATTGTATTTGATGAGATAATTAAAATATAATTAAAATAAAATATAAATACAATTAAAATTATATTTGTTATATGTATTTACATTATATTATATGTATACATGTATTTGTATTTCCATGTATTTATATGTATTTACTATATTTTATAATTAAAATATAATTAAAAGTTAAAGTTAAAATTATATTTATTATATGTACATTATATGTATATACGTATCTATATTTCTATGTATTTATTACATTATGTTTTATAAGTTTAACATACAATTAAAATAAAATATAAATAAAATTAAAGTATAATTAAATTATATTTATATTATATGTATCGTTATATGTATTTGTGTTATATTATTTTTATTTATATGTATTCATATTTATATGTTTTAAATTTCACATTTCCATTTTATGCTATTTTTTAAAATTTTCATTATTTCTCTTCCTTTTTTCTTTTTTTTGGGGGACAGCCTTGCTCTTTCACCTGGGCTGGAGTACAATGACAAGTTCTCCGCTCACTGCAACCTCCACCTTTCTGATCCAAGCGATTCTCCTGCCTCAGCCTCCCAAGTAGCTGGGATGACAGGCGCCCACCACGACCAGCTAATTTTTGTATTTTTAGTAGAGACAGGGTTTCACCATTTTGGCCAGGCTGGTCTCGAACTCCTGACCTAAGGTGATCCACGTGCCTCAGCCTGCCAAAGTGCTGGGATTACAGGCTCAAACCACCGCGCCTGGCCCCTCTACTTTCTTCATAAACTTGCTCTCACTTTACTCTATGACCTCACCCTGAATGTTTCTTGCACAAGAACCACAAACCTCTCTTGAGGTCTGGATCAAGACCCCTTTCTGGTAACAACACTGTGTTTGAAAAACCCCTATCTCTGAGCTTTGAGTAGGTACTCCACCTCCTGCATGGCATGGCTGGCCTTGTGTCTCTTAAATTCCTTGTCTACAGCAATGCTGTGAGTCTTTATTCAGCAGGCAGGAAGAACCACTTGGACACTTATGGCAGAGCTTAGAAGACATTCTTAGAGTCTCTGCTTGGAAAGTAGACTGGCCTCGTGAAAACTCGGTGGCACATAAACTCCATAGAATACTATGCAGCCATAAAAAATGATGAGTTCATGTCCTTTGTAGGGACATGGATGAAATTGGAAATCATCATTCTCAGTAAACTATCGCAAGAACAAAAAACCAAACACTGCATGTTCTCACTCATAGGTGGGAATTTAACAATCAGAACACATGGACACAGGAAGGGGAATATCACACCAGGGACTGTTGAGGGGTGGGAGGAGGGGGGAGGGATAGCTTTAGGAGATATACCTAATGCTAAATGATGAGATAATGGGTGCAGCACACCAGCATGGCACATGTATACATATGTAACTGACCTGCACATTGTGCACATGTACCCTAGAACTTAAAGCGTAATAATAATAAAATAAAATAATAAAAAAATTAAAATAAAAAAGAAAACTCGCTCTGAAAAGGTAAGCCTGGCTCTAAGCTCTGAGCTCAGCAGGCTGGTGGTAAACATTGCAGCTGTAAATCCAGGGAGAGCTGTGTTACTGGCAGGAGGAGGGATTTTACAGCCCAGGGGATGGAGGGAGATTTGAATATAAAAGACTTTTGCACAAAGGCAGGACCCCATGCCCAGCTGCCATCCGTGGGTTCTCCAGCTTCTCTGAGCTTCTCACAATGACTCTGGGCCCCTGGGGATAGCCACAGTGACTTCTGAATGTCCTAGCAAACCTGTAAGGGTCAGCTGGATGCCAGGAATTGTTTCTTGGGTCCTGTTTTTCCTCCAATAGGGTCCAAGTGGCTTTAGCTCTGAGTGTATTTGTGATTGTGGTTAGTTACAGCGTTCTATTTGGGGGAACTGTAATAGTGAAAAATCAGAGAATGTGTCAGGGAACAGACATTTTGTAGAGTTATCAAATCTAGAGCTGAGAGAAGTTAATGCTTGTCTATTTCAGGGTCTCTCAGCCCACGCTCTGCTGACATTTGGGGATGGAGGATACTCTGTGGTGGGGCTGTCCTGGGCACTGTATGGTGTTGAGCAGAGACCCTGGGCTTCACCCACCAGGTGCCAGGACCACCCCCTCCCCAGTTGTGACAACCAAAATTGTCACCAGATATTTGCAAAATATCTCCTGGTGGTAAAATATCTCTGGTTGCCATAGATAGGTAAGTTCGCAAGTACATACACAGGGGAAGGGGCAAGAGATGGGTGGATAGATGATTGATAGATACACGATAAATAGAAAGATAGATGAGACAGATAAATAGATGGTAGATGATGGATAGATAAATATATACATACATACATAGATGGATGGAAGGATAGATACATAAATACTTGGATAGATGGATGGATGGATGGATGGATAGACAGACACATACATACATAAATAGATGGATAGATACATACATACATAGATGGATGGAAGGATAGATACATGAATACATGGATGGATGGATGGATGGATGGATAGACAGACACATACATACATACATAGATGGATAGATACATACATACATACGCTTATACATACATGGATAGATGGATGGACGGATGGATGGATAAACACATACATACATAGATGGATAGATACATACATACATACGCATATACATACATGGATAGATGGATGGATGGATGGATGGATACATACATACATACATACGCATATACATACATGGATAGTTGGATGGATGGATGGATGGATACATACATACATACATACGCATATACATACATGGATAGATGGATGGATGGATGGATGGATGGATACATACATACATACACAGATGGATAGATGGATGGATACCTATATACATACATGGATAGATGGATGGATGGATGGATACATACATACATACATAGATGAATAAATGGATGGACGGATAGATACATACATACATGAATAGATGGATGGATGGATGGACAGACACATACATACATACATACATAGATGGATAGATGGATGGATAGATAGATAGATAGATGCACACATACATACATAGATGGATGGATGGATGGATGGATGGATGGATAGATATATACATACATGAATAGATGGATGGATGGATGGACAGACACATACATAGATACATAGATGGATAGCTGGATGGATAGATAGATACATACATACATACATACATGGATGGATGGATGGATGGATAGATAGATACATACGTACATACATACATAGATGAATAGATGGATGGATGGATACGTGCACACATACATGAATAGATGGATGGATGGATAGAGAGACAGACAGACAGACAGACAGACAGATAGATAGATAGATAGATTGATGATAGATAGATACATAGATACATACATACATGAATAGATGGATGGATGGACAGACAGATACATAGATAGATACATACATATATACATACACACATACATACATACATACATACATACATAATCGGATAGATGGAAGGATGAATAGATGGATGGATGGATAGATAGATTGATTGATAGGAAGAAAAATAAATCTTAGCACCCCGAAATCACTAAGCCAAAGGAAAAAGTCAATATGGAAACTGCATCAGGCAAACCTGCCTCCTATTTTATTCGTAAATAAGATCGCTACAGAGATACAAAGATCACGTATGTCCCTCACAATCTGTCCACAAGGGAATTCCTACCTATCACCTATAAGCCCCCTCCTCACTTTGAGCTGTCTCACCTTTCCGGACCAAACCAATGCACAACTTACAATATCACATATTGATTGATGCTTCATGTCTCTCTAAAATGTATACAACCAAGCCGTGCCCCAACCACCTTGAACACCTCTGGTCAGGACCTCCTGAGGCCGTCTCATGGGTGTGTCTTTAACTTTGGCAAAATAAACTTGCTAAATTCATTGACACCTGTCTCAGATATTTTGCGTTCATGATAGATAGATACATGATAGATAGATAGATAGATAGATAGATAGATAGATAGATAGATTGATAGATAGACACACACATACAGAGATACATAGATAGATGGATGATAGATGACATGACTGGAGAGATGATAGATGATATAGGTGGATATATAGATGATAGATTAGTGATAGTGGATAGATAGATAATAGATACATAGATAGACACATAGATGGATAGATAGATAGATATACATAGATGAATGGATAGATAGATGATAGGTTGGTAGATAGATAGATAGATAGATAGATAGATAGATAGATGAAATGGATAGACCGATTATAGATAAATAGACAAATAGATAAGATGAATGGGTAGATAAAGAGATGTGATGGATGGACAGATGATAGATAGACAGATAGATAGATAGGGCCGGGCGCGGTGGCTCACCCCTGTAATCCTAGCACTTTGGGAGGCCAAGGCGGGCGGATCACGAGGTCAGGAGATCGAGACCACAGTGAAACCCCGTCTCTACTAAAAATACAAAAAATTAGCTGGGCACGGTTGTGGGCGCCTGTAGTCCCAGCTACTCCGGAGGCTGAGGCAGGAGAATGGTGTGAACCCAGGAGGTGGAGCTTGTAGTGAGCCAAGATTGTGCCATTGCACTCCAGCCTGGGCGACAGAGCGAGACTCTGTCTAAAAAAAAACAAAACAAAAAAAGATAGATAGATAGATAGATAGATAGATCAAGATGGATGGGTAGTTGATAGACAGATGATGAGATGGGTAGATAAAGAGATGGTAGATGACAGATTGATAGGTGATAGTAGATAGATGGACACACGATAGATAGATAACAGATAAGGTAGATAGATGCTGGATCTATAGATAGATTGATTGACAGATGATAGAAAATAGGTAAGTAGATAGATGATACATAGATAGATAGGAAGATAGATGAGATGGATGACTAGATAGATAGATACATAGATAGACAGGTAGATAGATAGATAGATATAGATGATAGATAGATACATAGATAGATAGATATATAGATAGATACACAGATAGATACATAGATGGATACATGGAAGGATGAATGGATGGATGGATGGATAGATAGATGAGATGGATGAATAGATAGATAGATAGGTAGGTAGATAGATGAGAGGAATGGATAGATGATTGAAAGACAGATAGATGTTAGATAGATAGATAGATGATAGGCAGGCATTTAAAGTTAAATTGCATTCCAGAACCTCTCTCAGTAGACCTAGAGAATGCCAAAACCCAATCCCATGTTGTCAGATAGTTTAAAGTATGAATTTTGAAAGAGTTTGACACCCAGGATGCTGTGAAGCTCTCAGAGAATCTCCAAATTCGCAGATGATAACCCTGTTGAAATACAGAAGTGAAGCCGTCCATGTTGAATGTAGTAAACTCCACTCTCCCTTTAGAAGAATCCTTGAGTTCTTTGCGTTTCAACGTTTTTTTAAACGTTATCTCATCACACAGAATGCAGAAACCATCAAAAGTGCATGTAAACATTCAATTAGACTTGATGTGTTTCTGTTGAAATCCATCAGATAAGCTTAAACCATGATTAAGATCCTTTTTTTTTCTTTTTTTTTTGGACATATGTTTCCCTCTAAACAGTCTTTCTGCACTTATCAGCGTTTTATCAACGGCGTGTCCCATGCACGGTTAATTTCATTTGCCTCCATGCCGTTTCAATCTTCCCTTCATAACGAAGATAGATTTATAAACCCCACTTACCATTGTGTTTTCCTTTTGCCGAAAGCGAAGTAAACAAATCAGAAACACAACGGAGTTTTGGGAAATAGGAGAAAGAGACAGAAAAGAAGGAAAGGAACAGAAATACAGCCGATGTCCCACGGACGACAAGTTGACTAGAGTTCTCTTGGAGAGATGTGCCTAGGTTCACACAGCGTGTCTGTTTGCTGCGCACGTGTGTGATGAGATGTGTGGACAAGGACTGAGAAATACAAAAGAGATGGGTTAGAATCAGACTCATGGAGGCTGGGTGTGGTGGTTCACGCCTGTAATCCCACCACTTTCAGAGGTTGAGGTGATAGCATCACTTAGCCCAGAAGTTCGAGACCAGCCTGGGCAACATAGCAAGACTCTGTATATATAACTCTGTTCTCAGGCTGCTAACAAAGACATACCTGAAACTAGGTTATTGATTGATTGATTGATTGAGACGGAGTTTCGCTCTTGTCACCCAAGCTGGAGTGCAATGCTGCCATCGCTGCTCACTGCAACCTCCGCCTCCCGGGTTCAAGTGATTCTCCTGCCTCAACCCCCTGAGCAGCTGGGATTACAGGCACGTGCCCCCACGCCCAGCTAATTTTGTATTTTTAGTACAGACAGGGTTTCTCCATGTTGGGCAGGGAGGTCTTGAACTACCGACCTCAGGTGATCCTCCTGCCTCGGCCTCTCAATATGCTGGGAAGACAGGCATGAGACACCGCGCCCGGCCTGATACTGGGTAAAAGATAAAGGAAAGAGGTTTAATGGACTCACAGTTCCATATGACTGAGGAGGGCTTCACAATCATGGCAGTGCATGCAGGGGAACTGCCCTCTATAAAACCATCCGATCTCGTGAGACATCTTCATATCATGTGAACAGCAAGGGAAAGACCTGCCCCTGTGATTCAGTTAGCGCCCACTGGGTAAGTGCGATGACACGTGGGAACTTTGGGAGCTGCAATTTGAGATTTAGGTGGGGATACAGCCAAACAATATCGCTGCGTCTACAAAATATTTCCTTCTTTCCTTCCTTTTCCTTCTTCTTTCCTTCCTTCCTTCTCTCTCTCTTTCTTTCCTTCCCTCTTTCTCTTTCCTTCATTTCTTTCTTTCCCCTCTCCCTTCTCTTCCTTACCCTTCCCTTCCTTCCCTCTCTTTCTTTCCTTTCTCTTTATTTTTCCTTCCTCTCCTTTCTTTCTTTCTTTTTCTTTCTTTTCTTTGTCTTTCTCTCTTTCTTTTCTTTCTTCCTTTCTTTCCCTTCTCCCTTCTCTTCCCTACCCTTCCTTTCCTTCCCTCTTTGTTTTTTCTTTCTTTCCTTTGTTTCTCTTTCTTTCTCTCTTTTTCCTTCCTCTCCTTCCCTCCTTTACTTTTTCTTTCTTTCTTTCATTCTTTCTTTCTTTCCTTTTTGTCTTTCTTTCTTTCTTCCTTCCTTTCTTTCTTTTCTTTCCTCACTCTGTCACCCAGGCTGGAGTGCAGTGGCACAATCTCAGCTCGCTGCAACCTCCACCTCCTGGATTCAAGTAATTCTCCTGCCCCAGCTTCCCAAGTAGCTGGGATTACAGGCCCAGCTAATTTCTGTATTTTTAGTAGAGACAGGGTTTTACCATATTGGCCAGGCTGGTTTCAAACTCTTGACCTCAGATGATGCACCTGCCTCACCCTCCCAAAGTGCTGGGATTACAGGCTTGAGCCACCATGCCCAGCCTTACACTTTTATGTTTTATACATAAAACATAATTGCCAACTAAAGAATCCCTAAAGCCCACCTATGACTCATAGGAACCCACTTTGAGATGTTTCATCTTTAGGGCCATAACAAGGTATACCTTCTATGTATTGATTTATGATTTTACCTACAATTCCTGTCTCCCTGAAATATATACAATAGAACTGTAGGTCGGGCGCAGTGGCTCACACTTGTAATCCCAGCACTTTGGGAGGCCGAGGCTGGCAAATCAACTGAGTTCAGTTCAAGACCAGCCTGACCGTTTCTAGTAAATATAAAAATGCCCAGATGTGGTGGCGGGGACCTGTAATCCCAGGTACTCAGGAGGCTGTGGCAGGGGAATCGCTTGAACCCTGGAGGCAGACGTTACAGTGAGCCGAGATCATGCCATTGCACTCCAGCCAGGATGACAGAGTGAGACTCCATCTCAATTAAAAAATAAATAAATAAATAAACGAAAATGGAACAGTAACAAGACCTCCTCAACATACCTTCTCAGGATCTCTTGAGACCATGTAACCCTGGAGCACAGGTGCTCATATAGGTTCAGAATAAACCTCTTTAAATATCTTGGCATAATTTGTTTTATTCTGTTATCAGTAGCAAATGCTGACGATTACACACACTCACTTTTTCTAGCTAAGACTCCCTGTGTTGGAAACAGCTACATTGTCTGGGGTATATAACCTGGAGTTCGTTGTCTCATACTGAGAAAGAATTGAGGACAGGGACAGATGACAGATGTGGATGGGTTAAAGAGTGAAAAGTTTAATGGACAGAAGAAAGGAGAGAGGAGAGCAGCTCCTTGTGAGAGAGACAGAGACAGACAGATAGAGAGAGACAGAGACAGAGAGAGACCGTCAGACAGACAGAGATAGAGAGACAGACAACACACACACAGAAGTCCTAACAGGAGAAAAGAGAGGAGAGCAGCTCCTTGTGAGGGAAAGAGAGAGAGAGGGAGACAGAGACAGACAGAGACAGAGAGACAGACACACACACACACAGAAATACAGAGAGAGACACAGAGAGAGAAACAGAGAGACAGACACACACAGGGACAGAGAGAGAGAGACACACACACACACACACACACACACACACCCAGAGGTCCGAACAGATGAAAGGAGAGAGAACAGCAGCTCCTTGAGAGAGAGAGAGAGAGGAAGACAAACATACACACAGACACACACAAGCAGAGAGGTCCAAACAAAGAAGAGAGGAGAGAAGCTCCTTGCGATAGAAAAAGAGAGAGACAGAGAGAGAGACAGAGGGACAGAGAGAGACAGAGAGACAGACAGACACACACACACAGGTCTGAACAGAAAAAAGGAGAGAGGAGAGCAGCTCCTTGTGAGAGAGAGAGAGAGAGAGACAGAGAGAGAGAGAGAGAGACAGAAAGGGAGACAGACCAAGAGATATACAGAGAGACAGAGGGACAGAGAGAGACAGAGAGACAGACAGACAGACAGACAGACACAGACACACGTCCAAACAGAAGAAAGGAGAGAGGAGACCAGCTCTTTGTGACAGAGAGAGACAGAGAGAGAGAAACAGACAGAGAGAGAGAGGGACAGAGAGGGAGAGAGAGACAGACCGAGAGACACAGAGAGAGACAGAGAGAGAGACAGAGGGACAGAGAGAGAGACAGAGGGACAGAGAGAGACAGAAAGACAGTCAGACACACACGTCCCAACAGAAGAAAGGACGAGAGCAGCTCCTTGCAAGAGAGAGAGACAGAGAGACAGAGAGAGAGAGACAGAGACAGAGAGAGAAAGGGGGAGGGGGAGAGGAAGAGAGGGAGAGGAAGGGAGGGAGAGGAAGGGAGGGAAGGAGGAAGGGAGGGAGAGGGAGGGAAGGAAGGAGGGTAGGGGAGGGAAAGAGAGAGAGAGACAGAGAGAGAAAGAGAGCCAAAAATGGGGGAGGCACCTGACCTCTGCAGACTTTATAGGCAGGCTGGTGAAGGCCGTGTTTAATTTACTTAGGGCTCAAAGATTTGTTCCATCAGGTATGATATCCACAGAGGGCGTGAGGAAAGCCGGTCGCCCCACCCTCATCTTAATCAAATGGCATTTCCAGTTGATCAGAGCCATCTTGTTGGCTTTTCTTACGGCACATGTGGTTGACAAAGAGGAGGGAAGATGGAGCCGCCATCTTGAACGTGTGTAGATCCTAGTTCCTGCCGGGAAGATGCAGCCGCCATCTTGAAGGTGTCTAGTCCGTAGTTCCTGTCGGGAAGATGGGGCCGCCATCTTGAACGTGTCTAGTCCGTAGGTTTTGCCGGCATTCACCCGTACAAGCTCCCAGCTGGCTTGTCTATGTCTGCAGCTCGAATGCAGCTCAATTTTACAGACTGCTCTTTGTTAGAAAATGTTTTGGGGCTGCTTTTCATTAAAGAGAAAAGCCTTACTAAGGACTTCCATATCCTTACCATCTGCCTAAGCAATTTCTCCTTAACTCCTATATAAATGTCTTTATTTCAATTCTCATAATGCCAAAAAAAAAAGATGAGGCTGTGTCCTTGCTGTAAAATGCATGCAAAATAATTTGTACTCTGTCAACTTCAAGTTCAATATAATTTATACATCCTCAGCAACGGCTATACAAGCTGAGTCCTACATAGTGGATTTAGCCAAAGTGAATTCATTAATTTACTCACTATCTTTGCCTACATTTTCAATAAACCTGTTTTCTGAGTGATATCTCCTACATATTATTTTATATTATACTATATTATATTATTTATATTATTTTAAAAAAATATGTATACTAGCCTGGTATGGTGGCACATGCCTATAATCCCAGCACTTTGGGAGGCCAAGGCAGGAGGATCTCTTGAGACTAGGAATTTGAGACCAGCCTGGGCAACATAGAGAGACTTCATCTCTACAAAAGAAAAAGAAATATATGTATACTATTTTTAAATGTAGCTTATATCTGCTAATATGCAAATATAGAAATATGCAACTAAGGAAGATAAACAAGGTATGAATCCTAATATAAACTGTTTTTTTTAAAAGTCTATAGTTGATTAAAGACTGTATTTACTGCAATTTTATAAATCCCACCCAATGAGATATAAATTAATAATTTGCTATATTTATTTGCGTGCTGTCTGTGGAACGGAACTGAATGGAACGTGGAATGGAAGGTGGAATGGAAAGTGGAATGGAATGTAATAGAACGTGGAATGTAATGTGGAAGGAATGTAGAATGGAATGGAATGGAATGTGGAAAGGAGTGTAATTGAATGTGGAATAGAATGTGGAACAGAATGGACTGGAATGCGGAATGGAATGTGGAATTGAATGTAGAATGGTATGAAAAGGAATCAGGAATGCAGTGGAATGGATGTGGAATGGAATCTAAAAGAATTGCATATGCAATGCAATGTAGAAAGGAATGGAATGGAACAGAATGGAATGGAATGGAATGGAATGGAATGTGGAATGGAATGGAATGGAATGTGGAATGGAATGGAATGGAATGTGGAATGGAGTGGAATGGAATGTGGAAAGGAATAGAGTGGAATTTGGAAAGGAATGGAAAGGAATGTGGAATGGAATGTGGAATTGAATGGAATGGAATGTGGAATAGAATGCAAAGGAATGTTATGGAATGTGGAAAGCAAGGGAATGGAATCTGTAATGGAATATGGAATAGAAAGTAGAACGGAACGTGGAAAGGAACGTGGAGTGGAACGTGGAGGGGAAAGTGGAATGGAAAGGAAAGCGATGGGGAATGGAATGTGGAATGTAATGGAATGGAATGCGGAAAGGAAAGTAATGGAATGTGGAAAGGAATGGAATGCTATGAAATGCTGAATGGAATGGAATGGAATGAAATGGAATGTGGAATGGAACGGAACGGAATTTGGAATGGAATGGAATGGAATGTGGAATGGAATGTAATTCATTGTGGAATAGAACGGAATGGAATGGAATGTGGAATGAAATGGAATGGAATGGAATGCGGAATTGAATGGAATGAAATGAGGAATGCAGTGGAATGGAATGGCAAGTGGAATGGAATGGAATGGAATGTGGAAAAGAATGGAATGGCATGTGGATTGGAATGTGTAATGCAAAGGAATGGAATATGGAATGGAATGTGGAATGCAATGGAATGGAGTGTAATGGAAAGTGAAATGGAATGTGGAATGGAATGAAATGTGGATTTGAATGTGGAAAGCAAAGGAATTGAATGTGAAATGTAATGTGGAATGCAATGGAATGGAATGTGAAATGGAATGTGTAATAGAATGTGGAATGGAATGGAATGGAATGTAGAGTGGAATGTGCAATGCAATGTGGAATGGAACGGAATGTAAAGTGGAATGGAATGCAGAATGGAAAGAGTAATGCAATGGAATAGAATGTGGAATGGAATGTGGAATGGAATGGAATGGAACGTGGAATGGAACCTGGAGAGGAAATTGGAATGGAACGTGGAATGGAAAGGAATGGAATGGAATGGAATGTACAATGGAAGGTAATGGAATGTGGAATGGAATGTGGAATGGAACGCAATGGAAAGTGAAATGGAATGGAGTGGAAAGTGGAATGGAAAGTGGAAAGGAATGGAATGGAAAGTTTAATGGAATGGAATGTGGAATGGAATGTAAAGTGGAATGGAATGCAGAATGGAATGGATTGGTGTGGAATGGGGAATGGAATGGAATGGAATGGAACGGAAAGTGAAATCAAATGTGGAATGAAAGGTGAAATGGAATGTGGAAAGGAATGTGAAACAGAATGAAAAGGAACGTGGAAAGGAATGGAATAGAATGGAATGTGGAATGGAATGGAATGGAATGTGGAAAGGAATGTGGAAGGTAATGTAACAGAATATGGACGGGAATGAGGAATGGAATGTGGAATGGAATGTGGAATGGAAAGTTGAATGGAATGTGGAATGGAATGGAATGGAACGCAGAATGCAAGGGAATAGAATGTGGAATGGAATGTGGAATGGAATGGAATGAAATGGAATGTGGAATTGAATGGAATAGAATGTGGAATTGAATGTAGAATGGAATGGAATAGGCAAATGAATGGAATGGAACGTGAAATGGAAGTGAATGCAATGTTGAATGAAATGCGATTGAATGTTTCATGGAATGGAATGCAATACGGAATTGAATGGAATGTTATGGAATGTGGAATGAAAAGGAATGGAATGGAATGCAACGTGGAATGGAATAGAATGGGATGTGGAATGGAATGGAATGGAATGTGGAATGGAATTGGATAGAATGGAATGCGGAATGGTATGGAATGGAATTTGGAATGGAATGTAATTGAATGGAATGGAATGTAGAATTTAATGGAATGGGATGTGGAATGGAAGAGAATGGAATGTGGAATGGAATGGAATGGAATATGGTATGGAATGTGGAAAGTAATGTAAAGGAATGTGGACGGGAATGTGGAATGGAATATGGAATGGAATGTGGAATGTAACGGAATGGAATGTGGAATGGAATATGGAATGGAACGTGAAATGGAAAGTTAAATGGAATGTAATGGAATGTGGAAGGGAACATGGAATGGAATGGAATGGAACGTGGAATGGAATGTGGAATTGAGGGTGGAATTGAAAGTGGAATGGAACGTGGAATGGAAAGTGGAACGGAGTGGAGTGGAACTTGGAGTGGAAGGCGGAATAGAATGGAATGGAATGTGGAATGGAAGGTGGACTGGAGTAGAATGGAAAGGAATGTGGAATGGAATGTGGAATGAAACGTGGAATGGAATAGAACGTGGAATTGAATGTGGAATAGAAAGTGGAATAGAATGGAATGAAATGTAGAATGAAATGGAAAGTGGAATGGAACGTCGAATGGAACGTAGAAAGGAAGGTGGAATATAATATGGAATGGAACTGAATGGAATGTGGAATGGAAAGGAATGGAATGTGGAATGCAATGTGGAATGGCATGGAATGGAATGGAATGGAACGTGGAATGGAACGTGGAATGGAATGTAGATTGGATCGTGGAATGGAATGTGCAATGCAATGTGGAATGGAACGTGGAATGGAATGGACTGGAAAGTGGAATGCAACGTGGAATGGAAACTGGAATGGAAAGTGGAATGGAATGGAATGGTACGTGGATTGGAATGTGGAATGGAATGTAGAATGTAACGTGGAATATATTGTGGAATGGAATGGAATGAAATATGGAATGGAATGTGGAATGGATTGGAATGGAATGGAATGGAATGTGGAATTGAATGGAATTGAATGTGGAATGGAATGTGGATTTGAATGGAATGCAATGTGGAAAGGAAAGTGGAATGGAATGGAATGGAACGAGGAAGAGAATGTGGAAAGAAATGGAATGGAATGTGGAATGGAATTCAGAAAGTAATGAGAAATGGAATGGAAAGGAATGTGGAATGGAATGTGGAGTGGAATGGAGTGGAATGTGGAATTAAATGAAATGGAATGAGGAATGGAAATGGAACAGAATGGAAGGGAATATGGAATGGAATGTTGAATGGAATGTGGAATGGAATGGAATGGAATGTGGAATGGAATGTTGAATGGAAAGTGGAATGGAATGGAATACAATGTGGAATGTAACGTGGAATGGAATGGAATGGAACGTGCATTGAATAGTGGAATAGAACGCGGAATGGAATCTGGAATGGAATGTGGAACAGAATGGAATGGAAACTGGAATGGAATGGAATAGAGAGTGGAATGGAATGTGGAATGGAATGGCATGGAATGTGGAATTGAATGTAGAGCGGAAAGGAGTGGAATATGGAATGGAATGTGGAATGGAATGTGGAATGGAATGGAAAGGAAGATGGAATGGAATGGAAAGGAATGTGGAATGCAATGTGTACTGGAATGGAATGCAATGTGGAATGGAATGTGGAATGGAAAGTAGAATGGAATGGAATGGAATGTGGAAAGCAATGGAATGGAATGCGGAATGGAATGCAATGGAATGTGGAATGCAATGGAATAGAATGTGGAATGGAATGGAATGGAATGTAGAATGGAATGTGGAAAGGAATGTGGAAGGGAATGTGGAATGGAAATAAATGGAAAGTTTAATGGAATGTGGAATGGAAAGTTGAATGAAATGGAATGGAATGTCAAATGGAACGTGGAATGGAATGGAAAGAAATGTGGAATGGAATGTGGAATGGAATATGGAATGGAAAGTGGAATGGAATGGAATGGAATGTCGAATGGAACGTGGAATGGAATGGAATGGAAAGTGGAATGGAACTTGAAATGGAAAGTGGAATGAAACGTTTAATGGAATGTGGAATGGAACGTGGAATGGAATGTGGAATGGAACGTGAAATGGAATGGAATGGAACGTGGAATGGAATGTGGAATGGATTGTGGAATGGAAAGTGGAATGGAATGGAATGGAACGTGTAAAGTAACATGGCATGGAATGTGGAATGAAACATGGAATGTAAAGTGGAATGTAATGAGGAATGGAAAGAATGGAATGTGGAATAGAATGTGGATTGGCATCGAATGGAATCTAGAGTGGAATGGAATGGAATGGAATTGTATGGAATGTGGAATGGAATGGAATGGAACATGGAATGGAACGTGGAATGGAATGTGGAATGGAATATGGAATGGAATGTAGAAAGGTACGGTATGAAACGTGGAATGGAATGTGTAATGGAATCGAATGCAATGTGGAATGGAATAGAATGGAATGTGGAATGGAATGTGGAATGCAACGGAACGGAATGGAATGGAATGTTTAACGAAAGGGAATGCAATGTGGAAAAGAAAGGAATGGAATGCGAAATGGAATGGAATTTTATGGAATGTGGATTAGAATGAAATGGAATGGTACGGAAAGAGGAATGGAATGTAACGGAAGGTGGAATGGAATGGAATGGAATGGAATGCAGAATGGTATGGAATGGAATGTGGAATGGAACGTAATGGTATGGAATGGAATGAGGAATGGAATTGGATGGAATGGGGAATGTAATGTGATGGAATGGGGAATGTAATATAATGGAATGGAATGGAATGTGGTATTGAATGGAATGGAAAGCAGAATGGAATGGAATTGAATGTGGAATGGAATGGAATGGAATGGAATGGCAGGTGGAATTGATTATGAAATGGAATGTGGAATGGAACGAGGAATGGAATGAAATGGATCATGGAATGGACTGGAATGGAACGTGGAATGGCATGAAATGGAACTTTGAAAGGAACGTGGAATGGAACGTAAAATGCAATGGAATGGAATGAAATGGAATGTGGAATGGAATGAAATGGAATGTGGAATGGAATGAAATGGAATGTGGAATGGATTGAAATGGAATGTGGAATGGAATGCAACAGAAAGTGGAATGGAACATGGAATGGAAGGGAAAGGAATGTGGAATGGAATCTAATGGAATGTGGAATGGAATGTGGAATGGAATGGATTGGAATGTGGAATGGAATGTGGAATCGAATGGAATGGAATGTGGAAGGGAATGTGGAAAGGAAGGTTGAATGGAACGGATTGGAATTGCAATGGAATGTGGAATGGAACGTCGAAAGAATGGAATGGAACGTGGAATGGAATCGAATGGAACATGCAATGTAACGTGGAATGGAATGGAATGGAACGTCGATTGGAACGAATAACGGATTGTGGAATGGAACGTGGAATGGAACATGGAATGGAATGGATTGGAATGTGGAAAGGAATGTGGAATGGAATGGAAAGGAATGTTGAATGGAATGGAATGGAATACGGAATAGAACATGGAATGGAACGTGGAATGGAATGGAATGGAATGGAATGTGGAATAGAATGTGGAATGGAATGGAAAGGAATGTCGAATGATATGGAATGGAATATGGAATGGAATGTGGAAAGGAATGGAATGGAATGGAATGTGGAATGGAATGTGGAATGGAATGTGTAATGCAATGGAATGGAATGTGAAATAGAACGGAATGGAATGGAATGTGGAATAGAATGGAATGGAATGGAAGGTGCCATGGAATGTGGAATGGAATGTTTTGGAATGTGGAATGGAATGGAATGGAATGTGGAATGGAATAGAAAGGAATGTGGAATGGAATGGAATCGAATTTGGAATGGAATGGAATGGAACGTGGAATGGAATGTGGAATGAAATAGAATGGAATGTGGAATGGAATGTGGAATGAAGTGGAGTGGAATGTGGAATACAATTTAATGGAGTGGAAGGTGGAAAGGAATGTGGAATGCAATGGAATTGAATGTGGAATGGATTGGAATGTAATGTGCAATGGAAAGGAAACTGGAATGGAATGGGATGGAATGTGGATTGGTATGGAATGAAATGTGGAAGTAATGGAATGGCATGAATGGAATGTGAAATGAAATGCGGAATGGAATTTGAAATGAAATGAAATGGAACGTGGGATGGAATGAAATGGAATGCGGAATGGAATAGAATTGAATTTGGAGAGGAATGTATTGGAATGTGGAATTGTACATGGAATGTAACCTGGAATGGAATAGAATGGAAGGTGTAATGGCATGGAATGGAATGTGGACTGGAATGGAATCGAATGGAATGGCATGCAATGTTTAATGGAAGGTGGAATGGAACGTGGAATGGAATGGAATAGAACCTGGAATGGAAAGTAGAATGGAAAGTGGAATGCAAGGTGGAATGGAACGTGGAATAGAAGGTGGAATGGAACGTGGAATGGAACGTGGAATGGAAGGTGGAATGGAACGTGGAATGGAATGGAATAGAACGTGGAATGTAATGTGGAAGGAATGTAGAACGGAATGGAATGGAAAGTGGAAAGGAGTGTAATCGAATGTGGAATGGAATGCGGAAAAAAATGGACTGGAATGTGGAATGGAATGTGGAATGGAATGGAATGGAATGTGGAATGTAATTGAATGGAATGTGGATTGGAAAGTGTAACGGAATCGAATGGAATGGAATGTGGAATGGAACTTGCAATGGAACGTTGAATGGAACGTGGAATGGAATGTGGAATGGAGCGTGGAATGCAATGTGGAATGGAATGTGGAATGGAACGTTGAATGGAACGTGGAATGGAATGGAATTGAATGTGGAATGGAACGTGGAATGGAATGGAATGGAACCTGGAAAACAACGTGGCATGGAACGTAGAATGAAACATTGAATGTAATGTTGAATGTAATGTGGAATGGAAAGAATGAAATGTGGAATAGAATGTGGATTGGCATGGAATGGAATCCGGAATGGAATGGAATGGAATTGTATGGAATGTGGAATGGAATGGAATGGAACGTGGAATGGAATGTGGAATGGAACGTGGAATGGAAGGTGGAATGGAATGTGGAAAAGTATGGTATGGAACGTGGAATGGAATGTGTAATGGATGGGAATGCAGTGTGGAATGGAGGAAAATGGAATGTGGAGTGGAATGTGGAATGGAATGGAATGGAATGGAATGGAATGTTTAATGAAAGGAAATGGAATGTGCTATTGAAAGGATTGGAATGTGGAATGGAATGGAAATTTATGGAATGTGGAATGCAAAGGTATAGAATGGAATGGAATGTGGAATGGAATGGAATGGAAGGTGGAAAGAATGGAATAGAATGGAATGCAGAATGGTACGGAATGGAATGTGGAATGGAAAGCAGTGGAATGGAAAGTAATGGAACGGAAAGGAATGTGGAATTGAATGGAATGGAATGTGGAATGGAATGGAATGTGGTATTGAATGGAATGGAAAGGGGAATGGAATCGAATTGAATTTGGAATGGAATGGAATGGAATGGAACGGAATGGAAGGTGGAATGGACTGTGAAATGGAATGTGGAATGGAACGTGGAATGGAATGAAATGGATCGCGGAATGGACTGCAATGGAACATGGAATGGAATGGAATGGAACTTGGAATGGAATCTGGAATGGAACGTGGAATGGAAAGTATAATGGAATGGAATGAAACGTGGAATGGAATGTGGAATGGAATGAAATGGAATTTGGAAAGGAATGGAATGGAATGTGGAATGGAATGGAACAGAATGTGGAATGGAACGATTAATGGAAGGTGGAATAGAACGTGGAATGGAATGGAATGGATTGTGGAATAGAATGTGGAATGGAATGGTATGGAATGTGGAATCAATGTGGAATGGAATGGAAAGTAATGTGCAATGGAATGTGGAATGGAATGGATTGGAATGTGGAAAGGAATCTGGAATGGAATGGAATGGAATGTGGAATGGAATTTGGAATAGAATGTGGAATGGAATGGGATGGAATGTCTAATGAAATGTGGAATTGATTGGAATGGAAAGTGTACTGGAATGTGGAATGGAATGTGGAATGGATTGTGGAGTGGCATGTGGAATTGAACAGAATGCAATGTGGAATGCAATGTGGAATGGAATGTGGAATGGAACGTGCTATGGAACGGAATGGAAGGTGTAAAGGAACGTGGAATGGAATGTGGAATGTATCGTGGGATGGAGTGGAATGGAATGTGGAATGGAACGTTGAATGGAATGTGGAATGGATCGTGAAATTGAGTGGAATGGAATGTGGAATGGATCGTGAAATGGAGTGGAATGGATTGTGGAACGGAACGTAGAATGGAATGGAATGGATTGTGGAAAGGAAAGTGGGATGGAATGGAAAGGAATGTCAAATGCAAGGGAATTGAATATGGAATGGAATGTGGAATGGAATGCAATGGATCGTCGAGACGAACATGGAATTGAATGAGGAATGGAATGTGGAATGGAATGGAATGGAATGTGTAATGGAATTGAATGGAATGTGAAATAGAATGGAATGGAATGGAAAGTGGAATAGAATGGAATGGAATGGAAGGTGGAATGGAATGTTGAATGGAATGTTTGGAATGTGGAATGGAATGGAATGGATTGCGGAATGGAATGGGATGTGGAATTGAATGGAATCGAATGTGAAATGGAATGGAATTGAATCTGGAATGGAATGTGAAATGAAATGGAATGGAATGTGGAATGGAATGTTGAATGAAGTGGAATGGAATGTGGAATAGAATTTAATGGAATGGAAGGTTGAATGGAATGTGTAATGGAATGGAATCGAATGGGGAATGGATTGGAATGGAATGTGGAATGGAATGGAAAATGGAATGGAAAGGAATGGAATGTGGATTGGAATGGAATAGAATGTGGAAGCAATGGAATGGAATGGAATGGAATGTGAAATGGAATGCGGAATGGAATATGAAATGGAATGAAATGGAACGTGGGATGGAATGAAATGGAACGTGGAATGGAATAGAATGGAACTTTGATAGGAATGTACTGTAAATTGGAATGGTGCATGGAAAGTAACGTAGAATGGAATAGAATGGAATGTGGAATGGCATTGAATGCAATGTGGACTGGAATGGAATCGAATGGAATGGAATGCAATTTTTAATGGAAGGTAGAATGGAACGTGGAATGGAATGGAATAGAACGTGGAATGGAAGGTGGAATGGAACATGGAATGGAAGGTGGAATGGAACGTGGAATGAAATGGAATGGAATGTGGAATGGAACGTGGAATGGAACGTGGAATGGAACATTGAATGGAACGTGGAATGGAATGGAATAGAACGTGGAATGCAATGTGGAAGGAATGTGGAATGGAACGCAATAGAAAGTGGAAAGGAGCATAATCGAATCTGGAATGGAATGTGGAATGGAAAGGAATGGAATGTGGAATGGAATCTGAAATGGAATGGAATGGAAAGTGGAATCAATGTGGAAGGAATGGAATGGAATGTGTAATGGAATGTGGAATGGAATGGATTGGAATGTGGAAAGGAATCTGGAATGGAATGGAATGGAATGGGGAAGGGAATGTGGAATAGAATGTGGAATGGAATGGGATGGAATGTGGAATGGAATGTGGAATGGATTGGACTGGAAAGTGTACTGGAATGTGGAATGGAATGTGCAATGGAATATGGAGTGGCATGTGGAATTGAACGGAATGCAATGTGGAATGCAATGTGGAATGAAATGTGGAATGCAACGTGCTATTGAACGGAATGGAAGGTGTAATGGAACGTGGAATGGATCGTGAAATGGAGTGGAATGGAATGTGGAATGGAACGTAGAATGGAATGGAATGGATTGTGGAATGGAGAGTGGAATGGAATGTGGAATGGCTCGTGGAATGGAAAGGAATGGAATGTGTAATGGAAAGTGGAATGGAATGGAAGGGAACGTGGAATGGAACATGGAATGGAACCTGGAATGGAAAGTGGAATGGAATGTGCAATGGAATATGAAATGGAATGCGGAATGGTTTGGAATGGAAAGCAGGGTGGATCATGGAATGGAACGGAAAGCAACGTGGAATGGAATCTCGAATGAAATGTGGAATGAATCTTGGAATGGAATCGAAAAGATCGTGGCATGGAATGTAGAATGGAATGTGGAATGGAACGTGGAATGGACTGGAATGGAATGTGGAATGGAATATGGAATGGAATGAGGAATGGAATGTGGAAAGGAATGGAATGGAATGGAATCTGTAATGGAATGTGGAAAGGAATGTGGAATGGAATTGGGAATACAACGGAATGGAAAGTGGAATGGAATGTGGAATGGTAAATAGAATGGAATGTCATGGAATGTGGAATGGAATGTGAAATGGAATATGGAATGGAACGTGGAATGGAACGTAATTGAAAGTGGAATGGAATGTGGAAAAAAATGTGGAATGGAATGGAATTGAATGTCTAATGGAATGTGAAATGGAATGAAATGGATTGTGTAATGCAATGTGGAATAGAATGTGGAATTGAATGGAATGGAATTTTGAATGGAATGTGGAATGGAATGGAATGCAATGTGGAATGGAATGTGGAATAGAATGTGGAATGTAACGTGGAATTCAATGTGGAATGGAATGGAATGGAAAGTGGAATAGAATGTTGAATGTAATGGAATGTAATGTGGACTGCAATGTGCAACAGACAGTGTAATGGAATGTGAAGTGGCATGTGCAATTCAACGGAATGAAATGTGGAATGGAATGGGGAATGGTTCATGGAATAGGATGGAATGGAATGTGGAATGGAATGTGGAATGGAAAGGAAAGGAAACTGGAATGGAACGTGCAATGGAATGTGGAATGAAATGTGGAATGCAACGTGGAATGGAATGTGCAATGGAATGTGGAATGGATAGTTGAATGGAATGGAATGGAAAGTGGAATGAAACATGGAAAGGAATGTAAAGGAACGTAGAATAGAATGTGGAATTGAAAGCAGAATGGAACGTGGAATGGAATGGATAGGAACTTGGAATGGAATGTGGAATGAAATGAAGAATGGAATGGAATGGATTCTGGAATGGAATGTGGAATGGAATTTGGAATGGAATGTGGAATGGAATGTGGAATTGAATGGAGTGGAAAGGAATGTGTAATGAAATGTGGAAAGGAATGTGGAATGTAATGGAAGGGAAAGTGGAATGGAAATTGGAATTGAAATGAATGGAATGTCCAATGGATTGAAATGGAATGTGTAATGGAATGGAATGGAATGTGGAATTGAATGTGGAATGGAATGGAATGGAATCTGGAATAGAATATGGAATGGAATGGAATGGAATGCGGAATGTAGTGGAATGGAATGGTATGGAATGTGGAATGGAATGGAATGCAATGTGCAATGTGGAATGGAAAGTGTAATGGAATGGAATGGAATGTGTAATGGAACGTGGAATGGAATGGAATGGAACGAGGAATAGAACATGGAATGGAATGGAATGGAACGTGGAATGGATTCCCTAATGAATAGTGGAATGCAAAGTGGAATGGAATGGAATGGTACTTGGGTTTGAATGTGGAATGGAATGTGGAATGGAAAGTGGAATGGAAAGTGGAAAGGAATGTTGAATGGAAAGGAATGGAATGTAGTATGGCATGGAATGGAAAGTGGACTGGAATAGTATTGAATGCAATGGAATGTGGAATGGAACTTGGAATTGTATGGAATGGAACGTCGAATGCAAAGTGGAATGGAACCTCGAATGGAAGGTGGAATGAAACGTGGAATGGAATGGAACAGAAAGTGAAATGGAATGTGGAAAGGAATGTGGAATTGAATGGAATGGAATGTGGAAGGGAATGTAATCAAATGTGCAATGGAATGTGGAAAGGAATGGATTGGGATGTGGCATGGAATGTGGAATGGAATGGAATGGAATGTGGGAGGGAATGTGGAATGGAATGTGGAATGGAATGGAATGGAATGTGGAATGGAACATGGAATGGAATGTGCAGTAGAATGTGGAATGTAATGGAATGTAATGCGGAAAGAAATCGAATGCAATGGTTAGGAATATGGAATGGAATGGAATGGAACGTGGAATGGAACATGGAATGGAACGTGGAATGGAAGCTGGAATGGAAAGTGGAATGGAATGGAATGGAACGTGGAATGGAATGTGGAATGGAATGTGGAATGGAATGGAATAGAATATGGAATGGAATGGAATGGAATGTGGAAATGAATGTAATCGAATATGGAATGGAAAGTGGAATGCAATGGACTTAAAATTGGAATGGAATGTGGAATGGAATGGAATGGAAAGTTGAATGGTATGGATGGAATGTGGAAAGGAATCTGGAATGGAATGGAATGGAATGTTTAAAGGAATGTGGAATAGAATGTGGAATGGAATGGGATGGAATGTGGAATGGAATGTGACGGAATATGGAATGGGATTTGGAATGGAACTTGGACTGGAATGTGGAATGGAATGTTGAATGGAATGGAGAGTGGCATGTGGAATTGAATGGAATGGAACGTGGAATACAATGTGGAATGGAATGTGGAATGGAACGTGAAATGGAGTGGAATGGAATGTGGAATGGAACGTAGAATGGAATGGAATGCAATGTGGAATGGATCGTGGAAAGGAATAGAATGAAATCTGTAATGGACGTGGAATTCAATGGAACGGAACGTGGAATGGAACGTGGAACGGAACGTGGAAAGGAATGTGGAATGGAAAGTGGAATGGAATGTGCAATGGAATGTGGAATGCAACGTGAAATTTAATCGAATGGAAACTGGGGTGGATCATGGAATGGAACGGAAAGGAACGTGGAATGGAATGGAACGGAAAGGAACGTGGAATGGAATGTGGAATCGAATGTGGAACGGAACATGGAATGGAATAGAAAGTAACTTGGAATGGATCGAGGAATGGAAGGTGGAATGGAACGTGCAATGGAATAGAATGGAATGTGGAATGGAATGTGGAATGGAATGGAATGGAATGTGGAAAGAATGTGGAATGGAATGTGGAATACAAAGGAATGGAATGTGGAATGGCATGTGAAATGGAAAACAGAATAGAAAGTAATGGAATGTGGAATGGAATGTGAAATAGAATGTGGAATGGAATGTGGAATGGAATGTGGAATGAACAGTGGAATGGATCTTGGAATTGAATAGAATGGAACATAGAATACAATGCGGAAGGGAATGGAACGGAATGTGGAATGGAATGTGGACAACAATGCAATGGAAAGTGGAACGGAATGGAATGGAATGGGGAATGGAAAGCGGAATGGAACGTGGAATGGAAAGGAATGGAAAGTGGAATGGAACGTGGAATGAAATGGGGAACGGAACCTAGAATGGAATGTGCAATGGAATGTGGAATGGAACGTTGTACGGAATGGAATGGAAAGTGGAATGGAACGTGGAATGGAATGTAAAGGAACATGGAATGGAATGCGGAATGGACTGTGGAATGGAACGTGGAATGGAATGGAAAGGAACTTGGAATGGAATGTGGATTGGAATGTGTAACGGAATGGAATGGAATGGAATGGAATGTGTAATGGAATGTGGAATGGAACGTGGAATGGAATGGAATGGAAAGTGGGCTGGAACGTGGAATGCAATGAAAGGAACGTGGAATAGAATGTGCAATGGAATATGGAACGGAACGTGGAATGGAATGGAAAGGAATGTGGAATGGAATGTGGAATGCAAAGTGGAATGGAATGGAATGCCTTGGAATGTGGAATGGAATGTGGAATGGAATGGAATGGAATGTGCAATGTAATGTGGAATGGAATGTGGAATTGAACAGAATGGAATGTGGAATGGAATGTGGAATGGTATGTGGTATGGAAAGTGGAATGGAAAGGAATGGAATGTGGAATGAAATGTGGAACGGAACGTGCAATGGTAAGTGGAATGGAACATGGAATGGAACGTGGAATCGGATGTGCAATGCAATGTGGAATGGAAAGTTGAATGGAATTTAATGGTACGTGGAATTCAACGTGGAATTGAATGGAATGGAACGTGGAATGGAACGCGGAATGGAAAGTGGAATGGAAAATGGAATGGAACATGGAATGGGATGTGTAATGGAATGTGGAAAGGAAAGTTGAATGCAATGGAATCTAACGTGGAATTGAAAGTGGAATGGAATGTAATGGAACGTGGAATGGAACGTGTAAGGGAACGTGGTAAGGAATGTGGAATGGAACGTAGAATTGAATGTGGAATGGAATGTGGAAGGGAATGTGGAATTGACAGGAATGTAATGGAATGGAATGTAGAATGGAACGTGCATAGTATCGTGGAATTGAATGAGGAATGGATCAAGGAATGGAAGGTAAAATGGAATGTGGAATGGAATGTGGAATGGAATATGGAATGGAACATGAAATCGAATGTAATGGAATGCTGAATGGAACGTGGAATGGAATGGAAAGGAATTTAGAATGGAATGTGGAATGAAATGTGGAAGGTAATGGAATGGACTGTGGAAAGGAATCTTGAAAGGAAACAGGAATGTTATGGAAAGTAATGTAGAATGGAACTTGGAATGGAAAGGAATGGAATGTGGAATGCAATGTGGAATTGAAAATGGAATGGAACGAGGAATGAAATGCGGATTGCAATGGGCAATGGACTGTGGAATGGAATGTGGAATATAATGGAATGGGAAGTAGAATGGAACGTGGAATTGTATGGAATGGAAAGTGGAATGGATTTTGGAAATAATGGAATGGAACTTGGATTGCAATGTGGAATGGAATGTGTAATGGAACGTGGAACGGAACGTCGAATGGACGGGAATGGAATGTGGAAAGGAATGGAATGGAACTTGGAATGCAATGTGGAATGGAATGTGGACTGGAAGGTGGAATTGAAAGTGGAATGAAATGGAATGGAATGTGCAAAGGAAGGTGGAATGGAACGAAATGGAATTTGGAATGGAATGGAATGGAATGTGGAATGGAAAGGAATGGAATATGGAAAGGGACGTGGAATGGAACATGGTATGCAATGTGGAGTGGAACGTGGAATGGAATGTGGAATGCAAAGGTATGGAAAGTGGAACGGAATGGAATGGAATGCTGAAGGAAAAGGAATGCAACGTGGAATGGAACGTGGAATGGAAGATGGAATGGAATGGAATGGAACGTGGATTGGAATGTGGAATGGAATGGAACGTGGATTGGAATGTGGAATGGAATGGAATGGAACTTGGAATGCAATGTGGAATGGAATGTGGAAAGGAAAATGGAATGGAACATTGAATGGAATGCAATGGAACGTTGAATGGAAAGGAATGGAGCATGGAATGGAATGTGGAATGGAATGAAATGGATTGTGGAATGAAATGGAATGGAATGTGGAATGGAAAGGAGTGGAACATGGAATGGGGGGGAAATGAAACATGGAATGCGACGTGGAATGGAAAGTGGAATGGAATGTGGAATGGAATGGAATGGAATGTGGAATGGAATGGAAAGGGATGTGGATTGGAAAGGAATGGAATGTGGAATGCAATGGAATGGAGTGGAATGTGGAATGGAATGGAATGGAATGGAATGGAATGCGGAATGGAATTTGACAGGGAAGGTGAAATGGAATCTGAAATGGAAGGCAAAGGAATGTTGAATGGAATGAGAAATTGAATGTGGAAGGGAAATGGAATGGAATAGAATGGAATGAAATAGAATGTGGAATGGAAGGGAATGGAAAGCAAAATGGAATGGAATGCAAATGTATGGAATGTGGAATGGAATTGAATAAAATGTGGAATGGAATGGAATGGAACGTGGAATGGAAAGTGGGATGGAATGTGGAATGTGGAATTTAATGAGGAATGGACAGGAATGAAATGGAATGGAACGTGGAATGGAATGTGGAATGGAATTTCGAATGGAATGGAATGGAACGTGGAATGGAATGCAATGAGGAATGGAATGGAATGTGGAATGGAATGCAATGAGGAATGGAATGGAATGGAATGGAATAGGGAATGGAATGTGGAATGGACCATGGAATGGACTGTGGAATGGAATGTGGAATGCAATGAAATGGAATGCGGAATGGACTGCGGAATGGAATGTGGAATGAAAAGTGGAATGAAATGTGGAATGGAATGGAATGGAATGTGGAATGGAATGTGGAATGGAATTGACAGGAATGTTGAATGGAATGTTTAATGGAACAGAATGGAATGTGGAATGCTATGTGGAGTGGAATATGGAATAGAAAGTGGAATGGAATGGAATGGAATGTGGAATGCAACACGGAATGAAACAGAATGGAACGTGGAATGGAAAGTGGAATGGAATATGGAATGGAATGTGGAATGGAATGTGGAATGGAATGTGGAAAGTAATGGAATGGAATGTGGAATTGAATGTGGAATGGAGTGTGGAATGGAATGGAATGGAATGTGCAATGGAATGTGGAATGGACTTTAATGGAATGTGGAAGGGCAAGTGGAAAGGAATATGGAATGGATTGTGGAGTGCAATGTGGAATGCAACGGAATGGAATGTGGAATGGAATGTGGAATGGAGTGTGGAATAGAATTTGGAAAGGAATGCAATGGAATGTCGAATGGAACTTGGAATGGAATGGAATGGAACGTCGAACAGAACTTGTAATGGATCGTGGAATGGAACGTGGAATGGAATGTGGAATGGAGCGTGGAATAGAATGTGCAATTGAATGTGGAATGGAACGTGGAATGGAATGGAATGGAAGGTGGAATTGAACGTGGAATGGAATGGAATGCAAGGAGGAAAGGAATGTGCAACAGATTGTGGAATGAAAAGTTGAATGGAACGTGGAATGGGATGTGGAATGGAATGTGGAATGGAAAGTGGCATGTAATGTGGAAAGTAATGTGGAATCGAAAGGAATGGAACATGGAATAGAATGTGAAATGGAATGGAATGGATTCCGGAAAGGAATGGAATATGGAATGGAAACAAATGGAATGCAGAATGGAATGGAATTTTATGGAATGTGCAATGGAATGGAATGGAATGGAATGGAAAGTGGAATGGAAAGGAAAGGAAAGTGGAATGGAATGGAATGGAATGGATAATGGAACGTGAAATGGAATCTGAAATGGAAAGTGGAATGGAATGTGCAATGGAATGGAATAGAATGTGGAAGGGAAGGAGGAATGGAATGTGGAATGTAAGGTGGAATGGAATGGAATGGAATGTGTAATGGAATGTGTAATGGAATGGAATGGAATATGGAAAGGAATATGGAAGGGAATGTGGAAGGGAATGTGGAATGGAAAGTGGAATTGAATGTGGAATGGAATGTGGATTGGAATGCAATGGAATGTGGAATGGAATGTGGAATGGAACGGAATGGAATGTGGAGGGGAATGTGGAATGGAATGTGGAATGGAATGTGGAATGGAATGGAATGGAATGTGCAATGAAATGTGGAATGAAATGGAAAGAAATGTGGAAAGGAATCTGGAATGGAATCGAATGGAATATGGAAAGGAACGTGGAATTGAATGTGGAATGGAATGGAATGGAATGTGGATTGGAATGGAATGGAATGTTGCCTGGAATGTGGAATGGATTGTGGAGTAGCATGTGGAATTGAACGTAATGGAAGGTGGAATGGAATGTGGAATGGAATGTGCAATGGAACGTACTATGGAATGGAATGAAATGTGGAATGGAATGTGAAATGGAATGTGGAATTGATGTTGGAATGGAGTGGAATGGAATATGGAATGGAACATGGTATGCAATGTGGAATGGATCGTGGAATCAAATTTAATAGAATGTGGAACGGAACGTAGAATGGAATGGAATAGAATGTGGAAGGGAAAGAGGAATGGAAAGTGGAATGTAAGGTGGAATGGAATGGAATGGAATATGTAATGGAATGTGTAATGGAATGGAAAGGAATGTGGAAGGGAATATGGAAGGGAGTGTGGAAGGGAATGTGGAATGGAAAGTGTAATGGAATATGTAATGGAATGGAATGGAATGTGGAAGGGAATATGGAAGGGAGTGTGGAAGGGAATGTGGAATGGAAAGTGGAATGGAATGTGGAATGGAATGTGGATTGCAATGCAATGGAATGTGGAATGGAATGTGGAATGGAACGGAATGGAATGTGGAAGGTAATGTGGAATGTCATGTGGAATGGAATGTGGAATGGAATGGAATGGAATATGCAATGAAATGTGGAATGGAACGGAAAGGAATGTGGAAAGGAATCTGGAATGGAATCGAATGGAATATGGAAAGGAATGTGGAATTGAATGTGGAATGGAATGGAATGGAATGTGGAATGGAATGTGGAATGGACTGGAATGGAATGTGGAACGGAATGTGGAATGGAATGGAATGGAATGTTGACTGGAATGTGGAATGGATTGTGGAGTGGCATGTGGAATTGAACGAAATGGAAGGTGGAATGGAATGTGGAATGGAATGTGGAATGGAAGGTGCAGTGGAAAGTACTATGGAATGGAATGAAATGTGGAATGGAATGTGAAATGGAATGTGGAATTGATGTTGGAATGGAGTGGAATGGAATGTGGAATGGAACGTGGTATGCAATGTGCAGTGGATCGAGGAATCGAATTGAATAGAATGTGGAACGGAACGTAGAATGGAATGGAATAGAATGTGGAATGGAACGTGGAATGTAATGTGGAATGGATCGTGGAATGGAATGGAATGGAAACTGTAACGGACAGTGGAATGGAATGGAAAGGAACGTGTAATGGAACGTGGAATGGAATCTGAAATGGAAAGTGGAATGGAATGTGCAATGGAATGTGGAATGGAAAGTGAAATGGAATGGAATGGAAATTGGGGTGGAACGTGGAATGCAACGAACGGAACGTGGAATGGAATCTGGAATGGAATGTGGAATGGAACGTGGAATGGAAAGGAAAGGAACGTGGAATGGAACGTGGAATGGAATGTGGAATGGAACGTGGAATGGAATGGAATTTAATGTGGAATGGAACTTGGAATGGAATGGAATGGAATGTCGAATAGAATGTGGAATTGAATGGAATGGAATGTGGAAGGGAATGTGGAATGGAATGTGCGATTGAAGGTGGAGTGGAATGGAATGGAATTTGGAATGGAATGTGGAATGCAATGGAAAGGAATGTGGAAAGGAATCTGGAACGGAATGGAATGGAATGTGGAATGGAATGTGGAAGAGAATGTGGAATGGAATATAATGGAATATAGAGTGGAAAGTGGAATGGAATGGAATGGAATGTGGACTGGAATGTGGAATGGAATGTGGAATGGAATGTGGAGTGGCATGTGGAACTGAACGGATTGGAAGGTGGAATGAACGCGGAATGGAATGTAGAATGGAATGTTGATTGAAATGGAATGGAATGTGGAATGGAATGTGGAATGGATCGTGGAATGGTAAGTGGAATGGAATGGAATGGAAGATGGATTTGAATGTGGAACGGAATGTAGAAGAGGAAATGGAATGGAATGTGGAATGGAATGTTCAATGGAAAGGAATGGAATGTGGAAAGGAATTGAATGGAATGTGGAATGGAATGGAATGGAATGTGGACTGGAATGGTATGGAATGTTATGGAATGTGGAATAGATTGGAATGGAACATGGAATAGAATATGGAACGGAATGGAATGAAATGCAAAATTTAATGCAAAGGAATGGTATGGAATTTGGAATAGAATGGTATGCAATGTGGCATGGAATGGAATGGAACGTGGAAAGAAATGTGGAATGGAATGTGGAATGGAATGCGGAATGGAAAGGAATGGAATGGAATGGAATGAAATGCGGAATGGAACGTGGAATGGAATGGAATGGAGTGTGAAATGGAATGTGCAATGGAATGTGGAATGAAATGTGGAATAAAATTGAATGGAATGTGGAATGGAATGTTGAATGGAATGTGGAATGGAAAGTGTAATGGAATAGCACGGAATGTGGAATGGAATGAAATGGAATGTGGAATGGAATGTGGATTGGAATGGCACGGAAAGTGGAAAGGAATGGAAAGGAATGTGGAATGGAATGCGGATTGGAATTCAATGGAATGTGGTGTGGAATGTGGACTCGAATGGAATGGAATGGAATGGAATGGAATGTGGAATGGAACGAAATGGAAGGTGGAATGGAATGGAATCAAATGGAACGTGGAATGGAATGGAATGGAATTTGGAATTTAATGAACAGGATGGAATGTGGAATGCAATGGAATGGAATATGGAATGGAATGCAATGGAATAGAATGTGGAATGGTATGGAATGGAATGTGGAATGGAATGGAATGTGGACTTCAATGTGTAATGGAATGTTGAATGAAATGGAATGAAATGGAAAGGAATGTAGAATGGAATGTGGTATGGAATGGAAAGAAGTGTGGATTGGAATGTGGAATGGAATGGGCTGGAATATGGAATGGAATGTGGAATGGAAAGGAACGGAAAGTAGAATGGAATGGAATGGAATGTGGAATGCAAAGGAATGTAATGCGAAATGGAATGGAATGTAACTAGGAATGGAAAGGAAAGGAATGTGGAATGAAATTGAATGGAATGGAATGGAACATAGAATGAAATGTGGAACGGAAAGTGGATTGGAAAGAGGAATGGAATGTGGAATGGAATGTAATGGAATGTGGAATGGAATGGGGAATGAAATTGAATGGATTATGGAATGGAAAGTGGCATGGAGTGGAATTGAATGGCTTATGGAATGGAAAGTGGAATGGAAGGGAATGGAATGTGGAATGGAATGTGGAATAGATTGTGGAATAGAATGGAATGGAATGTGTCATGGATTGTGGAATGGAATGTGGAATAGAATGTGGAATAGATTGTGGAATAGAATGGAATGGAATGTGTCACGGAATGTGGAATTGAATGCGGAAAATGATGTGGAATGGAATGGAATGGAATGTAGCATGGAAAGTGGATTGAAATGTGGAATAGAATCTGGAATGGAATGGAATGGAATGTGGAATGGAATGGAATGTAATGTGGAATGGAATGGAATGGAATAGAATGTGCAATGGAATGTGGAATGGAAAGGAATGGAATGTGGCATGGAATTAGGAATCGAATACGGAATGGAATGGATGGTGAAATGGAATGGAATGGAATGTGGAATGGAATGGAATGGAATGGAAAGGAATGTGGAATGGAATGGAATGGAATGGAAGGTGGAAAGGAACGGAATGGAAAGTGGAATGGAATGTGGAATGCAAAGTGGAGTGGAATGGAATGGAATGTGGAATGCAATGTAATGGAATGGAAAGTGGAATGGAATGGAATGGAATGGAATGTCTAATGGAATTGGATGGAATAGGAATTCAATGAGCAATGGAATGGAATGGAATGGAATGGAATGTGGAATAGAATTGAATGGAAAGTGGAATGAAATGGAATGGAATGCAATGTGGAATGGAATGTAGTGGAATCGAAAGGAATATGAAATGGAATGGAATGGAACATGGAATGGAATGGAATGGATTATGGAATGGAATGGAAAGGAATGTTGGGTGGAATTGAATGGAATGGAATGGAATGTGGAATGGAATGGAAAGGAATGGAATGTGAAATTGAATGGAAAGAGGAATGGAATGTATAACGGAGTGGAATGGAATGGAATGTGGAATGGAATGGAATGGAATGCCCAATGGAATGGAATTGAATGTGGAATGGAATGGAATTTGGAATGGTATGGAATGTGGAATGGAATGGAATGTGGAATGGAATGTGTAATGGATGGAACGTAACGGAATGTGGAATGGAATGGAATGTAGAATGGAATGGAATGGGGAATGGAATGGTGAATGCAAAGTGGAATGCAACGGAACGTGCCATGAAATGTAGAATGGAAAGTGCAATTGAATGGAATTGAATGTGGAATGCAATGTGGAATGGAAGGGAATGGCATGTGGAATCAAATGGAATGGAATATTGAATTCAATGCAATGGAATGGAATGGAATGTGGAATGGAATGCAATGGAATGTGGAATGGAATTCAACGGAAAGTGAAATGGAAATATAATTTAATGTGGAATGTATGGAATTTAATGTGGAATGGAATGGAATTGAATGTGGAATGGAATTCAACGGAAAGTGAAATGGAAATATAATTTAATGTGGAATGTATGGAATTTAATGTGGAATGAAATGGAATTGAATGTGGCATGGAAAGAGAAATGAAATGCATTGGAATGTGAAATAGAATGTGGAATATAATGGAATGTGGAATGGAATGGAATGGAATGTGGAATGGAATGGAATGGAACGCAACGTGGAATGCAATGTAATGGAGTGGAAAGGAATGTGGAATGGAATGGAATGTGGAATGGAATGTGGAATGGAACGTGTAATGGAACGTGGAATGGACTGGAATGGAATGTGGAATGGAATGTGGAATGGTACGTGGAATGGAATGGAAAGGAATGGAATGGAATGGAATGGAATGTGGAATGTAATTGAATGGAATGCAATGTGGAGTGGAATTTGGAAAGGAACGTGGAATGGAATGGAATGGAATGTGGAATGGAATGGAATGGAATGTGGAAAGGAATGGTATTGAATGGAATGTGGGATGGAAATGAATGGAATGGAAAGGAGAGTGGAAGGGAATGGAAAGTGGAATGGAATGGAATGGAATGTGGATTGCAATGGAAAGAAGGATTGTGAAATGAAATGGAATGGAAAGTGGAAGGGAATGGAAACTGGACTGGAATGGAATGGAATGTGGAATGCAAGGGAAAGGAATGGAATGTGAAATGGAATGGAATGGACTAAGAAATGGAATGGAAAGGAATGGAATATGAAATGGAATGGAAAGGAATGTGGAAAGGCATTTTATGGAATGGAATGTGGAATGGAAATGAATGGAATGGAATTTGAAAGTGGAATGGAATTGAATGCGGAATGGAACGGAATGGAATGTGGAATGGAATGGAAAAAAAAGTGGAATTGAACAAAATGGAATGTGGAATGGAATGGAATGGAAAGCGCATGGAATGGAATGTGGAATGAAATGGAGTGGAATGTGCAATGAAATGGATTGGAATGTGGAATGTAATGGAATGCAATGTGGAATGCAATGGAAAGGAATGGAATGGAATGTGGAATGGAATATGGAATGGAATGGAATGGAATGTGGAATGGAATGGAATGGAATGTGGAGTGGAATGGAATGGAATGGAAGGTGGAATGGAATGGAATGTAGTAGATTGGAATGTGGAAAGCAATGGAATGCAATGGAATGGAATGGAATATAGAATGGAATGGAAAGTGGAGTGGAAGGGAATGGAAAGTGGAATGTAATGGAACGTGGAATGGAGGGAATTGATCGTGGAATGGAATATGGAATGGAATGGAATGGAATGCAGAATGGAATGATTAATGGAACATTTAATGGAATGGAAAGGAAGATGTAATAGAACGTGGAATGGAACGTGGAATGTATGGTGGAATGGAATGGAATGGAACGTGGAATGGAATGGAGCATGGAATATAATGGAATGTAATGTGGAGTGGAATGGAATGGAACACAGAGTGGAATAGTATGGAAAGTGGAATGGAGGTGGATGGAACGTGGAATGGAATGTGGAATGGAATGGAAGGAATGGAACGTAAAGTGGAATGGAATGGATGTGGAAAGGAAAGGAATTGAATGTGGAATGGAATGTGCAATGTAATGGAATGGAATCTGGAAGGGAATGTGGAATGGAATGGAATTTTAAATGGAAATAGAACAGAATGTGTAATGGAAATAGAATGGAATGTGGAATGGAGTGTGGAATGGAATGCTATGGAATATGGAATGGTACGTGGAATGGAATGGAATGTCATGTGGAATGGAATGTGGAATGGAATTTGGAATGCAATGGAATGGAATGGAATCTGGAATGGAATGGAATGCAATTTGGAATGGAATGGAATGGAATGCGGAATGGAATATTGAATGGATTTTAATGGAATTGAAGGTGGATTGGAATGGAAAGGAATGTGGAATGGAATGCAATGGAATGAAATGTGGAATAGAATGGATTGGAATATGGAATGGAAGGGAACGTAAAGGAATGCAATGTGGAATGGAATGGAATGGAAAGTGAAAAGGAATGTGGAATAGAACTTGTAATGGAATGGAATGCAACGGAATGGAATGTGGAATGAAATGTGCAATGGTACGTGGAATGGAATAGGTTGGAACGGAATGGAATGTTGAATGAAATGTGGAATGGAATGGAAAGGAAAGTGGAATGGAATGGAATGGAATTGAATATGGAATGGAATGGTATGGCAAGTGGAATGGAATGGAATGGAATGGTATTTGGAATGGAATGGAATGGAATGTTATTTGGAATGGAATTGAATGGAATGTGGAATCAAATGGAATGGAATGTGTAATGGAAAGAATGGAAAGTGGAATGGAATTGAATGGAATGGAATGTGGACTGTAAGGGAATGAAATGGAATAGAATGTGGATTGGAATGGAATGGAATGTGGAATGGAAACTGGAATGGCATAGAATGGAACATGGAATGGTATGGTATGGAATGTGGAATGCAAAGTAATGCAATGTGGAATTGAACATTTAATGGAACGTGAAATGGAATGGAATAGAACGTGGAATGGAACGTGGAATTATACGTGGAATGGAATGGAACAGAACGTGGAATGGAAAGTGGAATTATACGTGGAATGGAACGTGGAATGGTATGAGTAATGTGGAATGGAATGGAATGGAATATGGAATGGAATGAAATGGAATGTGGAACGAAATAGGATGGAATGTGGAACGAAATGGAATGGAATGTGGAATGGAATTGAATGTAATGTGGAATGGAATGTAGAACGGAATGGAATGCAAGGTGGAATGGAAAGTGGCATGGAATGGAATGTGGAATGGAACGGAATGGAATGTGGAATGCAAAGGAATGGAATGTGGAAAGGAACGTGGAATGGAATGGAATGGTAGGTGGCATGGAACATGGAATGGAATGGAACGGAACGTGGAATGGAAAGTGGAAAGAAATGTGGAATCGAACGTGGAATGGAAAATGGAATGAAATGTGGAATATGGAATGGCATAGAATAGAATGTGGAATGGAATGCAATGTAATGCCTTATGTAATGGAATGGAATGTGGAAGGGAATGTGAAATGGATTGTGGAATGGAATGGAATGCAATGTGGAATGGAATGTTGAATGGAATGTGATTTGGAATGGAATGTAATGGAATATGGAATGGAATCAAATGGAATGGAATGTGCAAAGGAATTTGGAATGGAATGGAATGGAATGTGGAATGGAATGGAAGGGAATGTGGAATTGAACGTGGAATGGAATGGAATGAAATATGGAATGGAATGTGGAATGGAATGTATAGGAACGTGGAATACAATGGAATGGAAAGTGGAAGGCAACGTGGAATGGAATGCAATGGAACATGGAATGCATCGTGCAATGGAAAGAGCAATGGAACGTAGTATGGAATGTGGAATGGAAAGTGGAATATATCATAGAATGCAATGGAATGGAATGTGGAATGGAAAGTGGTTTGGATAGTGGAATGGAATGTGGAATGTGGAATGGAATGGAATGTGAAATGGAATGCATTGGAATGTGAAATGGAACGTGGAATGGAATGGAATGCAATGTGGAATGGAATGGAATGGATTGGAATGTGTAATGGAATGAAATGGAAATTCCAGTGTTTTGGAATGGAAGTGAATGGAGAGTGGAATGGAATGGAAGGTAATGTGGAATGGAACAGAATGTAATGGACTGGAATGTGTAATGGAACGGAATGGAATGGAATGGAATGGAACGTGGAATGGAATGTGGAGTGGAATGTAACGTGGAACCGAATTGATTGGAATGTGTAATGGAATGTGGAATGGAATATGGAATGGAACGGAATGGAATGTGGAATGGAATGTGGAATGGAAAGTGGATTGTAATATAATGTGGAATGGAAGGGAATGGAATGTGGAATGTGGAATTGAATGGAATGGAATGTGGAAGAGAATCTGGAATGAAATATGGAATGGAATGGAATGGAATGTGGAATGGAATCTGTAATGGAATGTGGAATGCAATGTGGAATGGAATGGAACGTGGAATGCAATGGAATGGAATGGAATGGAATCGGGAATTGAATGTGGAATGGAATGTGTTATGGAATGAAATGGAGTGTGGAATCGAATGTGGAATGGAAGGGAATGGAATGTGGAATGAAAGGGAATGGAATTTGGAATTGAATGGAATGGAACATGGAACGGAACCTGGAGTGGAATGTGGAATGTAATGGAATGTGAAATGGAATGGAATGGAATGTGGAATGGAATGTGGAGTGGAATGTAATGCAATGTGGAATGGAATGTTGAATGGGATGGAATGGAATGTGTAATAGTATGTGGAATGGAATGCGGAATGGAATGTGGAATGAAATGGAAAGGAATGTGAAAATGAATGTGGATTGGAATATATTGGAATATGGAATGGTATGTGTAATGGAACGAGGAATGGAATGGAAAGGAGAGTGGAGTGGAATGGATTGGAATTTGGAATAGAATGCGGAAACGAATGGAATGGAATATGGAATGGAATGGAATGTGGAATGGAGAGCAATGGAAAGTGTAAAGGAACACGGAATGGAATCTGGAATGAAAAGTGGAATTGACCGAGGAATGGAATGGAATGGAATGGAAAGTGGAATGGAACATGTAATGGAATGAGGAATGGGACGTGGAATGGAATGTGGAATCTAATGTGGACTGGAAAGGAATGGAATATGGAACGGAAAGGAATAAAATGAGGAATGGAATGCAATGGAATGTGGAATGGAATGTGTACAGGAATGGAACAGAGCGTGGAATAGAAAGTGGAATGCAATGGAATGGAATGGAACGGAATGGTAAGGAATGTGGAATGGAACGTGGAATGGAAAGTGGAATGGAATGTGGAATGCAATGGAATGGAATTTGGAATGGAATGTGGAATGGAATGGAATGGAATGGAATGGAATGAGGAATGGAATGAGGAATTGAATTTGGAATGGAACGCGGAACAGAACGTGGAATGGAATGGAATGTGAAATGGAATGTGGAAATTAATGGAATGGAATGGAATATAGAATGGAATGTGGAATGGAATGGAAAGGAATTTTTAAAGGGAATGCAATGGAATGTGTAATGGAATGTTGACTGGCATAGAACGCAAAGTGGAATGCAATGTGGAATGGAATATAATGTAAAGTGGAATGGAAAGTTAATGGAATGTGCAATGAAATGTGTAGGGGAACGTGGAATGGAACGTGGAAAGGAATGGAATGGATCGTGGAATGGAACGTGGAATGGAAAGTGGAATGGAACAGAATGGAACGTGAAACATAATGTGGAATGGAATGGAATGGAACGTGGAATGCAATGTGGAAAGGAATGAAATGGAATGTGGTAGGCAATGTGGAATGGAATGGAATGGAATGTGGAATGGAATGTGGCATGGAACGTGGAATGGAAAAGAATGCAACGTGGAATGGAAGGTGGAATGGAATGGAAAGGTACGTTGACCGGAAAGTGGAATGGAATGGAATGGAATGTGGAATAAATGTGGAATGGAATGGAATGGAATGTGGAATGGAATGGAATGTGGAAAGGAATGGAATGGAAAGTGAAATGGAATGGAATGTGGAATGGAATGTGGAATAGAATGTGGAAAGTAACGTGGAAAGGAATAGAATGTGGAACGGAAATTGGAATGGAATGGAATGGAACGTAGAATGGAACGTGCAAAGGAATATTGAATGGAATGGAATGGAAGGTGGAATGAAATGGAATGGAATGTGGAAAGGAATGTGGAATGGAATGGAATGGAACGTAGAATGGAATGCAAAGGAATTTGAAATGGAATGAAAGGGAATGTGGAATGGAATGTGGAATGGAATTGAATGAAATAGAATTTGGAATGCAATGTGGAATGGAATGTGGAATGGAACGTGGAATGGAATAGAACGTGGAATGGAATGTGGAATACAATGTGGAATGGAATGGAATGGAATGCGCAATGGAATGTGCAATGGAATGGAACGGAACGTGGAATGGAGCGTGGAATGGAATGTAGAATGGAACCTGGAAAACAATGTGGAATGTAATACAATGGAATGAGGAATGGAAAGTGGAACGGAATATATTGTAATGGAATGGAATGTGGAAAGGAACGTGTATTGGAACGTGGAATGGAATGTAGAATGGAATGGAATGGAAAGTGTAATGGAATGGAAAGGTATGTGGAAAGGAATGGAATGAAGTGCAACATGGAATGGCATGGAATGGAATGTGGAATGGAATGTGAAATGGAATGGAATGGAATGGAATGGAATGTGAAATGGAAAGCAATTGACAGCGGAATGGAATGGAATGAAATGCAATGTGGAATGGACTGGAACGGAATGGCATTGAATGGAATGCGGAATGGAATGTAATGGAATGGGAAATGGAATACAATGGTATGTGGAATGGAATGGAAAGGAATGTGGAATGGTATGAGGAACGGAATGTAATGGAATGTGGAATGGAATGTGGAATGGAACGTAAGGGAATGTGGAATGGAAAATGGAATGGAATGTGGAATGGAATGTGGAATCGAATGGAACGGAATGTGCAATGGAATGTGGCATGGAATGTTGAATGGAAAGTGGAATGGAAATTGGAAAGGAATGGAATAGAAAGTGGAATGCAATGTAGAATGGAATGGAATGGAATGTGGAATGGAATGTGGAATGGAAGGGAGTGGAACAAGGAATGGAATATGGAGTGGAACGTGGAATAGAACATGGAATATAACATTGAATGGGATGTGGAATGCAATGCAGAATGGAATGGAATTGAATGTGGAATGGAATGGATTGGAAAGTGGAAAGGAATGGAATGGAATGTGGAATGTAATGTGGAATACAAAGGAATGGAACGTAGAATGGAATGTGGAATGGAATAGAAAAGAATTTGGAATGGAATGGAATGGAAAGGAATGTGGAATGGAATGGGGAATGGAATGGAATGGAATGTTGAATGGAATGGAATGGAATGTGGAATAGAAAAGAATGGAATGGAATGGAATATGGAATGGAATGAAATGTGGAATGTAATGGAATGGAATGTTAAATGGAAAGGAATGTAATATGGAATGGAATGGAATGGAAGGCAATGTGCAATGGAATGAAATGCAACGTGGAATGGAATGGAATGCAATGTGGAATGGAATGAAATGGAATGTGGAATTGAATGGAATGGATTGAAGTGTGGAAAGGAATGGAATGGAAGGCAATGTGGAATGGAGTGGAATCAAATTTGGAATCAAATGCACGTGAATGTGCAAAGGAATGGAATGGAATGTGGAATGGAATGTGGAATGCAGTGGAATGGAAAGGATTCGAAGGTGGAATGGAATAGAATGGAATATGGAATGAAATTGAATGTGGACTGGAATGGAATTGAATGTTTAATGCAATGGAATGGAATGTGGAAAGGAATGGAATTGAATGTGGAATGGAATTTAGAATTGAATGGAAATGAATGGAATGCAATGTGGAACGGAATAGAATGTATAACGGAAAGGTATGGAATGTGGAATGGAAAGGAATGGAATGTGGAATGGAATGGAATGGAAAGTGGAATTGAATGGAATGAAATGTGGAATGGAATGTGCAATGCAATGGAAAGGAATGGAATGGAATGCAACGTGCAATGGAATGTGGAATGGAATGGAATGTGGAATGGAAAGGAATGCTATGTGCAAAGGAATGGAATGCAATGTTGAATGGAATATGGAATGTAGTGGAATGGAATGGAAACTGGAAAAGATTGCAATGGAATGTGGAATGGAATGTGTAATGGAATGGAATGGAATGTGGAATGGAATGTGGAATGGAATGGATCGCAGATTGGATGGTGGAATGGAATGTGGAATGGAATGGAATGGAATGGAATGTGGAATACAACGGAATGGAATGGAATGGAATGGAATGTGGAATACAACGGAATGGAACATGGAATGGAACGTGGAATGGAATGGAATGTGGAGTGGAATGTGGAATGGAATGGATCGTGGAATGGAATGTGGAAAGTAATGGAATGGAATGTAGAATGGAATGTGGAATTCAATGTGGAATGGAATGGAATTCAAAGAGGAATGCAATGGAATTGAACAGTATGAAATGTGGAATTGAATGGAGTAGAATGTGGAATGGAATGTTCAAAGTAATGGAAAGGAACGTGAAATGGAACGTGGGATGCAACATGGAATGGAGCGCGGAATGGAATGGAAGGGAATGTGGATTGGAAGGGAATGAAACGCAGAATGGAATTGGTAATGGAATGGAATGGAATGGAATGTGGAATGGAATGGAATGGAATATGGAATGAAATAGAATGTGGACTGGAATGGAATTGAATGTTTAATGGAAAGGAATGGAATGTGGAATGGAATTTAGAATTGAATGGAAAGGAATGGAATGCAATGTGGAATGGAATAGAATGTAAAACAGAAAGGTATGGAATGTCGAATGGAATGGAATGGATTGTGGAATGGAATGGAATGGAATGTGGAATGGAATGGAATGGATTGTGGAATGGAATGGAATGGAATGTGGAATGGAATGGAATGGAAAGTGGAATTGAATAGAATGAAATGTGGAATGGAATGTGCAATGGAATGGAATGGAATGGAATGCAACGTGCAATGGAAGGTGGAATGGAATGGAATGGAATGTGGAATGGAAAGGAATGCTATGTGTAAAGGAATGGAATGGAATGTGGAATGGAATGGAATGTGGAATGGAAAGGAATGCTATGTGTAAAGGAATGGAATGGAATGTGGAATGGAATATGGAATGGAGTGGAATGGAATGGAATGTGGAACGGATTGGAATGGAACGAAATGGAATGTGGAATGGAATTTTGAATGGAATGGATCGCAGATTGGAGTGTGGAATGGAATGTGGAATGGAATGGAATGGAATGGAATGTGGAATGGAATGGAATGGAATGGAATGTGGAATGGAATGGAATGGAATGGAATGTGGAATAGAATGGAATGGAATGGAATGTGGAATGGAATGGAATGGAATGTGAAATTTAATGGAATAGAATATGGAATGGAATAGAATGGAATGTGCAATGGAATGGAATGGAATATGGAATGGAATGGAATGGAATATGGAATAGAATGGAATGGAATATGGAAAGGAACGTCGAATGGAATGGAATGTGGAGTGGAATGTGGAATGGAATGCATCGTGGAATGGAATGTGGAATGGAAAGGAATGGAATGTAGAATGGAATGTAAAATTTAATGAGGAATATAATGGAAGGGAATGTGGAATGCAACGTGGAATGGAATGGAATCAAAAGGGGAATGGAATGGAACGGAATGTGGAATGGAATATGGAAAGGAATGGTATGGAATGTGGAATGGAATTGAATGGAATGTGGAATGAAACATGGAATGAAACTTGGAATGGAACGTTGAATGCTAGGTGAAGTGGAAAGACGAATGGAATGGCACGGAAGATGGAATAGATTGCAATGGAAAGAGGAATGGAATGGAATGGAATGTGCAAGGGACCATGAAATTGAACGTGGAATGGAACGTGGAATGGAACGTGGAATACAACATGGAATGGAATGGAATAGAATGCCGGATAGAAGGGAATGTGATGTGGAATGGAAAGTGGAATGGAATTTAATGGAATGTTTAATGGAATGCAATGGAACGTGGAATGGAATGTGGAATGGAATTTTTAATGGAATGGAAAGGAAAGGAATGTGGAATGGAATGGAATGGAATGGAATGGAGTGTTGAATGGAATTGAGTGGAATGTGGAATGGAATCGAATGGAATGTGGAATTGAATGGAGTGGAATGTGGAACTGAATATGGAATGGAATGCAATACAATGTGGAATGCATTGGAATGCAATGTGGAAGGGAATGGAATGGAATGTGGAATGGAATGGAATGGACTGTGGAATTGAATGTGGAATGGAGTGGAATGCAATGGAATGTGGAATGGATAGGAATGGAAAGTGGAATGGAAAGGAATGGTGTGTCGAATGGAATGTTGAATGGAATGGAACGCGGACTGGAATGTGGAATGGAATGTGGAATGGAATGGAATGGAAAAAGAAACGGAATTAAACGGAATGGAACGTGGAATAGAATGGAATGTAATATGGAATGGAATGTGGAATGGAATATGGAATGGAATGGAATGGAATGTGGAATTGAATGGAATGGAATGCAATGTGGAATGGAATGCAATGGAATGTGGAGTGGAATGGAATGGAATGTGGATTGGAACGGAATGGAATGAAATGTGGAATTGAAAGAAATGGAATGGAATGTGGAATGGAAAGGAAAGGAATGTGGAATGGAATGTGTAATGCAATGGACTGGAATGTGGAATGGAAGGTGGAATGTAATGGAATAGAATGGAATGTGTAATGGAATGCAATGCAATATGGAAAGGAATTGAATGGAATGGAAAGTGGAATGGAATGGAATTGAATGCAATGTGGAATGCAAAGCAATGGAATGTGGAATGGAATGGAATGGAATGTGGATTGGAACGGAATGGAATGAAATGTGGAATGGAAAGAAGTGGAATGGAATGTGGACTGGAATGTGGTATGGAATGGAATGGAATGTGGAATGGAATGTGGAATGGAATGGAATGGAATGTGGAATGGAATGTGGAATGGAAGATGGAACGTTATGTGGAATGGAATGGAATGTGGAATGGAATATGTAATGGAATACAGAGAAATGTGGAATGGAAGATGGAATGGAATGTGGAATGGAAATTGGAATGGAATGAAATGGAACGTGGAATTGAACGTGGAATGGAAAGTGGAATGGAATGGAATGGATTGTGGAAGGGAAAGAGAAATGTAATTTGGAATGGAATGTTGAATGGAATGGAAAGGAATGTGGGATGGAATGTGAAAGAGAACATGGAATAGAATGGAATGGAATGTGGAATGGGATGTGGAATAGATTGTGGATTGTAATGTGGAATGGAATGAAATGGAATGTGGAATGGAATGTGGAATGTAATGTGGAATGGAATGTCGAACGAAATGGATTGGAATTTGGAATGGAATGTGGAATGCAATGTGGAACGGAATGGATTGGAATGTGGAAAGCAATGTGGAATGGAATGCAATGGAAAGTGCAATGGAACAGAATGGAATGTTTAATGCAATATGGAATGGAACGGAATGCAATTTGGAATGGAATGTGAAGTGGAGAGTGCAATCGAATGTTGAATGGAACTGAATGGAAAGTGGAATGTAATTTGTAATGGAATTGTGGAATGGAAGGTGAAATGGAATGGAATGGAATTTGGAGGAGATTGTATAATGGAATGGAATGGAACATGGAATGGCACGTGGAATGGAACATGGAATGGAATCGAATGGAACGTGGAATGTTATGTAGAATGGAATGTGGAAACGATTGAAATGTGGACCGGAATGCAAAAGAATGTGGATTGGAATGAAATGAAATGTGTAATGGAATGGAATTGAACGTGGAATGGTATGGAAAGAAATGTGTAGTGGAATGTCGAATGAAATGCGAACTGGAAGGTGGAATTATATGTGGAATGGAACAGAATGAATGGAACATGGAAAGGAATGGAATGGAACGTGGAATAGAACGTGGAATGGAACATGGAATGGAATGTCGTATGGAATGGAATGGATTCTGGAATGGAATGGAATGGAATGTGGAATGAAACGTGGAATAGAAGGTGGAATGGAATGTGAAATGGATTGTACAATGGAGTGGAATGGAATGTGGAATGGAAAGTGGAATGGAATGCAGTGGAATGAGGAATGGAATGTGGAATGGAATGTGGAATGGAATGGAATGGAATGTGGAATGGAATGTGGCATCAAATGGAATTTGATGTAGAAAGGAAAGTTTAATGGAACATGGAATGGAACGTGGAATGGAATGTAAAGGAATTGATTGTGGAATGGAAAGGAATGGAATGTGTAATGGAATGTGAAATTGAATGTGGAATATAATGTTGAATGGAATGGAATGGAATGGGCAATGGAATGTGGAATGGAATGTGGAAGGGAACATAGAATGGAATGGAATGGAATGTGGAATAGAATGTGGAATAGAATGTAGAATGTAATGTGGAATGGAATGAAATGGAATGTGGAATGGAATGTGGAAAGGAAAGTGGAATGGAATGGAATGTAATGAGAAATGGAACGTGGAATTTAATTGAATGGACCTTGGAATGGAAGGTAGATTGGAAAGTTGAATGGAATGTGGAATGAAATGGAATTGAATGTGGAATGGAATGTTAAATGGAATCGAATGGAATGTGGAATATAATGTGGAAGAGAATGTGGAATGGAATGTGGAATGGATGTAATTGACTGTGGAATGGAATGGATTTGAATGTGGAAAGGAATGTGGAAGGGAATACAATCTGATGTGGAATGGAACGGAATGAAATGTGGAATAGACTGTGGAATGGAATGTGGAAAGGAATGGAACAGAATGTGGAATGGAATGTGGAAAGCAGTGTGGAAATGAATGTGGAATGGAACGGACTGGAATGTGGAATGGAACGTGGAATGGAATGTGGAGGGGAATGTGGAATGGAAAATGGAATGGATTGGAATGGAAAGTTAAATGGAAAGGAAAGGAAAGTCAGATGGAATGTGGAATGGAATGGAATGGAACATGGAATGGAACGTGGAATGGAACGTGGAATGGAATGGAAAGGAACGTGGAATTGAATGTGGAATGGAATGTTGAAAGCATTGGAAAGTGGAAAGGAATGGAATGGAATGTGGAATGGAAGGGAATGGAAGGTGAAATGGAATGTGGATTGGAATGACAAACGGAATGGAATGGAATGAGGAATGGAAAGGAATGGAACGTGGAATGAAATGTGGAATGCAACGTAGAATGGAATGTCGGATGGAAACGAGTGCAATGTTGAATGCAATGGAATGGAATGTCAAATGGAATTTGGAATGGAATGGAATGGAATGTGGAATGGATTGTGAAATGGAATGCGGAAAGGAATGTGGAATGGAATGGAATGCAATGTGGAATGGAATGTGGAATGGAATGTGAAATGGATTGTGGAATGGAATGCAGAAGGGGATATGGAATGGTGTGGAATGGATGATGGAACTGATTGGAATGGAAGGTGGAATAGAATGTGGAATGGAATGGAAAGGAACATGGAAAGGAACATTGAAAGGAACGTGGAAAGGAAAGTGGAATGTAATGTGGAATGCAAGATACAGTGTAAGGTGCAATGGAATGTGGAATGGAACGTGGAAAGGAAAGTGGAATTGAATGGATGGAACATGGAGTGGAACGTGGAATGGAATGTGGAACAGAATGTGGAAATGTACGTGGAATGGAAAGTAATGGAATGTGGAATGGAATGGAATGGAATGTGGAATGGAAAGGAATGGAATGTGGAATGGAATGTGGAAGGGAAAGTGGAATTGAATGGAATGTAATGTGGAATTCAAAGTGGAATGGAATTGATTGGACCTTCAAATGAAAAGTGGAATGGAACATGGAATTGAATGGAATGTAATGGGGAATGGAATGGAATGCAATGTGGAATGGAATGGAATGGAATGTGGAATGGAATGTGGAATGGAATGTGGAATGGAATGTGGAATGGAATGGAATGTAATGGGGAATGGAATGGAGTGGAATATGAAATGGAATGTGGAACCGAAGGTGAAATGGAATGTGGAATGGAAGGTGAAATGGAATGTGGAAAAGAAGGTGAAATGGAATGTGGAATGGAATGTTGAACGGAATGTGGAATGGAATGTGGAATGGAATGTGGAACGGAAATTGGAATTGAATGTGAAATGGAATGTGGAAAGGAATGTGGAATTTAATGGAACGGAATTTGAAATGGAATGGAATGGAATGTTTAACGGTATGTGGAATGAAATGCAAAGGAATGCGGAATGGAATGTGGAAAGGAATGTGGAATGGATCAGAATGAAATGTGAAATGGGATGTGGAATGGACGGTGGAATGGAATGTGGAATGGAATGTGTAATGGAATGTGGAATGGAACGCGGAAAGGAATGTGGAATGGAAGGGAATTGAATGTGGAATACAACGGAAAGGAGTTTGGAATGCACTTTGGAATGGAGCGTGGAATGGAATGTGGAATGGAACGGAATGGAATGTCAAATGGAATGTGGAATGGAACGTGGAATGGAATGTGGAATGGAGCGGAATGGAATGTGGAATGGAAAGTGGAATGGAATGTGGAATGGAGTGTGGAATGGAATGTGGAATCCAATGGAAAGCAACGTGGAATGGATTGTGGAAAGGAATGTGGAATGGAGTGTGGAATGGAATGTGTAAAGGAACGGAATAGAATGTGAAATGGACTTTGGAATGGAATGTGGAATGAAATGTCAAATGTAATGCAGTGGAAAGTTGAATTGAACTTGGTATGGAATGGATTGGATTGTGTAATGGAATGTTGCATGGAATGGAACATAATGTGGAAAGGATTGTGAAATGGAATTTGGAATGGAATATGGAATGGAACGTGGAATGGAACGTTGAATGAAACGTGGAAGGGAATAGAATGGAACGTGGAATGGAATGGAATGGAATGTGGAATGGAATGTGGAAAGTAATGTGGAATAGAATGTGGAGTGGAATGCAATGTAATGTGAAATGGACTGTAATGGAATGTGGAATGAAATGTGGAATGGAATGTGGAATGAAACGGAATGTAATGAGGAATGGAATGTTGAAAGGAAATGGAATGGAATGGAATGGAATGCGGAATGGAAAGTGAAATGATATTGAATGGAACACGGAATAGAACATTGAATGGAACGTGGAATGTAATGTGGAATGGAATGGAATGGAATGTGGAATGGAATTTAATGGAATGTGGAATGGAATGTGGAATCGAATGTGGTAAGGAATGTGGAATGAAATGAGGAACGGAATATGGAATGGAACGGAATGGAATGTGGAAAGGAAAGTGGAATTGAGTGTGGAATGGAATGTGTAATGGAACGGAATGGAATGTGAAAGGGAATGTGTAATGGATTGTGGAATACTATGTCAGAAGTAATAGGATGGAATGTGGAATTGAAAGTGGAATGGAATGGAATGCAACGTGCAATGGAATGTGAGATGAAATGTAATGGAATGTGGAATGGATTGTGGAATGGAACGTGGAATGTAAAGTGGAATGGAATGTAGTGGAATGTGGAATGGAATGTGAAATGGAATTTGGATTGGAATGTGGAATGGAACGTGGAATTGAATGGAATTGAACGTCTTATGAAATGTGGAGTGGACTAGAATGGAATGTGGAATGGAATGAAATGGAGTGTGGAATGGAATGTGGAAAGGAAAGTGGAATGGAATGGAATGTAATGAGGAATGGAACGTGGAATTTAATTGAATGGACCTTCGAATGGAAGGTAGTTTGGAACGTTGAATGGAATGTGCAATGAAACGGAATTGAATATGGAATGGAATGGAATGGAATGTGGAATGGAATGGAATGGAATGTGGAATGGTATGGAATGGAAAGTTGAATGTGAATTGGAATGGAATGGAACGTAATGGGGAAATGAATGGAATGGAATATGAAATGGAATGTGGAATGGAATGCGAAATGGAATGTGGAGTGGAATGGAATGCATTGTGGAATGGAATGGAATGGAGTGTGGAATGCAATGCAGAACGGAATGTGGAATTGAATGTGGAATAGAACGAAGAATAAAATGGAATGGAAGCTGGAATGGAAAGTGGATAGGAATGGAAAAGAATGTGGAATGGAATGGGATGGAATGTGGAATGGAACGTGGAATTGAATGGAATTGAACGTCTTATGAAATGTGGAGTGGACTAGAATGGAATGTGGAATGGAATGAAATGGAGTGTGGAATGGAATGTGGAATGGAATGTGGAACGGTATGGAATGTGGAATGAAATTTAATGGAATGGAATGGAATTTGGAATGGAATGCGGAATGGAATTGAATTGAATGTGGAATTCAGTGTGGAATAGATTGGAATGGAATGTGAATGGAAAGTGGAATGGAATGGAGTGGAATGTGTAATGGAATGTGAAATGGAATGGAATGAATTATGTAATGGAAAGTGGAATGGAACGAGGACTAGAAAGTGGAATGGAATATGGAAAGGAATGTGGAATGGAACTTGGAATGGAATGGAATGGAACGTGTAATGGAATGGAATGGAATGTGGTAAGGAATGGAATGGAAAGAGGAAGGGAATGTGGAATGGAATGGAATTTAATGGAATGTGGAATGGAACGGAATGTGGATTGGAATGGAATGTAGAATGGAAGGTGGAATTGAATGGAATGGAACGTGTAATGGAATGGAACGTGGAATGGAATGGAAAGTGGTATGGAATGGAATATGGAACGGAATGGAATCTGGAATAGAATGGAATGTGAAGGAACGTTGAATGAAATGGAATGGCATGGAATGTGGAATTGAAGGGAATGTGGAATGGATTGGAATGGAAAGGAATGGAAAGTGGAGTGGAATGGAAGGGAACGTGGAATGGAATGGAATGCAACGTGGAATGGAATGGAATGTATCATGGAATGGAATGGGTTAGAATGGAATGTCGAATGGAATGGAACGTGGAATAGAATGGAATGGAACATGCAATGGAATGGAATGGAAATTGGAATGGAATGGAATTGAACATGAAATGGAATGGAATGGAATGGAATGGAATGGAATGTGGAATGGAATGTGGAATGGAACGTGGAAAGGAATGGAATGCAAAGGAATGGAATGTGGAAAGTAATGTGGAATGGAATGGAATGGAATCGAATGGAATGTGGAATGGAACGGATTGTAATATTGAATGGAATGGAATGCAATGGAATGGAATTGAATGTGGAATGGAATGGAATTGAAAGTGGAATGGAATTGAATTGAATGTGGAACAGAATGGAATGGAATGCATTGTGGAATGGAATGGAATGGAATGTGGAATAAATGAAATGGAATGAGGAATGAAATGGAATGGAAGGGAATGTGGAATGGAATAGAATACAATGTGGAATCGAAAGGAATGGAATGTGAAATGGAAAGGAATGGAATGTGGAATGGAATGGAACGGAATGAGGAATGGATTTGAATGGAATTTTGAATGGAATTAGGATTGAAATGTAAAGGAATAGAAGAGAATGTGGAATAGAATGTAATGTGGAATGGAATGGAATGTGGAATGAAATGGAATGGAATGTGGAATGGAATGCAATGGAATGTTAAATTGAATGGAATGGAAGGTAGAATGGAATGGAATGGAAAGTGAAATAGAATGGAATGGAATGTGGAATGGAATGTGGATTGGAATGGAATGGAAAGTGGAATAGAATGCAATGGAATTGTATGTAATGTGGAAAGGAATGGAAGGGAACATGTAATGGAATGTGGAATGGAACGGAGAAGGGAATGTGGAATGGAACGTGGAATGGAATGCGGAATGGAATGTGGAATGGAAAGGAAAGTGATGTGGAATGGAATGTGGAATGCAATGGAATGGAATGCAGAATGGAATGGAATGGAATGCAGAAAGAAAATTAAAGGAATGTGGAATGGAATGCAATGCTATGGAATGTGTAAAGGAATGGAATAGAAAGGAATGTAGAATGGAATGAAATGGAATGTGGATTGGATTGGAATGGTATGTGGAATGGAATGGAATGGAATGGAATGCGGACTGGAATGGAATGAAATGTGGAATGCGATAGAATGGAATGGAACTTGGAATGGCATGGAATGCAATGTTCTATGGAATGGAATGGAATGGAATTTGGAATGGAATGAGGAATGCAATGGAATGGAATGTGGAATTCAATGTGGAATGCAATCGAATGGAATCTGGAATGGAATATGAAATGGAATGTGGAATTGAATGGAATGGTATGTGGAATGGAATGTGGAATGCAATGTGGAATGGAATGTGGAATGGAATGGAATGCAAGCTGGAATGGAAGCATGAGTTGAAAGTGGAATGGAATGGAATGAAATCTGGAATGAAAAGTGAAATGGAATGGAGTGAAGCATGCAATGGAAGGTCGAATGGAACGCAGAATGGAAGGTGGAATGAAATGAGGAGTGGAATGTAAAGCTATGTGGAATGGAATGTGGAATGGAATGGATCGTGGAATGGAATGGGGAATGGAATGGGATGGAATTTGGAATGGAAAGTGCCATGGAAAGGATTGGAATGTGCAATGGAATGTGGAATGGAATGGAATGGAATGTGGAATGGAATGTGGAATGGAATGGGAAGGAATGTTGAATGGAATGTGGAATAGAACGGAAATGAATGTGGAAAGGAATGAGGAATGGAATGGAATGGAAAGCAATGTGGAATGGAATGGAATGAAATGTGAAATGGAATGGAATGGCATGTGGAATGGAGTGGAGTGAGATGCAATGTGGAATGGAATGGAATGGAATGCAAACTGCAATGGAATGGAATGGAATGTGCAATGTAATCCAATGGAATTTGGAATGGAATGGAATGGAATGTGGATTGGAATCTGGAATGGAATGGAATGGAATAGAGCGGAATGTGGAATAGAATGGAATGTAATATGGAATGGAATGCAATGGAATGTGGAATGGAACGTGGAATGGAACTTGGAAAGGAATGGAATGGAAAGGAATGGAATGTGCAATGGAATAGAATTGAGTGTGGAATAGAATGTAATTGAATGTGCAATGGAATGGAGTGGAATGTGGAATGGAAGTTGGATTTCAATGAAAGGAATGTGATGGAATGTGGAATAGAATGAATTTGAATGTACAATGAAATTGAATGCAATTTGGAATGGAAGTTGGATTTGAATGGAAAGGAATGGGATGGAATGTGGAATGGAATGCAATGTGGAATGGAATGGAATGCAATGTGGATTGGAATGGAATGTGGAATGGAATGCAAAGGAATGTGGAATGGAAAGGAATGGAATGGAATGGAAAGTGGAATGGAATGTGGAAAGGAAAGGAATGGAATGGAATTTGGAAAGCAATGGAATGGAATGTGGAATGGAATGGAATGGAATCTGGAATGTAATGTGAAATGGTATGGATCGTGGAATGGAATGTACAATGGAATGGAATGGAATGTGTAATGGAATGTGAAATGGAATGGAATGTAATTTGGAATGGAATTGAATGGAAAGTATAAAGGAATGGAATGTATAGCCATGTGGAATTAAATGAAATTGAATGTGGAATGGAATGGAATGGAATGTGAAATGGAATGGAATGGAATGTGGAAAGGAATGTGAAATGGAATGGAATGTGGAATGGAATGGATTGGAATATGGAATGGATTGGAATGGAATGGAATGTGGATTGGAATGGAACTGAATGTGGAATGGAATGTAATGTAATGTGGAATGGAATGGAATGGAATGCAATGTGCAATGGAATGGAATGCAATGTGAAATGGAATGGAATGCAATGTGGAATGGAATGGAATGGAATGTAGAATTGAATGGAATGGAATGAAGTTTGGAACAGAACGGAATGGAATGCAATGTGGAATGGAATGTGGAATTGAATGCAATGGAATGTGCAAAGGAATGGAATGGAATGTGGAATGGAACGTGAAATGGAATGTGGAATGGAATATGAAAGGATTGGAATGTGGAATGGAATGGAATGGAACGTGGAATGGAATGGAATGGAATGTGCAATGGAATGAAATTGAACGTGGAATGGAATTGAAAGGAATGTGGAATGGAATGTCGAATGGAATGCGAAATGGAAGGTGGAATGAAATGTGGAATGGAACAGAATGAATGGAACATGGAACGGAATGGAATGGAACGTGGAATAGATCGTGGAATGGAACGTGGAAAGGAATTTCAAATGGGATGGAATGGTATGTGGAATGGAATGGAATGGACTGTGGAATGCAATGTGGAATGGAAGGTGGAATGGAATGCGAAATGGATTGTGAAATGGAGTGTGGAAAGAAAGGGTATGGAATATTGAATGGAATTTGGAATGGAATGTAAAGTAATGGAATTTGGAAAGCAATGGAATGGAATTTGGAATGGAAAGAATAGAATGTGGAATGGAATGGAATGGTATGGAATGTGGAATGGAATTGAATGTAATGTGGAATGGAATGGAATTTAGTTTGGAATGCAAAGGAATGGAATGTGGATTGGAAAGCAAAGAAAAGTGGAATTGAATTGAATGTAAAGGAATTGAATGTGAAAAGGAATGTGGAATTGAATGTGAAATGGAATGTGGAATGGAATGTGGAAGACAATTAAATGGAAATTCAAATGGAATGGAATGGAATGTGGAGTGGAATTGAATGGAAGCTGGAATGGGACTTGGAATGGAGCTTGGAATGAAACGTGGTATGTAATGTGGAATGAATGTAGAATGGAAGGAAATGGAATGGGGAATGGAATTTAATGGAATGCAGAACGGAATAGAATGTGGAATGGAATGCAATTTAATGGTACGGAATACAGAATGGAAGGGAATGGAATGTGGAATGGAATTTAATGGAATGTGCAATGGAATGCAATGGGGAATGGAATGTAATTTAATGGTACGGAATATGGAATGGAATGGAATGTGCAGTGGAATGTGGAATGGAATGGAATCGGACGTGGAATGAAACATGGAATGGAGCGCGGAATGGAACGTGGAATGGAACGTGGAATGAAATGTGGTATGGAATGGAATGGAATGTGGAATGGAAGGGATTGCAATGTGTAATGGAATGTAGAATGTAATGGAAAGAAATAGAATGGAATGTGGAATGGAATAGAATGGAAAGTGTAATGGAAAGGAATGGAATGTGGAATGGAATGGAATGATATGGAATGTAGAATTGAATTAAACGGAATGGAATGGAAAGTGGAATGGAATGGAAGGTAATGTGGAGCAGAATGGAATGAAACGTGGAATGGGATATGAAATGGAATATGGTATGGAACGTGGAATGAAATGTGGAATATAATGGAATGGAAAGGGGACTGGAAAGTGGAATGGAATGGGGAAAGGAATGTGAAATATAATGGAAAGGAATGTGGAATGGAATGTGGAAAGGAATGTGGAACGGAATGGAATGGAATGTGGAATATAATGTAGTGGGTTGTCGAATGGAATGTGGAATGGAATGGAATGGAATGTGGAATGGAATGTAGAAAGGAATGTGGAATGGAACGGAATGGAATGGGTAATGGAATGTGGAATGGAGTGTGGAATGGAATGTGGAAAGGAACGGAATGGAATGTGGAATGAAATGGAATTGAAAGGTAAGGAAAGTGGAATGGAATGGAATGGAATGTGGAATGCGATGTGGAATGGAATGCAATGGAACGTGTAATGGAACGTGGAATGGAACGTCTAATGGAACATGCAACGGAAATTGGAATGGAACGTCGAGTGGAATGAGAAATAGAATGGAACGGAATGTGGAATGGAATGGAATTTAATGGAATGTGAAATGGAATGTGGAATGGAATGTGGAAAGGAATCCAATGGAATATGGAACAGAATGGAATGGAACGTGGAATGGCATGGAATGGAATGGAATGTGCAATGGAATGGAATGGAATGTGGAATTGAATGGAATGGAATGTGGAATGGAATGGAGTGGAATACGGAATGGAATGGAATATGGAATTGAATGGAATTGAATGCGGAATGGAATGGAATGGAATGTGGAATGGAATAGAATGGAATAGAATGTGGAATGGAATGTGAAGGAATAGAATGTGGACTGGAATGCAATGGAATGGAACAGAATGTAGATTGCAATTGAATGGAATGTGGAATGGAATGCAGGATGAAATGGAAAGGTATGTGGAATGGAATGGAATGGAATGTGGAATGGAATGGAAAGGAATATGGGTAGAATGTGGAATGGAATGTGGAATGGAATGGAATGGAATGGAATGGTATGGAATGTGGAATGGAATTGAAAGGAATGTTGAATCCAACGTGAAATGGAATGGAATAGAACGTGGAATTAAACGTAGAAGGAAATGGAATGGGACATGGAATGCAACGTGGAACGTAACGTGGAATGGACTGGAATGTGGAATGGAAAGTAGAATGCAATGTGGAAAATAAATGGAATGCAATGTGGAATGGAATGTGGAATTGAAAGGAATGGAATGGGAAATGGAATGGAATAGGATATGGAATGGAACGTGGAATGGAAAGATGATTGGAATGGATTGGAAGGTATAATGGACAGTGGATTGCAAAAGGAATGGAATGTAATGTGTAATGGAATGCAGTGGAATGTGAACGGAATGGAATGGAATTTGGAATGGAATAGAATGGAATGCAATGTGGAGTAGAATGGAATGGAATGTGGAAAAGATTATAATAGAATGTGGAAAGGAATGGAATGAAATGGAATTGAATATGGAATGGAGTGAAATGGAAAATGGAATGCAATGGAACAGAATGTGGAACGGAATGGAATTGAATGTGGAATGTAATGGAAATGAATGTGGAATGTAATGGAATGGAATGTGAAATGGAATGGAATGGAAAGGAATATGGCATGGAATGTTGAATGCAATGGAATGGAATCTGGAATGGAATGGAATGAAACGTGGAAAGGAATGGAAGGGGATTCAATGTGCAATGGAATGGAATGGAATGTGGAATGGAATGGAATTCAATGTGGAATGGAATGTAATGGAATGTGGAATGGAATGTGTAATGCAATGTGGAATGGAATGGAATGGAATGCGGAATGGAGTGGAATTCAATGTGGAGCGGAATGTGGAATGAAATGGAATGCAATGTGGAATGGAATGGAGTGGAATGTGCAATGGAATGGAATGGAATGTGGAAGGGAATGGAATGCAATATGGAATGAAATGGAATCGAATGCAATGTGGGATGGAATGGAATTGAATGTGGAATGGAATGGAATGGAATGTGGAATGGAATGGAATGCATTGTGGAATGTAATGGAAGGAAATATGGAATGGAATGTGGAATGGAATGGAATGGAATGGAATGTGGAATGGAAAGGAATTGAATAGAATGGAATGTTGAACGCAATGAGGAATGGAATAGAATGGGATAATGAATGGAATGTGGAATGGAATGGAATAGAATGTGGAATGAAATGTGCAATGGAATGGAGTGGAATGTGGAATGGAATTGAATGGAATGTGAAATGGAATACGGAATGGAAGTTGGAACGGAATGTGGAATGGAATGGAATGGAACGAGGAATGGAATATGGAAAGCAATGGAATAAGAATTTTGGAATGGAACGTATAATGGAAAGGAATGTAATGTGGTATGGAATGGAATTGAATGTGGAATGGAATTAGGAATGCAATGGAATGGAATGGAATGCGGAAAGGAATGGAATGGAATGTGGAATATAATGGAATGGAATGAAATGTGAAATGTAACGTAATGGAAAGGAATGGAATTTGGAATGGAATGGAATGGAATGTAGAATGTAATGGAATGGAATGTGGAATGGAAATGAATGGAATGTTGAATGGAATGTGGAATAGAATTGAATGGAATGTGGAATGGAATAGAGTGGAATGAAACGGCATGTGAAATGGAATGTGGAATGGAATGTGAATTGGAATGTGTAGAGGAATGTGAAATGGAATGAAGTGGAAAGTGGAATGGTAAGGAATGGAACGTGGAAACGAACGGAATGGAATGTGGAATGGAATGGAATGGAATGGAATCTGGAATCGAAAGTGGAATGGAATGCAATGGAATGTGGAATGGAAAGTTGAATGGAATGCAAATGAATGTGGAAAGGAATGGAATGGAATGTGGAATGCAAAGAGTGATGGAATGGAACGGAAAGTGGAATGGAAACTGGAATGCAATGTGGAATGGAATGTCTTGGAATGTGGAATGGAATGTGGAATGGAGTATGGAATGCAATGTGGAATGGAATGGATTGGAATGTGGAATGGAAAGTGGAATGTAATGGAATGGAATGTGGAATGCAATGGAATTGATTTGTATGGAATGTGGAATGGAATTGAACTTAATGTGGAATGGAATGGAATGGAACGTGAAATGGAATGTGGATTGGTACGTGGAATGGAAAGTGGAATGGAATGTGGAATGTACTGGAAGGGAATGTGGATTTGAAGGGAATGGAACACGGAATGGAATGTGTAATGGAATGGAAGGGAATGGAATGGATATGGAATGGAATGGAATGGAATCTGGAATGGAATTGAATGGAATGTGGTATGGAATAGAATGGAATGTGGAATGGAATTGAATGTAGTGGAATGTGGAATAGAATGGGAAGGAAGGGAATGGAATGTTGAATGGAATGTGGAATGAAAAGAGGAATGGAAAGTCGAATGGAATGTGGAATGGAACGTTGAATGGAAAGTGGAATGGAATGGAATGGACCGTCGAAAGGAAATTGGAATGGAATGGAAAGGAATGTAAAACGGAATATAGAAAGGAGTGGGTAATGGAATGTGAAATGGAACGTGGAATGGAATGTGGAATGGAAAGTTTAATGGAGTGTGGAATCGAATGGATTGGAATGTGGAATGGAATGTGGAATGGAATGGAATGGAATGTTGAATGCAATGTTGAATGGAATGTGGAATGGAATGGAATAGAATGGAATGTGGAATGGAATGGAATGGAATGGAATGTGGAATGGAACGTGGAATGATATTTGGAATGGAACGTGGTATGGAATGAGGAATGCAATTGAAAGGAATGTGGAACGGAATGTGGAATGGAACGTGAAATGCAATGTGGAATGGAATGGAATGGAATGTGGAACGGAATGTGGAATTGAATGGAACGGAACTTGGAATTGGGCGTGGAATGGAATGGAATGAAACGTGGAATGGAACGTGGAATGGAACGTGTAATGGAAAGTGGAATGGAATGGAATGGAATGGAATGTGGAATGGATGTAGAATGTAATGTGAAATGTCCTGGAATGGAATGTGGAATGGAATGTGGAAAGGAATGTGGAATGGAATGGAATGGAATGTGGAATGGAATGTAGTGAGTAGAGGAATGCAATGTGGAATGGAATGGAATGGAAAGTAGAATGGAATGTGGAATGGAATGTGGAAAGGAATGTGGAATGGAACAGAAGGAAATATGCAATGGAAGGTGGAATGTAATGTGAAATGCAACGGGGAATTGAAGGTGGAATGGAATGTGGAATGGAAAGTTATGGAAAGTGGAATGGAATGGAATGGAATGTGGAATGGAATGTGGAATGGAATGAAATAGAACATGGAATGGAACTGAAAGGAATGTGTAATGGATTGTCGAATGGAATGCGAAATGGAAGTTGGAATAAAATGTGGAATGGAACAGAATGAATGGAACATGGAATGGAATGGAATGGAACGTGGAATAGATCGTGGAATGGAACGTGGAATGGAATGTCGAATGGAATGGAATGGTATGTGGAATGGAATGGAATGCACGGTGGAATGCAATGTGGAAAGGAAGATGGAATGGAATGTGAAATGGATTGTGAAATGGAGTGTGGAATGAAAGGGTATGGAATATGGAATGGAATGTGGAATGGAATGTAATGGAATGGAATGTGGAAAGCAATGGAATGGAATTTGGAAGGGAAAGAATGGAATGTGGAATGGAATGGAATGGTATGGAATGTAGAATTTAATTGAATGGAACGTGGAATGGAATGGAATTTAGTTTGGAATGCAAAGGAATGGAATGTGGATTGGAAAGCAATGGAAAGTGGAATTGAATGGAATGTAAGGGAATTGAATGAGAAATGGAATGTGGAATTGAATTTGAAATGGAATGTGGAATGGAATGTGGAACAGAATTAAATGGAACTTGGAATGCAATGGAATGTAACGTGGAGTGGAATGGAATGGAAGCTGGAATGGGACGTGGAATGGAATTTGGAATGAAACGTGGTATGTAATGTGGAATGAATTTAGAATGGAAAGGAATGGAATGGGGAATGGAATTTAATGAAATGCAGAATGGAATGGAATGTGGAATGGAATGTAATTTAATGGTACGGAATATGGAATGGAAGGGAATGGAATGTGGAATGGAATTTAATGGAATGTAGAATGGAATGCAATGTGGAATGGAATGTAATTTAATGGTATGGAATATGGAATGGAATGGAATGGAATGTGCAGTGGAATCTGGAATGGAATTTAATCGGACGTGGAACGGAACGTGGAATGGAACGCGGAATGGAACGTGGAATGGAACGTGGAATGAAATGTGGAATGGAATGTAATGGAATGTGGAATGAAAGGGATTGTAATGTGTAGTGGAATGTAGAAAGTAATGCAATGAAATGGAATGGAATGTGGAATGCAACGGGGAATTTAATGTGGAATGGAATGTGGAATGGACAGTTATGGAAAGTGGAATGGAATGGAATGGAATGTGGAATGGAATTTTATGGAATGCAGAACGGAATGTGGAATGGAATTTTATGGAATGTGGAATGGAATGTGGAATGGAATGGAATGTGAAATGGAATGGAATTTATTGGTATGGAATATGGAATGGAATGGAATGAAATGTGCAGTGGAATCTGAAATGGAATGGAATGGAACGTGGAATGGAACTTGCAATTGAACGTGGAAGGGAACGCGGAACTGAATGGGGAATGGAACGTCGAATAAAATGTGGAATGGAATGTAATGGAATGTGGAATGGAAGGGAAGGTAATGTTTAATGGAATGTGGAATGGAATGGAATGAAATAGAATGGAATGTGGAATGGAATGGAATGGAATGTGTAATGGAAAGGAATGGAATGTGGAACGGAATGGAATCATAAGGAATGTGAAAGGGAATTGAATGGAATGGAATGGAAAGTGGAACGGAATGGAATGGATTGTGGAAGAGAATGGAATGAAACGTGGAATGGAATGTGAAATGAACGTTAAATGGAATGCCCCATAGAATGTGTAATGGAATGGAATGGAATGGGGAATGGAATGTGGAATGGAATGGGGAATGGTATGTGAAACGGAATGGAATGGAATGTGGAATCAAATGGAAAGGTATGTTGAATGGAATAAAGAATGGAATGCAAGGCAATGTGGAATGCATTGTGGAATGGAATGTGGAATGTAATGGAATAGAATGTGGAATGGAATGTGCAATGTAATGGAATGGAATTTGGAATGGAATGTGGAATGGAATGTGGAATGGAATGTGGAAAAGAACGGAATGGAATGCGGAATTGAAAGTGGAATGGAATATGGAATGGAACGTGGAATGGAACGTGGATAGGCATGGAGTAGCAAGTACAATGGAATGTCGAGTGGAATGGAATGGAATGTGGAATGGAAAGTGGAGTTGAATGGAATGAAATGTGGAATGGAATGAAATGGAATGTGGAATGGAATGTGGAATGGAAGGGAATGGACTGTGGAATGGAGTGTTGAATTCAATGTGGAATGCAATGTGGAATGGAACATGGAAAGAAATGTGGAATGGAAAGTGGAATGGAGGATGCAATACAATGTGGAATGGAACAGAATGGAGTGTGGAATGGAATAGAATGGAATGGGATGGAATGCGGAATGGAATGGAATAGAAATTGTAATGGAAATTGGAATGGAATGTGGAATGGAATGTGGAATGGATTCTGGAAAGTAATGGAATTGAATGTGGAATGGAATGTGGAATGGAATGGAATGAAACTGGGAATGGAATGTGGAATGCAATGTGGAATGGAAAGTGGAATGGAACATGGAATGGAATGGAATGGAACGTGGAATGGAAAGTGGAATGGAATGTGGAAAGCAACGTGGAATTGAATGTGGAATGGCAAGTGGAATGGAAAGTTATGAAATGTGGAATGGAATGGAATGGAATGTGGAATGGAAATTAATGGAATGCAGAATGGAATGTGGAATGGAACGGAATGGAATGTGGAATGGAATGGAAAGGAATGTGGAATGGAAAATGGAAAGGAATGCGGAATGGAACGGAATGAAATGTGGAATGGAATGTGGAATGGAGTGTGGAATGGATTGTGAAAAGGAATGGAATGGAATTTGGAACGGAAAGTGGAATGGAATGTGGAATGGAATGCAATGGAATGTGGAATGGAATGGAATGGAATTTTAAGTGAAATAGAATGGAATGGAATGGAATGTGGAATTGAATGGAATGGAATGTGAAATGGAACGGATTGGAGTGTGGAATGGAATGGAATGGAACGGAATGGAATGCGAAATGGAATGTGGAATGGAACGTGGAAGGGCATGAAATGGAAGGTGGATTGGAATGGAATGCAACGTGGAATGGAATTGAATGGAACGTGGAAATTAACGTGGAATGGCACGTGGAATGGAATGTGAAATGGAATGTGGAATGGAACGTGGAATGGAATGTGGAATGGAATGGAAAGGAATGTGCAAAGGAATATGAAATGGAATGTGAAGTGGAATGCAATAGAATATGGAATGGAACTTAGAATGGAATGTGGAATGGAATGAAATGGAATGGAATGTGCAAAGGAATGTGTAATGGACTTTGGAAGGGAATGCAAAGGTATGGCAACTTGAATGTGGATTGTATTGTGAAATGGAATCTGGAAAGAAAGGTCGAATGGAACGGAATGGATCATGGAATGGAATGTGGAATGGAACGTGGAAACAAACGTGGAGTGCAAAGGAATGGAATATGGAATGCAATGTGGAATGAATGTGGAATGGAAATTGGAATGGAATGGAATGGAATGGAATGGAATGGTGAGTGGAGTGTGGAAAGTAATGAGAAATGGAAAGTGGAATGGAATGGAATGGAACGTGGAATGGAATGGTGAGTGGAGTGTGGAAAGTAACGAGAAATGGAAAGTGGAAAGGAATAGAATGGAACGTGGAATGGAACATGGAATGGAACATGGAATGGTACATGGAATGGAACGTGGAATGGAATGAGGAATGGAATGAAATGAGGAATGGAATGGAATTGGATGTGGTATGGAATGTGGAATGGAATGTGAAATGCAACGTGGAATGTAATGGAATGGAATGTGGAATGGAACGTGGAATTTAGTGGAATGGAAAGTGGAATGGCATGTGGAATGGAATGGAATGAAACGTGGAATGGAACGTGGAAAGGAAAAGAATGGAATGTGGAATGGAATGTGGCATGGAATGTGAAATGTCATTGAATGGAATGTGGAATGGAATGTGGAAAGGAATGTGGAATGGAATGGAATGGAATGTGAAATGAAATTTAGTGGGTTGTGGAATGGAATGTGGAATGGAACGTGGAATGCAATGGAATGGAATGTGGAATGGAACAAGGAAAGGGATGTGGAATGTAATGTGGAATGGAACAGAATGGTATGTGAAATGGAATGAGGAATGGAGTGTGGAATGGATTGTGGAATGGACGGAATGGTAGGTGGAATGGAAAGTAGCGTGGAACGTGAAATGGAATGGAATTGACTATGGAATTGACTGTGGAATTGAACGTGGAATGAAATTAAATGGGACGTGGAATGGAACGTGTACTGGAGCATGGATTGGAAAGGAATGGAACGTTAGATGGAATATGAAATAGAAAGTGGAAAGGAATGGAATGAAATTTGGAATGGAATGTGTAATGGAATGTGAAATGGAATGTGGAATGGAATGGAATGGAATGTGGAATGGAATGGAATGGAATGTGGAATGGAAAGTGGAACGGAGTGTGGAATGGAATTTGGAATGAATGCGGAATAGAACAGAATGGAATGTGAAATGAAAGTGGAATGGAATGGAATGGAATGTGGAATGGAATGAATTGGAATGTGGAATGGAATGGAATGGAATGTGGACAGGAATGTGGAACGGAATGCAGAAAGGAACGTGGAATGGAATGTGGAAAGGAATGTGCAATGGAACAGAATGGAATGTGAAATGCAATGAAATGGAATATGTATTGGAATGTGGAATGCAACGGAATGGGATGTGAAATGGAAAGTGGAAAGCAATGTGGAATGGTACGGAATGGAATGTGGAATGGAAGGTGGAATGGAGTGTGGATTGGAATGTGGAATGGAATGTGGAATGCAATGCGGTAAGGAAGGTGGAAATGAATGTGGAATGCAACGGAATGGAATGTGGAATGGAATGCGGACTCGAGTGTGGAATGGAATGTGGATTCGAGTGTGGAATGGAATGTGGAATTGAACAGAATGGAATGTGGAAAGGAGCGTGGAATGGAATGTGGAATGGAACGGAAAGGAACGTGGAATGGAATGTGGAATGGAATGTGGAATGGAATGTGGAATGGAGTGTGGAAGGGAAAGTGTAATGGAATGGAAAGCAATGTGAAATGGAGTGTGGAATGGAATGTGTAATGGAATGTCAAGCGAAATGCAATGTAATGTGGAATTGAACGTGGAATGGAATGGAATTGTATGTGGAATGGAATGTGGGATGGAATGTGGAATGGATTGTGGAAGGGTATGTGGAATGGAACGGAAAAGAATGTGCAAAGGAAAATGAAATGGAATGTGCAATGGATTGTGGAATGGAATGCAATGGAATGTGGAAAGGAATGTGGAATTTAATGTGGAACGGCATGAAAAGGAACGTGGAATGGAATGCAATGGAAAGTGGAATGGAATAGAATGGACCTGGTAATGGAACGTGGAATGAAATGTGGAATGGAATGTGGAATGGAATGGAATGGAATGTGGAATGGAATGGAGAGGAATATGCAAAAGAATATGGAATGGAAAGTGGAATGCAATGTGGAATGGAACGCAATGGAATATGGAATGGAATGTGGAATGGAAAGTGCAATGAATAGTGGAATGGTATGGAATGGAAAGTGGAATGGGATGTGGACTGCAACGTTGAATGGAAAGTGGAATAGAATGGAATGGAACGTGGAATGGAATGTGGAATGGAATGGAAAGGAATGTGGAATGGAATGTAGAATGTAGTGTGGAATGGAATGGAAAGGTATGGAATGTGAAATGGAATGTGGAATGGAATGTGAAATTGAACGTGGAATGCAATGTGGAATGGAATGAGATGGAATGTGAAATGGAATGTGGAATGGAATGTGAAATTGAACGTGGAATGCAATGTGGAATGGAATGAGATGGAACGTGGAATGGAATGTGGAATGGAATGGAATGGAATGTGGAATGGAATATGCAAGGGAATGGAATGGAATGTGGAAAGGAATGTGGAATGGAATGTGGAAGGGAATGCAATGGTATGTCAAATGGAATGTGGAATGGAATGTGAAATGAAATATGGAAAGGAATGTCGAATGGAATGGAATGGAACGTGGAATGTAATGGAAAGTAACGCAGAATGGAACGTGGAATGGAACATGGAAAGAAATGTGGAATGGAATGGAATGGAATGTGGAATGGAATGTTGAATAGAATGTGGAATGGAATGAAATGGAATGAAATGTGGAATGGATTCTGATATGGAACCTGGAATAGAACGTGGAATAGAATGGAATGAACCGTGGAATGGAACGTGGAAGGGTACGTGGAATGGAACGTGGAATGGAATGAGGAATGGCATCGAAAGGAATGTGGAATGGAATGTGGAATGGAACGTGAAATGCAATGTGTAATGGAATGGAATGTAATGTGGAACGGAACGTGGAATGGAACGTGGAATGGAATGGAATGAAACGTGGAATGGATCGTGGAATGGAATGTGGAAAGGAATGGAATGGAATCTTGAATGGAATGTGGAATGGAATGAGGAATGGAATGTGAAATGAAAGGGAAAGGTAAGTGGAATGGAATGTGGAAAGGAATGGGGAATGCAATGGAATGGAATGTGGAATGGAATTTAGTGGGTTGTGGAATGCAACGTGGAATGGAATGGAATGAATAGTGGAATTTAATGTGGAATGGAATGTAGAAAGGAATATGGAATGGAAAGGAATGGAATGTGCAATGGAATGTGGAATAGAGTGTGGAATGTAATGTGGCATTGAACGGAGTGTAATGTGGAATGGAATGTGGAATGGAGTGTGGAATGGAATGTGGAATGGACGGAATGGAAGGTGGAATGGAATATGGAATGGAATGTAGCATAGAACGTGAAATGGAGTGGAATTGACTGTGGAATTGAACGTGGAATGAAATGGACTGGGACGTGCAATGGAACGTGGAATGGAAAGGAATGGAACGTTAAATGGAAGGCGGAATGGAATGTGGAAAGGAATGGAATGGAATGCGGAATGCAACGTGGAATGACACAGAATGGAATGCAATGTGCAGTGGAATGGAATGGAATATGGAATGGAATGGAATGAAATCTGGAATGGAATGTGGAATGGAAAGTGGAATGGAATGTGGAATTTAACATAGAATGAATGTGGAATGGAACGGAACGGAATGTGTAATGGAATGTGGAATGGAATGGAAGGGATTGTGAAATGGAATGGAATGGAATGGGGAATTGAAGGGAATGGAATGTGAATGGAATGTTAATGGAGTGGTATGGAATGGAATGTGAAATCAAAAGTGGAATGGAATGGAATGGAATGGGGAATTGAAGGGAATGGAATGTGAAATGGAAAGTGGAATGGAATGCGAAATGGAAAGTGGAGTGGAATGTAATGCAGTGTGGAATGGAATGGAATGGAATGTTGAATGCAATGCGGAATGGAATGTGGAATTGAATGTCGAATGGAATGCGGATAGGAATGTGGAATGAAACAGAATGGAATGGGAATTGGAATGTGGAATGGAATGGAATGGAATGTGCAATGGATGGAGGAACGCAATGTGGAATGGAATGTGGAATGGAATGTGGAAACGAATCTGGAATGAATTGGAATGGAGTGTGAAATTTAGTGGAATGGAATGTGGAATGGAATGTGGAATGGAATGTGCAATTGAACAGAATGGAATGTGGAATGGAATGTATAATGGAATACAATGGAATGTGGAATGGAATGGAATGGAATTGTAAGGAATGCGGATTGGAATGGAATGGAAAGTGGAATGGAATTGAATGTGGAATGGAATGTGGAATGGAAAGCAACGGAATGAGGAATGGAATGGAATGGAATGGAATAGGATGTGGAATGGGATGTGGAATGGAATGGAATGGAACGTGGAATGGAACCTAAAATGGAATGTGCAATGCAAAGTGGAATGGAACGTGGAATGGAATGACTAGTAGAACGGAATGGAATTTGGAAAGGAATGGAATTTAATGGAATGTAGAATGGAATGTGGAATGGAATGGACTGGAAAGTGTAAAGGAATGGAATGGAACGTGAATGCAATGGAATGTGCAATGGAAAGGAATGGAATTTCGAATGGAATAGAATGCAATATGGAGTGGAACGTGGAATGCAACGTGGAATGGAATGGAATGTGGAAAGCAATGCGGAATACAATTTGGAAAGGATTGGAATGCAATGTCGAATGGGATGTGGAATGGAATGGAATGGAATGGGGAATGGAATGGAATGGGGTATGGAATGGAACGTGGAATGGAATGTCGAATGGAATGGAATGGAATGTGGAATGGAAGGTGGAGTGGATTGTGGAATGTAATGGAATGGAATGAGGAATGGAATGTGGAATAGAATGAAATGGAATGTGAAATGGAATTTTGAATGGTAGGTTAAATGGAATGTGGAATCGAATGGAATGGAAAGTGGAATGGAATGTGGAATGGAATGTGGAATGGAATGGATGTAATGTGGAAAGGTATGTGTAATGGAATGTGGAAACGAATGTGCAACGGAATTTAATGCAACATGGAATGGAACGTGGAATGGAATGGAATGGAACATGGAGTGGAAAGTGGAATGCAACGTGGAATAGAATGTTTAATGCAATGGAATGGAATCAGGAATGGAATGGAATGGAATGGAATGTGGAGTGGAATGGAACGAATTGTGGAATGGAATGGATTGGAATGTGGAATGGAATGGAATGTAGAATGGAATGTGGAATGCAATGTGGAATGGAAATTGGAATGTAACGTAGAATTTTTCGTGGAATGGAATGTGGAAAGGAACAGAATGGAATGTGGAAAGGAATGGAAAAGAATGGGGAATAGAATACAATGGAATGTGGAATGGAATTGAGTGGAATGGAATTGAATGGAAAGGAATGTGGAATGGAAAGTAAAGGAATGGAAAGTGGAATGGAAAGTCATGGAATGTAATGTGGAAATGAAGTAGGAGTGGAATGGAATGGAATGTGGAGAGAAATGAAGAATGGAATGTAGAATTGATTGTGGCATGGAATGGAACGGAATGTCGAATGGAAGGAGGAATTGAATGGAATGGAATGTGCAATGGAATGTGGAATGGAATGGATTGGAATGTGGAATGAAACGTGAAATGGAATGGAATGGAATGGAATGTGGAATCGAATTTGGAATGAAATGGAATGGAATTTGGAATGGAATGGATAGGAATGTGGAAAGGATTGTGGATTGGAATGGAACGAATCGTGGAATGGAACGTGGAATGGAACGAGGAATGGAAGTTGAAATGAAAAGTGGAATGGAAGGTGGAATAGAATGGAATGGAACGTGGAAAGGAAAGTAATGGAATGTGAATTGGAAAGGTATGGCATGTGGAATGCAATGGAATGATATGGAATGTGGAATGAAATGCAATAGAATGGAAAGGAATGTGGAATGGAATGCAAAGGAATAGAATGGAATGGAATGGAATGTGAAATGGAATGTGGAATAGAAGGTGGAATGGAACGTGGAATGGAACGTGGAATGGAATGGAATGCAACGTGGAATGGAATGTGGAATGGAATGTGCAAAGGATTGTAATTTGGAATGGAATGTAATGGAATGTGGAATGGAATGGAATGGAATGGAATGTGGAATGGAATGGAATTCAGAGTAGAATGGAATGGAAAGGAATGTGTAATCGAATGTCGAATGGAATGCGAAATGGAAAGTGCAATGAAATGTGGAATGGAACAGAATGAATGGATCATGGAATGGAAATCAATGGAACGTGGAATGGAAAGTGGAATGGAAATTGGAATGTAATGAGGAATGGAATGGAATGGAATGTGGAATTGAATTTGGAATGGAAAGTGGAATGGAATGTGAAATGCATTCTGAAATGGAGTGGAATGGAATGTGGAATGGAAAGAGGAATGGAAAGCAGTGGAATGGGTAATGGAATGTGGAATGGAATGTGGAAAGGAATGGAATGGAATGTGGAAGGTAATGTGGCATGGAAAGTGGAATGCAATGGATTGGAATGTGGAACGTTATGTGGAATGGAATGGAAAGGAACGTGGAATGGAAAGATTAATGGAACGTGGAATGGAACGTGGAATGGAATGTGGAATGGAATGCAATGTAATTGAATGTGGAATGGAATGAAATGTAATCTGTAATGGAATGTGAAATGGAATGTGGAATCGAATGTTGAATGGAATGGAATCGAATGTGGAATGGAATGTGGAATAGAAAGTGGAATAGAATGTAGAATGGAATGTGGAATTTAATGGAATGTGGAACGGAATGTGGAATAGAATGTGGAATGGAATGGAATTGAATGTGGAATGGTATGAATTTGAATGTGGAAAGGAATGTGGAAGGGAATACAATGCAATGTGGAAAGGAATGGAATGGAATGTTTAATAGAATGTGGAATGGAATGTGGAAAGGAATGGACTGGAATGTGGAATGGAATGTGGAATGCAGCGTGGAATGGAATGTGGAATGCAGCGTGGAATGGAATGTGGAATGTAACGGAATGGAACCTGGAATGGAAGGTGGAATGGAATGTGGAAAGGAATATGGAATGGAAAGTGGAATGGATTGGAAAGAAACATTAAATGGAACGGAATGGAATGTGGAATGGATCGTGGAACGGAATGGAATGGAACATGGAATGGAAATTGGAATGGAACGTGGAATGGAATTGAATAGAAAGTGGAATGGAATGTGGAATGGAATGTCGAAAAGATTGTAATGTGGGAAGGTATGGAATGGAATGTGGAATGGAAGGGAATGGAAGGTGAAATGGAATGTGGATTGGAATGTGGAACGGAATGGAATGGAAAGTGTAATGCAACGGAATGGAACGTGAAATGAAATGTGGAATGGAACGTGGAATGGAATGTCGGATGGAATGGAATGCAATGTTGAATGCAATGGAATGGAATGTGGAATGGAAAGTGGAATGGAATGGATTGGAATGTGGAATGGAATGTGAAATGGGATGCGGAAAGGAATGTGGAATGGAATGGAATGGAATGTGGAATGGAATGTGGAATGGAAAATAATGGAATGTGGAATGCTATGAGAAATAAACTGTGGAATGGAATGTGGAATGGAACATGGAATGGTGTGGAATGCAATATGGAATTGGATGGAATGGAAGGTGGAATGTAATGTGGAATTGAATAGAATTGAATGTCGAATGGAATGGAATGGATTGTGGAATGCAATGGAAAGTAATGTGGAATAGAATGGGGAATGGAATGTGGAATGGAACATGGAACAGAATGGAATGTAAGGTGGAATGGAACGTGGAATGGAATGGAATGTAAGGTGGAATGGAACGTTGAATGGTATGGAATGGAACGTGGAATGGAACGTTGAATGGAACGTGGAAAGGCACGTGATATTTAATGTGGAATGCAAGATAAAATGGAATGTGCAATGGAATATGGATTGGGACGTGGAATGGAAAGAAATGGAATCTGTAATGCAACATGGAGCGGAACGGAATGCATCGCGGAATGGAATGAGGAATGGAATGTGGAATAGAACGTGGAATGGAATTTGGAGTGGTATGTAATGGAATGTGGAATGGAATGTGGAATGGAATTGAATGGAATATGGAATGGAATGTGGAATGGAATGGAATGAAATGTGGAATGGAATGTGGACTGGACTTGAATGGAATGTGGAATGGAATGGAATGAAATGGAATGGAATGTGGATTGGAATGTGGACTGGAATGCATTGGAATGTGGAATGGATTGTGGAATGGAATGGAATGGAATGTGGAATGGAATTTGAAATGGAATGTGGACAGGAATGCAATGGAATGTGGAATAGAATGCGGAATGGAGTAGAATGGAATGTGGAACGGAATGTGGAATGGAATGGAATGGAATGTGGAATCGAAAGTGGAATGCAATGGAATGGAAAGTGGAATGGAATTTCGAATGGCGTGGAATGGATTGTGTAATGGAGTGGAATGGAATGTGGAATGGAAAGTGGAATGGAATGTGCAATGGAATGTGGAATGGAACGTGGAACGTAACAGAATACAACATGGAATGGAACGTGGAATTGAATGGATGGAACGTGGATTGGAACGTGGAATCGAATGTGGAATGGAATGTGAAAGGAACGAGCAATGGAATGGAATGGAATCTGGAAAGGTACGTGGAATGGAATTGAATGGAGTGCAGAATAGAAACTGGAATGGAATGGAATGGAACGTGGAATGGATCATTTAATGGAAAGTGGAATGGAATGTGGAATGGAATGGAATGGAATGTGGAATGAAAGGGAATGGAATGTGGAATGGAAAGTAGAATGTAATGGAATGGAATGTGGAAAGGAATGGAATGTAGAAAGGAATGGAATGGAATGAGGAAGGGAAAGACTGGAATGTGGAATGGAATGGAATGGTATGGAATACAGAATGGAATGGAATGAAATGGAATGGAATATGGAAAGGAATGGAATTGAATGTGTAATGTAAAGGAATGGAATGTGGAATGGAATGGAATGATATGTAATGTGGAATGGAATTGCACGGAATGGAAAGGTATTTGGAATGGAATGGAATATAATTTGGAATAGAATGGAATGAAACGTGGAATGGAATATGAAATGGAATGTGGAATGGAACATGGAATGGAAAGTGGAATGGAATGTGGAATTTAATGGAATGGAATGGGGACTGGAATGTCGAATGGATTGGGGAATGCAACGTAAAATGTAATGGAATGGAATGTGGAATAGAATGTGGAAAGGAAGGTGGAATGGAATAGAATGGAATATGGAATGTAATGTAGTGGGTTGTGGAATAGAATGCGGAATGGAATGGAATGGAATGTGGAATGGAATGTGGAATGAAATGTGGAAAGGAATATGGAATGGAACGGAATGGAATGCGCAATGGAATGTGGAATAGAGTGTGGAATGGAATGTGGAATGGAAGGAATGTAACGTGTAATGAAATGTGAACTGGAATGTAGCATGGAATGTGAAATGGAATGGAATAGACTGTGTTATTGAACGTGGAATTAAATGGAATGGTATTTGGAAAGGATTGTGGAATGCAACGTGGAATGGAAAGGAATGGAACGTTAAATGGAATGTGGAATGGAATGTGGAATGGAATTGAATGGAATGGAATGTGTAATGGAATGGAATGGTTTATGGAGTAGAATGGAATGTAATGTGGAATGGATTGGAATGGAATGTGGAATGGAATAGAATGGAATAGAATGTAGACTGGAATTGAATGGAATAGAAGAGAATGTGGATTGGAATGTAATGGAATGTGGAATGGAATGTGTGATGAAATGGAAAGGAATGTGGAATGGAACTGAATGGAATGTGGAAAGCTACGTGAAATGGAAAGGAATTGAATGTGGAATTCAAAGTGGAATGGAACGGAATGGGAAGTGGAATGGAACGTGGAATGTTACGTGGAAAGGAATGGGATGGAATGTGGAATGGAATGTGAAATGCAATGTGGGCAGGAATGGAATGCAATGAGGAATGGAATGTGGAATGGAATGTAATGGGATATGGAATGAAATGTGGAATGGAACGGAATGGAATGTGGAATGGGATGTGGAATGGAGTGTGGAACGGAATGTGGAACGGAATGTGGAATGGAATACGGAATGGAATGTGTAAAGGAATGTGGAATGGAATGGCAAGGAATGTGGAATATACTGTGGAATGTAGTCTGGCATGGAATGTGGAATGAAACATAATGGAATGTGGAATGGAATGTGGAATGGAATGTGGAATGGATTGTGGAATGTATTGTGGAATGGAACGGAATGGAACGTGGAATGGAATTTGGAATGGAATGTGGAATGGAATGACTAGTGCAATGGAATGTAATGTGTAATTGAATGTGGTATGGAAAGGAATGGAAAGTGGAAGAGAGACTGGAATAGAGTGTGAAATGGAATGTGCAATGGAACGGAATGGAATGTGGATTGGAAGGTCAAATGTAATGGAATGGAATGCGGAATTGAACATAGTATGGAATGGAATGGAAAGTGGAATGGAATGTGGCATGGAATGGAACGGAATGTGGAATGGATTGTGGAGTGGAATTTGGAATGGAATGAGGATTGGAATGTGGAAAGCGAAGCGGAATGGAATGTGGAATGAAATGTGGAATGGAAGGTGCAATGAAATGTGAAATGGAATGGAATGGAATATGGAAAGGAATGTGGAATGGAATGAAACGGAATGTGGAATGCAATGAAATGGAATGTGGAATGCAATGGAATGAAATGACGAACGGAATGTGGAATGGAATGTGGAAAGGAACGGAATGAAATGTAGAATGGAACAGATAATGCAATGTTGAAAGGAAGTGGAATGGAATGGATAAAGGAATGTTGAAAGGAGTGGAATGTTGAAAGGAGGTTGAATGGAATGGATAATGGAATGTTGAAAGGAAGTGGAATGGAATGGAATGGAATGCGGAATGAAACGTGGCATGATATTGAATGAAACTTGGAACAGAACGTTGAATGGAACGTGGAATGGAATGTGGAATGGAATTTAATGGAATGTGGAATGGAATATGGAACTAAGCGGAATGGATTGTGGAATGGAATGGAATTGAATGTGGAATGGAAAGGAATGGAATATGGAATGAAATGTGCAATGCAATGTAATGGAATAGAACGTGGAATGGAATGGAATGGAATATGGAATGAAATGTGCATTGCAATGTAATGGAATGTTGAAGGGAATGTGGAAAGGAATGTGGAATGGAATGTAATGGAATGTGAAATGGAATGGAATGCAATGTGGAAAGGAATGTGGAATGGAATGGAATGGAATGTGGAATGGAATGTGAAAACGAATGTGGAATGGAACAGAATGGAATGTGGAGTGGAATGTGGAATGCAGTGTGGATTGGAATCTGGAAAGGAACGCAAAGGCTAGTGGAAAGGAAAGTGCAATGGAATCTGGAATAGAAAGGAATGGAATATGGAATGGAATGGAATGGAAAGTGGAGTAGAATGGAATGGAATGGATTGTGGAATGGAATGTGGAATGGAATGTGAAATGGAATGTGGAAAGGAATAAGGAATGGAATGGAATGGAAAGTGGAGTAGAATGGAATGGAATGGATTGTGGAATGGAATGTGGAATGGAATGTGAAATGGAATGTGGAAAGGAATAAGGAATGGAATGGAATGGAATGTGGAATGGAATGGAATGTATCGTGGAATGGAAAGTGGAATGTAACGTGAAAAGGAACGTGGAATTGAAAGGTATGGAATGTGGAATGGGAGGTGGAATGGAATGAGGAATGGAACGGAATGGAATGTGGAATGGAATGTGGAAAGGATCGTGGAATGCAATGTGGAATGGAATGGAATGGAACATGGAATGGAATATGGAGTGTTATGTGGGATGGAACGTGGAATGCAACGTGGAATTGAATGGAAAAGAATGTGGAATGGAATGTGGAAAGGAAAGTGAAATGCAATGTGGAATGGAATGTGAATTGCAAAGTGGAATATAATGTAATGTATCATGGAACGGAAAGTGGAATTGAATGGATAGGATCGTGGAATGGAAAGTAGAATGGAATGGAAAGAAACGTGGAATGCAACGTGGAATGGAATGTGGAATGGAATGTGGAATGGATTGAGGAATGGAATGGAAAGGAATGGAATGTGGAATAGAATGGAATGGGATGTGAAATTCAATGGAATGGAATGGAAAGTGGAATGCAATGGAATGGAATGGAATGTGGAATGGAATGGAAAGATTGTGGAATGGAATGGAAAGTGGAATGCAATGGAATGGAATGGAATGTGGAATGGAATGGAAAGATTGTGGAATGGAATATGTAATGGAATGGGATGCAATGTGGAATGGAATGTGGAATGGAATAAGAAATTGAATGGAATGGGATGTGTAATGGAATGTGGAATGGAATGGAATGGAATGTGGAATGGAAAGTGGAATGGAATGTGGAAAGGAATGTGGAATGGAATGGAATGGAATGTGCAATGAAATGTGGATTGGAGTGTGGATTGGAATGTGGAACGGAATTTAATGGAATATTGAATGGAATGGAATCGTATGTGGAATGGAACATGGAACAGAATGGGGAACGGAATGTTGAATGAATGTGGAATGGAAAGGAATGGAATGTGAAAAGTAATATGGAATGGAATGGGGAATTGAATGTTGAAAGGAAAGTGGAATGGAATGGAATGGAATGCTGAATGCAACGTGGAATGATATTGAATGGAATTTGGAATAGAACGTTGAATGAAACGTGGAATGGAAAGTTGAATGGAATGGAATGTAATGTGGAATGGAATTTAATGGAACGTGGAATGGAATGTGGAATGTAATGGAGAATGGATCATGGAAGGGAATATGGAATGGAATGGAATGGAAAGTGGAATGGAGTGTGGAATTGAATGTGTGTTGGAACGGAATGTAATGTGAAATGGAATGTGCAATGGAAGGTGGAATAATATGTCAAATAAAATGGACCGGTATGTGGAATTGAACGTGGAATGTAATGCAATGGAGCGTAGAACGGAATGTGTGATGCAATGGAAAAGAATGTGGAATGGATTGTGGAATGGAATGCAGAATGGAAAGTTAAATGGAATGGAGTGGAATGTGGAATGCAATGTGAAATGGAATGTAATGGAAGGTGAAATGGAATTTGGATTGTAAAGTGGAATGGAACGTGGAATTGAACGTAGTATGGAACGTGGAAAGGAATGGAAAGGAACGTGTAATGGAATGTGGAATGGAATGGAACGGAATGTGGAATGGAAAGGAATGGAATGGAATGGGGAAAGGAATGTGGAAAGGAAAGTGGAATGGAATGCAATGTAATAGGGAATGGAACGTGGAATTTAGTTGAATGGAACTTGGAATGGAACGTAGAAAGGAAGGTGGAATGGAATGTGAAATGGAAAGAGGAATGGAATGGAAGGGAATGTGGAATGGAATGTGGAACGCAATGTGGAATGGAATGTGTAATGGAATGTGGAAAGGAATATGGAATGGAAAGAAATGGAATGTGAAATTGAATTGAATGGAATGTGGACGGAATGTGGAATGGAAAGGAATGGAATGTGGAATGGAATGTGGAAAGCAATGTGGAATGGAACGGAATGGAATGTGGAATGGGATCTTTAATGGAGTGTGGAATCGAATGTGTAATGGAATGTGGAATAGAATGCTGAATGGAATGTAGAAAGGAATGCGGAATGGAAAGGAATGGAATGTAGAATGGAATGTGGAATAGAGGGTCAAATTGAAAGGAATGCAATGTGGAACGGAATGTGAAATGGAATGGAATGAAATATGAAATGGAATGTGCAATTGAATGTGGAAAGGAATCTGAAATGTAATGGAATTGAACGTGGAATGGAACATGGAAAGGAATGGAATGGAACGTGGAATGGAATGTGGCACAGAATGGAATGAAATGTGAAATGGATTGTGGAATGGAATGTGGAATGGAATGAGGAATGGAATGAGGAATGGAATGGAGTGGAATGTGGAATGGAACGTGAAATAGAATGGAATGGAATGTGAAATGGAATGTGGATTGGAATGTGGAATGGAACGTGGAATGGAAAGTGGAATGGAACGTGTAATGGAATGGAAAGGAACGTGTAATCGAAGGTGGAATGGAATGGAATGGAATGTGGAATGAAATGTGGAATGCAATGGACTGGAATGTGGAATGTAATGTGGAATGGGATGGAATGGAATGTGAAATGGAATGTGGAGTGGAATGGAAAGGAATGTGGAATGGAAGGTGGAATGGAAGGTGGAATGGAATGGAAAGGAATATGGAATGGAACGTGGAATGGAATTTAATGGAACGTAAAATGGAACTGAATAGAACGTGGAAGGGAAGGGAATGGAGTGTGGAATGCAAGGGACTGGAATGCAGAATGGAATGTGGAATGGAATATGGAATGGAATGTGGAATGGAATGGAATGTAAAGTGTAATGGAATGGAGTGTAATGGAATGTGGAATGGTATAGAATGGATCATGGAATAGAATGTGGAATTTAATGTGGAATGGAATGTGGAATGGAATGTGGGATGTAATATGAAATGGAATGTGGAATGGATTGTGGAATGGAATGAAATGGAAAGTGGAATGAAATGTAATAGGACATGGAATGGAATGGAATGGACCGTGGAATGGAAAGTGGAATGAAATGGAATGGATTGTGGAATGGAATGGAATGGAATGTGGAATGGAAAGGAATGGAACATGGAATGGAATGGAAAGGAATGTGGAATGGAATGGAATGGAATGTGGAATGGAAAGTAGAATGAAATTTAATGGAACGTGGAATGGAATTGAACAGAACGTGGAAGGTAATGGAAAGGACTGTGGAATGCAACGGAGTGGAATGCGTAAAAGAATGTGGAATGGAATACGGAATGGAAATGAAGATGGAATGCAATGGAACGGAAAGTTCAATATAATGGAATGGAATGCGGAATGGAATGGAATGGAATGGAATGTGGAAAGGAATTGAATGGACCGTGGAAGAGAATGTGGAATGGAAGGTGGAATGGTATGTATAATGGAATGAGGAATGGAAAGGTAAATGGAATGTGGAATGGAATATGGAATGGAATGGAATGGAATGTGGAATGGAATGGAATGGAATGTGGAATGGAATGGAATAGAATGGAATGTGGAATAGAATGGAACGGATCGTGGAATGGAATGGAATTGAATGTGGAATGGAAGGGAATGGAATGTGGAAAGGAATGTGGAATTGAATGTGGAATGGAAAGAGGAATAGAATGGAATGGAACGTGCAATTGAATTGAATGGAACGTGGAATGGAATAGAATGGAAAGTGGAAAAGAAGGGAATGGAATGAGAAATGGAATGTGGAATGGAATATGGAATGTTAAACAGAATGCAATGGAACGTGGAATTGAATGGAATGGAACATGGAATGGAATGGAATGGAAAGTGGAATGGCATAGAATTGAATGTGGAATGGAATGGAATGGATTGAGGAAAGAAATGCAGAATGGAATGTGCAAGGGAATGTGAAATCGAATGTGGAATGGAATGTGGAATGGAATTGAATAGAATTTGCAGAGGAATGGAATGTAATGGAAAGTGGAATAGAATGTGGAATGTAATGGAATGTGGTATGAATTGGAATGGAATGTGAATGGAATGGAATGGAATGCGGAATGGAATGTGAAATGGAAATTAATGTGAAACGGAAGGTGGAATGGAATGTTGAATGCAATGAAATGGAACGTGTAATGGAAAGGAATGGATTGTGGAATGGAATGGAAAGTTAGGTGGAACGGAATGTGAAATGGAATGTGGAATGGAATGTGAAATGGAATGTGGAATGGAATGGAATGGAAAGTGGAATAGAATGCAAATTACGTAGAATGGAACATGGAATGTAACGTACAATACAATTGAATGGAATGGAATGTGGAATTGAATTGAATGTAATGTTGAATGGAAAAGAACGGAAAGTGGAATGAAAAGTGGAATGGAATGTGGAATGGAATGTTGAATGGAATGCAATGGAATGTAGAATGGAATATGCAATTGAATGGAATGGAATGTGTAAAGGAATGTGGAATGCAACGTAGAAAGCAATGTGGAATGGAATGGAATGGAAAGTGGAATGGAATGTGGATTGGAATGGAACGAAATGTGGAATGGAAAGGAATGGAATTTGGAATTGAAAGTGGTATTGAACGTGGAATGCAAAGGATAAAAATGTAGAAAGGAACGTAGAACGGAATAGAATGGAATGGGGAATGGAACGTGGAAGGTAATGGAATTTAACGTTGAATGGAATGTGGAATGGAATGTAGAATGGAACTTTGAATGGAACGTGGAATTGTTTGGAATGAAAAGAGGAATAGAATGTGGAATGGAATGTGTAATGGAATGTGGAATGGAATGGAATGGAATGTGGAATGGAACGGAAAGGATTGTGTAATTGAATGTGTAATGGAACGTGGAATGCAAAGGAAGGGAATGTAGTATGGAATGTGGAATGGAATGTGGAATGGAATGTAATGGAAAGTGGATTGGAAAGGAACGTGGAATTTAAAGGAATGAAACGTGGAATGGAAAGTGGAATGCAATAGAATGAAAAGTGGAATGGAATGGTATGGAATATGGAATGGAATGGAATGGAATATGCAATGGAATGTGCAATGGAATGGAATGGAAAATGGACAGACCATGGAATGAAACGAGTAATTGAACGTGCAATTGAACGTGGAATGGAAAGTGGAATGGAATGAAATGGAATGTGGAATGGAAGGGAATGGAAAGTCGAATGGAATGGAATGTTGAATGTAATGTGGAATGGAATGGAATGGAATTTGGAATGGAATGTGGAATGGAACTTTGAATGGAATGGAAGAGAATGGAATGTGGAATGGAATGTGGAATGGAATGGAATCGAATTTGGAATGCAATGGAATGGAATGGAATGTGGAATGGAAGGGAATGGAATGTGGAATGGAAGGGAATGTAATGTGGAATGGAATGGAATGGAATGTGGAATGGAATGCAATGGAATGTGGAATTGAATGGAATTTAATGTGGAATAGAATGTGGAATGGAATGGAATGGAATGTGGAATGGAATATGGAATGAATTAGAACCGAATGGAAGTTGAAATGTAATGGAAAGGAATGTAGAATGGAAGGGAATGGAATGGAATGTGGAATGGAATGGAAAGGAATATGGAATCTAACGTGGAAAGGAATGGAGAGGTATGTGGAATGGAATGTGGAGTGGAATGGAATGGAAAGTGGAATAGAATGCAGTGCAACATGTAATTGAATGAGGAATGGAACCGTATAGAATGGAATGGAACGTGGAATGAAACGTGTAATGGAATGGATAGGAATGGAATGGAATGTGGAGTGGATTGTGGAATGGAACATGGAACGGAATGGAATGGAATGTGGAATAGAATGTGGAATAGAATGGAATGGAATCGAATGTAATGGAATGTGTAATTGAATGGAATGGAATGTAGAATGGAATGGAATGTGGAACAGAACGTAATGGAGTGCAGAAGGGAATGTGGAATGGAATGTGGAATGGAATGGAATGGAATCTGGAATGGAATAAGTAATGGAACGTGGAATGGTATGGAATGGAACGTGGAATGGAATGGAATGGAAAGTGGAATGTAATGGAACGTGGAATGACGAGCAATGGAACTTGGAATGGAATGTGGAATGGAATGGAATGGAATGTGGAATGGAATGAGTAATGGAACGTTTAATGGAATGGAATGCAACATGGAATAGAACGTGGAATGGAACGTGGAATGGAACGTGGAGTGGATCGTGGAATTGAATGGAATGGAACGTGCAATGGAATGGAATGTGGAATGGAATGGAACGTGGAATGGAATGGACTGGAAAGTGGAATGGAAGAGTACAGAAAGTGGAATGGAGTAGGATGGAACGTGGAATGGAATGTGGATTGGAATGGAACGGATCGGAATGCAAAGTGGAATGGAATGGAACCTGGAAAGGAATGGAATTGAATGTGGAATGGAATGTGGAGTGTAATGGAATGGAATGTGGAAAGTAATGTGGAATGGAAAGGAAAGTGAAATGGAAATAGAGTGGTATGTGAAAAGGAAATAGAATGGAATAAGGAATCGAATGAAATGGAATGTGGAATGGAATGTGGAATTGAATGGAATGGAATGGTATGTGGCATTGAATGGAATGGAATGTGGAATCGAATGAACAGAAAGTGGAATGGAATCTTTAATGGAATGGAATGGAAAGTGGAATGAAATGTAGAATGTAATAGTATGGAAAGTGGAATGGAGATGAATGGAACTTGGAATGGAATGTGGAATTGAATGGAATGGAATGGTATGTGGCATTGAATGGAATGGAATGTGGAATCGAATGAACAGAAAGTGGAATGGAATCTTTAATGGAATGGAATGGAAAGTGGAATGAAATGTAGAATGTAATAGTATGGAAAGTGGAATGGAGATGAATGGAACTTGGAATGGAATGTGGAATGCAATTGAACACAAAGTAATGCAAAGTGGATTGGAATGGAACGTGGAATGGAATGGAATTGAATGTGGAATGGAATTTGGAATGGAATGAAATGGAATGTGGAATAGAATGGAATGTGAAACGGAAATAGAATGGAATGTGAAATGGAAATAGAATGGAATGTGGAATGTAAGGAAAAGGAATGTGGAATGGAATCGAATGGATAGGAATGTGGAATGCAATGGAATGGAATGGAGTGGAATGGAATGTAGAATGGAATTCAATGGAATGTGGAATGGAATGTGGAGTCGAAAGTGGAATGGAATTGAATGGAACGTAACGCAATGTGGAATGGAACGGGGAATGGAATGGAATGGAATGTGAAATGGAACGTGGAATGGAATGGAATGGATTGTGAAATGGAACGTGGAATGGAACGGAATGGAATGTGGAATAGAATGTGGAATGGAATGGAATGGAACATGGAATGGATCGTGGAATGGAAAGTGGAATGAAAAGTGGAATGGAATGGAGTGAAATGTGGAATGAAAGGCAATGGAATGTGGAATGGAATGTGGAATGTAGTGGAATGGAATGTGGAAAGGAATGGAATGGAATGTGGAATGGAAAGAATGGAATGGAATGATTTGTGGAATAGAATGTTATGGAATGTGGAATGGAATATGGAATTGAATGTGTAATTGTATATGGAATGGAATGGAATGGAATGTGGAATGGATTGGAATGGAAAGTGGAACGGAACAGAATGGAAGAAGATGTGGACTGGAATGGAATGGAATGGAAGTGAATGTGGACTGGCATGGAATGGAATGGAATGTGGAATGGCATTTGCGATGAAACGGAAAGGAATGTGGAATGGAATTGAATGGAATGTGAAATGCAACGTGAAAAGGAGAGGAATTGAAAGGGGAATTCAATGTGTAATGGAATGGAATGAAAAGTGGAATGGAACGTGGAATGGAGCATGGAATGCAATGGAATGGAATGTGGAATGCAATGTGGAATGCAATGTGGAAAGGAATGGAATGCAATGTGGAATGGAATGTGGAATGGAATGGAATGGAATATAGAATGGAATGTGGAATGGAACGTCGAATGGAATGTAATGGAAAGTATAATGTAATGTGGAATGGAATGGAATGGAATGTGGCGTGGAATTTACAATGTAATGGAATGGATTGGGGAATGGAATGGAATGGAATTTGGAATGGAAGGTGAAATGGAATGGAATGCAATCTGGGATGGAATTTTGAAAGGAAGATGGAATGGAATGTGGAATGGAATGTGGAATGGAATGTGGAATGGTACGGAAGTAATGTGGAAATGTATGTATAATGGACAGTGGAAAGGAATGTGGAACGGAATTCAATGGAATGTGGAATGTTACGTGGAATGCAACGTGGAATGGAATGTTTAATAGAATTGAATGGAATGTGTTATGGAATGGAATGTGGAATGGAATGGAATGGAATGTGGATTGGAATGGAATGTAGAATGGAATGTGGAATGCAATGTGGAATGGAATGTGGAATGGAATGGAATGGAATGTGGATTGGAATGGAATGTAGAATGGAATGTGGAATGCAATGTGGAATGTAATGTGGAATGGAATGAGGAATGGAAAGAGGAAAGTAACGTAGAATGGAACGTGGAAAGGAATGTGCAATGGAATAGAATGAAATGTGGAATGGACAGGCATGGAATATGGAATGGAATAGAATGGACTGTGGAATGGAATGTGGATTGGAATGGAATGGAAAGCAAAGTGGAATGGAAAGTAATGTAATGTAAAGTGGAATGGAAAGTCATCGAATGTAATGTGGAATTGAAGTTGGAGTGGAATGGAATGGAATGTGGAGAGGACTGTGGAAAGGAATGTGGAATGGATTGGGCAATGGAGTAGAATGGAATGTGGAATGGAATGGAATGGAATAGAATGTCGAATGGAAAGTGGAATTTAATGGAGTGGAATGCGGAATGGAGTGTGTAGTGGAATGGAATGGAAAGTGGAATTGAAAGGAATGATATGTGGAATGGAATAGAAAGGAATGTGGAAAGGAATGTTGAATGGAATGGAATGGAACGTGAAATGGAATGTGGAATGGAATGGAAAGGAATGTGGAATGGAATGTAGAATGGAATGTGGAATGGAATGTAAAATGGAATGTGGAATGGAATGGAATGGAAAGGAATGCGAAATGGAATGTGGAATGGAATGTGAAATGGAACATGGAATGGAATGTGGAATGCAATAAAATGGAACGTGGAATGGAACGTGGAATGGAATGTGGAATGGAATGTGGAATGGAATGGAATGGAATGTGGAATGGAAAGTGGAAAGGAACGTGGAATGGAATGGAATGGAATATGGAATGGAATGTGCAAAGGAATGTGGAATGGAATGTCGAAGGGAATGCAATGGTATGTCAAATTGAATGTGGAATGGAATGTGAAATGGAAAGTGGAAACAAATGTCGAATGGAATGGAATGGAACATGGAAAAGAATGGAATGGAACGTGGAATGGAACGTGGAATGGAAAGTGGAAAGGAACGTGGAATGGAATGGGATGGAATGTGGAATGGAATGTGGAATGGAATGTGGAATGCAATGGAATGGAATGGAATGTGGAATGGAATGTGAAATGGAACGTGGAATGGAACGTGGAATGTAATGGAATGGAACGTGGAATGTAATGGAATGGAACGTGGAATGGAACTTGGTTTTGTAGGTGGAATGGAATGTGGAATGGAATGAGGAATGCAATGGAAAGCAATGTGGAATGGAATGTGGAAACGAATGTGAAACACAATGTGGAAGGGAATGGAATGGAATGTGGAACGGAACCTGGAATTGAATATAGTGGAACGAGGAATGGAATGAAACGTGGAATGGAACGTGGAATGGAATGTGGAATGGAAAGTGAAATGTAACGGAATGGAATGCGGAGGGGAATGTGGAAAGGAATGTGTAATGGAATGGAATGGAATGTGGAATGCAATGTTGTGGTTTGTGGAACGGAATGTGGAATGGAATGGAATGGAATGTTGAATGGAAAGTGGAAAGGAATGTGGAATGGAACGGAAAGGTATGTGCAGTGGAATGTGGAATGGAAGGTGAAATGGAACGAAATGGATTGTGGAATGGAAAGTAGAATGGAGTTTGTAATTGAATGTGGAATGGACGGAATGAAATATTGAAAGGAATGTGGAATGGAATGTAGCATGGAACGTGAAATAGAATGCAATTGATTGTAGAAATGAACGTGGAATTAAATGGAATGGGAAGTAGAAGGGAACGTGGGATGGAAAGTGGAATGGAAAGGAATCTAACGTTAAATGTAATCTGGAATGGAATGCGGAAATAAATAGAATGGAATGTGGAATGTAATGTGAAATGGAATGTGAAATGGAATGGCATGAAAGGTGGAAAGGAATGTGGAATGGAATGTGGAATGAACGTAGAATCGAATGGAATGGAATGTAAAATGGAATGTGGAATGGAATGGAATGGAATGTGGAATGGAATGGAAAGGGATGTGGAAAGGAATATGGAACGGAACATGGAACAGAATGTGGAATGGAATTTGGAAAGGAATGTGGAATGGAACGGAATGGAATGTGAAATGGAATGGAATGGAATTTGGAATGAAATGTAGAATGGAAAGGAATGGAATCTGGAATGCAATGTGGAAACGAACGTGGAATGTTACGGAATGGAATGTGGAATGGAATGTGGATTGGAGTGTCGAATGGAATGTGGAATGGAATGTGGAATGGAATACGGAAAGTAATGTGGAAAGGTATGTGGAATGTAATGGAATAGAATGTGGAATGGATTGTGGAATGGAATGTGGAATAGAATGGAATGGTATGTGGAAATGTATGTGGAATGGAATGTGGAATGGAATGTGGAATGAATGTGGAATAGAACGGAATGGAATGTGAAATGTAATGTGGAATGGAATGTGGAATGGAATGTTGAAAGGAAACTGGACTGGAATGGAATGGAATGTGGAATGGAAAGTGGAATGATATTGAATGGAATTTGGAATAGATCGTTGAAATGAACGTGGAATGGAATGTGGAATGGAATGGAATGGAATGGGGACTGGAATGTGGAATGGAGTGTGGAATGTCATGTAATGTGGAATGGAAAGGAATGGAAAGTGGGACGGAATGTAGAATAGAATGTGGAAAGGAATGGAATGGAATGTGGAAGGGAATCTCGAATGGAACGTGGAATGGAATGGAATGTGGAATTCAAAGGAATTGAATGTGGAATGGAATGGAATGGAACGTGGAATGGAAAGGGATGGAATGTGAAATGGAATGGAATGGAACTTCGAATGGAGTGGAAAGGAAGGTGGAATGAAACGGAATGGAATGTGGAATGGGATGGAATTGAAACTGGAATGCAATGGAATGAAATGTGTAATGGAATGGAATGGCATGGAATGTGGAATGGAATGGCATTGAATGCGGAATGGAATGGAATGGAATGTGGAATGGAGTGGAATGGAGTGTGGAATGGAATGTGGAATGGAATGGAATGGAATGTGGAATGGAATGGAATTTGGAATAGAATGGAAAGGAATCTGGAATGGAATTTTGAATGGAACGCAATGGAATGTGGAATGGAATAGAATGGAAATTTGAGTGGAATTTGGAATGGAATGGAATGGAATGGGGAATGGAAAGGAAAGGAAACGAATGCGGAATGGAATGGAATATAATGTAGATTGGAAAGTGAAATGGAACGGAATGGAACGTAGATTGGAACGTGGAATGGAACGTGGAATGGAACGTGAAATGGAACGTGCAATGGAATGTGGAATGGAATGGAATGGAATGTGGAATGTAATTTGGAACGGAATGGAATTGAATGGAAAGGAATGAGGAATGGAATGTGGAATGGAATGGAATGGAATGTGGAATGGATTGTGGAATGGAATGCAATGGAATGTCGAATGGAATAAGAAATGGAATGGAATGGAATGTGGAATGGAATGGAATGGAATGGAACGTGGAATAGAATGGAAAGGAATGTGGAATGGAATGGAATGGAAAGTGGATTGCAATATGGAATGCAATGGAATGCAATGTGGAATGGAAAGGGGAATGCAGAGGAATGGAATGTGGAATGAAATGCAATGCACCATTGAATGTAATGGAATGTAATGGAATGTGAAATGCAATGGAATGGAATGGAATGGATGTTGGAATACAATTGAATAGTATGTGGAATGGAATGTGGAATGCAATGGAATAGAATGTGGAGTGGAATGGAATGGAATGTGAAATGCAATGGAATAGAATGGAATGGAAGTTGGAAAACAATGGAATAGTATGTGGAATGGAATGTGGAATGCAATGGAATGGAATGTGGAGTGGAATGGAACGGAATGTAGAATGGAATGTGGAATGGAATGTGGAATGGAATGCAAAGGAATTGAATGGAATGTGGAATGGAATGGAATGGAATGTGGAAGGAAATGGAATTCAATGGTGTGTGAAATTGATAGGAAAGCAATTTGGAATGGAATGGAATAGAAAGTAGAATGGAGTGCTATGGAATGTGGAATGGAATGGAATGGAATACGGAATGCAAAGTGGAATGTTATGGAATGGAATGTGGAAAGGAATGGATTGTGCAGTGCAATATGGAAAGGAATGGAATGGAATGTGGAACCGAATGGGGAAGGGAATGGAATGGAATGTGCAATGGAATGGAAGGGAATGGAATGTGGAGTGGAATGGAGTGGAATGGAACGGAATGTGTAATGGAATGGAATGGAAGGGAATTTGGAATGGAATTTGGAATTGAATGGAATGGAATGTGGAATGGAATGAAATGGAATGTGGAAAACAATGGAATGGAATTTGGAAAGCAATGGATTGGAATTTGGGAATCAATGTGGAATGGAATGGAATGGGAAGGGGAATGGAAAGTGGAATGGAATGGAATGTGGAATGGAAAGGAACGAAATGTGGAATGGAAAGGAATGGAATGTGGAATGGAATGTGGATTGGATTGGAATGGAATGTGAAATGGAATAGAAAGGAAAGTGGGATGGAATGTGGAATGGAATGGAAAGCACTGTAGTGGAATGCGGAATGTAATGGAATATAATGGAATGTGAAATGGAAAGAGAATGGAATGTTTAATAGAACAGAATGGAATGTGGAATGGAATGGAATGAAATGTGGAATGGAATGGAATGGAACTTGGAAAGGAAACTGGAATGGAATGGAACGTGGAATGGAATGGAATGGAATATGGAATGGAATGGTACGGAATGTGGAAAGGAATAGAATGGAATGGAATGTGGAATTCAATGGAATGGAATGTGGGATGGAATAGAATGGAATGTGGAATTGAATGGAAAGGAAAGTGGAATGGAATGGAATGGACTATGGAATGGAACGTGGAATGGAAAGGAATTGAATGGAATGTGGAATGGAATGGAATGGACTATGGAATGGAACATGGAATGGAAAGGAATTGAATGGAATGTGGAATGGAATGCAATGGAATGGAATATGGAATGGAATGGAAGGTAATGGAATATGGAATGGACTGGAATGGAATGGAATGTGGAATGGCATGGAATGGAATGTGGAATGGGACGTGGAATGGAATGGAAACTAACGTGGAATGGAAAGGAATGGAATGTGAAATGCAATGTGGAATGGAATTGAATGGAACGTGGAATGGAATGGAATGGAACGTCAGAAGGAATGGAATGGAACAGGAAATATAATGGAATGGAACTCGGAATGATATGGAATGGAATATGGAATGGAATGGAATATGCAATGGAAGGGAATGGAATGTGCAATGGAATGGAATGGAATGTGGAATGGGACGTGGAATGGAATGGAAACTAACGTGGAATGGAAAGGAATGGAATGTGAAATGCAATGTGGAATGGAATTGAATGGAACGTGGAATGGAATGGAATGGAATGTGAGATGGAATGGAATGGAACGTGAAATATAACGGAATGGAACTTGGAATGATATGGAATGGAATATGGAAAGGAATGGAATATGCAATGGAAGGGAATGGAATGTGGAATGGAATGGAATGGAATGTGGTACGGAATGAAATGGACTGTTGAATGGAATGGAATGGAACATGGAAAGGAACGTGGAATTTAACCTGGAATGGAACGTGAAATGGAACGTGCAATGGAATGCGGAATGGAATGGAATGGAATGTGGAATAGAATGTGGAATGGATCGCAATAGAATGGAATGGAAAGGAATGGAGTTGGAAATTGAGTAGAATGGAAAGTGGAATGGAATGGAAACGAATGTGGAAGGGAATGGAATGGAATGTGGAATGTATTGTGGACTGGAATGCAATGGTATGTAGAATGGAATATGAAATGGAATGGAATGGAACGTGGAATGGAACGTGTAATGGATCGTGGAATGGAAGATGGAAAGAGAGGTGGAATGGAACGTGGAAAGGAATGCAAAGCAACCTGGAATGAAATGGAATTCAAAGTGGAATGGAATATAATGGAATGTGAAATGGAATGGAATAGAATGTGGAAAGGAATGTGGAATGGAATGGAATAGAATTTGGAATGGAATGCGGAATTGAATGGAATGGAATTTGGAATGGAAAGTGGAATGTAATGGAATGGAATGTGCAAGGTAAAGTGGAAAGGAATGGCTTGGAATGCAGAATGGAATGTGGAAGGGAATGTAATGGAATGTGGAATGCCATGGAATGGAATGGAATGTGGAATGGAATGGAATGGAATGGGACAGAATGTGAAATGCATTGGAATGGAATGGAATGTGGAATGGAATGGAGTGGAATGTGGAAACCAATAGATTGTAATGTGGGACGCAATGTAGAATTGAATAGAACTTAATGTGGAATGAAATGTCGAATGGAAAGGAATGGATTGGAATGTGGAAAGTAATGGAATGGAATGGAATGTGAAATGGAAACAGAATGGAATATTTAATGGAACGGAATGGAATGTGGAATGGAGTGGAATGGAATGGAATGAAATGTGGAAGGGTATGTGGAATGGAATGGAATGTGAAATGGAATGGCAAGGAATGTGGATTATAATCGAATGGAATGTGGAATGGAATTGAATGGAATGTGGAATGGAATGTGGAAATTAATGTGGAATGCAATGGTATGGAATGTGGAATGGAATGGAATCTAAAGGAATGTGGAATGGAGTGGAATAGTATTTGGAATGGATTGGAATGGAAAGTGGAATGGAATGCAATGTAATCGAATTTGTGATGGAATGGAATGCAATGGGGAATGGAGTGGAATGTGGAATGGAAGGGAATAGAATATGGAATGGAATGGAACGGAGTGTGGAATGGAATGTGGAAAGGAGGGGAATGGAATATGGAATGAAATGGAATGAAATGGGGAATGGAATGTGGAATGAATGGAATGGAATGTGAAATGGAAGCGAACGCAATGTGAAACGCAATGGAATCGAATGTGGAATGGAATGTCGAATGGAATGAGGAATGGAAAATGGAAAGGAAAGTGGAATGGAACGTCGAATGGAACGTGGAATGGAACGTGTAATGGAATGTGGAATGGAATGAAATGAAATGTGGAATGGAAGGGAATGCAATGGAATAGAATGGTATGAGAAATGGAAAGCAATGGAATGTCGATTAGAATGTAATGGAATGTGGAACGGAATGCAATGAAATGTGGAATGGAATGTGGAACACAATGTGGAATGGAATGGAATGGAATGCGGAATGGAATGGAATGGAAACTGGAATTGAATGGAATCGAATGAAATGTGGAATGGAATGAAATGGAATGGGGAATGGAATCGAATGTGGAAGGAAATGTAATGTGGAATGGAATGGAATGGAATCTGCAAAGGAATGTAATGGAATGTGGAATTTTACGGATTGGAATGTAATGTGTAATGAAATGGAATGGAATGTGAAATGAAATGGAATGGTATGTGGAAGCGAATGTGGAACGGAATGGAGTGGAATGTGGAATGGAACGTGGAATGGAAAGTGTATTTGAAGGTGGAATGGAATGTTGAACAGAATGTGGAATGGAAGGGAATGGAAAGTCGAATGGAATAGAAGGCAATGTGGAATGGAATGGAATTAAATAGAATGGAATGTGGACTGGAATGGAATGGAATGAAATGGAATGGATTGGAAAGTGGAATGTAATGTGGAAAGGAACGTGGAATGGAATGGAATGGAATGTAGAATGGAATGGAATGGAATGTTGAATGGAATGGAATGTAATGGAATGGGATGGAATGCGGAATGGAATGTGGAATGGAATGTGGAATGGAATGGAATGTGGAAATGAATGGAAGGGAATGAGGAATGGAATGTGGAATGGAATGTGGAATGGAATGGAACGTGGAATGGAATTCACTGGAATGTGGAATGGAATGTGGTATGGAATATGGAATGCAATGGAATGGAAAGTGGAATGGAATTGAATGGATTGTGGAATGGAATGTGGAATGGAATGGAACGGAATTTGGAATGAAATGTGGAATTGAATGGAATGAAATGGATTGGAACACTGAATCGAAAGTGAAATAGAATGTAATGGAATTTTGAATGGAAACTGATGGAGTTGAATGAGGAACAGAATGTAATGGAATGTGGAATGGAAAGTGGAATGGAATCGAATAGAATGTGGAATGCAAAGTGGAATGGAATGGAATGGGATGCAGAATGGAATGGAATGGAAAGTGGAATGGAATGTGGAATGGAACATGGTACGGAATGGAATGTGGAATTGAACATGGTACGGAATGGAATGGAACATGGAATGCAATGGAATGTAACGTGAAAGGGAATGAAACGGAATGTGGAATGGGCTGGAATTGAAGGAAAGACAATTTGAAATGGAATGGAATGGAATGTGGAATTGAATGCAATGGAATGAGGAATGGAATGCACTGGAGTGGAATGTGGAATGCAATCTGTAATGGAATGTGGAATCGAATGTGGAATGGTATGTGGAATGCAATGAAGTGGAATGTGGAAAGAATGTGGAGTGGAATGCAATGGAAAGTGCAATGGAATGGAATGGAATGGGCTGTAATGTGTAATGGAACGGAATGGAATGTGCAATGGAAGGCGGAGTGGAATGGAATGGAATGTTGAATGGAATGTGTAAAGGAATGGAATGCAACGTGGAATGGAACGTGGAATGGACTGTGGAATGCAATGTGGAATGGAATTGAAAGGAATGGAATGTGGAATGGGAGGTGAAATGGAAAGGTATGTAATGTGGAAGGGAATGTGGAATCGAAAGTGGAATGCAATGGAATGGAACGTGGAATGGAACGTGGAATGCAATGGAATGGAATGTGGAATGGAATGTTATGGAATGGAATGAGGAATGGAATGGAAGGGAATGTGGAATGGAATGGAATGCAATGGAATGGAATTTTAAATGGAATGGAATGGAATGTGGAATGGAATGTGGAACGGAACGTGGAATGGAGTGGAATGGAATATGTAATGGAAATTTATGGAATGGAATATGGAATGGAATGGAATGGGATGTGGAATGGAACGGAATGGAATGGAACGGAATATAATTTGAAATGGAATGCAATGGAATGTGTAATGGAATGGAATGGAATTTGTAATAGAATGGAAAGCAATAGGTTATGTAATTGGGTGGAATGGAACGTGGAATGGAATGCTGAATGGAATGGAATGGAATATGAAATGGAATGGAATGGAATGTGGAATGAAATGGATTGGAATGTGGAATGGAATGGAAGGGAATGAGGAATGGAATGGAATGGAATGTGGAATAGAATGTGGAATGGAAAGTGGAATGGAATTTGGAATGGAATGTAGTGGAATGGGGAATGGAATAGAATGGAATCGAATGTGGAATGGAATGGAATGGATTTTGGAAAGTAACGGAATGGAAATTGAAATGGCAAGGAATGGAATGTGGAATGGAATGGAATGGAATGTGGAATGCTATGGAATGAAATGTGGAATGAAATGGAATGAATTGGAAGGTGCAATGGAATGGAAAGGAATGTGGAATGGAATGTGGAAGGTAACCAAGTGGAATGAAGAATTGAATGGAATGGAATGGAATATGGCATGGAACGTGGAATGGAATGGAATGGAATGTGGAATGGAATGGAATGGAACGTTGAAAGGAATGTTGAATGGAATGTGGAATGGTATGGAATGGATGGTGGAGTGGAACATGGGGTGGAACGTGGAAAGGAAAGTCAAATGGATGATGGATTGGAACGTGGAGTGGAACGTGTAAAGGAAGGTGGAATGGAAAGTTTAATTGAACGTGGAATGGAATGTGGCAAGGTATGTGGAATAGAGTGGAATGGAATGTGGAGAGGAATGTGGAGTGGAACGTGGAGAGGAACTTGGAATGGAACGTGGAATGGAACATGGAAAGGAATGGGACATGGAAAGAGGAATGGAATGTGGAATGGAATGGAATTGAATTTTGAATGGAATGCGGAATGGAATGGAATTCAATGTAGAATGGAACGGAATGCAATATGGAACGGAACAGAATGGAATGTGGAATTAAATGGAATTGAATGTGGAATGGAAAGTGTAATGGAATGGAACGGAATCTTGAATGGAATGTGGAATGGAATGGAATGTTAAATGGAATTTAATGGAATGGAATGTTCAATGGAACTGAGAGGAATGTGGAATGCAATATAGAATGGAATGGTATTGAATGGATTGGAATGCAATGCAATGTACAATGGAATGGAACTGAATGGAATGGAATGTGGAATGGAATGGAATGGACTGAAGAATGGAATGGAATGGAATGGAATGTGGAATGGAAAGGAATGGAAACGAATGGAATGGAATGCAGAACGGAATGCAATGGAATGTGGAATGGAACGGAATGGAATGTGGAATGGAATGGAATGGAATGGAATGTGGAATGCAATGGACAAAAAAAGGAATAGAATGTGGAATGGAATGGAAGGGAATGTGGAATGGAATGTGGGGTGAAATGGAATGGAATGTGGAATGGAAATATATTGAATGTGGATTGGAATGGAATGGAATATGGAATGGAATGGAGCAGAATGTAAAATGGAATGGAGCAGAATGTGGAATGGAAAGGAATGGAATGTAGAATGGAATCGAATGGAATATGGAATGGAATGGAATGGAATGTAATGGAATGCAGAATGGAATGGAATGGAACGTGGAATTGAAAGGAATGCAATGTGGAAATGAATGGAATGGAATGTGGACTGTAATGGAATGGAATGGAATGTGGAATGGAATGTGGAATGGAAAGGAATGGAATGTGGAATGGAATGTGGAATGGAATATGGAATGGAATGTGGAATGGAATGGAATGGAATGTATAATATAATTGAATTCAATGTGAATAGGAATGGAAAGGAGTGAAATGTGGAATAGAATGCAACGGATTGTGGTATGGAATGCAAAGGAATATGTAATGGAATGGAATGTAATGTGCAATGGAATGGAATGGAGTCTAATATGGAATGGAATGGTATGGAATGGAGCAGAAGGTGGAATGGAAAGTGGAAAGGAAAGAAGGGGAATGTGAATGGAATGCGGAATGGAATGGAGTGGAATGTGGAATAGTATGGGATGGAGTACAAGCTGGAATGGAACGGAATGGAAAGGAATGGAATGTCGAATGGAAAGGAATGGAATGGAATGTGGAAACGAGTGGAATGGAATGTGGAATGGAATGGAATGGAATGTGGAATTGAATGGAATAGAATGTGGAATGGAGTTGGAATGGATTGGAATGGAATGGAAAGTAATGTGGAATGGATTGTGCAATGAATTGGAATGGAATGAGAAATGGAGTGTGAAATGGATTGCAAATGAATGGAAAGGAATGTGGAATGGAATGGAATTGAAAGCGGAACGTAATGCAATGGAATGCAATGTGGAATGGATTGGAACGGAATGGAATGGAATGGAATGCGGAATGGAATGGAATGGAATGCCATGTGTAATGGAGTGGAAAAGAATGGAATGGAATGGAATGCAGAATGGAATGGAATAGAATGTGTAATGGAATGGAATGCAATGGAATGGAATGGAATGTGGTGTGGAATGGTATGTGCAATGAAATGTGGAATGGAATGGAATGGAAAGTGGAATAATGTGGAACGGAATGCAATGGAATGGAATTTGGAATGGAATGGAATGGAAGGGAATATGGAACGGAATGCAATGTGGAATGGAATGGAATGCAGCATGGAATGGAATGGAAGAGAATGTGGAATTGAATGGAATGGAATGAAGTGTGGAATGGAATGGAATGGAATGCAATGTGGAATGGAGTGTGATGGAATGTGAAATTGAATGCAATGGAATGTACAAAGGAATGGAATGGAATGTGGAATGGAATGTGGAATGGATTAGAATGCAATGGATTGAATGTGGAATGGAATGGAATGGAATATGGAATGAATTGGAATGTGGACAGGAATGGAACTGAATGTTAACGGATTGGAATGGAATGGAATATGGAATGGAATGTAATTGAAAGTGGAGTGGAATTTAGAATTGAATGAAAAGGAATGGAATGGAATGGAATGTGGAATGGAATGGAATGTGCAGTGGAATTCAATGGAATGTGGAATGAAATATGGAATGGAATGGAATGGAACGTGGAATTCAATGGAAAGGATCGTGGAATGGAACGCCAAATGGAACATGGAAAGGAAGGTGGAACGGAATGGAATGGAGCATTGAATGGAATGTGGAATGGAATGTAGAATGGAATGGAGAGGAATGGAATGGAATGGAATGGATTGCAATGTAATGTAATGTAATGTGGAACGGAATGGAATGGAATGTTGACAGGAAAGGAATGGAATGTGGAATGGAATTTGGAAATTAATGAAATGGAATGGAATGGAATGTGGAATGGAAAGGAAAGTGGAATGGAATGGAATAGAATGTGGAACACAAGGGAATTGAATGTGGAATTCAATGGAAAGGATAGTGAAATGGAACATGGAAAAGAAAGTGGAATGCAATGGAAAGGATCGTGGAATGGAATGTGAAACGGAACATGGAATGGAACGTGGAATGCAATGGAATGGAACATGGATTGGAAAGTGGAATGGAACGTACAATGGATTGGGAAGAAGGGAATGGAATGGAATGGAATGTGGAACCGAAAGGAATGGAATGTTGAGTGGAATGGAATGGAATGTGGAATGGAATTTGGAATTTAATGGAATGGAATAAAATGGAATGTGGAATGGAATGGAAGGGGGAATGGAATGGAATGGAATGAGGAATGGAGAGGAATGGAAAGTTTAATGGAATGAGGAATGGAGTGGAATGTGGATTGGAATGGAATGGAATGTGGAATGGAATGGAATAGAATGTTGAATGGAATGGAATGGAACGTGGAATGGAATGTGGAATGGATTGGAATGGAATGTGGAATGGAACGTGGAATGGAATGGAATGGAATGTGGAATGCAGTTGGAATGCATTGGAATGGAATGGAAATTAATGTGGAATGGATTGTGAAATGGATTGGAATGGAATGGGGAATGGAGTGTGAAATGGAATGAAATTGAACGGAAAGGAATGTGGAATGGAATGGAATTGAAAGCGGAATGGAATGGAATGGAATGCAATGTGTAATGGATTGGAATGGAAAGGAATGGAATGGAATGCGGAATGGAAAGGAATGGAATGCAATGTGGAATGGATTGGAGTAGAATGGAATGGAATGGAATGCGGAATGGAATGGAACAGAATGTTGAATGGAATGGAACGGAATGTGAAATGGAATGGAATGGAATGTGAAATGGAATGGAATGGAATGGAATGGAATAGAACGTGGAATGGAATGGAATGTGGTATGAAATATGGAATTGAGTGGAATGGAAAGTGGAATGGAATGTGGAACGGAATGGAATGGAATGGAATTTGGAATGGAATGGAATAGAATGGAAGGCAATATGGAATGGAATGGAACAGAATGGAATGTGGAGTGGAATGAAATGTGGAGTGGAATGGAATGGAATATGGAATGGAATGGAATAGAATGTGGAATGGATTTGATGGGAATGTGAAATGGAATGGAATGGAATGTGGAAGGCAATTTGGGATGTACTGGAAATGAATGTGGAATTCAATGTGGAATGGAATGTAATGGAGTGGAATGGAATGTGGAATGGAATGGAATGGAAAGGGGAATGAAATGTGGAATGGAATGGAAGGCAATGCAATGTGGAATGGAATGCAATGGAATGCAGAATGAAATGGAATGCAATACGGATTTGAATGGAATTGAATGTTTAACAGAATGGAATGGAATGTGCCATGGAATGGAATGGAACGTGGAATGGAATGTGGAATGTAATGGAATGTAAAGTGGAATGGAATGTGGAATGGAATGGAATGGAATGTGGAATTTAAAGTGGAACAGAATGGAGTGTAATGTGGGATGGAATGGAATGGAATATGGAATGGAATGCAATGGAATGTAGAAAGAAATGGAATTGAATTGGAATGGAATGGAAGGGAATAGAATGTGGAATTCAGTGGAATGGATCGTGGAATGGAAAGTGCAATGGAACGTGGAATGGAATAGAAAGGAATATGGAATGGAACATGGAATGGAATGCAGAATGCAAATGAATGGAATGGAATGGAAAGGAATGGAATGGAATGGCAGGTGGAATGGAATGGAATGCATTATTTAATTGAATAGAATAGAATGTGGAATGGCATGGAAAGTAATGTGGAATGGAATGGAAAGTGGAAAGGAATTTGTAATGGAAAGTGGAAAGGGATGTGGAAGGCAATGGAATGGAATGTGGAATGGAAAGGAATGGGATGTGAAATGGAATGTAACGGGAAATGGAAAGGCATGGAATGTGGATTGGACTGGAATGAAATGTGGATTGTAATGGAATGTAATTGAAAGGAATATGAAACGGAATGTAATGGAATGGAATGTGGAAAGGTGTGTTGAATGGAATGGAATGGAATGTGGAATGGAATGTGGAATGGAATCGAATGGAATGTGGAAAGGAATGCGGAATGGAATGGAATGGAAAGTGGAATGGAATGGAATGGAATGTGGAATGAAATGTGGGATAGAATAGAATGGAAAGTGGAATGCAATGTGGAATGGAAAGGAAAGGAATGGAATAGAAGTGGGAATGGAATGGAATGCAATGCGGAATGGATTGGATTAGAATCTGGAACGGAATGGAATGGAATGTGGAATTCAATGGAAAGGATCGTGGAATGGAACACGGAATGGAACATAGAACAGAACGTGGAATGGAATGGAAAGGAATGGAATGTGGAATGGAATGGAATGGAATGTGGAATGGAACGGAATGGAATGTGAAATGGAATTTGGATTTGAATGGAAAGGAATGGAACCCAATGTGGAATGGAATGGAATATGTAATGGAAAGGAATGGAAAGTGGAATGGAATGGAATGGAATGTGGAGTGTAATGGAAAGGAATGTGGAATTGAATGTAATGGAATGTGGAATGGAAAGTGCAATGGAATTTAATAGAATGGAATGGAAGTTGTAATGAAACGGAATGGAATGCAATGTGGAATGGAATGCAATGGAATATGGAAAGGAAAGGAATGCAGTGGAATGTGTAATGGTAATGAATGAAATGCAATATGGAAAGGAATGCAATGGAATATGGAAAGGAATGGAATGTGGAATGCAATGGAATGGAATGCAATTTGGAATGGAATGGAATGGAAAGTGGAATGGAAAGTGGAATGGAATGGAGTGGAATGGAATGTTGAATGGAATGGAAAGGAATGTGGAATGGAATTGGGATTTGAATGGAAAGGAAAGGAATGGAAGGTGGAGCAAAGTGCAAAGTGGAATGGAATGGAATGTGGAATGGAAAGGAATGCAATGTGGAGTAGAATGTAATGGAATGTGGAATGGAAAGTGCAGTGGAATGGAATGGAATGCAATGGAATGTGGAAGGAATGTAATGGAATGCAATGTGGAATGGAATGAAATTGAACATGGAAAGGAATGGAATGGAATGGAATTTGGAGTGGAATGGAATGGAATGCAATGCGGAATGGAATGCAATGGAATGTGGAATGGAAAGGAATGCAATGTGGAATGGAATGGAAAGCAATGTGGAATGGAACGGAATGGAATGCAACGTGGAATGGAATGGAATGGAATTTAAAGGAATGGAATGGGAAGTGGAATGTAATGGAATGTTTAATGAAATGGAATGTCGAATGGAATGGAATGGAATGAGGAAAGGAATGTAATGGAATGTGGAATGGAATTTGGAATGGAATGGAATGGAATGGCATGATATGGAATGGGATGTGGAATGGAATGGAATGTGGAATGGAATGGATTGGAATCTAATGTGGAAAGAAACGGAATGGAAAGTGGAATGGAATGCAATGGAATCTGGAATGGAATGTAATGTGAAATGGAATAGAATGGAATGCAATGTGGAATGGAATGGAATGGAATGTGGAATGGAATGAAAAGCAATGTGGAATGGTATGTGGAATGGAATGGAATGCAATGGAATGGAATATGGAATGGAATGGAAAGGAATATGTAATGGAATGTGGAATGGAATGGAATGCAATTTGGAATTGAATGGAATTGAATGTGGAAACGAATGGAATGGAATATGGAAAGGAATGGAATGGAATGGAATGTGCAATCGAATAGAATGTAAAGTGGAATGGAATGGAATGGAATATTGAATGCAATGGAAAAGAATGGAATTTGGAATGGAATGGAATTCAAAGTGGAATGGAATGGAATGGAATTTGGAATTCAATGGAAAGTATCCTGGAATGCAACGTGGAATGGAACGTGGAATGAAACGTGGAATGGAATTGAATGGAACGTGGAATTTAACGTGGAATGGAAAGTGGAATGGAATGGAATGGAAAGGATTGGAATGGAATATGGAATGGAATGGAATGGAATGTGGAGTGAAATGGAATGGAATGAGGATTGGAATTAAATGGAATGGAAAGGAATGGCATGTGAAATGGAATGAAATGTGTAATGGAATAGAATGGAATGTGAAATGGAATAGAAAGCAATATGGAATGCAATGGGATGGAATGTGGAATGGAAGGGCATGGAATGTGGAATGCAATGGAATGTGGAATGGAATGGAATGGAATGTGGAATGGAATGGAATGGAATATTTAATGGTATGGAATGTGGAATGGAATTGAATGCAATGTGGAATGGATTCTGGAATGGATCAGAATGGAATGTGGAATGGAATTGAATGCAATGTGGAATGGATTGTGGAATGGATCGGAATGGAATGTGGAATGGAATGTGAAATTGAAAGGAATGGAATGGAATGGAATTGATTGTGGAATGGAATGGAATGGAATGTGGATTGGAAGCGAATGGAATGCAACCTGCAAAGGAATGGAATGCGAAATGGAATGTAATGGCATGCAGAATGGAATGGAATGGAATGTGGAATGGAATGGAATGGAAAAGTGGATTGTAATGGAATGTGGAATGGAATGTGGAATGGAATGGAATGGAAAGTGGAGTGAAATGTGGAATAGATTGGAATGGAAAGTGGAATGGAATATGGAATGGAATGGAATGGAATGTGGAATGGAATTTAATGGAATGGAATGGAATGGATTTTGGAATGGAATGGAATGGAATGGAAAGAAATGTGGAATGGAATGGAACGTGGAATGGAATGCAATGCAATGTGGAATGGAATTGAATGGAATGTGGATTGGAATGGAATGGAATGTGGAATGGAATTGAATGGAAAGTTCAATGGAATGTGGAATGGAATGGAATGTGTGTGGAATTCAATGGAATCTGGAATGGAATATGCAATGAAATCGAATGGAATGGAAGAGAAGGTGGAATGGAATGGAATGGAAAGTGGAATGGAAAGGAATAGAATGTGGGAAGGAATGAAAGGGAATGTGGAATTCAATGGAATGGACCGTGGAATGGAACTTGGAATGGTACATGGAACAGAACTTGGAATGGTATGGAATGGAACATGGAATGGAACATAGAATGGAAAGTAGAATGGAATGGAAAGGAATGGAATGGAATGGAATGGAATGTGGAATGGAATGGAATGGAATGTTGAGTGGAATGGAATGGAATGTAGAATGGAATTTGGAATTAAAAGGAATGGAATGGAAAGGAATGTGGAATGGAATGGAATGGAGAATGGAATGGAATGCAAAGTAGAATGGAATGGAAAGTAATTTGGAATGGATTGGAATGGAATGCGGAATGGAAAGGAATGGAAAGTGAATGGAATGTGGAATGGAATGGAATGTGGATTGGAATGGATTGGAATGTACAATGGAATGGAATAGAATGCGGAATGGAATGGAATGGAAAGTGGAAAGGAATGCAATGGAACGTTGAATGGAATGTGGAATGGATTGGAATTGAATGTGGAATGCAATGTGGAATGGAATTAAATGGAATGTGGAATGGAGTTGGAATGGATTGAATTGGAATGGAAAGTAATGTGGAATGGATTGTGCAATGGTTTGGAATGGAAAGGGGAATGGAGTGTGAAATGGAATGGAATGTGGAATGGAATGGAATTGAAAGCGTAATGGAATGGAATAGAATGCAAAGTGGAATAGACTGGAACGGAATGGAATGGAATGGATTGCGGAATGGAATGGAATGGAATGCTAGGTGGAATGGATTGGAAGAGAATGGAATGGAATGGAATGCGGAATGCAATGGAATAGAATGTGGAATGGAATGGAATGGAATGTCAAATGGTATGGAATGGAATGCAATGGAAAGTGGAATTGAATGGAATGTTGAATGAAATGTGGAATGGAATGTGGAATGAAAAGGAATGGAAAGAGGAATGGAATGGAATGGCATGGAATGGAAGGGAATATGGAATCGAATGTAATGTCGAATGGAATGGAATGCAATTTGGAATGGAATGAAATGGAATGGAATGTGGAATGGAACGGAATGGAATGTGGAATGGAATGGAATGGAATACGGAATTTAATGGAATGGAATGTGGAATGGATTTGGTGGGAATGTGAAATGGAATGGAATGAAATATGGAATGGAATGTGGGATGGATTGGAAATGCAAGGGGGATGCAATGAGGAATCAAATGGAATGGAGTGGAATGGAATGTGGAATGGAATGGAATGGAAAGTGGAATGAAATGTGGAATGGAACGGAATGCAGTGCAATGTGGAATGGAATGCAATGGAATGCAGAATGGAATGGAATGGAATATAGAATGGAATGGAATGGAATGTGGAATGGAATGGAATGGAAGATGGAATGGAATGTGGAATGGAATGGAATGGGATGTGGATAGGAACGTGGAATAGAACATGGAATGGAACCTGCAATGGAATACGTAATGGAATGGAATGGAATACGGAATGGAATGGAATGGAATGTGCACCGGAAAGGAATGGAATGGAATGGAAGGTGGAATGAAATTGAATACCAAGTATAATGGAATGTGGAATGGATTGTAATGGAAATACCAAGTATAATGGAATTCGGAATGGAAATGAATGTCGATTGGAACGTGGAATGGAATGGATTGGAATGCAATGTGGAATGGAATTGAATGGACTGTGGAATGAAATGGAACAGAATGTGGAATGGAATGGAATGGAACGGAATGCAATGTGAAAAGGAATGGAATGGAATGCAACGTGGAATTGAAAGGAATATAATTTGGAATTGAATGGAATTGAATTTGGGATGGAATGGAATGGAATGTGGAAAGGAATTAAATGGAATGCAACGTGGAATTGAATGGAATATATTGTGGAATAGAATGGAACTGAATTTGGAATGGAATGGAATGGAATGTGGAATGGAATGCTGAATGGAATGGAAAGGAATAGAAGAGAATTGAATGTGGAATGAAGTGGAATGGAATGTGGAATGGAATGGAATGGAATGTGGAAGGGAATGGAAAGGAATATGGAATGGAATGTGGAATGGAATGGAATGGAATGTGGTATGGAAAGTGGAATGGAATGGAAGGTAACGTGGAATGGAATGTGGAATGGAAAGGAATGGAAATTGGAGTGCAATGTGGAATGGAATGGAATGGAATATGAAAAGGAATGAAAAGGAATGGGGAATGGAATGGAATAGAATGCGGAATGGAATGGAATATGGAATGGAATGAAATGGAATGGAATGTGGAATGGAATGGAATGTGAAATGGAATGTGGAATGGAAAGGAATATAAAGAAATGTGGAATGGAATTGAATGAAATGTGCAATGGAATGGAATGGAATGGAATGGAATGTGGAATGGAACGGAATGGAATGTGGAAAGGAACGGAATGGAATGTGGAATGCAATGCAATGGAATGCGGAATTGAATAGAATGGAATGTGGAATTTAATGTGGAATGGAATATGGAACTTAATGAAATGGAATAAGGAATGAAATGAAATGGAATGCGGAATTGAATGGAATGGAATGTGGAATGGAATGGGGAATGGAATGGAATGGAATGGAATGTGGAACGGAATGGAATGGAATGTGGAATGGAATGTTGAATGGAATGGAATGGAATGATTGATGGAATGTGGAATTGAATGGATCATGGTAGGAAATGTGGACTGGAATGCAATGGAATGTGGAATGGAATCAAATGGAATGTGGAATGGGATATGGAATGGAAAGAGGAATGGAATGGATTGGATTACGGAATGGAATGTGGAATGGCATGGAAATGAATATGGAATGGAATGTGGAATGGAATGGAATAGAATCCAATTTGGAATGGAATGGCATAAACTGGAATGTGGAATGGAATCGAGTGGAATGTAGATTTGAATGGAATGGAATGGAATGGAATGCAATGCAATGTGGAAAGGAATGTAATGGAATGCGAAGTGGAATTGAATGGAGTGGAATGTGGAATGGAATGGAATGGAATGCAGTGTGGAATGGAATGGAATGGAAAGTGGAATGGAATGTGCAATAGAGTGGAATGGAATGGAAAGGAACGTGGAATGGAATGGATTGGAATATGGAATGGAATTGAATGAAATGGAATGTGGAATGAAGTTCAAATGAATGTGGAATGGAATGGAGTGGAAAGTGGAATGGAATGGAATGGAATTCAATGTGGAATGGAATGGATTGCAATGTGGAATGGAATGGAATCCAAGTTGAATGCAATGGAATGGAATGCGGAATGGAATGGAATTTAACGTGGAGTGGAATGGATAGGAATGTGGAATAGAATGTGCAATTGAATTGAATGGAATGGAATGGAATGTGGAATGGAATGGAATGGAAAGTGGAATGGAATGGAATTGAATGTGGAATGGAATCGAATTGAATGGAATGAAATGTGGCATGGAAGGCAATGGAATGTGCAATGGAATGTGAAATGGAATGTAAGGGAAAGTGGAATGGAATGTGGAATGTAATGGAATGAATTGTGGAAACGAATGTAGAATGGAATGGAAATGAATGTGGAATGGAATGTGGAATGGAGTGGAATGGAATGTGTAATGGAATGGAATGGAATGCAAATTGGAACGGAATGTAATGGAATGTGGAACGGAATCGAATGGAATGTGGAATGAAGTGGAATGGAATGCAATGTGGAATGTAATGGAATGCTATGCAATGTGGAACGGAATGGAATGGAATGTGGAATGGAAAGAAATGGAATGTGGAATGGAATGGAAAGGAATGTGGAATGGAATGTGGAATGCAATGGAATACAATGGAATAGAATGTGGAATGGAATGGAATGGAATGGAATTTAAATGGAATGTGGAATGGCATGGATTTGAATCTGGAATGGAATGGAATGGAATGTGGAATAGAATGGAATTTAATCTGCAATGGAACAGAATACAAAGTTGCATGGAATGGAATGGAATGTGGAATGGAATGGAATAGAATGAAATGCGGAATGGAATGGAATGGAATGCAATGTGGAATGGAATAGAATGGAATGTGCAATGCAATGCAATGGAACAAGGAATGGAACGGAATGGAAAGTGGAATCGAATGGAATGGAAAGTGGAATGGAATTTGGAATGGAATGCAATGGAATGGAAAGGAATGTGGAATAGAATGGAATACAATGTGGAATGGAGAGAAATGGAATGAGGAGTGGAATGGAATGGAATATGGTAAGTAACGGAAAGGAGTGGAATGTGGAATTGAATGGAATTGAATGTGGAATGGAATGTAATGGAATGTGGTATGGAATATAACGGAATGTGGAATGGAATTTGATATGAATATATAGGAATGGAATGTAATGTGGAACGTAATGGAAAGTGGAATGGAATGGAATGCAGAATGGAATGGAATGGAACGTGGAATGGAATGGAAAGTGGAACGGAAAGGAATGGAATGTGGATTGGAATGGAATGCAAATTGGAATGGAATGGAATGGAATGGAATGTGAAATGGAATGTTTAATAGAATGTGAAATGAATGTAGAATGGAATGTGGAATTGAATGAAATGGAACGTGGAATGGAATGGAATGAAACGTGCAATGGAATGAAATGGGATGTGTAATGGATGGTGGAATAGTATGTGGAATGGAATGTGCAATGGAATGTGAAATAGAACGTGGAATGGAATGGAATTGAAAGTGTAATGGAATTTGGAATAGGACGTGGAAAGGAAAGTGGAATGGAATGGATTGTGGAATTGAATGTGCCATGGAACTGAATGGAATGTGTAATGGAATGGAATGGAATGTGGAAAGGAAAGGAATGGAAGGTGGAAAGGAATGGAATGGTAAGGAATGTAGAATAGAATTAAATGGAATGGAATGGAATGTGGAATGAAATGGAATGGATTGTGGAATGCAATGGACTAGAATGTGGAATGGAATGGAATGGAATGGAATTTGGAAAGGATGGGAATAGAATGCAATGGAATGCGGAATGGAATGGAATGGAATGCGGAATGGAATGCGGAATGGAATGGAATGGAAGGTAATGGAATGGGGAATCAAATGGAATGGAATGTGGCATGGAAAGGAATGGAATGTGGAATGGAATGGAATTTGGAAAGGATGGGAATAGAATGCAATGGAATGCGGAATGGAATGGAATGGAATGCGGAATGGAATGCGGAATGGAATGGAATGGAAGGGAATGGAATGGGGAATCAAATGGAATGGAATGTGGCATGGAAAGGAATGGAATGTGGAATGGAATGGAATGGAATGGAATGGAAAGGAATGGAATGGAATGGAAAGGAATGGAATGGAATGCAATGAGGAATGGAATGGAATGGAATGCGGAATGGAATGGAATGTGGTATTGAATGGAATGGAAATTGGAATGGATTGGAAAGGAATGTGGAATGAAATGGAATGGAACGTGGCATGGAATGTGGACTGGAATTCGGAATTAATGGAATGGAATGCAATGTGCAATTGACTAGAATGGAATGTGGAATGCAATGGAATGGAATGTGGAATTGAATGGAATGGCACGTGGAATAGAATGTGGAAAGGAATCTGTAAAGTAATGGAATGGAATGTGGAAGGGAACGGAACATAGAACGGAAAGGAATAGAATGTGGAATGGAATGGAATGGAATGTGGAACGGAATGCAACGTGGAATGGAAAGGAACGGAATGTGGATTGGAATGCGATGGAATGTGAAATGGAATGGAATGGAATGGAATGTGCAATGGAAGGTGGACTGGAATGTGAAATGGAATTCCACATTCCCTTCCGTTCCATTCCACATTCCATTTCACATTCCATTACATTCCATTACTCATACCATTACACAATAATTTCCATTCCTTTCCACATTCCATTACATTCCATTCTGTTAAAATCCATTCCACCTTGCATTCCATTCCACTCCATTCCGCATTCCATTCAACGCCATTCCGTTCCAATCCATTCCACATTGCATTCTATTCCATTCCATTCCACATTCAATTCCATTCCCTTACACATTCCATTCCATTCCATTTCACATTCCATTCCAAATTTCATTCCAATCCATTCCACAATCCATTCAACATTCCATTCCATTCCATTCCAATTCGTTCCAAAATCCATTCCACATTCCATTCCATTCCATTTCACATTCCATTTCATTCCATTCCATTTCACATTGCATTCCATTCCTTTCCACATTCCGTTCTACATTCCATTCTGTTCCATTGCGCATTCCATTCCGTTCCAATCTACATTCCATTCCATTCCATTCCGTTCCACCTTCCATTCCATTTCATTCAGCATTCCATTCCATTCCAGCATTCCATTTCACATTCCATTCCATTCCATTCAACATTCCATTCCATATTCCATTCCACTCCATTCCATTCCATTCCATTTCATCCCATTCCATTCCAAATTTCATTCCATTCCACTGCACATTCCATTCCATTCCATTCCACTTTCAATTCCACATTCCATTCCACAATCATCCATTCGATACCACATTCCGTTCGATTTCACATTCAATTCCAGAATTCATTCCATTCCATTCCACGTTCCATTCTACATTCCATTCCATTCCATTCCACATTCCATTCCATTCATTCCACATTCCATTCCATTCCACATTCGATTCCACGTTGCATTCAATTCCACTCCAAATTCCATTCTACATTCCATTCCATTCCATTCCGCATTCCATTCCTTTCCATTACACCTTCCATTCCATTTCACTCGGCATTCCATTCCATTCTAGCATTCTATTCAAAGTGCCATTTCACATTCCGTTCCAGGTTCCATTCCACATTTCATTCGATTCCATTCCACTTTCCATTCCAAATTCCATTCCATTCCACATTCCATTCCATTCCATTCCACGTTCCATTCCACATTCCATTCCATTCTATTCCACATTCCCTTCCAGATTACAATCCACAGTCCATTCCACATTGCATTCCATTCCTTTCCATTCCACATTCCATTCCATTCCATTCCACATTCCATTCCATTCCATTCAAATCGGCATTTAATCCCATTCCATTCCAAATTCCATTCAATTCAACTGCACATTCCGTTCCATTCCATTCCATTCCACAATACATTCCACATTCAATTACATTCCACTTTCAATTCTAAATTCCATTCCACAATCCATTGAATTCCACTTTCCATTCGATTCCACATTCAATTCCACATTGCATTCCATTCCATTCCACGTTCCATTCTACATTCCATTCCATTCCATTCCACATTCCATTCCATTCATTCCACATTCCATTCCATTTCACATTCCATTCCACGTTGCATTCAATTCAAAAACAAATTTCATTCTACATTCCATTCTATTCCCTTCTGCATTCCATTCCTTTCCATTACACCTTCCATTCCATTTCACTCGGCATTCCATTCCATTCTAGTATTCCTTTCAAATTTCCATTTCACATTCCGTTCCCGGTTCCATTCCACATTCCATTACATTCCATTCCACGTTCCATTCCAAATACCATTCCATTGCATTCCACATTCCATTCCATTCCATTCCACGTTCCATTCCACATTCCATTCCATTCTATTCCACATTCCATTCCAGATTACATTCCACAGTCCATTCCACATTGCATTCCATTCCACGTTCCATTCCACATTCCATTCCACATTCCATTCCATTCCACGTTCCATTCCACATTCCATTCAACATTCCATTCCAAGTTCCAATCCAATTTCCATTCCACATTCAATTTCTTTCCATTCCACATTCCATTCCATTCCATTCCACTCCTTTGCAGGTTCCATTCCTCATTGCATTCCATTCAATTCCACTTTGAATTCCACATTCCATTCCATTGCATTCCACTTTCCATTCCACATTCCAATCCATTGCATTCCACCGTCCATTCCCCATTCCATTCCATTCCATTCCACATTCGATACAACGTTCCATTCCATTCTATTTCACATTCCATTCCACTGCATTCCATTCCATTCCATTCCACATTCCAATCCATTCCATTCCACATTCCATTCCATTCCATTCCGCCTTCCATTCCACATTCCTCTCTACATTCTCTTCCTTTCCATTCCACATTCCATTCCACATTCCATTCCATTCAATTCCAGTCCATTTTCCATTTCATTCCATTCCATTCCACATTCCATTCCATTCCACTTTGCATTCCATTCCTTTCCACATTCCAATCCATTTTACATTCCTTTCCATTCCATTCCACTCCATTCCACAATCCATTCCAATCCACATTCCATTCCCCATTCCACTACTTTCCACTCCGCATTCCATTCCACATTCCATGCCATTCCTTTCCATTCCAAATTCCATTCCATTCCATTCCACATTCCATTCAAATCCATTCCACATTCCATTCCGCATTCCATTCCATTCAATTCCATGTTGCCTTCAACATTCCATTCCATTCCACTCCACTTTTTATTCCATTACACATTTCATTCCATTCAATTCAACATTCCATTGCCTTCCATTCCACGTTGCATTCCACGTTCCATTGCATTCCATTTCACATTCCATTCCATTTAACATTCCATTCCACATTCCATCCATTCCATTCCACATACCATTCCATTCCATTCCACGTTCCATTCCAGATTCCTTTCCATTCAATTCCACATTCCTTTCCATTCCATTCCATGTTTGATTCGCTTCCATTCCACATTCCGTTACATTCTGTTCCACGTAACATTCCATTCCATTCAAAATTAATTCAATTCCATTCCATTCCACATTCCATACAATTCCAGTCCACATTCCTTTCCATTCCTTGCCACATTCAACTCCATTCCTTTCCACATTCCATTCAATTCCATTCAAATTTCCACATTCCATCCCACTTTCCATTTCGTGTTCCATTCTAATACATTCCACGTTCCATTCCAAGTTCCATTCCATTCCATTCCATGTTGCATACCACATTCCGTTCCATTCGATTTCACGTTCCTTTTCACTTACCATTCCATTCCGATCCAATCCACATTCCATTCAAATCCATTCCACATTCCATTCCAGTCGACATTCCATTCCATTCCACATTTTATTCCATTCCACATTCCATTCCAATCCGTTCCATTCCACCTTCCATTCCATTCCATTCCACATGACATACCATTCCATTCCAAGTTCCTATCCATTCCATTCCACCTTCCATTCCATTCCATTCCACCTTCCATTCCATTCAATTTCACCTTCCATTCCATTCCATTCTACATTCCATTCAATTCCATTCCACGCTCCATTCCAATTCCCATTCCATTTAATTCCAAGTTGCATTCCATTCCATTCCACATTCCAATCCATTCCATTCCACTTTCCATTCCACTGCACATTCCATTCCATTCCATTCCACTCCATATTCTATTCCATTCTACGCTCCATTCCATTCAATTCCAATCCACATTCCATTCCATTCCATTCCACATTCCATTCCATTCCATTCCAGTTCCCATTCCACGTTCAATTCCACGTTCCATTCCATGATCCATTACGTTCCATTCCATGTTCCATTCCACGTTGCATTTCACGTTCCATTCCATTAAATTCCACGTTACATTCCATTTTCTGTTCCATGTAACATTCCATTACATTCCACTTTCCGTTGTACTTTCCATTCTATGTTCCATTCCTTTCTACTCCACCTTCCTTTCTACGTTCCATTCTACATTCCATTCCATTCCACTCCACATTCCATTGCACATTCCATTCCATTCCATTTCACATTCCATTGCACATTCCAACCCATTAGATTCCACCTTCCACTCCATTCCGTTCCACATTCTGTTCCATTCCATTCCACATTCAATTGCTCGTTCCATTACATTCCATTCCACATTCCCTTCTACATTCCATTCCATTCCATTGCACTTTCGATTCCACATTCCATTCCATTCCATTACACATTCCATTCCCTTCCATTCCACATTACATTCCACATTCTGTTGTATTCCCTTACGTAATCCATTTCACATTCCATTCCATTCCGTTCCACATTGTATTCCACATTCCTTTCCTTGCATTCCACGTTCCATTCCATTCCACATTCCATTGCATTCCTTTCCGCATTTCATTCCACATTCCATTAGATTCCACTCCACATTCCATTCCATTCCATTCCACTTCACATTCCATTCCATTTCATTCTGCATTGAATTCCCCTCCTTTCCACATTGCGTTCCACATTCCATTCCTTTCCATACCATTCCGCATTCCATACCATTCCATTCCATTTCCATTCGATTCCACATTCCATTCCACATTGCATTCCAATCCATTCCACATTCTATTCTACATTCCATTGCATTCCATTACACATTCCATTCCATTCCATTACACATTGCATTCCATTCCTTTCCGCATTCCATTCTACATACCATTTCATTCAATTCCGCATTCCATTCCATTCCATTCTACATTGCATTCCGTTCCATTCCGTTCCACCTTCCATTCCATTTCATTCGGCATTCCATTCCATTCCAGCATTCCATTTCGCATTCCATTCCATTCCATTCCAAATTCCATTCCATTCCATTCCACATTCCTTTCCATTCCATTCCATTCCTTTCCATTCGGCATTTCATCCCATTCCATTCCAAATTCCATTCCATTCCACTGCAAATTCCATTCCATTCCATTCCATTTCACATTCCATTCCACATTCCATTGCATTCCACTTTCGATTCCACATTCCATTCCACAGTCCATTCGATTCCACATTCCATTCGATTCCACATTCAATTCCACATTGCATTCCATTCCATTCCACATTCCATTCTACATTCCATTCCATTCCATTCCACATTCCATTCCATTCATTCCACATTCCATTCGATTCCACATTCGATTACACGTTGCATTCAATTCCACTCCAAATTCCATTCTACATTCCATTCCATTCCATTCCGCATTCCATTGCTTTCCATTACACCTTCCATTCCATTTCACTCGGCATTGCATTCCATTCTAGCATTCCATTCAAAGTTCCATTTCGCATTCTGTTCCAGGTTCCATTCCACATTCCATTCCATTCCATTCCACGTTCCATTCCAAATTCCATTCTATTCCATTCCACATTCCATTCCATTCCATGTTCCTTTCCACATTCCATTCCATTCTATTCCACATTCCATTCCAGATTACATTCCACAGTCCATTCCACATTGCATTCTATTCCGCGTTCCATTCCACATTCCATTCCACATTCCATTCCATTCCACATTCAATTCATCATTCCTTTCAACATTCCATTCCACGTTGCAATCCAATTTCCATTCCATATTCAATTTCATTCCATTCCACATTGCAGTCCATTCCTTTCCACTCCTTTGCAGGTTCCATTCCTCATTGCATTCCATTCAATTCCACTTTGAATTCCACATTCCATTCCATTGCTTTCCACTTTCCATTCCACATTCCATTCCATTGCATTCCACATTCTATTCAACATTCCATTCCATTCCATTGCACATTTGATATGACATTCCATTCCATTCTATTTCGCATTCCATTCCACTGCGTTCCATTCCATTCCATTCCACATTCCAATCCATTCCATTCCACATTCCATTCCATTCCACATTCCATTTCATTCCATTCCATTCCACCTTCCATTCCACATTCCTCTCTACATTCCCTTCCGTTCCATTCCACATTCCATTCCATTCAATTCCAGTCCATATTCCATTTCATTCCATTCCATTCCACATTCCATTCCATTCCACTTTGCATTCCATTCCATTCCACATTCCAATCCATTATACATTCCATTCAGTTCCACTCCATTCCATTCCATTCCAATTTCCACATTCCATCCCGCTTTCCATTTCGTGATCCATTCCAAGTTCCATTCCAATCCATTCCACCTTCCATTCCAAGTTCCATTCCATTCCATTCCATGTTCCGTACCACATTCGATTACATTGTATTTCTCGTTCCGTTTCCCTTACCATTGCATTCCGATCCCATCCACATTCCATTCAAATCCATTCCACATTCCATTCCAGTCGACATTCCATTTCATTCCACATTTTATTCCATTCCACATTCCATTCCAATCCGTTCGATTCCACATTCCATTCCATTAGATTCCTCATGACATACCATTCCATTCCACGTTCCTATCCATTGCATTCCACCTTCCATTCCATTCTGTTCCAAGTTCCATTCCATTCCATTTCACCTTCCATTCCATTCCATTCTACTTTCCATTCAATTCCATTCCACGCTCCATTCCACATTCCATTCCATTTAATTCCAAGATGCATTCCATTCCATTCCTCATTCCAATCCATTCCATTCCACATTCCATTCCACTGCACATTCCATTCCATTCCATTACACTCCATATTTTATTCTGTTCCACGTTCCATTCCATTCAATTCCATTCAAAATTGCATTCCATTCCATTCCACATTCCATTCCATTCCATTCCACTTTCCATTCCCCGTTCCATTCCATGTTCCATTCCATGATCCATTCCATTCCATTCCACGTTCCATTCCACGTTCCATTCCACGTTCCATTTCACTTTCCATTCCATTAAATTCCACGTTACATTCCACTTTCTGTTCCATGTTCCATTCCATTGCATTCCACGTTCCATTGTACTTTCCATTCTACGTTCCATTCCATTCTATTCCACCTTCCTTTCCACGTTACATTCCACATTCCATTCCATTCCACTCCACATTCCATTGCACATTCCATTCCATTCCATTCCACATTCCATTGCACATTCCAATCCATTATATTCCACATTCCACTCCATTCCATTCCACATTCTGTTACATTCCATTCCACATTCCATTGCTCGTTCCATTACATTCCATTCCACATTCCCTTCTACATTGCATTCCATTCCATTCCACCATCGATTCCAAATTCCTTTGCATTCCGTTCCACATTCCATTCCCTTCCATTCCACATTCCATTCCCTTCCATTCCACATTACAATCCACATTCCATTGCATTCCCTTACATAATCCATTTCACATTCTATTCCATTCCATTCCACATTGTATTCCACAATCCTTTCCTTTCCATTCCACATTCCATCCCTTTCCACATTCCATTCCACATTCCACTGCATTCCTTTCCACATTCCATTCCACATTCCATTCCATTCAAATCCACATTCCATTCCTTTCCACTCCACTCCACATTCCATTCCATTTCATTCTGCATTCAATTCCACTCCTTTCCAAATTAAGTTCCACTTTCCATTCCATTCCATTCCATTCCACGTTCCATTACATTGCATTCCATTTCCATTCGATTCCACATTCCATTCCACATTGCATTCCATTCCATTCCTCATTCCATTCTACATTCCATTCCATTCCATTACACATTCCATTCCATTTCATTACACATTGCATTCCATTCCTTTCCACATTCCATTCTACATTCCATTCCATTCCATTCCTTTCCACATCCCATTCCATTTCATACAGCATTCCATTCCCTTCCAGCATTCCATTTCGCATTCCATTCCATTCCATTCATCATTCCATTCCATTCCATTCCACATTCCATTGAATTCCATTCCACAGTCCATTCCATTCCATTCCATTCCATTCCGTTCCATTCGGCATTTCGTCCCATTCCATTCCAAATTCCATTCCATTCCACTGCACGTTCCATTCCAATTCATTCCACAATCAATTCCACATTCCATTCCATTCAACATTCCTTTCTACATTCCATTCCATTCCATTCCACATTCCATTTCACCTTGCATTCAATTCCACTCCAAATTCCATTCTACATTCCATTCCATTCCATTCCGGAATCCATTCCTTTCCATTACAACTTCCATTCCACTTCGCTCGGTATTCCATTCCATTCTAGCATTCCATTCAAAGTTCCATTTCACATTCCGCTGCAGGTTCCATTCCACATTCCATTCCATTCCATTCCACGTTCCATTCCACATTCCATTCCATTCCATTCCACATTCCATTCCATTCCATTCCATTCCACGTTCCATTCAACATTCCATTCCATTCCATTCCACATTCCATTCCAGATTACATTCCACTGTCCATTCCACATTGCAATCCATTCCACCTTCCATTCCACATTCCATTCCACATTCCATTCCACGTTCTATTCCACATTCCATTCAACATTCCATTCAACATTCCATTCCACGTTCCATTCCAATTTCCATTCCACATTCAATTTCATTCCATTCCACATTCCATTGTATTCCATTCCAATCGTTTTCAGGTTCCATTCCTCATTGCATTCCATTCAATTCCACTTTGAATTCCACATTCCATTCCATTGCATTCCACTTTCCATTCCACATTCCATTCCATTCCATTCCATTCCACATTCGATACGACATTCCATTCCATTCTATTTCACATTCCACTCCACTGCATTCCATTCCGTTCCATTCCACATTCCAATCCATTCCATTCCACATTCCATTCCATTCCACATTCCATTCCATTCCATCCATTCCACCTTCCATTCCACATTCCTCTCTACATTCTCTTCCGTTCCATTCCACATTGCATTCCACATTCCATTCCATTCAATTCCAGTCCATATTCCATTTCTTTCAATTCCTTTCCACATTTCAGTCCATTCCACTTTGCATTCCATTCCATTCCACATTCCATTCCATTATTCGTTCCATTTCATTCCATTCCACCCCATTCCACAATCCATTCCAATCCACATTCCACTACTTTCAACTCCAAATTCCATTCCACATTGCATTCCATTCCTTTCCATTCCACATTCCATTCCATTCCATTCCACATTCCATTCAACTCCTGTCCACATTCCATTCCACATTCCATTCCATTCAATTCCACGTTGCCTTCAAAATTCCATTCCATTCCACTCCACTTTCTACTCCATTACACATTCCATTCCATTCAATTCCACATTCCATTGCATTCCATTCCACGTTCCATTCCACTTTCCATTCCATTCCATTTCACAATCCATTCCATTCTGCGTTCCATTCCACATTCCATTCCACTCCATTCCACGTACCATTCCATTCCATTCCACGTTCCATTCCAGATTCCATTCCATTCAATTCCACATTCCTTTTCATTCCATTCCATGTTCTATTCCATTCCATTCCACATTCCATTACATTCCATTGCATATAACATTCCATTCCATTCAAAATTAATTCGATTCCATTCCATTCCACGTTCCATTCCATTCCAGTCGACATTGCATTCCATTCCTTGCCACATTCATCTCCATTCCATTCCACATTCCATTCCATTCCATTCCAATTTCCACATTCCATCCCACTTTCCATTTGGCTTTCCATTCCACGTTCTATTCCAATCCATTCCACGTTCCATTCCAAATTCCATTCCATTCCATTCCATGTTCCATACAACATTCCATTCCATTCGATTTCACGTTCCGTTTCACTTCCCATTCCAATCCAATCCAATCCACATTCCACTCAAATCCATTCCACATTCCATTCCAGTCGAGATTCCATTCCATTCCCCATTTTATTCCATTGCACATTCCATTCCAATCCGTTCCATTCCACATTCCATTCCATTCCATTCCCCATGACCTACCTTTCCATTCCACGTTCTTATCCATTCCATTCCACCTTCCATTCCATTCCATTCCACGTTCCATTCCATTCCATTTCACCTTCCATTCCATTCCATTCTACTTTCCATTCAATTCAATTCCACGTTCCATTTCACATTCCATCCCATTTAATTCCAAGCTGCATTCCATTCCATTCCACATTCCAATCCAGTCCATTCCATATTCCATTCCACTGCACATTCCATTCCATTCCATTCCACTCCATATTCTATTCCTTTCCACGTTCCATTCCATTCCATTCCATTCCACATTCCATTCCATTCCATTCCACTTTCCATTCCACTTTCCATTCCATGTTCCATTCCACGATCCATTCCATTCCATCCCAGGTTCCATTCCACGTTTCATTACACGTTCCTTTTCAGGTTCCATTCCTTTAAATTCCACGTTACATTCCACTTTCTGTACCATGTTACATTCCATTACATTCCACGTTCCATTGTAGTTTCCATTCTACGTTCCATTCCATTCTATTCCACCTTCCTTTCTACGTTCCATTCCACATTCCATTCCATTCCACTCTACATGGCATTGCACATTCCATTCCACATTCCATTTCACATTACAATCCGTTCCATTCCACATTCCATTCCATTCCATTCCACATTCCGTTCCATTCCATTCCACATGCCATTGCTCTTTCCATTACGTTCCATTCCACATTTCATTTCACATTCCATTACACATTCCATTCCATTCCATTCCACATTCAATCCCATTCCATTCCGTTCCACGTTACTTTCCAGTTTCCATTCCGGATTGCATTAAACTTTCCATTCCACGTTCCATTCCATTCCATTCCGCATTCCGTTCCACATTCCACTCCAATGCATTGCACTTTCCTTGCCACATTCCATTTTACATTCCATTCCATCCCTTTCCTCATTCCATTCCCCATTCCACTGCATTTCATACCTCTTTCCATTCCACTTTCCATTCCACTCCATTTCACAATCCTTTTCTCATTCCATTCCACCATCCATTCCACATTCCATTCCACATTCCATTCTATTGCATTCGAACTTCCATTCCACTTTCCATTCCACGATCTATTCCATGTTCCATTCCATTCCATTCCATATTCCATTCATTCTGTTCCATTCCACATTTCTTTCCACCTTTCATTTCACATTCCTTTCGACATTGCATTACACATTCATTTCCATTCTATTCTATGTTCAATTCCATTCCATTCCACATTCCATTGCATTCCATTCCACATTCCATTCCATTCCATTCCACATTACAATCCTTTCCAAATTCCATTCCACATTCCATTCCACGTTCCATTCCTTTCCATTCCACCTTCCATTCCACTTTCCATTTCATGTTCCATTCCATTCCATTCCACGTTCTGCTCCAAATTCCATTCCATTCCATTTCACGTTCCATTCCACAATTCCATTACAAATTCCTTTCCACTGTGCATTCCATTCCATTCCACATTCAATTCCACTCTCCACTCCACATTCCATTCCAAATTCCATTCCTTTCCATTCCACATTCCATTCCACATTTCATTCCACATTCCGTTCCATTCCATTCAACATTCCATTGCATTCCATGCCACATTCCCTTAAAAATTCCAATCCATTCCGTTCTACATTCCATTCCTTTCCATTCCACATTCCATTCCACATTCCATTCCATTCCACATTACATTACACATTTTATTCCACATCCCATTCCACATTCCATTCCATTCTATTCCATGTTCCCTTCGACATTCCATTCCACATTGCATTCCACATTCCATTCCACATTCCTTTCCATTGCATTCAACATTCCATTCCACCCTACATTTCACATAACATTCCACATTCCAATCCATTCCATTCCACGTTTCATTCCAAGTTCTGCTCCAGTTTCCATTCCCTTCCCTTCCACTATCCATTCCACATTCCATTCCATCTTCCATTCCAAATTACTTTATTTTCCATTCCACATTCCATTCCACATTCCATTCCATTCCACATACCATTCCACATTCCATTCCTCATTGCATTCCACATTCCTTTCCATTCCACTCCACATTGCATTCCACATTAAATTTCATTCCATTCCACATTCCATTCCACATTCCATTTCATCTTCCCTTCCACATTCCATTTCACCTTCCATTCCACATTCCATTTCACATTGCACTCCAATCCATTCCCCATACCATTCCATTCCATTCCACATTCCATTCCACATTCCATTCCCTTCCATTCCACATTCCATTCTATTCCTTTCCACTTTCCAATCCTTTCGACATTCCATTCCACATTCCATTCCACGTTCCATTCCATTCCATTCCACGTTCCATTCCACGTTCCATTCCATGTTCCATTCCATTCCATTCCACATTCCATCGGACATTCCATTCCTTTCAATTTAACCTTCCATTCCAATCCATTCCACTTTCCATTCCACATTCCTCTCCACATTCCATTCCATGTTCCATTCCACATTCCATTCCGTTCTATTCCACATTCAATTCCACATTGCTTTCCACATTCCATTCCGTTCTATTCCAGATTCAATTCCACACTGCTTTCCACATTCCATTCCACATTCTGTTCCATTACTTTCCACAATCCATTCCACAGTCTATTCCACATTTCATTCCATTTCATTCCACATTGCATTGTATTCCCTTCCACATTCCTTTCCACATTCAAATCCATTCTATTCCACAATCAATTACATTCGATTCCACATTCCATTCCACATTCTCTTCCACATTCCATTACACATTACTTTCCCTTCCACATTCCATTCTACATTCTATTCCGCATTCTATTGCACATTCCATTCCATTCCCTTCCTTGTTCCCTTCCACATTCCATTCCGCATTCCATGCACATTCCATTCCATTCCATTGAACATTACATTACACATTCCATTTCGCAGTCCATTACACATTCCATTCCAATTCATTCCACAATCAATTCCATTACATTCCATTCCACTTTCCATTCCACGTTGCCTGAAGGATTCCATTCCACATCCCATTCCATTCCATTCACATTCCGTTCCACATTCTAATATATTGCATTGCACTTTCCATGCCACATTCCATTCCACATTCCATTCCATTCCATTCCACATTCCATTCCGCATTCCATTCCCCATTTCACTGCTTTCCATTCCACTTTCCATTCCACATTCCATTCCACTCCATTGTGCAATCCATTTCCAATTCCATTCCACCTTCTATTCCACGTTTCGTTCGACATTCCATTCCATTCCTTTCCAGATTCCATTCCATTTCATACATTCCATTCCACGTTCCATTCCACGTTGTATTCCACGTTCCGTTCCATTCCATTCCATGTTCCATTCATTCTGTTCCATTCCACATTTCATTCCACCTTCCATTTCACATTTCATTAGACATTTCATTACACATTCCTTTCCATCCCATTCCACGTTCAATTCCATTCCATTACACATTTCATTCCATTCCATTCCACATTCTGTTCCATTCCATTCCACATTTCAATCGTTTCCACATTCCATTCTACATTCCATTCTACGTTCCATTCGATTCCATTCCACGTTCCATTCCACTTTCCATTCCATGTTCCATTCCATTCCAATCCACGTTCTGCTCCAAATTACATTCCATTCCATTTTACCTTCCATTCCACTATTCCATTACAAATTACATTCCACTTTCCATTCCGTTCCATTCCACATTCGAGTCCATTCTCCACTTCACATTCCATTCCAAATTGCATTCTGTTCCATTCCATATTCCATTACACATTCCATTCTGTTCCTTTCCACTTTCCATTGCATTCCATTCCATATTCCTTTCCACATTCCAATCCATTCCATTCCACATTCCATTCCACATTCCATTCCAAATTCCAATCCATTCTGTTCAACATTCCTTTCCCTTCCATTCCACATTCCATTCCACATTCCATTTCATTCCATTCCACACTACATTCCACATTCTATTCCACATCCCATTCCACATTCCACTCCATTCTATTCCATGTTCCCTTCCACATTCCATTCCACATTCCATTCAAGATTCCTTTCCATTCCGTTCATCATTCCATTCCACATTACATTTCACTTTCCCTTCCACATTCCATTCCATTCAATTTAACGTTCCATTCCACGTTCAATTCCACGTTCCATTTCATTCCATTAAACTTTCCATTCCACATTCCATTCCATCTTCCATTCCACATTTCTTTATATTCCATTCCACATTCCATTCCACATTCCATTCAACATTCCATTCCATTCCACGTACCATTCCACCTTCCATTCCACATTCCTTTCCATTCCATTCCACATTCCATTCCACATTATATTCCATTGCATTCCACATTCCATTCCACATTTCATCCCATTCCATTCCACATTCTTTTCCATTCCAATCCACTTTCCATTCCACATTCCTATCCATTGTATTCTTCATTCTATTCCACATTCCATTCCACAATACATACCACTCCATTGCACATTCCATTCTACGTTCCATTCCATTCCATTCCATGTTGCATTCCACATTCCATTCCACTTTCCATTCCATTCTATTCAAGGATCCATTCCACTTTCCATTCCACATTCCATTCCAGATTCCATTCCACGTTTCATTGCACGTTCCATTCCTACCATTCCACTTTCCATTCCACCTTCCATTCCATTACAATCCACGTCCCATTCCACAATCCTTTGCACTTTCCCTTCCACGTTCCATTTCACATTACATTGCACGTTCCTTTCCCCTTTCCATTCCATACCAATCCATATTCCACTCCAAATTCCACTCCATTCCAGTCCACGTTGCATTCCCAATTCCATTCCACATTCCATTCCATTCCATTCCATTGCACATTCCTTTCCACATTCCATTCCATTCCATTCCACATTCAATTCCACATTCCATTTCATTCTATTCCACTTTCCATTCCACATTCCATTCCACGTTCCATTCCATTCCATTCCACGTTCCATTCCGCTTTCCATTGCACATTCCATTCCACTTTCCATTCCACATACAATTCCATCTTCCATTCCACATTTCTTTATATTCCATTCCAGTTTCCATTCCACATTCCATTCCACATTCCATTCCATTCCACATACCATTCCACCTTCCTTTCCACATTCCATTCCACATTCCTTTCCTTTCCATTCCACATTCCATTCCACATTCCATCCCATTCCATTCCACATTCTTTTCCATTCCAATCCACTTTCCATTCCACATTCCTATCCATTGTATTGTTCATTCTATTCCACATTCCATTCCACAATACATTCCATTCCATTGCACATTCCATTCCACCTTCCATTCCATTCCATTCCACGTTCCATTCCATGTTCCATTCCACATTCCATTCCACTTTCCATTCCATTCCATTCAAGGATCCATTCCACGTTCCATTCCACATTCCATTCCAGATTTCATTCCACGTTCCATTGCACGATCCATTCCTACCATTCCACTTTCCATTCCACCTTCCATTCCATTCCAATCCACTTCCCATTCCACAATCCATTGCACTTTCCCTTCCCCGTTCCATTCCACATTCCATTCGACGTTCCATTCCACTTTCCATTCTATACCAATCCATATTTCATTCGAAATTCCGCTCCATTCCTGTGCACGTTGCATTTCAAATTCCTGTCCACATTCCATTTCATTCTATTGCACATTCCTTTCCACATTCCATTCCATTCCATTCCACATTCAATTCCACATTCCATTCCATACTATTCCACTTCCCGTTCCGCAATCCATTCCACATTCCATTACACATTCCATTCCATTCCATTCCACGTTCCATTCCGCATTCCATTGCACATTCCATTCCACGTTCCATTCCTCCTTCCATTCCACGTCCCATTGCATTCCATTCCATGTTCCATTCTGTTCCATCCCACGTTCCATTTCATTCAGTTCCACATTCATTTCTACATTTCATTTCACATTCCATTCCGCTTTCCATTTCACATTCCATTCCATTCCATTCCACATTCCATTCCATTCCAATCCACTATCCATTCCTTTGCATTTTCCGTTCCATTCCTATCCACATTCCATTCCATTGCATTTCACATTCCATTCCATTCCACATTTCATTCAACATTCCATTCCACGTTTCATTCCATTCCATTCCACATTCCTTTCTATTGCATTCAATTCCTCATTCCATTCCATTCCATCCAATTCCATTCCACATTCCACTACTTTCAATTCCATTCCACATTCCATTCCATTCCATTCCACATGCCACTCCATTCCACTCAAAATTCCCTTCAATTCCATTCCATTCCACATTCCATAGTATTCCATTCCATATTCTATTCCTTTCCATTCCACATTCCATTCCATTCCATTCCACATTCCATTCCATTCCATTCCACTCCATTACAAATTCCATTCCTCGTTTAATTCCCTTCCAATCCACATTCCCTTCCATTCCATTCTGCGTTCCATTCCACGTTCCATTCCACGTACCATTTCACGTTCCATTCCATTCCATTCAACATTCCATTCCACATTCAATTCCATTCCATTCCACATTTCATACAGTTCAATTCCATTGCATTCCTGATTTCATTACATTCCATTCCACATTCCATTCCATTCTGTTGGAATTTCCATTCCATTCCGTCCCACATTCCATTCCATTACATTGCACATTCAATCACCACGTTCCATTCCATTGCATTCCACATTCCACTCCATGTTCCATTCCATTCCATTCGACATTTCATTCCACTTTCTATTCCATTCCACTTTCCATTCCATTCCATTTCACATTCCTTTCCACATTCCATTCCATTCCATTCCACTTTCCTTTCCATTCCATTCCACATCCCATTCCATTCCATGCCTTTCCACAATGCATTGCACTCTATTCAGCATTCCATTCCATTGCATTCTGCATTCCGGTCCATTGCACTCCAAATTGCATTCCATTCGATTCCATTCCATATTCCATTCCATTCCATTCCACATTCCATTCCATTCCATTCCACACTGCATTCCACATTCCATTCCATTCCTTTCTCCATTCCACTCAATTCCACATTTCATTGCATTCAATTCCAATCCACATTCCATTGGTTTCAATTCCATTGGAAGTTCCATTACACATTCCATTCCGTGCCATTCCACATTACATTCCATTTCCTTCCACGTTACTTTCCATTCCGTTCCAGCCCACATTCCATTCCATTCCATTCGACATTCCATTCCATTCCACATTGCATTCCATTCCCTTCCAATCCACATTCGATTGATTTCAATCCCAATGCAAGTTCCTTTCCACATTCCATTCCTTGCCATTCCACATTCCCTTCCATTTCATTCCGCAATACATTCCAATCTATTCCCGTCCACATTCCATTCTATTCCATTCCACATTCTGTTGCATTTCATTCGACATTCAATTCCATACCATTCCATTCCACATTCCATTCCACATTCCATTCCACATTGCATTCCATTGCATTCCACATTCTCTTCCACATTCCATTCCATTTCACGTTACTTTCCATTCCTTTCCATATTAAATTCCATTCCATTCGGCATTCCATTCCAATCCAGTCCACATTCCACATTCCATTCCACATTCCATTCCACTTTGCATTCCACTTTCCATTCTGCGTTCCATTCCAGTCCATTCCACTTTCCATTCCTCATTGCATTCCATTCCATTCCACTTTCCATTAAACGGTCTATTCCATTCCATTCCACATTCCATTCAACATTCCATTGCATTCGTTTCTACGTTCCATTCCATTCCATTCCACATTCCATTCAACATTTCATTGCATTCGTTTCTACGTTCCATTCCATTCCATTCCACATTGCATTCCAAATTCCATTTCATTCCATTCCATGCCATTGCACAGTCCATACCATTCACATTGCATTCAACATTTGATTCCATTCCATTCCCCATTGCATTCCACATTCCATTCCACATTCCATTCCATTCCTATACACATTCCATTCCTTTCCATTCCACTCCTGTCCACATTCCATTCAATTCCATACAATTCCACATTCCATTCCCTTCCATTCCACATTCCATTCCATATTCAATTCCATTCAATCCACATTCCATTACATTCCATTAAATTCCTATCCACATTCCATTCAATTCTATACCATTCCACAAAGCATTCCATTCCATTCAACATTCCATTCCGTTCAATTCCACATTCCTTTCCATGCCATTCAAAGTTCCATTCATTTCCATTCCACGTTCCATTCCATTCCATTCCACGTTCCATTCGATGTTGTATGCCACGTTCCATTCCACTTTCCCTTCCACGTTCCATGTCATTCCTTTCCACGTTCCATTCCATGTTCCATTCCACGTTCAATTCCAAATTCTATTCCACATTCCATTACACATTCCATTCCATTAAATTACAGATTCCAGTCCATTACATTCCACATTCCATTCCACATTGCATTCCACATGCCATTCCACATTGCATTCCACATTCCATTCCATTCGATTTCACATTCCATTCCATATTCCATTCCATTCCATTCCACTTTCCATTCCACATTCCATTCCACCAACCACTCCACATTTCATTCCAAATCTATTCCACAATCCATTGCACATTCCATTTCATTCCACGTTACCTTCCACGCTCCATTCCACATTCCATTCCTTTCCACGTTCCAGTGCATATTCCTTTCCTAGTTCCATTCCACATTGTATTCCAATGCATTCCACATTCCATTCCACATTCCATTCCATTCCATTCCACATTGATTTCCACATTCCAATCCATTCCACGTCCCATTCCAGATTCCATTCCATTCCATTGCCTTCCATTCCATATTCCATTACACATTCCATTCCACATTCCATTGCACATTCCATTCTACATTCCATTCCATTCAATTCCACATTCCATTTCACATTCCATTCCATTCCATTTCACATTCCATTCCATATTCCATTCTATTCAATTCCACTTTCCATTCCACATTCCATTCCACAATCCATTCCACATTCCATTCCACCTTCCATTCCACAATCCATTGCACATTCCATTCCATTCCACGTTCCCTTCCACATTCCATTTCACATTCCGTTCCATTCCATGTTCCAATGCACATTCCATTCCAAGTTCCATTCCACTTTGCATTCCATTCCATTCCACGTTCCATTCCACATTCCATACCATTCCATTCCACTTTCCATTCCATTCCATTCCACATTGCATTGCATTCCATTCAGTTCTATGTTCCACTATATTACAATCAATATTCCATTTCCACATTCCATTCCATTCCCTTCCACATTCCATTCCACATTCCATTGCATACCATTCCATTCTACATTCCATTCCATTACAATCAACATTCCATTTCCCCATTCCATTCCATTTCATTCCACATTCCATTCCAAATTCTGTTCCATTCCATTCCAGTCCACATACTATTCCATTCCACATTCCATACCACATTGCTTTCCATTGCATTCCACGTTCCATTCCAAGTTCCATTCCATTGCATTCCATTCCTTCTCTTTCTATTCCATTCCATTCCAAATTCCATCCCATGTTCCATTCCATTTGATTCCACATTCCATTCCATTCCCCTCCACATTCCATTCCATTCCATTACCCATTCCATTCCATCCCACATTCCATTCCATTCCTTTCCACATTCTATTATATTCCACTCCACATTCCATTCCGTTCCATTTCACATTCAATTAAATTCCATTCCACTGCATTCCACATTCTATTCCAATCCATTCCATTCCACTTTCCATTCCATTCCATTCTTTTCCACATTCCATTCCATTCCATTCCACATTCCATTCCACATTCCCTTCCACATTGCATTCCATTGCATTCCACATTCTATTCCACATTCCATTCCATTTCACGTTACTTTCCATTCCTTTCCATATTAAATTCCATTCCATTCCGCATTCCATTCCAATCCAGTCCACATTCCACATTCCATTCCACATTCCATTCCACTTTGCATTCCACTTTCCATTCTGCGTTCCATTCCAGTCCATTCCACTTTCCATTCCTCATTGCATTCCATTCCATTCCACTTTCCATTAAACGGTCCATTCCATTCCTTTCCACATTCCATTCAACAATCTATTGCTTTCGTTTCTACGTTCCATTCCATTCCATTCCACATTGCATTCCAAATTCCATTTCATTCCATTCCATGCCATTCCACAGTCCATACCATTCACATTGCATTCAACATTCGATTCCATTCCATTCCCCATTGCATTCCACATTCCATTCCACATTCCATTCCATTCCTATACACATTCCATTCATTTCCATTCCATTCCTGTCCAGATTCCATTCAATTCCATACAATTCCACATTCCATTCCCTTCCATTCCAAATTCCATTCCATATTCCATTCCATTCAATCCACATTCCGTTACATTCCATTAAATTCCTATCCACATTCCATTCAATTCTATACCATTCCACAAAGCATTCCATTCCATTCAACATTCCATTCTGCTCAATTCCACATTCCTTTCCATGCCATTCCAAGTTCCATTCATTTCCATTCCATGTTCCATTCCATTCCATTCCATGTTCCATTCGATGTTCTATGCCACGTTCCATTCCACTTTCCCTTCCACGTTCCATGCCTTTCCTTTCCACGTTCCATTCCATGTTCCATTCCACGTTCAATTCCAAATTCTATTCCACATTCCATTACACATTCCATTCCATTAAATTACAGATTCCAGTCCATTACATTCCACATTCCATTGCACATTCCATTTCACATTCCATTCAACATTCCATTCTACATTCCATTCCATTCAATTCCACATTGCATTCCACATTCCATTCCATTCGATTTCACATTCCATTCCATATTCCATTCCATTCCATTCCACTTTCCATTCCACATTCCATTCCACAATCCACTCCACATTCCATTCCAAATTCTATTCCACAATCCATTGCACATTCCATTCCATTCCACGTTACCTTCCACGTTCCATTCCACATTCCATTCCTTTCCACGTTCCAGTGCATATTCCTTTCCAAGTTCCATTCCACAATGTATTCCAATGCATTCCACATTCCATTCCACATTCCATTCCATTCCATTCCATTGCATTCCACATTGATTTCCAAATTCCAATCCATTCCACGTCCCATTCCAGATTCCATTCCATTCCATTGCATTGCATTCCATATTCCATTACACATTCCATTCCATTCCATTCCACATTCCATTGCACATTCCATTCTACATTGCATTCCATTCAATTCCACATTCCATTTCACATTCCATTCCATTCCACATTCCATTCCATTCCACTTCACATTCCATTCCATATTCCATTCTATTCCATTCCACTTTCCATTCCACATTCCATTCCACAATCCATTCCACATTCCATTCCACCTTCCATTCCACAATCCATTGCACATTCCATTCCATTCCACGTTCCCTTCCACATTCCATTGCACATTCCGTTCCGTTCCACGTTCCAATGCACATTCCATTCCAAGTTCCATTCCACTTTGGATTCCATTCCATTCCACGTTGCATTCCACATTCCATTCCATTCCATTCCACATTCAAATACATTCCATTCCACATTCATTTCCATTCCATTCCACATTCTATTGCACATTCCGTTCCATTCCATTCAACATTCCTTTCCATTCAATTCCACTTTCCGTTCCATTCCATTCCACTCCATTTAAGTCCATGTTCGATTCCATTCCATTCCTTTCCACATTCCATTCCATACCATTATAGTACACATTACATTCCATTCCACATTCCATTTCATACCATTCCACATTTCTTTCCATTCCATTCCACATTCCATTTCAAGTTCAATTCCACGTTTCTTTCCATTCCAATCCAATTTCCATTTCTCGTTCCACTCCACGTTGAATTCCTCGTTCCATTCCAGATTCCATTCCACTTTCCATTCCATTCTATTCCGCATTCTATTCCATGTTGTATTCCACCTTCCATTACACATTCCATTACACATTTCATTCCATTCCATTTCACATTCCATTGCACATTCCAGTCCACATTCTATTCCAAATTCTATTCCATTCAATTCCAAATTTCATTCCACGTTCCATTGCATTCCATTCCACATTCCATTCTACATTGCATTCGTGATTACATTCCACATTCCCTTCAACAATCCATTCCAATTTCCATTCCAGATTCCATTCCGCAATCCAGTCCACTTTCAATTCCATTCCACTTTCCATTCCACATTCCATTTCACATTCCATTCCATTCCATGTTCCATTCCACATTCCATTCCACGTTCAAATCGACATTGCATTCCAGGTCATTCCACATTCCATTCCATTACATTCCATATTGCATTTCATTCCATTCCACATTTCATTCCACATTCCATTCCACTCCATTCCAGATTTCATTCCATTGGATTCAATTCCAGTCCATTCCACTCCACTTTCCATTCCTTTCTATTCCATTCAGCAATCCATTCCATTCCGTTCCACATCCCATTCCACATTCCATTCCACTCCATTCCAGATTCCATTCCATTCCCTACCACTTTGCATTCCACATTCCAAATAAAAATTCATTTCAGCTTCCATTCCATTCTGCATTCCATTCCATTCCATTCCCCGTTCTTTTACCTTCCATTCCATGTTCGATTCCACATTCCTTTCCATTCCATTACACGTTCCATTCCATTCCATTCCCTTCCATTCCACATTCCATTCCATTCCATTCCACATTCCATTCCATTCCATTCCACATTCCATTCCATTCCATGCCACATTGCATTTCACATTCCATTGCATTCCATTCCAAATTCCAATCCACATTCCATTCCCTTCCTTTGCACATTCCATTCCATTCCATGCAACACGCCATTCCATTCCATGCCACATTCCATTCCACATTCCATTGCCTTCCATTCCACATTCCATTCCATTACATTCTACATTCCATTCCACATTCCATTCCATTCCTCTCCACATTCTTTTCCACATTCCATTCGATTCCATTTCACATTCCATTCCATTCAATTCCACATTCCATTCCACATTCTATTCAATTCCATTCCACATTCTGTTCCATTCCATTCCACATTCCATTCCATTCCATTCCGTGTTCCACTCCATTCCATTTCATGTTCCATTTCATGTTCCATTCCACATTCCATTCCATTCCATTCCACATTCCATTGCACGTTCCATTCCACATTCCATTCCATTCCATTCCACATTCCATTGCACGTTCCATTCCACGTTCCATTCCATTCCATTCCACATTCCATTCCATTAATTTCCACATTCTTTTCGACTTTCCATTTAATTCCATTCCACATTCCCTTCCACTTTTCACTCCATTCCAATCCACATTCCTTTCCATATTCCATTCCATTCCATTCCATTCCAAATTCCATTCCATTCCACATTCCTTTCCACATTCCATTCCATTCCATTCCACATTCCATTCCGCATTCCATTCCACATTCCATTCCACATTTTATTCCATTAGATTCCATTCCATTCCATTCCATTCCATATTCCATTTCATTCCATTCCATTTCACATTCCACTACATTCCATTCCACATTCCACTACATTCCATTCCACATTCCATTCCACATTCCATTCCACTCCATTCCAGATTCCATTCCAGATTCCATTCCATTCCATTCCACATTACATTCCATATTCCAATCCACAATCCATTTCACTTTCCATTCCATTCTACATTCCATTTCATTCCGCATTCCATTCCATTCCGTTCCACGTTCCATTCCATTCAATTCCACGTTCCATTCCACATTCCATTCCATTAAATTACACGTTCCATTCCATTCCATTCCCTTCCATTCCACTTTCCATTCCATTCCATTCCCTTCCATTCCACATTCCATTGCATCCCATTCCACATTCCATTCCATTCCATAACCCTCCATTCCTCTTTCCCTTCCATTCAATTCCACATTGCATTCCATTCCATGCCATATTCCATTCCTTATTACGTTGCATTCCATTCCACATTCCATTCCCTTCCATTCCAAATTCCATTCCATTGCATTTCACATTCCATTCCCTTCCATGCCACCTTCCATTCCACATTCCATTGCATTGCATGCCACATTCCATTCCACATTCCATTCGATTCCATTCAATGTTCCATTCCACATTCCATTCCATTCCATTCCACATTCTATTCCACTTTCCATTCCATTCCATTGCACTTTGCATTCCATTTAATTCCACATTCCGTTACACAATCTCTTCCATTCCATTCCACATTCCATTCCATTCCATTCCACATTCCTTTCCATTCCATTCTGTGTTTCATTCCATTGCATTTCACGTTCCTTTCCGCATTCCATTCCATTCCACATTCCATTCCACATTCCATTACATAACATTTGACTTTCCATTCCATTCCATTCCATTCCATTCCATTCCACATTCCATTCCATTCGATTCCACTTTCCTTTCCATTGAATTCCATGTTCCATTCCACATTGCATTCTAGGTTACATTACACGTTACATTCCAACTTCCAAACCACGTTCCATTCCATTACATTCAATGTTCCATTCCACGTACTGTTCCATTATTTCCTTGTTGCATTCCGAATTCTATTCCATTTGATTTCACGTTCCATTCCATATTCCATTCCATTTCATTCCACATTCCATTGAAAATTCCATTTCATTCCATTCCATGCCATTCCACACTCCATTCCATTCCACATTGCATTGCACATTCGATTCCATTCCATTCCACATTGCACTCCACATTCCATTCCACATTCCATTCCATTCCAATCCACATTCCATTCATTCCATTCCATTCCTGTCCACATTCCATTTAGTTCAATTCAATTCTACATTCTATTCCCTTCCATTCCACATTCCATTCCACTTTCCATTCCATTCCAATCTACATTGCCTTCCATTCCATTCCATTCCTGTCCACATTCCATTCAATTCCATTCCATTTCTCTTTCCATTGCATTCCATTCCACATTCTATTCCAGATTCCATTCCATTCCTTTCCACATTCCATTTCACATTCCATTCCACATTCCATTCCATTCCATTCCACTTTCTATTCCATTCCATTTGACATTCCATTCCACATTCAATTCCATTCCATTCCACATTTTATCTGCACATTATTCACGTGTACCATAAACCTATAGTATGATAATGATAATAATAAAAGAAAAATCTTCTCATAAGAACTTGACAGAAGCATTCTGATAAACTTCTTTCTGTTATGTGCTCTTATCTCACAGATTTGAACATTTGTTTTGTATGAGCAGTTTGGAAACAGTCTTTTTTTTAAGAATATGCAAACGGATATTTGTGAGCTCTTACAGCCTATGAAGAAATAGGAAATATCTTCATATAAAACCTTATCAGCATCTTTCTGAGAAAATGCTTTGTGATGTATGTTTTCATCTCAAAGAGTTGAAATTTTCTTTTGATTGAACAGTTTGGAAACAGTATTTTTGTAGAATCCACTAATGAATATTTTCAGTGCTTTTAGTCCTATGGTAAAAAAGCAATTATCTTCACAAATACACTAAAAAGGAGCTTTCTGAGAACTTTCTTTGTGATGCGTGGATTCATATCACAGAGCTGAAGCTTTCTTTTGTTTCAACAGATTGGAAACTGTCTTTTTGTACAATCTGCAAATGGATATTTCTGAGCCATTTGATGCCTATGTTGAAAATGAATTTTCTTCACATAAAAACTAGACAGAATCATTCTAAGAAACTTCTTTGTGATGGGTGCATTCATCTCACAGAGTTGAACGTTTGTTTTCATTGAGCAGTTTGGAAACAGTCTTTTTGTAGTAACTGCAGAGAGAGATTTGTGAGCGGTTTAAGGACTATAGTGAAAAAGGGAATATCTTCACATAAAAACGAGACAGAAGCATTCTGAGAAACTCCTTTTTTATGTGTGCATTCATCTCACAGAGATAAATCTTTCTTTTCATTGAACAGTTTTGAAACAGTCTTTCTGTACAATCTGCAAAGAGATATTTCTGAGCTGTTTGAGGCCTACAGTGAAAAAGTAATATCTTCACAAAAAAACCAGACAGAAGTATTATGAGAAACTTCTTTTTTATTTCTGCATTCATCTCACAGAGTTGAAACTTTCTTTTCATTGAGCAGTTCGGAAACACGCTTTTTGTAGAATCTGAAAGGGATATTTGTGAGTCTATTGAGGCCTGTGGCGAAATAGGAAATATCTTCACATAAAAACTAGACAGAAGCTTTCTGCGAAACTTCTTGGTGATGTGTGCTTTCATCTCACAGAGTTGAACATTTCTTTTGATATAGCAGTTTGGAAGGAGTCTTTTTGTGGAATCTGCAAATGGATGTTTAGAATGCTTTGAGACCTATGGCGAAAAGTAAACATCTTCACATTAAAACTAGACAGAAACGTTCTGAGAATCTTCTTTGTGACGTGTGCATTCATTTCACGTTGCTGAGCTTATCTTTTGATTTAGCAGATTGGAAACAGTCCTTTTGTTGTATCTGCAGAGGGATATTTGTGAGCAGTTTTAGGCCTATGGTGAAAAAGGAAATACCTTCACATAACACTAGACAAAAGCATTCTGGGAAGCTTCTCTGTGATGTGTACATTCAACTTACAGAGGTGAAACTTTCATTAGATTGAGCAGTTTGGAAACAGTCCTTTTTTAGAATCTGCAAAGGGATATTTCTGAGCCTACTGAGGCGTAGGGTGAAAAAGAAATAACTTCACATAAAAACTGGACAGATGCTTTCTGAGAAACTTCTTTGTGACGTGTCCATTCATCTCGCAGAGTTGAAACTTTCTTTGGATTGATCAGTTTGAAAACAATCTTTTTGAATAATCTGCAAAAAATATTTGTGAGCCCTTTATGGCCTACAGTGAAATAGGAGATATCTTTACATAAAAACTAGAGAGAAGCTTTCTGAGAAACTACTTTGCGATGTGTGCTTTCATCTCACTGAGTTGAACCTTTCTTTTGAATGAGCAGTTTGGAAACACTCTTTCTGTAGAGTCTGTAAATGGATATTTGGAGCACTCTGAGACCTATGGTGAAAAAGGAAATACCTTCACATAAAAACCAGATAGGAGCATTCTGCGAAACTTCTTTGTGATGGATGTATTCATCTCACAGAGTTGAACATTTCTTTGGAGGCAGCAGTTTGTAAACAGTCTTTTTATAGTATCTGCAGAGGGATATTCATGAGCAGTTTACAGCCTATGGTTAAAAAGGATATATCTTCTCAAAAAAACTCGACAGATCCATTGTGAGAAACTTCTTTGAGACGTATGTGTTCATCTCACAGAGTTGAGCCTTTCTTTGCATTGAGCAGTTTTCTAAACAGTCCTTTTGTAGAATCTCCAAAGGGACATTTCTGAGCCCATTGAGGTCTATGGTGAAAAAGGAAAAATCTTCACATGAAAGCTAAACAGAAGCTTTCTGAGAAACTTTTTGTGATGTGTGCATTCATCTCACAGTGTTGAAACTTTCTTTTGGTTGAGCAGTTTGGAAACATACTTTTTGTACAATCTGCAAAGGGATATTTCTGAGCCATTTGAGGCCTATGGTGAAAGAGAAATATCTTCACATAAAAACTAGACAAAAGAATTCTGAGAAACTTCTTTGTGTTGCGTGCATCCATCACACATATTTGAATCTCTCTTTTGATTGAGCAGTTTGGAGATAGTCTTTTTGCAGAATATGCGAAAGGATATTTGTGAGCCCTTTCAGGCCTATGGTGAAATAGGGAATATCTTCACATACAAACCAGACAGAAGCTTTCGGAAAAACTTCTTTGTGATATGTGCTTTCATCTCAAGTGTTGAGCTTTTCTTTTGATTGAGCAGGCTGGAAACAGTCTTTTTGTACAATCTGCAAATAGATATTTGCAGCATTTTAGGCCTATGGTGAACAGGAATTTTCTTCACATAAAAACAAGACAGAAGCATTCTAAGAAAACTCTTTGTGATGTGTGCATTCATGTCACAGGATTGAAACTTTCCTTGGATTGAGCAGTTTGGAAAGAGCCCTTTTGTAGAATCTGCAAAGGGATATTTTTGAGCCCATTGAGGTCTATGGTGAAATAGGAAATATCTTCACATAAAAACTAGACAGAAGCTTTCTGAAAATCTTCTTTGTGCTGTGTGCTTTCATCTCACAGAGATGAACCTCTCTTTTGATTGAGCAGTTTGGAAACACTCCTTTTGTGGAACCTGCAAACGGATCTGCAGATAAAAACTAGACAGAAACTTTCTGAGAAACTTCTTTTTGATGCTTGCTTTCTTCTCAAATTTGGACCTTCCTTTTCATTGAGCAGTTTGGCAACAAGTCATTTTGTAGAATCTGCAAAGGGACATATGTGAGCGGTTTGAGCCCTATGGTGACAAAGTAAATATCTTCAGATAAAACCTAGACAGAAGCATTTTGAGAAAACTGTGATGTTTGCGTTCATCTCACTGAGTTGAACCTTTCTGTTCATTGAGCAGTGTGGAAACATACTTTTTGTGCAATGTGCAAAGGAATATTTGTTTGTGGTTTGAGACCTATGTTGAAAAAGTAATATCTTCACATAAACACAGGACAGAAGCATTCTGAGAAATTAATTTTGTATGTGTGCATTCATCTCACAGAGTTGAACCTTTCTTTTGATGAAGCAGTTCGGAAACTTTTTTTGTAGAATCTGAAAAGGGATATATTTGATCCCTTTGAGGCCTAAGGTGAAATAGGAATTATCTTCACATAAAAACTAGAGAGAAACTTTCTGAAAAACTTCTTTGTGACCTGGGCTTTCATCTCACAGATTTGAACCTTTATTTTGATTGAATAGTTTGGAAAGAGTCTTTTTGTAGTATCTACAGAGGGCTATTTGTGAGCAGACTGAGGCCTACAGTGAAAAGGAAATGGCTTCTCAGAAAAACTAGACAGAAGCATTCTGAGAAACTTCTTTGTAATGTGTGCATTCATCTCAGATAGTTAAACCTTTCTTTTGATTGAGCTGTTTGGAAACACTCTTTTTTGTACCATCTGCAAGGGTATACTTCTGAGCACTTTGAGACCTATTTTGAAATATGAAATATCTACACAAAAAACTAGATAGAAGGTTTCTAAGAAACTTCTTTGGGATGTGTGCCTTCATCTCACAGAGTTGAACCTTTGTTTTGATTGAGCAGATTGGAAACACTCTTTTTGTAGGATCTGCAAGTGGATATTTGGAGTGCTTTGAGACCCACGGTGAAAAAGGAAATATCTTCATATAAAAACTAAACAGAAGTTTTCTGAGAATTTTCTTTGGGGTGTGTACATTCATTTCACAGAGTTGAAACGCTCTTTTGATTGGGCAATTTGGAAACAGTCTTTTCGTAGGATCTGCAAATGTATATTTGGAGTGCTTTGAGGCCTGTGGTAAAAAAGGAAAATTCTTCACATAAAACTAGACAAAATCATTCTGAGAAACCTCTTTTTGATGTGTGCTTACATCTCACAGAGTTTAACCTTTCTTTTCATTGAGCAGTTTGGAAACTGTCTTTTTGTAGTATCTGCAAAGGGATATTTGTGAGCGGTTTGAGACCTTTGGTGAAAAAGGAAATACCTTCACATAAAAACCAGACAGAAGTTTTTGAGAAACCTCTTTGTGATGTTTGCATTCATCTCCCAGAGTTGAATCTTCCTTTTCATTGAGCTGTTTAGAAACAGTCTTTTTGCACAATCTGTAAAGGGATATTTCTGAGTGATTTGAGGCCTGTGGTGAAAAAGAAATATCTTCACATAAAAATCAGACAGAAGCATTCCGGGAAACTTATTTGTTTTGTGTGCATTCGTCCCACAGAGTTGAAACCTTCATTTCATTTAGTAGTTCAGAAACAGTCTTTTCATAGAACCTGCAAAGGGATATTTCTGAGCCCTTTGACGTGTATGGTGAAATAGGAGATATCTTCACATGAAAACTAGACAGTAGCTTTTTGAGAAACTACTTTATGATGTGTGCTTTCATCTCACAGAGTTGAAACTTTTTTTTAATTGAGCAGTTTGGATTCACAGAGTTGAACCTTTCTTTTGATTGAGCAGTTTGGAAACACTCTTTTTGTAGAATCTGTAAACGGATATTTGGAGCGCTTTGAGGCATAAGGTGAAAAAGGAAGTAACTGCACCTAAAAACTAGACAAACTTTCTGAGAAACTTCTTTGTGATGCATGCTTTCATCCCACATATTTGGACATTTCTTTTCATTGAGCAGTTTGAGATCAAGTCATTGTGTATAATCTGCAAAGATATATTTGTGAGCAGTTTGAGGCCTATGGTGAAAAACTAAATATCTTCAAATAAAAACCAGACAGAAGTTTTTCAGATAAGTCTTTGTGATGTTTGCATTCATCTCAAGGAGTTGAACCTTTCTGTTCATGGAGGAGCCCTGAAATATTCTTTTTATGCAATCTGCAAAGGAATATTTCTGAGTGTTTTCAGTCCTGTGGTGAAAAAGAAATATCTTCACATAAAAACTAGACAGAAGCATTCTGAAAAACCTCTTTTTTATCTGTGCATTCACCTCACAGAGTTGAACCTTTATTTTCGTTGAGTAGTTTGGAAACAGTCTTTTTGTAGAATCTGCAAAGGGATACTTGTGATCCCTTTGAGGCCTATGTAGAAATAGGAAATATCTTCACATAAATACTAGACAGAAGCATTCTGGGAAACTTCTTAATGATGTGTGCTTTCATCCTACAGAGTTGAAACTTTCTTTTGATTGATCACTTTGGAAACAGTCTTTGTGAAGAATCTACAAATGGATATTTGGAGAGCTTTGAGGCCTACGGTCAAAAAGGAAATATATTCACGTAAAAACTAGACAGAAGCATTTTGACAAACTTCTGTGTGATGTGCACTGTCATTTCACAGAGTTGAATCTTTCTTTTGATTGTGCAGTTTGGAAACAGTCTTTTTGTACAATCTGCAAAGGGATATTTCAGAGCCATTTGAGGCCTATGGTGGAAAAGAAATATCTGCACATAAAAACCAGACAGAAGCATTCTGAGAGACTTCTTTGTGATTTGTCCATTCATGTCACAGAGTTGAAACTTTCTTTTGATTGAGCAGTTTGGAAACAGTCTTTTTGTAGAATCTGCAAATGGATATTTGGAGCATTTTAAGGCCTATAGTGAAAAAGTACATATCTTCACATAAAAACTAGACAGTAGCTTTTTGAGAAAACTCTTTGTGACAGTTCCATGCACCTTTACGGGTTTACCATTTCTTTTCATTGAACAGTTTGGAAACAGTCTTTTTGTTCAAACTGCAAAGGGATAGATCTGAGCGGTTTGAGGCCAATGGAGAAAAATAAATGTCTTCACATGAAAACTAGACAGAAGCATTTTGAGAAACTTCTTTGTGATGTGTGCATTTATCTCACAGAGTTGAACCTTTCTTTTGATTTAGCAATTTGGAGAAACTCTCTTGGTAGTGTAAGCAGATTTATATTTGTGTGCAGTTAAATGCCTGTGGTGCAAAAGGAATGACCTTCATATAAAAAGTAGATGGAAGCTTTCTGAGAAACTTCTTTGTGATGTGTGCTTTCATCTCACGGAGTTGAATCTTTATTTTGATTGAGCTGTTTGGAACCATTCTTTTTGTATAATCTGCAAATGGATATTTGAAGCAATTTGTGTTTTATGGTGAAAAAGGGAATATGTTCACATAAAAACTAGACAGAAGAATTCTGAGAAACTTCTTTGTGATGAGTCCATTCATCTCACAGAGTTGAAACTTTCTTTGATGGACCAGTTTGGAAACAGTCTTTTTGTAGTATCTGCAGAGGGATATTTTTGAGTGGTGTAAAGAGTATGGTGAAAAAGGAAATATTTTCACATAATAACTAGACAGAAGCATTCTGAGAGACTTCTTTGTGATGTGTGCATTCATCTCACAATGTTGAAAGTTTCTTTTGATTGAGCAGTTTGGAAACAGAACTTTTGTAAAATCTGCAAAGGGATATTTGTGAGCCTATTGAGGCCTGTGACAAAATAAGAATAATTTTGAGATAAAAATTAGACAGAAGATTTCTGAGAAACTTCTTTGTGATGTGTGCTTCCATTTCAAAAAGGTGAAAATTTCTTTTGATTGGGCAGTTTGGAAACAGTCCTTTTGTAGAACCTGCTAAAGGATATTTCTGAGCCCATCGATGCCTGTGTTGAAATAGGAAATATCCTCACCTAAAAACCAGACAGAAACCTAATGAGAAACTTCTTTGTAATGAGTGCATTCATCTCACAGAGTTGAACCTTTATTTTGATTGAGCAGTTTGGAAACAGTCTGTTTTTGGTATCTGCAGAGGGATATTTGTAAGTGATTTAAGGCTTATGTTGAAAAAGGAGATGTCTTCACATAAAAACTGGACAGAAGCATTCTGAGAAACTTCTTTGTGATGTGTGCATTCGTCTCACAGAGCTGAACCTTTCTTTTGATTGAACAGTTTGGAAACCATCTTTTTGTAGAACCTGCAAATATATATTTGGAGCGATTTGATCCTATGGTGAAATAGGAATTGTCTTCACATAAAAACTAGACAGAAGCTTTCTGACAAACTTCTTTGTGATGTGTGCATTCATCTCACAGAGTTGAACCTTTCTTTAGATTGAGCAGTTTGGAAACACTCTTTTTGTAGGATCTAAAGAGGGATATTTTTGAGCAGTTTGAGTCCTATGGTGAAAAAGAAACTATCTTCATGTAAAGACTAGACAGAAGCATTCTGAGAAACTTCTTTGTGATGTGTGCATTCATCTCACAGAGATTAACCTTTCTTTTCATTAAGCAGTTTGCAAACAGTCTTTTTGAAGAATCTGAAATGAGATATTTGTGAGCCATTTGAGGCCTATGGTGAAATAGGAAATATCTTCACCTAAAACTTGTCAGAAACTTTCTGAGTAACTTCCTTGTTATATGTGTGTTTATCTTACAGAGTTGAAATTTTCTTTTCATTGAGCAGTTTGGAAACGTCTTTTTGTAGAATCTGCAAATGGATATTGGGTGGGTTTTGAGGCCTATGGTGAAAAAGGAAATATCTTCACATAAAAACTAGGCAGAAACTTTCTGAGAAACTTCTTTGTGATTTGTGCATTCATCTCACAGAGTTGAAACTGTCTTTTGATTGAGCAGTTTGGAAACAGTCTTTTTGTAGAATATGCAGAGGGATATTTGTGAGCAGTTTGAGGACTAAAGTCAAAAAGGAAATATCTTCACATTAAAACTAGACAGAAACATTGTGAGAAACTTTTTTCTGATATGTGCATTCATTTAACAGAAGTCAATCTTTCTTTTGATTGAGCACTTTGGAAAAAATCTTTTTGAAATTCTGCAGAGGGATATTTGGGAGATGTTTGAGAACTATGGTGAAAAAGGAGATATCTTCACATAAAAACTAGACAGAAGAATTCTAAGTAACATCTTTGTGATGTGTTCATTAAATGCACAAAGTTGAACCTTTCTTTTGATTGAGCAGTTTGGAAGCAGTCTTCTTGTAAAATGTGCAAAGGGATATTTTTGAGCCCTTTGAGGCCTATGGTGAAATAGGAAATATCCTCATATGGAAACTAGACAGAAACTTTTTGAGAAACTTCTTTGTAATTTTTTCATTCATCTGATAGAGTTCAACCTTACTATTCATAGAGCAGTTTGGAAACGGTCTTTTTGTGGAATCTGCAAAGGGATAGTTTTGAGCCCTTTGAGAACTTTGGTGAAATAGGAAATATCTTCACATAAAAACTAGACAGAAGCATTTTGAGAAACTTCTTTTCGATGTGTGCATTCATCTCATAGAGTTGAATCTTTCTTTTGACTGGGCAGCTTGGAAAGAATCTTTTTGTAGAATCTGCAAAAGGATAGTTTTGAGCCCTTTGAGGACTTTGGTGAAATAGGAAATATCTTCACATAAAAACTAGACAGAAGCATCTTGAGAAACTTATTTGTGATGTGTGCATTCAACCAATAGATTTGAACCTTTCTTTTGGTTTAGCAGTTTGGAAACAATCTTTTTGTACAATCTGCAAAGGGATAGTTTTTTGTCCTTTGAGGACTATGGTGAAATAGGAAATATCTTCAAATGGAAATTGTATAGAAGCTTTCCGAGAAACTTTTTTGTGATGTGTGCATGTATCTCAAAGAGTTGAACCTTTCTTTTGAATGAGCATTTGGAAACAGTATTTTTGTAGAATATACAAAGGTATATTTGTGAACCCTTTGAGGCCTATGGTGGAATAGGAAATGTCTTCACATAAAAGCTAGACAGAAGTTTTATGCGAAACAGCTTTGTTATGTGTGCTTTCATCTCACAGAGTTGAACCTTTCTTTTGATTGAGGAGTTGGGAAACAGTCTGTTCGTGGAATCTGCAAAGGGATTTTTTAATTTTTTTGTTTTTATTTTTATTTTTGTTTCATTATTATTATACTTTAAATTTTAGTGTACATGTGCACAATGTGCAGGTTAGTTATATATGTATACATGTGCCATGCTGGTGTGTTGCACCCATTAACTTGTCATTTAGCATTAAGTATATCTCCTAATGCTATCCCTCCCCACACCCCACAACAGTCCCCAGAGTGTGATGTTCCCCTTCCGGTGTCCATGTGTTCTCATTGTTCAATTCCCACCTATGAGTGAGAATATGTGTTGTCTGGTTTTTGCTCTTGCGATAGTTTACTGAGAAAGATGATTTAGAATTTCATCCACGTCCCTACAAAGACATGAACTCATCATTTTTTATGGCTGCATAGCTTCAGAGAGAATAAAATACCTAGGAATCCAACTTACAAGGGACATGAAGGACCTCTTCAAGGAGAACTACAAGCCACTGCTCAATGAAATAAAAGAGGATATAAAGAAATGTAAGAACATTCCTTGCTCATGGGTAGGAAGAATCAATATTGTGAAAATGTCCATAGTGCACGAGGTAATTTATAGATTCAATGCCATCCCCATCAAGCTACCAATGACTTCTTTCACAGAATTGAAAAGGGATATTTGAGAGTCCTTTGAGGCCTATGGTGAAACAGGAAATATCTTCATATAAAAAATAGACAGAGGCTTTCAGAGAAACTTCTTTGTGGTGTGTTCTTTCATTTCAGAGGGTTCAACAATTCTTTTGATTGAGCAGTTTGGAAACAGTCTTTTCATATAATCTGCAAATGGATATTTTGTGGGCTTTGAGGCCTACGGTGAAAAAAGAAATATCTTCACATGAAAACCAGACAGACGCTTTCTGAGAAATTTTTTTGTGATGTTTGCATTCACCTCACAGAGTTGAACCTTTCTTTTCATGGAGAAGTTAGGAAACAGAGTTTTCGTTCAATAGACAAAGGGATATTTCTGAGCGGTTTGAGCCCTGTGGTGAAAAAGAAATATCATCACATAAAAACTAGACAGAAGCATTCTGAGAAACTTATTTGTGACGTGTTCATTCATCTCACAGAGTTGAAACTTTCTTGAGATAGAGGAGCTTGGAAAAAGTCTTTTTATAAAATCTGCAAAGTGCTATTTGCCAGCACTTTGAGGCTTACGGTGAAGTAGGAAATATGTTCACATAGAAACTAGACAGAAGCATTCTCATAAACCTCTTTGAGAGGTGTGCACTCATCTCACAGAGTTAAAACCTTCTTTTGACTGAGCAGTTTGGAAACAGTCTTTTTGTAGAATATGCAAAGGGATATTTGTGAACCCATTGAGGCCTATGGTGAAATAGGAAATATCTTTGCATAAAAACTAGACAGAGGCTTTCTGAGAAACTTCTTGGGGATGTGTGCTTTCATCTCACACAGTTGAACCTTTCTTTTTATTGAGCAGTTGGGAAACTGTTTTTTGTAGAATCTGGAAAGGGATATTTGTGAGCCCTTTGAGGTCCCTGGTGAAACAGGAAATATCTTCATATAAAAACTAGACAGAAGCTTTCTGAGAAACTACTTTGTGATGTGTTCTTTCATCTCACAGAGTTGAACTTTTCTTTTGATTGGGCATTTTGGAAACAGTCTTTTTGTGGAGTCTGCAAATGGATATTTGAAGGGTGTTGAGCGAAGGGTGAAATAGCAACTGGCTTCACATAAAAACTAGACAGAAGATTTCTGAGAACCTTCTTTGTGATGTGTGCATTCATCTCACACATTTGAATTTTCCTTTGATTTAGCAGTTTGGAAACAGTATTTTTGTAGAATCTGCAAGTGGATATTTGCAGCGCTTTGAGGCCTGTGTTGAAAAAGAAATATCTTCCATAAAAATTAGACAGAAAATTTCTAAGGAAATTCTTTGTGATGTGTTCATTCATCTCACAGAGTTGAACCTTTCTTCTGATTGAGCAGTTTTGAAAAACTCTTTTTGTAGAATCTGCAAGTGGATATTTATGTCACTTTTAGCCCTATGTTGGAAAAGAAAATATCTCCCCATAAAAACTGGACAGAAGAATTCTGAGAAACTTCATTGTGGTGTGTGCATTCAACTCACAGAGTTGATCCTTTCTTTTGATTGAGCGGTTTTGAAACACTCTTTTTGTAGGATCTGCAAGTGGATATATGGAGCGCCTTGTGGCCTAGAGTGGAAAAGGAAATATCTTCACATAAAAACTAGACGGAAGCATTCTGAGAAACTTCTTTGTGATGTGTGCATTCATCTCACCGATTGCAAACTTTCTTTTGATTGACCAGTTTTGAAATACTCTTTTTGTAGAATTTGTAAGTCGATATTTGTGGCGATTTGAGGCCTATGTTGCAAAAGGAAATATCTTCATATAAAAACTAGATAGAAGCATTCTGAGAAACTTCTTAGTGATGTGTGTATTCATCCCAGAGAGTTTTACTACACTTTTGATTGAGCAGTTTGGAAACAGTCTTTATGTAGTATCTGCATGTGGATATTTGAAGCACTTTGATGCCTATGATGGAAAAGGAAATACCTTAACATAAAAATTAGACAGAAGCATTCTGAGAAAATTCTTTGTGATATTTGCATTCATCTCACAGAGTTGAACCTTTCCTTTCATTGCACAGTTTTGAAACACTCTTTTTGTAGAATCTGCAAGTGGATATTTGAATTGCTGTGTGGCCTATGGTGGAAAAGGACATAGCCTCACATAAGAGCTGTAAAGCACGTTTCCTAAAAACAGCCTTGTGATGTGTGCATTCATCTCACAGAGGTAAGCAGTTTCTTTTCTCTGAGCAGTCTAGAAACTCTGTTCTTGTAAAATCTGAAAAAGGGTATTTTTGGGCACTTTGAGGCCCGTGTTGGCAAAGGAAATATCTTCACATACAAAATATACAGAAAGTTTCTGAGATACTTCTTTGTGATATATGCATTCATCTCACAGAGTTGAACCTCTCTTTTGATTCATCATTTGGAAGCGGTATTTTTGTAGAATCTGGAAACTGATATTTGTAAACATTTTGAGGCCTATGCAGAAAAAGAAGTATCTTCACAGAAAAGTATAAAGAAGGTCTCTGAGAAACTGTTTTGTGATGTCTGCATTCATCTCACAGAGGTAAATAATTTTTTCTTTGATCATTGGGAAACTCTCTTATTTTAGAATCTGCTAAGGGATATTTGTGAGTGTGTAGAACCTCTATGGTGAAAAAGGAATTGTCTTCACATAAACACTAGACAGAAGCATACTGAGAAACTTCTTGGTGATGTGTGCATTCATCTCACAGAATTGAAACTTTCTTTTGATTGAGCAGTTTGGAAACGTCTTTTTGTGGAATCTGTAAAGGGATATTTCTGAGCACTTTGAGGCCTATGGTGAAAGAGAAAATATCTTCACATAAAAACTAGACTAAAGAATTTGAGAAACTTCTTTGTGATGTATCCATTCATCTCACAGAGTTCAACAATTCTTTTGATTGAGCAGTTGGGAAACCGTCTTTTTGTAGAATATGCAAAGTATATTTCTGAGCCCCTTGAGATCTATGGTTAAAGGGAAATATCTTCACATAAAAACTATAAAGAAGGTTTGTGAGAAACTTCTTTGAGATGTGTGCATTCATCTCACAGACTTGAACCACTCCTTTGGCTCAGCAGTTTGGAAACAGTCTTTTTTAAAGATCTGCAAAGGGATATTTTTGAGCACTTTGAGGCCCATGGTGAAAAAGGAAACACATTCACATAAAAACAAGATAGAAGCTTTCTGAGAATCATCTTTTTGATATACGCATTCATTCCACAGAGGTGAACCTTTCTTTTGATGAGCAGTTTGGGAATAGTATTTTGTGGAATTTCCAAAGGGTTATTAGTTAGTGTTTTTTGTCCTATGTTGAGAAAGGAATTAACTTTATATAAATACTAGACAGAATATTTCTGAGAAACTGTGTTGTGATATGTGCTTTCATCTCACAAAGGTAACCATTTCTCTTCCTTGAGCTGAATATCTTCTTGTAAAATCTGCAAAGGGATATTTGTCAGCGTTTTGAGGCCTATGGTGAAAAAGTAATTATCTTCACGTAAAAAGTAGACAGAAGCTTTCTGTGAAACATCTTGGAGATGCGAGAATTCATCTCACAGAGTTGAAATATTCTTCTGATTGAGCAGTTTGTAAATAGTATTTTGGTATAATCTGAAAAGGGATATTTTTTATGCTTTGAAGTCTATGGTGAAAAAGGAAATATTTTCACATGAAAACTAGAGAGAAGATTTCTGAGAAACCTCTTTGTGATGTGTGCATTCATCTCCCAGATTTGAAACTTTCTTTGGATTGAGCAATTTGGAAACAATATTTTTGTAGAATCTGTAAAGGCATATTTTTGAGAGCTTTGAGGCCTATGATGAAATAGGAAATATCTTCACATAAAAACTAGACAGAAGCTTTCCAAGAAACTTCTTTGTGATGTGTGCATTCATCTCATAGAGTTCAGCCATTCTTTTGATTGAACAGTTTGGAAACAGTCTTTTTGTAGAATCTGCAAGGGGATATTTATGAGTGCTTTCAGGACTATGGTGAAAAAGGAAATATATTCACATAAAAAGTATAAACAAGGTTTCTCAGAAACAGCTTTGTGATGTATGCATTCATCTCACAGAGGTAAACGTTTCTTTTCTCTAGTCAGTGTGGAAACTGTTCTTGAAGAGTCTCTAAAGGGATATTTGTGAGTGCTTTGAGGCCTATGGTGAAAAAGGAAATATCTTGACACAAAAACTAGAGAGAGGCTTTCTGTGAAACCTCTTTGTGATGTGGGCATTCATCTCAAAAAGATTAAACTTACTTTTGATTGAGCAGTATGGAAACGGTCTGTTTGTGGAATCTGCAAAGGGATATTTATGAGCGCTTTGAGGCCAATGGTGAAAAACGAAATATATTCATATAAAAGGTATAAAGAAGGTTTCTTAGAAACAGCTTTGTGACGTGTGCATTGATCTCACAGAGGTAAACGTTTATTTTCTCTGATCAGTCTGGAAACTCTGTTCTTGTAGAATCTGCAACAGGGTATTTGTGAGTGCTTTGAGGCCTATCGTGAAAAAGGAAATATCTTCACATAAAAACTAGACAGAAGTTTTCTTAGTGGCATCTATGTGATGTGTGCAATCATCTCACAAATTTGAACCATCCTTTTGATTGACCAATCTGGAAGCAGTCTATTTGTAGAATCTGCAAGGGATATTTATCAGGGCTTTGAGTGCTATGGTGAAAAAGGAAATATCTTCACATAAAAAATGGACAGAAGATACCTGAGAAACCTCTTTGTGATGTGTGCATCCATCTCACAGAGTTCAAGCATTTATTTGGTTGAGCAGTTGGGAAGCAGTCTTTTTGCAGAATCTGCAAAGGGATATTGCTGAGCACTTCGAGGCCTATGGTGAGAAAGGAAATATCTTCACATAAAAACTATAAAGAAGGTTTCTGAGAAACTTCTTTGTGATGTATGTATTCATCTCACGGAGTTGAGCTATTTTTTTGATGGAACAGATTGGGAACAATCTTTTTGTAGAATCTGCAAAGTGATATTTTTGAGCGCTTTGTGTCCTAGGCGGAAAAAAGAAATATCATCCCATAAAAAGTATACAGACGGTTTCTGAGAAACAGTTTTCTGATGTGTGCATTCATCTCACTGAGAAAAACCTTTGTTTTCTTTGATCAGTCTGGATTTCTGTTCTTGTAGAATCTGCTAAGGGATATTTGTGAGCAGATGGAGGCCTATGGTGAAAAAGGAAATGTCTTCATATAAAAATTAGACAGAAGCCTCCTGCGAAACTTCTTAGTGATGTGTGCATTCATCTCACAGAGGTGAAACTTTCTTTTCATTGAGCCGTTTGGAAACAGACTTTTTGTAGAACCTGCAAATGGCTATTTAGAGCACTTTGAGGCCTATGGTGAAAAAGGAAATATATTCACATAAAAACTAGACTAAGCGTTTCTGAGAAACTTCTTTGAGATGTGTGCATTCATCTCACAAAGTTCAATAATTCTTTTTATTGAGCAGTTTGGAAAGAGTCTTTTTGTAGAATCTGCAAAAAGATATTTGTGAGGGCTTTGAGGCCTATGGTGAAAAAGGAAATATCTTCCCAGAAAAACTATAAAGAAAGATTCTGAGAAACTTCTTTGTGATGTGTGCATTAATCTCACACAGTTCAAACTTTCTTTTGATAGAGGAGTTTGGAAAAAGTCTTTTTAAATATTCTTCAAGTGGATATTTGTGAGCACTTTGAGGCTCGTGGTGACAAAGGAAACATTCATATAAAAACTTAATAGAAGCTTTCCGAGATACTTTTTTTTGACATGTGCATTCATCTCACAGAGTTGAACCTTTCTTTTGATAAGCAGTGTGGAAACAGACTTTTTGTAGAATCTACAAACGGACAATATTGAGTGCTTTGTGTCCAGTGGTGAAAAACGAAATAACTTCACATGAAAACTAGACAGAATGTTTCTGAGAAACTGCTTTGTGATATGTGCATTCATCTCCCAGATGTGTCTGTTTCTTTTCATTGAGAAGATTGGAAACTCTTTTCTTGTAAAATCTGCAAAGGGATATTTTTGAGCCCTTTGAAGCATATGGTGGAAAAGGAAATGTCCTCACATAAAAACTACACAGAAGCATTCTGAGAAACATCCTGGCAATGTGAGCATTTATCTCACAGAGTTGAAACATTATTTTCATTGAGCAGTGTGTAAAGAGTCTTTTTGTAGAATCTGCAAAGGGATATTTGTGAACGTTTTGAGGTCTACGGTGAAAAAGGAAATATCTTCACATAAAATGTAGAGAGAAGCTTTCTGAGAAACCTCTTTGTAATGTGCATACATGTCACAGAGTTGAACCTTTCTTTTGATTGAGCAATTTGGAAAAAGCATTTTTACAGAATCTGTAAAGGTATATTTGTGAGCACTTTGAGGCCTATGGTGAAAAAGCAAGTATTTTCACATAATATCTACACAGAAGCATTCTGAGAAACTTCTTTATGATGTGTGTATTCATCAAACAGAGTTAAACCTTTGTTTTGATTGAGCAGTTTGGAAACGGTCTTTTTGTAGAATCTGCAAATGGATATTTGGAACACTTTGAGGCCTATGGTGAAAAAGGAAATATATTCACATAAAAACTAGACTTAAGGTTTCAGAGAAACTTCTTTGAGATGTGTGCATTCATCTCACAGTGTTCAATAATTCTTTTTATTGAGCAGTTTGGAAGCAGACTTTTTGTAGAATCTGTAAAGGGATATTTGTGAGGGCTTTGAGGCCTATGGTGAAAAAGGAAATACCTTCACAGAAAAACTATAAAGAAAGATTCTGAGAAACTTCTTTGTGATGTGTGCATTCATCTCACAGAGTTGAAACATTCTTCAGATTGAGCAGTTTGGAAACAGTCTTTTTTTACAATCTGCAAAGGGATATTTAGGAGCACGTTGAGGCCTATGGTGAAAAAGGAAATATCTTCACATAAAAACTAGAAAGAAGCATTCTGAGAAGCTGCTTTAAAATATGTGTATTCATCTCACAGAGGTAAACGTTTCTTTTCATTGAGCAGTTCGTAAACTCTGTTATTCTAGAATCTACAAAGGGATATTTTTGAGTGCTTTGAGACCCAGTTTGAAAAGGAACTATCTTCACACAAAAACTAGTGAGAATCTTGCTGAGAAATGTTCTGATGTGTGCATTCATCACACAGAGTTGAAACTTTCTTTTGATTGAGCAGTTTGGAAACACTTTTTTTTGTAGATTCTGCAAAGATATATTTGGGAGGGCGTTGAGGCCTATGTTCAAAAAGGAAATATCTTCACATAAAAACAAAAAGGGAGTTTTCTGAGAAACTTCTTTGTGATGTGCACATTCTTCTCACAGGGTTGAACCATTCTGTTTATTGAGCAGTTTGGAAACAGTCTTTTTATAGAAAATGCAAAGGGATATCTGGGAAGACATTGAGGCAGATGGTGAAAAAGGAAATATCTTCACATAAAAAGAAGAAAGAAATTTTCTGAGTAACTCCTTTGTGACATGTGCATTCATCACACAGAAGTAAAAGTTTCTTCCCATTGAGCAGTTAGTTTTTAAGTGAAGATATTTCCGTTTTCACAATAGACCTCAAACCGCCTACATATATCCCTTTGCAGATTCTATAAAAAGACTGTTTCCAAACAGCTTAAAGAAAGCCTCCACTCTGCGAGAGGAAAACACACATCACAGAGAAGGTTCTCAGAAAGTTTCTGTCTAGTTTTATTTGTTGATACTCAATTTCTCACCATAGGCCTCAAACCGCTCATAAATAACCCTTTGCAGATTCTACAAAAAGACTGTTTCCAAACTACTCAAACAAAAGAAAGGTTCAACTCTTTGAGGTGAATGAACACATCACAAAGAAGTTTGTCAGAAAGCTTCTGTCTAGTTTTTATTTGAAGATGTTTACTTTTTCAATATAGGTCTCAAAGCCCTCACAAATATCCCTTTACAGATTTTACAAAAAGACTGTTCCAAAACTGCTCAACCTAAATAAAGCTTCAACTCTTTGAGATAAATGCACACATCACAAAGAAGTTTCTCAGAAAGCTTCCGTCCAGTTTTTATGTGAAGATACTCTCTTTTTCACCATGTCTCAAAGCATTCAAATTATCACATTGCAGATTCTACAAAAAGACATTTTCCAACCTGCTCTATCTAAAGAAAGGTTCAACGCTGTGAGAAGAATGCATACATCAAAAAGAAGTTTCTCAGAATGCTTCTGTCTAGTATTTATGTGAAGATATTTCCTTTTTCACCATAGGCCAAAAAGGGATCCCAATTATCCCTTTGTACAATCTACAAAAGGACTGTTTCCAAACTGCTCAATCCAAAGATAGGTTCAGCTCTTTGGAATGAATGCACATATCACAACGAAGTTTCTCAGAATGCTTCTGTCTGGTTTTTGTGTGAAAATATTTCTTTTTTCACCATAGGCTTCAAAGGGCTCACAAATATCGCAAAGCAGATTCTACAAAAAGACCCTATCCAAACTGACCAATGAAAAGAAGACTTCAAATCTGTGAGATGAATGAGCACATCACAAAGAATTTTCTCAGAAAGCTTCTGTCTAGTTTTTATGTGAAGATATTTCCATTTTCACCATAGACCTGAAACCGTCTACATATATCCCTTTGCAGATTCTACAAAAAGATTGTTTCCAAACTGCTCAATCAAAGAAAGCTTTCTACTCTGTGAGATGAATGAACACATCACAGAGAAATTTCTCAGAAAGTTTCTGTCTAGTTCTTATTTGTTGATACTCCCTTTTTCACCATAGGCCTTTAACTGCTGATAAATAACCCTTTGCAGACTCTACGAAAGGACTGTTTCCAAACTGCTTAACCAAACGAAAGTTCAGCTGTGTGAGATGAATGCACCCATTACAAAGAAGTTTCTCAGAACGTTTCTGTCTAGTTTTTATGTGAAGATACTTCTTTTTCACCATAAGCTTCAAAGTGTTCACAAATTTTCCTTTGCAGATTCTACAAAAAGACTGTTTCCAAACAGCTCAATCAAAAGAAAGGTTCAACTCTGTGTGACGAATGCACACATCACAGAGAAGTTTCTCAGAAGGCTTCTGTCTAGACGTTATTTGTGGGTATTTCCTTTTTCACAATAGGCCTCAAAAAGCTCACAAATATCCATTTGCATATTCTACAAAAAGACTGTTTCCAAACTACTCAATGAAAGAAAATTCAACTCTGTGAGATGAATGCACACATCACAAAGTGGTTTCTGAGAATGTTTCTGTCTAGTTTTTATATGAAGATATTTCGTTTTTTACCACATTCCTCAAACCACTCAAAAACATCCCTTTGCAGATTCTCCAAAAACACTCTTTCTAAACTGCTCAATCAAAAGAAAGATTGAACTTTTTGAGATGCATACACCCCTCACAAAGAAGCTTCCCAGAAAACATGAGCCTAGTTTTTATGTGAAGTTATTTTCTTTTTCACCATAAACCTCAAAGCATTCACAAATATCACTTTGCAGGTTCTACAAAAAGACTGTTTCCAAACTGTTCAATCAAAAGAAAGTTTGAACCCTGTGAGATGACTGCACACATCACAAAGAATTTTTTCGGAAAGCTGCTGTCTACATTTTATTTTTTGATATTTCCTTTTTCACCATAAGATTCAAACTGCTGAAACATATCACTTTGCAGATTCTACAAAAAGACGGTTTCAAACCTGCCCAATGAAAAGAAAAGTTCAGCTCTCTGAGATGAATGCACACATCACAGACAAGTCTCTCAGAATGCTTCTGTCTAGGTTTTATGTTAAGATATTTCGTTTTTCACTGCAGACCTCAAACCACTCATAAATATCCCTTTGCATATTCTAAAAAAAGACTGTTTCCAACCCAATAAGTTGAAAGAAAGTTTCAACTCTTTGAGAAGAATGCACACATCACAAGGAAGTTTCTCAGAAAGCTTCTGTCTTGTTTTTATGTGAAGATATTTCCTTTTTCACCATAGGACTCAAAACGCCTTGAAATATCCCTTTACAGATTCTACAAAAAGACTTTTTCCAAACTGCTCAATCAAAACAAAGGTTCAACTCTGTGAGACGAAAGCACACATCTCAGAGAACTTTCTCAGAAAGCTTCTGTAAAGTTTTTATGTAAAGATATTTCCTTTTTCACCACAGGCCTCAAAGAGCTCAAAAATGTCTCCTTACAGATTCTTCAAAAAGACTGTTTTTGTATTGATGAATCAAAACAAATATTCAACTCTGTGAGATGAATGCACACATCCTAAAGAAGTTTCTCAGAAAGCTTCTTATAGGTTTAGGTGAAGATATTTCCTTTTTCATCATAAGCCTGAAAGCATTCACAGATATCACTTTGCTGATTGTACAAAAAGACTGTTTAAAAACTGCTCAATCAAAACAAAATTTCAACTATGTGAGACGAATGCACACATCACAAAGAAGTTTCTCAGAAAGCTTCTGTTTAGATTTTATTTGCGGATAATTCCTTTTTCACTGTAGGTTTCAAACTGCTCACAATTATTCCTTGCAGTTTCTAAAAAAGTCTGTTTCCAAACGACTCAATCAAAAATGAAGTTCAACTCTGTGAGATGAACACACACATCACAAAGAAGTTTCTCAGGAAGCTTCTGTCTAGTTTTTATGTGAAGATAATTCCTTTTTCAACCTAGGCCTCAATGGGATCACAATTATCCTTATGCAGAGTCTACAAAAAGACGTTTCCAAACTATTCAATCAAAAGGAAGATTCAATTCTGTGAGATGAATGCACACATCACAAAGAAGTTTCTCAGAGAGCTTCTGTCTAGATATTATTTGAGGATATTTCCTTTTTCACCATAGGCCTCAAAGGGCTCACAGATATCCCTTTACAGATTCTACAAAGACACTGTTTCCAAACTGCTCAATCTAAAGAGGGGTTCAACACTGTAAGCTGAAGGCACACATCACAAAGAAGTTTCTCAGAATGCTTCTTTCTAGTTTTTATTTGAATATATTTCTTTTTCACCATAAACCACAAAGCATTCCAAATATCCACTTTCAGATTCTACAAAAAGCGTGTTTCAAAACTGGTCAATCAAAAGATAGGTTCAATTCTGTGAGATGAATGGACACATCACAGAGAAGTTTCTCAGGATGCTTCTGTCTCCTTTTTATGTGAAGATACTACCTTTTCCAACATAGGCCTCAAAGCGCTCCAAATATCCAATTGCAGTTTCTACAAAAACAGTGTTTCACAACTGAAAAATCAAAAGAAAGGTTCATCTCTGTGAGATGAATGCACATATCACAAAGAAGTTTCTCACATTGCTTTTGTGTACTTTTTAAGTGAAGATATTTCCTTTTTCACCATAAGCCTAAAAGTGCTGCAAATATTCACTCACAGATTGTACAAAAAGAGTGTTTCAACACTGCTCAATAAAGAGAAAATATTCATCTCTGTGAGATGAATGCACACATCACAAAGTAGTTTCTCAGAATCCTCCTGTTTAGTTTTTATGTGAAGATATTTCCTTTTCCACTATTGACACCAAGGCACTCCAAACATCCACTTGCAGATTCTACAAAAGGACTGTTTCAAAACTGCTCAATCAAAAGAAGGATTCAACTCTCAGGGATGAATGCACACATCACAAAGAAGTTTCTCAGAATGCTTCTGTCTAGTTTTTGTGTGAAGATATTTGCTTTTCCACTCTAGGCCACAAAGCATTCCAAATATCCACTTAAAGATTCTACAGTAACAGTGTTTCAAAACTGCTCAATCAAAAGAAGGTTTCATCTCTGTGAGTTGAATGCACACATCACAAATAAGTTTCTCAGAATGCTACTGTCTGGTATTTATGTGAAGATATGTCCTTTTCCACCATAGGCCTCAATCTGCTCTAAATATCCATTTGCAGAGACTACATAAAGAGTATTCCAAAAATGCTCAATCAAAAGAAAGGGTCAACTCTGTGAGTTCAATGCACACATCAAAAGGGAGTTTCTCAGAATGCTTCTGTTTAGTTTTTGTGTGCAGATATTTCCTTTTCCACCATAGTCCCCAAAGTGCTCCAAACATCCACCTGCAGATTCTGCAAAAAGAGTGTTTCAATACTGCTCCATCAAAATAAACTTTCAACTCTGTGAGATGAACACTGGCATCACAAAGAGGTTTCTCAGAAAGCTTCCATCTAATTTTTATATGAAGATATTTCCTTTCCCACCATAGGTCTCAAAGTGCTCCAAATATCCACTTGCAGATTCTACCAATAGAGAGTTTGAAAACTGCTCAATAAATAGAAAGTTTAAACTCTTTGAGATGAATGCAAAGATCAAAAAGAAGTTTCTCAGAATGCTTCTGCCTAATTTTCATGTGAAGATATTTCCTTTTCCACTGTATGCCTCAAAGCGCCCCAAATATCCAACTGCCGATTCTACAAAAGTGTGTTTCAAAACTGCTCAATCAAAAGAAAGTATCAACTCTCTGAGTTGAATGCACTCATCACAAATAAGTTTCTCAGAATGTTCCTTTCTAGTATTAATGTGAAGATATGTCCTTTTCCACCATATGCCTCAATCCGCTCCAAATATCAACATGAAGATATTACAAAAAGAGTGTTTCCAAACTGATCCTTCAAAAGAAAGGTTCAACTCTGAGAGCTGAGTGCACACATCACAAACAATTTTCTCAGATTGCTTCTCTGTAGTTTTTATGTGAAGGTATTTTCTTTTACACCATAGGCCCCAATGTGCTCCAAACATTCACATGGAGATTCTACAAAAAGAGTGTTTCAAAATTGCTCAATCAAAAGTAAGGTTCAACTCTGTGGGATGAATGCACACATCAAAAAGAAGTTTCTCAGAATGCTTCGGTCTAATTTTTATGGGAAGATATTTCCTTTTCCACCATAGGCTTCAAAGCGCTCCATATATCCACCTGCAGGTTCTACAGAAGAGTGTTTCAAAACTGCTGAATCAAAAGAAATGTTCAACTCTCTGAGATGAATGCACACATCATTAGGATGTTTGTCAGAATGCTTCTGTCTAATCTTTATATGAAGATATTTCCTTTTCAAACATTGACCACAAAGCTCTCCTAATATCCACATGCAGATTCTACAAATAGAGTGTTTATAAACTGCTCAGTCAAAAGAAAGGTTCAACTCTGTGAGATGAAAGCACACATCACAAAAAAGGTTCTCAGAATGCTTCTGTCTAGTTTTTATGTGAAGATATTTCCTTTTCCTCCACGGGCCTCAAACTCTCCAAATATCCAATTGCAGGTTCTACAAAAAGAGTGTTTTAAAACTGCTCTATCAAAATAAAGGTTCAACTCTGTGAGATGAATGCACACATCACAAAGAAGTTTCTCAGAATGCATCTGTCTAGTTTTTACATGAAGATATTTCCTTTTCCACCATAGTCCTCAAAGCCCTCCAAATATCCACCTGCAGATTCTACAGAAGAGTGTTTCAAAACTGCTCAATAAAAGCAAATGTTCAACCCGGTGAGATGAACACACACATCACTAGGATGTTTCTCAGAATGCTTCTGTCTAATATTTATATGAAGATATTTCCTTTTCAAACATTGACCTCAAAGATCTATAAATATCCTTTTGCAGATTCAACAAATAGAGTGTTTAAAGACTGCTCAGTCAAAAGAAAGGTTCAACTCTGTGAGATGAATGCACACATCACAAAAAAGTTTCTCAGAATGCTTCTGTGTAGTTTTTATTTGAAGATATTTTCTTTTCCTCCAAGGGCCTTAAACTCTCCAAATATCCAATTGCATGTTCTACAAAAAGAGGGTTTTAAAACTGCTCAATCAAAATAAAGGTTCTACTCTGTGAGATGAATGCAGACATCACAAAGAAGTTTCTCAGAATGCATCTGTCTAGTTTTTACATGAAGATATTTCCTTTTCCACCATAGCCCTCAAAGCGATCCAAATATCCACTTGCAGATTCTACAAAAAGAGTATTTCAACACTGCTTAATTAAAAGAAAGGTTCAACTCCGTGGGATGAATCCACATGTCACAAAGAAGTTTCTCAGAATCCATCTGTCTTGTTTTTATGTGAAGATATTTCCTTTTCCAATAAAGGTCACAAATCACACAAAATATCCACTTGCAGATTCTACTAGAACTGTGTTTAAAAACTGCTCAATCAAAAGAACAATTCAAAGTTGTGAGTTGAATGCACGCATAACAAAGAAGTTTCTCAGAATGCTTCTGTGTAGTTTTTATGTGAGGATATGTCCTTTTCCACAATAGGCCTCAAAGGGCTCCAAGTATCCCCTTCAGATTCTACAAAAAGAGTGTTTCCAAACTGTTCAATCAAAAGAAAAGTTCAACTCTGTGACATGAATGCACACATCACAAAGAAGTTTCTGAGAATGCTTCAGTGTAGTTTTTCTCTGAAGATATTTCCTTATCCAAAATCGGCCAGCGACGGCTCTAAATATCCACTTGGAGATACTACAAAAAGAGAGTTTCATAACAGTTCAATCAAAAGATCGTTTCAAATCTGTGAGTTGAAAGCACACATCACAAAGAAATTTCTCAGAATGCTTCTTTGTAGTTTCTTTGTGAAGATATTTCCTTTCCACCACAGGCCATAAGTGCTCCAAATATCCACTTGCAGATTCTACAAAAAGAGTGTTTCCAAACTGTTCAATCTAAATAAATATTCCACTATGTGAGATGAATGCACACATCACAAAGTGGTTTCTCAGAATGCTTCTGTGTAGTTTGAAGGTGAAGATATTTCCTTTTCCACAATAGGCATAAAATTGCTTCACATATCCACTTGCATATTCTACAAAAAGTGTTTCCAGACTGCTCATTCAAAAGAAACGTTTAACTCTGTGAGATGAATGCACACATCACATGAAGTTCCTCAGAATGCTTCTTTGTAGTTTTTCTGTGAAGATGTTTCCTTTTCCACTGTAGGCCTAAAAGCACTCCAAATTTCCACCTGCATATCCTACAAAAAGACTGTTTAGAAACTGCTCAATCAAAAGAAAGTGTCAACTCTGTGAGATGAATGCACACTTCACAAGAAATGTCTCAGAATGCTTCTGTGTAGTTTTTATGTGAATATATTTCCTTTTCCACAAAAGGCCTCAAAGGCTTCAAATATCCACTTGCAGATACCATCAAAAGAGTGTTTCAAAACTGCTCCATCAAAAGAAAGGTTCAAATCTGGGAAATGAATGCACACATCCCAAAGAAGTTTCTCAGCATACTTCTGTGTAATTTTTATGTGAAGATATTTCCTTTTCCAAAATAGGTCACAAAAGTCTCCAAATATCCATTGCAGATTCTACAAAAGGAGAGATTGAAAACTGCCGAATCAAAAGATAATTTCAACTCTGTGAGTTGAATGCACACATCAAAAAGGAATTTCTCAGAATGTTTTGCCTGTTTTTTATGTGAAGATATATCCTTTTCCACCATAGACCACAAAGCTCTCCTAACATCCACTTGCAGATTCTCCAAAAAGAGTGTTTCCAAATTGCTCAATCAAAATAAAGGTTCAACTGTGTGAGATGAAAGCACAAATCACAAAGAATTTTCTCATAATGCCTCTATGTAGTTTTTCTGTGAAGATATTTCTTTTTCCACAATAGGCCTTAAAGTTCTCCAGATATCCACTTGCAGATTTTAAAAAAGACTGTTTCAAAACTGCTCAATTAAATGAAATTTTCAACTCTGTCAAATGAATGAACACATCACAAAAAGGTTTCTCAGAATACTTCTGTGTAGTTTTCATATGAAGATATTTCCTTTTCCACCATATGCCACAAAGGGCTCCAAGTATCCACTTGCAGATTCTACAAAAAGAGAGTTTCAAAACTGCTTTATCAAAAATAGGTTCAACTCTGTGAGTTGAATGCACACATCACAAAAGGTTTATCAGAATGATCCTGTGTAGTTTTTCTGTTATTTCCTTTTTCAAAATAGGCAAGAAAGGTCTCTAGATATCCACTTGCAGATTCTGAAAAAAGAGATATTCAAAACTGCTTAATGAAAAATAGTTTCAACCCTGTGAGTTGAATGCACACATCAGAAAGAAGTTTCTCATAATTCTTCTGTGTACTTTTTAGGTGAAGATATTACCTTTTCCACCATAGGCCTCAAAGCGCTCCAAATATCCACTTTCAGATTCTAGAAAAACAGTGTTTACAAACTGCCAAATCAAAAGAAAGGTTCAACTCTGTGATAGGAGTGCACACATCACAAAGAAGTTTCTCAGAATGCTTCTGTGTAGTTTCTATGTGAAGATGTTTCCTTTAACACCATAGACGGCAAAGGGCTCTAAATATCTGCTTGCAGATACTACAAAAAGAGATTTTCATTACTGCTCTATTAAAAGAGAAGTTCAACTCTGTGAGATGAATGCACACATCACAAAGAAGTTTCTCAGAATATTTCTGTGTAGTTTTTTTGTGAAGATGTTTCCTTTTCCCCCATAGGCTTCAAAGTGCTCCAAATATCCAATTGTAGATTCTACAAAAAGAATGTTTCCAAACTGCTCAATCAACAGAAATGTTCAACTCTGTGAGATGAATGCACTCATTGCAAAGAAGTTTCTCAGAATGCTTCTGTGCAGTTTTTATATGAAGATATTTTCTTTTCCACCATGGGCCGCAAAAGTTTCCAAATATGCAGTTGCAGATTCTACAAAAAGAGTTTCAGAACTGCTTCTTTAAAAGATAGGTTGTACTCTGTGAGTTGAATGCACACATCACAAGGAGTTTCTCAGAATGCTTCTGTGTAGTTTTTATGTGAGGATATTTCCTTTTCCACAATAGGCCTCAAAGGGCTCCAAATATCCACTTGCAGATTCTACAAAAACAGTGTTTCCTAACTGTTCAATCAAAAGAAAAGTTCACATCTGTGAGATTGATGCACACATCACAAAGTAGTTTCTCAGAAGGCTTCTGTGTAGGTTTTCTGTGAACTTATTTCCTTTTCCAAAATAGGCCAGAAATGGCTCCAAATATGCATATGCAGATTCTACAAACAGAGTGTTTCAAAACTGCACATTCAAAAGAGATGTTCAACCTTGTGAAATGAATGCACACATTACAAAGAAGTTTCTCAGAAAGCTTTTGTATAGTTTTTAAGTGAAGATATTTCCTTTTCCAAAATAGACCACAAATGGCTCCAAATATCCACTTGCAGATTCTTCAAAAAGAGAGATTCAAAACTACTTAATCAAAAGAAAGGTTCAACTCTGTGAGATGAATGCACACATTGCAAAGAATTTTCTGAAAATGCTTCTGTGTAGTTTTTTTGTGAAAATATTTCCTTTTCCACCATAGGCTGTAAAGGGCTCCAAGTATCAGCTTGCAGATTCTACAAAAGTGACTTTCAAACTGCTCTATCAAAAGTGAGTTTCAACACTGTGAGTTGAATGCACACATCACAAAGAAGTTTCTCAGAATGCTTCTTTGTAGTTTTTATGTGAAAGTATTTCCTTTTCCACTATAGGCCTCAAAGCATTCCAGATATCCACCTACAGATACTACAAAAATTGTGTTTCCAAAATGATGAATTAATGAAAGTTTCAACTCTGTGAGTTGAATGCACACATCACAAAGGAGTTTCTCACAATGCTTCTGTGTAACTGTTAGTGAAGATATTTCCTTTTCCACAATAGTCCGCAAAGGCTCCAAATACACACTTGCAGATTTTACAAAAAGATTGTTTCCAAACTACTTTATCAAATGATAGGTTCAACTCTGTGAGTTTAACCACACCTCACAATGAAGTTTGTCAGAAAGCTTCTGCGTAGTTTTTATGTGAAGATATTTCCTTTTCCAGTGTAGTCCTCAAAGCAGTACAAATATCTCCTTGCAGATTCTACAAAAATGTGTTTCAAAATTGCTCACTAAAAAGAAATCCTCAACTCTGAGATGAATGCACACATCACAAAGAAGTTTCTCACAATGCTTCTGTGTAGTATTTATTTGAAGATATTTCCTTTTCCTCAATAGACTTCAAAGCGCTCAAAATATCCACTTGCAGATTTTACAAAAAGAGTGTTTCGAAGCTTCTCAATCAAAAGAAATGTTCAACTCTGTGAGATGAATGCACACATCTTAAAGTAATTTCTCAGAATGTTTCTGTGTAGTTTTTATGTGAAGATACTTCCTTTTCCACAACAGGCCTCAAAGCACTCCAAATATCCACATGCAGATCCTACAAAATGAATGTTTCAAGACTGCTCAATCAAAAGAAAGTTTCAACTCTGTGAGATGAATGCACACATAACCATGATGTTTCTCAGAATGCTTCTGTGTAGTTTTCATGTGAACATATTTCCTTTCCCACCGTAGGCTGCAAAGGGCTCCAAATAACAACTTGCAGATTCTACAAAAAGAGAGTTTTGAAACTGCTCATTCAAAAGATATTTTCAAATCTGTGAGTTGTATGCACACATCATGAATAAGTTTCTCAGAATGCTACTGTGTAGTTTTTATAAGAAGAAATTTCCCTCCCAACAATAGGCCTCAACGTGCTCCAAATATCCTCTTGGAAATTCTACAAAAAGAGTGTTTCAAAACTGCTCAATCAACTGGAAAGTTCAACTATATGAGGTGAATGCACACTTCACAGAGAAGTTTCAAAGAATGCTGCTGTGTAGTATTTATGTGAAGATATTTCCTGTTCCACCATAAACCTCAAAGCTCTCCACGTATCCTCTTGCAGAATCTGCAAAAAGAGTGTTTAAAAAATGCTCAATCAAATGAAAGGCTGCACTATGTGAGATGAATGCACACATCACAAAAATATTTCTCAGAATGTTACTGTGTAGGTTTTATGTGAACTTATTTCCTTTTCCGAAATGTGGTGGAAAGGGCTCCAAATATCCACTTGCAGATTCTACGAAAAGAGATTCAAAACTGCTCAATCAAAGCATAGGTTCAACAATGTGAGTTGAATGCACACATCACAAAGAAGTTTCTCAGAATGCCTCTGTGTAGTTTTTATGGGAAGATATTTCCTTTTCCACCATAGGCCTCACAGTGCTCCAAATATCCAATTGCAGACTCTGCAAAAAGAGATTTTTGAAACTGCTCTATCAAAAGAAAGTTTCATCTCTGTGAGATGAATGCACACATCATTAAGAAGTTTCTCAGAATTCTTCTGTGTAGTTTTTATGTGAAGATATTTCCTTTTCCACAATAGGCCTGAAAGCGCTCCAAATATCCACTTGCAGATTCTACGAAAAGACTGTTTCAAAACTGTTCAATCAAATGAAAAGCTCAAATCTGTGAGATGAATGCACACATCACAAAGAAGTTTCACATAATGCTTCTGTGTAGCTTTTATGTGAAGATATTTCCTTTCTGACCATAGGCCACAAGGGGTCCAAATATCCACTTGTGGATTCAACAAAAATAGAGTTTCAAAACTGCTCTATCATAAGATATTTTCAACTCTGTTGGTTGAATGCACACATCACAAAGTAGTTTCTCCAAAAGCTTATGTGTATTTTTTATGTAAAGATATTTTCTATTCCACCATAGGCCTCAAAATGCTGTAAATATCCTCAAGTTTCTATTCCATTCCATTCCAGTCCACTCCATTCCATTCCAGTCCACTCCATTCCATTCCATTCCACTGCACTGCACTCCACTCCATTCCACTCAATTCCATTGCACTTCACTCCACTCCATTCCATTCCACTCCTTTCCACTCCATTCCTATCCACACCATTCCACTCCACTCCATTCTATTCAATTTCACTCCTCTCCACTCCGTTCCAATCCACTCCATTACACTCCACTCCACTCCATTCGATTCCATTCCACTCCTCTACACTCCACTCTTGTCAATTCCACACCATTCCATTCCACTGAATTCCACTCCATTCCACTCCAATCCACCGCATACCATTCCACTCCATTCCATTCCACTCCATTCCACTCCACTCCACTCCATTCCAGTGCACTCTATTGCATTTCATTCCACTCCACTCCACTCCAATCCATTACACTACAATCCATTCTTTTCCATTCCACTCCATTTCACACCACTCCACTCCATTCCACTCTACTCCACTGGATTCCACTTCACTGCTCTCCATTCCTTTCCGTTCCATTCCAATCAACTGAATTCCAATGCATTCCACTCCATTCCACCACACTCCACTAAATTCCATGCCATTCCACTCCATTCCATTCCATTTCATTCCAGTCCAATCCATTCAAGTTCAATCCACTCCATTCCATTCCACTTCACTCCACTTCACTCCACTCAACTCAACTCCATTCCATTCGTTTCCAATGCATTCCATTCCATTCCATTCCACTCCACTCCTCTCCAAACCTTTCCATTGAACTCGATTCCACTGCAGTCCATTCCATAACTCTCCATTCCATTCCATTCCACTCCAATTCAATCCAATCCACTCCATTCCATTCCATTCCATTCCATTCCTCTTCATTCTAATCCATACAATTCAATTCCACTCCAATCCACTCCATTCCACTCTACTCCACTCCACTCCATTCCACTCCAGTCCATTCCACTCCACTCCATTCCATTAAAGATTCCATTCTATTCCATTCCACATTCCATTCCATTCCATTCCGTATTCCATTCCATTGAATTCCATTGTATCCCACATTCCATTCCATTCTATTCCACATTCCAGTCCATTATATTCCACTTTCCATTCAAATACATTCGAAATTCCATTACACTTTCCATTCCACATTCTATTCCACATTCCATTCCATTGCATTTCACATTCTATTGTATTCCTTTCCACATTCCATTCCATTCAATTCCTCATTCCATTCCATTCCATTCCATTTTATTCCACATTCCATTCCGCATTCCATTCCATTCCATTCCATTTTATTCCACATTCCATTCAATTCCCTTTCACATTCCATTCCACATTCCATTATACATTCTATTCCATGTTCCATTACATTGTATTCCATGTTCAATTCCACATTGCACTCCATTACTATTGACATTCTATTCCACATTCCATTATACATTCTATTCCATGTTCCATTACATTGTATTCCATGTTCAATTCCACATTGCACTCCATTACTATTGACATTCTATTCCACATTCCATTCCACATTCCATTTCACATTTCATTCCGTTCCATTACACATTCCATTCCACACTCCATTCCACATTCCATTCCACATTCCATTAAATTCCATTCCACATTCCATTCCATTCCATTCCACATTCCATTCAACATTCTATTCGAAGATCCATTCAATATCATTCCATGTTCCATTCCGCATTCCATTCCATTCCATTCCACTTTCATTTCAACATTCCATTCCCCATTCCATTCCACATTACATTCCTTTCTATTCCACATTCCATTTCACAATCCGTTCCACAATCTATTCCATTCTATTGCACATTCCATTCCATTCCATTCCATTCCACATTTCATTCCAGATTCCATTCCACATTCCATTCCACATTTCATTCCAGATTCCATTCCACATTTCATTCCACATTCCTTTCCATTCCACATTCCATTCCACGTTCCATTCCATGTTCCATTGCGCATTCTATTCCATACCATTCCAAGTTCCATTCCACTTTCCATTCCATTACATTCCATGTCTCATTCCACTTTCCATTCCACATTGTATTCCACATTCAATTCCGTTCCATTAGACTTTCCATTCCACATTCCATTCAACATTGCATTCCACAATAAATTCCATTACATTATATTCTATTCCACATTCCATTCCTCATTCCATTCCACATTCCATTCCACATTTCAATCCATTCCTTTCCACATTTAATTCCACATTCCATTCCACATTCCATTGCATTCCATTGGACATTAAATTGAACATTCAATTTCACATTCCATTCCACATTGCATTCCACCTTGCATTTCATATTCCATTCCACATTGCATTCCATTCCATTCCACATTACGTTCCACATTCCTTTCCATTCCATTCCAGTTTCCATTTCATTCCATTCGACGTTCCATTCCACGTTCCATTAAACGTTCCATTCCACTTTCCGTTCCACATTCCATTACACATTCCATTCCACATTCCATTCCACATTCCATTCCATTCCATTCCCCATTCGTTTCTATTGCATTCTACCTTGCATTCTATTTCTTTCTACATTTCATTCCACATTCCATTCCACGTTCCAATCCATTCCATTGCAAGTTTCATTGAACGTTGCATTACACGACTGCATTCCATTACACGTTCAATTCCACATTGAATTCCATTCTGTTTCACGTTCCATTCCACATTCCATTGCACATTCCATTCCACACTCCATTCCACATTCCATTCCACATTCCATTCCACACTCCATTCCACATTCCATTCCACATTCCATTCCGTTACATTCCACAATCCTTTCCACATTCCATCCCACAGTCCATTCCACAATCCATTCCAAACCATTCCACATTGCACTCCACATTGCATTCCACATTCCATTGCATTCCATTCCACATTCCATTCCACATTCCATAGCACATTCCATTTCACATTCCATTCCTCATTCCATTCCATTCCATTCCACTTTCCATTCCATTCCATTCCACATTCTATTCCATTCCATTCAACATTCCATTTCACCTCCCATTCCACATTCCATTCCATTCCATTCCACATTCCATTCCAGTTTCCATTCCGTTCCACATTCCTTTGCAGTCCATTCGACATTCCTTTCCACGTTCCATTCCAAGTTCAGTTCCACATTCCTTTGCAGTCCATTCGACATTCCTTTCCACGTTCCATTCCAAGTTCCGTTCCACATTCCATTCCATTCCATTCCACGTTCCATTCCATTCCATTCCACATGCAACTCCACTCAAATCCACATTCCTTTCGATTACATTGCACATTCCATCCCACATTCCATTCCATTCCATTCCACATTCAATTCCACATCCCATTCCATTCCATTCCACTTTCCATTCACCGATCCATTCCACATTCCATTTCACATTGCATAACACGTTCCATTCCATTCCATTCCACGATCCATTCCACGTTCCATTCCATTCCATTCCTAGTTCCATTCCTCATTCCATTGTACATTCTATTCCACGTTCCATTCCACCTTCATTTCCAAGTCCCATTCCATTGCATTCCCCTTTCCATTCCATTCAATTCCCCATTCCATTGTACATTCTATTCCACGTTCCATTCCACCTTCATTTCCAAGTCCCATTCCATTGCATTCCCCTTTCCATTCCATTCCATTCCCCATTCCATTTCTTTCAATTCCACATTCCATTCTACTTTCCTTGTCACATTCAATTCCACATTCCAATCCACATTCCCTTCCACATTCCACTCCATTCCATTCTAATAAACATTCCATTCCATTCCATTCCACATTCCATTCCACATTCCATACCACATTCCTTTCCATGCCGTTACTCTTTCCATTCCATTACATTCCACATTTCATTCCACATTCCATTCCACGTTCCATTCCATTCCATTCTACGTTCCATTACAATTACCATTCAACGTTCCATTCCACTATCCATTCCACGTTCCATTCCATTCCATTCCATTCCACGTTCCATTCCAAATTCCATTCCACGTTCCATTCTATGTTCCAGTCTATTCCATTTCATGTTCCATTCCATTCCATTGCACTTTCCTTTTCATTCCATTCCAGGCTCCGTTCCACATTCCATTTCACATTCCATTCCACCTTCCATTTCATTGCATTCCACGTTCCATTTCGTTCCATTCCAAGTTCAATTCTACATTCCACTCCACATTCCATTACACCTTCCATTCCATTCCATTCCTTTCCATTCCACATTCCATTTCATTCAATTCCACTTACCATTCCATTCAATTCCTCATTCCATTCCATTCCATTCCACTCCATTCCATATTCCATTCCATTCCATTCCATATTCAATTCCATTCCATTCCACATTCCATTAAATTCCATTCCATTCCACTTTACATGCCATTCCATTCCATTCCATTCCACATTCCATAGCATTCCATTACATTCCACATTCCATTCCACATTCCCTTCCACTTTCCATTCCACATTTACTTCCACATTCCATTCCCTTCCATTCCACATTGCATTCCATTCTCTTTCACATTCTATTCCACATTCCATTCCATTCCATTCCACATTCCATTCCACATTCCATTCCATTCCATTCCACATTCCTTTCCACGTTCCATTCCATTCCATTCCACATTCCATTCCTTTCCATAGCACATTTCATTCAACATTCCATTCCACGATCCATTCCATTCAATTAAATTCTACGTTCCTTTCCACTTTCCTTTCCACATTCTATTCCACGTTTCATTCCATTCAATTCCACGTTACATTCCACATTCCATTCCATTCCCTTCCGCTTTCCATTCCACGTTCCATTCCACATTCCATTCCACATTCCATTCCTCTTTCCAGTCCATTGAATTCCACGTTCGATTCTACATTGTGTTGCTCATTACATTCCAGGTTCCATTCCACATTCCATTACACATTCCATTCCATTCCATTCCACATTGCATTCCACGTTCCATTGTTTATTCCATTCCACGTTCCATACCATGTTCCTTCCCATTCTATTCCACATTCCGTTCCACATTCTATTGCATTCCACTTTCCATTCCACATTCCATTCCATATTCCATTCCATTCCATTCCATTCCATTTTTCATTCCACATTCCATTCCATTCCATTCCAACTTCCATTCCATGCCATTCCACGTTCCATTCCACGTTCCATTCCATTCCATTCCCATTCCATTCCATTCCAACTTACATTCCATTGCATTCCACCTTCCATTCCGCATTCCATTCCATTCCTTTCCACTTTCCATTCCACTTTGCATTCCTTTCCACTTTGCTTTCCCCATTCCATTCCACATTCCATTCCACATTCCATTCCACTTTCCATTGCATTCCATTCCACATTCCATTACATTCCAGTTTCCATTCCATTCCATTTCACATTCCATTCCTTTCCATTCCACATTCCATTCCACATTCTATTCCATTCCATTCCACATGCCATGCCACATTGCATTCCATATTTCATTCCATTCCATTCCACATTCCTTTCTACATTCCATTCCAAACCATTCCACTTTCTATTCCATTCCATTCCAGAATGCATTCCGCAATCTATTCCACAATCCATTCCATTCCATTCCACATTCCATTCCACATTCCATTCCATCTAATTCCACATTCCGTTCCACGTTCCATTCCGTTCCATTCCACGCTTCGTTCCACCTTCCATTCCATGTTGCATTCCACGATTTATTCCATTCCTTTCCACGTTCCATTGCATGTGCCACTACATATTTCATTCCACATTCCATTAGCTTTCCATTCCACATTCCAATATTCCATTTCTCATTGCATTACACACTGCATTCCATTCCAGTCCACATTCCATTACACATTCCATTACATTCCCTTTAAAAATTCCTTTCCATTCTATTCCAGTTTCCATTTTACATTCCATTCCATTTCACATTACATTCCACATTCCATTCCCTTCCATTCCATTCCATATTCCATTCCAGATTCCATTCCATTGCAATCCACTTTCCATTCCACTTTCTATTCCACATTCCTTATGATTCCGTTGCATTCCATTCGGGATTCCATTCCATTCTATTCCACTTTCTATTCCACACTCCATTCCTTTCCATTCCACATTCCATTCCACTTTCCATTGCATTCCATTCCACATTCCATTCCTTTCCATTCCATATTCCATTCCTTTCCATTCCACATTACATTCCACATTCCATTCGACTTCCCATTCCACATTCCATTCCACTTTCCATTCCACGTTCCATTCCATTCCATTCCATTCCACGTTCCATTCCACGTTACATTCCACATTCCATTCCACATTCCATTCTACATTCTATTCCATTCCATTCCACGTTCCATTCCACATTCCATTCCAAGTTCCTTTCCACTTTTCTTTCCATTCCATTCCACGTTCCATTCCATGTTCCATTCCACTCCATTCCATTGTCCATTCCACATTCCATCCCACTTTCAAATCCACCCTCAATACCACAATCCATTCCACGTTGCATTCCACATTTCATTTCATGTTCCGTTCCACGTTCCATTCCATTCCATTCCATGTTCCATTCCGCATTCCACTACATTCCATTCCACAATCCATTCAATTCCATTCCACATTCCATTACATTCCGTTCACACATTCCATTCCTCATTCCATTCCCTTTCATTACACGTTCCATTCCACATTCCATTTCATGTTTCATTCCACATTCCATTCCACTCCATTCCACCTTCCATTCCAAGTTCCACTCCACTCCATTCTACGAGCCATTAAACATTCCATTCCGCTTTCAATTCCACCCTCATTTCCGCATACCATTCCATGTTCCATTACACTTTTCTTTCCATTCCATTCCACATTCCGTTCCAGATTCCATTACATTCCATTCCCCTTTCCATTCCACATTCAATTCCACACTCCATTCCACATTCCATTACGTTCCATTCCACATTCCATTCCGCATTCCATTCCACATTCCCGTCCACATTCCATTCCATTACATTCCACTTTGCATTCCATATTCCTTTCCATTCCATTCCACATTCCATTCCACATTACATTCCATTCCTGTCCGCATTCCATTCCACATTCCATTCCATTCCATTCCACATTCCTTTCCACTGCAATCCACATTCCATTCCATTCCATTCCACATTCCATGCCATTCCACATTCCATTCCATTCGACTTTCAATTACATTACAATCCACATTCCATTCCATTACATTGCACGTTCAATTACATTCCACATTCCATTCCAATCCATTACACACTCCACTCCAGTCCTTATCTCATTCCATTCCATTCCATTCCACATTCCATTCCACATTCTATTCCACCTTCTATTTTATTCCTTTGTATTCCACATTCCACTCCACTGCGTTCCACAATCCATTCCCTTCCATTCCACTTTCCATTCCATTCCATTCCAAATTCCATTCCACTCAATTCCATTCCACGTTCTTTTCCTTTCCACAATCCTTTCTTTCCATTCCACATTCCACTCGACATTCCATTCCATTCCATTCCACATTTCATTCCACATTCCATTCTATTCCATTCCACATTCCAGTCCACATTCCACTTCACTTTCCATCCCATTCCACATTCCGTTCCATTCCAATCCACATTCCATTCCATTCCAATCCAACTTCCATTCCATTGCATTCCACATTCCATTCTACGTTGTCTTCCACATTCCATTCCTTTCCACGTCCCATTCCTCAGTCCATTCCATTCCATTCTATTCCACATTCCATTCCATTCCATTCCACATTCCATTCCGTTCCATTACACATTCCGTTCCACATTCCAGTCCTCATTCCATTCCACATTCCATTCCACATTCCATTCCACATTCCATTCCACATTCCATTCCATTCCATTCCACATTCCATTCCATTCCGTTAGACATTCCTTTCCATTCAATTCCTCATTTCTTTCCATTCAATTGCATTCCACATTCCATTCCTTTCCCATTCCAATCAATTCCATTGTATTCTATTCCACATTCCATTCCATTCCATTCCATTCCATATTGTATTCCATTCCATTGCACATTCAATTCCATATTGTTTTCCACGTTCCATTCCATTTCATTCCACATACCATTCCATTCCATTACACATTATATTACGCGTTCCATTCCACATTCTCTTCCACATTCCATTCCATTCCATTCCACATTCCATTCCACATTCCATTCCACATTCCAATCCAATCCTTTACACATTCCATTCAACATTTGATTACATTTCTTCCAACATTCCAATCCATTCCATTCCTCATTCCATTCCACATTCCATTCCACCTTCTATTCAATTCCATTCCACGTTTCATTCCACCTTCCTTTCCACGTTCCATTCCACTTTCCATTCGACATTCTTATCCATACCATTCTAACTTCCATTCCACGTTCCATTCCATTCCATGTCTTTCCAGTCCACATTCCATTCCATTTCATTGCTTTCCACATTCCATTCCTTTCCATTCAACATTCCATTCCACATTCCTTTCCACTTTCTATTCCACATTCCGTTCCACATTCAAATCCACGTAGCATTCCATTCCATTTCATTTTCCATTCCACATTAAATTCCCCATTACTTTCCACGTTCCATTCCACATTTCATTCCACGTTCCTTTCCATGTTTCATTACAAGTTCCATTCCACGTTCCATTCCTTTCCATTCCACGTTTCATTGCACATCCCATTTCATTCCATTACACTTTCCATTCCATATTCCACTCCACATTCTATTCCACATTCCATTACGTTACATTCCACATTCCATTTCACATTTCAGTGCACATTCCATTACATTCCATTCTATATTCCATTCCACATTCCATTCCACATTCCATTCCTCATTCCATTCCATTCCATTCCACGTTCCATTCCGCATTCCATTCTACATTCCATTCCACGTTCCTTTCCATATTACATTTCACATTTCGTTTCACTTTCCTTTCCGTTCCATTCCACGTTCCATTCCACTTTCCATTCCATTCAATTCCGCTTTCCATTTCACATTCCATTCCTCATTATTTTCCACATTACTTTCCGTTTCATTCCACATTCCATTCCACATTCCATTCTATTCCGTTCCACATGTCATTCCATTCCACTCCACATTCCATTCCACTCTCCCTTCCATTCCATTCCACATTCCTTTCCACATTCCATACCATTCCATTGTACAATTCATTCCACATGCTATTCCACATACCATTCCACATTCCATTCCATTCCATTCCACATTCCATTCCGCATTCCATTCCATTGCATTGCACTCCTTTCCATTCCATATTCCATTCCACACTGCATTCCACATTCCAATCCATTCCATTCCACATTCCATTCCATTGCATTCCACATTTCTTTCCACATTCCATTCCCCATTCCATTCCATTCCATTCCACATTCCATTCCGCATTCCATTCCATTCCTTTCAATTGCTATCCATTTCGCATTAAATTCCACATTCTGTTCCTTTCGATTCCACATTCCATTCCACGTTCCATTCCATGTTCCATTCCATTACATTCCACATTGCCTTTTATTCCATTTCACTTTCCATACCATTCCATTCCATTCCATTCCGCCTTCCATTCCATTCCATTCCAGATTCTATTCCAGATTCCATTACTTTCCGTTCCACATTCCATTCCACATTCCATTCCATTCCACATTCTATTTCATTTCATTCTGTTCCACATTCCATTCCATTGCACTCCACATTCTATTCCTCATTGCATTCCATTCCATCCCATGTTCAATTCCACATTCCATTCCATTCCATTCCACATTCCATTCCACTCCATTGCACATTCAATTCATTTCCATTCCACATTCCATTCCGTGTTCCATTCCACATTCCATTCCACGCTCCATTCCACTTTCAATTCCATCCCATTCCACCTTCCATTCTACTTTGAATTACACAATAAATTCCACATTCCATTCCACGTTCCGTTCCATTCCATTCCATATTCCTTACCATTGCATTCCATTCCATTCTGCATTCCTTTCCATTCCATTCCACATTCTACGCAACATTCCATTCAATTCCATTCCACATTCCATGTCACATTCCATTCCATTCCATACCACATTCCATTTAATTCCATTCCACGTTCCATTCCATTCCATTCCATTCCATTACACATTGCATTCCTTTCCATTCCACATTCCCTTCAACATTCCATTCCACTTTCTGTTTCACATTCCGTTCCACATTCCAATCCACTTTCCATTCCATTACATTCCACTTTCCATTCCACGATCCATTTCAGATTCCACTCCACTTTCCATTCCATTCCATTCCATGTTCCTTTCCAAGTTCCTTTCCATTCCATTCCACGTTCCATTCAACATTCCATTCCACATTCCATTCCACTTTCCATTCCACCTTCCCTTCCACGATCCATTCCACGTTTCATTCCAAGTTCCATTCCACACTCCGTTAAATTCCATTCCACATTCCATTACACATTCCATTCCTTTCCTTTGCACTTTCGAATCCACATTCCAATCCACATTCCATTCCACATTCCCTTACACATTTCTTTCTACATTTCATTCCACGTCCCATTCCATTGCCTTCTATTCCACATTCCATTCCATTCCATTGCAAAATCCATTCCACATTCCATTCCAGTTTCCATTCCATTGCATCCCACATTCCAATCCATTCCATTCCTCATTCCATTCCATTCAATTCTACATTCTTTCCAATACATTCCATTCCATTCCATTCCTCATTCCATTCCATTCCATTCCATTCCACCTTACATTCCATTGCATTCCGCATTCCATTCCATTTCATTAAATTCCATTCCATTCCACATTCCACTCGATTCAATTTTATTTCACATTCCATTACATTCCATTCCACGTTCCATTCCATTGCATTCCTCATTCCATTCCACGTTCAATTCCACGTTGCATTCCATGTTCCATTCCACGTCCCATTTCACATTCCATTCCTTTCCACTCCACATTCCTTTCCATTCCATTCCACATTCCATTCCATTCCATTCCGCATTCCATTCCACGTTCCATTCCATTGCATTGAACGTTCCATTCCACATTCCATTCCACATTGCATTCCACATTGCCTTCCAAGTTCCTTTACATTGCATTCCACTTTCCATTCGATTCTATTCCACGTTTCATTCCACGTTCCATTCCACATACCATTCCAATCAATGTTCCATTGCATTATTTCCAAATTCCATTCCACTTTCCATTCCATTCTATTCCACGTTCCATTCCACATTCCATTGCCCATTCCATTCCGCATTCCATTCTTCGTTCCATTCCATTTTCAATTCCACATTATATTCCACATTCCATTCCATTACACTCCACGTTCCATTCCACATTCCTTTCCTTTCCATTTCACTTTCCTTTCCAGATTCCATTGCACATTCCATTAAATTACTTTCATTCCATTCTATTTCACTTTGCCTTCAACATTACATTCCATTCAATTTCAGGTTTCTTTCCATATTCCATTCCACATTCAATTTCACTTTCCATTCCATGACCCATTCCACATTCAGTTCCTCGATACATTGCACCTTCCATTCCACTTTCCATTCCATTCCATTGCATTCCACTCCACATTCCCTTCCACATTCCATTCCACATTCCGTTCCACGTTCCAATCCAATTTCCAATCCACATTCCTATCCATGTTTCATTCTACGTTCCATTCCACATTCCATTCCATTGCATTCCACATTCAATTCCACATTTCATTCCATTCCATTCAACTTTCCATTCCATATTCCATTGCACATCTCATTCCATGTTCCATTCCATATTCCATTCCATGTTCCATTCCACATTCCATTCCATGTTCCATTCCACATTCCATTCCACATTCCATTCCACATTCCGTTTCACATTCCATTCCACTTTCCATTCCACATTCCATTCCATTACTTTCCACTTTCCATTCCGCATTCCATTCCATTCCTTTCCACTTTCTATTCCACATTCCATTCCACATTCCATTCCACATTCCGTTCTATTCCATTCCACATTCCATTCCACATTCCATTCTCATTCCATTCCATTTCATTTCACGTTCCATTCCACATTCCATTCCATTCCATTCCATTCCACATTCCATTCCACATTGCATTCCACATTCCATTCCGCATTCCATTCCAAATTCCATTCCACATTCCATTCCACATTCCATGCTCATTCCAGTAGATTTCTTTCCACTTTCCTTTCCACATTACATTGCATTCCAATTCACACACTATCCAACATTACAATCCATTCCATAGCATTCCATTCCACATTCCACTCCACATTCATTCCACATTCCATTCCGCAGTCCATTCCATTCCATTCCACATTCCATTCCATTACAATCTACATTCCATTCCATTCCATTCCACATTCCATTCCACATTCCATCGTCTTCCATTCCACATTCCATTCCATTCTATTCTATTCCACGATCCATTCCACTTTCCATTAAATTCTATTCTACATTCCGCTACACATTCCAGTCCATTCCATTCCACATTTCATTCCATTCCAGTACACATTTCATTCCAGAATTCATTCCATTCCATTCCACATTCCATTCCACATTCCATTCCACATTCCATTTCATTCTATTCCATTCAATTTCACGTTCCATTCCACATTCCTTTCCATTCCATTCCACGTTCCATTCCACACTCATTTCTACATTCCATTCCACATTCCATTCCGTTCCATTGCACATTCCAATCCACATTCCATTCCATTCCATTCCATTCCTCATTCCATTCCATTGCATTTCAAATTCTATTCCTCATTCCATTCCATTCCATTCCACATACAATTCCAGATTCCATTCCATTCCTTTCCACATTCCATTCCATTCCATTGAACATCCCATTCCTTTGCATTCCACGTTACATTAAAGATTCCATTCCACTTCATTTCACATTTCATTCCACATTCCATTCCACATTTCAATCCACATTCCATTCCACATTCCATTCCGCATTCCATTTTAATCCATTCCATTCCTTTCCATTCCACATTCCATTGCATTCCATTACATTCCTCATTCCATTCCATTCCATTCCACTTTCCATTCCACATTCCATTTCATTCCATTCCTGTCAATTCCACATTAAATTCCACATTTCATATTCCATACCACGTTCAATTCCATGTTGAATTTCATTATATTCCACATTGTATTCCATTCCATTCCACATTCCGTACAATTCCATTCCATGCCATTCCGAATTCCATTCCATTCCATTCCATTCCTCATTCTCTTCCAGATTCCATTCCATTCCAATCCACATTCAATTACGCATTCCATTCCATTCCATTCCACATTTCAATCCATTCCATTCCATTCCGCATTCCATTCCATTGCATTACACATTCTATTCCTCATTCCAATCAATTCCATTCCACGTTGAATTCCACATTCCATTCCATTCCATTACATTCCACATTCCATTCCATTTAATTGAACATTCCATTCATTTCCATTCCACATTCCATTCCACATTCCATTCCAAGTTCCATTCCATATTCCATTCCACGTTCCATTCCACTTTCCATTCCATTGCATTCCACCTTAAATTCCACGTTCCATTCCACATTCCAATCCAGTTTACATTGCACGTTCCGTTCCTTTTCATTCCATATTCCTTACAATTGCATTCATTCCATTCTGCCATCCGTTCCATTTCATTCCACATTCTACTCCACATTCCATTCCATTCCATTCTGCATTCCATGCGATGTACCATTCCATTCCTTTCCACATTCCATTTCACATTGCATTCCACATTCCATTCCATTCCATTCCGCTTTCCATTCCACATTATATTCCAGTTTGCATTCCATTACATTCAATTCCACATTCCATTCCACATTCAATTCTAAGTTCCATTGCACTTTCCATTCCACGTTCCATTGGACATTCCATTCCATTCCATTCCACATTCCATTCCACGTTCCATTCCACATTCCATTCCGTTCTATAACATGTTCCATTCCACATTGCATTCTTTATTCCCTTTCACATTCCATTCCATTAAATTCCACATTCCATTCCACATTCCATTACATTCCATTCCAGATTACATTCCACATTCTATTCCTCATTCCCTTCCACATACCACCCCATTCCATTCCACATTCCATTTCGCATTCCAATCGCTTCCATTGCAAATTCCATTCCACATTCGACTACATTCCTTTTCACTTTCCATTCCATTCCATTCCACCTTCCATTCCACAATCCATTTTACGTTCCATTCCATTCCATTCCACGTTCCATTCCACCTTCCATTCCACATTCCGTTACAATCCATTTAATTCCATTCCAGTCCACATTCCATTCCATGCCATTCCGCATTCCATTCCATTACATTCCACGTTACATTCCACGTACCATTCCACATTACATTACATTCCTATGCACGTTCCATTCCATTCCATTCCACGTTACATTGCATTCCACTACACGTTCCATTTCATTACATTTCAAATTCCATTCCGCATTCCATTTCACATTCCATTCCATTCCATTGCATTCCACATTCCATTTCATTTCAATCCCATTCCGTTTCATTCCATTCCACTTTCCATTCCATTCCACATTACATTCCATCAAATTCCACATTCCATTCCACCTTCCATTCCATTAAATTCTATTCCACCTTCCATTCCATTGCATTCCTCATTTGAATCCATTCAATTCTACGTTCCATTCCATTCCACATTCCATTCCATTCCATTCCAAGTTCCTTACCAATCCACATTCCAAATCATTCCATTCCACATTCCATTCCACCTTCCTTTCCATTCCATTCTATTCCACTTTCAATTTCTTTCCATTCTATTCCACATTCCATTCCACTCCATTACACATTCCATTCCACTCCATTACACATTCCATTACACATTCCTTTGCACGTTCCACGCCACGATCCATTGCTTTCCATTCCACATTCCAATCCACCTTCCATTCCATTCCATTCTATTCCACATTCCATTCCATTCCATTCTATTCCGCATTCCATTCCAATCCATTACACATTGCATTCCATTCCATTCCACATTCCATTCCATTACATTCCATATTCCACCCCATTACCTTCCACATTCCATTCCATTACATTCCACATTCCATTCCACAATCCAGTCCACATTCCTTTCCATTACACATTCCATTCCACATTCCATTCCATTCCATTCCACATTCCATTCAACATTGCATTCCACTTTCCAGTCCATTCCATTCCTCATTCTATTCCATTCAATTCCACTTTCTATGTTCCATTGCACGTTCCATTTCACGTTCCATTCAATTCCACGTTCCATTCTATATTGCATTCCATATTCCATTCCACATTCCATTCCATATTCCATTCCACATTCCATTCATCATTCCATTCCTCATTCCATTCCATATTCCATTTTGTTCCATTCTACATTCCATTCCACGTTCCAATCTATTCCACATTCCATTCCAGTCCATTCCACATTCCATTGCACATTCCATTCCATTGCACATTCCATTTCATTTCATTCCATTCCATTCCATTCCATTCCATATTGCATTCCACATTCCATTCCGTTCCACGTTGCATTCCATTAAATTCCACATTCCATTCCATTCCATTCCACATTCCACTCCATTCCATTCCACATTCCATTCCATTCCTTTCCATTCCACATTCCATTCCATTCCGTTCCATTCGGTTGCAGATTCCATTCCACATTCCATTCCATTCAATTGCACGTTCCATTCCACATTCCATTCCCTTCCATTCCACATTCCATTCCATTGCAATCCGTTCCATACCACATTCCATTCTATTCCATTCCATTCCACATTCCATTCCATTCCATATTCAATTCCACATTACATTCCATCATCCATTTTATTCCATTCCATTCCACATTCCAAACCATTCCATTTCATTCCAATACGGATTCCATTCAATTCCATTCCACATTCTATTCCACATTCCATTCCATTGCATTACACTTTCCGTTCCAGATTCCATTGGTTTCCGTTCCTCATTTCATTCCACATTCCATTCCTCATTCCATTCCACGTTCCATTCCACACTCCATTCCAAGTTCCATTCCACATTCCATTCCACGTTCCATTCCACATTCCATTCCACATTTCCTTCCGCTTTCCATTCTACTCCACATTCCATTCCATTCCATTCCACATTCCATGCCACATTCCATTCCTTTCCTTTACACATTCCATTTCACATTCCATTCCTCATTCCATTCCTTTCCATTCCACATTCCATGCCACATTCCATTCCACGTTCAATTCCATTCCATTCCATTCCACATTCCATTCCACATTCCATTCCACTTTACATTCCATTCCATTCTAAGTTCCATTCCGCTTTCCATTCCACATTGCATTCGACATTGCATTCAATTCCTTTCCACATTCCATTCTGCGCTCCATTCCACATTCCATTCCGTTCTATAACACGTTCCATTCCACGTTGCATTCTTCATTCCTTCCACATTCCATTCCATTCCATTCCACGTTCCATTTCACATTCCATTATACATCCCATTCCACATTCCATTCCATATCATTCCACATTCCATTCAATTTCATTCCACATTCCATTCCAAATTCCATTCGATTCCATTCCACATTCCATTCCACATTCCAATCCATTCCATTCCACATTCCATTCCACGTTGTATTCCTCATTCCATTCCACATTCTATTACATGTTGCATTACAATCCATTCCATGTTCCATTCCACGTTCTATTCCACATTCCATTCCATTCCATTCAACTTTCCATTCCACTTTCCGTTGCATTCCATTCCACATTCCATTCCACGTTCCATTCCACGATCCATTCCACGATCCATTCCACGTTCCATTCCAATCCATTGCATTCCATTCCATTCGATTCCATTGTGAATTCCTTTCCATTATTTTCCAAATTATATTCGACATTCCATTCCATTCCATTCCACATTCCATTCCATTCCATTCCACGTTCCATTACATTCTATTCCACATTCTGTTTCATTCCATTCCACATTCCATTTATTTCCATTCCACATTACATTCCACTTTCCTTTCCACGTTCCATTCCACATTCCATTCCACATTGCATTCTACGTTCCATTCCACGGTACATTCCATATTCCGTTCCATTCCATTCCAGTTTCCATTCCATTAAATTGAACATTCCATTCCATTCCATTCCCCGTTCCACTCCACATTAAATTCCGCCTTCCATTCCACGTTCCATTCCAAGTTCCATTCTACCGCATTCCATGTTCCATTCCACTTTCCGTTCCATTCCACTCCACTTCCCATTCTATTCCATTCCACTGTCAATTTCATTATATTCCACTCTCCATTCCACATTCCATTTCACATTCCATTCCACCTTCCGTTCAATTCCATTCCATTCCATTCCACATTCAATTCCATTCCAATCCACTTCCATTGCCTTCATTTCCACATTCCATTCCTTTCCATTCCACTCCTTTCCACATTCCATTCCATATCATTAAGCATTCCATTCCATTCCACTCCATTCTACATTGGATTCCTCTCCATTCCAAATTCCATTCCATTCCATTCCACATTCCATTACATTCTGCATTCCATTCAACATTCCTTTCCACGTTCCATTGCATTCCATTTAAACATTCCATTCCGTTTCATTCCACATTCCATTCTACCTTCCATTGCACTCCACATTCCATTCAACATTCCATTCCAAATTCCATTCTATTCCATTCCATGTTACATTCCACGTTTCATTCCACGTTCCTTTCCACATTCTATTCCACATTGCATTCCACATTCCATTGCATTCCATTCGACATTCCATTCCACATTCCATTCCATTGAATTCCACATTCAATACCAAATTCCATTCCACATTCCATTACATTCCATTCCACGTTGCATTCCATCTTCCATTCCACATTACATTCCACTTTACATTCCACTTTAAATTCCATTCCATTCCACGTTCCTTTCCACGTTAAATTCCATTCCTTTTCACGTTCCATTCCATATTCCGTTGTACATTCCGTTCCAACTTTCATTCCACATTCCATTCTACATTCCATTCCACGTTCTATTCCAAGTTCCATTCCATTGAAGTTCCATTCCTCATTCCATTCCATTCCACTCCACGTTCCATTCCACATTCCATTCCACATTCCATTACACGTTCCATTCCACATTCCATTGCACATTCCATTCCACTTTCCATTCCACGATCCATTCCATGTTCCAATCCATTCATTTCCACGTTCCATTCCACCTTCCATTTCATTCCATTCCACGTTCCATTCGACATTCCATTCCACATTCCATTCAACATTCCATTCCACATTATATTCCATTCCATTCCACATTTCATTCCATTCCATTCTACTTTCCATTCCACATTCCATTCCGCATTGCATTCCACATTCCCTTTTAGATTCCATTCCACATCACATTCCACATTCCATTCAATTCCATTCTACATTCCATACCACATTCCATTCCATTCCATTCCACTTTCCATTCCAGTACATTCCACATTCCATTCCACATTCCATTTCACGTTCCATTCCATTTCATTCCACGTTCCATTCAACTTTCCATTATGCGTTCCATTCCATTCCATTCCGCTTTCCATTCTAGGTTCTCTTAGAGGTTCCATTCCACTTTCCATTCCACTTTCCATTCCACACTCCATTCCACGTTCCATTCCACATTCCATTGCATTCCATTCCAAATTCCATTCCACTCCATTCCATATTGCAGTCCATTCCATTCCACATTCGATTACAAATTGCATTCCATTCCATTCCACATTCCATTCCACATTACATTCCACATTATATTCCATTCCATTCCACATTCCATTCCATTCCATTCCACATTGCAATCCATTCCATAATACATTCCATTCCATTCCATTCCACATTCCATTGCACATTCCTTTCCATTCCATTCCACATTCCATTCCACATTCCATTCCACTCCATTCCACATTCTATTCCATTCCATTCCACATTCTATTCCACATTCCATTCCACATTCCATTCCACATTCCATTTCACATTCCTTTCCACATTCCATTCCATTCCATTCCACATTCCATTCCAAATTCCATTTCATTCCATTCCAGAATCCTTTCCACGTTCCATTCCATTCTGTTCCATGCACCATTCCACATATGATCCCATGTTCCATTCCACAATCTTTTCCATTCCTTTCCACGTTCCATTCCACATTCCACTACACATTTCCTTCCACTTTCCATTAACTTATTATTCCACATTCCATTATATTCCATTCCACATTGCATTCCATATTGCATTCCATTCCATTACACATTCCATTACACATTCCATTACATTACCTTTAAAAATTCCCTTCCGTTCCATTCCACATTCCTTTCTACATTCCATTTCATTCCACTTTCCATTCCACATTCCATTCCATATTAAATTCCATTCCAGATTCCATTCTACATTCCTTTCCACGTTCCATTCCACGTTCCATTCCACCTTACTTTCCACATTGCATTCCATTCTATTCCATTCCATTCCACATTCCATTCCAGATTCCAATCCGTTGCATTCCACATTCCATTCCACTTTCCATTCCACTTTCCATTCCATATTCCATTCCATTCCTTTCCCTTCCATTCCACATTCCATTCCTTTCATTCGGCATTCCATTCCATTCCACATTCCATTCCATTCCATTAAATTCCACATTCCATTCCATTCCATTCCACATTCCATTCCATTGCATCGCACATTCCATTCCATTCCATTCCATTCCAAATTCCATAGGATTCTAGCCTATTCCACATTCAATTGCTTTCCATTCCACATTCCATACCATTCCATTCCATTCTACGTTCCATTCCTTTCCATTCTACATTCCATTCCATTCCATTCCATTCCACAGTCCAGTCAATTCTATTCCATTTTATTCTGCATTCCATTCCCTTCCATTGCAAATTCCTTTCCATTCCATTCCTTTCCATTCTACATTTCATTGCATTCTATTCCACATTCCAATCCATTCAATTCCACATTCCATTCCCTTCAATTACTCATTCCTTTCCTTTCCATTACTCTTTCCATTCCACATTCCATTCCATGTTCCATTCCATGGCATTCCAGATTGCATTCCATTCCATTCCACATTCCATACCTTAGCATTCCATTCCATTCCGCATTCCGTTTTATTCCATTCCACATTCTATTCTCATTCCATTCCACATTCTATTCCACATTCCATTCCATTCCATTCCATTCCACATTCCATTCCACATTATATTCCACGTTACATTCCACATTCCATTCCACATTCCATTCCATTCCACATTCCATTCCACATTCCTTTCTATTCCAGATTCCATTAAACGTTCCATTCCGTTCTATTCAACATACCATTCTTTTCGATTCCACATTCCATTCCATTCCATTCCCTTCCACTCCACATTCCATTGCATTCCATTCCGCATTCCATTCCATTCCATTCCATTCCACATTCCATTCCATTCCATTCCGCATTCCATTCCATTCCATTAAATTCCATATTGCATTCCTTTGCATTCCACATTCCATTCTATTCCACATTCCATTCTTTCCATTCCACATTCCATACCATTCCATTCCATTCCTTTCCATTCTACATTTCATTGCATTCTATTCCACATTCCAATCCATTCAATTCCACATTCCATTCCCTTCCATTACTCATTCCTTTCCTTTCCATTACTCTTTCCATTGCACATTCCATTCCATGTTCCATTCCATGGCATTCCACATTGCATTCCATTCCATTCCACATTCCATACCTTACTATTCCATTCCATTCTGCATTCCGTTACATTCCATTCCACATTCTATTCTCATTCCATTCCACATTCAATTCCACATTCCATTCCATTCCATTCCACATTCCATTCCATTGCAATACACATTACATTCCACATTCAATTCCACATTCCATTGCATTCCATTCCACATTCCATTCCACAGTCCACTTCACATTCCTCTCCACATTCCATTACACCTTCCACTGCCTTCCATTTAACATTCAATTACACATTCCTTTCCACATTGCATTGCATTACATTCCACATGCCATTCCACATTCCATTCCACCTTTCATTTCACATTCCATTCCACATTCCAGAATTTTCCATTCTACATTCCTTTCCACTTTCCATTACACATTCCTTTCCACAATCCATTCCATTCTATTCCACTTTCCAGTCCACATTGCATTCCATTCCAGTTCACATTCCATTCCACATTCCATTCCTTTCCATTTAAATATTCCATTCCATTCCTTTACACATTCTATTCCACATTCCATTCCATTCCATTCCATTCCACATTCCATTCCACATTATATTCCAAGTTACATTCCACATTCCATTCCACATTCCTTTCAATTCCACGTTCCGTTACACGATCTATTCCACATTCCATTCCGTGTTCCATTCCATTTCATTCCACGTTCCATTACACGATCTATTCCACATTCCATTCCATGTTCCATTCCATTTCATTCCACGTTCCGTTCCACATTAAATTCCATTCCATTCCACATTCCATACCATTCCATTCGATTCCATTCCGCATTCCATTCCATTCCATCCCACTTTCTATTCCACATTCCATTCCATTCCTTTCCACGTTCCATTACACATTCCATTCCTTTCCATTCCACATTCCTTTCCACGTTCCATTACACCCTTCATTCCTTTCCATTCCACATTCCATTCCATTCCATTCTGTATTCCATTCCACATTCCATTCCACGCTGCATTCCACATTGAATTCCACGTTCCATTCCACATTCGTTTACAAGTTCCATTCCACGTTCCTTTACATTCCATTCCACTTTCCTTTGCACTTTCCATTCCATTGCATTCAACTTTCTATTCCACATTCCTTTCCACATTGTGTACCACATTGCATTCCATTCCATTCCACATTCCATTCCACATTCCGGCACATTCCATTCCACATTCCATTCTACATTGCATTCCATTTCATTCCACAATCCATTCCACATTGCCTTGCATTGCATTCCACATTCCATTCCACACTCAATTCCACATTCCTTTCCAATCCATTCCACGTTCCATTTCACGGTATACTCCACAGTCTATTCCACATTTCATTCCACGTTCCATTGCATTCAATTCCACGTTCCACTCCACTTTCCATTTCACTTTGCTTTCCGCATTCCATTTCTCATACCATTCCACGTTGCATTCCACATTCCATTCCACGTTCCATTCCATCATCCATTCCACTTTCTGTTCCAGGTTCCATTCCGTTATATTCTATTCCATTCCACATTGTATTCCACATTGCACTCCATTCCATTCCACATGACACACCACATTACATTCCACATTCCGTTCCACATTCCTTTCTATTCCGTTCCACATTCCATTCCATTCCATTCCACATTCCATTACACATTTCATTCCATTCTATTCCACATTCCATTCCACGTTCCGTTCCATTCCATTCCACGTTCCATTCCATGTTCCGTTCCATTCCATTCCACTTTCCATTCCATATTCTAAACCATTCCATTCCACATTCCATTCCATTCCATTCCTCATTCCATTCCACATTACATTCGACATTCCCACATTCCATTAAACGTTCCATTCCATATTCCATATCATTCCATTCCACATTCCATTCCATTCCACTCCACATTCCATACAATTCCATTCCATTCAATTCCATTGCACATTCCATTCCATTCCATCCAAATTCTATTCCACATTCCGTTCCATTCCATTCCACATTCCATTCCACATTCCATTCCACACTGCATTCCACATTGCATTCCACTTTCCATTCCACGTTGCATTCCAAATTCCATTCTACGTTGCTTTCCATTCCATTCCACGTTCCAATCCACAATCCATTCCATTCGATTCCACTTTCTATTCCAAATTCCATTCCACATTCCATTCCTCATTCCATTCCTTTACTATCCACATTGCATTCCTTTCCATTCCACATTATATTCCACATTCCATTATATTCCATTACACTTTCCATTCAACATTCCATTCCATTCCTTTCCACATTCCATTCCACATTTCCTTTCATTCCATTCCACATTCCATTCCACATTCTGTTCCAATCCATTCCACATTCTATTTCATGTTCTTTTCCACAGTCCATTCCACTTTCCTTTCCACAATGTATTCCATTCCATTCCACGATCCACTCCACTTTCAAATCCTTTCGATTCCACGTTCCACTCCAAATTCCATTGCACATTCCATTTCACAGTCCATTCCAAATTCCTTTCCACGTTCCTTTCCATGTCCCGTTCCATGTTCCATTCCATTCCCTTTCAACGTTCCATTCCATTCCATTCCACTTTCTATTCCACATTCCTGTCGATTTTATTCCATCTTCCATTCCACATTCCATTCCATTCCATTCCACATTCCATTCCACATTCCTTTACACTTTCCATTCCGTTCCATTCCACATTCCATTCCACATTCCATTCCATTCCATTCCTCATTCCAGTACATATTCCATTCCATTCCATTCCACGTTCCATTGCACTTTCCTTTCCATTTCATTCCACGTTCCATTCCACATTCCATTGCAAATTCGATCGACTTTCCATTCCACATTCCATTCCACGTTCCATTGTATTCCATTCCCCGTTCCATTGCATTCCTTTCCACGTTCCATTCCACATTCCATTCCATTCCATTCCAATTTCCTTTCTACATTCCATTCCACGTTCCATTCCACGTTCATTGCATGTTCCATTCCATTCCATTCCATGTTCCATTCCACATTCCATTCCATTGCATTCCACGTTCCATTCCACATTCCATTCCACATTCCATTCCTCATTCCATTCCATCGCATTCCACATTCCATTCCACATTCCATTTCATTCCATTCCCTTTCACATTCTGTTCCATTCCATTGCACATTCCATTGAATTCCATTCCACATCCCATATCGCATTCCATTCCGTTCCATTCCACATTGCATACCACATTCCATTCCATGTTCCATTGCATTACTTTCCACATTGCGTCCCACATTCCACTCCACGTTCCGTTACATTCCATTCCATATTGCATTCTACTTTCCATTAGACGTTCCATTCCATTCCATTCCATGTTCCATTATGCATTCCACTAGAGGATCCATTCCACGTTCCATTCCATGTTCCATTCCATTCCATTCCACGTTACATTCCATATTCTATTCCATTCCTTTCCACATTGCATTCCATTCCGTTCAACTTTCCATTCCATTCCATTCCACATTCCATTTTACGTTCCATTCCGCGTTCCATTCCACGTTCCATTCCACGGTCCATTCCATTCCATTCCACGTTCCATTCCAGGTTCCATTGCATTCCATTCCAGTTTCCATTACACTTTCCATTCCATCCATTCAACTTTACTTTCAACATTCCATTACACATTCCATTCCACATTATATTCCATTGTGTTCCACATTCCATTCCACATTCCATTCCACATTCCTTGCCATTCCATTCCACATTCCATTCCACGTTCCATTCAACATTCAATTACACATTCCATTCCATTCCATTCTGCATTACATTCCACATGGTATTCCATTCCATTTCACATTCCTTTCCATTCAATTCCTTATTTCGTTCCATTCCTTCGCATTGCACATTCCATTGCATTCCATTCCTTTCCCATTCCATTCTATTCCATTCCTTTCTATTCAACGTTCCTTTCCAGTCCATTGCACATTGCATTCCATTCCATTCCACATTCCTTTCCACATTCCATGCCACATTCTATTCCACGTTCCATTCTATTTCATTCACGTTCATTTCCATTCCATTCCACATGCCATATCATTCCATTCCACATTCCATTCCACATTCCATTTCTTTCCATTCCACATTCCATTCCTTTCCATTCCACACTGCATTCCACATTCCATTACATTCCCTTCCACTTTCCATTCTACATTTTACTCCATTCCATTCTACTTTCCATTCCACATTCCATTGCACTTTCCATTCCACATTCCATTCCACAATGCATTCCATTCCATTCCACATTCCATTCCATTCCATTGCACATTCCATTCTGTTCCATTCGACTTTCCATTTGACGTTCCATTCCACGTTGCTTTCCACATTCCATTTCACGTTCCATTCCATTCCTTTCCAAGTTCCATTCCATTCCATTCCACATTCCGTTCCATATTCCGTTTCACATACCATTCCATTCCACATTCAATTCCACCCCATTCCACATTCCATTCCTTTCTACTTTCCATTCCACATTACATTCCACGTTGCATTCCAATCCATTCCGCGTTCCATTCCACGTTCCATTCCATGTTCCACTCCATTCCATTGCACCTTCCATTCCACATTCCAATCCATTCCATTTCAAGTTCCAATCCACATTGCGTTCCACATTACATTCGACTTTCCTTTGGGTTCCATTCTAAATTCCATTAATCACTCCACTCGACATTACATTCCACATTACATTCCAGGTTCCATTCCATTCCATTCCTCTTTCCACTCCAATCCATTCCACATTCCATTCCATTCATTTCCACAGTTCATTCCACTCCATTCCATTTTATTGCACATTCCATTACATTACATTCCACATTCCATTCCATTCCATTCCACATTCCATTCCACTTTCCATTCCACATTCTATTCCTAATTCCATAACATACTTTCCACGTTCCATTCCATTCCATTTCTTATTCCTTTCCATTCAAATCCTCATTTATTTCCGTTCCATTGCATTCCACATTCTATTGCATTCCATTGCCATTCTTTTCAATTCCATTCCATTCCATTCCACATTCCTTTCCATTCCACTTTCCATTCCATTCCATTCCACATTCTATTCCATTCCATTGCCATTCTCTTCAATTCCATTCCATTGCATTCCTCATTCCTTTCCATTCCACTTTCCATTCCATTCCATTCCACATTCCATTCCGTATTCTTTTCCACATTCCATTCCATTTCATTCCACATTCCATTCCATTCCCTTTCACATGCCATTCCATTCCATTCCACATTCCATTCCACGATGCATTCCATTCCATTCCACATTCCATTCCACATTCCATTTTATTCTATTCCATATTCCATTCCTTTCTATTCCACATTGCATTCCACTTTCCATTCCATAAGATTCCACATTCCATTTCACATTCCGTTTCACATTCCATTCCACAATCCATTCGATTCGATTCCATTCCATTCCATTCCATTCCATTCCATTCCATTGCACTTTCCATTCCACATTTTATTGCATTTCGGTCCACATTCCATTCCACATTCCATTCCAGATTCCTTTGCATTCCAGTCAACTTTCCATTCCACATTCCGTTCCATTCCATTCCACATTCCATTCCACATTGTATTGCATTCAGGTCCACATTCCATTCCACATTCCATTCCACATTCCTTTGCATTCCAGTCAACTTTCCATTCCACATTCCATTCCATTACATTCCATATTTAATTCCACATTCTTTTCCACGTTCCATTTGAATTCACTCCACATTCCATTCAATTCCATTCCACATTCCATTCCAGATTCCATTCCATTCGATTCCATGTTCCATTCTGCATTCCATTCTATTCCATTCCACATTCCATTGCACATTCCATTGCATTCCATTCCACATTCCTTTCCATTCCATTCCACATTCCATTGCACATTCCATTCTACATTCCATTCCATTCCATTCCACATTTCATTCCATGTTACATTCCATTAATTTCCACGTTCCATTCCACGTTTCTTTCCACATTCCATTCCACATTCCATTCAACATTGCATTCCGTTCCATTCCACATTCCATTCCGTTCCATTCAACATTCCATACTACATTGCATTCCACATTCCATTCCACATTCCATTACACATTACGTTCCATATTCCATTCCATGTTCCATTCCATTACACTTTCCATTCCACATTCCATTCTATTCAATTCCTCATTCCATTTCAATCCATTCCACATTCCATTCCAAATAACATTTCACTTTCCATTCCATTCTATTCCGTTCCTCATACCATTCCATTCCATTCCAATCCACATTCCATTCCATTCCATTGCCAGTTCAATTCCATTCCACATTCCATTCCATTCTATTCCACATTCCTTTCCACAATACATTGCACATTCCATTCCATTCCATTCTATTCCACATTCCTTTCCTTTCCATTCCACATTCCATCCCACATTCCATTCACCGTTCTATTCCTTTCAATTCCACGTTCCATTCCCTTCCATTTTATTCAACATTCCTTTCCATTCCATTCAATTGCACGTTCAATTCAACTCCATTGCATTCCACTTTCCATTCCATTCCATTCCACATTTCTTTCCATTCCATTCCATTCCACATAGCCACATTTCATTCCATTCCAATCCACATTCCATTCCATTCCATTCGAAGTTCAATTCCATTCCACATTCCATTCCATTCCATTCCGCCTTCCACTCCACATTCGATTGCACATTACATTCCATTCTGTTCTATTCCACATTCCATGCCATTCCATTCCGCATTCCATTCCATTCCATTCCACATTCCATTGCACATTACATTCCATATTCCATTCCCCGTTAAATTCCATTGAATTCCACTTTCCATTCCATTCCATTCCATTCAATTCCACGTTAAAATCAATATCATTCCACATTTCATTCCATTCAATTCCACATTCCTTTCAATTCCATTCCTCATTCCATTCCATTCCGTTCCACATTCCATTCCATTCCATTCCCATTCCACTTCACATTCCATTCCATTCCATTCCAATTTCCATTGCATTCCATTCCATTCCACATTCCATTCCATTCCATTCCACATTCAATTCCATTCCATTCCACATTCCATTCCACATTTCAACCCATTCCATTCCAGATCCCATTCTGTTCCATTCCACATTCCATTCCATTGCATTCCACATTCCATTCCGTTCCATTCCACATTCCCTTCCACATTCCACTCCATTCCATTCTACATTCCTTTCTATTCCATTCCATTCCACATTCCATTCCATTCCATTCCATAAACGTTTCATTCCATTCCTTTCCACATTCCATTCCACATTCCATTCCACTTTCCATTCCATTCCACATTCCATTCCATTCCACATTCCATTCCATTCCGTTCCATTCAATTCCAAATTCCATTCCATTCCATTCTATATTGCATTCCTTTTCACATTCCATTCCTTTCCATTCCATTCCAGTCCACATTCCATTCCATTCCATTTTACATTCCATTCCACGTTCCAGTACACTCTCCATTCCATTCCATTCCACGTTCCATTCCACCTTCCTTTCCATTCCTTTCCACATTCCATTCCTCATTTCATTACACGTTCCATTCCACGGGTCATTACATTTCATTCCACATTCCATTCCACTCCATTCCACATTCCATTCCATTCCATTCCATTCCACTTTACATTGCATTCCACTCCACATTCCATTCCACATTGCATTCCATTCCATTCCATATTCCATTCCATTCCGTTCCGTTCCACTTTCCGTTCCACATTCCATTCCATTCCATTCTATTCCACTTTACATTCCATTCCACATTCCATTCCATTCCATTCCACATTCCATTCCATTCCAATCCACATTCCATTCCATTCTATTCCACTCCATATTCCATTTCATTGCTTTCCATTCCATTCCACATTCCATTCTACATTCCATTCCACTACATTCCACTTTCCATTCCATTACTTTCCAATTTGTATTCCACATTCCATTCCACATTCCATTCCTTTATATTCCACATTCCATTCCATATTAAATTCAACGTTCTATTCCATGTTTCTTTCTGCGTTCCGTTCCATATTCCATTCCACATTCCACTCCACGTTCCATTCCACTTTCCTTTCCTTTCAATTCCAAATTCCATTCCTTTCCATTCCACGTTCCATTCCATTCCACTCCAGGTTCCACTGCATTGCATTCCACTTTCCATTCCATTCCATTTCACATTCCATTCCACGTTCCATTCCATTCCATTCCACATTCCATTCCACAACTCTTTGGACATTCCATTCCACATTCCATTCCATTCCATTACACATTCCAGTCCACATTTCATTGCACATTCCATTCCACGTTCCATTCCATTATATTCCACATTATTTTGCATTCGAATCCACATTCCATTCCATTCCATTCCACATTCCATTCCATTCCATTCCACATTCCATTCCATTCCTCTCCACATCCCTTTACACATTCCATTCCATTTCATTCCACATTCCGTTTCATTCCATTCCACGTTTCATTCCATTCCATTCCACATTACTTTCCACATTCCATTCCATTTCGTTCCACATTCCATTCCATTCCATTCCAATTTACATTCCATTCCATTCCATTACACATCCCATTCCACATTCCATTCCATTCCATTCCATTCCACATTCCATTTCACATTCCATTCCTCATTACATTCCATTCCATTCCACATACCATTCCATAAAAATACGCATTCCATGCCATTCCATTCCATTCCACATTTGATTCTATTCCAATCCACATTTTATTCCATTCCATTCCAGAATCCATTCCTCTCCATTCTGTTCCATTCCATTCCTCATTCCATGGCATTCCATCCCATTACCCATTCCATTCCACATTCAATTCGACATTCCGTTCTATTCCACATTCCATTCCATTGCATTCCATTCCTTTCAATTTCAAATTCCATTCCACATTCCATGCCCTTCCATGCCATATTCGATTCCATTCCATTCCACATTCCATTCCACGTTCCATTCCAGGATCCATTCCATTGCATTCCATTCCATTCCATTCTGGATTCCTATCCATTCCATTCGAAATTATATTCGACAGTCCATTCCATTCCATTCCACATACATTCAATTGCATTCCACATTCCATTCCATTCCATTCCACATTCCATTCCTTTCCATTGCACATTACATTCCACTTTACATTCCACGTTCCATTTCATTCCATTCCACTTCCATTCCATTCCATTCCATTTCAATTACCTTCCATTCCACAGTTTTTCCTTTCCATTCTACATTCCATTCCACATTCTATTAACTTCAATTCCACATTTTTTCCATTCCATTCCACATTCCATTCCATACCATTCCACATTCCGTTCCACATTCCATTAAATCCCTTTCTCATTCTTTTCCTTTCCATTTCACATTCCATTCCACTTTCCATTCTACGTTCCATTTCGCATTGCATTAAATTCCATTCCATTCCATTCCGGATTCCATTCCTTTTCATTCCACAATCTATTCCCCATTCCATTCCATTCCATTCCATTCTACTTTCCATTCCACGATCCATTCCATTCCTTTCCACGTTCCATTCCATGTTCCATTCCACATTCCATTCCATGATACTTTCCATTGAACTCCACATTCCATTCCATTCCGTTCCACAATCTATTCCATTCAATTCCACATTACTTTCCATTCCATTCTTTCCATATTGCATTCCATTGCATTGCACATTCATTTCCATTCCATTCCACATTGCATTCCATTCCATTCCACATTGCAATCCATTCCATTCCACATTGCATTCCATTCCATTCCACCTTCCTTTGCATTCCATTCCATTCCATTCCATGTCACATTCCATTCCATTCCATTAAACATTAAACATTCCATTAAAAATTCCATTCCATTAAACATTCCATTAAACAGTCCATTCCATTAAACATTAAACTTTCCATTAAACATTCCATTCCATACCACTTTTCATTCCATTCCATTCCGCATTCCATTCCATTCCAAATTCCATTCCTTTCCATTCCACATTCCATTCCACATTCCATTCCATTAGACATTCCATTCTACATTCCATTCCATTCCATTCCACATTAAATTCCATTTTCCTTTCCATTCCATTCCACATTTCATTCCACATTCCATTCCATTCCATTCTACATTCCATTCCATTCTATACCATTCCATTCAACATTCCATTCATTTCCATTCTGCATTCCATTCCATTCCATTCTGCATTCCATTCCATTCCATTCCGCATTCCATCCCATTCCATTGTGCATTCCATTCCATTACATTCCACAATCCATTCCGTTGCATTCCACATTCCTTTCCACATTCCATTTCACATTCCATTCCAATCTGTTCCACATTCCTTTCAATTTCATTCCACATTCCATTCCAGATGCAATTCCATTCCATTTCACATTACATTCCCTTCAATTCCACATTCCTTTCCTTTCCTTGCCATATTCCATTCCTTTCAATTATACATTCCATTCCATTCAACATTCCACCCCATTCCTTTCCATTCAAATGCAAATTCCATTCCACATTCCATTACATTCCATTGCATTGTAGGTTACATTTCATTTATTCAACATTGCATTCCATTCCATTCCACCTTGCATTCCATTCCATTCTGTTCCACATTCAATTCCATTCCATTCCACATTTCATTCCTTTGTATTCCATTCCATTCCATATTACATTCCATTCCATTCCACTTTCCATTCCATTCCATTCCACATTCCATTGCACATTCCATTCCACATTCTATTACATTCCATATTCCATTAAATTGCATTACATTCCATTCCACATTCTACTCCATTCCTTTCCATTCAATTCGATTCAACATTGCATTCCATATTTCTTTCCCTTCCATTCCATTCCACATTCCATTCCAATCCATTCCACATTCCATTCCATTCCCTGCACTTTCCATTCCACTCCATTCCACAATCCATTCCATTCCATTCCACATTCCATTCCAAATTCCATTCGATTCCATTCCACATTCCATTGCATTCTATACCACATTCCACTCCATTCCACTCCAAATTCCATTCCACATTCCATGCCATTCCATTATGCATTGCGTTCCATTCCATGGCACATTGCATTCCATTCCGTTCCATTCCACATTCCATTCTACATTCCAATCCATTCCATTCCACATTCCATTCAATTCCATTCCACATTCCGTTCCATTCTATTCCACATTCCGTTCCACATTCCATTCCATTCCATGACACATTCCTGTCCATTGCATTCCATATTCCATTCCACATTCCATTCCATTCCATTCCACCTTGTGTTCCACATTCCATTCCATTCCATTCTACATTCCTTTCTATTCCATTCCATTCCACATACCATTCCATTCCATTCCATAAACGTTTCATTCCATTCCTTTCCACTTTCCATTCCACATTCCATTCCACTTTCCATTGCATTCCACATTCCATTCCATTCCACATTCCTTTCCATTCCATTCCAAATTCCATTCCATTCCATTCCAAATTCCATTCCATTCCATTCCATATTGCATTCCATTTCAGATTCCATTCCTTTCCATTCCATTCCATTTCACATTCCTTTCCATTCCATTTTACATTTCATTCCACGTTCCACTACACTCTCCATTCCATTCCATTCCACATTTCATTCCACGTTCCATTCCATTCCTTTCCACATTCCATTCCTCATTTCATTGCACATTCCTTTCCACGGGTCATTACTTTTCATTCTACATTCCATTCCATTCCATTCCACATTCCATTCCATTGCATGCCATTCCACTTTCCATTCCATATTCCATTCCATTCCATTCCATTCCTTTCCACTTTACATTGCATTCCACTTCAAATTCCATTCCAATTTCCATTCCATTCCATTCCATATTCCATTCCATTCCGTTCCGTTCCACTTTCCATTCAACATTCCATTCCATTACATTCCATTCCACTTTACATTCCATTCCACATTCCATTCCATACCATTCCACATTCCGTTCCATTCCAATCCACATTCCATTCCATTCCATTCCATATTCCATTTCATTGCTTTCCATTCTGTTCCACATTCCATTCTACATTCCATTCTGCTACATTCCACTTTCCATTCCATTACATCCCACTTTGTATTCCACATTCCATTCCACATTCCATTCCGTTATATTCCACATTCCATTCCATATTAAATTGCATGTTCCATTCCTTGTTTCTTTCTGGGTTCCGTTCCATATTCCATTCCACATTCCATTCCACGTTGCATTCCACATTCCTTTCCATTCAATTCCAAATTCCATTCCTTTCCATTCCAAGTTCCATTCCATTCCACTCCACGTTCCACTCCATTGCATTCCACTTTCCATTCCATTCCATTTCACATTCCATTCCACATTCCATTCCATTCCATTCCATATTCCATTCCACAAATCATTCGACATTCCATTCCACGTTCCATTGCATTCCATTCCACATTCCATTCCACATTTCATTGCACATTCCATTCCACGTTGCATTCCATTGCATTCCACATTCTTTTCCATTCCATTCCACATTCCATTCCATTCCATTCCACATTCCATTGCATTCCATTACACATTCAATTCCATTCCACTCCACATTCCTTTCCACATTCCATTCCATTTCATTCCACATTGCATTCCATTCCATTCCACGTTTCATTCCATTGCTTTCCACATTACTTTCCACTTTCCATTCCATTTCATTCCACATTCCATTCCATTCCATTCCAATTTAAATTCCATTCCATTCCATTACACATCCCATTCCACATTCCATTCCATGCCATTCCATTCCACATTCCTTTCCATTCCAATCCACATTCTATTCCACTTCATTCCATTCCACATTCCATAGCATTCCATTCCACATTCCATTCCATTCCATTCCATTCCAGTTTCCATTCGATTCCGTTCCACATTCCATTCCACATTTCATTCCATTCCATTCCACCTTCCATTGCATTCCATTCCACATGGCATTCCACGTTTCATTCCGAGTTCCTTTCCACGTTCTGTTACACGTTCCATTCCATTGCATTCCACACTACATTCCACATTGTATTCCATTCCTTTCCACCTTCCATTCCACATTCCATTCCATTCTACATTCAATTCCATTCCATTCCACATTTCCTTCCTTTCCACATTCCATTCCATTCCGCATACCATTCCAATTCCTTTCAACGTTGCATTCCACGATCCATTCTACGTTCCATTCCACATGCCATTCCACATTCCATTGCATTCCACATTACTTTCCATTTCTTTCCATTCCATTCAACATTCCATTTCACTCCACTTTCCATTCCACTTTCCCTTACACATTCCATTCCACGTTCCATTAAACGTTCCATTCCACATTACATTCCACATGCCCTTCCATTACATTGCACATTGCATTCCACGTTCCATTCCACATTCCATTCTATTCCAGATTGCATTCCGCATTCCAATCCATTGCACGTTCATTTCAACATTCCATTCCATTCCATTCCTTTCCGTTGCACATTCCATTCCATTCCATTCCACATTGAATTCCACATTCCATTCCACATTGCATTCCACATTCCATTCCACATTCCATTCCACTTTCCATTCCATTATATTCCACCTTCCATTCCACATTTAATTCCACGTTCCTTTCCACGTTCCCTTCCACGTTCTATTCCATGTTCCATTCCACATTCCGTTCCACATTCCATTCCACAGTCCTTTCCATTGCATTCCACATTCCAATCCATTCCATTCCACTTTCCATTCTATCCCATTCCACGTTTCATTCCATTGCATTCCAGTTTCCATTCCATTCCATTCCAAGTTTCATTCCACATTCCATTCCTTTATATTCCACATTCCATTCCATTGCATTGCACATTCCATTCCATATTCCATTCCATTCCTTTCCTCATTCCATTCCCCTCAATTCCACATTCCATTCCACGTTCCATTCCACGTTCCATTTCATGTTCCATTCCATTCCCTTCCAGATTTCTTTCCACATTCTATTCCATCCCTTTCCACATTGCATTCCACATTCCATTCCATTCAATTCCACCTTCCATTCAACACCATTCCACGTTCCTTTCCTTTACACATTCCATTCCATTCCACATTCCATTCCACTTTCCTTTCCATGTTCCATTCCACGTTCCATTCAATGTTCCATTCCACATTCCATTCCACATTCAATTCCATTCCATTCCACATTCTATTCCATTCCACGTTCCATTCCACTTTCCATTCCACGTTCCATTCCACATTCCGTTCCATTACATTCCACATTGCATTCCATTCCATTCCATTACAGATTCCATTCTATTCCATTCCATTCCATTCCACATTCCATTCCATTCCATTCCATTACTTTCCTTTCCATTCCACTCCACATTCTATTCCATTTCGTTCCATTTCACGTTCCATACCATTCCATTACACATTCCATTCTATTCCATTCTGTTCCATTCCATTCCATTCCATTCCATTCCATTCAGTTCCCCTTTTCATTCCATTCCATTCCACATTGCATTCCGCATGCCATTCCACATTCCATTCTGTTTCACATTGCATTCCACATTCATTCCAATCCATTCCATATTGCAGTCCACATTCCATTCCATTCCACTCCACGTTCCATTCCATTCCCCTCCACGTTCCATTCCATTCCCGTCCACATTCCATGCCACATACCATTCCACATTCATTTCCATTCCATTCCACATTCCATACCATTCCATTCGACATTCCGTTCCATTCTTTTCCACATTGCTTTTCAAATTCCACTCTCTTGCACATTCCATTCCAAATTCCATTCCATTCAATTGCATTCCAGTAGAAATTCCATTCCATTCCATTCCACATTCCATTTCATTCCATTCCACATTAAATTCCATTCCACCTTCCATTCTATTCCATTCCACATTCCATTACATATCCCATTCCGTTAAATTTCATGTTCCATTCCACAATCCATTCCATTCTTTCCACATTCCATTCAAGTACATTCCACATTCCATTCCATTCATAACAATTTCCATTCCACATTCCATTCCATTCCATTCCATTCCACGTTGCATTCCACTTCCTGCTCTTTTCCATTCCACATTCCGTTCCATTCCATTCCATTCCACATTCCATTCCATTCCATTCCACATTCCATTCGATTCCATTCCATTCCATTCTACTTTCCCTTCCACATTGCATTCCGTTCCATTCCATTCCAATTTCCCTTCCACATGACATTCTGTTCAATGTCACATTCCATTGTATTCCATTACACCTTCCATTCCATTCCATTTCATTTTTCATTCCTCGTTTCCCTACATTCCATCCCACGTTCCATTCCACATTGCATTCCGTTCCATTCCACGTTCCATTCCAAGTTCCAACACTCCATTCCACATTCCATTTTGGAAATGAAGGGAATGTATGTCGAATGGAATGTCTAATGGAATGGAATGGAATGTGCAATGAATTTCAATGTAAAGTGGAATGGGAAGGAATGGAATGTGGAATCCAATGGAATGGAATGTGGAATGATATTCAATGGAATATGGAATGGATAGGAAAGGATTATGGAATGCAATAGAGTGGAAGGAAACGTGGAATGGAATGAAATGGAATGTGGAATAGAATGGAATGAAATGTGGAATGGAATGTGGAAGGCGATTGAATGGAATGTGGAATGGAATGTGTAATGCAATGCAATGGAATGTGGAATGGAATATGGAATAGAATGTGAAATGAAATGGAATGGAATGTGGAATGGAAAGTGGAATGCAATGTGGAATTGAATGGAGTGAAATGTGGAATGTATTGAGCAATGGAATATGTAATGAAATGGAATGGAATGTGAAATGGAATGTGAAATGTAACGTGGAATGGAATGTTTAATGCAACGTGGAATGGAACGTGGAATGGAATGCAGTGGAATGGAATGGAATGTGTAATGGAAAGTAAAGGAAAGAGGAATGGAATCCGGAATGGAATGCAATGCAATGGAAGGTGGAATTGAATGGAAAGGAATGTGGAATTGAAAGAATGGAATGTGGAATGGAATGGAATGGTATGGAATGTGGAATGGAAAGGTATGGAATGTGGAATGGAAACGAAAGCAATGGAATTGAATGTGGAAGGGAATGGAATGCAATGTGGAATGGAATGGAATGTGAAATGGAATGGAATGGAATGTGGATTTCAATGAAATGGAATGGGAAGAGGTATGGAATGGGGTGGAATGGAATGTGCAATGGAACGTGGAATGGAATGTGAAATGGAAAGTGGAATGGAAAGTGAAAGGGAATGGAATGGAACACAGAATGGAATGGAATGAAACATGGAATGCAATGTAGTGGAACGTGGAATGGAACATGGAATGCAATGTAGTGGAACGTAGAATGGAACGTGGAGCGGAACTTCGAATGGAACACGGAATGTAATGTGGAAGGAATGTGGAATGTAGTGGAAGGGAATGTGGAATGCAATGGAATGGACTGTGGAATGGAATGGCATGGAATGTGGAAAGGAATGTGGAATGGAATGTTGAATGGAATGTGGAAAATAATGTACTGGAATGTGGAACGAAATGTGGAATGGAAAGTGGCGTGGAACGGAATGGAATGTGAAATGGAATGAGGAGTGGAAAGTGGAATGGAATGAGGAGTGGAATGTGGAATGGAATGTGGAATGGAATGGAATGGAATGTGGAATGGAATGGAATGGAATGTGGAATGGAATGGAATGGAATGTGTGATGGAATGGAATGGAATGGAATGTGGAACGGCATGGAATTGAATATGGAATGGAAAGGAAAGGAATGTGGAATGTAATGGAATGGAAAATGGAATGGAATATCTAATGCAATGGAATGGAATGCGGAATGGAATGGAATGGAAAGGAATGGAATGTGGACTGGAATCCAGTGGAATGTGGTATGGAATGGAAGGGAATCTGTAGTGGAATTTAATGGAATTTGGAATGGAATGGAAAGGAATTGATTGTGGAGTGGAAAAGAATTGAATGGTATGTGGATTTCTATGCAATATGGAATGGAATGGAATTGAAAGTAAAGTGGAGTGGAATGGAATAGAATGTGGAGTGGAATGCAATGGAATTTGAAATGCAATGGAATGGAATGTGGAATAGAATGGAAAGGAATGTGGAATGGAATGAAACGGAATGCGGAATGGAATGCAATGGAATGTGGAATGGAACAGAATGGAAAGTGGAATGGAATGCAATGCAATATGGAATGGAATGGAATGGAATGCGGAACGGAAAGGAATTGTATGTGAAATGGAAGGCAATGGGATGTGGAATGGAATGGAATGCAATGTGGAATTAAATGGAATGGAATGGAATAGAATTTGGAATGAAATTGAATGGAATGGAATGGAAGGAGGAACGGAATGGAATGGAATGTGGAATGGAATGGATAGGAATGCAATGTAGAATGGAATGGAATGGAATGTGGAATGGAATGGAATGGAATTGAATGGAATTAGGTATGGGATGTGCAATGGAATGGAATGGAAACTGGAATGGAATGGAAGGGAATGTGGAATGGAATGTGAAATGGAATGTGCAATGGAATGTGGAATGGAATGGAATGGAATGGAATGTGGAATGCAATGTAATGAAAAAGAATGGAATGTGGAATGGAATGGAAAGTAATGTGTAGTGGAATGTGGAATGGAAAGGAATGGAATGTGGAATGGAATGTGGAATGGAGTGGAATGAACTTTGGAATGCAACATGGAATGGAATGAAATGGAATGTGGAATGGAACGGAATGTGGAATGGAATGGAATGGAATGTGGAATGGAAGGTATAATGGAATGGAATGTGGAATGGAAAATGGAATGGAATGGAATGGAATGTGGAATGAAATGGAATGCAGAATGGAATGGAATAGAATGTCGAATGGAATGGAAAGGAACGTGGAATTGAGTGTGGAATGGGTTGGAATGGAACGTGGATTGGAATGGAATGGAATGTGAAATGGAACGTGGAATGGAATGGAATGTAGCATTGAATGGAATGTGGAATGGAATGGAATGGAACGTGGAACGGAAGGTGGAATGTAACATGGAATGGAAAGTGGAATGGAACGTAAAATGGAATGTGGAATGTGCAATGCAATGGAAAGGAATTTGTATTTGAATGGAATGGAATGTAGACTGGAACGTGGAATGGAATGGAATGGAATGTGGAATGGAATGTGGAATGGAACGTGGAGAGGAATGTGAAATGGAACATGGAATGCCATGTGGAATGGAATGTTGAATGGAATTTGGAATGGAATGGCATGTGGGATGGATCGTTAAATAGAATGCAATGGAATGTGGAATGGAATGTGGAATGGGATGTATAGGAATGTAATAGAATGTGGAATGGAAAGGAATGGAATGTGGAATGGGATGAGGAATGGAATGTGATGGAATCTGGAATGGAATGTGTAATGGAATGGGCAGAAATATGGAATGGGATGTGGACTGGAGTGGAATGGAATGCGGAATTGAATGGAATGGAATTTGGAATGGACAGGAATGGAACGTGGAATAAACGTGGAATGAACCTGGAATGGAATTTGAATGGAATGGAATGCAATATGAAACGAAACGTGGAATGGAATGTGGAATGGAAAGTGGAATGGAATGGATTGGAATGGAATGGAATGGAATGCAATGCTATGGAGTGGAATGGAATGGAATGTGGAAAGGAATGGAATGGAATGTAAAGTAATGTGGAAAGGAAAGGAATGGAATCTGGCATGCAATGTAATGGAATGGAATGTGGAATGGAATGGAATGGAAATGAATGGAATGTTGAATGGAATGGAATGTGGAATGTAATGGAATGTTGAATATAATGGAATGTGGAATGGAACAGAATGGAAGGTAGAATGGAATGCAATGGAATGCGAAATGGAATATGGAATAAAATAGAATGTAATGTGGAATTGAACGAGGACTGGAACGTGGAATGGAATGAAATGGAACGTGGAATAAAGCATGGAATGGAACGCGGAATGGAATGTGGAATGGAATGGAAGGGAATGTGGAATGCAATGGAATTGAATGTGGAATGGAATGTGGAATGGAATGCGGAATGTAATGTGGAATGGAATGGAATGCAATGTGGAATGTAATGGAATTGAATGTGGAATGGAATGTGGAATGTCGAAAGGAATGGAATGGAAAGTGGAGTGGAATGGAATGGAAAGTGGAGTGGAATGGAATGCAATGTGGAGTGTAATGGAATGGATTGTGGAATGCAATGGAATGGAATGTCGAAAGGAATTGAATGGAATGTGTAATGGAATGTGGAGTGGAATATGAAATGAAGTAGATTGGAATGTGGAGTGGAATGGAATGGAATTTGGAATGGGAATGAAAGGAACGTGGAATGGAATTGAATGGAATGGAATTGAATGGAATGGAATGCAATGTGGAATGGAATGGAATGGAATCTGGAATGGAATTGAATGGAATGCAATGTGGAATGGAATGTGGACTGGAATGGAATGGAATGTAAAGGAATGTGTAGTGGAATGGAATGGAATGGAATGGAATTGGGTGTGGAATGTAATGCAATGGAATGTGGAATGGATTGTAATGGAATTTGGAACACCATGGAATGGAATGTGGAATGGAATGGAATGGAATGTGGAATGGAATTGAATGGAAAGTGAAATGATATGAAATGAAATGTGGAATGGAATGGTATAGAATGTGGAATGGAATGGAGTGGAATTTTGAATGGAATGAAATGGAATGGAATGCGGGCTGGAATGCAACGGAATGGAATGGAATGTGGAAAGAAATGGCATGGAATGTGGAATGGAAAGGAATGAAACGTGGAATGGAACCTGGTAATGGAACGTGGAATGGAATGGAATGGAATGTTTAATGGAATGGAATGGAATGTGCCATGGAATATGGAATGAAATGGAATGTGGAATGTATTGTTGAATGGAATGTGGAATGGAATGTGGAATGGAATGGAATGGAATGTGAAATGGAACACGGAATGGAAAGGAATGGAATGGAATGGAATGTGTAATGGAAAGTGAAATGTAATCGAATGGAATGTGGAATGGAATGGAGTGGAAAGTGGAATGGTATCTGGAATTCAATATTGAATGGAATGTGGAACGGAACGGAATGGAAAGTAGAATGGAATGTGCAATGGAATGTGGAGTATAATGTAATGGATTAGAATGGAATGTGGAATGCACACGTGGAATGTAACGTTGAATGGAATGTGGAATGGAACGTGGAATGGAATGTGGAATGGAATGTGGAATGGAATGAAATGTGGAGTGGAATGGAATGAAATGTGGAGTTGAATGGAATGGAATGTGGAAAGGAATGGAATGCAATGTAATGTGAAATGGAATGGAAAGGAATGAAATGTGGAACACAAAGGAATGGAATGGAACGGAATTTAATGGAATGGAATGTGGAATGGAATGGAATATAATGTGGAATGGAAAGGAATGGAATGTGGAATGGAATGAAATGCAACGGAACGTGTAATGGAATAGAGCGGAATGGAATGGAATGGAATGGAATGTGGATTGGAATATTGAATGGAATGCAGAATGGAACGTGGAATGGAATGGAATGGAATGTGGATTGGAATGGATTGGAATGTGGAATGGAATGTGGAATGGAATGGAAGGGAATGGAATATGTAATGGAATGGAATGGAATTTAATGGATAGGAATGCGGAATGTAATGGAATGGAATGTGGAATGTAATGTTGAATGGAATTCGGAATGGAATGGAATGGAATGTGGAATAGTTCGTGGAACTGAATGGAATGGAATTTAATGGATTTTGGAATGGGGAGGTATGGATTATGTAATGGGATGGAATTGAATGTGGAATGGATTCGAATGGAATGAAATGTGGAATGGATTGGAATGCAATGTGGAATGGATTGGAATGCAATGTGGAATGGAATGTGGAATGGAATGTGGGATAGAATATGTAATGGAATGGAATGGATTGTGGAATGGAATGGAATGGAATGTGGAATGCAATGGAAGGGAACATGGAATGGAATGGAATGGAATGTGGAATGGATTGGAATGGAATGTGGAATGAAATGTGGAATGGAATGGAATGGAATGGAATTTGGAATGGAATGGAATGGAATGTTGAATAGAAATGAATGAAATGTGGAATGGAATGGAATGGAATGTGGAATGGAAAGGAATGTGAAATAGAATATAGAATGGAATGGAATGGAATGTGTGATGGAATGGAATGGATGGAATGTGGAATGGAATGGAATGGAATGGAATGGAATGTGAAATTGAATGGAAAAAGGAAAAGAATATGTAATGGAATGGAATGGAATGGAATGTGGAGTGGAATGAAATGGAGTTGAGAGGAATGGGATGAAGTGGAGTGGAATGTAGTGGAGTAGAGTGGAATACATTGGAGTGGAGTTTTTTGGATGCAGAGGAGTGTAATGGAAAGCGACGGAATGGAGTGGAGTGGATTGGACTGGAAAGTAGTGGAATGGAACAGAATGGAATAGCACAGAGTGGAATGGAATGGAGTGGAGTAGAATGGAGTGGAGTAGAGTGGAGTGGAGTGTAGAGAAGTGAAGTGGAGTGGACTGGAATGAAGTGGAGTGGAAAAGAATGGAGTTGATTGGAAAGAACTGGAATGGAGTGGAATATAATGGAGTGGAATGGAATGGATTGGAGTGGAATGGAATGGAATGGAGTGGACTCGATTGGAGTGGAGTGGAACGGAGTGGAGTTTAATGGAATGTAGTGTAGTGTAGTCGATTGCAATGGAGTTTAGTGTAGTGGAATGGAGTGGAATATAGTGAAACGGAGTGCAATGTAATGGAATGGAATGGAGTGGAATGAGGTTGTGTGGAGTGGAGAGGAGTGTAGTGGAGTGGAGAGCAGTGGAATGGAAGGGAGTGGAATGGAGTGGAATGGAAGGGAGTGGAATGGAGTAGAGTGGGATGGAATGGAATGGAAAGGAAAGGAATGGAACTCAGTGGTATGGAATATATTAAAATGGAATGAAATGGAATGGAGTGGAATGGAGTAGAGTTGAGTGGGGTTGAGGAGAGTGGAATGGAGTGCAATTGACTGGAATGGAATGGATTGGAATGGAATGGAATGGAGGGGAATAGAACAGAATGGAATAAAGAATTGTGAGCTCAGATAATACCACTACACTCCAGGCTTTGAGACATACTGAGATACTCTCAAAAGAAAGGAATGGAATGTAATGGAGTGGAATGGAATGGAATGCAATGGAATGGAGTGTACTGGAGTGGAGCGGAATGAAGTGGAGTGGAGTGGAATGGATAGGAAGGGAATGGAATTGAATGAAATGGAATGAAGGGGAGTGGATTGGGGTGGAGTGGAGTGCAGTGGAATGGAGCAAAATGGAATGTGATGGAGTCGAATGGAGTGGAGTGGAGTCCGGTGGAGTGGAGAGGAGAGGAATGAAATGGAATGGAATTGGATGTAATGGAATATAGTGGAGTTGAGTGGAGTGGAACAGAGTGGAATGGAATGGAAATGAATGCAATGGACTGAAATGGAATGAAATGGAATGGAATGGAATGGAATTTAATGAAATTGAATGCAATGGAATAGAAGGCAATGCAACGGAAAGTTGACATGTAATGAGAGTTGAGATTGTGCCACTGCACTCAAGCCAGGTTAACACAGTGACATACTGTCAAAAGAAATGAATGGAATGCAATAGAGTGAAATGCAATGGAATGTAATATAATGGAGTGGACTGCAGTGGAGTGTTGTGAAGTGGAGTGGAGTGGAGTGGAACGGAGTGGAATGGAATGGATTTGAATGGAATGGAATGGAATGGAATGCAATAGAATGTAATGGAATAGAATGCAATGTAACGGAAAGTTGTCTTGTAATGTGAGCTGCGATTGTGCCACTGCACTACAGCCTGGCTGACACAGTGATATCCTTTGGAAAGAAAGGAATGGAATGCAGTGGAGTGAAGTGGAATTGAACGGAATGGAGTAGAATGGAGTGGACTGGAGTGGAGTAGAGTGGAGTGGAATGGAGTTGAATGGAATGGGATGGAGTGGAATGGAATTGTGATGAGTTCAGTGGAGTGGAGTGAAATAGAATATAATGGAATGGGATGGAATGGAATGCAATGGTATGACGAAAAGAAAGGTCAGCTGACATTGTGCCAATGCACTCCAGCCTTTGTGACAGTGTGAGATCTTGTTGAAAGAAAGGAATGGAATGGAATTGAGTGGAATGGAACGGAATGGAATGGAGCGGTGTGGAGTAGAGTGGAGTTCAGTGCAGTGGAGTGGAGTGGAGTGGAATGAAATGGAGTGGAGAGAAGTAGAGTGGAATGGAGTGGAGTGGAATGGAGTGGAGTGAGTGAAATAGAGTGGTGTGGAGTGGAAGGGAATTGATTTGAGTGGAATGGAATGGAAAGGACTGGAATGCTATGCAATGGGATGGAGTGGAGTGAAATGGAATGAAGAGGAGTGGGATGGAATGGAATGGAGTGGAATGGAATGGATTGGAGTGGAGAGGAGAGGAGTGGAATGGAGTGGAGTGGAATGGAGTGATGTGGAGTGGAGTGGAGTGGAATGGAATGGAATGGGGTGGAAAGGAATGGAATGGAATGGAATGGAGTGGAATGTAATGGAATGGAGTGGAGTAGAATGTAATGGAATGGAATGGAGTGGAATGGAATGGAGTGAAGTGGAATGGAATGGAATAGAGTTGAATGGAATGGAATGGAATAGAATTTAATGGAATGGAATGGAATGCAGTGGAATGTAATGGAATGGAATGCAGTGGAATGAAATGGAATGGAATGCAGTGGAATGCAATGGAGTGGAGTGGAATTGAATGTAGTGGAGTGGAATGGAAAAGAATGGAGTGGAGTCGAGTGGAGTGCAGTGGAGTGGAGTGGAGTGGAACAGCATGGAATGGAATGGAATTGAATGGAATGGAAAGGAATAGAATGTAGTGGCATGCAATGGAATGTTATTAAAGAGAATGCAGTGCAAATGGAAAGATGTCCTGTAATGTGAGCTGTGATTGTGCCACTGCACTCCAGCCTGGCTGACCCAGTGATATCCTGTGAAAAGAAACGATTGAAATGCCATGGAGTGAAATGGAATGGAACCGAAAGGAGTGGAGTGGAGTGGAGTAGAGTCGAATGGAGTGGGATGCAGTGGAATGGAATGGTATGGAGTAGTGTGAAATAGAATGGAGTGGAATGGAATGGGATGGGTTGGAATGCAACGGAATGATGAAAAGAAATGTGAGCTGAGATTGTGCCACTGCACTCCAGCCTTTGTGACAGTGTGAGATCCTGTGGAAAGAACGGAATGGAATGGAATGGAATAGAATGGAGTGAAGTGGAGTGGAGTGGAGTGAAGTGGAATGGAATGGAGTGGAGAGAAGTACAGTGGAATGTAGTGGAGTGGAAAGGAGTGGAATGGAGTGGAGTGGAATGGAATGGAATGAAGTGGAGTGGAATGGAATGGATAGGAGTGGAATGCTATGGAATAGGATGGAGTGGAGAGCAATGGAATGAAGAGGAGTGGAATGGAATGGAATGGAATTAAATGGAGAGGAATGGAATGCACTAGAGTAGAGTGGAATGGAATGGAGTGGAGTAGAGTGGAAGAGAATTGTGTAGAGTGGAGTGGAATGGATTGGAGTGGAGTGGAATGGATTGGAGTGGAGTGGATTGGAATGGAATGGAATGGGGTGGAATGGAGTGGAATGGAATGGAGTGGAGTGGAATGTGATGGAATGGAGTGGAGTGGAATGCAATGCAGTGGAGTGGAATGGAATGAAATGGTGTGGAATGGAATGGAATGAAATGGAATGCAGTGGAATGGAATGGAGTGGAGTGGAATTGAATGGAGGGGAATGGAATGGAATGGAGTGGAATTGAGTGGAATGCAGTGGGGTGGAGTGGAAAGTAGTGGAGTGGAGTGCAGTGGAGTGGAGTGGAGTAAAGTGGAGTGGAGGAGTGCAGCCGAGTGGAGTGGAGTGGAATGGAGTGGAATGGAGCGGAGTGGAGCGGAATGGAATGTGGTGGAATGGAGTGGACTGGAGTTGAATGGAATGGAGTGGAGTGGACTGGAGCGGAATGGAGTGCACTGGAGTGGAGTGGAGTGGAGTGGTATTCAATGGAGTGGAGTGGACTGGAATGGAATGGAATGGAAAGGAATGGAAAACATGAAATGTGAGCTGAGATTGTGCCACTGCACTCCAGGCTGGGTGACAGAGAGGGATACTCTAGAAAGAAAGGAATGGAATGGCATGCAGTGGCATGGAATAGAATGGAATCAAATGGAGTGGACTGGAATGGAGTGGAGTGAAGTGGAGTAGAGTGGAATGGAGAGGAATGGAATGGGTGGAATGGAATGGAATGAAGTGGAGTGGAGTGTGGTGGTGTGGTGTCCAGTGGAATGGAGCGGATTGGAATGGGATGGAGTGGAATGGATAATAGTGGAGTGCGTTGGAGAGGAGAGGAGTGGAATTGAGTGGAATGGCATCGGAAGTAACGGAATGTAGTGGACTGGAGTGGTGTGGATTTGTATGGAGTGGAATGGAATGGAATTAAGTGGAATGGAATGGAATGGAATGGAATGGAATGAAAGGGAATGCAATGCAATGCAACGGAGTAGCATGAAATATAATGGAAAGTTGACGTGTAATGTGCGCTGAGATTGTGCCACCCCACTTCAGCCTGGGTGACACAGTGATATCGTGTAGAAAGAAAGGAATGAAATGGAGTGGAGTGGATTGGAATATAGAGGAGTGGAAGAGAATGGAGTGGAGTAGAATAGAATGGAGTGGATTGGAAAGGAATGGAATGGAGTGGAGTGAAATGGAATGGAATTGAGTAGAGTGTATTGGAATGGAGAGGAGTGGAAAGGAATGGAGTGGCGTCGCCTGCAGTGGATTGGAATGGAGTCTAATGGATTGGAGCGTACTGGAATGGAGAGGAATGGAATTTAATGGAGTGGAATGGAGTGGAATGTAATGGAGTGTAGTGGAATGGAATGGAGTGGAGTGGAGTTTATTGGTGTGGAATAGAGTGGAATGGAATGGAGTGTAGTGGAACGCAGTGGAGTGGAGTGGAGTGGAGTGGATTGGAATGGAATGGAGTGGAAGAGAATGGAGTGGAATGGAGTGGAGTGGAGTGGATTGGAGTGGAGAGGAATGAAATGGAATGGAGTGGAATGCAGTGGAATGGAATTGATTGGAGTGGAATGGAATGGAATGAAATGGAGAGGAGTGGAATGGAATGGAGTGGAATGGACAGGAATGGAATGGAGTGGAATGGAATGGAGTAGAGTGGAATGGAATGGAATGGAATGGAGTCAAATGGAATGGGATGGAGTTAAGCGGAGTGTAGTGGAGTGGATTGAAGTGGAGTGGAACGGAGTCAAATGGAATGAAGTGGAGTGAAATGGAATGGAGTGGAGTGTAATGGAGTGATATAGAATGGAACGGAACTGGATGGAATGGAATGCAATGGAATGATGAGAAGAAAGGTGAGCTGAGACTGTGTCACTGCATTCCAGCATTTGTGACAGAGTGAGATCCTTTGGAAAGAAAGGAATGGAATGGAATGGAGTGGAATGCAATACAATGGAGTAGACTGGAATGGAGTGGAGTTGTTTGCAATGGAATGGAGTGGAGCAGAATGTCGTAGAGTGGAATGGATTGGTGTGGAGTGGAATGGAGTTGACAGAAGTGTAATGAAATGGAGTGGAATGGAATGGAATGGAGTGGAGTGGACTGGAGTGGAGTTGAGTAGAATGGAATGGAGTGGAATGCAATGGAAAGGAGTGGAAAGGGTTGGTATGGAATGGAGTGGAGTGCAATGGAATGGAGTGGAGTTGAATGGAATGGAGTGGAGTGGAATAGAATGGAGTGAAATGATATGGAATGGAATGGAGTGGAGTGGAATGGAATGGAGTGGAGTGGAACGGCGTGGAGTTGAGTGGAATGGAATTGAGTGGAGCAGAAAGGAATGGAGTGGAATGGAATGAAATGCAGAGGCATGGAATGGGATGGAATGGAATGGAGTGGAGTGGAATACAGTGGAGTGGAATGGAGTATAGTGGTGTGGAGGGGAGTGGAATGGAGTGGAAAGGAATCGGATGAAATAGAAGTCGTGGGTTGGAGTAGAGTGGAGTGGAATGGACTGGAACGAAATGGAATGGAATGGAACAGAATGGAGCGGAACAGAACGGAGAAATGTGTGCTGAGATTGTGCCACTGCGCTACAGTCTTGTGACAGATGGAGATCGTGTTGAAAGAAAGGAGTGAAATGGAATGGAATGGATTGGAGTGGAGTGTAGTGGAATTGAGTGGAATGGAATCGATTGGAATGACATGGAATGGAATGGAATGGAATGGAGTGGAATGTAATGGAAGGGTGTGGAGTTGAATGTCATGGAATGGAATGGAAAGCAAGGGAGTGGAATGCAACGTAATTGAGTGGAGTGGAGTGGAGTGGAATGGATTGGATTGGAGTGGATTGGAGTGGAGTGGAGGGGAGTGGAATGGAGTGGAGTGTAATGGAATTGAATGGAGTGGATTGCAATGCAATGGAGTGGAATAGAGTGCAACTGATTGGAATGGAATGTAATGGAATGGAGTGGAATGGAACAGACTGGAGTGGATTGGAGTGAAGTGGAATGGAATGGAGTGGAGTGTAATGGAGTGGAGTGGAGTGGAATAGAGGAGTGGAGTAGAGTGGAATGGAGTGGAGTGCAATGGATTGGAGTGGAATGGAATGGAGTGGAGTGAAGTGGTGTGGAGTGTAGTGGAATGGTGTGAAGTGGAATGGAATTGAGTTGAGTGGAATGGAATGGACAGGAGTGGAATGCTGTGGAATGGGATGGAGTGGAGTGAAATGGAATGAAGATGAGTGGAATGGAATGGAATGGAATGGAGTGGAATGGAATGGAGTGAAGTGGAATGGAATGGAATGGAATGGAGTGAAGTAAAGACGAGTGCAGTGGAATGGAGTGGAGTGGAATGGAGTGAAGTGGAGTGGAGTGGAATGGAATGGAATGGGGTGGAGTGGAGTGGAATGGAATGGAGTGGAGTGGAATCTAATGGAATGGAGTGGAGTGGAATGGAATGTATTAGAGTGGAACGGAATGGAATGGAGTGGAATTGAATGGAATGAAGTGGAATGGAATGGAGTGGAGTGGAATTGAATGGAGTGGAGTGGAATAGAATGGACTGGAGTGGAACCGAGTGGAGTGGAATGGAATGGAGTGGAATGGAGTGGAGTGGAATAGAGTGGAATAGAACGGAATTCATTGGAATTGAAAGGAAGGGAAAGGAATGGAAAGCTTTGGAATGTAATGGAATAGATTGCAGTGCAATGGAAAGTTGTCTTGCAATGTGAGCTGAGATTGTGCCACTGCACTAAAGCCTGGCTGACACAGTGATATCCTGTTGAAAGAAAGGAATGGAATGCAATGGAGTGAAATGAAATGGAATGGAATGGAGGGGAATGAAGTGGAGTGCAGTGGAGTGGAATGGACTTGAATGGAAATGGAAGGAGTGGAATGGAATGGTGTGGAGTGGTGTGGAGTGGAGTGAAATGGAATGGAATGGAATGGAATGGGATGGAATGGAATGCAATGGAATGATGAAAAGTAATGTGAGCTGAGATTGTGCCACTGCACTCCAGCCTTTGTGACAGTGTGAGATCCTGTGGAAAGAAAGGAATTGAATGGAATGGAGTTTAATTGAATGAAATAGAGTGGAGTGGAGTGGAGTGGATTGGAATGAATGGAGTGGAGTGGAACGGAATGAATAGCAGTGGAATCCTATGGAAAGGGATGGAGTGGAGTGCAATGGTATGAAGAGGAGTGGAATGAAATGGAGAGGAATGAAATGTAGTGGAGTAGAATGGAACGGAATGGAGTAGAATGGAGTGCAGTGGAGTGGAATGGAGTGGAATGGAATGGAGTGGAGTGGAATGGAATGGAGTAGAGTGGAATGTAATGGAATAAAGTGGAGTGGAATGGAAAGGAGTGGAGTGGAATGGAAAGGAGTGGAGTGGAATGGAATGAAATGGAGTGGAATAGAATGGAATGGAATGCAGTGGAATGGAATGTAGTGAAGTGGAAATGAATGGACGGGAGTGGAATGGAATTGAATGGAGTGGAATCGAGTGGAGAGGAGTGGAGTGGAGTGGAATGGAGTGGAGTTGACTAGAATGGAGTGGAGTGGAGTGCTGTGGAGTGGAGTGGAGTGAAGTGGAGTGGAGTGCTGTCGAGTGGAGTGTAGTGGAATGGAGTGGAATGGAGAGGAGTGGAGTGGAATGGAGTGGGGTGGAATGGAGTGGAGTGGAGTTCAATGGAATAGAGTGGAGTGGTGTGGAGTGTAATGGAGTCCAGTGGAGTGTAGTGGAGTGGAGACTACTGAAGTGGAGTGGAGTGGAGTGGACTGTAATGGAATGGAATGGAATGGAATGAATTGGAGTGGATTGGAATGGAATGGAATGGAAGGGAATGGAATAATGAAATATAAGATGAGATTGTGCTACTGCGCTCCAGGCTGGGTGACAGAGTGAGATAATCTAGAAACAAAGGAATGTAATGGAATGCAGTGGCATGTATTGGAATGGAGTGGACTGGAGTGGAGTGGAGTGAAGTGGAGTGAAGTGGAATGGAGTGGAATGGAATGGAGTGGAGTGGAATGTAATGGAATGGAGTAGAGTGGAAGGGAAAGGAGTGGAGTGAATTGGAGTGGAGTGGAAGGGAGTGGAATGGAATGGAGTGGAGTGGAATGGAATGGAATGGAGTGGACTGGAATGGAAAGGAGTGGTGTGGAATGGAATGAAGTGGAGTGGAATGGAATGGAATGGAATGGAATGCAGTGGAATGGAATGGAGTGGAGTGGAAATGAATGGACGGGAGTGGAATGGAATCAAATGGAGTGGAATCGAGTGGAGAGGAGTGAAGTGGAGTGGAGTGGAATGGAGTGGAGTTGAGTGGAATGGAGTGGAGTGGAGTGCAGTGGAGTGGAGTGAAGTGGAGTGGAGTGCTGTCGAGTGGAGTGGAGTGGAATGGAGTGGAATGGAACGGAGTGGAGTGGAATGGAGTGGGGTGGAATGGAGTGGAGTGGAGTGAAGTTGAATTGAATGGACTGGAGTGGTGTGGAGTGGAATGGAGTGCAGTGGAGTGAAGTGTACTGGAGTGGAAAGTACTGAAGTGGAGTAGAGTGGAGTGGACTGTAATGGAATGGAATGGAATGGATGAACTGGGGTAGAATGTGATGGAATGGTATGGAATGGAAGGGAATAGAATAATGAAATATGAGCTGAGATTGTGCTACTGTGCTCCAGGCTGGGTGACAGAGTGAGATAATCTAGAAAGAAAGGAATGCAATGGAATGCAGTGGCATGTATTGGAATGGAGTGGACTTGAGTGGAGTGGAATGAAGTGGAGTGGAGTGTAATGGAGACGAATGGAATGGGATGGAATGGAATGGAATGAAGTGGAGTGGAGTGTGGTGGTGTGGTGTGCGGTGGAATGCATCGGATTGGAATGGAATGGAGTGGAATGGATAGAAGTGGAGTGTATTGGAGGGGTCAGGAGTGGAAAGGAGTGGAATGGAATCGGATGTAATGGAATGTAATGGAGTGGAGTGGTGTGGAGTGGTACGAGGTGGAATGGAATGGTATTAAATGGAATGAAATGCAATGCAATGGAATTCAATGGAATGCAACGGAATAGCATGCAATGCAATGGAAAGTTGACGTGTAATGTGAGCTGAGATTGTGCTACTCCACTCCAGACTGGGTGACACTGTGATGTCGTGTGGAAAGAAAGGAATGAAATGAAGTGGAGTGGGTTGGAATGGAGAGGAGTGGAAGGAAATGGAGTGGAGTTGAATAGAATGGAGTGGATTTGAAAGGAATGGAATGGAGTGGAGTGGAATGGAATGGAGGGCATTGGTATGGAGAGCAATGGAATAGAATGGAATGGCTTGGCGTGGAGTGGAATGGAATGGAGTCGAATGGAGTGGAGGGTAGTGGAGTGGAGTGGAATGGAATTTAATGGAGTGGAATGTAATGGAGTGGAGTGCAATGGAATGGAGTGGAGTGGAGTGTATTGGAGTGGAGTAGAGTGGAATGGAATGGAGTGGAGTAGAATGGAGTGGAGTAGAGTGGATTGGAATGGAACGGAGTGGAATAGAATGGAGTGGAATGGAGTGGAGTGGAGTGGATTGCAGTTGAGAGGAATGAAATGGAATGGAGTGGAATGCAATGGAATGGAATGGAGTGGAGTGGAATGGAATGGAATGGAATGGATAGGAATGAAATGGAGTGGAATGGAATGGAGGTGAGTGGAATGGAAGGGAGTGGAATGTATAGGAATGGAATGGAATGGAGTGGAGTGGAGTGGAGTTGAGTGGATTGAAGTGGAGTGGAATGGAATCGAATGGAGTGGGATGGAGTGGAATGGAATGGATTGGAGTGTAGTGGAGTGAAATAGAATGGAAAGGAATTGGATGGAACGGATAGCAATGGAATGGTGAAAAGAACGGTGAGCTGAGACTGTGTCACTGAACTCCAGCATTTGTGAGAGAGTGAGATCCTTTGAGAGAAAAGAATGGAATGGAATGGAGTTTAATGCAATGGAATGGAGAGGAATGGAATATAGTGGAGTGGAATGGAGTGGAGTTGAGTGCAATGGAATGGAGTGGAGCAGAATGTCGTGGAGTGGAAGGGATTGGTGTGGAGTGGAATGGAGTTGACTGGAGTGGAATGGAATGCAGTGGCATGGAATGGAATGTAGTGGAGTGGACTGGAATGGAGTTGAGTAGAATGGAATGGAGTGGAGTGGAATGCAATGGAGTGGAGTGGAATGGAATGGAGAGGTGTGGAAAGGGATGGAATGGAATGGAGTGGAGTGAAATGCAATGGAGTGGAGTTGAATGGAATGGGGTGGAGTGGAGTGGAGTGGAGTGGAATGGAGAGGAGTGGAGTGGAACGGAATGGAGTGGAAGGAGATGGAGAAGAATGGAACGGAGTGGGGTGGAATGGAGTGGAGTTGAGTGGAATGGAATTGAGTGGAGCAGAATGGAATGGAGTGGAGTGGTATGGAATGGAAAGGCATGGAATGGGAGGGAATGGAATGGAGTGGAGTGGTATGGAATGGAAAGGCATGGAATGGGAGGGAATGGAATGGAGTGGAGTGGAATGGAATCTAGAGGAGTGGAATGGAGTGGAATGGAATAGAATGGAGTGGAGTGGAATGGAATCTTGAGGAGTGGAATGGAGTGGAATGGAGTAGAATGGAATGGAGTGGAATGGAATAGAGTGGAGTGAAATGGAGTGGAGTGGAGTAGAGTGGAGTTGAGGGGATTGGAATGGAGTGTAACAGAGTCAGATATAATGGAATGGAGTGGAGTGGAGCAGACTGGAGGAGAATGGACAGCAATGGAATGGAACGGAATGGAACAGAACGGAGCGGAACGGAACGGAGAAATGTGTGCTGAGATTGTGCCACTGCGCTACAGCCATGTGACAGATGCAGATCCTGTCGAAAGAAAGGAGTGAAATGGAATGGAATGGATTGGGGTGGAGTGGAGTGGAATTGAGTGGAATGGAACAGAATGGAAATGCATGGAATGGAATGAAATGGAGTGGAATTGAATATAAGGGTGTGGAGTGGAATGCAATGGAATGGTGTGGAATGCAATGGAGTGGAATGCAGTAGAATCGAGTGGAATGGAGTGGAATGGATTGAATTGGAGTGGATTGGAGGGGAGTGGGGTGGAGTAGAATGGAGTAGATTTGAATGGAATGGAGTGTAAAAGAGTGCAATGGAGTGGAATGGAGTGGAATGGAATGGAATGGAATGGAATAGATCGGAGTGGAGTGGAATAGAGTGGAATGGATTGGAATGGAGTGGAATGGAATCGAGTGGAATGGAATTGAATGGAGTGGATTGGAATGAAATGGAATGGAATAGAGAGCAATGGAGTGGAATCGAGAGTAATGGAGTGGAATCGAGAGTAACTGAATGGAGTGGAATGGAGTGGAGTGGAGTGAAGTGGAATGGAAAGGAGTGGAGAGTAATGGAGTGGAGTGGAGTGGAATAGAGTGGAGTGGAGCGGAGTGGAATGGAGTGGAGTGGAATGGAATGGAGTGGAGTGGAATGGAATTGAGCAGAGTGGAAAGCAGTGGAGCTGAGTGGAATGGAATGGAATGGAATGGTGTGCAGTGGGATGGAGTAGAGTGGAGTGGAATAGAATGGAGACGAGTGGAATGCTATGGAATGGGATGGAGTGGAGTGCAATGGAATGAGAGGAGTTTAATGGAATGGAATGGAGTAGAGTGGAAAGGAATGGTATGGAGTGGAATGGAATGGAGCGGAGTGGAGTTGACTGGAGTGGAGTGGAGTAGAGTGGAATGGCATGGAGTGGAACGGAATGGAGTGGAGTGGACTGGAATAGAATGGAGTGGAGAGGAGTGCAGTGGAACGAAGTAGAGTGGAACAGAATGGAGTGGATTGTAAAGTAATGGATTGGAGTGGAGTGGAATGGAATGGAATGGTGTGGAATGGATTGGAATGGAGACGATTGGAATGGAAGGGAGTGGATTGGAATAGAATGGACTGGTTTGGAAAGGAATGTAACGGAGTGGAGTGGAATGGATTGGAATGGAGTGGAGAGTATTGGACTGTGGAGGAGTGGAATGGAATGGAGTGGCATGGCGTGGAGTGGATTGGAATGTAGTGAAATGGAGTGGAGTGGAGTGAAGTGAAATGGAGTTTAATGTGAGTGGAATGGAGTGGAAGAGAATGAAGTGGAGTGGAATGCAATGGAGTGGAGTGAAATGTATTGGAGCGGGGTAGAATAGAATGGAATGGAGTGGAGTGGAGTGGAATGGAATGGAGTGGAATAGAATGGAGTGGAATGGAGTGGAATGGAGTGGAGTGGAATTAAATGGAATAGAGTGGACTACAGTGGCATAGTATGGAGTGGATTGGAATGGAATGGAGTGAAATTGACAATAATGGAATGGAGTGGAGTGGAGTGGAGTGGAATGGAGTGGAAGGGAATGGAGTGGAATAGAGTGGTGTGGAATGGAATGGATTGGAGTGTAATGGAGTGGAATGGAATGGAATGGATAGGAGGGGCATGGAGTGGAGTGGATGGGAGTGGAGTGCAGTGGAGTGGAGTGGAGATGAGTGGAATGGAGTGGAATGGAATGGAATGGAATGGAATACAGTGCAATGCAATGGAATGGAATGGTATGAAATGGAGTGGAATAATGAAATGTGAGCTGATATTGTGCCACTGCAATCCAGGCTTGGAGACAGAGTGGGATACTCTTGTAGGAAAGGAATGGAATGGAATGCAGTGCAATGGAATGGAATGGAATGGAATGGAATGGACTGGACTGGAGTGCAGTGGAGTGAAGTGAAGTGTAGTAGAATGGAGAGGAATGGAAAGGAACGAGATGGAGTGGAATGAAGTGGAGTATAGTGCGGTTGAGCGGAGTGCAGTGGAATGGAGAAGAATGGAATGTGATGGAATGTAATATAGAGGAGTGGAGCGCATTGGAGTGGAGAGGAGTGGAAAGGAGTGGAATAGATTCAGATCTAATGGAATGTACTGTAGTGGACTGCAGTGGAGTGTAACGGAATGGAATGGAACGGAACAGAACGGAACAGAATGGAACGGAAAGGAGAAATGTGTGCTGAGATTGTGCCACTGCGCTACAACCTGTGTGACACAGGGAGACCCTGTTGAAAGAAAGGAGTGTAAGGCAATGGAGTGGAATGGAATGGAATGTAGTGGAGAGGAGTGGAATGGAGTGGAATGGAATGGAATGGAATGGAATGGAATGGAATGCAACGGAATGCAAGGGAATAGAATGCAATGCAATTGAAAGTTTACATGTAATGTGAGCTGAGATTGTGTCACTGAACTCCAGCTTGGGTGACAGTGATATCCTGTGGAAAGAAAGGAATGGAATGCAATGGAGTGAAATGGAATGGAATGTTATGCAATGGAGTGGTGAGGAGTGACATAAAATGGAGTGGAAAGGAATGGAGTGCAGGGGAATGGAGTGGAGTGGAATGCAATGGAATGGAGGGGAGTGAAGTGGAGCGGAGTGGAATGGAGTGGAGAGGAGTGGAATGGCATGTAATGTAATGGAATGGAGTTGAGTGCAGTGGAATTCAATGGAGTGGAGTACAACTGAAAGTAAGGAGTGGAGTGAAGTGGAGTGGAATTGAATGGAGAGCAATGGGATGGAATGGAATCAGTGGAGTGAAGTGGAGTGGAATGGAATGGAGTGGAGTGGAGTGCAGTAGAGTGGAGCGGAGTGGAGTGGATTGGAATGGAGTCTAATGGAATGGAGCGGAATGGAATGGAGTGGAATGGAGTTGAGTGGAATGGGGTGGAGAGGAGTGGAATGGAATGGCATGGAGTGGATTGGAGTGAAATGGAATGGCTAGGAGTGGAATGGAAGAGAATGGAATGGAATGGAGAGGATTAGTATGGAATTGAAAGGAATGGAGTGGAATGGATTGGAGTGGATTGGAATGGAATGGAGTTTAGTGGAGTGGAGTGTAATCGAGGTGAGTGGAAGGGAGTGGAGTGGAGTGGATTGGACAGGAGTGGAAAGGAGGCGAGTGAAATGGAGTGGAGTGGAGAGGATTTTGGTGAAATGGAATGGAATGGAGTGCAATAGTGTGGAATGGAGTGGAGTGGAATAGAGTGGAGTCGAGAGGAATGGAATGGAATGAAGTGGAATGGAGTAGAATGGAATAATGTGGAGTGGAATGGAATGGATTGGAATGGAATGGAATGGTGTAGAGTGGAGTGCAGTGGAATGGAATGGAGTTTAGTGGAATGGATACGAATGGAGTGGAATGGGAAGGAATGGCGAATAATGGATTGGAGAGGAGTGGAACGGAATGGAATGGAGTGGAATGTAATGGAGTGGAGTGGAATGGCGTGGAGCGGAGTAGAGTGGAGTGGAATGGAGTGGAATGGAGTGGAACGGAATGGAGTAGAATGGAGTGGAGTGGAATAGCGTGGAGTGGAGTCGAAAGGAATAGAATGGAGAGGAAAGGAGTGGAGTGGAATGAAGTGGAGTGGGATGGAATAGAATGGAATGAAATGGAGAGGAATGAAATGGAATGGAATGAAATGGAGTGGAATAATGTGGAGTGGAAAGGAATGGAATGGAATGGAATGGAATGGAATGGAGTGGAGTGGATTGGAGTGGAGTGGATTCGAGTGGGGTGGAATAGAGTGTAGTGGTGTGGAGTGGAATGGAGTGGAGTTGAATGGAATGGAATGGAGTTGAAACGGGTGGAGTGGAATGGATTGGAATGTAAAGGAGTCGAGTGGAGTGGAGTGGAATGAAGTAGATTGGAATGGAATGGAATGGTGTGGAGTGGAATGGAATGGAGAGGAGTGGAATGGAATGGAAGGGAAGGGAGTGGAGTGGAATGGAATGGAGAGGAGTGGAATGAAATGGAGTGAAACGGAACATAGTGGAATGGAATGTAGTGGACTGGAATGGAGTGGAGTAGAGTGGAGTTGAGTGGAATGGAATGAAGTGGAATGTAATGGAGTGGAATGGAGTGGAGTGTAGTGGAATGGAATGGGTTGGAATGGAGTGGAGTGGAATACACTGGAGTGGAGTGGAATGGAAAGGAATGGAATGGGGTAGAATGGAGTGGAATGTAATGGACTGCATGGGAATGGAATATAAGGCAATGGAATGGGGTGGAGTAGAGTGGAGTGGAGAGGAGTGGAGTGGAATGGAGTGGAGTGGAGAGGAGTGGAGAGGATTGGAATGGAATGGGGTTGAAAAGAATGGAGTGGAATGCAGTGGAGTGGAGTGGAGTGAAATGAAATGGAATGCAGTGAAATGCAGAACAATGGAAGGGAGTGGAGTGGAATGGAATGGAGTGGAATGGAATGGAATGGAGTGGAGTGGAATGGAATGTACTGGAGTGAAATGGAATGGATTGGTGTTTAAAGGAGTGGAGAGGATTGGAATGGAATGCAGTGCAGTGGAGTGGAGTGGAATGGAGTGGAAGAGAATGGAGTGTAGTGGAATGGATTGGAGTGGGTTGGAAGGAATTGGAGTGCAGTGGAATGGAACGGAGTGAAGTGGAACCTAACGGAGAGGAATGGAATGGTTTGGAATGGAGTGTAGTTGAATGGAATGGAGTGGAGTGGAGTGGAAAAGAGTGGAGTGGAATGGAATGCAATGGAATGGAGTGGAATGGCATGGAATGGAGTAGAATGGGGTGTAATGGAGTGGATTGGAGTGGAGTGGAATGAAATGGATCAGAATCGAATGGATTGGATTGGAATGGAGTGGAGTGGAGTGAAACGGAGTGAAGTGGAGTGGAAAGGCGTGGAACGGAGTGGAGTGGAGTGGAATGGTGTGGAGTGGAATGGAGTGGAGTGCAGTGAAATTGAATGGAATGGGATGGAATGGAAAGGACTGGAGTGGACTGGAATGTAGTGGAGTTGAGGGAGTGGAATTGATTGGAGTGGAGTGGAGTGGAATGGAATAGAATGGAAGGGAATGGTGTGGAGTGGAGTGGAGTGGAATGGAGTGGAATGGAGTGGAATGGAATTTAGTGGAATGGAATGGAATGGAGTGGAGAGGAATGGAATGGAGTGCAGTGGAATGGAGTGCAGTGGAATGGAGTGGAGTGGAGTGGAATTGAGTGGAGTGGAATGGAATGGAGTGGAGTAGAATGGAATGGAGTGGAATGGAATGGAATAGTGTGGAGTGGAATGCAATGGAGTGGAATGGAATGGAATGAAGTGGAATGGAATGGAGTGGAGTGGAATGGAAAGGAGTGAATTGCAGTAGAGTGGAATGGAATGGAATGGAGTGCGGTGGAGTGGAATTCAGTGGAATGGAGTGGAATTGAATGGACAGGAGTGGAATGGGATGGAGTGGAGTGGAGTGGAATGGAATGGAGTTTAGTGGAATGGAATGGAATGGAGTGGAAAGGAGTGGAGTGAAATGGAATGGAGCAGTATGGAATGGATTGGAGTGGAGTGAAATGGAATTTAGTGGTGTGGTGTGGAGTGGAGTGGAACAGAATGGAATGGAATGGAATGAAGAAATGTGAGCTGAGATTGTGACACTTCTCTTGAGCCTGTGTGACAGAGGGAGATTCTGTCGAAAGAAAGGTGTTGAATGGAAGGGATTGGAATGGAATAGCATGCAATGGATTGGAGAGGAGTGGAGTGGAATTGAGTGGAATGGAGTGGAGTGAAGTGGAATGTAATGGAATGCAATGGAATGCAATGGAATGTTGAAATGAAACGTGAGCTGAGATTGTGCCACTGCACACCAGGAGGGGTATCAGAGTGTGATCCTGTCAGAAAAAGGAATGGAATGGAATGGAATGGAGTGGAACGGAGTGAAATGGAGTGGAGTGGAGTAGAGTGGAGTGCAAAGGAGTGGAGTTGAAAAGAATAGACTGGAGTGCAATGGAATGGACTGGAGTGGAGTGGAAAGGAAAGGATGGAATGGAGTCTAGTGGAGTGGATTACAAAGGAATTGAGTGGAGTGTAATGGAATGCAGTGGATTGGAATGGAATGGAGAGGAGTGGAATGGAATGGAATGGGATGGAATGGAAAGGAGTGGGGTGTACAGGAATGGAGTGGAGTAGAGGGAGTGGAATTGATTGGAGTGGAGTGGAGTGGATTGTAGTGGCGTGGAATGGAATGGAATGGAATGAAGTAGAGTGGAGTGGATTGGAATGGAGTGGAATGGAATGGTGAGGAGTGGAATGGCATGGAATGGAATGGAATGGAGTGGAATGGAATGGAGTGCAGTGGAATGGAATGGAGTGGAATGGAGTACAGTGGAGTGGAGAAGAGCGGAATGTAGTGGAAAGGAATCGAATGTAATGGAATATAGAGCAGTGGAGTAGAGTGGAGTGGAATGGAGTGGAAAGGAACAGAATAGAAAGGAACAGAATGGAATGGAATAGAACAGAGAAATGTGTGTTACTATTGTGCCACTGCGCTACAGCCCTGTGACAGAGGGAGATACTAGGGAAAGAAACGAGTGGAATGGAATGCAAAGGAATGGAATGGAATGGATTGGTGTGGAGTGGAGTGGGATTGAGTGGAATGGAATGGAATGGAATGGAATGGAATAGAATGGAATTGAATAGAGTGGAGTGGAAAGGAATGGTGTGGAGTGGAATGGAATGGAATGGAGTGTAGTGGAATGGAATGGAGTGGAGTGGAAATGAGTGGAGTGGAGTGGAATGGAGTAGAGTGGAGTGGAATGGAGTAGAGTGGATTGGAGTGGAGTGAAGAGGAATGGAGTGGAGTATATAGGAGTGGAGTGGAGTGGAATGGAGTAGAGTGGAGTGGAATGGAGTAGAGTGGATTGGAGTGGAGTAAAGAGGAAAGGAGTGGAGTATATAGGAGTGGAGTGGATTGGAATGGAGTGGAGTGGAGTTGAAATTAACGGAAAGGAGTGGAATGGAAAGCAATGGATTGGAATGGAATGGAATTGAATGGTATGGAGTGGAATGGAATGGAATGGAATGCAATGGAATGGAATGGAATGGAATGGAATCGAATGGAATGGAATGGAATGCAATGGAATGCAATGGAATGGAATGCAATGGAATGGAATGGAATGGAATGGGATGGAATGGAATGGAATGCAATGGAATGTAATGGAATGGAATGAAAAGGAATGGAATGTAAAGGAATTGAATGGAATAACGAAATGTGAGCTGAGATTGTGAAACTGAACTCTAGGCTTGATTACAGAGTGAGATGTTCCCGAATGTAAGGAATGGAATGAAATTCAGTGGAGTGGAATGGAATGGAATGGAATGGAGTGGACTGGAGTGGAGTGGAGTGAAGTGGTGTGGAGTGGAAAGGAGAGGAATGGAATCGGATGGAATGGAGTGGAATGAAGTGGAGTGGAGTGGGGTAGAGTGGAGTGAGCAACAATGGAGTGGAATGGAAGGGGTTGGAGTGGAACGGAGTGGAGTAGAGTGCAGTGGAGTGGAGAGGAGTGGAATGGAGGAGAATGGAATCGGATGTAACGGAATGTAGTGCAGTGGAGTGCAGTGGAACAGAATGGAACGGAATGGAATAGAATGCAACATAACGAAACGGAATGGAGAAATATGTGCTGAGATTGTGCCACTGTGCTACAGCTTGTATGACACGGGGTGACCTGTCGAAAGAAAGGAGTGAATGGGAATGAAATGGAATGGAATAGAATGGAATATATTAGAGGGGATCAGAGTGGAATCGATTGGAATGGAATGGAATGGAATGGAATGGGATGGGATGGAATGGAATGGGATTGGATGGAATGGAATGGAATGGAATGGAATGGATTGGAATGGAATGGAGCAGACTAGAAAGAAGCAGAATGGAATGGACCGGAAGGGAACAGAATGGAACGGAATGAAATGTGAGCTGAGATTGTGCCACTGTGCTACAGGCTTGGTGACAGAGTGAGATACTCTCGTAAGAAAGGCATGGAAAGGAATGAAGTGGAAAGGAATGGAATAGAATGGAGAGGACTGGAGTGGAGTGGAATGGAGTGAAGTGGAGTGGAGTGGAATAGAGAGGAATGCAATGGGAAGGAATGGAATTGAATGAAGTGGAGTGGAGTGGGGTGGAGTCAAGTGCATTGGAATGGAGTGGAATGGAATGGGATGGAGTGGAATGGAGTGGAGTTGAGTGCAGTGGAGTGGAAAGGAGTGGAATGGAGTGGAAGAGAATCGGATTTAATGGAATGTAGTGGAGTGGAGTGGAGTGGAATGTATTGGAATGGAAAGCAGTGGAGTGGAGGGGAATGGAATGGAGTGGAGTGGAAGGGAATGGAGCGGATTGGAATGGAATGGAAGGGAATGGAGTAGAGTGGAATGAAATGGAGAGAAGTGAAATGGAATGGAATGGAATGGAATGCAGTGGAGGGGAATGGAATTGAGTGGAGTGGAGTGGAGTGTCGTGTAGTGGAGTGCAGTGGAATGCAGTGGACTGGAAAGCATTGGAGAGGAGTGGAGTGGAGTGGAGTTCAGTGGAGTGGAATGGAATGGAGTGGAATGGAATGGAGTGGAATGGAATGGAGTGGAGTGGAGTGGAATGGAATGGAATTCAGTGGAAAGAAGCGGAATGAAATGGAGTGGAGTGGAAGGGAATGGAGTGGAATGGATTGGATTGAAATGGAATGGAGTGGAGTGGAATGGAATGGAATGCAATGGAATGGAGTAGAGTGAATGGAATGGAGTGGAGTGGATTTGAATGCCGTGGAGAGGAATGGAATGGAGTGAAGTGGAGTGGAGTGGATTGGACTGGAGTGGAATGGAGTGGAATCGAATTGAGTGCAGTGGAATGGAATGGAGTGGAATGGACTGGAATGGAATTGAATGGAGTGGAGTGGAGTGGAATGTATTGGAATGGAAAGGAGTGGAGTGGAATGTATTGGAATGGAAAGTAGTGGAGTGTAGGGGAATGGAATGGAGTGGAGTGGAAGGGAATGAAATGGAATGGAGTGGAGTGAAGTGGAATGGAATGGAGTGGAGTGGACAGGAATGGAATGGAGTGGAGTGGAATGGAATGGAATGAAATGGACTGGAATGGAATGGAGTGGAGTGGAGGGGAATTGAATGGAGAAGAATGAAATGGAATGGAATGCAGTACAATGGAATGGAGTGGAGTGGAGTGGAATGAAATGGAATGGAGTGGAGTGGAATGGAATGGAGTGGAATGGAGTTTAATGGAATGGAGTGGAGTGGAATGGAATGAAGTGGAGTGGAATAGAATGGAATGGAGTGGAAAGGAGTGGAGTGGAGTGGAATGGAGTAGAGCGGAGTGGAAAGGAGTGGAGTACATTGGAGTGGAGTGGAGAGGAATGGAGTAGAGTGGAGTGGAAAGGAGTGGAGTGCATTGGAGTGGAGTGGAGAGGAATGGAGTGGAGTGGAAAGGAGAGTAGTGGATTGGAATGAAGTGGAATGGAGTGGAATGTAATGGAAAGGAGTGGAATGGAATGCAATGGATTGGAATGGAATGGAATGGAATGGAATGGAATGGAATGCAATGGAATGGAATGGAATGAAAAGGAATGGAATGGAATGGAATTGAATGGAATAACGAAATGTGAGTTGAGATTGTGCCACTGAACTCCAGACTGTGTTAAAGAGTGAGATATTCTCGAATGTAAGGAATGGAATGAAATTCTGTGGAATGGAACGGAATGGAGTGGACTGGACTGGAGTGGAGTGAAGTGGAGTGGAGTGGAAAGCAGAGGGATGGAATGGAGTGGAATGAAGTGGAGTGGAGGGGGTTGGAGTGGAGTGCGGAAGAATGGAGTGGAATGGAAGGGGAAAGAATGGAAGGGAGTGGAGTAGAGTACAGTGGAGTGGAGAGGAGTGGAACAGAGAAGAATGGAATCGGATGTAATGGAATGTAGTGGAGTGGAGTGGAACGGAACGGAATAGAATGCAACATAACGGAACGGAATGAAGAATCATGTGCTGAGATTGTGCCACTGCTCTACAGCTTGTATGACAGAGGGTGACCTCTTGAAAGAAAGGAGTGGAAGGGAATGAAATGGAATGGAATGGAATGTATTAGAGGGGATCAGAGTGGAATTGAGTGGAATGGAACGGAATGGATTGGAATGGGATGGAATGGATTGGAATGTAATGGAGCAGATTAGAGAGAAGTGGAATGGAATGGAACGGAACGGTACAGAATGGAACGGAATGGAATGTGAGCTGATATTCTGCTACTGCGCTACAGGCTTGATGACAGAGTGAGATACTCTCGAAAGAAAGGAATGGAATGGAATGAAGTGGAAATTAATGGAATAGAATGGAGTGGACTGGACTGGAGTGGAGCGAAGTGGAGTGGAGTGGAATAGAGAGGAATGGAATGGGAAGGAATGGAATCGAGTGAATTGGAGTGGAGTGGGGTGGAGTCGAGTGCAGTGGAATGGAGTGTAATGGAATGGGATGGAGTGGAATGGAGTGGAGTTGAGTGCAGTGGAGTGGAGAGAAGTGGACTGGAGTGGAATAGAATCGAATTTAATGGAATGCAGTGGAGTGAAGTGGAGTGGAGTGAAACGGAGAGGAATGGAATGGAATGGATTGGAATGGAAAGTAATGGCATGGAATTGATTGGAATGGAAAGTAATGGCATGGAATGGAATGGAATGCAATGGAATGCAATGGAACAGAATGCAATGCAATGAAAAGTTGACATGTAATGTGACCTGAAATTGGACCACTGCACTCCAGCCTGAGTTTCACAGTGATAACCTGTTGAAAGAAAGGAATGGAATGCAATGGTGTGGAATGGAATAGAATGGAATGGAATGGAGTGTAGTGGAGTGGAGTGGAATGGAGTCGATTTGGACTGGAAAGGAGTGGAATGGAATGGAGTGGAGTGGAGTGGAGAGAAATAGAATGTAATGGAATGGGATGGAATGGAATGCAACGGAATGGGGAAAAGAAATGTGGGCTGAGATTTTGCCACTGCACCTCAGAAATTCTGACTGAGTGAGATCATGTGGAAAGAGAGGAATGGAATGGAATGCGGTGGAATGGAAAGGAATGGAGTGGAGTGGAGTGGAGTGGAGTGCAGTGGAAAGGAGTAGAGTGGAGTGGATTGGAGTGAAAAGGAGTGGAGTGGAATGTATTGGAATGGAAAGGAGTGCAGTGGAGTGGAATGGAATGGAGCGGAGTGGAAGGGAATGGAGCAGATTGGAATGGAATGGAGTGGAATGGAGTGTAGTGGAATGAAATGGAGAGGAGTGGAAAGGAATGGAATGGAATGGAATGCATTGGAGGCGAATGGAATTGTGTGGAGTGGAGTGGATTGCCATGTAGTGGACTGCAGTGTAATGGAGTGGACTGGAAAGGATTGGAGAGGAGTGGAGTGGAGTGGACTGGAGTTGAGTTGAGTGGAATGGAATGGAGTGGAATCGAATGGAGTGGAAAAGAATGGAGAGGAGTGGAGTGGAATGGAAAGGAATGGAGTGGAAAGGAGTGGAATGGAATGGAGTGGAGTGGAAGGGAATGGAGTGGAATGGATTGGATTGAAATGGAATGGAGTGGAGTGGAGTGGAATGGAATGGAATGCCATGGAGTGGAATGGAAAGGAGTGAAGTGGAGTGGAGTGGATTGGACTGGAGTGGAATGGAGTGGAATCCAATGGAGTGCAGTGGAATGGAAAGGAGTGGAATGGACTGGATAGGAATGGAATGGAATGGAGTGGAGAGGAGTGGAATGGCATGGAATGGAGTGGAGTGGAGTGGAATGGAACGGAGTAGAGTGGAATGGATTGGAATGCCATGCAGTGGAATGGAAAGGAGTGAAGTGGAGTGGAGTGGACTGGACTGGAGTGGAATGGAGTGGAATCGAATGGAGTACAGTGGAATGGAATGGAATGGAATAGACTGGAATGGAATGGAGTGGAGTAGCATGGAATGGAATGGAATGGAGTGGAGTGGAATGGAAAAGAGTGGAGTGGAATTCAGTGGAGTGGAATGGAATGGAATGAACTTGAAGGGAATGGAGTGGAGAGAAATAGAACAGAATGGAATGGGATGGAATGGATTGCAATAGAATGGTGAATACAAATGTGGGCTGAGACTGTGCCACTGCACTCCAGCCTCTGTGACAGACTGAGGTCCTGTGGAAAGAAAGGAATGGAATGGAATGGAGTGGAATGCAATGAAATGGAGTGGAGTGGAATGGATTGGAATGGAGTGGAGTGGAGTGGATTGTGGTGCAGTGGAATGGAGTGAAGTGGAATGGAGTGTAGTGGAGTGGAATGGAATGGAGTGGAGTGGAATGGAATTGAGCAGATTGGAATGGAAAGGAGTGGAATTTAGTGGAGTGGAATGAAATGGTGAGGAGTGGAATGGAATGCAATGGAGTGGAATGGAATGGAATGGAGTGGAATGGAATGGAATGCAATGGAGTGGAATGGAATGGAATGGAGTGGAATGGAATGGAATGGAATGGAGTGGAATGGAATTGAGCGGAGTGGAGTGTATTGGAATGGAGTGGAGTCGAGTAGAATGGAGTGGATGGAAAAGGAGTGGAGTGGATTGGAGTGGAGTGGAGTTGAGTGGAGTGGAATAGAATGGAGTGGAATGGAATGGAGAGGAATGAAGTTGAGTGGAATGGAGTCGAGTGGAGTGGAGTGGAATGGAATGGAATGGAGTGGAGTGGAAGGGGTGGAGTAGAATGGAAAGGAGTGGAATGGATTGGTATGGAATGGAATGGAGTGGAGTGGAGTTGAATGGAAAGGAGTGGAGTGGAATGGAATTGAGTGGAGTGGAATGAAATGGAGTTTAGTGGAATATAATGCAATGGAGTGGAGTGAAATGCAGTGGAGTGGAATGGAATGGAGTGAAGTGGAGTGGATTGGGCTGAAGTGGAATGGAGTGGAGTGGGCTGGAGTGGAGTGGAATGGAATGGAAAGGAGTGGAATGGAGTGGAATGTGATGGAGTGGTAAAGACTGCAATGGAATGGAATGGAATGGAGTGGAGGGAATGGAATGGAATGCAGTGGAAAGGAATGGAATGGAGTGGATTGTAATGGAATGGAATGGGGCTTTATGGAAAGGAGTGGAGGGAGTGGAATGGAATGCAGTGTAGTGGAATGGAATGGAGTGGAATGGACTGGAATGGAATGGAATGGAGAGGAGAGGAGTGCAATGGAATGCAGTGGAGTTGAAAGGAATGGAATGGAGTGGAGTGGAGTGGAATGGAAGGGAGTGGAGTGGAAGGGAATGGAGTGGAGTGGAGTGAAGTGGAATGGAATGGAATGCAGTGGAGTTGAAAGGAATTGAATGGAGTGGAGTGGAGTGGAATTGAACAGAGTGGAATAGAATGGAAAGGAGTGGAGTGGAATGGAATGGAGTGGCATGGAGTGGAGTGGAATGGAATGGAATAGAATGAAGTGAAGTGGAGTGGAATGGAGTCGAGTGGAATGGAATGGTGTGGAGTTGGGTGGAGTGTAGTGGATTAGAATGGAATGGAATGGAATGGAATGAAGAAATCTGTGCTGAGATTTTGACACTGTTTTTCAGCCTTTGTGACAGAGGAAGATCCTCTTGAAAGAAAGGAGTCGAATGGAAGGGATTAAAATGGAATGGCATGGAATGGATGAGTGTGGAGTAGATTGGAATTGAGTGGAGTGGAGTGGTTTGCAGTGGAATGGAATCGAATAGAATGGAATGGAATGGAATGGTGAAATGAAATGTAAGCTGAGATTGTGCCACTGCACACCAGGATTGGTTACAGAGTGAGATCCTGTCCAAAGAAAGGAATGGAAAGCAATGGAGTGGAATGGAATGAAATGGAGAGGAGTGGAGTGGAGTGCAAAGGAGTGGAGTTGCATGGTTTGGACTGCAGTGGAATGAAATGGACTGGAGTGGACTGGAATGTAAAGGTGTAGAATGGAGTGGAGTGAAGTGGAGTTGAATGGAATGGAGGGGAGTGGAGTGGAATGGAGTGGAGTGGAATGGAATGGAATGGAATGGAGTGGAGTGGAATGGAATTGAGTGGAGTAGAGTGGAATGGAGTGGAGTGGAGTGGAGTGGAATGGAAAGGAGTGCAGTAGAATGGAATGGAGTGGAAAGTAATGGAGTGGAGAGGAATGGAATGGAGTGGAAAGTAATGGAGTGGAGAGTAATGGAATGGAATGGAGTGGAATGGAATTCAATGGATTGGAACGGAATGGAATGGAGTGGAATGGAATGGAGGGGAGTGAAATAGAATGGAATGGAATGGGATGGAATGGATTGCAATGGAATGGTGAAAAGAAATGTGGGATGAGATTGTGCCACTGCACTGCTGCCTTTGTGCCAGAATGAGATCCTGTGCAAAGAAAGGAATGGAATGGAATGGGGTGGAATGGAATGGAAAGGATTGGAGTGGAGTGGAGAGGAGTGGAGTGGAGTGGGAAGGAAGAGAGTTGAGTAGAATGGAATGGAGCCGACTGCATTGGAATGGAATGGAATAGAGTGAAATGGAAAAGACTGGAATGGATTGGAATGGAATGGAATTTAGTGGAGTGGAGTGGAATAGAATTGAGTGGAGTGGAATGGAATGGAGTGTAGTGGAATGGAATGGAGTGGAGTGGAGTGAAATGCAGGGGAGTGGAATGGAATGGAGTGAAGTGGAGTGGAGTGGAATGGAATGGAGTGGACTGGAATGGAATGGAATTGACTGGAATGGACTGGACTGGAATGGAATGGAGTGGAGTGGAGGGAATGGAATGGGGTGCAGTGGAAAGGAATGGAATGAAGTGGAGTGGAATGGAATGGAATGGAGATTTATGGAAAGGAGTGGAGTGGAGTGGAATGGAATGGAGCACAGTGAAATGGAATGGAGTGCAGTGGAGTGGAGTAGAATGAAATGGAGTGGAATTGAGTGAAGTGAAGTGGAATTGAGTGGAGTGGAGTGGAGAGGAGTGAAGTGGAATGGAATGGAATGGAATGCAATGGAATGCAATGGAATGAAGAAATGTTTGCTGATATTGTGGCACTGCTCTACAGCCTGTGTGACAGAGGGAGATGATGTAGAAAGAATGGAGTGGAATGGAAGGGATTTGGAATGGAATGGCATGGAATGGATTTGGGTGGAATGGAATTCAGTGGATTGGAGTGGAGTGCAGTGCAATGGAATGGAATGGAATGGTATGGTGAAATGGAATGTGAACTGAGATTGTGCCAATGCACACCAGCATGGGTGACAGAGTGAGACCATGTCTAAAGAAAGGAATGGGATGGAATGGAGTGGAATGGATTGAAATGGAGTGGACTGCAGTGGGTGGCGTGCAAAGAAGTGGAGTTGAATGGAATGGAGTGGAGTGGAATGGAATGGACTGCAGTGCAGTGGAATGGAACGGAATGGAATGGAGTGGAGTAGAATGGAGTCGAGTGTAGTGGAATGGAATGGAATGAAGAGGAGTGGATTGGAATACAGTGGAGCGTAATGGAATGGAGTTACGCAGAGTGGAGTGGATTGGACAGGAGTGGTATGTAGTGGAGTGGAGAGGAGTGGAGTGCAATGGAATGGAATGGAGTGGAATGAAATGGAGTGGAGTGGAATGGAAAGGATTGCAATGGAGTAAAGTGGAATGGAATTGAGTGGAGTGGAGTGGAGTGGAATGGAGTGGAGTGGAGTGCCATGGAGTGGAGTGGAGTGGAGTGGAGTGGAAAGGAACAGAGTGGAATGGAATGGAGTAGAAAGTAGTAGATTGGAATGGAGAGGAATGGAATGAAATGGAATGGAATGGAATGGAATGGAGTGGAATGGAGTGGAGTGGAATGGACTGCAAAGGAATGAATGGAGTGGAGTGGACTGGAATGTAGTGGAGTGGAATGGAATGAAGTTCAGTGGAGTGGAGTGCATTGGACTGGAGCGGTATGTAGTGGAGTGGATTGGACTGGAGTGGGTGGAGTGCAATGCAATGGAATGGAGTGTAATGGAGTGTTGAGGAATGGAGTGGAGTTGAGTGGAATGGAATTGAGTGGAGTGAAATGGTATGGAATGAAGTGGAATAGAGTGGAGTGGAGTGGAGTAGAGTGAAGTGCAAAGGAGTGGCGTGGAATGGAATGAAGTGGAGGGGAATGGAGTGGAGTGGAGTGGAATGCAGTGGAGTGCAATGGAATAGAGTGGAATGGACTGGAATGGAGTGGAGTGGAATGGAATGCAGTGCAGAGGAATTGAGTGGAATGGAGAGGAATTGAATGGATTGGTGAAGAATGGAATGGAGTGGAGTGAAATGGAGTGGAGTGGAGTGGAATGGAATGGAGTGGAATGGAATGGAGTGGAGAGGAGTGGAATGGAGTGGAGTGGAGAAGAGTGCAGTGAATTGCAATGGAATGGATTGGAGTCGAATGGAATGGAGTGGAGAGGAATGTAATGGAGTGGAGTGGAATGGAGTGTAGTGGATTGGAAATGAGTGGAATTGAATGGAGCAGAGTGGAATGGAATATAATGGAGTGGAATGGAGTGGAGTGGAGTGGAATGGAGTGGAATGGAGTGGAGTGGAGTGGAATGGAGTGGAATGGGGTGTAGGGGAGTGGAATGGAATGTAGTGGAGTGGAATGGAATGGAATGGAGTGGAATGCAATGGAGTGGAGTGGAGTGGAGATGAGTGGAGTGGAATAAAATGGAATGGATTCGAATGGAGTGGAATGGAATAGAGTGGAATGGAATGGAATGGAGTGGAGTGGAGTAGAGGGGAATGGAGTGAAGTGGAGTGGAGTGGAATGCAGTGGAGTGGAATGGAATGGAATGGAATGGAATGGAATGGAATTGACTGGATTGAAGTACAGTGGAGTGGATTGGAGTGGAGTGGAGTTTAATGGAGTGGAATGGAGCGCAGTGGAAAGGAATGGAATAGAGTGAAGTGAAGTGTAATGGGATGGAATGGAACGGTATGGTTTGTAGTGGGGTGGAGTGGAAAGGAATGGAGTGGAGTGGAATGGAATGGAGTGGAATGGAATGCAATGGAGTTCAGTGGAATGGACTGGAGTGGACTGGAATGGAGTGTAGTGTAGTGGAGTGGAATGGAGTGGAGTGAAGTGGAAGGAAATGGAATGGAGTCGAATTGAAAGAAGAAATGTGTGCTGAGATTGTGCTACCGCGCTTACACCTGTGTGACAGAATGAGATCCTGTAGAAAGAAAAGAGTGGAATGGAAGAGATTGGAATGGAATGGAATGGAACAGATTGGAGAGGAGTGGAGTGGAATTGAATGGAGTGGAGGGGAGTGCAGTGGAATGAAATGGAATGGAATGGAATGGTGAAATGAAATGTGAGCTGAGATTGTGCCACTGCACACCAGGATGGGTGACAGAGAGAGATCCTGTCAAAAGAAAAGAATGGAATGGAATGGAGTGGCATGGAATGGAATGGAGTGACATGGAATGAAATGGAGTGGAGTAAGGTGGGGTGGAAAGGAGTGGAGTGGAATTGAATTTAGAGGAGTGAGAAGGAATGGACTGGAATGTAGTGGAATGTAATGGAGTGGAATGTGGTGGAGTGGAGTGGAATGAAATGGAGTGCAGTGGAATGCAATGGAGTGGAGTGGAATTTAATGGAATGCGATGCAATGGAAAAGAGTGGAGTGGACTGGAATGGAGTGGAGTAGAGGGAGTGAAATTGAATGAAGTGGAGTGGAGTGGAATGGAATGGGACAGAGTGGAGTGGAGTGGACTGGAATGGAATGGAAAAGAGTGGAATGGAATGGGGTGGAATGGAATGAAATGGAGTGGAGTGGAATGGAATATAGTGGAGTGGCATGGAGTGGAGTTGAGTGTAATGGAATTGAGTAGTGAGGAATGGAGTGGAGTGGAAAAAATGTAGTGGAGTGGAGTGAAATGGAGTGTAGTGGAGTGGAGTGGAATGGAGTGGAGTGGAGTGGAGTGGAGTGGAATGAAGTGGAAAGGATCTGAATGGAGTGGAATAATGAAATGTGAGCTTTAATTGTGCCACTGCACTCCAGGTTGGGTGACAGAGTGAGATACTCTAGAAAGAAAGGTTTGGAAGGGAATGCAGTGGAATGCAATGAAACGGAGTGGACTGGAGTGGAGTGGAGTGAAGTGCAGTGGAGTGGAATGGAGAGGAATGGAATGCTATGGAATTGGATGGCATGAAATGGAATGAAGTGGAGTGGAGTGGGGCGGAGTGGCATGCAGTGGAATGGAGCAGAATGGAATGGGATAGAGTGGAATGGAGTGGAGTGGAGTGCAGTGGAGTGGAGAGGAGTTGAATGTAGATAAATGGAATCGGATGTTATGGAATGAAGTGAGTGTAGTGGAGTGGAGTGGAACACAGAGGAACGGAATGGAATGGAATGGAAAAGAATTGAACGGAATGGACCAGAACGAAATGGAGAAATCTGCGTTGGGATTTTGCCACTGAGCTACAACCTGTGTGACAGAAGGAGATCCTGTCGAAAGAAACGAGTGGAATGGAATGGAATGGATTGTAGTGGAACGAAGTGGAATTCAGTGGAATGAAATGGAATGGAAATGAATGGAATGGAGCGGATGGAGCAGAGTGGAGTGGAGTGGAATGGAACGGAATGGAATGTGAAATGAGATTGTGCTACTGCACTCCAGGCTGGGTGACAGAGTGAGATACTCTCGAAAGAAAGGAATGGAATGGAATGCAGTGAAATGGAATGGATTGGAGTGGAGTGGAGTGGAGTGGCTTGGAATGGAATGGAGTGGAGTGGAATGGAGCTGAGTGGAATGGAATGGAGTGGTATCGAATGGAAAGGAGTGGAATGAAATGGAGTGGATTGGAAATGAATGCATTGGAATGGAATGGAACGAAGTGGAATTGAGTGGAATGGAATAGCATGGAGTGGAGTGGAGTGGAATGGAATTTTGTGGAATGGAGTGGAGTGGAGTGGAATGGATTAGATTGGATTTTAATGGATTGGATTGGATTGGAATGGAAAGGAGTGGATTGGAATGGAGTGGAGTGAAATGGAATGGAGCGGAGTGGAATGGAGTGGAGAGTAGTGGAATGGAATGGAGTGGAGTGGATTGGAGTGGAGTGAAATGGAATGGAGTGAAGTGGAATGGAATGGAATGGAGATGAATGGAATGGAGTGGAATGGAATGGAATGGAGTGAAGTGGAGTGGAGTGCAATGGAATGGATTGGAATGGAGAGGACTGGAGTGTCATGGAGTGGAGTGGAGTGGACTTAAGTGGAGTTGAGTGGAGTGGAACGAAATGGAATGGAATGGAAGGAAGAAATTTGTGCTGAGATTGTGCCACTGCGCTTCAGCCTGTGTGACAGAGGGAGATCCTGTCAAAGAAAGGAGTGTAATGGGAGAGACTGGAAAGGTATGTGGTGGAATGGATTGGAGTGGAGTAGAGTGGAATTGAGTGGAGTGGAGAGGAGTGCAGTGGAATGGAATGAAATGGAATTGTGAAATGAAATGTGGGCTGAGATTGTATAACTCCACACCAGCATGGGTGACAGAGCGAGATGCTGTCAAAAGAAAGTAATGGAACGGAATGGAGTGGAACGGAATGAAATGGAGTGGAGTGTAGTGGAGAGGAATGGAGGGGAGTGGAATGGAATGGAGTAGAGTGGTATGCAGTGGAGTGGAAACGACTGTAGTGGAGTGGAATGAAATGGAGTGGAGTGGAATTGAATGGAGTGGAGTGGAATGGTATGGACAGGAGTGGAATGGAGTGGGGTGGATTGGAGTGGAGTGTTGTGGAGTGGAAAGCAGTGGAGTGGAATAGAACACAGTGGAGTGGCATGGAGTGGAGTGGAATGGAATGGAGTGGAGTGGAATGGAGTGGAGAAGAATAAAGGGAAGTTGAGTGGAATGGGACGGGGTCAAGAGGAATGGTGTGGAATGGAGTGGAATTGAGTGGAGTGGAGTAGAGTGGACTGGAAAGGAGTGGAGTGAAATGGAATGGAATGGAGTGGAATGGAGTGGAGTGGAACGGATTGGAGTGGATTGGAATGGAGTGGAGTGGAATGGAATGCAGTAGAATGGAATGGAGTGGATTGAATGGAATGGAGTGGAGTGTAAAGAAGTGGAGTGGAGTGGAATGGAAGTGGAGTGGAGTGGAATGGAATATAATGGAATGGAATGGAGTGGAGTGGAATGGAGTGGAATCGAGTGGAATGGAATAGAATGGAGTGGAATGGAATAGACTGGAGTGGAATGGAGTTGAGTGGAGTGCAGTGGAATGGAGCTGTATGGAATGGAGTGGAGTAGAATGGAATGGATTGTAGTGGAATGGAGTGGAGTGGAACAGAGTGGATTAGAGTGGAATGGAGTGGAGTGGAATGGAATGGAGTTGAGTGGAATGGAATGGAGTGGAGGGGCATGGAATGGAGTTGAGTGTAATGTAATGGAGTGGAGTGGAATGCTATGGAATGGAGGGGAATGGAGTGGAGTGGAGTGGAATGGAATTGAGTTGAATAAAATGTAGTGAAATTTATTGGAATGGAATGGAGTGGAGTGGAATGGAATGGAGTGGAGTGGAATGGAATGGAGTGTAGTGGAATGGAGTGGGGTGCAGTGGAATTGAGTGGTATTGAAAGGACTGGATTGGAATGGAGTGGAGAGGAATGGAATGGAATAGAATGGAGTGGAATGGAGTATAGTGGAATGGAAAGAAATGGAACAGAATGGAACAGAGTGGAGTGCAGTGGAGAGGAGTGGATTGGAATGGAGTGGAGTAGATTGGAGTGGAATGGATTGGAGTGGAATGGAATGGAGTTAAGTGGAATGGAGTGGAATGGAGTGCAGTCTAATGGAGTGGAGTTGAGTGGAATGGAATGGAGTGGAGTGGAAAGGAGTGGACAGCAGTGAAATGGATTGGAGTGGAGTGCAGTGTAATGGAATGAAACAGAGTGGTGTGGAATGGAATGGAGTGGAGTGGAAAGGAATGTAGCAGAGAGGAATGGAATGGACAGGAGTGGAATGGAGTGGAGTGGAGTGGAGTGGAATGGAATGGATTGGAATGGAATGGAATAGAGTGGATAGAAATGGAATGGAGTGGAGGGGAATAGAAAGGAGTGGAGGGGAATGGAGTGGAGCGTAGTGGAATTAAGTGTAATGGAATGAAGTGCAGTGGAATGGATTGGAGTGGAGTGTAACGGAATAGAATATAGTGGAAAGGAGTGGAGTGAAGTGGAGTGGAATGGAATGGAGTGGAGCGGAATGGTAGGTAATGGAGTGGCATGGAGAGGAGTGGAGTGGAGTGCAGTGGAATGGAGGGGAAGGGAATGGAGTGAAGTGTTTTGGAATGGAGTAGAGCGGAGTGGAATGGAATGCAGTGGAGTGGAATGGAGTGGAGTGCAGTAGAATGGAGTGGAATTGAATGGAGTGGATTGGAATGGAATGAAGTGGAGTGGAAAGGAATAGAATGGAGTAGAATGGAGTGAAGTGAAGTGGAGTTGAATGGAGTGGAGTGCAATGGAATAGAATGGAGTGGAATGGAGTGGAGTGGAATTGAATGGAGTGGAGTGGAGTTGAGTGGAGTGGAGTGGAGGAGAATGGAGTGGAGTGAAGTGGAGTGGAATGCAGTGGAATTGAATGGAAGAGAATGGAGTGGAATGTAGTGGAGTGGAATGGAATTGAATGGAATGGAATGGAGTGGAGTGGAGGGCAGAGGAGTGGAATGGAGTGGAGTGTGGTGGAGTGGAGTGGACTGGAATGGAATGGAGTGGAGTGTAATGAAGAGGAGCGGAGTGGAATTGACTGTAATCAAATTGAGTGGAGTGGATTGGAATGGAATAGAATACAGTGGAGTGGAATGGAATGGAATAGAGTGCAATGGAGTGGAGTGGAGTGGAATGGAGTGGAGAAGAATAAAGGGCAGTTGAGTGGAATGGGACGGGGTCAAGAGGAATGGTGTGCAATGGAGTGGAATTGAATGGAGTGGAGTAGAGTGGACTGGAAAGGAGTGGAGTGAAATGGAATGCAATGGAGTGGAACGGATTGAAGTGGAATGGAATGGAGTGGAGTGGAATGGAATGCAGTAGAACGGAATGGAGTGGATTGAAATGGAATGGAGTGGAGTGTAATGAAGTGGAGTGGAGTGGAATGGAAGTGGAGTGGAGTGGAGTGGAATGGAATGGAGTGGAATGGAATGGAATGGAATGGAATGGAGTGTAGTGGAATGGAGTGGAGTGTAGTGGAATGGAAGGGAGTGTAGTAGAATGGAGTGGAGTGGAAAGGAGTGGAGTGGAGTGCAGAGGAATTGAATGCAGTGGAGTGGAATGGAAAATGATGGAATGGAATGGAATGGAATGGAGTGGAGTGGAATGGAGTGAAGCAGAGTGGAATTGGGTGGAATCGAATGGAGTGGAGTGGAATAGAGTGGACTCGAATGGAATGGAATAGAATTGAGTGGAATGGAGTTGAGTGGAGTGCAGTGGAATGGAACTGTATGGAATGGAGTGGAGTAGAATGGAATGGATTGTAGTGGAATGGAGTGAAGTGGAACAGAGTGGATTGGAGTGGAATGGAGTGGAGTGGAATGGAATGGAGTGGAGGGGCATGGAATGGAGTTGAGTGTAGTGTAATGGAGTGGAGTGGAATGCTATGGAATGGAGGGGAATGGAGTGGAGTGCAGTGGAATGGAATGGAGTTGAATAAAATGTAGTGAAATTTATTGGAATGGAATGGAGTGGAGTGGAATGGAATGGAGTGCAGTGGAATGGAGTGGAGTGCAGTGGAATTGAGTGGCATCGAATGGACTAGATTGGAATGGAGTGGAGTGGAATGGAATGGAATAGAATGGAGTGGAATGGAGTGTAGAGGAATGGAAAGGAATTTAATAGAATGGAACAGAGTGGAGTGGAGTGGAGAGGAGTGGATTGGAGTGGAATGTATTGGAGTGGAATGGAATGGAGTTAAGTGGAATGGAGTGGAATGGAGTGCAGTCTAATGGAGTGGAGTTGAGTGGAATGTAATGGAGTGGAGCGGAAAGGAGTGGAGAGCAGTGAAATGGTTTGGAGTGGAGTGGAGTGTAAAGGAAAGGAGTGGAATGGAATGGAACAGAGTGGTGTGGAATGGAATGGAGTGGAGTGGAAAGGAATGGAGTGGAGTGGAATGGAATGGACAGGAATGGAATGGTTTGGAGTGGAGTGGAATGGATTGGAATGGAATGGAATTAGAGTGGAGAGAAATGGAATGGAGTGGAGGGGAATGGAAAGGAGTGGAGGGGAATGGAGTGGAGCGTAGTGGAATGGACTGAAGCCTAGTGGAATGGAGTGGAGCATAGTGGAATTAAGTGAAATGGAATGGAGTGCAGTGGAATGGATTGGAGTGGAGTGGAACGGAATAGAATATAGTGGAAAGGAGTGGAGTGAAGTGGAGTGGAATGGAATGGAGTGGAGTGGAATGATAGGGAATGGAGTGGAATGGAGAGGAGTGGAGTGGAATGCAGTGTAATGGAGGGGAAGGGAATGGAGTGAAGTGTTTTGGAATGGAGTGGAGTGGAGTGGAATGGAATGCAGTGGAGTGGTATGGAGTGGAGTGCAGTGGAATTGAGTGGAATTGAATGGAGTGGATTGGAATGGAATGAAGTGGAGTGGAACGGAATAGAACGGAGTGGAATGGAGTGAAATGAAGTGGATTTGAATGCAGTGGAGTGCAACGGAATGGAATGGAGTGGAATGGAGTGGAGTGGAATTGAATGGAGTGGAGTGGAGTTAAGTGGAGTGGAGTGGAGTAGAGGGGAATGGAGTGGAGTAAAGTGGAGTGGAATGGAGTGGAGTGGAATGGAAGAGAATGCAGTGGAATGTAGTGGATTGGAATGGAATTGAATGGAATGGAATGGAGTGGAGGGCAGAGGAGTGGAATGGAGTGGAGTGTGGTGGAGTGGAGTGGGCTGGAATGGAATGGAGTGGAGTGTAATGAAGAGGAGTGGAGTGGAATTGACTGGAATTGAATGGAGTGGAGTGGAATGGAATAGAATAGAGTGGAATGGAGTGGATTGGAGTGGAATGGAGTGGGGAAGAATAAAGGGAAATTGAGTGGAATGGGACGGGGTCAAGAGGTATGGCGTGCAATGGAGTGGAATTGAGTGGAGTGGATTAGAGTGGACTGGAAAGACGTGGAGTGAAATGGAATGGAATTGAGTGGAATGGAGTGGAGTGGAATGGATTGGAGTGGAATGGAATGGAGTGGAGTGGAATGGAATGCAGTAGAACGGAATGGAGTGGATTGGAATGGAATGGAGTGGAGTGTAATGAAGTGGAGTGGAGTGGAATGGAAGTGGAGTGGAGTGGATTGGAATGGAATGGAATGGAGAGGAGTGGAATGGATTGGAGTGGAATGGAATGGAGTGGAGTGGAATGGAATGCAGTAGAACGGAATGGAGTGGATTGGAATGGAATGGAGTGGATTGTAATGAAGTGGAGTGGAGTGGAATGGAAGTGGAGTGGAGTGGATTGGAATGGAATGGAATGGAGGAGTGTAGTGGAGTGGAGTGGAATGGAAGGGAGTGTAGTGGAATGGAGTGGAGTGGAAAGGAGTGGAGTGGAGTGCAGAGGAATGGAATGGAGTGGAGTGGAATGGAAAATGATGGAATGGAATGGAATGCAGTAGAACGGAATGGAGTGGATTGGAATAGAATGGAGTGGAGTGTAATGAAGTGGAGTGGAGTGGAATGGAAGTGGAGTGGAGTGGATTGGAATGGAATGGAATGGAGAGGAGTGGAATGAAGTGTAGTGGAATGGAGTGGAGTGGAGTGGAATGGAAGGGAGTGTAGTGGAATTGAGTGGAGTGGAAAGGAGTGGAGTGGAGTGGAGTGCAGAGGAATTGAATGCAGTGGAGTGGAATGGAAAATGATGGAATGGAATGGAATGGAGTGGAGTGGAATGGAGTAGAGCAGAGTGGAATTGGGTGGAATCATATGGAGTGGAGTGGAATGGAGTGGATTCGAGTGGAATGTAATAGAATGGACTGGAATGGAATAGAATGGAGTGGAATGGAGTTGAGTGGAGTGCAGTGGAATGGAACTGTATGGAATGGAGTGGAATAGAATTGAATGGATTGTAGTGGAATGGAGTGGATTGGAACAGAGTGGATTGGAGTGGAATGGAGTGGAGTGGAATGGAATGGAGTGGAGTGGAATGGAATGGAGTGGAGGGGCATGGAATGGAGTTGAGTGTAACGTAATGGAGTGGAGTGGAATGCTATGGAATGGAGGGGAATGGAGTGGAGTGGAGTGGAATGGAATGGAGTTGAATAAAATGTAGTGAAATTTATTGGAATGGAATGGAGTGGAGTGGAATGGAATGGAGTGCAGTGGAATGGAGTGGAGTGCAGTGGAATTGAGTGGCATCGAAGGGACTGGATTGGAATGGAGTGGAGAGGAATGGAATGGAATAGAATGGAGTGGAATGGAGTGTAGTGGAATGGAAAGGAATGGAATAGAATGGAACAGAGTGAAGTGTGGTGGAGAGGAGTAGATTGGAGTGGAATGGATTGGAGTGGAATGGAATGGAGTTAAGTGGAATGGAGTGGACTGGAGTGGAGAGGATTGGTATGAATTGCAGTGTGGTGGCGTGGGGTGGAGTGGAATGGAATGAGGAAGAGTGGAATGGAATTGAGTAGATTGGAGTGGAATAGAGTGGAGTTGAATGGAGTGGAGTGGAGTGGAATGGAATAGAATGGAGTGGAATGGAGCGGAGTTGAATGGAATGGACAGGAGTGGAATGGAGTGGAGTGGAGTTGAATTGACTGGAATGGAACAGAGTGGAGTCGGATGGAGTGGAGTGGAGTGGAATGGAAGAGAATGGAGTGGAATGGAGTGGAGTGGAGTGGAGTGGAATGGAGTGGAGTGGAGTGGAATGGAGTGGAGTGGAGTAGAATGGAATGGATTGGTGTGGAATGGAATGGAATGGAGTGGAATACAATGGAGTGCAGAAAAGTTGAGTGGAGTGGAACGGAATAAAATGAAATGGAGTGGAATGGAGTGGAATGTTATGGAGTAGAGTGGAATGAATTGTAGTGGAACAGAATAGAGTGGAGTGGAGGAGAATGGAGTAGAGTGAAGTGCAGTGGAATGGAGTGTAGAGGAATGGAATTGAATGGAGTGGAAAGGAGTGGAGTGGAATGAAATGGAATGGAATGGAATGGAGCAGAGTGGAGTGGAGTGGAGTGGAGTGGAGCCGCATGGAATGGAGTGGAGTGGAGGGTAATGGAATGGAGTGGAGTGTATTGGAATGGATTGGATTGGAACAGAGTGAAATGGAATCGAGTGGAAGGGAGTGGAGTGGAGGGGAATGGAGCAGAGTTGAGTGGAATGGAATGGGGTGGAGTGAAAAGGAATGTACAGGAGAGGAATGGAGTGGAGTGGAGTGGAATGTAATGGAGTGGAATGGAATGGAGTAGAGTGGAGTGGAATGGAATGGAGTGGAGTGCAATGGAATGCACTGGAAAGGAATGGAGTGGAGTGGAGTGGAATTGAGTGTAATGGAATGGAGTTGAGTGGAATGGAGTGGAGTGGAGTGCCATGAAATGAAATGGAGTGGAATGGAATGATTGGAAAGGCTTGGAGTTTAATGGAATGGAGTGGAGTGGAGTAGAGTGGAGTGGGAAAGAATGGACTGGAATGTAGTGGAATAGTAGAGTGAAGTAGAGTGGAGCGGAGAATATTGGTGCTAAAATTTGCAAAACGCCTAGCAAACTGAATTAAACAATACATAAATAGGTAATTCATAATGACCAAGTGGGATTTATCCCAGAGATGCAAGGATAGTTCAACATGCAAATCAATGAATGTGAGAGATCACATAAAGAGAATGAAGGGGCCAGGAACAGTGGTTCACACCTGTAATCCCAGCAATTTTGGAAGCCGAGGTGGGTGGATCACCCGAGGTCAGGAGTTTGAAACCAGTCTAGCCAACATGGCGAAGCTACGTCTCTACTAAAAATACAAAAATTAGCCAGGCATGGTGGTGAGCACCTGTAATCCCAGCTACTCAGGAGGCTGAAGAAGGAGAATCACTTGAACCCGGGAGGCTGAGGTTTCATTGAGCTGAGATCATGCCATTACATTCCAGCCTGGGTGACAGAGGGAGACTACATCTCAAAAAAAAAAAACAAAAAACAAAACAACAACAAAAAAAACAAGGACAAAATCCATATAATAATTTCAATTATGCTAAAAAATTTTGATAAAATTTAATATTCTTTAATAATAAAAAGCCCTTTGAAAACTGGGTATGGAATGAACATACCTCAACATAATAAAGTCATATATGACAGATCCACAGCTAGTATCACACTAAGTGGGGAAAAACTAAAAGCCTTTTCTCTAAAATCTGGAAGATGACAAGAATGTCCACTTTTACCACTGTTATTCAACATAATGCTGAAAGCCCTATCTGGAGCAATCAGACAGGAGAAAGCAATAAAACGCATCCCAATTGGAAAAGAAGTCAAATTACCTTTTTTTTTTTTTTTTTTTTTTTTGCCAATGTTATAATGTTATATTGGAAAAGGCATAAATACTCCTCTGATAGGGTTTGAATGTGTGTTCCCTCCCAAATCTCATATTTAAATGTAATTCTCAATGTTGGAGATGGGCCTGTTGAAAGGTGATTTAACCATTGGAGTGGATTACTATAAATGGCTTAGCACCGTCCCATTTGGTGCTATCCTCATGATAGTGAGAGAGTTCCCATAAAATCTGGTTATTTAAAACTGTGTAACAACTCGCCCCTCCGTTTTTTGCTTCTGCTTTTTGCCCTGTGATGTGCAAGATTCTGCTTCAACTTCTGCCATGACTGTAAACTTCCAGAGACCTCCCCAGAAGCATATTCCAGTACTATGTTTTATCTACAGCCTGTAGAATCACAAGCCACTTAAACCTACTTTGTAAAAAGTAAATTATCCAGTCCTACTCCCATAGTGTTGCAAAAGCATATTCCAGTACTATGTTTTCTCAACAGCCTGTAGAATCATAAGCCACTTAAACCTGCTTTGTAAAAAATTAATTATCCAGTCCCACTCTCATAGTGTTGCAAAAATAGCTTAATACAAAAATTGGCACCAAGGAATGGAAAATAGTTATAAGAATAGCCCACAATGTGGAATCAGCTTTGTAACTGGGTAAACAGGCAGAAGTTGGAAGAATTTGTGGGATTCAGAAGACAGAAAAATGAGGGAAAGTTGAGATATTCTTAGAGACTGGTTGAATGTCTGTGACCAAAAGGCTGATAGTGATCTGGACGGTGAAGGCTGGGCTGAGAAGGTCTCAGATGAAAACTAGAAACTTATTGGGACTGAAACAAAGGTCATCCATGTTGTCTTAGCAAAGTGGTTGGCTGAATTTCTGTCATGCACTAGGGATATAAAAAAGTTTGAATTTGAAATTGATGATTTAGGGTTTCTGTTGGAAAAATGTCTAAGCAGCAAAGCATTTGTGATGTGACCTGGCTGCCTTTAACAACCTATGCTCACATGTTCTAGCAAAAAAATAAAAATAAAATAAGTAGTAACTTATACTTACAAAAGAAGCATAGTGTAAAAGCTTGAAAACTTTGCAGCCTAGTCATGTGGCTGAAATATAAAAAGCTTTTATAAGAGAGGAACTCAAGCAGCATATGTGTCAAACACTTGTTAGAGATATTTGTATAACCTAAAAAAAAAGCAAGTGTTGATAGCCAAGACAATGGGAAAGAGGAATTGAAGGCATTTTAGAAATCTGAAAGGCAGCAACCCATCACAGGCCCTGAGGCCTAAAAGAAGAGAATAGTTTCTTGGATCAGGTCTAGGACCTGCTGCCTTGGGTAGCTTTGGTACAAGGCTCACTGCATCGTTCCCACTGCTTCAGCTCCAGGTGTAGCTCATATTGACCCAGTTACAACTCCAGTCACTGCTTCAGAGGGTGCAAGCCATAACCTTGGTAGCTTCCATGTGGTGTTAGGCCTGTGGGTTTACCAAATGCGAGTAGTTGAGACTTGAGAGCCTCCACTGTTATTTCAAAGGATGTATGAAAAAGAAAGGGTGTGCAGGCAGAAGCATGTTGCAGGTGTGGAGCCCTCATGGAGATCCTCTACTAAAACAATGGAGAAAAGAAATGTGTGGTGACAGTCCCCAGGAAGGCTCCCCACTGGGTCATGGCCTAGAAGATCTGTGAGGAGAGGATCACTGTCCTCCAGACCTCAGATCCCAGAATGGTAGATCTAGCTACAGCCTGCACCTTGCACCTTGAAAAGCCAGAAGAACAGTATGCGAGCCCATGAGAGCAGCTGTGGGGGCTGAACCATGCAAAGTCACAAGGTAGAATCTTCCCAAGGCATTAGCATGCCCTGGAAATGGGACACAGAGTCAAAAATAATTATTTTGGAGCGTAACAATTCAATAACTGCCCTTCTGGGTTTCAGACGTTCATAGATCCTGTGACCGCTTTCTTTTGGCTGATTTCTTCCTTTTAGAATAGGAGTATTTACCCAATGCCTCAGCCTCATTTGTATCTTGGAAGAGCCTAATTTGTTTCTTTATGTTACTGGCTTATAGGAGGAAGAAATTAGCTTCGTCTTAGATGAGACTTTTGACTTTTGAGTTAAGGCTGAAATTAGTTAAGACTTTGGGGATTATTGGGAAGTCATGATTGTATTTTGAAATATGAGAAGGATTTGAGATTTGGAACGGCCAGGGGCAAAATGATACAGTTTGGATGTGTATTCCCACCAAAATCTTATATCGAAATATAATCCTCAATGTTGGAAGTGGGCCTAGAGGGGAGGTGATTGAATCATGAGGGCAAGATTTCCACGGACAGTTTGGCATTATTTCCTTTGGTGCCATTCCCACAATAGTAAGTTTTTATCAGAGCTGGTTATCTATAAGTGTGTGTAACACTTCCCCCCTGCCCTCGCACTTACCATGTGATGTGCAAGCACTGGATTTATTTTTCACCTTGTCAGTTGTCAGAGGCTTCCCCAGAAGCAGAAGCCAGTGCTATGCTTTCTGTACAGCCTGAAGAAACATGAACCAGTTAAACCTATTTTCTTTATAAATTAACCAGTCACTGATTACTTTTTATAGCAATATGAGAATGGCCTAATACATCCACCAAAATCTATTAGAGGTAATAACTTGAGTAAATTTGCAGAATACGAAATCAACACATACAAATCAGTAGGGTTTCTATATGCCAACAGTCAACAAACTGAAAAAGAATTCAAAAATGTAATACTATTTGCAGTAGCCACAAATAAAACAAAATATGTGGGAATTTACCAAAGAAATAAAAGTTCTCAACAATTAAAACTGTAAAACACTGATAAAAGAAATGAAAAAGGACCCAAAAATTGGAAAGGTATTTTTATGTTCGCAGATTGGAAGAATCAGTATTTTTATAAAAATATCCATACGATCCATAGCAATCTATACATTTCATGCCATCTCTATCAAAATAACAGGCCAGGGGCAGTGGCTCATGCCTGTAATCCCAGCACTTTGGGAGGCCGAAATTGGTGGATCATGAGGTCAGGAGTTCAAGACCAGCCTGGCTAACTTGGTGAAACCCCACCTCTACTAATAATACAAAAAATTAGCCAGGTATGGTGGCGGGTGCCTGTAATCCCAGCTATTCAGGAGGCTGAGGCAAAGAATTGCTTGGACCCAGGAGGTGGAAGTTGCACTGTGCCCAGATCACATCACTGCACTCCAGTCTAGGTGACAGAGCAAGACGCCAACAAAAAAAAAAAAAAAAAAAAAGAAAAAGAAGAAGACATTCCTCACAGATATAGAAAAAAAACTCTGAAATTTTTATGGAAACATCACAAAACACCATAATAGTCAAAGCTATGCTGAGTATATAAAACAAAACTGGAGGAATTCCATTACCTGGTTTTAAATTATACTACTAAGTTGTAGTAATTAAAACAACATGACACTAGCATAAAAACAGACATAAAGACAGATGGAACGAAATAGAGACCTGAGAAACAAACTCATACAGCTAAATTAATTTTCAACAAAAGTGCCAAGAACATACAATAAAAAATAAGACAGTTTTTGTAATAAATATGGCTGGTAAAACTGGCATTCTGTGTGAGGGACAAACATTGAGACACTCATAGCAGTGTTCTGGAATCCTATGTGAGGGACAAACATTCAGACCAGAGCAAGAGTGTTCTGGAATCCCCTGTGAGGAACAAACATTCAGACCCTCGTAGCAGTGTTCTGGAATCTTATGTGACAAAAGTTTGGAACCCAGCAGCAGTGTTCTGGAATCCTATGCGAGAGACAAACATTCAGACCCTCACAGCAGTGTTCTGGAATACTATGGGAGGGGCAGCTAAATTAATTTTCAACAAAAGTGCCAAGAACATACAATAAAAAATGAGACAGCTTTTGTAATAAATAGGGCTGGGAAAACTGGCAAGCCATAGGCAGAAGAATAAAACTAGAACCCTACTTCTTGCCACTTACAAAAGTCAAATTAAAATGAATTAAACACTTAAACCTAACGCCTCAAACCATCAAACTTTTACAAGAAAACATTGGGGAAACTCTTTAGGGCATTGGTTTGGGCAAAAATTCCTTAAATAATACCCCAGAAGCACAGACAACTAAAACAAACATGGACATATCGGATTACAGAAAGTCAGAAAGCCTTTTTAAAGTGAAAGAAACAAGAAACAAAGTGAAGACAAAATCCACAGAATAGGAGAAAATATTTGTAAATTATCCAACTGAAAAGCAATTAATAGCTACATGATATGGTTAGTATTTGTGTCCCCACCCAAATCTCATATTGAATTGTAATCCCCAGATGTTGTGGGAGAGGTTGGTAGAAGGTGATTAGATCATGGGGGTGGTTTCCCCCATGATGTTCTTCTGATAATGAGTGATTTCTCATGAAATCTGATGGTTTTATAAGGGACTCTTCCCCCTTTGCTTCACATACATGCTCTCTCTCCTGCTGTCATGTAAGAGGTGCCTGCTTCCCCAACTGCCATTATTGGAAGTTTCCTGAGTCCTCCCCGGCCATGTGGAACTGTGAGTCAATTAAACCCATTTCCTTTATAAATTACCCAGTCTTGCCAGGTGCCATGGCTCATGCCTGTAATCTCATCACTTTGGGAGGCTGAGGAGGGTGGATCACAAGGTCAGGATTTCAATACCAGCCTGGCCAAGATGGTGAAACCCTGTCTCCACTAAAAATACAAAAACTAGCTAGGCATGGTGGCAGGAGCCAGTAATCCCAGCTATTCAGGAGCTGAGGCAGAGAATTGCTTGAATCAGAAGGTGGAGATTGCAGTAAGCCGAGATTGCACCACTGCACTTCAGTCTGGGCAACAGATCAAGACTACATCTCAGTAAATAAATAGATAACACAGTCTCAGCTATTTTTTTATAGCAGTGCAGGAACAGACTAATACACTACAATATATTGAGTTCAAAAAATTCCATAGAAAAAAGTAATAACCCAAATAAAGAGTGGGCAAAAAATTTAAATAGACATTTATGAAAAGAAGACATACAAATGTGAAACAGGCAAATGAAAATGTGCTCCAGATTACTGATCATCATGGAAATGCAAATCAAACCCAAAATGAGATATCATTTCACCCCAGTTAAGGTGGCTTTTATCCAGAAGTCAGTAAAAAACAAACGCTGGTGAGTATGTCGAGTGAAGGGAACCCTTGTACACTGCTGTTGGGAGCACATTTAAGGACAGTTTGGATGTTCCCGATATAACTAAAAATAGAGCTAGTATATGGTCCAGCAATCCCATTGCTCATTATATGACTACAAGAAAAAAAATTAGTAAATCAAAGACCTATTGGCACTCTCATGTTTGCTACAGCAAGGCTTATAATAGCCAAGATTTTGAAGGAACCTAAATGTCCATTAACAGATGACTGGATAGAGAAAATGTGGTACCTATACACAATGGAGTACTATTCAGCTGTAAGAAAGAATGAGAGCCTTCCATTTGCAATAACATAAGTGGAACTGAAAGTCTTTATGTTAAGTGAAATGTCAGGCACAGAAAGACAAATGTCACATGTTCTCACTATTTGTGGGTGCTAAAATTCAAAACAATTGGTGTCATAGAGGTAGAGAGCATAAGGATGGTTACTAGAGGCTGGGAAGGGCAGGGAGGGAACAAGGGGATAATGGGGATGCTAAATGGGAAAAAAAATTGTTAGAAAGAATGAATAAGACAGCATTTGATAGCACAACAGGGTGATTATAGTAAAAAATAATTTAATTCCACATATAAAAAAACTAAAAGAGTATAACTGGATTGTTTATAACACAAGCTATAAATGCTTGAGGGGAGAGATAAGCCGTTTTTTATTATGTATTACTCATTGCATGACTGCATCAAAATGTGTCATGTACCCCCATGAATATATACACCAACTATGTACCCACAAAAATAAATTAAAAACTGAAATTGAAATTAAAATTAAAACAAAAGGGAGGAGAGTATAATGAGGCATGTGTGACCCATGGCTTGAACTAGCTTTTCAGGTTAACTTTGGAAAGTCCTTATCCAAGAAGAGAGGTCCATTTAATCAACAGGGGATTAGAAATTTATTTTTAGTTTATAAATGGAAAAAAGAAGGATTTTAAATCTTGAGCCATAGTTCTCAGTCAATCAATCATTGCAGGGAACTCTGTTCTTTACTCTGGAGATAAACACTAGTTTTCTTTTCCATGGAATAACATCGCATTTCAAAATGTGGGGAAACATCTTGCAACTAAGAGGTGTGGCCTTATTAAATTTGATTTGGTTTCCATTGTAATTCATTTAATCACATGTGTTCTAGAGTTTGTCCTCAGTCTTCCCCTAGTATAGGCCCATGATCTGTTGAATTTGCTCAGCTCCCTGCTCAACAGCAGGAAATCAGAATTATATAAAAACCTCACTGTAGCTGGGAGTGGTGGCTCTCGCCTGTAATCCCAGCTATTTGGGAAGCCAAGGTGGGCAGATCGCTTGTTGTCAGGGGTTTGAGACCAGCCTGGCCAACAGAGGGAAACCCCATCTCTACTAAAGATACAAATATTAGCTGGGTGTGGTGATTCATACCTGTAATCCCAGCTACTTGGGAGGCTGAGGCAGAAGAATTGCTTGAACCAGGGAGGCACAGGTTTCAGTGAGCCAAGATAGTGCACTGCATTGCAGCCTGGGCAACAGAGCAAGACTCTATCTCAAAATAATAATAATAATAATAATAAGTAACAATAAAAATCTCATTTTGTTTCAAACAAAATTTCTTTTGAATATCAACTGTATCAACTTGCATATTAACTGTAATCATTTTGTTTATTTGATATCCAATCTTGAGAAATCTTTGAGGAGTAATTTCACTCTTTTCTGCCATTTTGGTAAACATACAAAATGCCATTAAACAAAATGCACAAAATTCCTGAGAAATACATTTTCTCCTTGAGGAGTAGACTTGCTGTGTTAGAGGAACTCATGGTTACCTAGCTTCTAGTTTAATAAACATGACTAGAATATTCTATCTTAATATGAGTAGCTAGGTACTCACAGGGCATCTAGAAGATTAATGTTCATGGTCTGAAAATAGTCACATTTTTTAACTGGCCACAAATTACAATTGCAGAATATTTGTGGTCATACAAGACATCTTCCACCAAGCCTGAAAAATGTATAAATGTCCTAGGAGTGCAGCATTTTTTGTAAGGATATTATTAATGAGCTAGCTTAGGTCAATGGGTTATTGTTAAAACGAATAGCCACGACTTTAGTGACTACATCTGCACCTTCCAAGTTTAATTATAACGCTTTATCTTTATAGTTACTTATAAGTAGAGACACTAACAAAAGACAATGCGTTCCTGCTCTTGTTATCTGAGGATGTCCAACTCTGTAATGGAGTAATTTCTAATAAACTTGCTTCTTTCACTGTGCTCTCTAACTCACCTCAAATTTTTTCCTGCAGAAGATCTGGGAATCCTACTTTGTGGTCTGTATCAGGACCCTCTTTTCCAGCAACATCTTTCAGCACACCATGAACGGACAACAAGACAAGACCCCCACTCCAAGGAAAACAATCCACACAGAATCAATCAGTTGACACCTGGCAAGCGGGCTGTCTTTTAGAGTCGTGAAGCCATTCTGGTGGGCAAGAATGATTTTCCACTATTAACATACTCAGATTAGAGGCCAAGCCCACAGGGTTAGAGGCCCTGGGGAATATTGAGAAGAATGGATTTGGCTATACAAGATGTTTGCCACTTTCTCTTTTCGGACTGTCCATCTTGTGCTTTCGGTCCCTCAACTGAGTGCTCCACATCTTGTCACCTTTCTGCTCATTGCCTCTGTTTTGCAGTAGCCTGGAGGCTGCCCCAGGACAGAGGCCCCAAACAGTTTTGCTTTTACTTTCCTCAGCGATCCTCTGACTCTGAACTGACTGCTTGTTTAATTTGCCACTTGTCCAAGTAACACTGAAAAAAAGAATTGTCTTGTAACCTAGAATTTTTTTACCTTAAATTTCAGAAAAGATCAGCAGTAACCTCGCCATCATGACTGAAGTTGAAATGTGGTATTTAAGAGCTCTACATGATAAGATCAGATATGCCTGTTTAGTGACAGCCTCTTTTATGACAACCCTTTGCAAACAATTACCCTCAAGATGGAGAACATGAGACTTTTTCTTAACAGTTTTCCCTCATTTATTAACCGTAACGCCATCTTTGATGGGCTGGTATAGGGCAGCTGGACCCTGCTTTCTTAACCCAGCAGGTCACTTTTCTGGAGAGAGTTTTGTCAGATTTGTCGTAGCAGTGTGAAAATGGACTAATACCATCAGAGTGAACAGGCAACCTACAAAATGGGAGAAAATTTTCGCAATCTAGTCATCTGACAAATGGTTAATATCCAGAATCTACAATGAACTCAAACAAATTTACAAGAAAAAACAAACAACCCCATCAAAAAGTGGGCAAAAGATATGAACAGACACTTCTCAAAAGAAGACATTTATGCAGCCAAAAGACACATGAAAAAATTCTCATCATCACTGGCCATCAGAGAAATGCAAATCAAAACCACAATGAGATACCATCTCACACCAGTTAGAATGGAGATCATTAAAAAGTCAGGAGACAACAGGTGCTGGAGAGGATGTGGAGAAATAGGAACACTTTTACATTGTTGGTGGGACTGTAAACTAGTTCAACCCTTGTGGAAGTCAGTGTGGCGATTCCTCAGGGATCTAGAACCAGAAATACCATTTGACCCAGCCATCCCATTACTGGGTATATACCCAAAGGATTATAAATCATGCTGCTTTAAAGACACATGAACACGTGTGTTTATTGTGGCACAATTCACAATAGCAAAGACTTGGAACCAACCCAAATGTCGAACAATGATAGACTGGATTAAGAAAATGTGGCACATATACACCATGGAATACTATGCCGCCTAAAAAAATGATGAGTTCATGTCCTTTGTAGAGACATGGGTGAAATTGGAAATCATCATTCTCAGTAAACTATCGCAAGGACAAAAAACCAAACACCGCATGTTCTCACTTATAGCTGGGAATTGAACAATGAGAACACATGGACACAGGAAGGGGAACATCACACTCTGGGGACTGTTGTGGGGTGGGGCTGGGGGGAGGGATATTATTAGGAGATATACCTAATTCTAAATGATGAGTTAATGGGTGCAGCACACCAGAATGGTACATGTATACGTATGTAACTAACCTGTACATTGTGCACAAGTACCCTAAAACTTAAAGTATATATATATATAAAAGAAAATGGACTAATATATTACAATATACAAGTTACAGCCTTCCTAATTCCCCTGTTTGATCTGACTCCTATTTTGCAGCTTCATTTGTTTTATAGAAGAGAAACTAAGAGGGAGGAAATACATTATATACAGGCTTCTCTGATACTTGGTCAGGATAAAAATTAAAATGGGTTTCTTTATGTTTGATGGAGGAAAAGACAAAACAGGGATGGCACATAATTGATTACCCTTTTAATGCAAGTTACTCTTAATATTAGGCTTTTCTTAGCTGGGGCTGAACTCCCCCTGCCCATCCGAGCACCCCATAAGAACACAATCATATTCCTTCCAGTTCTAGTGAGGTGTGCAACATATTATTAATTTCTTCTAGTTTTCCAGGGTTATGTAGTATCTGCTCATCATCTTCTCCCTGCCCTTCGAGTCCTGTCTTACGTACATACCCCACTCTCGAAACACCCGAACTTCACCCGAACAACATGTAGTGGTAGCCAGCAAAGTTGAATATTTGCCCTCTCTGGGAAGTGACAGATGATAATAGGGACACTATATTGAAGGAGTGGCCTGTCCCTCCACACCTGTGAGCGTTTCTCGTCAGGTAGAACTAGAGGCTTGTGAAAAGAGACGCAGAGACAAAGTATAGAGAAAAAGTGGGCCCAGGGGACAAGTGCTCAGCATACGGAGGACCAGCGCCAGCACCTGTCTCTGAGTTTCCTTAGTATTTATTGATCATTATCAGGCATTTCTCGGAGAGGGGGAAGTGGCAGGACAATAGGGTAACAGTGGAGAGAGGGCCAGCAGGAAAACATGTGAACAAATGTCTCTGCAACATAAACAAGGTAAAGAAAAAAGTGCTGTGCTTTTGATGTGTATATACATAAATATTTCAATTACTTAAAGAGCAGTATTGCCTCCAGCATGTCTCACCTCCAGCCCTAAGGCAGTTTTCTCCTATCTCAGTAGATGAAATATACAATCGGGTTTTACACTGAGACATTCCATTGCCCAGGGACGAGCAGGAGACAGATGGTTTTGTCTTATCTCAACTGCAAAGAGGCTTTCCTCTTTTACTAGTCCTCCTCAGCACAGACCATTTACAGGTGTTGGGCTGGCGGATGGTCAGGTCCCTCCCTTCCCATGAGGCCATATTTCAGACTATCACATGGGGAGAAACCTAGGACAATACATGGCTTTCCTAGGCAGTTGTCCCTGTGGCCTTCCGCAGTGTTTTGCGTCCCTGCGTACTTGAGAATAGGGAGTGCTGATGACTTTTAACAAGCATGCTGCCTTCAAGCATTTGTTTAACAAAGCACATCCTTCATATCCCTAAATCCATTAAAACTATAGTCGACACAGCACATGTTTCTGTGAGCACAGGGTTGAGGCTAGGGTTACAGATTAACAGCATCTCAAGGCAGAAGAATTTTTCTTAGTACAGTACAAAATGGAGTGTCTTATGTCTACTTCTTTCTACATAGACACAGTAACAGTCTGATCTCTTTTTCTTTTCCCCATACTATATAGGTAAATGTACACTTTTCTATATCTGAATTAGCCATATGCAAGGAAAAACTAAAACAGTTTTCAGAGGTTCCGGGAAAATTCATAGACAAATTTAAAAGGCTAACCTTGTCGTATGATCTGACCAGGCAGGATTTGCATATATTTATGTTCGCCTGCTGCATGGTAGAAAAGCAGTGCATTATGGGAGTGGCTAGAGCACATGCTAATAGGGTGGCAACCTGCAACCAGGGGAATGACACCTATCAAGTAGGAGGCACAGCAGTGCCTGACTAGGACCCAAAAGGACTAGAATCTAGAAAAAACAAATGAATTAGGAAGAAAGTAGGAAATAGAGAGAAAAAATTATGATTGACTCCATGAAGGAATAAAAAAAAAGTGTGATAGGGCTTTTTAATTTTTATAAAGTCTGGAAAATTACTCAGGGAAAAGATGAAAACCTAGCCTTATTACAAGGGTGGATAATTTAGACCTTGAGGAAATACACTAACACTGACCCTGACTCCAAAAAGGGACAGGCATTTCTAGGAGTTTAATTTATAGCACGGTCTCCTTCTTATATCTGCAGGAAGCTGTCAAAAGCAGCCTTAGGCTTCCAGACTCCCATGGATCAGATTTTAGACTTGGATTTTGCAGTTTTCCATCACAGGAATTGAGCAGAGAAAACATAAAATAAAGCAAATCTTCCAAGAGGCCCAGCTTCTAGCTGCAGCCTTGTGCTCTCCACCACTTCAGAAGCAGCCCCCTAACCCCTGGCCCTCACAGAGGAAGTGAGAAGGTGAAAATCGCAGTCTGTGCCTTCGGGCCACTGCGCCTTGGGTATAAATCTGTGTGCCTTCTGTAGGAAGGTAAGCCTCTGCCGAAGGAAATGCACTGTGCTTCCAAGGGAGCCATCATCAGAGCCCAGCAGACTCAAAAGTGGCGGGGCCTGATACTTCCTGCCTCCACTCCCATTGGACTACTAGCTATCGAGAGATGGAGGAGCCTCAGGTGACTCTTGAAGTAGCAGGTAGGGGTATTAACTTCGTATTGGGTGTGGGAGCAGATTACTCTGTACTGATTTAATACAATGGTCTCCTGTGTTCTCATGATGGACAAGCCCCAAAACACTCCTTTTTGTATCTTCTAAGTTGGCCTCCAGAGTCTCTAGGTTTCTCGCCTGCCTTTTTAGTACTGTCTGATTGCCTGACCTCTTACTGGGGAGAGGTTTGTTGACTGAGGAGACCAAGTCATGGTCACCTTCACAGATCATAAAGCATAGAAACTGTTACTTTTGTTCCTGACCCATCAGGGGAAAAAAGAAGTTAAGAATGAGCTGTCACATTTACCACCTGAGGTGTTGTCTTAAGTAAATCTTGAGGTTTGGGCCACACAGGCTCTGGGAAACGCACTAAACAACTCCCCCATTGAAATCCAACTTCAGCCTAGTACTCCTCGATCTCAGAAGAGACAATATATTTTAAGGCAAGAAGCATGAGGGGAAATTCAACCCCTTATTGCCAAATTCTTGCCATATGAGTTATGAAGCCCATGAGAGTCTCCTTACAATACTCGCATGTTACCAGATAAAAAGCCTAATGGCAAGTACAGATTTGTCAGAACCCTTAGAGCATTAAGAAATGCAGTTGTCTCCATACACCTCATTGTCCCCAATACTTACCATGTCCCAGTGGATGCAAGCTGGTTTACATTCTTAAATCTGAAAGATGCACTTTTCTGGATCTCAATGCATGCAGATTCATAAAATGTTTGCCTTTGAATGGACTGATCCAGATATGCATTCAGCCACAAAACTAACCTGGACAGTCATCTCTGAAGGGTTCTGGGATAGCCCCCACTTATTTGAAAATACTCTAGCTAAGGACTTAACAAATCTATAATTGGAAAGGGACAAAATTATTCAGTATGTAGGTGACTTGCTCATTGCTAACCCAACTAAAGAAGACTCATAATAATAATGTTAAGTTGGTAAATTTCCTGGGAACTTGCAGATATAGGGTGTCACCACACAGAGCTCAGATTTTGACTGAAAGACTTAAATATTTGGAATCTGTTTTAACCTTTGGAACTGATCAACCTCCCTAGAAGATAAAAAAGTTATTTTGGTCACCTAACAGTCCCTGTCCAAAAAATGACTGTGGGTTTTTTTAAGAGATGGCTGGGTACTGCTGCTTATGGGTGCCCAGATTTGGGCATGTAGCCAAGCCTTTATATGATACACTAAAGGGAAAGATTTAGAGCTCCTAGAATGTAATGAGAACTGCAAGCAAACCTTCAATACTCTCAAGGAGAAATTGGGCTCTGCTGCAGCCATGGGAATCCCCAAGTTGGATGAACCATTTTTTCTTTATGTGACCAAAAAGCAAGGCATAGGCCTTAGGTAATCTTGTCCCAAAACTGGGGGACATTCCAAGGCAAGCAGCCTAATTTTCTAAGCAGATTGACCAGGTGGCCTCAGGGTGGCCTTGTTGTCTTAGAGCTACTGCCGCTACCACTTTTCTAGCAGGCAAAGCTAATAAACTAACATTAGAACAGCACCTACAGGTTTTTAACCTCACACCAAGGGAAGGTGGTCCTAGAAGCTAAAGAGCAGCAGTGAATAATAAGAGAACATTTATGAAAGTATCAGGGCTTATTGCTAGACACTCCAGACATAACCCTTAAAGCCTGCCAAACCATAAACCCAGCTACTTATCTGCCAGAGTCCACAGGTGCTTCTAGCCTTTCTGGCATACTAGTAGTATTAGTCTGTTCTCATGCTGCTAATAAAGACATATCAGAGGCTGGGTAATTTATAAAGAAAAGAGGTTTAATTGACTTACAGTTCCACATGGTCAGGGAAGCCTCACACTCATGGCAGAAGGCAAATGAGGAGCAAAGTCACATCTCTTACATGGCAGCAGGCAAAAGAGCTTGTGTAGGGAAACTCCCCTTTATAAACCCATCATCTGTAATCCCAGCACTTTGGGAGGCCAAGGCAGTGGATGACCTGAGGTGAGGAGATCGAGGCCAGCCTGGCCAACATGGTGAAACCCCGTCTATACTAAAAGTACAAAAATTAGACAGGCATGGTGGTAGGCGCCTATAATCCCAGCTACTCGGGAGGCTGAGACAGGAGAATCGCTTGAACCCAGGAGTCAGAGGTTGCAGTGAGCCAAGGTCCTGATAATGCACTCCAGCCTGAGCAACAGAGCAAGACTATGTCTCAAAAATAAATTAATAAATAAACCATCAGATCTCATGAAGCTTATTCCCTGTCACGAAAACAGCATGGGAAAGACTCATCCCCCGATTCGATTGCCTCCCACTGGGTCCCTCCCACGAAATATAGGAATTATGGGAGCTACAATTCAAGATAAGATTTGACTGGGGACACAGCCAAAGCATGTCACAGGTTATGTAACAAATTTATTCTAGCAGGCCAGACTTAAGAAGGATGAGCCCCTTGACCATCCCAAGGAAGATTGGTTAACAGATGTAAGTTGTTTTATGCATCAAGAAAACAAGAAGGGTAGGTATGCTATTAGTAGTAGGCACAAGTCTTGCTGGCCTCGACCTCAGCTCAAAAAGCTGAGTTAATTGAACTTACTCAGCTCCTGCAATTGAGGAAGGATTTAAAAGTTAACATTTACACTGATTCCAAGTATGACTTTTTAGTGCTTCATGCTTATGCTGTAATTTGGAATGGGTAGGGACTCCTGTCCCCCAAGGGCTTTTCCATACAACATTATTCAAATTTTGAGCTTGTTAGAATGCCGCCTTGCTGCCAAAAAGTGACTATAATTAATTGCAGAGGACATCAAAAGAGAGACTGACCATGTAAAAGGAAATGCCGTTGTAGATGCCACAGCCAAGGCCCCTGCACTGAAAGGGCCAATGAAGCTTATGGGCGTGCTGGACAGCATACTTAGCACTGGGCCAGAACACTCTGAAGAAGAACAAAAATGAGCCAGGGTCTGCATTTCAGTCCAGGGCCCCTCTGGCTGGCCGAATGATGGTAATAAATTACTAATTCCAACTACCAATCATAGGAATATAATTCAGCACTTTCATTATTCTTTTCACCCTAGAAAGGATTCTTGGTTTCTGTTAATGTCTCATTTGTTTATAGGGGTAAATCTTTTCAAGACACCAAAACAGGTGACTCAGCCCTGTGAGCTCTTTGCCTGACATGACCCAAATGGCCAGCAATTTTCTCCTTCTCGAGGTAAACCTGTCCAAAATTCAGGACCCTATCCAGGTGAGAACCGGCAACTCTAATTTACTCAGATACCTTTCTGCAGGAGATTCAAATATTTGCTAATGCTTACTGATATCTTCACTGGTTAGATCGAGGTATTCCCCACCCCATCTGAAAAATCTTTACCAGAAGAAATATCTCCTCAGTTTGGGTAATCTAAAAGCCTGCAAAGTGGCCATGGCCCGTCTTTCACAGCAGGTGTATCCCAACACCTATCCTCAGCTTTAAGAATCCAATATTACATTCACTCTGTGTGCAGACCGCAGTCCTCTAGAAAGGTGAAAGGGCTAATCCTACTCTAAAGAAGACTGTAGCTAAATCAGACGCCTGACTATCTCTAACACCCATAGCTTACTGTGGGTTTGAACTGTTCCAAAGTAAAACTTATAATTAAATCCTGTTGAGTTAACTTTCGGAAGACCTTTCCTAAGCACAGGTCTCCTAATAGATGAAAAGACTCATGAATTACAACAATATGTTATCAATCTAGGACAGGTGCAAAGGCACTCTGTGAATATGGAAACAAGAGTCTTCCCCTCCCACATGGGAGGAAAATTCAGTTTCAGCTCAGCTAGGGATTTAGTCTTACTAAAGATGTGGGAGGAAGTTCTCCAGCTGACCAGCTTTCCCCAACGTGGAAAGGACCACAGCAAGGACACCTGAGTTTTCCAACAGACGTTCAACGGCAAGGGATTCACAGTGGGTACACCTGTGTGGAAGTAAAGCTGTTGCTTATTCTGGGAGCCTAATCCGAGGCTGAGGGAGGTGGACGCAGGGCGATTTCAGCGTCGGTGGAGGGCGGGCTGGGTAGCTATGCGTCTGCTTCTCCTTCTCGCGTTTCTACTGCCGCTGAAATAACGCCTTGGCCATGAAGGAAATCGTGCTCACGCAGGCCGGGCAGTACGGGAACCAGATCGGCGCCAAGGTTGTATTTGACTCCATAAAAATTAAAATTTTGTATAAGAGAAAAATGCCTCAAAGTCAAAAGTCCAAAGACTGGGGAAATAGATCTGCAACATACATGACAGACAAAAAGCTAATTTGGGATATAGATAGATAGATAGATAGATAGATAGATAGATAGATAGATGTAAATATCCGTTTTTAACACCATTTTAAACAATATCGTCCTTTCCCCATTGAACAGTCTTGACGCCCTTGTTAAAAATCATAACCATATTTTTTGGTTCTTTATTTCTATTGCATTAGTCTTTGCGTCTGTCTCTATGCTGGTACAGCATTGTTTTGCATACTGAAGTTTGAAACCAGGAGGTGTTAGTCCTCTAACTTTGTTAGTTTTTAAGATTGATTTGGGTGCTTGGGTTTTTTTGAGATTTCATCTGAATTTTAGAATAGGTTTTTCTATTTTTGCAAATATTGGAATTTTTGTAGTGATTTTATTGAATCTGTGGAAGACTATAGATAACAATGGCACCTTGACAAGATTTTGTCTTCCAGTCCATAAACACATGATGTCTTTTCATTTATTTGTGTCATCTTTAATACTTTCATGCCATGTTTATAGTTTTTGCTCTACAGGTTTTTCATTTCCTTGGTTAAGTGGGTTCGTAAGTATTTTATTATTTTGATGCTATCATACATGACCTTGTTGTCTTGATTTCTTCTTCAGATAGTTTATTGTTATTGTAGAAATACAACGATTTTTGTGTATTATTTTGTTTCATGCAGCTTTGATGAATTGTATTTATTGCATCTGACAGTTTATTTCACAGAAACTAAAATATTTTTAATATATAAGTTTATGTCATCTGCAAACAGATAATTTTACTTTTTAAAAAATTGGAATATCTTTAATTCTTTTTCTCACCTTATTGTTTTAACTAAACAGAACCTTCAGTACTTTATTAAATAGAAGTAGTAAAAGCAAGCATCCTTGTTTTTGCTCTTAGGGTAAAAGCTTTCAGTCTTTCACCATGTTAGCTGTGTTTTTTTGTTTTGTTTTGTTTTGTTTTTTTGTATAGCATTATGTTAAGGTGTTTTCTTTCTTTTTATAGTTTACTAACTATATTTTATCATGAATGTGGGTTAAATTTGGACAAACGCTTTTTCTTCTTTGATTAATATGATCCATTGAGTGTTTTTCCTTCTTTATGTTAATGTGATATTATGCTGATTTTCATGTGTTGGAACATACTTTTATTTCAGGAGTCAGTTATACTCATTCATAGTGTATAATCCTTTTAAAGTACTGCTAAGTTTGAGTTGCTGGTATTTTGTTGAGGATTTTTGCTTCAGCATTTATAAGGGATTTTTTTTGCAATTTTCTTATGGTGCCTTTGTCTGGCTTGGTGTCAGGGTCATACTGGACTCATAGAATAAGTTAGAAAAAATTACTGCGTCTGCAATGTTTTGAAAAAGTATGAGAAAAAGTGGTTTTAATTCTGCTTTAAACATTGGGTAGAATTCAACAGTGAAGCCATCTGGTCCAGGCTTTTCTTTGTTGCTGGGTTTTTGATTACTGATGCAATCTTCCTGCTGAATCTCCTTGCTGAATAGGTTTATTCAAATTTTCTGATTCAGTCTTAGTAGGTTTTTTGTTTCTAGGAATTTGTTCATTTTATTTAGGCTATTCAATTTTTTAGTGTATACTTCCTTATGTTACTCTCCTACATCCCTTTTTTACTCCAAAAATGTGTTAGTAATGTACCCATTTTATTTTTGAGTTTAGTAATTTGAATATTCACTTTTGTTCTTAGTCAATCTAGATAAAATTTTGTCAGTTTTGATCTTTTTCAGGGAACAAATTAGGCTTTGTTGATTTTTGATATTGTTTTTCTATTCTCTATTTCAGTTATTTCCACTGTTATCTTTATCATTTTTTCAATTTTGCTAGTTTTAGTTGTCCCTCTTTAGTAGTCCCTCTTTTTCCCTCTGTTTTTAGTTCCTTAGGAGTAAAGTTGTTGATTCGGTATCTTATTTTTTATAATCACTTATAGTTATAAATTTTTCCCTTATGGTACTGTTTTTGATGTATCTCTTAACTTTTGGTATTTCATGTTTTTAATTTGTCTCTACATATTTTCTATTTTCTCTTGTGATTTCTTCTTTTGTCTATCCTTGAGTGTTTCATACCTATATTTTTAGACATAAAATGTATAACCTACAAAATTTTCTTGATTTTGTAGACATAAAATGTATAACCTACAAAATTTTCTTGATTTTCTTGATTAGTTTTATTTGTTGTAAGTTTTTATTTCAGAATTAAATGTGTGTATCAACATTTATTATGTTCTCATAAACTTTGTAATACCTGGAGATTTCTGGTCCACACATGTAAGTCTCTACATAAGTATTATTTTGAAGCATTTAATCTTCTGTTTTAATATTTCAAAAATCTAAATGAAACTGAGATTTTGGTTTCTGAGATGAAATCATGGTAGGTGACTGAGAAACGCTTAAAAATTAGCCAAAACTTAAAATTCAGTTAAAGTTTACCTTCAAGATTCAACCTGAATAAGTCACCCTGTATTGCTGGCAATAAAGAATAAGTCTTTAATGGTATAAAAGGAAACTTCAGAGAACGTTTCTCTTTCCCCAGTTGACATATAAATTAAAAGATGTAAAAAATTTTTATGGCCTTATGCATTTTTTACTTTAGAATTCCAACTTTTTCTGGTTAAAATTTTTCCAAACAGATTCCTGTGTATTTGAAAGCCAAATAATTTTTTAGTAGAAATGCTTAAGCAGTTAAATAAGGCCATGAAAGTTTCTTGAACTTGTGGGAATCCATGACAAAATCTGACATTATGTTCTATTGTCTTGGAAGGTAGGAATATCGTTTGACTTCTGCTTTGCTGACAAGAAATGTCCTGAGCAAGACTTCCTGGGGCAATGACCTCACACATGGAAAACGCTGGAGCCCGTCTGTTTCCAATCTGCTTTCTTCCAAAAATTAGGGAACTTTAGTTTTCCCTTTGATACTCTCTGTTACTGCCAATCCCAATGCCAGGGCTGCCCTGCTTCTACAAGTGACAATGACAAATATAGGCCTGAAGAAAGATGAGCTGATGGCATTCCCAGCTTATTACCTCTCCTTGGGGGACTTATCTCACATACATGGATTCAACTCATAGACTCAGCTGGGTGAGGATCTATTATTCAGCTACATTAGAAGTGACTGCTTAAGACTCAGGTGTATGGTGAAATGAGGCAGAATTTTCTCAATGGAGTGTTAGGAGAATTTTCTCCTCATAATTATTTTCTTACTATCACTAAATCATAGCTAAAATGAGGAAATTATTCAAGAAGAAATAGAAATGTAATCTTATGAAGACATAAATTTAGAGATTTGTGGAGAGCTCTTCATAATTTCATGGTGTTCTCTTTGAGCTGAGATTATAGTTGACTTTTCATTATAATGTATTAGCTTTTCTAGACCTTATGCATTTATGTAAAGTTTTCTTTGCTGTACTTTAAGTTCTGTGATAAATGGGCAGAGCATGCAGGTTTGTTACATAGTTATACACGTACCATGGTGGTTTGTTGCACCCGTCAAACCGTCATCTACATAGGTATTTCTCCTAACGGTATTCTTCCCCTAGCCTCCCACCCCATGACTGGCCCCAGTGTGTGATGTTCCCCTCCCTGTGTCCATGTGTCCTCATTGTTCAACTCCCACTTATGAGTAGGAACATGCAGTGTTTGGTTTTCTTTTCTTTTTTCTTTTTCTTTCTCTCTCTTTTTTTTTTGAGACAAAATTTCACTCTTGTTGTCCAGGTGGGAGTGTAATGGCGTGATCTCGGCTTAACACAACCTCTGCCTCCTGGGTTCAAGCGATTCTCCTGCCTCAGCCCCCCAAGTAGCTATGATTACAGGTATGTGGCAACATTCCTGGCTAATTGTTTGTATTTTTAGTAGAGACGGGGTTTCTCCATGTTGGTCAGGCTGATCTCAATCTCCCCACCTCAGCCTCCCAGTGTTCTGAGACTACAGGCATGAGTCACTGCTCCTGGCCTGGTTTTCTTTTCTTGTGTTAGTTTGCTGAGAATGATGATTTCCAGCTTCATCCATGTCCCTGGAAAGGACGTAAATGCATAGTATTCCATGGTGTATATGTGCCACATTCTCTTTAACCAGTTTATCATTAATGGGCATTTGTGTTGGTTCCAAGTCTTTGCTGTTGTGAACAGTGCTGAAATAAACATGCAGTGCTGAAATAAACATACAGTGCATGTGTCTTTATAGTATAATAATTTATAATGCTTTGGGTACATACCCTATAATGGGATTGCTGGGTCAAATGGTATTTCTGGTTCTATATCTTTGAGGAATTTTCATACTGTCGTCCACAATGACTGAACTAATTTACACTCCTACCAACAGTGTAAAAGCATGCCTATTTCTCCACAGCCTCATCAGCATCTGCTGTTTCCTGATTTTTTAATAATCGCCATTCTAACTGGCGTGAGATCATATCTCTTTGTGGTTTTGATTTGCATTCATCTAATGACCAGTGATGATGAGCTTTTCTTCATGTTTGTTGGCCACGTAAATGTCTTCTTTTGAGAACTGTCTGCTCGTTTCCTTTGCCCACTTTTTGAGGGGGCTGTTTTTTTCTTGTAAATTTGTTTAAGTTCTTTGTAGATTATGGATATTAGCCCTCTGTCAGACAGATAGATTGTAAAAATTTTCTCCCAATCTGTAGGTTGTCTGTTCACTCTGATGATAGTTTATTTTGCTGTGCAAAAGCTCTTTAGTTTAGTCTGATCCCATTTGTTAAGTTGGGCTTTTGTTGTCATTGCTTTTGGTGTTTTAGTCACAAAGTCTTTGCCCATGCCTATGTCCTGAATGGCATTGCCTAGGTTTTCCTCAATGGTTTTTATGGTTTTAGGTCTTATGTTTAAGTCTTTATTCCATCTTGAGTTATTCTTTGTATAAGGTATAAGGAAGATGTCCAGTTTCAGTTTCTGCATATGGCTAGCCAGTTTTCCCAACATGATTTATTAAATAAGGAATCTTTTCCCCATTGCTTGTGTTTGTCAGGTTTGTCAAAGATCAGATGGTTGTATGTGTATGGACTTATTTTAGAGTTCTCTATTATGTTTCATTGGTTGTTTTTGTACCTGTACCATGCTGTTTTGGTTACTGTAGCATTATAGTGTACTTAGAAGTTGGGTAGTGTGATGCCTCCAGCTTTCTTCTTTTTGTTTAGAATTGCCTTGGCTATTTGGGCTTTTTTTGGTTCATCAGAATTTTAAAATACTTTCTTCTAATTCTGTGAAGAATGTCATTGGTAGTTTAATGGGAATAACATTGAATTCTTTTATAAATTTCTTTGGGCAGTATGGACATTTTCAGGAATGAATTCTTCCCTATCCATGAGCATGGAGTGCTTCTCCATTTGTTTGTGTCCTATCTGATTTCTCTGAGCAGTGGTTTGTAGTCCTCCTTGAAGAGGTTCTTCACTTCTCTTGTTAGCTGTATTCCTATGTATTTTGTTCTCTTTGTAGCAATTGTGAATGAAGTTCATTCACGATTTGGCTCTCTATTTGCTTGTTGTTTGTGTATAGGAATACTAGCAATTTTTGCACACTGATTTTGTATCCTGAGATTCTGTTGATGTGGTTTATCAGCTTAAGAAGCTCTTGGGCTGAGATGATGGGGTTTTCTAGATACAGGATTATGTCATCTGCAAACAAAGATAATTTGACTTCACCTCGTCCTATTTAAATATCTTTATTTCTTTTTTCTACCTGATTGCCCTGGCCAGAAATTCGAGTACTACGTTGAATAGGAGCGGTGAGAGAGGCCATCCTTTTCTTGTGCCAGTTTTCAAGGGGAATGCTTCCAGCTTTTTCTCACTCAGTATGATATTGGCTGTGGGTTTGTCATATATGGCTCGTATTATTTTGAGGTGTGATCTTTCAATACCTAGTTTATTGAGAGTTTTTAACATGAAGGGATGCTGGATTTTATTGAAGGCCTTTTTTGCATCTATTGAGATAATCTTGTTGTTTTTGTGTTTAGTTCTGTTTATGTGATGAATTACAGTTATAGATTTGCCTGTGTTGAACCAACCTTGTATCCCAGGGATGAAGCCATCTTGATCGTGGTGGGTCAAGGCACCCTTATCAGTCTTAAGTTCAGTCTTTTTACATAATCCCATAATTCGTGAAGGTTTTGTTTTTCTTTATTTTTTATTCTTCTTTCTCTATTCTTCTCTTCCTGTCTTATATCAGACAGATAGTTTTGAAGCTCTGAGATTCTTTCCTCCACTGGGCCTATTCTGTGAGTGATAGTTGTGGTTGTGTTGTGAAGTTCTCATGTTGTGTTTTTCAGCTCCATCATGTCAGTTATGTTCCTCTCAAAACTGAATATTCTGGTTATCAGCTACTGTGCTCTTTTATGATTTTTAGCTTCTTGCATTAAGTTAGAATGTGCTCCTTCAGCTCAGAGAAGTTTGTTATTACCCACCTCTTAAAGCCTACTTTTGTCAATTCAGCCATCTCAGCCTCGGGTCAGTTCTGTGCCTTTGCTTGGGAGGTGTTGTTGTCATTTAGAGGAGAAGAGGCATTCTGCCTTTTTGAGTTTTCAGCGTTTTTGTGTTGATACTTTCTCATCTTTGTGGGCTAATCTGCCTTTGTCATTGCTGACTTTTGAACGGAGTTGTTCATTGGGTCTTTTTGTTGATGTTGTTGTTGTTGCTTTCTGTTTGTTTTTAAAAGTCAGACCACTCTTCCCTAGGGCTAGGGCTGCTGTGGTTTTTGGGGGTCCACTCTAGACCCTAGTCACATCAGTCTCCCCTCCACCTGGAGGTATCACCAGTGAAGGCTGCAAAACAGCAAAAATGGCAACCTGATCCTTCCTCTGGGAGCACAAGTCCAAGGGGGTACAGACTTGATGCCAGCTGGAATGCTCCTGTAGGAGGTGTCTGGAGACCCCTGTTGGGAGGTCTCACCAAGTCAGGAGGAACAGGATCAGGGACTGCTTAAAGAAGCAGTCTGGCTGCCCTTTGGCCGAGCAGTTGTGTTGTTTGTACCCCCAGGAGTCTTCAGAGCCAGCAGGCTGGAAAGGTTCAGTTGGCTGAACTGGGGAGACAGTAGCTACTTCTCTCCCTGGGGACTTCATCCCAGGGAGAAATCAGAGTTCTGTCCATAGAACTCTGGCTGGAGTTGCTAAAATTCTGATGGGGAGGCCCTGTCCAGTGAGGAAGGATGGATTTCAGTCTCTCTTAAAGGAGCAGCCTGGCCACATCAGTCACAACAGCTGTACTGTGTTATAGGGGACTCCTCCTGATCCCTGGTGCCAGCAGGCTAGAGCAGCTAACTCAAACCACAGATAGAGTGGCTGCCCCTCCCCCTGGGAACTCGGTCCACCTCCAGCTTTCTCCAGCCTGCTGTCACTGGCCAGCTGGAATTCCAAGCCAATGGGTCTTGTGAGGTGCTGTGGGACTGGGGCCTCAGAATGATGTCACTTGGCTCCCTGGATTCAGCCCCCTTCCTAAGGGAATGCACAGATGTATCTCCCGGTTTGCTTGAATTCTCAGGGCAGAGTATGCAAAATTCCTAGGTTTCCATGCATGCCACAGTAAGCCAGCAAGCACTCTGCTGAGACTCCACACAGCTCTGTGCTTCAAACCTGAGGCCGTGGTTGCTGAGCTCATGAAGGTACCTCCTGATTTGCAGATTGAAAAGATCCATCAGAGAAGCTTTGCTTCCCGGGCAGGGTCGCAAAATCACTCCTGGCCTCCCTTGTCTGCAAGTGGGGACTCGGCTAGCTCCATGCCATACCAGGGTGGGTCATTGATCCACTTGCTTTTCCTGACTCTCTGTGGGTCGAGCTGTCTGCCTAGTCAGTCCGAATGCAAGAACCTGAATACATCCATTGAAGGTGCAGAATTCACTCGCAGTTTTCATTGCTCTCTGTGAGAGCCAAAGGCCACTGCTGCTTCTAAACGGCCAGTTTGGCCCCACCTAAAGTATGATTTCTTGATACATGAGATGTTTTAAATACGTAACAATAATGATATTTATCACAAATATATTTTGTCTCAATGTGATATACAAATTGCTTATAAATCAATTCTTTTTTGGTTACCACAAAGCTATCTGGAAATGTAACGTCTGCCATTTATAAAATTTTTGTAGAGTTAATAGAACTTTACTTGAAGGGAGGCTGGCAATATGCATCATGACTTCAAGCACTGCCAGTGAAGTTGTGGAGTTTGAAGTGTTACTGACGTCTTGTTACTGGGAATATAAATTAGTACAAACTATATCAATTGTGATTAAACAATATACACCAAAATTATAAATGAAAATACTCTCCGATTCAGCAATTTCATTTACAGAAATTTACCCTACAGACATACTCATGATGCCTGGAATTATGTATGAATGGGAGAAAGTATTATACCATCTTTTTAATTAAAAAAAGTCTAGAAATCACCTTAATGTTTATCAATCACATTAATGATTATCACCTTACTGTTTATTGAAATAGAATACTATGCAGCTAATTAAAAAAATAAATTTTAAAAGGATGCTCAGAAATGATGTCCAAAATATGTTACAAAGTAAAAAACCTGGGTGCAGAGCCAATTGACTGATATGCCTCCTTTCCTATAAAATCAGAGTGTATAAAAATGCATAGAGTATATCTATTAACTGGTAACTCTTACAAAATTCAAAGTTAATGCAAGCAAGGCCTTTCTTTTTTAATGCCAAAACTCCAAGGAAATGCACAACATTTGAGGATTTCCAACACATGTCAATCTACCTTTGAACCTACAGATTTTAGGAAATGAAGCTCTTGAAAAATCAAGCATTAATATTCCTAGCTATAATTGTTTGGGACATAACTAGAATGATCCATTCTTTGAAAGTCTGTAAAATTTGCTCATACAACCATGTGGGCCTAGTCCTTCCTTTGTGAAAGATTTTATTTTACAAGAGGTTTTATGTTATTCATGTTATAGTACTTCTTACGTTTTCTTTTTCTTCTTGATTCTTGAGTCAATTTTGGTGCCACTTAGTACCCCACAGGGTGCTTGGGCTCAGAAGGTATCAGTCAAAGAAAGAGAGAAGAAAGGAAGGCAGGATGGAGGGAGGGAGGGAGGAAGGAAGGGGACAAACAAGGAAAGAGAGAATAAAGGAAAGAATGAGAGAAAGAAGGATGGAGGGAGAGAAAGATGGAGAGAGAGAGAAAGAGAGAAGGAGATGAGAGGGAGAAAGAAGGAAGGAGGGAGAGAAAGAGGGAAAGAGAAAGAAGGAAATAAACAAGGAAGCAGGGAGGGAGAGAAAGAGTAAGGTAGAGGAGGGAAGGAAGAAATGAAGGAAGGAGGGAGGGATGGAAAGGAGAGAGAGGGAGGGAAAGAAAGAGAGAAAGGTGAAAGGTAGGGATGGGAAGAGAAGAGGAGCCAGCCACAGGCTACATGCTGTTTGTTCACTCTTTTAGTTTACCCAGGCAGTTCTGCCTTTTAAATATTCCACCTTCTGCCATGAGTTACAATGTTCAATATTCATTCCTCAGAGCATTCAAAGGTTTATGTGTGCCCTGCCATGATGGTGCATGGCTTCAGCTCCCAAACACAACTCCCAGCTAAAATATTCATGACTGGTCACTCCTATATACTCATCAATCCCCCATGTATGGTCTGCATGTGTCCCCCGGAGCTCAAGTGTTGGAAACTGAATCCTCTATGTGACAGTGTTGAGAGGTGGGGCATAATAAGAGTGATTGGGTTATGAGATTCTGCCCCCATGCATGGATTAATGTCACTATTTCAGGAATAGGCTAGTTATCTTGGGGGTGGGTTAGTTATCTTAGGAGTGGGCTTGTATTAAAAGAAAGTTCAGCCCCTTTTGCTCTCTTTCTTTCTCAAAGTCTTGCTCTGCTGCCTTCAGCCATGAGATAACACAGCAAGAAGGCCCTCACCAGATGCAGACCCCTAATCCTTGGACTTCCTAGCTTCCAGAACTCTAAGAAATACATTTCCTTTATTTATAGATTCCCTAGTCTTTCGTATTCTGTTATAGCAGCACAAAATGTGTTAAGATGTCCCATTACATGGAGAGTGCTGATCCACAGGGTTGAGATCATTGACTTAGAAATTGGAGTCTTATACAACATCCCTATGGGAGTTGGCCTCCATATTCCCTAACTTACAGGAATCTCAAATGGTGATCTCAGAACAAAATATAGCCCAGATATTTTGCATTTGGCAATATTGCCCACTTTTCCACTTTATCGTGGCAGCTTTGATGTTTTCACTTCTATGATCCCTAAAAGTATATGAGTCCAAGATCCTGCTATGTTACGATCCAAGGATAGGAGAACCTAGACAACAGTCTCATCACCTGGGTGATCAGTGCAGAGATATGTCACAAAGCCCCCGTAGACAGAGCCTAGACAAGAGTTACATCACCTGGGTGACAGGCAAACAACAACGGCAGCTTATTTTCATCCCCACTTCAGTCTTTGAGGTTAGACAGACCTGGATTCAAATCCAAGCTCCACCCCTCGCTGTGTGACCTTGCTCATGCTGCTAAACTCTCTGAGACTTGAGTCTTCATTTGTGAAATGAGGATAAAGCCCCTTCTCTCAGGGGCTGTGCCAAGGATGAGATGAGTCATGCATTGGTCAGGACAGGTGACGCAGTGTGACAAAAAAGTCCCCAAACCTCAGTGGCTTCAACAGCAATGTTGACTTCTTTTCTTTTCTTTTCTTTTTTTTTCAGGGCGTGGGGTGCGGTGGATGGAGTCTCGCTCTGTTGCCCAGGCTGGAGTGCAGTGGTGCAATCTCAGCTCACTGCAACCTCCGCCTTCTGAGTTCAAGAGATTCTCCTGCCTCAGCCTCCTGAGTAGCTGGGACTACAGGCGCCTGCCACCACGCCCGGCTAATTTTTTGTATTTTTAGTAGAGACTGGATTTCACCGTATTAGTCAGGATGGTCTTGATTACCTGACCTCATGATCTGCCTGCCTCAGTCTCCCAAAGTGCTGGGATTACAGGCGTGAGCCACCGCACCCAGCCTTGAATTCTCAATTGATTTCACATCCATCACGGGTCAACAAGAGGCCTCTGGTGGTCGTAGTCATTCAGAGACTCAAAAAGATAGACCCTTATACCAGAAGATGCTCCCACAGTTCCAGAAACAGAACAAAGAAAACACAATCAGCCACGATCCACTTCTTAAATCCCCTGCCCGGAAGGGATACACATTTCTTCTGTCACAGCTGTTGCCCAAAATGTCTCAGGCGGCCGGGCACAGTAGCTCACATCTGTAATCTCAGCATTTTGGGTGCAGAGGTGGGCACATCACCTGAGGTCAGGAGTTCAAGACCAGTCTGACCAACATGGAGAAACCCTATCTCTACTAATAATACGAAAATTTTCCAGTCGTGGTGGCGAGTGCCTGTTAGCCCCAGCTACTCTGAAAGCTGAGGCAGAAGAATCACTTGAACCCGGGAGGTGGAGATTGCAATGAGCCGGGACCAGGCCACTGCACCCCAGCCTGAGTGACAGAGTGAGACTTCATCTAAAAAAAAAAAAAAAGTCTCAGGCTATGACTGAACTAGGAGGGTAGAAAAAATAGTCATTTTGTTTGCCACAAACCATCGAAACAAAGATGCAGATCGTTGATGTACAATTACAGTTAGTTCTTTCCCACTCCTTTTCAGCTTCTCTTCGTTGCTATGAACCAGCGTCTCCAGTGTCAGTTTTCAGTCTGTTGCCTCCCAGCTCCTAGTGCACCTTTCAATACGTGCACTGTGATAAACTGGGAAATACTTCTCAATATACCCTCTGGAAGTGAACATTCTGCAGGCATCTAGGTAGAGGATGGAGAGACTGCAGGAGGCAGGAGCTCTCTGGCTGGGCCTTGATCATGTTCAAGCCCCAACCACAGACCTAGGCCTGGTCCCTCAGCCACCTTGTAGCCTTGGCTTGCAACATCTTGACATGGAAACCAAAACGTAGCAGGGCCCATGTGGTCTGAAAGTTCCTGAAATTTTCCCAGAACCCCTCTTGTACCCCTTGTACAACCTGCACACAGTGACCTGTATTCTAGAGGGTCCGCACAGAGCTGCCATTCCTTCTGCCAGACCCTGCAGGACTCACGCATTCTGGAGACTTCCTGCCCTACAAAGGCAGCCAGACTCCTGCCATGCATCCCTGCACCAGCGGCTTACGGCCAGCGCCCTCACCTGCACTCCAGTGGCTCATGGCCAGCTCCCTCACCTGCCCCAACAGCTCATGGCCTGCTCCCTCCCCTGCACACCAGCGGCTCATGGCCGACTCCCTCCCCTGCATTCCAGTGGCTCACGACCGGCTTCCTCACCTGCACTCCAGTGGGTGGCCTAGTGCTTGTGCAAAAGCTGCTGACGAGCTCCAGCCTGCTCAAATCCACAAACGTATCTTATGTGGTGGCTGAACCACATTTTATGACATCCGAACACCTTTCAAATCTGTGCTTCCTTGGGTACCTCCCTCTGCACTAGGGCACCAGGCAGAATTGCTTTATGTCTTACAGTGACTCTTTTATCATAGTTGCAATCCTTTATACTACACTTCCCTGTTAGACCCACTATGTGGTTTCTATCTCTTGATGGGAACCAGGCTGCTACACAACTTAACCCATGCACATTGCCCTTCATTAGTTCCTCACCATTGGCCCAAGATCATGCTCCACCACCCCTCTCTGCCCCCTGGCTTTCTTTCCTTAAGTGAAACCCCTAAAGGCCCTCTTTGGGCCCAAAACTTACCTGCTCTTCCTTCCCTATATTCTTGACCAGACATAAAAAGTTGATGCTCCATCAAATGCAGAAATGGGGAGAAGGCAGGGGAATCATTTCTCCTCCCTTAGGTAAGTACTGAGGGTTATGTTATTCCACTGTGTGAGGAATAAAAAATGAGGCATGGAGAGCTGCCATGATTTGCCTGGACCAAGGAAGTTGTCCTGGCAGAAGTGGAACAAAGGTTTAGGTGCCCGAATGTCAGTCCAGCTCCTATGCCTTCAGATCGTGCAATAGAGGGAGACACTGGGGGACCCCACTCATGCTGAGCACTCAGGGGTACCCAGGTGCTGAGAGTGGGGATGTGACAGGCTGGGTTGACTCTGTCCAGTCCTCCTACACCAAATAATGATGGAAACCCTCACATAATAGAAGTGAAGAGAGGGAACGAAGCCAGGAACTATTAAGAGGCTGATGCCTGGAAGGCCTGGGCAGAATGACAGGGAGATTAGAGCAGAACAGAGGCCGTAGATGGGGACAAGGGGAAGGAAGTGGCCTCAGTGGCCAAATGGCACCTGCCCACTGCACAGAGGCTGGAGACTTGAGTTCCGTCTAGTGCTTGTCAACTACAATCATTCTTCCCTATGGCTCAATGAGTCCTGGAGAAAATGTGTTTTCTGCAGTCTGGGGAGTTGAGAATAAAACAATTCAGCCTTAAGAAGTTGAAAGCCCAGGAAATCATAGCACGTGGAGATGGGATTCATACTTAAACTTCCTGCCCTTGACTTCTGGTTTGGCCACGTGACTCACTTTGGCCAGTGGCTGTGGTAAAGTGGTAGTCTGCCCATTCCCAGCCTGGGTGGTGAGATAAGAGACCTTCACATTTCCCTTTGTTCTTTGCACTCCTGCCATTGCCGTGAGAAGAAGGCACCCTGGCAGGCCCCAAACCCAGGAGGATCAGAGACACTTGGATTTGATCCAGCTCAGCCACCACAGTTCGAGCTGAAACCTCCCAAGCAACCCATGCTCAGGAGTAAGAAATGGTGGCCTATGGTTGTAGGCCTCTGAGGTGTGGGGTTACTTGTTACCAAGCAAGAGTTAACTGATAGAGATTTCTACCTCACATCCCTACGAATCAAAGAACAAAGGAAATAAAACAGAATGTGAGAAACAGATTTCCAATTTTTAGAAGAAAACATAGGACAGATTTTATGACACTAAGCAAAGAAAAACTTTTTTTAATATGACACAAAACACAGACACCATAAAATAAATTACTGATAAATTCAATCGTATTAAATGCAGAAGCTTTGGTCTGACAAAAAAGGCAATGAATAAAGTTAAAAGACAAAGACAGTGCATGATATGGTTTGGCTGTGTGTCCCCACCCAAATCTCATCTAGAATTGTCCTGTGTCGTGAGAGGGACCTGGTGGGAGATAATTGAAATCGTGGGTGCAGTTCCTCCATACTGTTCTCCTGGTAGTGAATAAGTCTCACGAGATCTGACGGTTTTATCAGGGGGTTCCACTTTTGCATCGTCCTCATTTTTCTCTGGCTACTGCCATGTAAGAAGTGCCTTTCACCTCCCTCTATGATTCTGAGGCCTCTTCAGTCATGTGGAACTGCAAGTCCAATTAAACCTCTTTTTCTTCCCAGTCTGAGGTATGTCTTTACCGGCAGTGTGAAAATGGACTAATACAGTGCACCAATAGGGAAAACATATTTGTAAGGTATTTGGCCAAAAAAGCATTGATATCCAGATCATTAAAATCAAAATTGGCCAGACGTGGTGGCTCATGCCTGTAACCCCAGCACTTTGGGAAGCTGAGATGGGTGGATCACCTGAGGTCGGGAGTTCGAGACCAGTCTGACCAACATGGAGAAACCCTGTCTCTACTAAAAATACAAAATTAGCCGGACGTCGTGGCACTTACCTGTAATCTCATCTACTCAGGAGGCTGAGGCAGGAGAATCGCTTGAACCCGGGAGGCAGAAGTTGTGGTGAGCCGCGATCATGCCATTGCACTCCCACCTAGGCATCAAGTGCAAAACTCCATCTAAAAAAAAAAAAAAAACACTCACAAGTCAGCAAGGAGAAACCAAAGACCCAACAGACATATGGGCCAGGAGCTATTCACAGAGGAGGAGACCCGAAGGGCTGGGAAACACAAGGCACACATTCAGCTGCACAGCAAAATCTAGTAACAATATCAGAAAGTGCGATAACAAATATTGATGAAGATGAGTGAAGACAGATGTGGTCACTGCTGGCGAGGGGCATAATGAGGTCTCCAGGACCAAGGTCATCTGGCTGTGCTTCCTAGGAAGGAAGGGCTGACAACAGACCTGTCCCAAGACCGCAAGCCTCACCAGGCTATGTGCAGGCCTTGGACCAGAACATCAGCATCACCTTGGGGTGGGGGTTGAAGGGGGCGTTGCGCATCCTCTGCTCACCAGAAATACAGGATTCTAGATTCATCTGGAAGATATTGTTGAAGGAAAAAGCAACTTTCAGGAGAGTATGTACAGACTGATATTTGTATAAAATTGCAAAAACAGACCAAAGAGCACTATCCATTCTTCATGGACAGGCACACTAGGTATTAATCATGGAAGGGAAGACACATATTGACTTCAGAATGGTGGGGAGGGAGGCGGTAGCTGGACTAGAAAAGGGATATATAAGTCGAGTGTCAGCGTGAACATTTTGGCTGAATCCGTAGTTTTCTTCCCTTAAACTCCGGAGCAAATGCATCCAAAAGCTACCACGTTTGAATTTTAACTGGGAGGTACATGAAAGTTTGATGTCATTATCCCCTACATAGTCCTGTCTGTTTGTAATATTGAGCCATATTTTTTAAACACTTGACACAGCATGAAAGGAAGCTTGCCTACATGGTAACAATGGTTATCTTTAGGTAGCAGAATTCAAGACTGCTTCTTTTTCTTTTTTTCCTGCTTGTATATTATCTCTATTTCCCTGTGTGAGGATTTAAGACTGTTGTGTTGAAAAGGCTAGTATTCTAACTCCATGCATCATAAGCACACACTGTGCCCTGGCTGGCAGGACAGGGAAGAGGGAGCATGTGTATTCACCTGGCCAGCCCTAGGCAACTCTGCAGAGAAAGACACAGTCACTTCCCCTCTGCAGCCAAAGAGTTAAGAAGGCTTGATGTGAAATGAATCATTCCAGGGGAGCTAAATCCCGGCCTTATCTAATTCTGTATCCTGAGGCTGACTAATTTAAACTCAAAAATAAAATAAACATCATCTTTAAATAGGGATTAAATACTCAGCGGGGTCCCTAGTTGAACAAACGGACATACATTTTATGGTATGGATTCAGGGGGCCCGGGGTGGGGCGAGGGGTATCTGTGGGGATGCTCTCTGAGCTAAGGTGAGAAAATCGCCAGTGCTCCTGGATTCCGGAGTGCATTCACCTTTAGCTTCTTTTCTGGATACCCGCAGAAAACCAAAGAGCCACCCTGTGGCAGGATCTTCACACAGGAAGTGGGCTTGTGCCCTGTGTCCCTGAGGGAGAAGGGGTTAGTGGAGGGAGTAGGTGAAGAGTTTGGAGGAAGTCCCTGATGTTCTTAGAAAACAGTAGGTAAGAGATTCCCTTGCCTGTGCATTGTTCCCAAATAGGAGACAAGATCATGAACTAAAAACAGAGACTCCTGGCTCCCTCCATGTTCCCTGAGTTCAGAAGGGAACCCAGGGAGGTAAGGCAAGGAAAACATTGAGGGGCTGACTTGTGCCTGGTGGGACCCACGAACCTGAGTCAGGCATGAGAGTGGGCAGCTGGTGGATTCTTCCAGGCCTGCATCACAAAGCCTTGCGGATGTCCCAAGAACAAGCCATGTCTGCAGAGGCCTCTACTGCATCCCTGCCTCGTGGGCACAATGTCACAGAACAGAATTACATCATGTGGGAGACCATGGGCAGTGTGGTTGTCATAATGGAGCTGGACCCAGAAGGTCCCAGACCCAGGTACAGCTATGTCTGTGCTATAGTCAATGTTTTTGTGCCCCTAAAATCCGTGTGTTGAAACCTAACCCCTGATAGGTTAGGTTTGAATTAGGAGGAGGCAAAGACTTTAGGAAGTGATTTCATCATGAAAGTAAAGACCCCATGAATGGGATAAGTGGTCTTGTAAAAGGGAGCCAAGGGAGCTTGTTCTCCCCTTCCACCATGTGAGGACACAGCTAGGAGTTGCCTTCTATAAGGAACAGGCTCTCAACAGACACTACCTTGACCTTCCACTTGCCAGCATCTAGACCTATGAGACATAAATTTCTGCTGCTTATAAGCCCCCTAGGCTAAGATATTTTGTTACGGTAGCCCAAATGGAATAAGACAGCCTCTGACCATCTTGAGCAACTCACTTATTTGCTGAACTCTCCACAGATTTAACTGTGATGAAATCCCTTCAACAGATGTATATTGAACAACTACTGTGTATAAGGACACACTGTGTTATTGGGTAGGGTATAAAGCAAGTCACAGTTCCCCAGAGGTAGGCCCTGCAATAGCTGAAGAGCAAACCCAATTTGCTGTGGCCAATGGGGGAAGGGGTGGGTGTCAGAGAAGAAGAGATCATGCTAGAGTCCATGTCTGCAGCAATATTGGAACGTCTAATCGATGGTTACCAAAGTGGTGACTTCTCATCTTCTTACAAAAACTCATAGTTGTCCCTGTGTAAAGTCTTCCCAGAAGTGCAGGGCAGTTGAGAATATGCAGATCAGAAAAGAGAAGAGGACAGACAGAACACATTGTTGGCATCAGCAGCCACGGACTTCTTGCAGAAAGGAAAGCATTTCTCCTGGATCACTGGGTAGCAGATAAACGTACTGAAATACATTTGTTGGCTATTTGATACACGGACTTTGAACATTTGCAGACCGAGAGGCTGAGAATCTTCTCCAACCAGATGATGTGGGGCGTGGAAGTACAGAAAGGGATCAAAGGAGGAGGAAAACAGAGCAATGAGAAGGGAGCTCTCAGCATGACAAACACAGAGACCTAGGTCTCTGCTACCAACAATACAAGGTAATGTATAATGATTGCAGGTCTGCAAACAGCAGGCTTTCCATATCACATGAGACAAGCTCTGATGACAAACCTGTGTGACAGGTATTGTTGTCAGAGGCAGAGAGTTGCTAAATAATCACACGCAACTGGTGGAATGCCGGAGAGTTTGGTTTTAATTGGTCATCTTCCCATTTGCTTTCTATTTGTCCCATCTGTAGTTTCTTCTCCTTTTCTTCTTTCTCTGACTTCTTTGGAATTTGTTGAGTATTTTTATTTCATTTAATCTTCTTTTTTGGCCTTTTACATCTAACTATTTTTGCTTCATTTGGTTTTGAGTTTTAATCATTGCTATATGGTTTATGGTATATCATATGGTTTGGATCTGTGTCCCTACCCAAATCTCATGTGGAAATGTAATCCCCAATGCCAAAAGTGGGGCCTGGAGGGATGTGATTGGATCATGGAGCCAGTTTCTCATGGTTTAACACCATCCCCTCTTGGTACCACATAGCGAATGAGTTCTCACAAGATCTAGTTTTTAATAGTGTGTGGCCACTCCCCCTCTCTGTCTTCCTCCTGCTCCAGTCACATAAGATGCGCCTGCTTCCCCTTTGCCCTCTGTCATGATTGTAAGCTCCCTGAGGCCTCCCCAGAAGCCGAGAAGATGACAGAATCACGTTTCCTGTACAGCCTGCAGAACTGTGAGCCAATTAAACCTCTTTTCATCATAAATTCCCCAGTCTCAGACTTTTTTTTTTTTGAGACATAGTCTCACTCTGTCTCCCAGGCTGCAGTGCAGTGGTGTGATCTCGGCTCACTGCAACCTCTGCCTCCCTGGTTCAAGTGATTCTGCTGCCTCAACCTCTCAAGTAGCTTAGCTGGGACTACAGGCATATGCCACCAAGCCTACCTAATTTTTTTTGTATTTTTAGTAGAGACAGGGTTTCACCATATTGGCCCGGATGGTCTCAATCTCTTGAACTAATAATACACCCGCCTCAGCCTCCCAAAGTGCTGGGATTACAAGCCTAAGCCACCATGCCCAGCCGCAGTCTCAGATATTTCTTTTTTTTAATTTATTTATTATTATTTTTAAATTATTATTATTATACTTTAAGTTTTAGGGTACATGTGCACAACATGCAAGTTTGTTACATATGAATACATGTGTCATGTTGGTGTGCTGCACCCATTAACTCGTCATTTAGCATTAGGTATGTCTCCTAATACTATCACTACCCCCTCCCCCCATCCCACAACAGTCTCTGGTGTGTGATGTCCCCCTTCCTGTGTCCATGTGTTCTCATTGTTCAATTCCCACCCATAAGTGAGAACAGGAGGAGTTTCGTTTTTTGTCCTTGTGGTAGTTTGCTGAGAATGATGGTTTCCAGCTTCATCCATGTCCCTACAAAGGACATGAACTCATCATTTTTTATGGCTGCATACTATTCCATGGTGTATATGTGCCATATTTTCTTAATCCAGTCTATCATTGTTGGACAGTTGTGTCGACTCCAAGTCTTTGCTATTGTGAATAGTGCCGCAATAAACATATGTGTGCATGTGTCTTTATAGCAGCATGATTTATAATTCTTTGGGTATATACCCAGTAATGGGATGGCTGGGTCAAATGGTATTTATAGAAGAATCACCACACTGACTTCCACAATGGTTGAGCTAGTTTACAGTCCCACCAACAGTGTAAAAGTGTTCCTGTTTCTCTGCATCCTCTCCAGCACCTGTTGTTTCCTGACTTTTTAATGATCGCCATTCTAACTGGTGTGAGATGGTATCCCATTGTGGTTTTGATTTGCATTTCTCTGATGGCCAGTGATGATATTGTGGTTTTGATTCACATTTCTCTGATGGCCAGTGATGATGAGCATTTTTTCATGTGTTTTTTGGCTGCATAAATGTCTTACTTTGAGAAGTGTCCGACATTTCTTTATAACAGTACAAGAACAGACTAACACAGTATATGTATTTAACTTAGCATTGGCTGCCATCAACATTATACCACTTCACATAGAGGATAAAAACCTTAAAACAGTTTCCGTTCATTTCCCTCCTTTTGGGTTTTGTGTTATTGTTTTCATGCATTTTACTTCTATAAGTGCTGTAAACTCACATTAATTTGTTATCATTTTTTGCCTTAGACCGTCAATTATCTTTTAAAAATGCTTTTTAATGTTGTATTTTTGCTCACACATTCGCCATCTCTGGTGCTCTACATTCTTTTGTATATATCTGGACTTCCATCTGGTTTCACTTTCCCTCTGCCTGAAGGATTTCCTTTAATATTCCTTGTAGTGAGGACTTGCTGGTAATGTATTCCTCAAGTTTTCAATGTCTGAAAGTCTTTATTGCACTATCATCTTTGAAAGATATTTTTGCTGGGTGTAGAATTCTAGACTGAAAATCGTTTCATCCTTAAATATTTTATAGAAGTCACTCTTACTATCCTCTGGTTTGCATTGTTTCTGTTTTTTTTTTTTTTTTTTTGAGACAGGGTCTTGCTCTGTCACCCAGGCTGCAGTGCAGTGGCATGATTTCAGCTCACTGAAACCTTTACTTCCTGGGTTCAAGAAATCCTCTTGCCCCAGCCTCCCAAGTAGCTGGGACTACAGGCATGAGCCACCACACCCAGCTAATTTTTGCATTTTATGTAGAGGCCAGGTTTTGCCATATTGCCCAGGCTGGTCTAGAATTCCTGGGCTCAAGTGATCATCCTGCCTTAGCCTCCCAAAGTGCTGGGATAACAGACATGTGCCATCACATCCGGCCTTGCGTTGTTTCTAACCAGATGTCTGCCATCTTTTTTTTTTTGAGACAGAATCTCACTCTGTTGCCCAGGCTGGAGAGCAACGGCACCATCTCAGCTCACTGCAACCTCCGCCTCCCGGGGTCAAGCGATTCTCCCTGCCTCAGCCTCCTGAGTAGCTGGGGTTACAGATGCGTGTCACCATGCCCTGCTAATTTTTGTGTTTTTAGTAGAGACGGGGTTTTGCCATGTTGCCCATGCTGGTCTTGAACTCCTGGGCTCAACTGATCATCCTGCCTCAGCCTCCCAAAGTGCTGGGATTACAGGTGTGAGCCACCATGCTCAGCCCATTTTCATCTTTGTTCCTCTCTGTATAATGTCCTTTTCCCTTTGGTAACTTTTCAGATTTTCTCTTTGTCACTGGTTTGGGGAAATTGGATTATGATGTGCTTCAGTGTGTCATCCTTATGTCTCTTGTGCTAAGGGTTCCTTGGTTCTTAGATCTCTTGGATTACAGTTTTTTCTCAAATTTAAATTTTTTCAGCCACAGTTTTTTGAAATATTTTTTCTTCTACTCCTCCCCACCTTCTTCAGGAACTCCAATTACACATATATTAGTCCTGTTGGTGCTGATTTTCTGTTCAATTTTTTCCATTATTTTCTCCATGTTCCATTTTTGCTAGTTTCTACTGCTACAACTTCCAGTTGACTAATCCTCTTTTGTATAACATCTATTCTATTTTAAATGTGATTTAGTATATTTTTATCTCAGACATTGTATTTTTCATCTCTAAAAGTTCAAGCTGGGTCTTCCATGTCTCTACTTCCATGTTCTAGCTTCCCTTTACTTTCTTCTTGTGGAATGTTATCATTACAATGACTGTTTTAATATAATTGCTTACTAATTCCATCTTATTTGCCATTTCTGCATCTATTGATCAAGTTTTCTTCTCATTATTGAGGCATTTCCTTTTTCTTCACATGCTTGGTAATTTTCAGCTGGATGGCAGAAAACATGAAATATATCTTATTGTGTGTTGGATATTGTTGGGTTCCTATAATATTATTGAGCTGTGTTCTAGGATGCAGATAATTATCTGGAAAGATTTTGGTTCTTTGAGGGTTTTCTTTGAGGTCTTGTTAATTAGGACCTTAGCAGCCTCAGCCTAGATCTGATCTTCCGCACTGCTCAGGCAATTCTTTTCTGAGTGTTCAATCCAATCGTCTGGAAAGTATAAGATTTGTCCACTGTTGCTGGTGGGAACACCAAATATGCCTGGTTCTGTGGGAGGTTCAAACATTGTTCTTTCTGTTTCCTTCAGGTATTTTTTTCCCCCAGACTTGTAGTTTACACACATACATGTGCTGATCAGTATTTAACTGAAGACTGGAGAGTTTTTGTTTTGTGACATTGTCCTTTTCATGCCCTGAATACTCTGCCCTGCAGAGTTTATCTGAGCTTCTTTAGTCTCCTCGGACTCCAGCTTCATCTACTCAACTCAGGACAATCACCAGGCTCAGCCTGGGTTCTCCATCCCTGAGCTGTGGCCTAGAAATGGTCTCCACTCCCTGATTCCTTTCTGTTCACCGTACCTGGGCAGCCCAGAGTCACGAGAAACTCTAGGCCATGTGGCAGAATGCTCACTAGCCCCACTTCATCACACTGTACTCTCTCCATCCAGTGCTAGCTGCAGCCACGCTGTCTCGCAGTCCAGAATGCTAGCCAGAGACCAACCTTTCTGCAGTGCCTTGGCTGGGGTCCACAGATAAGGATGGCCAAGCAGTGCTCCCAGAAACCAGCAGATGCCATCAATCGGTTTTACATCCGCCAGGCACTGAGAATCTCTGGACACCAGAAGTGTCCTCTGTTGCCAGAGCTGAACTCTCAAGTGAAGACTCCAGAAGGCCCTGAAATGTGGGCAAGATCCCATCATTGTCTATCAGTGGCCACAAGGATAAACACTCTTTCCATGGCTAGTGAGATGTCCAGCACACTTGGGAATCTGGAAAGCCCCTCTTCAACTTTATGCCTTAGCTGGGCTCTCCATTTACATCAGGCCCGGCCACGCACATTATGGGGGACACCACTGGGTGCTGGGATGAGAATGGCACTTGGCATGTGAGCTAGGATTGAGAGCCCACTGCTCTCTTCCCCCGCCAGGCAGTGACCTGTTACCATCTCTGTCTCCTGTCCCCTTACCAGCCTCCTCTGCTACAATTGCATTTATGGCAGGCAGTGGATCAGGAAAGCACTCGCAGTTGAGATCCATGGGGAGAACCACTACTGGCCAAGCGTTCCAAACCTGAGAGCAGAACAGGAATACAGCAGTGCTGAGGTGAACTTGACAGAGAAATTTGACACCATGAAGGCAGCCAACACTTCCAACTTACCACAGCCTGTCTCTCCCATAGATTTATTGTAGACCAACTCAACCATCACCATGTCAACAAGAAATGGTCCTCACTCTAAGCCATCACCCTTGGATTTAGATCATGGGACTGTCCTGTCTTTAGTATGGAAATGAAAAGCTTTAATTTCCACAAAAATGTAAGGTTTTGGGCTACAGCCTTATTAAAACAAAGAAATATGAGCATAGTGGTCTACAGTTGGAATATCTGGGGCTCTAAACAAACTACTACTTGAAAGTATAATCACTGTCTTTTTGTCTGTTTCTTTAGCATGTTAGGAAAATATCAGAAATTTCTTTGGTCATAGGGAATATAAACCATTGTTGAACAAAAGCAGCAATAAAGCTGCAAACTATTTTTTGGTGTATTTGCTTAAGTATAAGATAGCTGACTGGGGCTTTATCATGTAATGTTAGTTTGCTTAGTTTTCATTAACTTTGTTAAACTTGAATTGTGAATAAATATATGGCTGATTCATATTGTAATTAAACTGCACATTGACATAAACTGTACATTAAAAGTTACTGCACATTGTCATCCAAAATAATACTTAGGTAAAACCAAAAATACCATAAGCCAATATCAAGGAACCTACCCTAAAATAAAAATACAGTTAACATGGAATTGCAAAACCAGAATGGGTGAAATATTTACCCATAAAATCTTGTTTGGAACATTGATATAACACTAGAAAATAATTTTTCTAAATAACTACAATGTTCAACTGTGACTGTGCATCTGTGAAGACCAGGCATTTTGAATCATTGCCCTGTAGTGTGTGGCAGTACAATTTTACAGAAATACACTACAATAATTAATGAAATTCTCTAATGGGAAGATTTAAGTGAATAAGTATTTATACTATAAATATTTGTAATATTGGTGCTATTATTTCACAAAATAAAAAAGCTGTATTACAGCCTTTAAAGGCAAATAATAGCCTTACATTTCTAAATAAAGAAAAAAGATAAATTTTATGAAATATGGTTAAAAGTAATTGATAAAATAAAAATTGGGGCACAAATTATATTATAGTTTGGACAGAGTTTGAAAAAAGTGGATGAAAATTTTAATGAGCCCTTTTTGCCTGCACTAAACTTAATCTTATAGGAGAACATTATAATATATATAGGGTTCCTACTGGCTATCTAATTTACTTTTCACACAATGTATAAATCCTAGCCTATTGGTCCTAATATTTGAACTTAAAATAACACACAGACATACAAGAGAACAAAATAAGGAAGAAATGTATGGAGACAGTGACATTATCAAAGTGGTGGAAAAGGGGGTCCCTACTTTTGTATTCCCCTGCAGCAATAAAATCTAGTCAGCCATCCATCAACCAAAGTAACTTTATGAGAGATCCAGGCACAGTGGCTCATAACAGTAATCTCCTCCATTTAAGAGCCTGAGGCAGGAGGACTGCCAGGCCAGGAGTTCAAGAACAGCCTAGGCAATATAGTGAGCTTTGGGATACAGGGCCTTATGAAACCTTGCTAAAACCCAAGATCGAAAAGGGTCATTTTGAGAAGGCAGGCCCTTTGATTAATAAGGGATCATATTATCCAAAGCAATCTGTAAGTTATCTCAAATCCCTATCAAAATCCCTGTCCCAATTTTTATAGTAATAGAAAATGTAAGCCTACAATGTAGGCTGAATGGCCAAACCAATCATGAGGAATAAGAAAAAACCTGGGGACATCATACTCGTGACTCACACAAAACAGTTCAAAAGTCACTGTTTGTAGATAAACTGGGGAAACCCTGCTAGGTACTCAGTGGAAGCCACACTCACTCACACATCTGCTATTAGGCCCAGCATATAGCAGAACCTGCCCTAGTGCCTGCTCCACAGGCTTCAGGATTGCCCTGAAGACAATCCAGCATGCTGAAAAACATGACAGAACTCACAATCACACGTGCTCCTGGCAACAAGCCCACTAAAGGTAAAACTCACTCCAGATTCGGCAGCGACCTTGTGATGCAGCTACAAGCCTTTTTACTGCAAACCCAGTAAAGATTTCATCAGCCTTGAGACCCAAAAGATGAAGATCTTTACCTACTAAAACCAGTTTAAAAAAATGAAAAGAGGTGGCTGAGCACGGTGGCCCAAACCTGTAATCCCAGCATTTTGGGAGGCCGAGGTCAGGCGTTCAAGACCAGCCTGGACAAGATAGTGAAACACTGTCCCTACTAAAAATACATAAATTAGCCGGGCATGGTTGTTGGCGCCTGTAATCTCAGCTACTCGGGAGGCTGAGGCAGAGAATTGCTTGAACCCAGGAGGTGAAGGTTGCAGTGAGCCAAGATCGTGCCACAGCACTCCAGCCTGGGTGACAAAGCGAGACTCCATCTCAAAAACAAAACAACAACAACAACAAAAAAAAATGAAAAGAGGTGTTTGCTCCTTCAAATGCACAAACACCAATGCAAGTCTATATTATGCCCATTCTAACGGTTCTATTTTAACATAGAACTGGAAGTCCTACATAGAATAATTAAGTCGTACGTCAAAAAATTAAGCAAGAGAAGCTAAAAGATCCAAAATGAAAAGAAGAAATAACGTCACTGTTTGTAGATGACATAATATTATATATAAAAAACATAAATAATACATTTAAATAGTGCATTTAATTCATCTATATATAAATAGTGCATCTAATAAATGCACTCAGTAAAGAAGCAGAATATACAATTAACGTACAAATATCAGTTTTGTTTCTTTATGCTAGCAACAAACAAATAAAATAGAAAAAAAATCTCATTTACAATAGCAACAAACTAATAGAATTCTTAGCAATAAATTTAACCAATGTGGTGAAAGATCTTTACAATAAAAAATAAAATATATTGATGAAAAAATTTTAAAAAAATACAAATAAATTTAAATATATTATATGTTTATGTATTAGAAGAATATTGTCTAAAAGCCATATTATCCAAAGCAATCTGTACATTAATTTAACTTCCTATCAAAACTCCTGTGCCACTTTTTACAGTAATAGAAAATAAATTCTGCAATGTATATAAAACTATAAGAAATATTGAAAGGCCAAAGCAATCATGAGGAATAAAACGAAATCTGGGGACATTATAATTTATTCTTTAAAACTACATTTCAAGACTACAGTAAACATAATAGAATGGTATGTTTATAGGAACCCACACAAAAACCAATGGAACAGAATAGAGAGCCCAGAAGTAAATCTATGCATCTAAAGTTAATCTTTGACAAGGGCACTATGAATACACAATACAAAAAGTATAGCCTTTTCAATACTTAGTGCTGGGAAAACTGGGTACTAACAAGCAAAATAATAATACTTGATCATATTTCTTACACCAGACACAAAAATTGACTTAAGACAAATTTAATACATAAATTCTTAAAAGAAAATCTTTAAAAAAGCGTAGGAAAAGCCTCCATGATACTGGCCTTGGCAATTTTTTTTAAATATAATATCAAAAGTATAGCAATAAAACCAGACATAAAGTTGTAGTGTATTAAACTATTGTGCACAGCAAAAAATAAGAAAACATTTAAGATGGGATAAAATATTTGCAAATCATATATGATAAGAGGATAGTATTCAAAATATAGCAGAAACTCATACAAATCAGAAGCTAAACAATAATAATTATAATACCCAAATAAAAAATAGGCAAAAGACTAAACATTATTTTTTAATATTATTATACTTTAACTTTTAGGGTACATGTGCACAATGTGCAAGTTTGTTACGTATGTATACATGTGCCATGTTGTTGTGCTGCACCCATTAACTCGTCATTTAGCATTAGGTATATCTCCTAATGCTATCCCTCCCCCCTGCCCCCACCCCACAACAGTCCCCAGTGTGTGATGTTCCCCTTCTTGTGTCTATGTGTTTTCATAGTTCAATTCCCATCTATGAGTGAGAACATGTGGTGTTTGGTTTTTTGTCCTTGAGATAGTTTGCTGAGAATGATGGTTTCCAGCTTCATCCATGTCCCTACAAAGGACATGAACTCATCATTTTTCATGGCTGCATGGTACTCCATGGGGTATATGTGCCACATTTTCTTAATCCAGTCTATCGTTGTTGGACATTTGGGTTGATTCCAAGTCTTTGCTATTGTGAATAGTGCCGCAATAAACATATGTGTGCATCTGTCTTTATAGCAGCATGATTTACAATCCTTTGAGTATATACCCAGTAATGGGATGGCTGGGTCAAATGGTATTTCTAGTTCTAGGTCCCTGAGGAAATGCCACACCGACTTCCACAATAGTTGAACTAGTTTACAGTCCCACCAACAGTGTAAAAGTGTTCCTATTTCTCCACATCCTCTCCAGCACCTGTTGTTTTCTGACATTTTAATGATCGCCATTTTAACTGGTGTGAGATGGTATCTCATTGTGGTTTTGATTTGCATTTCTCTGATGGCCAGTGATGATGACCATTTTTTCATCTGTTTTTTGGCTGCATAAATGTCTTCTTTTGAGCATTGTCTGTTCATATCCTCTGCCCATTTTTGATGGGGTTGTTCGCTTTTTTCTTGTAAATTTGTTTGAGTTCATTGTAGATTGTGGATATTAGCTGTTTGTCAGATGAGTAGATTGCAAAAATTTTCTCCCGTTCTGTAGGTTGCCTGTTCACTCTGATGGTGGTTTCTTTTGCTGTGCAGAAGCCCTTTGGTTTACTTAGATCCCATTTGCCAATTTTGACCTCTGTTGCCATTGCTTTTGGTGTTTTAGACATGAGGTCCTTGCCCATGCCTATGTCCTGAATGGTATTGGCTAGGTTTTCTTCTAGAGTTATTATGGTTTTAGGTCTAACATGTAAGTCTTTAATCCATCTTGAATTAATTTTTGCATAAAGTGTAAAGAAGTGATCCAGTTTCAGCTTTCTAAATATGTCTAGCTAGTTTTCCCAGCACCATTTATTAAATAGGGAATCCTTTCCCCATTGCTTGTTTTTCTCAGGTTTATCAAAGATCAGATAGTTGTAGAACTGCGGCATTATACTGAGGGCTATATTCTTTTCCATTGGTCTATATCTCTGTTTTGGTAACAGTACCATGCTGTTTTGGTGACCGTAGCCTTGTAGTATAGTTTGAAGTCAGGTAGCGTGATGCCTGCAGCTTTGTTCTTTTGGTTTAGGATTGACTTGGTGATGTGGGCTGTTTTTTGGTTCCATATGAACTTTAAAGTAGTTTTTTCAATTCTGTGAAGAAAGTCATTGTTAGCTTGATGAGGATGGCATTGAATCTATAAATTACCTTGGGCAGTATGGCAATTTTTGCAATATTTATTCTTCCTACCCTTGAGCATGGAATGCTCTTCCATTTGTTTGTATCCTATTTTATTTCATTGAGCAGTGGTTTTTAGTTCTCCTTGAAGAGGTCCTTCCCAACTATTGTAAGTTGGATTCCTAGGTATTTTATTCACTTTGAAGCAATTGTGAATGGGAGTTCACTCATGATTTGGCTCTCTGTTTGTCTGTTATTGGTGTATAAGAATGCTTGTGATTTTTGCACATCGATTTTGTATCCTGAGACTTTGCTGAAGTTGCTTATCAGCTTAAGGAGGATTTGGGCTGAGATGATGGGGTTTTCTGGATATACAGTCGTGTCATCGCAAACAGGGGCAGAGTGACTTCCTCTTTTCCTAATTGAATGCCTTTTGTTCCCTTCTTCTGCCTAATTGCCCTGGCCAGAACTTCCAACACTATGTTGAATAGGAGTGGTGAGAGAGGGCATCCCTGTCTTGTGCCAGTTTTCAAAGGGAATGCTTCCAGTTTTTGTCCACTCAGTATGATATTGGCTGTGGGTTTGTCATAGATAGCTCTTATTATTTTGAGATACGTCCCATCAATACCTAATTTATTAAGAGTTTTTAGCATGAAATGTTGAATTTTGTCAAAGGTCATTTCTGCATCTATTGAGTTAATCATGTGGTTTTTGTCTTTCGTTCTGTTTATATGCTAGATTACTTTTATTGATTTTCGTATGTTGAACCAGCCTTGTATCCCCAAGGATGAAGCCCACTTGATCATGGTGGGTAAGCTTTTTGATATGCTGCTGGATTCGGTTTGCCAGTATTTTATTGAGAATTTTTGAATCAATGTTAATCAAGAATATTGGTCTAAAATTCTCTTTTTTGGTTGTGTCTCTGTCCGGCTTTGGTATCAGGATGATGCTGGCCTCATAAAATGAGTTAGGGAGGATTTCCTCTTTTTCTATTGATCGGAATAGTTTCAGAAGGAATGGTACCAGCTCCTCCTTGTACCTCTGGTAGAATTCGGCTGTGAATCCATCTGGTCCTGGACTTTTTTTGGTTGGTAAGCTATTAATTATTGCCTCAACTTCAGAACATGTTATTGGTCTATTCAGAGATTCACATTCTTCCTGGTTTAGTCTTGGGATGGTGTATGTGTCAAGGAATTTATCCATTTCTTCTACATTTTCTATTTTATCTATATAGAGGTGTTTATAGTATACTCTGATGGTAGTTTGTATTTCTGTGGGATCCGTGGTGATATCTCCTTTGTCATTTTTTTTTTTTTGCGTCTATTTGATTCTTCCATATTTTCTTCTTTATTAGTCTTGCTAGTGGTCTATCAATTTTGTTGATCTTTTCACAAAACCAGCTCCTGGATTCATTGATTTTTTGAAGGGTTTTTTGTGTCTCTATTTCCTTCAGTTCTGCTCTGATTTTAGTTATTTCTTGCCTTCTACTGGCGTCTGAATGTGCTTGCTCTTGCTTCTCTAGTTCTTTTAATTGGGATGTTAGGGTGTCAATTTTGGATATTTCCTGCTTTCCCTTGTGGGCATTTAGTGCTATAAATTTCCCTCTACACACTGCTTTGAATGTGTCCCAGAGATTCCGGTATGTTGTGTCTTTGTTCTCATTGGTTTCAAAGAACATGTTTATTTCTGCCTTCATTTCGTTATGTACCCAGTAGTCATTCAGGAGCAGGTTGTTCAGTTTCCAGGTTGTTGAGCAGTTTTGAGTGAGTTTCTTCATCCTGAGTTCTAGTTTGATTGCACTGTGGTCTGAGAGACAGTTTGTTATGATTTCTGTTCTTTTACATTTGCTGAGGAGTGCTTTACTTCCAAGTATGTGGTCAATTTTGGAATATGTGTGGTGTGGTGCTGGAAATAATGTATTTTCTGTTGATTTGGTGTGGCGAGTTCTGTAGTTGCCTATTAGGTCCGTTTGGTGCAGAGCTGAGTTTAATTCCTGGGTATCATTTTTAACTTTCTGTCTCGTTGATCTGTGTAATGTTGACAATGTGTTGTTAAACTCTCCCATTATTTCTGTGTGGGAGTTTAAGTCTCTTTGTAGGTCACTAAGGTCTTGCTTTATGAATCTGGGTGCTCCTGTATTGGATGCATATATATTTAGGATAGTTAGCTCTTCTTGTTGAATTGATCCCTTTACCATTACGTAATGGCCTTCTTTGTCTCTTTTGATCTTTGTTGGTTTAAAGTCTGTTTTATCAGAGACTAGGATTGCATCCCCTGCCTTCTTTTTTTCCATTTGTTTGGTAGATCTTCCTCCATCCCTTCATTTTGAGCCTATGTGTGTCTCTGCACGTGAGATGGGTTTCCTGAATACAGCACACTGATGGATCTTCACTCTTTTCCAATTTGCCAGTCTGTGCCTTTTAATTCGAGCATTTAGCCCATTTACATTTAAGATTAGTGTTTTAAAGTGTGAATTTGATCCTATCATTATGATGTTAGCTGGTTATTTTGCTCGTTAGTTGATGCAGTTTCTTCCTAGCCTTGATGGTCTTTACAATTTGGCAAGCTTTTGCAGTGACTGTTACTGGTTGTTCCTTTCCATGTTTAGTGCTTCCTTCAGGAACTCCTTTAGGGCATTTCTGGTGGTGACAAAATTTCTCAGCATTTGCTTGTCTGTAAAGGATTTTATTTCTCCTTCGCTTATGGAGCTTAGTTTGGCTGGATATGACATTCTGGGTCCAAATTCTTTTCTTTAAGAATGTTGAATATTGGCCTCCACTCTCTTCTTCCTTGTAGAGTTTCTGCTAAGAGATCTGCTGTTAGTCTGATGGGCTTCCCTTCGTGGGTAACCCGACCTTTCTCTCTGGCTGCCCTTAACATTTTTTCCTTCATTTCAACTTTGGTGAATCTGACAATGTTGTGTCTTAGAGTTACTTTTCTCGAGGAGTATCTTTGTGGTGTTCTCTGTATTTCCTGAATTTGAATGTTGGCCTGCGTTGCTTGATTTGGGAAGTTCTTCTTGATAATATCCTGCTGATTGTTTTGCAACTTGGTTCAATTCTCCCCGTCACTTTCAGTTCCACCAATTAGACATAGATTTGGTCTTTACACATAGTCCCATATTTCTTGGAGGCTTTGTTTGTTTCTTTTTATTCTTTTTTCTCTAAACTTCTCTTCACACTTCATTCCATTCATTTCATCTTCCATCGCTGATACCATTTCTTCCAGTTGATCACGTTGGTTACTGAGGCTTGTTTATTCATCACGTAGTTCTGGTTTCATGGTTTTCAGCTCCATCACGTCCTTTAGGGACTTCTCTGCATTGATTATTCTAGTTATCCATTTGTCTAATTATTTACAAGGTTTTTAACTTCTTTGCCGTTGGTTTGAACTTCCTCCTTTAGCTTGAAGCAGTTTGATCTTCTGAAGTCTTCCTCTCTCAACTCATCAAAGTCATTCTCTTTCTAGCTTTGTTCCATTGCTGGTGAAGAGCTGAGTTCCTTTGGAGGAGGAAAGGTGCTATGATTTTTAGAGTTTCCGGTTTTTCTGCTCTGTTTTTCCCCACCTTGTTGTTTTATTTACCTTTGGTCTTTGATGATGGTGATGTACAGATGGGTTTTTGGGGTGGATGTCCTTTCTGTTTGTTAGTTTTCCTTCTAACAGTCAGGACCCTCAGCTGCAAGTCTGTTGGAGTTTGCTAGACGTCCACTCCAGATCCTGTTTTCCTGGGTATCGGCAGTGGTGTTTGCAGAACAGCAGATATTGTTGAACCAAAAATGCTGCTGCCTGATCGTTCCTCTGGAAGTTTTGTCTCAGAGGAGTACCCAGCCTTGTGAGGTGTCAGTCCAACCCTACTGGGGGGTGCCTCCTAGTTAGGCTACTCGGGGTTCAGGGACCCACTTGAGGAGGCAGTCTTCCCATTCTCAGATCTCCAGCTTCATGCTGGGAGAACCACTACTCTTGTCAAAGCTGTGGGACAGGGACATTTATATCTGAAGAGGTTATTGCTGTCTTTTGTTTGTCTGTGCCCTGCCTCCAGAGGGGGAGCCTACAGAGGCAGGCAGACCTCCTTGAGCTGTGATGGGCTCCACCGATTTCGAGCTTCCCAGCCACTTTGTTTACATACTGAAGCCTGAGCAATGGTGGGCGCACCTCCCCCAGCCTCACTACCACCTTGCTGTTTGATCTCAGACTGCTGTGCTAGCAATGAGCGAGGTTCCGTGGGCATAAGAACCTCTGAGCCAGGTGTAGGATATAATCTCCTGGTGTGCTGTTTGTGTAGCCCATTGGAAAAGTGCAGTATTAGGGTGGAAGTGACCCGATTTTCCAGGTGCCATCTGTCACCCCTTTCTTTGACTAGGAAAGGGAATTCCCTTACCCCTTGCAGTTCCCCAGTGAGGCAATGCCTTGCCCTGCTTTGGCTTATGCGTGGTGCGTTGTACCCACTGTCTGGTACCCACTGACTGGCACTCCGGTGTGTGATGAGCCTGGTACCTTAGTTGGAAATGCAGAAATCACCCATCTTCTGCATCACTCAAGCTGGGATTTGTAGACTGGAGCTATTCCTATTCGGCCATCTTGGCTCCAACGACCAAGACTAAATATTTTTTACAAACATATTCAAATATCCAACAGGTGTGTAGAAAGATGCTAAACATTACCATTCATGAGAAAATTGCAAATGAAAAGATACCACTTTACAGCAGTTGGAATGGCTAATATCAAAAAAAGAGATATGACAAGTGTTAACAAGGATGTGACAAAATATTTCTGTACAGTCTTAATGAGTTGTAAACTGGAAGAGTCATTATGAAAATTAGTATGCAGGTTATTTTAAAAAAATTGAACTATCATACAATCCCGAAATTTCACTTCCGTCTATAAACAAAATAAAATCAGCATCTCAAAAATAATCTGCACCCCTGTATTCAATGCACCGTTATTCACAACTGTCAAGAGTACTTTTTTAAAAAAATGACTTATCTGTAGATGCTGAATGGATAAGGAAAATGTGGTAAAATAGACAACAGAATATTATTCACCCATAAAAAAGAATGAAATTCTGCTCTTTCAACAACATGAATGGACCTGGGTACATTATGCTATGCAAAATAAGCTGGGCACAGAAAAACAAACACTGTATGTTCTCACTTAAATTGAGAATTTAAAAAGCCTGAACTCACAGAAGCAGAGAGTAAAATGGTAATGACCAGGCCTGGAGGTAGAAAAATGATAAGGTGTTCAAAGAGTACAAACTTTCAGTTATAAGATAAATAAGTTTTGGGGGTCTAATGTATAGCTTTAAAATGTAGTTAATAACAGTGTTTTGTATGCTTAAAATTTGCTACAACAATAGGAGACTTCGAATGCTCTCACTACAAAATCATAACCATGTGAGGTGATATAAATGTTCATCAACTTAATTGTATTAAATATTTTACAATATATAACTATCAAATTATTATAATGTAGAAAATGCATAATTATGCAATTTTTATTGGTCAAAAAATTAATGTTATGTACACATGCATATATTCACATAAGTGTGTATATAAACATATATAAAACATATAGATATATATCAATTTCATATGTTGTTATATATATACTTTTTTGTGTATATATATATATATACACACGTACATATCAATGACAAAATCCTAGTAAACTTCAAACTAAACAAGAGAAAATTATAAAATGATAACTATTAAAAAATCAGGAAACAAATGGGTATTTAATACATGCTCAGCAATATTCTAAGTTACTCAATGGCAAAGTACATGTTTTAAATGTAGAAAGTAAATACATTAAACCATGTTACAGTTTAGGAATTATGGCACAGAGTGTTTACAGCTTTACTGTCAATACATACCAAAAACAAAATTTTGTAGTAAAATAACATTAGGTTTTATTATATGGGGCAGAGGCTTAGTGTTCTGATAAAATTATTGAGTATGAATTTATGTAGAATCACATTTGAAACCTTCACAGGATATGAAATTATAAAGCAGAAAACATATGACATCTGGATGTGGTGTTTCGGCGATTTCTAAACCAAATCTCAATATCTCCACTACTCTCACACATTTTAGACAAGACTCAAAATGGAAATTAGAAAATGTTTAACATAGAGTTCCTTAAAAATCACAGACGGTCCCATGTCCTCAAAAGCAATAAAAGAGCAAGCAGCCAGGTCCTGCAGTCCCTTGCAAGCCATGCAAAGGGTTTGGTTTTCTTTGTAACTTAAATGAATGATCGTTGAAGGGGAAGTCCAGTCCTAGAAAACTGAAGAGCATGGGGCAGAAGTTGTCTGTCTCTAATAAAAGCAAGAGAAAGAAACCTGGGCTTCTCAGAAAAGATTTCCATTGCAGTATAGCTTCGCAAACCACACTTTAAGATCTGGCTTTCTCCTTGACCTTTGGACATCTCATCTGTGTCATCTGCCTTATTCACTCCCACCTCTTTGGATGTTTGGCTACTGTCTCCTGTCTCCTCACAATCTGGGGCTTTTTCTTTTTCTCAATGTAGGTGATCAGGTTTAGCTTAGAGAACAGCCAAGGACTCTGTATTAGAAAAAGTAATATGACTTATGCTGTGATTTTCCAATTACTACTTAGTACTGTGTTCAGTGGAAAAAAAAAGAAAATTATAAAAGAGTCTAAAAATGTAATAACAAATACTATTTCCTCACAGAAACGTTATGATATTTAAAAACTTTTCTAAATTTGTGGGTCCTTAGCTCCACGACCCAGTGCTGCTGAATCAAAACTTGGTGGTGTTTGGCTGGGCATGGTGACTCACACCGCTGATCCCAGCACTTTGAGAGGCCAAGGCGGGCATATCACTTAAGCCCAGGAGTTTGAGGCCAGCCTGGGCAACATGGTGAAACCTAGTCTACGGGTTGAGGGTGGTGAGGAGGGGGAAAGTTGATGGTAATGGGAGGTGGTAATGCGATTATAAGGTGTGGGCAATCATATTTTTTACCTCTAAATTTGTGGAGTTACCACTAATCTAAAATTAAGGATACATATCTGCTGAAGAAAGGAAAACATTTATGTCGAGATGAAATCTCGTGGGGGTCCGCAGCTGCAATACCGCCAGGCGGCAGCATCCCACCTCTTCTGCCTGGCTGCAGCCCCACCAGGAGCCCGGCTCCAGCTGGGGCGCTGTGGCAGGTGCTAGACCCCAAAGGCGCAGGCTAGGGGTCTTCCCGCTCCCCAGACCCCAGGCAATTCAATTCATTCATCAAGTGCCACTGCAACTGTCCAAGCTGGGGAAGGAGGTCTCACAGTCGCCAGCCAAGACCTCCGCTCCAGAACACGTGGGCTGCTTTCCCCGGGGGAAGGACATTGTTTTCGCCAGCCACGAATAAATCCGTCCCTGAGCACCCTGTTTGCCACTGCCACTGACTTCGTGTAAACTCAAGTCCTGAGGACACAAGAGAGACCAACACCTGGCACCGTGGACACGCTTGGTGCCATGGCTTCCACCTGATGGACGGGTGCACTCTACAAATCTCAGGGACCACCACACCTAGGAGACAGAAGGACCCTATGAAATGCAGCCCCAAAGCAACCAACCAATCCAAGAAAAAAAAAAAAAAAACACGTCTCAGGGCTCCATTGGTTTTCCCACTTGGGCGGTACTGACCCCCTGCTCTAGCCTGGCCCAAGCACCCTCCACCTCACCCTGGCCTGCTCAAAGTTGCCCTGTCTTCCTGAGCAGAGCCTCCTTCTCCAAGGCTCTGTCTCTCTTGCTCTACAACTCCCTTGCCGTCTCCATTTCTCTATTTCCCCCTCCACCTCTCGCTCTTCTGTCACCTTCTGTCTCTCTCCTCCTCCACCTTTCTCTCTCTCCCTACATTTCTATCTCTCCATCCCAGTCTCCCTAGCTCTCTTTCAAGCTGTGTCTATGTCTTTGCCTGTATGTCCTTGTGTGTGTGTCCATGTGTGTGCTTGTGTGCCTGTGTGTGTGCACCCGTGTGTATCTGTGTGTGTGTCAGGGTGGGTTTGCTCGTGGTGTTGGTGTGGTGTGTCTGGATGTCCGTCAGCCCCTCTTTCCCGGGATCAGGCTGCCGGGGCTCTAGTGCCAGCGTGGGGCAAATCAAGGCCTTCCTTTCCCGTTGGCCATGGGCGGGTACTCGTCGGGACAAGCGACGATGGTGTGGGCGTTGTGAGAAAAAGGGCTGGGCAGGCTGTTCGCCCCTGGGCAGCCCTGGCGGCTCTGGGTGTGTGGGGCAAGAGGGGGCCTTGCAGGAGGGGCAGCGAGGGATCCAAAACAATTTTTCCGCGGTAAGGCAGAGGACTGGAGTGGATCCCAGAACTGTGGGCCTCGGGCCCTGACGCCTCTGAGCACACCCTGTCCTGAGCCGGCACAATGTGTTGGAAGCTTGGGAGCTCGTGAGCCAGGGGAAGGCCTGGAGTGTCAGCGAAAGGGAGGCCTCCTGGTGGGCCTGGAGCCAGGGCAGGGGACTGAGGCATCACAGCCTGATGATGCATTCCTGTTTCCTGCAACATGGGGAGTCTCCAAAATGGCCTGTTTGGAAACTGCAAAGGAGATTGAAGACACAATGCTGCTTTTCCACGCTTCGCTGGAGGTTTCTGTGTCCCCACGGAGCTCGGGAAACAAACAGTCCACCTGGTCACGCTTTCGCGGGCCGGAGACCAGTGAGCAACAGGTCACCTTGCAGAGGGCAAAGGAACATGGAATCCGGAATCATGGTTCACTCGGCTTGAGTGTGACTCCTGTTTGGATGGGAGTATCTGCCTCGTGCTCTGTTGCAGGCTTAGCATGGGGATATGCCATCTGTGAACCATGTGGATGAAAAACAGACAACCATTCAAGTCTCGGCTCTGCTCTTTGGGGCATTCGCTCATTCCTTGGGAGATAGAATTCGTCTGAATCGCTCCCAGATGAAGTAACCCAGGCTGACAATCCCGAGGGCCGGTGAGGGCGCCGTTGGCCTACACGGCCTTTGGCCGAGCACTCAGCCTGCACTGGGCACCCAACATTTTCCCAGAATTCGAGGTCCTGCTGGTCCTGGAGGCAGAAGACAGCTTTTCTCTTTGCCTTCCTTTCTCTGTTTCTTGCTCCTTTTCTCCCTCTGTCCATCCTTCCCTCTATTCTTCCTTCTCTCCCTCTCTCCCTCCCTCTGTTCTTCTCTCCTTCCCTCTCTCCCTCCATCCATACCTCCATTTCTCCCTCCTTCACTCCCTCCATTCTTCTCTTTTTCTTTCCCTCCCTCCCTCCATCCCTTCCAAGCTCCCTCCGTTCATCCATCCTTTCCTCCCTCTGTCACTCCCTCTCACTTTGTCTGCGTTCCTTTCCCCATCTCTGCCTGGCTTCCCTCCCGCCAACAAAGAGCAGAACCACAGTTTGTGAGAGATCTCGGGGTCTACATTTAGTTTCCAGGCACTCCACGTGATGCCAGGGAGTATGGAAGGGCACGGGTGCACGAGTGGTGGTGGAGTGGGGAGGTAGTGGAGTTGAGCTGTGGAAAAGAGAGCAGGCCTAGCCACTGCCCCGGCCGGTGTTTCCCGGGGTGGTGGTCTCCGCCTTCACCACTGAAGAACGTGGGGGTGGGGTGTACAAAGTGTAGGGGGGCTGGGGAAGGGATGAGAGCCCTGCCTGGGCTGTTCCCAAACCCTAGCTGGCTGCCCGTGGACCCACGCATGGGCAGTAGACGGCCCATCTCTGAGTACCTGTGCTGGCTCTGAAATCCCTGAGATGCTCGGAAAAGAATGACAGCCCTCCTTTCTGTGGAGTCTCTTACCGGACCTGGACTCAGGAATCCTAGGCAGGTCAGCTGGACGGGAAGACACAGGTCTCCATACCAAGCCAGAGGTTCACCGTGAAAGAAGGGCCACCGTCCTGTCCCCATAATTTCCCAACCCTGCATCCTAAAGCTCCTCCAACTGAGCCCAGTGTTCTTCCTGGCTGAGGAGTGGTTCCAGAAAAGTGGGCTCTTCCATGTCCTTCAACTCCCCCAGTGGCTCCGTTGCTAGGAAAGGATGTGCCTTTTGCTGAAATTCTGGGGTCGACAGGAGTTCATATAGCAGTGTGGATGCGAGTGCAGATGAACGCTGCAGCTCCTGGAGCGGTTGGGTGGGTGTCTGGATGGCTTACATCTTCTTCTGACACGCAGAGGCCTCCATGGGCGCGAGCTGCGGAGGTAGATGTGCCTCGGCTTCGTGTCCCCACGTGCCCTGGTGACTTGGATACCCTGGCCCCAGCCCCAATACGGACTCATGTGGGACGTGTGCGGTGCAAGCACACCTTGCTCCTGTGACTCAGCCTGAGTGGCTCAAGTTGTCCCACTGAACAGGTAACCAGAAGGCAGCCTTGCTGTGGGTCCTGATCCCCCTGTCATCTGTTTGACTCAGCTTGAGTGGCCCAAGCAGTCCCATTGAGCACACACCCAGAAGGCCACCGTAGTGTGGATCCTGGTCCCCCTGCCATCTGTTTGGGTGCTGAGGTCACCCAAGTGTCTGAGGGTGGGTCAGCGCCACTTCCGAAGGAACCAGGACAGCAAACCCAAAATCCCAGTGTTCCACGGCAGGTTGGAAGATTCCTTCTGCCTGAGAAGCCTCGCTGGGCTGCAGCAGAGGGGTGACCCTTGCTGCCTGGCTAACGAAAGCCCCCTGTACCCCACGCCCTGGTGGGGGTGAAGGCGACCAAGGAGGGAGGGTGGCACCCTTGTGGGCCGCATTGCACAGGCCGTCTGCGTGCGTGGGTTCCCTGCTACCCTGGCCTGGATGTCTGAACCTTCGATTCTGAAACGAAATCTGAATCCTGAACTCTAAAAGGCAGTTCTCTCTGGCCAGTTCAGGTAAGGGTTCCACTCAAAGCACGCTGACAGGGTATCTTTTTCGTTCAGGTTACAAACGAGTCCCTTTGCCGTCCTCGTCCTCAGGCTTCCGTGGGGAAGGGGCTGTCAGAAAGTGTCGGGAGAGCCATCACGGGGGCACCTGGCCGGAATATCACGGAGAGACAAGGGCAGAGAGTGGCCGGCAGCTTCTGTGTGCCTCAGTTGGCCTTTGTGCTGCACGTAGGTCAAGTCAGGAGTCTGACCCCACCAGTGGCACTTATAAAGACCCACCAGCTTCACCCCTTCACGAATATGCATGAGTATTCAAGGGCCCTGGATAACCCGCCCTCTGAAGCCAGAGACCACAAACACAGGGCCATGTGTGGTAGGTGAAGGTGGGGCCAGATCGGCCAGGAAAGGGTGGCTTCTGGGGCTGTCTCTCTGAGTTCTCCAGAATTCTACGGAAACTGGAAGTTTCTCTCTGGGCTCACACACGATTTCAGGGAGAAACCACCTTGGAAGGGTGGAGTGTAGAACTGAACATCCATGATAGTCTTGAGTTTTCCATGCCCTCTCCCTGGAGGCGGCAATGCCTGTGGGTGTCGCTGTTGCCGCGATAGTCTCACACACGCAGGTGTGTGGATTGCATTCATTTTCTTTTTTTAAATTTATTTTTTTATTTCTGCCTCTTAAAGTCAACAATAAAGTCACAATTGTAAAATGAATGCATTTAAAAAGGTAAAAATACATTTCAATGACAAGAAGTATGCAATGATCATGAAAATCTACTGTACACTTTGCCAAAGTCAAAGAATGAAAGACATTACGGAAAACCCAATCTTCAAATATATCCTTAACAAAATACCCTCTCCTGCATAGTAAAAGCATCATCTAAACAGCAGTTGCAACCGAGAAAAAAAAAAAAAAAAAACAGCATGGTAGATAGGACAGACAACTTTTCCCAGGTTTTCCAGATAAAAACATGTGGTCACCAGGAATTCAAAGTAACTTCAAAAGCCACATTTAATTCCGAATAAAATGAACATTTCTGACAGATGACAACAGTATGATACTGATTTTTTTCTTTCCTAGATACAAATCATATGGGGCATTTCTTAGCAGTTTAGTAATCATCTAAGAATAACTGTAGAAATAACCCCAATTCCACCATCCTAGCCACTGGTATGAAACAAATAATCTTCCATTGATACTGCCTTTCACGTAACTAAAATATCCTCACTTACTTGGATCATGCTTACACATGATCACAAACACTTGTTTTCAGATGTTGTGGAATTATTGGGGCTGAGATTTTTGAAACAATATCTTAATCTTAGCAGAGAGATAATAATCCTTTCACTATACTTTGATTGGGCTTCCTTAACCAAATCTGAGCAACTACTGTAAGAATAATACCAGTGGTAATCCATGATACTCTCAAATTTTTCCCTTTAAGAAATATATAATCTATGTAACTCTAGCAAATATGTTACATTGCACACTTTCTTAATAAGGAATGGCTGTTTTCAGGCCTTATTAGGAAAACAAACAAGCAAACAATGGCAATTACTACCTGTTTTTTATCACTGATAAGCTACAATAAAGCTCAAATATGGACAGTTTAATTGTGTGATATTAAGTAAAAAATGAAAACCATTATAGTTTTCCCAAAAGAAACATAAAAAATATCAGAAGAAGTCAAATGAGTAGGGCATGAGTCCCAAAGATTACACTATGATTCTGAACAGGATTTTCCAAACAAAAGGTATCTAGATACAATTTCTGTGAATATTTCTTGTACTAGAAATATCCAAAGCAAGTGTAGGCTCAGCCCTACCTTGTCAAGGATAAATATTCAGGTAAACTAGAAGTTCCATCTGCTAAAGTGCATCCTATGACCAGGTCTACCATGGCCCTGCTACTTACAGACATCTAAGAAAATGGTCTCACTCATGCTCATTCACTTGTTCTGTGGCCTATCAAGAGTCACACATAACGATGATTTTGCTTTTTTAAAAAAACCAAATACTTTATACACTGAACTATAGAAAAAACAATTCTAAATATAATTTAAAAATTCTAGAGAGTGGGCAGAGCCAAGATAGCCGAATAGGAACAGCTGCAGTCTACAGCTCCCAGCGTTACTGACGCAGAAAACGGGTGATTTCTGAATTTCCATCTGAGGTACTGGGTTCATCTCACTAGGGAGTGCCAGACAGTGGGGGCAGGGGAGTGAGTGCAGAACACCGTGTGCAAGCCAAAGCAGGGCTAGGCATTGCCTCACTCGGGAAGCACAAGGGGTCAGGGAGCTCCCTTTCCTAGTCAAAGAAAGGAGTGACAGATGGACCTGGAAAATCGGGTCACTCCCACCCTAATACTGCACATCTCCGACGGGCTTAAAAAACAGCACACCAGGAGATTATATCCCGCACCTGGCTCGCAGGGTCCTACACCCACGGAGTCTCACTGATTGCTAGCACAGCAGTCTGAGATCAAACTGCAAGGCGGCAGTGAGGCTGGGGGCGGGGTGCCGCCATTGTCCAGGCTTGCATAGGTAAACAAAGCAGCCGGGAACTTCGAATTGGGTGGAGTCCACCACAGCTCAAGGAGGCCTGCCTGCCTCTATAGGCTCCACCTATGGGGGCACGGCACAGACAAACAAAAAGACAGCAGTAACCTCTGCAGACTTAAATGTCCCTGTCTGACAGTTTGAAGAGAGTAATGGTTCTCCCAGCACGCAGCTGGAGATCTGAGAACGGGCAGACTACCTCCTTAAGTGGGTTCCTGACCCCTGAACTCCAAGCAGCCTAAGTGGGAGGCACCTCCCAGTAGGGGCAGACTGATACCTCACAAGGCCGGGTACTCCTCTGAGTCAAAACTTCCAGAGGAACGATCAGACAGCAGCATTCGTGGTTCATGAAAATCTGCTGTTCTGCAGCCACCGCTGCTGTTACAAAGGCAAACAGCGTCTGGAGTGGACCTCTAGCAAACTTCAACAGACCTGCAGCTGAGGGTCCTGTCTTTTAGAAGGAAACTAACAAACAGAAAGGACATCCACCCCAAAAACCCATCTGTACATCACCATCATCAAAGACCAAAAGGAGATAAAACCACAAAGATGGGGAAAAAACAGAGCAGAAAAACTGGAAACTCTAAAAAGCAGAGTGCCTCTCCTCCTCCAAAGGAATGCAGTTCCTCATCAACAACGGAGCAAAGCTGGAGGGAGAATGATTTTGACGAGTTGAGAGAAGTCTTCAGATGATCAAACTACTCCGAGCTACAGGAGGAAATTCAAACCAAAGGCAAAGAAGTTAAAAAACTTTGAAAAAAAATTAGACGAATGTTTAACTAGAATAAACAATACAGAGAAGTGCTTAAAGGAGCTGATGGAGCTGAAATCCAAGGCTTGAGAACTACGTGAAGAGTGCAGAAGTCCCAGGAGCCAATGCAATCAATTGGAAGAAAGGGTATCAGTGATGGAAGATGAAATGAATGAAATGAATTGAGAAGGGAAGTTTAGAGAAAAAAGAATAAAAAGAAACGAACAAACCCTCCAAGAAATATGGGATTATGTGAAAAGACCAAATCTACGTCTGATTGGTGTACCTGAAAGTGACAGAGAGAATGGAACCAAGTTGGAAAACACTCTGCAGGATAGTATCCAAGAGAACTTCCCCAATCTAGCAAGGCAGGCCTACATTCAGATTCAGGAAATACAGAGAACACCACAAAGATACTCCTCGAGAAGAGCAACTCCAAGACACATAATTGTCAGATTCAGCAAAGTTGAAATGAAGGAAAAAATGTTAAGGGCAGCCAGAGAGAAAGGTCGGGTTATGAACAAAGGGTAGTCCATCAGACTAACAGTGGATCTCTCAGCAGAAACTCTACAAGCCAGAAGAGAGTGGGGGCCAATATTCAACATTCCTAAAGAAAAGAATTTGGACCCAGAATGTCATATCCAGCCAAACTAAGCTTCATAAGTGAAGGAGAAACAAAATACTTTACAGACAAGTAAATGCTGAGAGATTTTGTCACCACCAGACCTGCCCTAAAAGAGATCTTGAAGGAAGCACTAAACATTGAAAGGAACAACTAGTACCAGCAACTGCAAAATCATGCCAAATTGTAAAGACCATTGAGGCTAGGAAGACACTGCATCAACTAACAAGCAAAATATCCAGCTAACATCATAATGACAGGATCAAATTCACACATAACAATATTAACTTTTAATGTAAACGGACTAAATGCTCCAATTAAAAGACACAGACTGGCAAATTGGATAAAGAGTCAAGACCCATCAGTATGCTGTATTCAGGAAACCCATCTCACGCGCAGAGACACACATAAGCTCAAAATAAAAGGATGGAGGAAGATCTACCAAGCAAATGGAAAACAAGAAAAGGCAGGGGTTGCAATCCCAGTCTCTGATAAAACAGACTTTAAACCAACAAAGATCAAAAGAGACAAAGAAGGCCATTACATAATGGTAAAGGGATCAATAAAACAAGAAGAGCTAACTATCCTAAATATATATGCACCCAATACAGGAGCACCCAGATTCATAAAGCGAGTCCTGAGTTACCTACAAACAGACTTAGACTCCTACACAATAATAATGGGAGACTTTAACACCCCACTGTCAACATTAGACAGATCAACGAGACAGAAAGTTAACAAAGATACCCAGGAATTGAACTCAGCTCTGCACCAAGTGGACCTAATAGATATCTACAGAACTCTCCACTCCAAATCAACACAATATACATTTTTTTCAGCACCAAACCTATTCGAAAATTGACCACATAGTTGGAAGTAAAGCTCTCCTCAGCAAATGTAAAAGAATAGAAATCGTAACAAACTGTCTCTCAGACCACAGTGCAATCAAACTAGAACCCAGGATGAAGAAACTCACTCAAAACTGCTCAACTACATGGAAACTGAACAACCTGCTCCTGAATGACTACTGGGTACATAACGAAATGAAGGCAGAAATAAAGATGTTCTTTGAAACCAATGACAACAAAGACACAACATACCAGAATCTCTGGGACACATTTAAAGCAGTGTAGAGGGAAATTTATGGCACTTAATGCCCACAGGAGGAAGCAGAAAAGATCCAAAATTGACACCCTAACATCAGAATTAAAACAGCTAGGAAAGCAAGAGCAAACACATTCAAAAGTTAGCAGAAGGCAAGAAATAACTAAAATCAGAGCAGAACTGAAGGAAATAGAGACACAAACATCCGTTGAAAAAATTAATGAATCGAGGAGCTGGTTTTTTCAAAGGACCAACAAAATTGATAGACCGCTAGCAAGACTAATAAAGAAAAAAAGAGAGAAGAATCAAATAGATGCAATAAAAATAATAAAGGGGATACAATCTCCAATCCCACAGAAATACAAACTACCATCAGGGAATACTACAAACACCTCTATGCAAATGAACTAGAAAATGTAGAAGAAATGGATAAATTCCTCGACAGATACACCCACCCAAGGCTAAACCAGGAAGAAGTTGAATCTCTGAATAGACAAAAAACAGGCTCTTAAATTGAGGCAATAATCAATAGCTTACCAACCAAAAAAAGTCCAGGACCAGATGGATTCACAGCCGAATTCTACCAGAGGTACAAGGAGGAACTGGAACCATTCCTTCTGAAACTATTCCAATCAATAGAAAAAGAGGGAATCCTCCCTCACTCATTTTATGAGTCCTGCATCATCCTGATACCAAAGCTGGGCAGAGACACAACCAAAAAAGAGAATTTTACACCAATATCCGTAATGAACATTGATGCAAAAATCCTCAATATAATACTGGCAAAGCAAATAAAGCAGCACATCAAAAAGCTTATCCACCATGATCAAGTGGGCTTCATCCCTGGAATGCAAGCCTGGTTCAATATACACAAATCAATAAATATAATCCAGCATATAAACACAATGAAAGACAAAAACCACATGATTATCTCAATAGGCACAGAAGAGTCCTTTGAAAAAATTCAACAACCCTCCATGCTAAAAACTCTCAATAAATTAGGTATCGATGGGAGGTATCTCAAAATAATAAGATCTATCTATGACAAACCCATAGCCAATATCATACTGAATGGGCAAAAACTGGAAGCATTCCCTTTGAAAACTGACACAAGACAGGGATGCCCTCTCTCACCACTCCTATTCAACATAGAGTTGGAAGTTCTGGCCAGGGCAATTAGGCAGGTGAAGGAAATAAAAGGTATTCAATTAGGAAAAGAGGAAGTCAAATTGTCCCTGTTTGCAAATGACACGATTGTATATCTAGAAAACCCCATTGTCTCAGCCCAAAATCTCCTTAAGCTGATAAGAAACTTCAGCAAAGTCTCAGGATACAAAGTCAATGTACAAAAAGTCACAAGCATTCTTATACACAAATAACAGACTAACAGAGCCAAATCATGAGTGAATTCCCATTCACAATTGCTTCAAAGAGAATAAAATATCTAGGAATCCAACTTACAAGGGACATAAAAGACCTCTTCAAGGAGAACTAGAAACCACTCCTCATTGAATTAAAAGAGGATAGAAACAAATGGAAGAACATTCCAAGCTCATGGGTAGGAAGAAACAATATCGTGAAAATGGCCATTCTGCCCAAGGTAATTTATAGATTCAATGCCATCCCCATCAAGCTACCAGAGACTTTCTTCACAGAATTGGAAAAAACTACTTTAAATTTCATTTGGAACCAAAAAAGAGCCCTCATTGCCAAGTCAATCCTAAGCCAAAAGAGCAACCCTGGAGGCATCATGCTACCTGACTTCAAACTATACTACAAGGCTACAGTAACCAAAACAGCATGGTAGTGGTATCAAAACAGAGTCATAGATCAGTGGAACAGAACAGAGCCCTCAGAAATAATGCCGCATATATACAGCTATCTGATCTTTGACAAACCTGAGAAAAACAAGCAATGGGGAAAGGATTCCCTATTTAATAAATGGTGCTGGGAAAACTGGCTAGCCATATGTAGAAAGCTGAAACCGGATCCCTTCCTTACACCTTATACAAAAAATAATTCAATATGGATTAAAGACTTAAACATTAGACATAAAACCATGAAAACCTAGGCATTACCATTCAGGACACAGGCATGGGCAAGGACTTCATGTCTAAAACACCAAAAGCAATGGCAACAAAAGGCAAAATTGACAAATGGGACCTAATTAAACTAAAGAGCTTCTGTACAGCAAAATAAACTACCATCAGAGTGAGCAGGCAACCTACAAAATGGGAGAAAATTTTCTCAACCTACTCATCTGACAAAGGGCTAATATCCAGAATCTACAATGAACTCAAACAAATTTACAAGAAAAAAACAAACAACCCCATCAAAAACTGGGTGAAGGACATGAACAGACACTTCTGAAAAGAAGATATTTATGCAGCCAAAACACACATGAAAAAATGCTCACCATCACTTGCCATCAGAGAAATGCAAATCAAAACCACAATGAGATACCATCTCACACCAGTTAGAATGGCGAGCATTAAAAAGTCAGGAAACAACAGGTGCTGGAGAGGATGTGGAGAAATAGGAACACTTTTACACTGTTGGTGGGATTGTAAACTAGTTCAACCATTGTGGAAGTCGGTGTGGTGATTCCTGAAGGATCTAGAACTAGAAATACCGTTTGACCCAGCCATCCCATTACTGGGTATAAACCCAAAGGACTATAAATCATGCTGCTATAAAGACACATGCACAAATATGTTTATTGTGGCATTATTCACAATAGTAAAGACTTGGAACTAACCCAAATGTCCAACATTGGATTAAGAAAACGTGGCACAAATACACCATGGAATACTATGCAGCCACAAAAAATGATGAGTTCATGTCCTTTTTAGGGACATGGATGAAACTGGAAATCATCATTCTCAGTAAACTATCCCAAGGACAAAAAACCAAACACTGCATGTTCTCTCTCATAGGTGCGAATTGAACAATGTGAACACACGGACACAGGAAGGTGAACATCACACTTTGGGGAATGTCGTCGGGTGGGCGGAGGGTGGAGGGATAACTTTAGAAGATATATCTAATCCTAAATGTCGAGTGCTAAATGGGTGCAGCACACCAGCATGACACATGTATACATATGTAACTAACCTGCACATTTTGCACATGTACCCTAAAACTTAAAGTAAAATAATAATAAAATAATTCTAGAGAGTTAAGATAACCTCATTTTTTAAAATACTGAAAATGTAAAGGGTCCATATAAAAAGTTGTGTTAAGTACATACTTCTTATTTTAATAATTCACTTGCTTTGCTCCTAAAATTTCTATGAGAGAAGTCCATATTTTACTCATGTCTTTTGGAAAGAGATTCAAAAGCAAAAGTAGCTGTGCTGTGAAATTTCAGAAAATTTGTGGGATTTTTACAAGCTAAATTATTCAGTATTTTGTATTGTTATTACAGTGATATATTGTCCGGAATATATATACAGCAACCCAGCAACAGTGATTGCAACAAAATTAAGGTAAATAGGTCTACAATCATTTGATTTCCTTATTAGATAAATGAAGTTTTCATAGAGGAAATGCAAATTCAGATCAGGTTACATAAGTTTAACTATTATTTAAACCTTATATAAAATTAAATCTAACCCTCACAGCTGCAAATCTGTAAGGAAACACTGTCAGGAATCTGCAGGACTTGGCTCGTATTTACATTCAACCCACATTTAGAAATTTCATAAATGATGAGATGCAGGCCAAGGGAATTCCTCAAAGGGCTCCACCCAAAAGGAAAGGAAAGAGAGTTAAACAGAGAATTACCATTTACGTATTTGTGGGTAATCAGCTTATTCCTCAGCCTCTAGACAGTGAGGAGGATGAAAAAATTGGAGAAGATAGCAAAGAAGAGGAAGAAAAAGATCACAGTGAAGCGATGAAGCCATGGGAGTAACCTCAAAATTTACTGAGAGAAAAAATCATGAAACTGCCCCTCCCTGAATCTTTAAAAGCTTACTTGACATATTTTAGAGACAAATAACTTAGATCAAGAAGAAAGAATGCGTACTGATAATTCCTTTAGTCCTGAAAATGTAGCATTTGTGAGGAGTTAAAAGAATTATTTCTTTCATCAGAGCAAATTATAGTGGAAAAAATATCACTTGTTACTCTCAGTAACTTAAATTATGTATTGAGTGAATAAAAGAATCCCTTTTAAAAAATCTATTTTTCTTTAAATCTTGGAAAACTGTTGTTTTAGCTCAAAGTGATTTCAAAGTGGAATGCAACAGTAGTCAAGACTTGTGTACCATAAATTCTTTTCTGATTCCTTACGAATCTCGTTCATTTTCATGTAGAAAACGAGAGCGAAACTACAGAGAAAAGAAACGCCTGGTGCATTACGGCCTGACGATGGTTTCCTGTTTCCTAAGACATAGGGAGTCTCCACTATGACCTGTTTCCAAAGAGGAAACTGGAAAGGAGAGCGAAAACCCGATGCTGCTTTTCCACTATTCTCTGGAGGTTTCTGTGTCCCCACAGAGCTCGGGAAACAGTCAAAATGGTCACGCTTTCGGGGGCTAGAGACACATGAGCAACAGGCCCCCTTGCAGAAAACAAAGGAACGGGCAACCCGAAACCATGCTTCAGTCGGCCTGAGTGTGACTCCTGTGTGGGCGGGACTATCCACCTCGCGCTCCGTTGCAGACTCAACGTGGGGCTGTCTCATCTGTGAACCATGTGGATGAAAAATGGACTATCACCCGAGTCTCGGCTCATTGCTCTCTGGTAATCCGCTTATTCCTTTGGAGACGAAATTCGTATGAATCGCTCCCAGATGAAGTAACCCAGGCTGGCGATCCAGAGGGCCGGTGAGAGCCTCGCAGGCCGACGCGGCTGTGGGCCGAGCACTCAGCCTGCCCTGGGCACCCAACATTTTCCCGGAGTGCAACATCCTGCTGGTCCTGGAGGAAGAAGACCGCTTTTCTCTCTGCCTTCCTCTCTTTGTTTCTTGCTCCCACCCTCCCTCTCTCTTTCCCTCCGTCCCTCCCTCAGTTCCTCCCTTCCTCCCTCCCTCCCTCCTTCCCTCTCTCCCTCCTATCCCTCCAAACCTTCCAAGGTCCCTGGGTCCTTCCGTTCTTTTCTCCCTCCATCACTCCCTCCCTCTCTGTCTCCCTTCCTCTCCCCATCTCTGCCTGAGTTCCCTCCCGCGTATAAAGGGCAGCACCCCGGTTTGCGCCGGGTCTCGGGTCTCAATTTAGCTGTCAGGTACTCCACGGTGATGCTGAGGAAGCTGGCTGGGCAAGGGTAGGCGAGTGATGGTGGGGCGGGGAGACAGAGGTGGCGAGACCCGGAAAGAATAGTAGGCTTGGCACCTGCCCAGGCCAGTGTTTCCTGGGATGGGGGTCTCCGCCCGCCCCACTGAAGAACGCAGCGGTGGCGCAAGAGGGAAGGGATGAGAGCTCTGCCTGAGCTGGTTAGAAAACCTAGGCTCCTGCCTGCTAACCCGCGCATGAGCAGTAGACACTCCACCTCCCAGTACCTGGACGGGCCCTGGGATCCCCGGGATGCTCAGGAAAGAATGACAGCCCTCCTCTGAGTGGAGTCTCTCATGGGACCTGGAACTCAGAGATCCTGGACAGGTCAGCTGGAAGGGAAGACACGCCTCTCCATACGGAGTCAGAGGTTCACCGCGAAAGAGAGGCCACTGCCCTGCCCCCAACCCGCCCCAACCCCACGTCCTAAAGCTTCTCCAGCAGAGCCCCGTGTTCTTCCTGGCTGAGGAGTGGTTCCAGCGGAGCGGGCTCTTCCACTTCCTTCAGCTTCCCCAGTGGCGCCGGATCTAGGAAAGGTTGTGCCTTTTGCTGAAACTCTGGGGTTGACAGGAGCTCATCTAACAGGCTGGAGGTGAGTGTAGACGAGTGCCCCAGCTCCTGGAGCGGTTGAGGGGTGCCTGGATGGCTTGCATCTGTGCTTGATGTGGAGGCCTCCGGGGTCGCTACCTTTGGAGGTGGAGGTGCCCCGTCTTTGGTTTCTCACACCGCCCTGGTGACCTGGGGCTCCAGACCCACCGCAGACTCTGGTGTGACGTGGGTGGTGCAAACACACCTTATCCCTGTGACTCAGCTTGAGGGGGCCAAAGCTGTCCCACTGATCACGCGCCCAGCAGGCTGCCGTGCTGCGGATCCTCGTCCTTCTGGCATTTGTTGGGGTGCAGAGGCCACTGAGGTGTCTGAGGGTGGGACAGTCCTACTTCCAGAGGAGCCAGGGCAGTGAACACAAAAATTCCCACGTGCAATGGCAGGTTGAGAGATTCCATCTGCCTGCACAGCCTGGCTGGGCTGGAGCGGGGTGACGGCCCTTGCTCCCTGGCTCACGAAAGCCCCCTGTGGGAGAGCCCCAGGCATGCAGAGCGTGTGTGGTGCAGAAAGCCCTGTTCCCCATGCCGAGATGTGGGTGAAATCGATTGAGGAGGGAGGAGGATGACACCCACTGGGGGTGTTAATTAGTAACCACAGTGGCCTCAAAGAGCTCAAATGGAAGGAAGAATTGCACGTCTCTCACTTTAAGTAAAGAGCTAGAAATGATTAAGCTTACTGAAGATGTAAAATTTTCATCGCTAGAGAGACGTCAACACTTGGCTTCAAAAGTTCAAAGGATGGGCTGACTGTCTTTGAGGACCACTGCAGTTGGTGACTTTAAGTTACAGCCAATGCTCATTGACCACTCTGAAAATCTCAGGGCTCTTAAGAATTATTCAAAATCTATTCTTTCTGTGCTCTAGAAATGGAATATCACTGTCTAAGTGACAACACAACTGTTAACAGTATGGTTTACTGAATATTTTAATCCCACTGTTGAGACCTACTGCTCAGAAAAAAAAAAAAAACGAGTCCCTTAAAGGGATTGCTGCTCGGCCTGGTGCAGTGGCTCACACCTATAATCCCTGCACTTTGGGAGGCCGAGGTGGTTGGATCGCCTGAGGTCAGAAGTTGGAGACCAGCTTGGCAAAAATTATGAAACCCCATATCTAATAAAAATACAAAAAATTTAGCCGGGCATGGTGGTGGTACTTGTAATTTCAGCTACTTGGGACGCTGACACAGAAGAATGGCTTGGACTCTGGAGGTGGAAGTTGCAGTGAGCAAAGACCATGCCACTGCCCTCCATCCTGGGCAACGAGAGGGAAACTATATAAAGGAGAAAAAAAATAAAAAGGAAAGAAAAGAAAAAAGGAAAAAAGATTGCTGCTTATTAATAAGTCTCCTAGCTACCCAGAAGCTTAGATGGAGATGTACTTGGAAATTAATGTTATGTCCATGGCTGCTAATACAATATCTATCCTTCAGCCTGTGGATCAAAGAGTGGTTTTGACTTTCAAGTATTTTTATTAAATAATAAATGCATTTTGTAAAGGTATAGCTGTCATAGATAGTAATTTCTTTGATGATTCTGGATAAACTGAATTGAAAACCTTTTGGAAAGGTTTCACCATTAATCCCTTCGTGATATTTCAAACTCCTCCCGTGAATCACAAATGTCCTTAATAGCAAATGCCATTAAGAACATTTGTGTTTGATGGGAGGAGGTTGAAATATCAACATTAACAGGAGTTTGGAAGAAGTTGATTCCAGCCCTCATGGATGACTTTCAGGGCTCAGGATGTCAGTGGAGGAAGTCCCTACAGATGTGGTAGAAATGGCACGACAATCAGAATTGGAATTAGGGCCTTAAGATGAGATTAAATTGCTGTAAACTCATGATGAAACTTGAACGTGTGGGGAGTTGCTTCTTATGGATGAGCAAAGAAAATATTTTCTTGAGATGGAATCTACTCCAGGTGGAGATGCTATGAACATTGTTGAAATAACAACAAATGATTTAGAATATTCCATAAACCTAGTGGATAAAGCAGCAGCAGGATTTGAGAGGGTTTACTCCAATTTTGAAGGAAGTTCTACTGTGGACAAAATGTTATCAAACAGCATGTCATGCTACAGGGAAAACTTTTGTGAAAGGAACAAACTTCATTGTTTTAAGAAATTGACACAGGTACCCAAACGTCAGCAGCCCCCATACTGATCAGTCAGCAGCCATCAACATAGAGGCAAGACCCTCATTGTAGAGAAAAGAAAGAGAGATCAGACTGTTACTGTGTCTATATAGAAAGAAAAGACATAAGAGACTCCATTTTGAAAAAGACTTGTACTTTAAACAATTGCTTTGGTGAGATGTTGTTAATTTGTAGCTTTGCCCCAGCTGCTTTGCCCCAGCCACTTTGCCCCAGCCACTCAGACCCAACCTGGTGCTCACAAAAACATGTGTTGTATGAAATCAAGGTTTAAGGGATCTAGGGCTGTGCAGGACGTGCCTTGTTAACAAAATGTTAACAAGCAGTATACTTGGTAAAAGTCATCGCCATTCTCTAATCTTAATAAACGAGGGGCAAAATGCACTGCAGAAAGCCGCAGGGACCTCTGCCCTTGAAAGCGGGATATTGTCCAAGGTTTCTCCCCATGTGAAAGTCTGAAATATGGCCTCATGGGATGAGAAAGACGTGACTGTCCCCCAGCCCGACACCCATTAAGGGTCTGTGCTGAGGTGGATTAGTAAAAGAGGAAAGCCTCTTGCTGTTGAGATAGAGGAAGGCCAATGTCTCCTGCCTTCCCCTGGGAACTGAATGTCTCAGTATGAAACCCGATTGTACATTTGTTCAATTGTGAGATAGGAGAAAATCCGCCCAATGATGGGAGGGCAGACATGTTTGCAGTAATGCTGCTTTGTTATTCTTTACTCCACTGAGACGTTTGGGTGGAGAGAAACACAAATCTGGCTTACGTGCACGTCCAGTCATAGTACCTTCCCTTGAACTTAATTGACATAGATTATTTTGCTCACCCGTTTTTTGCTGACCTTCTCCTTATTATCACCCTGCTCTCTTACTACATTCCTTTTTGCTGAAATAATGAAAATAATAAGCAATAAAAACTTCTCCTTATTATCACCCTGCTCTCCTACTACATTCCTTTTTGCTCAAATAATGACAATAATAAGCAATAAAAACTGAGGGAACTCAGAGGCCGGTGCCTGTGCAGGTCCTTGGTATGCTGAGTGCCGGTCCCCTGGGCCTACTATTGCTTCTCTATACTTTGTCTCTGTGTATTACTTATTTTCTCAGTCTCTCGTCCCACTTGACTAGAAATACCCACAAGTGTGGAGGAGCAGGCCACCGCTTCACTCACCAGCAAAAAGATTATGACTTGGTAAAGTTCAGATATTCATTAGTATTTTTCAGCAATGAGGTATTTTAAGTTAAGGTATGTACATGGATTTTTAGACATAATGTGATTACTAATTAATTAATTAATAATTATTAAATACTCATTAGACTACAACACAGTTTAAGCATAACTTTTATAAGTACTGGGAAACAAAATGTTTATGTGACTAATTTGATTGTAACATTTGCCTTATTGTGGTTGTCTGGAACCAAACCTACACTATCTCTGAGAATTCTTGAAAGTTTTTGGTTGTTCTTTGTTTTGAGAAGGGGTTTCGCTCTGTCACCCAGGCCAGAGTGCAGTGGCATGATCATAGCTCACTGCAGCCTCAAACTGCTGGGTGAAGTGATTGTTCTACCACAGCCTCCTGAGTAGCTGGGATTACAGGCATGCAGCACTATGCTTGGATTTTTTTTTTTTTTTTTTTTTTGAGACGGTGTCTCGCTCTTTAGCCCAGGCCAGAGTGTAGTGGCTCTATCTCGGCTCACTGCAAGCTGCGCTTCCCGGGTTCATACCATCCTCCTGCCTCAGCCTCCCGAGTAGCTGGGACTACAGGCGCCCACACCAGGCTCAGCTAATTTTCTGTATTTTTAGTAGAGATAGGGTTTCACCGTGTTAGCCAGGATGGTCTCGATCTCCTGACCTCGTGATCCACCCGCCTCAGCCTCCCAAAGTGCTGGGATGACAGGAATGAGCCACCACGCCCGGCCTGTCTTTTCTTTCTAGTGGCACAAGCCCCATGGAGTGTGGTGCGTCTGATCTACGATGCTTTTGAACAGTGTAGAAAGTGTTGTTGTCTGTATTTAATTTTTTCCTACATGTATGGCCGCGATGGATCACAAGATCAATAAGCCCTTCTCCTTATTCTACTTCCCTTTCTAGCAATGGAGAACTTTGCTTGGATTTTTCCTGCCTACAGGCAGGAATGAGTCTGCTGTTTTCTTTTTTAAACCCGAGGGGACTGAGCCCGAGGGCCTGGAGCGCGGCCATCCTCCCCCAACCCCCAACTGGTGATTGTGGTGGTGGTGGTGGTGGTTTTGTGTTCCAGCTTCTGTTCTGTTGTTGTTGTTGTTGCTGCTGCTGCTGCTGGTGCTGTCGTCGCTGTTTTGGTATTTTACAGACTTAGGGGGTGTACCTGCTTGTTTGTTAGATCAGCATACTACTGCCTCCGGATGTAGAAGTGGACCTCCAGTGTATCCGATACCCACGTGGCGAACGTTGTCTCTGACGGGCGATTTATTCATCCCTCTTCCCCCTGTTGTCCTCCTCCTCCCTTTTGGAGTGTCTGTTATTTCCATCTTGATGACCGTGTGCATACCCACTGTTTACCTCCCACTTTTAAGCAGAAGGCAGTTCACTGGGTACATACTTGCTTCCAGCTCTATCCATGTTGTGGGAAAAGACGTGAAATCACTCTTTTTTGTGCCTACACCATTAGAGAATTTTAAATTTCTTGGTGATTGTTTTTCTTTTTTCTTTTCTTTTCTTTCCTCCTCCTCCCCCTTTTTTTTCATTTTTTCAGCTGGGCTCTCCTACTTATGTTGCTCAGTTGATCAGGTTGGTCTCCTGGCCTTGACACTTCTCCCGTCACATCCACCGCCTGGTTGTTGAAATGAGTATCTCTTGTAAAATGGAAAAGACAAAAAAAATAAAGAGAAAGACAAAAAGTATGGTGTGAACTTTTCTCTTGCCGCCTCCCAGGGTGTACCTTGGACCCGATAGGAGGGAGGGAGCTTGCCTGGGTGGGTTTTCTGTGCTAAATCCTCCCAGGGGCCTACTTCCCTCTCCCCCTTGTCCCTGCTTCTCCCCCAGCCAAGGCTCCCACTGCCACTGTGGGATTTTCCATGGGAGAGGTATGGGAGAGGACTGATGCACCTTCCAGATCTATATCCTGCCAGAGGTCTCTGGCTCAGCATCCCCCACCGGCTGCCTGCCACCTTCCAGCGAGCTCTGAGGCTGATGCCCCGCCCCCCTTCATGTCCCACCACCCTCCCCCGGCTGGCCGTTGCCTGATGACCCCAAGGGAACTGCGATGACGCTTTCTTTTTTCTTTTTCTTAAATTTTATTATTATTATATTTTAAGTTTTAGGGTACATGTGCACAACGTACAGGTTTGTTACATATGTATACGTGTGCCATGTTGTTGTGCTGCACCCATTAACTCGTCATTTAGAATTAGGTATATCTCCTAATGCTATCCTTCCCCCCTTCCCCCACCTCACAACAGTACCCGGTGTGTGATGTTCCCCTTCCTGTGTCCATGTGTTCTCGTTGTTCAATTCCCACCTATGAGTGAGAACATGCGGTGTTTGGTTTTTTGTCCTTGCGATAGTTTGCTGAGAGTGATGGTTTCCAGTTTCATCCATATCGCTGCAAAGGACATTAACTCATCATTTTTTATGGCTGCATAGTATTCCATGGTGTCGAATCCTCCAGTGAAGACTTCCACCAGATACGCCGGGTGGGCCGGATGGGATGAGACTGGACCACCCCGGACCATGCTGTTCTTGGGGGTATGTTGACATACAGGGTGGACTGGCAGCCCCAGCATTGTGAAGGGTGTCCAGGTATGGAAATGTCACATAGGATGTCCTCCGTCCCATCAGCCTGCCTTCAGCTTTCTCAGGCATGAAGACAACTTCCTATCAGGACCTCTTTTCTTTCCTTTCTCCACCACACACATGAGATGCATGAGACAGAGAAACAGCTCAATAGATACTGCTGACCTTCATTTGTGGAATCTTCAGTCATCTACACACAGACAGGTGAATAGACAGGTACCCAAATCAAACACCATTTCCGTGTCCTCATGGTGGGATTGGTCTCTCTCTCTCACACACACACACAATTTCCACATCTAGTTCACAAACCACACTAATTTACCCTTTTCACAGTACGCAGTCTGAGTAAAACCCACCCCACCCTCCACCCGGTGGTTGACAAAACTCCTTCTCTACAATTTATAAAAAAGATCATCTGGGCTGGGCACAGTGGCTCACGCCTGTCATTCCAGCACTTTGAGAGGCCAAGGTGGGTTGATCACTTGAGGCCAGGAATTCAAGACCAGACTGGCCAACATAGTGAAACCCCATCTCTATGAAAAATAGAACAATTACCAGTTCTGGTGGCATAGGCTTGTAATCACAACTACTCAGGAGACTGAGGCAGGCGAGTTGCTTGAATTAGGGAGGCCAAGTTTGCAGTGAGCTGAGAATGTGCCATGGCAATTATTGAGACACAGCAAGACTCTGTCTCAATAATAATTATAATATTATTATAAGATTAGTTTTGCGTGGTAATACCTGCCTGTAGTTGCAGCTACTCGGGAGGCTGAGATAAGGAGAAGAACACTTGAGGCCCCACAGGTCGAGGCTTCAGTCAGCTGTATCCTGGGAAGTCACCAGTCAAGGAGATATGCCCCTCCCCGTTTTCTTTTCTTTTCTTTTTCTTCTCTTTTCTTCTCCTCCCTCCCTCCCTCCCTCCTTTTCTATCTTTCTTTCTTTTTCTCTTTCTTTCTTTCTTTCTTTCTTTCTTTCTTTCTTTCTTTCTTTTTCTTTCTTCCTTCCTTCCTTCCTTTGCTGCCTGACTGCCTTCCTGCCTTTCTTCTTTCCTCCCTTCCTCCCTTCCTTCTTTCCTCCTGCCTCAGCCTCCCAAAGTGCCGGGATTACTGGCGTGAGGCACCATGCCTGCTTGGCCTAAAGAGACACCCTTTGAAAGTGAGACACAGACAGCACCTTCCAGTGATCTGATTGATTGATTGACTGATTTAGAGGCAGCATCTCACTCTATCACCCTGGCAGTGGTGCCATCATAACTCACTCACTGCAGCGTGGACCCTCCTGGACTCAAGTGATCCTTCCACCTCAGCCTCCAGAGTAGAGTACCTGGGACCACAGGCACACGCCACTGTGCCCAGATAATTTTTATTTATTTATTTATTTTTTTCCTGAGACAGAGTTTCTCTCTGGTTTCCCAGACTGGAGTGCAATGGCGTGATCTTGGCCCACCACAACCTCTGCCTCCTGGGTTCAAGCGATTCCCCTGCGTCAGCCTCCCCAGCAGCTGGGACTGCAGGCATGCGCCACCACGTCTGGCTGATTTGGTATTTTTAGTGCAGACGGGGCTTCTCCATGTTGGTCAGGCTGGTCTTGAACTCCCGACCTCAGGTGATCCACCCTCCCCGGCCTCCCGAAGGGCTGGGATGGCAGGCATGAGCCACCGAACCTGGCCTTCATTTTTCAATGTTTTTCCACAGATAGGGTCTCATCATTTTGTTGCAACCTTCCTGACCCAGTGCCTCAAAGTGCTGGCATGACAGGCGTGAGCCACTGCGCCAGGACTCTGGGGAATGATTCACGACCACGAGCACTGTACTGATTCTTTCTTTCTTTTTTCTTTTTCTTTCTTTCTTTCTTTCTTTCTTTCTTTCTTTCTTTCTTTCTTTCTTTCTTCTTTCTTTCTTTCTTCTTTCTTTCTTTCTTTCTCTTTCTTGTCTCTTTCTTTCATTGTTTTTTTTATTATTGATTGATTGATTGATTTTGAGACGGAGTCTCACTCTGGGCGAGGTGAGGCGAGGCGAGATGCAATGCTTTGGAAGCCGCAGCACCACCTTCTGAAGCCCCATTCAAATGCACAATGCCCTATTCCCTTCCTGGACTTGGAGCTGATGCCTTCCATTGCCTTGGGTTTCTCTCCATTCAGAAGCTTTTACAGGCACAACCCCACCCAGAGGCTGGCTACGGCTGAGGATTACGGGATGTGGTGGGGCTGGAAACTCTTTCCCCCATTGTTGCAAGCCCAGCCAAGATATCCCCCGACCCCCATCGCTTGCTCACCCTTTGAGATCCCCTCCCTCCACCACCTTGGAGGCTGACCTCTTACTTTAATTTCTGTCTTTCTTCCTTTCCTGCTTTTGAGGAGTGTGTGCAGGAATGAGGGTGTGTAGGGGGAGTGGGCGTGGGGTGGGGACAGAGGTGAACGTCCTAAGGGTCGATTTAGTGTCATGCCTCTTTCACCGCCACCACTGAAGATGAAAGCAACAATCAGTTAAATACCGCGTGTTCTCATCCATAAGTGGGAACTTATAGATGAGAGTTCTGCGTGGGCAGAACAAGGGACACGAGAGACGCGGGAGCCTACTTGAGGGAGGAGGGGTGGAAGGAGAGACAGCTTCAGGAGAAACCAAAACAAAACGAAACATGAAAACTGTCGAGTACTGCGCTTAGTGTCTGGGTGATGAAATCATCTGCACACTGAACCTCCCATGAGAAGTTTACCTATGTAACAATCTTGCACATGTATGTTTGAACAAGAAATGAAAGTTAGAGGAGAAAGAGAGAGAGAGGGAGAGAAGGAAAGAGAGAGAGAGAGAAGTTAAATGAAACACCACCTCCTTGACCTGAGTCAGGGGGTTTCCGGCCTTTTGCGGGAACATTCAGCGACAATGTAGTATTTGGGCCTGTTCTTTCTTTTTTTCTTCGTTTCTTTTTTTTGGACTGAGTCTCTCGCTCTGTCACCCAGGCTGCGGTGCAGTGGCGCTCTCTTGGCTCACTGAAACCTCTGCTTTCCGGCTTCCAGTGATTCTTCTCCGGTAGCTGGGATTACAGACACGCACCACGACAGACGGCTTATTTTCCTATTTTTAGTGGAGATGGGGTTTCTCCATGTTGGCCGCGTTGGTATTGAACTCCTGACCTGAAGTGATTTGCCCTCCTGGGCCTCCCAAAGTGCTAGGACGACAGGCCTGAGCTGCAGGGATTTCAGCCTTTAAAAGCGCCGGCCCTGCCACCTTTCGCTGCTGCCCTTACACTCAGAATGACGTGCCCTCTCTGCCATAGGTTGACTCTTTGAGTCCCCTATGCCATTGCACTCCAGCCTGGGCAGCAAGAGCGAAACTCCATCCCCCCACCTTCCCGTGCAAAAAATAAATAAATAAATAAAATATCTACACATGACCTATAAGTGCGTGTTCCCATGAGTGATTTCTAATAAATGGCACTGTACACTGAAAGCAGTGGCTCACGTCTGTCATCCCAGCACTTTGGGAGGCCGAGGTGGGTGGGTCACGAGGTCAGGAGTTCAAGACCAGCCTAGCCAACATGGTGAAACCCCGTCTCTACTGAAAATACGAAACTGAGTCGGGCGTGCTGGGGCAGGCACCTGTAATCCCAGCTACTCGGGAGGTTGAGGCAGGAGACTCACATGAACCTGTCAGGCGGAGGTTGCAGTGACCCAGGATGGCGCCATTGCACTACAGCCTGGACGACAGAGTGAGATTCAGTCTCTAAATAAATAAATAGAAAGAAAGAAAAGAAAAGAAAGAAAAGAAAAGAGAAGAGAAGAAAAGAAAAGAAGAAAAGAAAAGAAAACCAGAAAAGAAAGAGAAAATGAAAGAAAAGGCACTGTATTGCTACTCGACTAGGAACTTCTCTCTTTCTGTGTTTCTCTCTGTCTCTCTCGGTCTGTCTTTGTCTTTCTCTGTCTCTTTCTCTGTCTGTCTCTTTCTCTCTATCTCTGTCTCTCTCTCTCTTCCTGTCTCACTGTGTCTGTCTTCTGTTTAACTCTCTTTCTCTGCCTGTCTCTCTCTGTCTCCCTCCCTGTCTCTCTCTGTCTCCCTCCCTGTCTGTTTCTCTCTCTCTCTGTCTCTCTTTCTGTGTATTTCTCTGTCTCTGTCTGTCTCTGTTTCTCTCTGTCTCTCTCTGTCTGTCTCTGTTTTTCTCTGTCTGTCTCTCTCTTTCTTTTTCTGAGTCTCTCTGTCTGTTTCTCTCACTCTCTCTCTCTCTCTCTGTGCCTAACTTGTCTTACTGTCTTTCTCTACCCGTCTGTCTCTCTCTCTGTCTGTCCCTCTTCCTCCCTTTCTGTCTCTCTCCCTCTCTCTCTCACTCTCTGCCTGTCTGTCTCTCTTTCTGTCTGTTTCTGTCTCTCTGTCTCATCTCTGTCAGTCTCTCTTTCTGTTTGTCTCTGTCTGTCTCTCTCTGCCTGTCTCTCTCACTGTGTCTGTCTTCTGTCTTGCTGTCTTTCTCTGCCTGTCTGTCTCTCTGCCTGCCTTTCTGTTCTCTCTCGCTCTTTCTCTCTTTCTGTCTGTTTCTCTCTGTCTGTCTCTGTCTGTCTCTTTCTCTGTCTGTCTGTCTCTCTGTCTTTTTTTTTCACATGGAGTCTCACTGTGTCGCCAAGGCTAGAGTGCAGTGGCACCATCTTGGCTCACTGCAAACTCCACCTCCCAGGTTCACGCCATTCTCCTGCCTCCCGAGTAACTGGGACTGTAGGCGCCCGCCACCAAGCCCGACTAATTTTTTGTATTTTTAGTAAAGACGTGATTTCACCAAGTTAGCCAGTATGGTCTCGATCTCCTGACCTCGTGATCCACCCGCCTCGGCCTCCCAAAGTGCTGGGATGACAGGAATGAGCCACCGTGCCCGGCCTGTCTCTCTCTTTCTTTCTTTCCTCTCTCTCTCTCTCTGTGTGCGTAAATTCTGTCTTACTCTCTTCTCTGCCTGTCGGTCTCTCTCTCTCTGTCTGTCTCTCTCCCTCCCTGTCTTTTTCTCTCTCTCTGTCTCTCTCACTCTCGCTCTCTCTGTCTCTCTCTCTCTTGCTGTTTCTCTCTGTCCGTCTCTGTCTGTCTCTTTTTCTGTCTCTCTTTCTTTCTCTCTGTCTCTGTCTCTCTCTCCCTCTGCCTGTCTCTCTCACTGTGTCTCTCTTCTGTCTTACTCTCTTTCTCTGCCTGCCTGTATCTCTCTCCCCCTCTCTTTCTGTTTCTCTCTATGTATCTCTCACTCTCTCCATCTCTCTATGTCTGTTTCTCTCTGTCTCTGTCTTTCTCGGTCTGTCTCTGTCTCTCTCCCCCCTGTCTGTCTGTTTCTGTCTCTGTCTCTATCTCTGTCTCTCTCTTTCTGTTTCTCTCTGTCCGTCTCTGTCTTTCTCTGTCTGTCTCTTTCTCTGTCTGTCTCTCTCTTTCTCTCTGTCTCTTTCTCTCTCTCATTGCCTGTCTCTTTCACTGTGTCTGTCTTCTGTCTTACTCTCTTTCTCTGCCTGTCTGTCTGTCTCTCTCTCCCTCCCTTTCTCTCTCTCTCTGTCTCTCTCTTTCTGTTTCTCTCTGCCTGTCTCTGTGTGTCTGTCTGTTTCTCTCTTTCTCTGTCTCTCTCTCTGTTTCCTCTCCATCTGTCTCTGTCTGTCTGTCTGTCTCTCTCTCTGTCTCTCTCCCTCCCTGTCTGTGTGTTTCTCTCTGTCTCTGTCTCTCTCTCTGTCTGTCTGTTTCTCTCTGTCTCTCTCTGTCCATCTCTGTCTTTCTAGTCTGTCTCTTTCTCTGTCAGTCTGTCAGACCTCTCATGACGGAGAGGGCCCTGCCCCTTCCACGAAAGTCAGAAGGGCCTGCTTAGAGAGGCCGATAGGAATCCAGACAGACAGGCCTTGCTACGCTTCACCACTTGGTGTATGATTTTGGGAGGTCGAGGCCGGGTCCCCACTTGGATGGAAGGGGCATTTTCAGACTTTTCTGTCTGTCACGTGTGGCGTCCCTACTTCTCGTATTTCCCTGATAAGCTCCTCGACTCAAAAATACATGGATAAGGCCGGGCGTGGTGGCTCACGTCTGTCATCCCAGAACTTCCGGAGGCCGAGGCAGGTGATCACATGAGGTTGGGAGTTCGAGACCAGCCTTGCCACCAAGGTAAAACCTCGTCTCTACTAGAAATACTAAACTGAGTCGGGCACAGTGGGGTATGATCCAGTAATGCCAGCTACTCAGGAGGCTGAGGTGGGAGAATCACTTGAACCTGGGAGGCAGAGACTGCAGTGAGCCGAGATTGTGCCACTGCACTACAGCCTGGGCTGTAGAGTGAGTAGGACTCTGTCTCTAAACAAATAAATAAATAAATAAATAAATAAATAAATAAATAAATAAATGCATTCTTTTCCATGCTGACTGACACTTGCAGGCATCGGTTGTCTTCGGGCATCATCTAGTGGCCACTGTTATTGAAAGTCTAGGTGACATGGAGGGAGGTCTTGCTTACTTCACTAAGCCTGGGCAAAGGGTTTCTCTCTCTCCCTTCTGGAGGTCCCTCCCTCTCTCCCTGGTTGCCTAGGGAACCTCCGCCCTGGCGGAGGCCCTATTGTTCTTTGATCAGCGCTTTAGTTTTCTTTGTGTGTTGGTTCTTTCATGCACATAGACTCTTCTACTTGGGTTTTAGGAGGGGTCACTTTAATTTTCAAGTCGCCCCCCGGTTCCCCCCACTACCCATGTCCCTTTACCTTCATTTAGTGAGTCAGTTAGGCGGGTTCCCCCCAAACCCCCCACTTCCGGCCTCCGAACACCCTGCTTGGAAACCTTCCGGAGCCACCCTGGTGTGCCTCCATCTTCTCTCCCCTTCCCCCACCCCTTACCGGCGATTTCATTCTTGCCAGGCTGACATTTGCAATGGTGGGCATCAGGCCTCACTCAGTGGCCACAGTTTTTGAAGATGGGGGTGGCACGGTCCCACATCCCTGGAGGCAGCTCGGGCCGAAGTCATAGCCCTTGACCTGCGTGGGCAAGCGGGCGGGTCTGCTCTTGTGGGGTTTTTTCCCCCCACTTCCCTCCTCAGGCCTCCCTCCCTAGGAAAGCTTCACCCTGGCTGGGTCTCCATCACTTTTTATCATGATGTTTTAGTTTCTCCACCCTCCAGCCAGTATAGTTTCACAATGGGAATGGCGTCACAGCTCTAGTCTGGGCGTTCTTTGTATTTGCCCATAATAGAAACGTTTTCTGAAAACTAATACTTTGCTCACTTAAGATTTCCAGGGACGGTGCCTTGGCCCGTGTTTGTTGTTTTGTTTTGTTTTGTTCGTGTTTTTCCTTTTTCATATGTATTTCTTTTCAGGTGAAGTAGAAATCCCCAATTTTCAGGAAGACGTATCTTTTCCCCAAGACATGTTAGCTGCTGTTTTCTCCTGTTGTTAACTAGCGCTTTTGTGAATCTCTCAACGTGTAGTGAGAGCCGGTTGATGTTTACTTCAGAACATCTTATTTTCTTGAAATCCATAAGCGAATGCTGCTGTTGCTCTTGCTGATGCTGCTGCTGCTCTTGTTGCTGTTGTTGTTGTTTTCAAAGCACACCCCGGCCACCCTTTACGGAATCAAAAGCGTTATAAAATATGTGTAATTATTTCCTGACCACGCCATTCCTCCTCCTCTCTCTGTCTCTCTGTCTCTCTTTCTCTGTCTCTCTCTCTCTGCCTGTCTGTCTATTTTTCTCTCTCTATTTGCCTGTCTCCCTCACTGTGTCTGTCTTCTGTCTTACTCCCTTTTTTTGCCTTTCTGTCTCTCTCTCTCTGCCTGTCTGTCTCTCTCTCTCCCTGTCTGTCTGTTTCTCTCTGTCCATCTCTGTCTTTATCTCTGTCTGTCTCTTTCTTTCTCTCTGTCTCTCTGTCTCTGTGTGTCTCTCTCTCTGCCTGTCTCTCTCATGGTGTCTATCTTCTTTCTTTCTTTCTCTGCCTGCCTCTCTCTCTCTCTCTTTCTCTCTCTCTGTCTCTCTCTGTTCTTCTCGTCTTTCTCTGTCTGTCTCTTTGTCTGTCTGTATCTCTCTTTCTTTCTTTTTCTCGCTGTCTCTGTGTCTCTCTCTCTGTCTCTCTCACTGTGTCTGTCTTCTGTCTTATTCTCTTTCTCTGGCTGTCTGTCAGTGTCTCTCTCTCTCTCTCTCCCTGTCTGTCTGTCTCTCTCTCTCCCTGTCTGTCTGTTTTTTTCTTTCTCTTTACCTGTCTGTCTCTCTGTCTCTGTCTCTCTGTCTCTCTCTCTCTGTGTCTGTCTTCTTCTTACTGTCTTTCTCTTCCTGTCTGTCTCTCTCTCCTTGTCTGTTTCTCTCTGTCTCTGTCTCTGTCTGTCTCTCTCTCTCTCTGTTTCTGTCTCTCCCTCTGTCTGTCTCTTTCTCTCTCTGTCTCTTTCCCTCTGTCTGTCTCTCTCTTTCTTTCTCTCTGTCTCTCCAACTGTCTCTGTCTCTGTGTGTGTGTGTGTGTCAGCTTTCTGTCTTACTCTCTTTCTCTGCCTGTCTGTCTGCCTGTTGGTGTGTCTCTCTCTCTGTCTATCTCTCTCTCTTTCTGTCTGTGTCTCTCTTTCAGTTTCTCTCTGTCTCTTTCCATCTGTGTCTTTCTCTGTGTCTTTATCTCTCTGTCTCTCTCTGTCTTTCTCTCTTTGTGTATCTTTGTGTCTCTCAGTCTGTCTCTATGTCTCTGTCTCTGTGTCTCTCTCTCTCTCGTGCTCGCTCACTCTCTGGCTCTCTCTATCTCCTCCCTCTCTTTCTTGACAAAATAAGTACAAGTACATCTAATCTAATCTATTACCACGGCCTGAATTCTTAATTTTAGACATCCCAGATTTGATCTCCCTACAAAATGCTGTACAGAACTGGCGAGTTGATTTCTGGACTTGGATACCTCTTAGATACTACATATTAATAAACATCCAACCCTAAAATCTGGGGTTGCATCTAGCTAGACTGTCTCAAAAAAATCATACCTCTGTTCACCTAGGATGCTGGGAGGGTTTTCTCAATGTGCATCTGCTCATGTCCTTCATGACCTATGACCAAGCCCTGTCGGTTCTGTCTGAAATATGTATCTGCAAACACTTCTCTCCATTTCCACAACTACCCATGGCCCATTGTGGAACCACTGGCTCTTTGAAAAAAAATCCCAGAAGTGGCTTTGGCTTTTTGCTGGGAGGTCTAAACCTGCTGAGAACTTTCCTGCCCAGGATTCTGTGTGAACAAAAGTGTTTCTGCTGGGAGCTGGGATCCTCGGTACCATGCTTGCTAGCACTGGATGAGTCTCTGGAAGGACTCACAGGACTCCACAAAGCTGACCTGTCCCACCGAGGTCAAATGGATACCTCTGCATTGGCCCAAGGACTCCAACATACATCACTGTCACCAACCATTACCTTCAGCATCCTTGTGAGCCTGCCCAAGGCCCTGACTCCGGGGAGACTCTTGGGAGCCCGGCCTTCCTCGGCTAAAGTCCAAAGGGATGGTGACTTCCACCCACAAGGTCCCCACTGAACTGCAAAGATGTGGAGCATAGGTCAGAGAGGGGAGCATGAGGGGAGACATCCTGACAGGCAATGTGTTCCCTAGGCTCTGGCCACCCCACTCACGTCCCACATAATTGGCACCCACGGGACACCACCGCTTTATCCCCTCCTCTGTCCACAACCGCCCCAAACCCACCCCACAACCCAGGCACACACACTGGAGGTTAAAAAACCACACGGCCTGAATAGAGCCTGATGGAGTGAGAGCTCATTTCACGAAGCGGGGGGGTGGGTTGGGGTGGGGTGGGGTGGGGGTTGGGGGTGTGTAGAGAGCCTGATTCTCCCTCGTGGGTGGCTACAGGATACAAATGAATATCACTTCTTGGGCGGAGGGGCTTCTTTGGGCCGTCACGTTTGCCATCAACGTTTGTGGGACTGTCTCTCAAACCCTTCCTTGAGGCCACAAAATAGATTCCACCCCACCCATCAACGTTTCCCTGCGTACTGGATGTATCCTGTCAAGAGACCTCAGCCTGATACGTTGAGTTAAACACCTTTATTGGCTTTCTGTGTTTGTTTGCTTCTGAGATGGAGTCTTGCTCTGTCCCCGCATGGCTGGAGTACAGTGGCGTGATCTCAGCTCACTGCAACCTCTGTCTCCTGGGTTAGAGTGATTCTCCTGCCTCAGCACAACCACGCCTGGCCCATTTTTTTATTTTTAGTAGACACGGTATTTGACCCTGTTTCATTGGTTTTCACTGGAGATTCTAGATTTGAGTCACACCTCATTGTGTGCCACATAACGACTTCTTTTTTTTTTTAAAGCACAATATATCTGCTTTATTTGAGTGGATTTGTATATCTTTATAATTGTGTTATAGATGAAGAAAAGGTATTAAACATGGTGCTGAAGATAGTGAAAGTGAAAAGAAAAGAAAGGCTTTCTATTTTGTAGATAGAATAAAGTTGCTCAGTATTTAGAGTTACCTAAATACGTCAGCATTTAAACTCCTCCTACTAAAAGCTTGCCAGTCTGAATAATCCTCCTTGAAACACAATTTTCATATGGATACGATTTTTAAGAATGTGACTCCTGCGGAATAGCTGGACAGACAATACACATTTAAAAAAAAACAGCACAAGGATCCACCAGACTTCGGAAAAAATCAAAAACAACCAAGCCTTATGAAGAACTGAGTTCTTAAAATATTATGGAGAACATAGCTATTGGAAGAGATGGCAATATTGGCAAGTTGATTTTTACATTGGTCAGCAATAGCTAGCACTATTTTTCTGGCAATCTTTCAGGCACTGCAACTACTACAGCAAAATGATATATAATCCATTAAACAACATAATCACAAATCAAAAAATATTTTAGTAATATAATGCTTCAGATTTAGAGGCAAATCAAGTGTTAAAACTCAACTGCTATAATAGCTAACCCCAAAGATAACTGTAACTGACAAAAAAGCTTCTGCAGAGTTACTACTTCAGAATTATACTTTCTCTTGATATTTATTTTATTTTATTTTATTTTATTTTATTTTTATTTTATTTTTTTCTTGAGATGGCGTCTCACTCTGTCGCCCAGGCTGGAGTGCAATGGCATAATCTTGGCTCACTGCAACCTCCACTTCCCAGGTTCAAGCGATTATCCTTCCTCAGCCTCCTGAGTAGCTGGGACTACAGGCGCCAGCCACCATGCCCAGCTAATTTTTATACTTTTAATATAGGCGGGGTTTCAACATATGGTCTCGATCTCTTGACGTTGTGATCTGCCTGCCTTGGCCTCCCAAAGTGCTGGGATGACAGGCATGAGCCACCATGCCTTGCCCTCTCTTGATATTTAAACTTTTAAGTCAGTCCAGAGAAATACAATAAATGTCAACAGTAAGTAGGGTGTTGAGGCAGAAGTAGGACCTAACTTTTTCATATGTTATTCAGTTGATAACAATATGACCTGGGTAGTAATTTCCTATGTGTCTACTTATACACAAATACAAAAAAGTAAAACAGAGATACTGCTAAATAAAGGATACATTAAGTTCTTAATAGTAACTCAATAAACTGGAACATTGTCAATAAGCAGCTAGTGAACTTTTTCAGTGTTTTTTTCTATTATCCAATAAGTGTATTATGCTATTCCTTTCCAATTTCCCAAGCATTTTTTGTCCCAATCACCATTTTTGTGTTCGAAGAAAAAGTAACAAATCAAGTAACAAAACTAAACAAGCAAACAAACAAAACACAACTACAGTATCTGCAAAAGTTTTTTAGAAGACTGAAACTGTTGAGTATAAGCATCTCGTATTCTATTATCATTAGTTAACTGAAGAGTTTGTTAAAGACATACATTTCATAAAAAAAGTTAGTTTGAAGTTATTGACCAGAATGTACCATTCCTAAGTATTAGTAACCAAATTCATGACAATAAAGAGCTTTTTAACAAGAAAAATTAGTGACTACCAGCACCATCAACAAGACTTTGTCTTTACAATTCATTACCACTTACCATGCATTGTAATATATAGGATTGACTCTGATAGCATTTCGAAAACAAGCTAATGCTTTGTCCAATTCTGCAGTTAAGATAAACTCTCGCCCTAATAAAGTATAGGCATAAGCATAATTTGGATCCATTTGGATAGCTCTCTGGAAGAATTTAATTGCAATATCATGTTCCCGTTGCAAACTGAAACAGTTCCCTGCAGCACACCAGGCCTCTGGCGAATTTTTATGCATGTCTGTTAAGTCTTTTGACAGAAATGAAAGAGCGACATCTTTTTGAAGATGCCAAAGTGTTGTAGAATAGATTTGCATGCCTTCAACTCTGTAATTCTCAATCCTTCTAAACTCTGAGAATATTCTTTCAGCTTGCATGTACTCTGAAAGTTCAAAATAGGACCTTCAAATTTGGCACAGTACCCAACCAGTATTGAAGTGGTGAGAAGGTAGATGGCTCAAAATATTTATAGCTTCTTTGCAGTGGTATGAACCTAAATCTAAATAACCTTTCCCCCTTTCACGAAGAAGGCTCATCAAGCCTTCTGCTGCTACTTTTTGTAGATTAAAAGTCTGAATCTGAGGTGTGATTGTGGATATTTCCTCTTCTGAATTGATGGAAGAGTCCAATTTTGTAATTTCCAGGTTGTCATTTATATTAGATTGAGTTATTCCTCCTTTATTAGTTTAACTTTTTGTTTTTCTGTTTGGGATTTTAGGTGTAAACTTCATTTTTAATTTCTTCCTATTCTCCTTGGTTGTGGAACTGTCACTAGTAAAGAGTCATGAACTTCTTCGATGCAGTGCTTTTGGGGGAGATGTCATAGTGGGGCTCATTACCTGAGGTGTTGCAGTTATTTATGGACCAGAACTTTCTGTTAGTGAAAGAATTGGAGTTACCTCTCGGCTATTTCCACTCTGCGAGAAGACAGACTTTGCTCCAGTTTGGCCAATTCTGGCAACAGACTTTTTTGAAGGGGCTCCAGCGGATGGCACATCAATTACAGAAGGTGCATTAGTGTAGTTTTGTAAATAAGATCCATCTCCAGGACTTGGGGTTCCTAATGAAAAGATCCCAAAACTTGGGGTAAATGGACTAAGAGCTGCTGGTCCTGTTAATAAACTTCGACCAGTTTTTTGTTTATTTTGAACCTGTTTAGATAATATTGAAGTTCCTGTTCCCAGTGGGATAGTTTCAGGTGAAATTACAGCTGAATCAATAAAAGACACTGGGGAATCTGTATTCAAGGAGTACTTTGAATTGGAAGATTCTAAATTGACTCTGTTTAATTCAATTGTGTCCTGGGGTGTTTCCATAAGAATGGTCTCAGGCTGTCTGTGACATAAACTGTGATTAGGTACTTGTGTTGTTGAAGAGTTGGGCAGACAGTTGCTAAAGTTCTGTAAAGATGTGAATTTAAATGTTAGGTCAGGATCTGGCTTTTCACCTATTTCACATAATGATTCAAAGGGATACCAGAGGAAAGGATTTAAACTAAGTCTCTTTTGGTAACATTCTTATCCTTTGGCAAGCCGATCTGTCTTGCAATATACACGTCCCAACAATGGAAGGGGAAAGCAAACTGAATCACCAAACTCAGTAACAATATCATCATGGCTTTTCTGCTTATTAAACACTCCACCAGATAAGATTTGTTCCCAGTCTGCAAGCTTACTGAGATCAACACAACATTTTGCAAGCAGGTATTTGCATTGCGGTGTAGGACAACTGTGTCTTTTCAAGAGTCTATATGCTTTATAGGCTTTTCCTGGGAGTTAAGAACAGGTTGCCATTAAAAACAAGGCTTCTTCTGAGTGTACTTCTGCATAAAGGCGTTCTGTGAGGAAAACCCCACCTCGGTAAGCATAGTGGTTTAGTGCTTGCCATATAGCAGCCTGGAAGGGTTTCTGCAGCACTGTCATCCTCGAGGCAAAGGCCCAATTTCTGCAGTGCCTCAGGAAACCCCCACCCCACCAACCACCCTCCCCCCTGTAGCGGCTCCGGCCCGGCCAGCCTCGGCTCATTTAAATTCACCAGTTACCGGGGGATGGGGGTGGCCGAGCCAGCATGACTTCTTTATCCTGCCGACTGTGGAAAGCCCGGCCCCTTGTGATCCATTACAAAGCGAAAGTCACCTCATATTTGGGAAACAAGTCCACTCCCAAGTTCAGTGGAGGGATGTGGCATGTAGGACGAAGGACTCTGTTCCTTCTGATTTGGTCTGCACAGCGGGGCCTAGGGCTGGAGTCCTCTCTGTGAGGACTGCTGACTCCCTCTACCTTGGGTTCCATTGGCCCCACCCTGGGACATGGGCGTTGGCAGATTCTGGCCCTTCCTGGCCCTTAAGTTGCTGTCAGAAACCCCATCTCGTGTTCAGATGCCCCGAATAACTGGCTCGCGCCTCTCTGGAAACATTGGAAATCTCTCCTCTACACATGGTCACCTAAAACCCCAGGAGCTCGGGAAACACGTCTGCCATCCACCTCACTGCTTTCGGGAGAGAATGTTGAGAGTCTCTTGCCAACTATCTCTTGACTTGAGTTCCTCATGGGTGTGTGGTTAAGACGTAGTGAGACCAGATGTATTAACTCAGGCCAGCTGCTGGTGGCTCACGCCTGTAACCCCAACACTTTGGGAGGCCGAGGCTGTAGGATCCCTTGAGGAATAGCCTAACCCTGGGGAGGTTGAGACTGCAGTGTGTGAGCAGTAATGGTGTAATTTGGATCCTGCAGTTTTCTAAACATTCATTTTGTAGAATCTGCAAAGGGATATTTCTGAGCCCATTGAGGCCTATGGTGAAAAGGGAAATATTTTCAAATAAAAAGAAAACAGAAGCTTTCTGGGAAACTTCTTTTTGATGTGTGTATTCATCTCACAGTGTTGAAACTTTTTTTATTGAGCAGTTTGGAAACAGTCTTTTTGTAAAATCTGCAAAGGGATATTTCTTAGCCATTTGATACCTAGGTGAAAAAGAGATATCTTCACATAAAAACTAGACAGAAGCATTCTGAGAAAGTTCTTTCTGATGTGTGCATTCATCTCATAGAGTTGAACCTGTCTTTTGTTTGAGCAGTTTGGAAACAGTCTTTTTTAAAAATATGCAAATGGATATTTGTGAGCCCTTCACAGCCTATGATGAAACAGGAAATACCTTGACATAAAAACTAGACAGAATCTTTCTGAGAAAATGCTTTGCAATGTATGCTTTCATCTCACAGAGTTGAACTTTTCTTTTGATTGAGCAGTTTCTAACCAGTCTTTTTGTAGAATCCACAAATGGATATTTGCAGCGCTTTTAGGCCCATGGTGAAAACGGAAATATTTTCACAAAAACACTAAAAAGCAGCTTTCTGAGAATCTTCTTTGTGATGCCTGGATTCATATCACAGAGCAGAACCTTTCTTTTGATTGAGCAGATTGGAAAAAGTATTTTTGTACAATCTGCAAATGGATATTTCTGAGCCGTTTGATGCCTGTAGTGAAAAAGAATTATCTTCACATAAAAATTAGACAGAATCATTCCGAGAAACTTCTTCCTGATGTGTGCATTCATCTCACAGTGTTGAACCTTTCTTTTCATGGAGCAGTTTGGAAACAGTCTTTTTGTAGTATCCGCAGAGGGATAATTGTGAATGCTTTAAGGACTATGGTGAAAAAGGAAATATCTTCACAAAAAAATCTAGACAGAAGCATTCTGAGAAACTTCTTTTTTATGTGTGCATTCATCTCACACAGATGAATCTTTCTTTTCATTGGGCAGTATGGAAAGAGTCTTTTGGTTCAATCTGCAAAGGGATATTTCTGAGCAGTTTGAGGCCTATGGTGAAAAAGTAATATCTTCACATAAAAAGTAGACAGAAGCATTCTGAGAAACTTCTTTTTTATGTGTGCATTCACCTCACAGGGTTGAAACTTTCATTTCATTAAGAAGTTCAGAAACACTCTTTTTGTAGAATCTGAAAGGGATATTTTTGAGTCCATTGAAGCCTGTGGTGAAATAGGAAATATTGTTACATAAAAACTAGACAGAAGCTTTCTGAGAAACTTCTTTGTGATGTGTGCTTTCATCTCACAGAGTTGAGCCTATCTTTTGATTTAGCAGATTGGAAACAGTCCTTTTGTTGTATCTGCAGAGGGATATTTGTGAACGGTTTGAGGCCTATGGTGAAAAAGGAAATACCTTCACATACAAAGTAGACAGAAGCATTCTGGGAAACTTCTCTGTGATGTGTGCATTCAACTCACAGAGGTGAACCTTTCTTTAGATTGAGCTATTTGGAAACAGTTCTTTTTTAGAATCTGCAAAGGGATATTTCTGAGCCCATTGAGGCCTAGGATGAAAAAGAAATATCTTCACATAAAACTGGATAGATGCATTCTGAGAAACTTCTTTGTGATATGTCCATTCATCTCACAGAGTTGAACCTTTCTTTGGATTGGGCAGTTTGGAAACAGTCTTTTTGAAGAATCTGCAAAAAATATTTGTGAGCTATTTATGGCCTATGGTGAAATAGGAAATATCTTCACATAAAAACTAGACAGAAGCTTTCTGAGAAACTAATTTGTGATGTGTGCTTTCATCTCACAGAGTTGAACTTTTCTTTTGAATGAGCAGTTTGGAAACACTCTTTTTGTAGAGTCTGTAAATGGATATTTGGAGCACTTTGAGACCCATGGTGAAAAAGGAAATATCTTCACGTAAAAACCAGACAGGAGCATTGTGAGAAACTTCTTTGTGATGGGTGTATTCATCTCACAGAGTTGAATATTTCTTTGGATGCAGCAGTTTGGAAAGATTCTTTTTGTAGTATCTGCAGAGGGATATTCATGAGCAGTTTATGACCTATGGTTAAAAAGGTTATATCTTCACAAAAAAAAACTCGACAGATCCGTTGTGAGAAACTTCTTTGAGATGTATGCATTCAACTCACAGAGCTGAACCTTTCTTTTGATTAAGCAGTTTTCTAAACAGTCCTTTTGTAGAATCTGCAAAGGGATATTTCTGAGCCCATTTGGTCCTATGGTGAAAAAAGATATATCTTCACATGAATGCTAAACAGAAGCTTTCTGAGAAACTTCTTTGTGATGTGTGCATTCATCTCACAGTGTTGAAATTTTCTTTTGATTGAGCAGTTTGGAAACAGTCTTTTTGTACAAGCTGCAAAGGGATATTTCTGAGCCATTTGAGGCCTATGGTGAAAGAGAAATATCTTCGCATAAAAACTAGACAGAAACATTCTGAGAAATTTCTTTGTGATGTGTGCATTCATCACACATATTTGAACCTCTCTTTTGATTGAGCAGTTTGGGAACAGTCTTTTTTTAGAATATACAAAACGATATTTGTGAGCCTTTTCAGGCCTACGGTGAAATAGGGAAAATCTTCAAATAAAAACTGGACAGAAGCTTTCTGAGAAACTTATTTGTCATGTGTTCCTTCATCTCACAGAGTTGAACTTTTCTTTTGATTGAGCAGTTTGGAAACAGTCTTTTTGTAGAATCTGCAAATGGATATTTGCAACGTTTTATGCCTATGGTGAACAGGAAATATTTTCACCTAAAAACTAGACAGAAGCATTCTGAGAAACTTCTTTGTGATGTGTGCATTCATGTCACAGGGTTGAAACTTTCCTTGGATTAAGCAGTTTGGAAAGAGTCCTTTTGTAGAATCTGCAAAGGGATATTTGTGAGCCCATTGAGGCCTACGGTGAAACAGAAAATGTCTTCACATAAAAACTAGACAAAAGCTTTCTGAAAATCTTCTTTGTACTGTGTGCTTTCATCTCAAAGAGTTGAACCTCTCTTTTGATTGAGCAGTTTGGAAACACTCTTTTTGTAGAATCTGCAAAGGGATAGTTGGAGTGCTTTGAGGCCTATGGTGAAAAAGGAAATATCTGCACATAAAAACTAGACAGAAACTTCTAAGAAACTTATTTGTGATGCGTGCTTTCATCTCAGATTTGGACCTTCCTTTTCATTGAACAGTTTGGCAACAACTCATTTTGTAGAATCTGCAAAGGGATATTTGTGAGCAGTTTGAGGCCTATGGTGAGAAAGTAAATACCTTCACATAATACCTAAACAGAAGTATTTTGAGAAAACTCTTTGTGATGTTTGCATTCATCTCACTGAGTTGAAACATTCTGTTCATTGAGCAGTGTAGAAACATACTTTTTGTGCAATCTGCAAAGGAATATCTGTTTGCGGTTTGAGACCTATGGTGAAAAAGTAATATCTTCACATAAAAACAAGACAGAAGCATTCTGAGAAACTAATTTTTTATGTGTGCATTCATCTCACAGAATTGAACCTTTCCTTTGATGAAGCAGTTCGGAAAGAGTTTCTTGTAGAATCTGAAAAGGGATAGTTGTGATCCCTTTGAGGCCTAAGGTGAAATAGGAAATATCTTCACATAAAAACTAGACAGAAACTTTCTGAGAAACTTCTTTGTGACATGCCTTTCATCTCAAAGATTTGAACCTTTATTTTGATTGAGCAGTTTGGAAAGACTCTTTTTCTAGTATCTGCAGAGGGCTATTAATGAGCAGACTGAGGCCTACAGTGAAAAAGGAAATGGCTTCTCAAAAAACTAGACAGAAGCATTATGAGAGACTTCTATGTAATGTGTGCATTCATCTCACCAAGTTAAATCTTTCTTTTGATTGAGCTGTTTGGAAACACTCTTTTTTCTAGCATCTGCAAGGGTATACTTCTGAGCCCTTTGAGGCCTATTTTGAAATATGAAATATCTTCACATGTAAACTAGACAGAAGGTTTCTAAGAAACTTCTTTTTGACGTGTGCTTTCACCTCACAGAGTTGAACATTTCTTTTGATTGAGCAGATTGGAAACACTCTTTTTGTAGAATCTGCAAGTGGATATTTGGAGCGCTTTGAGGCCCATGGTGAAAAAGGAAATATCTTCACAAAAAACTAAACAGAAGTTTTCTGAGAAACTTCTTTGGGATGTGTGCATTCATCCCACACATTTGAACCGTTCTTTTGATTGCTATGGTGAAAAAGGAAACTTCTTCACATAAAACTATACAAAAGCATTCTGAGAAACTTCTTTGTTATGTGTGCTTTCATCTCATAGAGTTTAACCTTTCTTTTCATTGTGCAGTTTGGAAACAGTCTTTTTATAGAATCTGCAAAGGGATGTTTGTGAGCAGTTTGAGGCCTATGGTGAAAAAGGAAATACCTTCACATAAAAACCAGACAGAAGCTTTTTGAGAAACTTCTTTGTGATGTTTGCATTCATCTCCCAGAGTTGAATCTTCCTTTTCATTGAGCTGTTTAGAGACAGTCTTTTTGCACAATCTGTAAAGGGATATTTCTGAGTGGTTTGAGGCCTATGGTGAAAAAGAAATATCTTCACATAAAAATCAGAAAGAAGCATTCCAGGAAACTTCTCTGTGATGTGTGCATTCATCCCACAGATTTGAAACTTTCATTTCATTCAGTAGTTTGGAAAGAGTCTTTTCATAGAATCTGCAAAGGGATATTTCTGAGCCCTTGAGACCTATGATGAAATAGGAAATATCTTCACATAAAAACTAGACAGAAGATTTTGAGAAACTTCTTTGTGATGCTTGTGAACCTTCTTTTTGATTGAGCAGTTTGGAAACAGTCCTTTTGTAGAATCTGCAAAGGGATATTTCTGAGCCCTTTGAGTCCTATAGTGAAATAGAAAATGTCTTCACATAAAAACTAGACAAAAGCATTCTGAGAAACTTCTTTGTGATGTGTGCTTTCATTTCACAGAGTTGAACGTTTCCTTTGATTGAGCAGTTTGGAAACACTCTTTTTGTAGAATCGGTAAATGGATATTTGGGGTGCTTTGAGGCATAAGGTGAAAAAGGAAGTATCTATACCTAAAAACTAGACAGAAACTTTCTGAGAAACTTCTTTGTGATGCGTGCTTTCATCTCACAGATTTGAACATTTCTTTTCATTGAGCAGTTTGGGAACAAGTCGTTGTATAGAATCTGCAAATGTATATTTGTGAGCTGTTTGATGCCTATGCTGAAAAAGTAAATAGTCACATAAAAACCAGACAGAAGCTTTTAGAGATAACTTTTTGTGATGTTTGCATTCATATCAAAGAGTTGAAGCTTTCTGTTCCTTGAAGAGTTTGGAAACATTCTTTTTGTGCAATCTGCAAAGGAATATTTCTGAGTGGTTTCAGGCCTGTGGTGAAAAAGAAATATCTTCACATAAAAACTAGACAGAAGCATTCTGAGAAACTTCTTTTTTATCTGTGCATTCACCTCACAGAGTTGATCCTTTCTTTTCATTGAGCAGTTTGGAAACAGTCTTCTTGTAGTATCTGCAAAGGGATATTTGTGATCCCCTTTAGGCCTATGGAGAAATAGGAAATATCTTCACATAAATACTAGAGAGAATCTTTCCAAGAAACTTCTTTTCATCCTACACAGTTGAACCTTTCTTTGGATTGATCACTTTGGAAACAGTCTTTTTGAAGAGTCTACAAATGGATATTTGGGGAGTTTGAGGCCTAAGGTCAAAAAGGAAATATATTCACATAAAAACTAGACAGAAGCATTTTGAGAAACTTCTTTGTGATGTGAGCTTTCATTTCAGAGGGTTGAATCTTTCTTTTGTTTGAGCAGTTTGGAAATAGTCTTTTTGTAAAATGTGCAAAGGGATATTTCTGAGCCATTTGAGGTCTATGGTGGAAACGAAATATCTGTACATAAAAAGTAGACAGAAGCATTCTGAAAAACTTCTTTGTGATGTGTCCATTCATGTCACAGAGTTGAACCTTTCTTTTGATTGAGCAGTTTGGAAACAGTCGTTTTGTAGAATCTGCAAAGAGATATTTGTGAGCTCTTTATGGCCTGTGATGAAATACGAAATATCTCCACATAAAAACTAGACAGAAGATTTCTGAGAAACTTCTGCGTGATGTGTGCTTTCTTCTCACAGTACTGAACATTTCTTTTGATTGAGCAGTTTGGAAAGTCTTTTTGCAGAATCTGCTAATGGATATTTGGAGGTATTTGAGGCCCATGGTGAAAAAGGAAGAATCTTCACATAAAAACTAGACAGAAGATTTCTGAGAAACTTCTTTGTGATGTGTCAATTCATGTCACAGAATTCAACCTTTATTTCAATTGAGCAGTTTGGAGACAGTCTTTTGTAGAAGCTGCAAAGGGAAATTTCTTAGCCTTTTGTGGCTTATGGTGAAAAAGAAATATCTTCACATAAAAACTAGACAGAAGCTTTCTGAGAAACTTCTTTGTGATGTGCTCATTCATCTCACAGAGTTAAACTTTTCTTTTGATTTAGCAGTTTGGAACATGTATTTTCTTAGAATCTGCAAATGGAAATTTTTGAGCCCCTTATGGCCTATGTTGAAATATGAAATATCTTCACATAAAAACTAGATAGAAGCTTTCTGAGAAACTTCTTTGTGATGTGCACTTTCCTCTCACAGAGTTGAACCTTTCTTTTTATGGGGCGGTTTGGAAGCAGTCTTTTTGTAGAATCTGCAAATGGATATTTGGAGCGTTTTGAGGCCTATAGTGGAAAAGGAAATATCTTCACATAAAAACTAGACAGTAGCTTTTTGAGAAAACTATTTGTGACATTTCCATTCATCTCTAATAGTTGACCATTTCTTTTCATTGAGCAGTTTGGAAACAGTCTTTTTGTACAAACTGCAAAGGGATATTTCAGAGTGGTTTTAGGCCAATGGTGAAAAATAAATATCTTCACATGAAACCTAGACAGAAGCATTTTGAGAAACTTCTTTGTGATGTGTGCATTCATCTCACAAATTTGAACGTTTCTTTTGATTTAGCAATTTGGAGAACGTCTCTTGGAAGTATAAGCGGAGTTATATTTGTGAGCAGTTTAAGGCCTATTGTGCAAAAGTAAATACCTTCATATAAAAAGTAAACAGAAGCTTTCTGAGAAACTTCTTTGTGATGTGTGCTTTTGTCTCACAAAGTTTCACCTTTCTTTTGATTGAGAAGTTTGGAAACATTCTTTTTGTAGAATCTGCAAATGGATATTTGGAACAATTTGAGTCCTATGGTGAAAAAGGGAATATGTTCACATAAAAACTAGACAGAAGAATTCTGAGAAACTTCTTTGTGATGAGTCCATTCATGTAACAGAGTTGAAACTTTCTTTGATGGATCAGTTTGGAAGCAGTCTTTATGTAGTATCTGCAGAGGGATATTTTTGAGTAGTTTAAAGACTATAGTGAAAAAGGAAATATCTTCACAAAATAACTAGACAGAAGCATTTTGGGAAACTTCTTTGTGATGTGTGCATTCATCTCACAATGTTGAACGTTTCTTTTGATTTAGCAATTTGGAGAAAGTCTCTTGGAAGTATAAGCAGAGTTATATTTGTGAGCAGTTTAAGGCCTATGGTGCCAAAGGAAATACCTTCATATAAAAAGTAGACAGAAGCTTTCTGAGAAACTTCTTTGTGATGTGTGCTTTCGTCTCACAGAGTTGCACCTATCTTTTGATTGAGCAGTTTGGAAACATTCTTTCTGTAGGATCTGCAAATGGATATTTGGAGCAATTTGAGTCCTACGGTGAAAAAGGAAATATGTTCACATAAAAACTAGACAGAAGAATTCTGAGAAACTTCTTTGTGATGAGTCCATTCATCTCACAGAGTTGAAACTTTCTTTGATGGACCAGTTTGGAAATAGTCTTTTTGTAGTATCTGCAGAGGGATATTTTTGAGCGGTTTAAAGACTATGGTGAAAAAGGAAATATCTTCACATAATGACTAGACAGAAGTATTCTGAGAAACTTCTTTGTGATGTGTGCATTCATCTCACAGAGTTGAACCTTTCTTTTGATTGAGCACTTTGGAAACAGTCTTTTTGTAGAACATTCAAAGGAATATTTGTGAGCCCTTTATGGCCTCAGGTGAAATGGAAATATCTTCACATACAAACTAGAGAAAAGCTGTCTGAGTAACTTCTTTGTTATGTGTGCTTTCATCTCAGAGAGTTAAAAATTTGTTTTGATTGATCAGTTTGGAAACAGTCTTTTTGTAGAATCTGCAAATGGATATTTGGATCACTTTGAGGCCTATGTTGAGAAAGGAAATATGTTCACATAAAAACAAGACAGAAGATTTCTGAGAAACTTCTTTGTTATATGTGCATTCATCTCACAGGGTTGAACCTTTCTTTTGATTGAGCAGTTTGGAAACAGTCTTTTTGTAGAGTCTACAAAGGGATATTTCTGAACGGTTTTATGCCTATGTTGAAAAAGAAATATCTTCACATAAAAACTAGACAGAAGCATTATGAGAAATTAATTTATTATTTGTTCATTTGTCTCACAGAGTTGAAACTTGCTTTTCATGGAGCCGTTCAAAAACTGTCTTTTTGTAGAGTATGCAAAGGGATATTTGTGAGCTCTTTGAGGCTTATATTGAAATAGAAAATATCTTCACAAAACAAGTAGACAGAAGCATTATGGGAAACTTCTTTGTGATGTGTGCTTTTATCTCTCAGATTTGAATCTTTCTTTTCATTGAACAGTGTGGAAACTCTCTTTTTGTAGATTCTGCAAAAGGATATTTGGAGGGCTTTGAGGCCTATGGTGAAAAAGGAAATATTTTCACTTAAAAACTAAACAGAAGCTTTCTGAAAAACTTCTTTGTGATGTGCATATTCATGTCACAGAGTTGAACCTTTCTTTTCATTGAGCAGTTTGGAAACCATCTTTTCGTACAATCTGCAAAGGGATATTTCTGAGTGGTTTGAGGTCTATGGTGAAAAAGAAATATCTTAGCATAAAAACTACACAGAGGCATTCTGAGAAACTTCTTTTTCATGTGTGCATTCATCTCCCAGAGTTGAACATTTCTTTTCATTGAGAAGTTCAGAAACAGTCTTTCTGTAGAATCTGCGAAAGGATATATGTGAGCCCATTGAGGGCCATGGTGAAATAGGAAATATCTTCACAGAAAAACTAGACAGAAGCATTCTGAGAAACTTCTCTGTGATGTTTGCATTCACCTCACAGAGTTGAAACTTTCTTTTGATTGATCCGTTTGGAAACAGTCTTTTTGAAGAATCTGCAAGTGGATATTTGGAGCGCTTTGTGGCTTGTGGTGAAAAACTAAATATCTTCACATAAAATCTAGTGAGAAACTTTCTGAAGAACGTCTTTGTGATGTGTGCTTTTATCCCACAGAGTTGAACTTTCTTTTCATTGAGCAGTTTGGAAGCAGTCTTTTTGTATTATATGCAGAGGGATATTTGGGAGCGGTTTAAGGCCTATGGTGAGAAAGTAAATATCTTCACATAAAAACTAGACAGAAGCATTCTGAGAAAGTTCTTTGTGATGTGTACATTCATCACACAGAGTTGAAAATTTCTTTTGATTGAGAAGTTTGGAAACAGTCTTTATGTCCAATCTGCAAAGGGATATTTCTTAGACGTTTGAGGCCTATGGTGAAAAAGAAATATCTTCACATAAAAACTAGACAGAAGCTTTCTGAGAAACTGCTTCATGATGCATCCATTAATCTCATACAGTTGAAATTTTCTTTTGATGGAGCAGTTTGGAAAGTGTCTTTTTGAAAATTCTGTAAAGGGATATTTGTTATCCCTTTATGGCCAAAGGTGAAATAGGAAATATCTTCCCATGAAAACTAGACAGAAGCTTTCTAAGAAACTTATTTGTGATGTGTGATTTCGCTTCACAGAGTTGAAACTTTCCTTTGTTAGAAAAGTTTGGAAAGAGGCCTTTTGTAGGATCTGCAAAGAGATATTTTTCAGCCCACTGAAGCGTATGGTGAAAAAGGAAATATCTTCACATTAAAACTAGAAAGAAACCATCTGGGAAACTTCTTTGTGATGTGCACTTTCATCTCATAGAGTTGAACCTTTCTTTTGATTGAGCAGTTTGGAAAAAGTCTTTTAGTAGAATGTGCAATTGGATATTTGGAGCGCTTTGAGGCCTATGGTGAACAAGGAAATATCTTCACATAAAAACAAGACAGAATCTTTCTGAGAACCTTGTTTGTGATGTGTGCATTCATCACACAGAGCTGAATGTTTCTTTTGATTGAGCAGTTTGTAAACAGTCTTTTTAAAGATTCTGCCAAAGGATATTTGTGAGCCCTTTCAGGCTTATGGTGAAAAAGGAAGTATCCACTAATAAAATCTGGACAGAATCTTTCTGTGACACTTCTTTGTGATGAGTGCGTTCAACTCACAGACTTGAACCATTATTTTCATTGAGCAGTTTGGAAACAGTCTTTTTCTAGAATCTCCAAAGGGATATTTTAAGTGATTTATGGCTTAAAGTGAAAAAGGGAATATCAACAAATAAAATCTAGACAGAAGCTTACTGAGACACTTTTTTGTGATGTGAGCATTCATCTCACAGGGTTGAAACTTTCTTTTGATTGAGGAGTTTGTAAATTGTCTTTCTGTAGAATCTGCAAAGGGATATTTTTAAGCAGTTTATGGCTTAGGGTGAAAAAGGAAATATCCACAAATAAAATCTAGACAGAAGTTTTCTGAGACACTTTTTTTTTTATGTGAGCATTCATATCACAGTGTTGAAACTTTCCTTTGATTGAGCAGTTTGTAAAGTGTCTTTTTGGAAAATCTGCAAAGGGATATTTGTGAGCAGTTCGAGGCCTAAGGTGAGAAAGTAAATATATTCAGGTAAAAACTAGACAGAATCATTCTGAGAAACTTCTTTGTGATGTCAGCATGCATCTCACAGTTTGGAACTGATCTTTTTATTGAGCAGTTAGGCAACAGTCTTTTTGTAAAATTTGCAAAGGGACATTTCTGAAAGCTTTGAGGCTAATGGTGAAAAAGGAAATACATTCACATAAAAACTAGACAGAAGCTTTCTGAGAAACCTTTATTTGATGTGTGCATTCATCTCAAGAGTTGAACCTTTCTTTTAATTGAGCTGTTTGGAAAGAGTCTTTTGTAGATCTATAAATGGATATTTGTGAGCGGTTTGAGCCCTATGAAGAGAAGGGAAATGTCTACAAATACATACTAGAAAGAATCTTCCTGAGAAACTTCTTTGTGATGTCTGCATTCATCTCATGGAGTTGAACTTTTCTTTTGATTGAGCAGTTTGGAAACAGTCTTTTTGTAGAATCTTCAAAATGATATTTGTGAACGATTTGAGGCTTATGTTGAAAAAGGAAATATCTTCACATAAAAAATAGACAGAACTTTTCTGAGAAGCTTTTTTGTGATGTGTGCATTCATCTCACGGATTTCAACATTGCTGTGGATTGAGCAGTTTGGAAACAGTCTTTTAGTAGATTCTGCAAAGGGATATTTGTGAGCAGTTTGAGGCTTATGGTGAAAAAGGAAATATCTACAAATAAAATCTACACAGAAACTTTCTGAGAAACTTCTTTGTCATGTGTGCATTCATTTCACAGAGTTGAACTTTTCTTTTGATTGAGCAGTTTGGAAACCATCTTTTCGGAGCATCTCCAAAGGGATATTTGTGAGTGTCTGAAGGCATATGGTGAGAAAGTAAATATATTCACATAAAAACTAGAAAGAATATTTCTGAGAAACTTCTTTGTGATGTGTGCCTTCATGTCACAGAGTTGAACCATTCTCTTGATTGAACAGTTTGGAAACAGTCTTTTTGTAGAATCTGCAAAGGGATATTTGTGAGTGATAGGAGGCCTATGGTGACAAAGGAAATATCTTCACATAAAAACCAGACAGAAGATTTCTGAGAAACCTCTTTGTGATGTGTGCATTCATCTCTGAGAGTTGAACCTTTCTTTTCATTGAGCAGTTTGGAAACACACTTTTTGTAGAATCTGAAAACTGATATTTCTGAAGGCTTTGAAGCTTATAGTGAAAAAGGAAATATCATCCCATAACAACTAGACAGAAGCTTTCTGAGAAACTTCTTTGTGATGTGTGCATTTACCTCACAGATATGAACCTGCCTTTTGATTGAGAAGTTTGGAAACCGTCTTCTTGTAGAATCTGCAAAGAGATATTTGAGAGAGCTTTGAGGTCTATGGTGAAAAAGGAAATATCTTCACATAAAAACTAGATAGAAGCTTTCTGAGAAACTTTTTGTGATGTGTGCATTTGTCTCACAGAGTTGAACCTTTCTTTTGATTGAGAAGTTTTGAATCAATCTTTTTGTAGGATCTGCAAAGGGATATTTGGGATCCATTTTTGGCCTACAGTGAAAAAGGAAATGTCTTCATATAAAAACTAGACAAAACTATTCTAAGAAACTTCTTTGTAATGTGTGCATTCATCTCACAGAGTGGAACCTTTCTTCTGATTGAGCAGTTTGGAAGCAGGATTCCTGAATAATCTGCAGAGGTATATATGTAGGAGATTTGACATCTATGGTGAAAAATGAAATGTCTTCACATAAAAGCTAGACAGAATCTTTCTGAGAATCTTCTTTGTGATGTGTGCATTCATCACACAGAGTTGAAACTTTCTTTTGATTGAGCAGTTTGTAAACAGTCTTTTTGTAGATTCTGCCAAAGGATTTTTGTGAGCCCTTTCAGGCTTATTGTGAAAAAGGAAATAGCCACTAATAAAATCTGGACAGAATCTTTCTGTGAAACTTCTTTGTGATGGGTGCATTCATCTCATGGGTTTGAACCTTTCTTTTGATTGAGCATTTTGGAAAAATTCTTTTGGTAGTATCAGCAAAGTGCTGTTTCTGGGCACTTTGAGGCATATGGTGAGAAAGGAAATATATGCACATGAAAACTAAACAGAATCTTTCTGAGAAACTTCTTTGGTGTGTATGCATTCATCTCACGGATTTGAAGCTTCCTTTTGATTCAGAATTTTAGAAGCAGTCTTTTTATAGAATCTGCATAGGGATATTTGTGAAAATGTTGGGGCATATGGCGAAAAAGGTAATGTATTCACAAAATACTATGGAGAAGCATTCTGAGAAACTTCTTTGTGATGTGTGCATTCATCTCACAGAGTTGAACCTGTCTTTTGATTGAGCTGTTTGGAAACGTCTCTTTGGAGAATCTGCAAAAATATATTTGTGAGAAGTTTGAGGCCTAAGGTGAAAAAGGAAATATCCACAAATAAAAGCTAGAAAGAAGCTTTCTGTGAAACTTCTTTGTGCTGTGTGCATTCATCTCACAGGGTTGAACCTTTGTTTTGATTGAGCAGTTTGGGAGCTTTTTGTATAATCTGCAATGTGGTATTTGTGAACAATTTGAGGTTTATGGTGAAAAAAGAAACATCCTCACAAAAAAACTAGACAGAAATTTTCTGGGAAACTTCTTTGTGATGTGTGCATTCATCTCACAGAGTTGAAGCTTCCTTTTGATTGATCCGTTTGGAAGCATTGTTTTTGTAGAATCTGCATAGTGATATTTGTGAGCCCTTTGAGGCCTATGGTGAAAAAGGAAGTATCTTCGAACAAAAACTAGACAGAAGCATTCTGAGAAACTTCGTCGTGTCGTGTGCTTTCATCTCACCGAGTTGAACTTTTCTTTTCATTGAGCAGTTTGAAAACAGTCTTTATGTAGAATCTGCATAGGGACATTTGTGAGCGATTTGAGGCCTATGGTGAAAAAGGAAATATCTTCACATAAAAACTAGACAGAAGCATTCTGAGAAACTTCTTTGTGATGTATGCATTCAGCTCACAGTGTTGAACCCTTCTTTAGATTGAGCAGGTTGGAAACGTGTTTCTATAGAATCTGCAAAGGGATATCTCTGAGCCCTTTGAGGCCTATGGTGAAAAAGGAAATAGCCACAAATAATATCTAGACAGAAGCTCTTTGAGAAACTTCTTTGTGATGTGTGCATTCATCTCACAGAGTTGAATCTTCCTTTTGATTGAGTAGTTTGGAAACAGTCTTTTTGTAGAATCTGCATAGGGATATTTGTGAGCCCATTGAGGCCTATGTTGAAAAAGGAATTATCTTCACATGAAAACTAGACAGAAGCTTCTTGAAAAACTTCTTTGTGATGTGTGTGTTCATCTCACAGAGTTGAAATGCACTTTTGATTGAGTAGTTTGGAAACAGTCTTTTTTAGAAACTGCAAGGAATATTTGTGAGCAATTTGAAACCTATGGTGAAAAAGGAATTATCTACAAATAAAATCTAAACAGAAGCTTTCTGAGAAACTTCTTTGTGATGTGTGCATTCATCTCACATAGTTGACCTTTTGTTTTGATTGAGAAGTTTTTAAATAGTCTTTTTGTACAATCTGCAAAGAGATATCTGTGAATGCTTTCAGGCTTATGGTGGAAAAGGAAATATCTTCACCTAAACCTATAAAAAAGCTTTCTGAGAAACTTCTTTAGGATGTGTGCATTCATCTCACAGAGTTGAACATTTGTTTTGATTCACCAGTTCGAAAACAGTATTTTTGTAGAATCTGTAAGGAGACATTTTTGAGCTCTTTGAGGCCTATAGTGTAAAAGGAAATATCTTTACATAAAAACTATACAGAAGCTTTCAAAGAAACTTCTCTGAGATGTGTGCATTCATCTCACAGAGTTGAACCTTTGTTTTGATTGAGCAGTTTGGGAAGAGTCTTTTTGTATAATCTGTAAAGGGATATTTGAAGGCGTTTTGAGGCATATGGTGAAAAAGGAAATACCTTCACATAAAAAGTAGACAGAAGCTATCTGAGAAACTTCCTTGTGATGTGTGCATTCATCTCACAGAGTTGAAACTTTCTTTTGACTTATCAGGTTGGAAACAGTATTTTTGTAGAATGTGCAGAGGGATATTTATGAGTGGTTTGAGGTCTTCAGTGAAAAAGGAAATATTTTCACATAAAACCTAGAGAGAAGCATTCTGAGAAACTTCTTCATGATGTGCAAATTCGTCTCAGAGAGTTGAACCTTTCTTTTCATTGGGCAGTTTGGAAACTGTCTTTTTGTAGAATCTGCAAAGTGATATGTTTCAGTGGTTTGAGTACTATGGTGAAAACGGAAATATCGAAAAATGAAACGTAGACAGCAGCTTTCTGAAAAACTTCTTTGTGATGCGTGCATTCATCTCACAGGGTTGAAACTTTCTTTTGATTGAGCAGTTTGGAAACAGTCTTTTCATAGAATCTGCAAAGTGATATTTGTGAAGGCTTTGAGGCTTATGGTGAAAAAGGAAATATCTTCACATAAAAACTAGACTCATGATTTCTGGGAAACTTCTTTGTGATGGTTGTATGCATCTCAAAGAGTTGAATCTTTCTTTTGATTGAGCAGTTTGGAAACAGTCTTTTTGGAGAATCTGCAAAGGGATGTTTTTGAGTGGTTTGAGGCATGTGGTGAAAAAGGAAATATCTTCATATAAAAACTAGACAGAAGTATTCTGAGAAACCACTTTTTGATTTGTGCATTCATCTCAGAGAGTTGAATTTTCTTTCACTGAGTAGGTTGGAAGCAGTCTTTTTGTAGAATATGCAAAGGGATATTTGTGAGCTTTTTGAGGCCTGTTGTGAAAAAGGAAATATCCACAAATAAAATCTAGACAGAAGCCTTCTGAGAAAATTCTTTGTGATGTGTGCATTCATCACACAGAGTTGAACCTTTCTTTTGATTGAGCTGTTTGGAAACAGTCCTTTTGTAGAATCTACAAAGGGTTATTTATGAGCAGTTTGAGGCCTATGGTGAAAAAAGGAGTATCGACAAACAAGAACTAGATAGAAACTTTCTGAGAAACTTCTCTGTGATGTGTGCATTCATCTCACAGAGTAGAAAGCTTTCTTTGATTAAGCAGTTTGGAAACAGTCTTTTTGTAGAATCTGCAAAGGGACGTATGTAGGTGATTTCAGGTCTATGGTGAAAATGGAAATATCTTCACATAAAAACTAGACAGAAGCTTTCTGAGAAAATTCTTTGTGATGTACTCATTCATTTCACAGATGTGAAGTGTTCTTTTCATTGACCGGTTTGGATAGAGTCTTTTTTTAGAACCTGATTTGTGATATTTGTGAACTCTTTGAAGCCTTTGGTGAAAAAAGAAATATCTTCACACAAAAACTAGACAGAAGCTTTCTGAGATACTTTGTTGTGATGTGTGCATTCATCTCGAAGAGTTGAAACTGTCTTTGGGTTGAGCTGTTTTGAAACAGTCCTTTTGTAGAATGTACAAAGGGATATTTGGGATCCGTTTTTTGCCTATGGTGAAAAAGGAAATGTCTACACATAAAAACTAGACAGAAGCATTCTATGAAACTTCTTTTTGATGTGTGCTTTCTACTCACAGCTTTGAACCTTTCTTTAGATAGAGCAGGTTGGAAAATGTTTTTGTAGAATCTGCAAAGTGATAATTTGAATACTTTGAGACTTATGGTGAAAAAGGAAATACCTTCAAATAAAAACTGGACAGAAGCTTTCGGAGAAACTTCTTTGTGATGTGTGCATTCATCACAAAGAGTTGAAGCTTTGTTTTGGCTGGGCAGTTTGGGAACAGTCTTTTTGTAAATTCTGTAAAGGGACAGTTGTGAGCACTTTGAGGCCTATATTGAAAAAGGAAACGTCGTCAAATAAAAACTAGACAGAAGCTTTCTGAGAAACTTCTTTGTGATGTGTGCATTCACCTCACAGAGTTGAACCTTTCTTTTGATTGAATAGTTTGGAAACAGTCTTTTTGTAGAATCTGCAAAGGGTTATTTATGAGTGGTTTGAGGCCTATGGTGAAAAAGGGAGTATCAACAAATAAAAAGTAGACAGAAACTTTCTGAGAAACTTCTCTGTGATGTGTGCATTCATCTCGCAGAGTGGAAACTTTCTTTGAGCCGTTTGGAAAAAGTCTTTTTGTAGAATCTGCCAAGGGATATATATAGGCAGTTTGAGGTCTATGGTGAAAAGGGAAACATCTTCACATAAAAACTAACTGCTCAATGGGAGGAAATTTTACTTCTGTGTGATGAATGCACATGTCAGAAAGGAGTTACTCAGAAAATTTCTTTATACTTTTTATGTGAAGATATTTCCTTTTTCACCATATGCCTCACCATGCTCCCAGATATCCCTTTGCAAATTCTATGAAAAGAATGTTTCCAAACTGCTCAATAAACAGAGTGGTTCAACACTGTGAGACGAATGTGCACATCACAAAGAAGTTTCTCAGAAAACCTCCTTCTCGTTTTTATGTGAAGATATTCCCTTTTTGAACATAGTCCTTAATGCACTCCCAAATATACCTTTGCAGAATCTACGAAAAGACTTTCCAAACTGCTCAATCAAAAGAAAGTTTCAACTCTGTTAGATGAATGCACACATCAGAAAGTAGTTTCTCAGCAAGCTTCTCACTAGTTTTTATGTGAAGATAGTCCCTTTTTCAATGTGGGCCTCAAAGCACTCAAAAATATCCCTTTGTAGATTCTAGAATAACAGAGTTTACAAACTGCTCAATGAAAAGAAATATTTACCTTTGTGAGATGAATACACATATCTTAAAGCAGCTTCTCAGAATGCTTCTTTCTAGTTTTTATGTGAAGATATTTATTTTTTCACCATAGGCCTCAACGCACTCCTAAATCCCTTTGCAGTTTGTACCAAAAGGACTGTTTTCAAACTGCTCAATCTGAAAAATGTTTCAACTCTGTGAGATGAATGCACACATCATGAAGAAGTTTCTCAGAAACTTTCTTTATAGTTTTTCTGTGAAGATATTTCCTTTTTCACCATAGGCCTCACCTCAAAGCTCTCACAAATGTCCCTTTGCAGATTCTACAAAAAGACTGTTTCCAAACCACTCAATAAAAAGAATTATTGAACACGGTGAGATGAATGCACACATCTCAAAGAAGTTTCTCAGAAGCTTTCAGTCTAGTTTTTATGTGAATATATTTCCTTTCTCACCATAGGCCTCAAAGCGCTCCAAATATCCATTTGCAGATTCTACAAAAAGACTGTTTCCAAACTGCTCAACCAAAACAAAGGTTTAACTCTGTGTGATGAATGCACACATCACAAGGAAGTTTCTCAGAATGCTTCTGTCTAGATTTTAAGTAAAGATACTTGCTTTTTCACCACTGGCCTCAAAGTGCTCACAAATATCCCTTTACAGAGTCTACAAAAATACTTTTACCAAATTGCTCAATCAAAAGAAAGGTTCAACTCTGTGAGATGTATGCACACCACAAAGAGGTTTCTCAGGAAGCTTCTCTCTAGTTTTTATGTGAAGATATTTCCTTTTTCACCATAAGCCTCAAAAGGTTCACAAATATCCCTTTGCTGATTCTACAAAAAGACTCTTCACACACTGCTCAATCAAAAGAATGTTTCAACTCTGTGAGATGAATGCTCACATCACCAGAATGTTTCTCAGAAAGCTTCTATGCAGTTTTTATGTGAAGATATTTCCTTTTTCACCGTATGCTTCAAAGGGCTCATAAATATCACTTTGGAGATTTTACAAGAAGAGTTTCAAATCTTCTCAATGAAAAGAAACAGAAACATCTGGGAGATGAGTGCACATATCACAAAGCAGTTTCTCAGAAACATTCTGTCTAGTTTTCATGTGAAGGCATTTTCTTTCTCACCACTGGAGGCAAAGTGCTCAAAATTGTTCCTTTGCAGATTCTACAAAAAGTCTGTTTCCACACTGGTCATCAAAAGAAAGTTTCAACTCTGTGAGATGAATGCACATGTCAAAAAGAAGTTTCTCAGAAAGCTTCTATTAAGTTTTTATGTGAATGTTTCCTTTTTAACCATAGGCCTCAGTGCCCTCACAAATATCTCTTTGCAGATTCTGCAAAAAGACTGTTTCAAAACTGCTCAATAAAAATAATTATTGAACTTTGTGAGATGAATGCACACACCTCAAAGAAGTTTCTCAGAAACTTTCAGTCTAGTTTTTATGTGAATATATTTCCTTTTTCACCAAAGGACTCAAAGTGCTCCAAATAGCCTTTTGCAGGTTCTACAAAAAGACTGTTTACAAAACGGCTCAAAGAAAATAAAGTTAAAAATCTGTGAGATGAATGCACACATCACTAAGAAGTTTCACAGGAGGCTTCTGTCTAATTTTTATATGAAGACATTTCCTTTTTCACCATAGGCCTCCATCTGCTCACAAATATCCCTTAGCAGATTTTACAAGAACAGAATTTCCAGACTGATCAAAGAAAACAAGTGTTTTCCTCTGTGAGATGAATGCACACATCACAAAACTCTTTCTCAGAAACCTTCTTTATACTTTTTATGTGATGATATTTCTTTTTTCTCCCTAGGACTCAAAGCACTCAAAAATATCCCTTTGGAGATTCTGCAAAAAGATTGTTTCCAAACTGCTCAATCAAAAAAATAGTTCAACTCCATGAGATGAATGCATACATCACAAAGAATTTTATCAGAAACCTTCTTTATAGTTTTTATGTGAAGTTATATCCTTTTTCACCATAAGCCTCAAAGTGCTCAGCAATATCCCTTTGCAGATTCTGCAAAAAGACGTCTTCCCAACTGCTCAACCAAATAAATGTTTGAACTCTGTGAGATGGATGCACACATCACAAAGAGGTTTCTCAGAAATCTTCTGTCCATTGTTTATGTGAAGATATTTCTTTTTTCACCATAGCACTCAAAGTCCTGAAAAATATCCCTTGCAGATTCTACAAAAAGGCAGTTTCCAGACTGCTCAACCAAAATAATGGTTGAACTCTGTGAGATGATTGCACACATCACAAAGAAACCACTAAGAAAGCTTCTGTCTAGTTTTTATGTGAAGATATTTTCTTTTTCACCATAGGCCTCAAAGCACTCACAAATATCCCTTTGCAGATTCTACAATAACAGAGTTTCCAGACTAATCAGAGAAAATAAACATTTACCTCTGTGAGATCAATGCACACATCACAAAGCTGTTTCTAAGAAACCATCTTTATACCTTTTATATGAATACATTTCCTTTTTTACCATTGTCCTCAAAATGCTCATAAATATCCCTTTGCAGATTCCACAAACAGATAGTTTCCATACTGCTCAATCAAAAGTAAGTTTCATCTTTGTGAGATGAATTCCCACATCACAAAGACGTTTCTCAGAAAGCCTCTCTCTAATTTTTATGTGAAGATATTTCTTTTTTCACCATAGGCCTCAAAGGACTCATAAATATCCCTTTGCAGACTCTATAAGAACAGTTTCCAGACTGACCAGAGAAAAGAAAATTTTACCTCTGTGAGATGAATGCTTACATCACAAAGCTGTTTCTGAGAAACCTTGTTTATACTTTTTATGTGAATATATTTCCTTTTTCACCATAGGCCTCAAAGCACTCATAAATATCCCTTTGCAGATTCTACAAAAAGACTGTTTCCAAACTGTTCAATCAAAAGAATTGTTGAGCTCTATGAGATGAATGCACACATCACAAAGAAGTTTCTTGGGAAGCTTCTGTCTAGTTTTTATGTGAAGATATTTCCTATTTCATCATAAGCCTCAAAGCTCTCAAAAATATGCCTTTAAAGATTCTGCAAAAATACTGTATCCACATTGCTCAATCCAATGAAAGGTTCAAATCTGTGAGATGAATGCGCACATCACAAGGATTTTTCTCAGAAAGCTTCTCTCTAGTTTTCATGTGAAAATATTTCCTTTTTCACCATAGGCATCAAAGCACCAGAAATATCCCTTTGCAGATTCTACCAAAATACTGTTTACAAACTGCTCAATCAAAAGGATGTTTCAATTCTGTGAGATGAATTCTCGCATCTCCAAGATGTTTCACAGAAAGCTTCTGTCCAGTTTTTACATGAAGATAATTCCTTTTTCACCATAGGCCTCAAAGCACTGACAAATATCCCTTTGCAGATTTTGCAAGAACAGAATTTCCAATCTGCTCAATGAAGAGAAATGGTTAATTCTGTGGGATGAAATCACACATCACAAAGCAGTTTCTCTGAAATATTCTGTCTAGTATTTATGGAAAGATAATTCCTTTTTCAACATAGGACACAAAGTGCTAACTAATAACCATTTGGAAATTCTACAAAATACTGTTCCAAACTGCTCATCAAAAGCAAGGTTCACCTCTCTGGGATGAATACATATATCAAAAAGATGTTTCTCACAAAGCTTCTATCTTGTTTTTATGTGAACGTGTTTCCTTTTTCACCACGGGCCTCAAAGTGCTCAAAAGTATCTCTTTGCAGATCCTAAAAAAAGACTGTTTCCAAACTGCTGAGTCAAAGGAATGGTTCAACTCTGTGAGATGAATGCACACATCACAAAGAGGTTGTTCACAAACCTTCTTTATAGTTTTCATGTGAAGATATTTCCTTTTAACTATAGACCTCAAAGTGCTCACAAATATACCTTTGCAGATTCTACAAACAGACGGTTTCCCAATTGCTCAATCAAAAGAATTGTTGAAATCTGTGAGATGAATGCATATATCACAAGGCAGCTTCTCAGAATTCTGTAATCTAGTTTTTATGTGGACATATTTTCTCTTTCACCATAGGCCTCAAAGTGCTCAGAAATATCCCTTTGCAGATTCCACAAAAAGATGTTTCCAAACTGCTCAATCAAAAGAAAGTTTCAATTCTGTGAGATGAATGCACACATCACTAAGAAGTTTCTCAGTAGGCTTCTGTCTAGTTTTTATGTGAAGACAATTCGTTTTTCACCGTAAGGCTCTATGCACTCACAAATATCCCTTAGAAGATTCTAAAAAAACAGAGTTTCCCAACTGATCAAAGAAAAGAATCATTTACCTCTCTGAGATGAACGAAGACATCACAAAACAGTTTCTCAGAAAACTTCCTTATAGTTTTCTTTGAAGATACATCTTTTTCTGCATAGGCCTCAAAGTGCTCAAAAATATCCATTTGCAGATTCTGTAAAAATACCATTTCCAAACTGCTCAATCAAAAGAGAGCTTCAACTCTGTGAGATGAATGCACATATCTCAAACAAGTATCTGAGAAGCTTTCTTTTTACTTTGTATGTGAAGATATTTCCTTTGTCAACATAGGCCTCAAAGTGCTCAAAAATACCCCTTTTCAGATTGTACAAGAACAGATTTTCCAGACTGAACAGAGAAAATAAACCCTTACCTCTGTGAGATGAATGCACACATCACAAGGCTGTTTTTAGAAAACCTGCTTTACAGGTCTTATGTGAAGATATGTCCTTTTCCACCACAGGCCTCACAGCACTCCAAATATCCACTTGCAGATTCTACAAAAAGAGTGTTTCAAAAATGTTCAATCAAAGGAAAGGTTCAACTCTGTGAGATGAATGCAAACAACAGAAAGAAGTTTCTCAGAATCCTTCTTTCTAATTTCTATGTTAAGGTATTTCGTTTTCCACCATATGCATCAAAGTGCTCTAAATATCCACATGCAGATACTACAAAAAGTCTGTTTCCAAACTGCTCAATCAAAAGTGTGGTTTAACTCTGTGAGATGAATACACACATCACTAAGAAGTTTCTCAGAATGCTTCTGTCTAGTTTTTATATGAAGATATTTCCTTTTTCAAAAAAGGCCTCTAATGACAACAAATATCCACTTACAGATTCAACAAAAAGAGTGTTGCAAAACTGCTCAATAAAAAGAAAGGTTCAACACTGTGAGATGACTGCATACATCACAAGGAAGTTTCTCAGAATGCTTCTTTCTAGTTTTTATGTGAATATATTTCTTTTCCACCATAAGCCACAAAGCGCTCCAAATGTCCACTTGCACATTCTACAAAAAGAGTGTTTCAAAACTGATCAATCAAAAGATAAATTCAACTCTGTGAGATGAATGCACACATCACAAAGAAGTTTGTCAGAATTCTTCTGTCTCTTTTTTATGTGAAGATATTACCTTTTCCAACATAGGTCTCAAAGTACTCCAAATATCCAATTGCAGTTTCTACAAAAATAGTGTTTCACAACTACTCAATCAAAAGAAAGGTTCAGCACTGTAAGGTGAATGCACACATCACAAAGAAGTTTCTTAGAGTGCTTCTCTGCACTTCGTATGTGAAGATATGTCTTTTCAACCATAGGCCCCAAAGCGCTCCAAGTATTCACTTGCAGATTGTACAAAAAGAGTGTTTCAACAATGGTCAATTAAAAGAAAGATTCAACTCTGTGAGATGAATGCAAACATCACAAAGAAGTTTCTCAGAATGCTCCTGCTTAGTTTTTATGTGAAGATATTTCCTTTTCCACCATAGGACCCAAGGCTCACCAAACATCCCCTTGCAGATCCTACAAAAGGACTGTTTCAAAACTGCTCAATCAAGAGAAGTGTTCCGCTCTGTGAGATGAATGCACACATCAAAAAGAAGTTTCTCAGAATGCTTCTGTCAAGTTTTTATATGAAGATACTTTCTTTTCCACCATAGGCCTCAAAGCGCTCCAAATATCCATCTGCAGATTCTACAAGAAGAGTGCTTCAAAACTGCTTAATCAAAAGATAGTTTCAACCCTGTGAGTTAAATACACACATCACAAATAAGTTTCTCAGAATGCTTCTTTCTGGTGTTTATGTGAAGATATGTCGTTTTTCACTGTAGGCCTCAATCTCCTCCAAATATCCATTGGCAGATACTACAAAAAGAGTGTTTCAAAACTCCTCAATCAACAGAAATGTTCAACACTGTGAATTGAATGCACACATCAAAAGGGAGTTTTTCAGAATGCTTCTGTTTAGTTTTTCTGAAGATATTTCCTTTTCCACCATAGGCCCCAAAGATCTGCAAACATCCACAGGCAGATTCTGCAAAAGAGTGTTTCAAAACTGCTTAATCAAAAGAAAGTTTAACTCTGTGAGTTGAATACACTCATCACAAATAAGTTTCTCAGAATGCTTCTGTCTAGTATTTATGTGAAGATATGTCCTTTTCCACCATATGCCTGAATCCGCACCAAATATCCATTTGAAGATGCTATGAAAAGAGTGTTTCAAAACTGATCAATCAAAGGAAAGGTTCCATTCTGTGAGTTGAATGCACACATCACAAAGAAGTTTCTCAGATTATTTATGAGTAGTTTTTATGTGAAGATATTTCTATTCCATCATAGGCCCCAAAGTGCTCCAAACATCCAAAGGCAGATTCATCAAAAAGAGTGTTTCAAAACTGTTCTACCAAAAGAAATCTTCAACTCTGTGAGATGAACACACACATTAGTAAGAAGTTTCTCAAAATGCTTCTGTCTAATTTTTATATGAAGACATATCCTTTTCCACCATTGACCTCAAGGTGCTCCAAATATCCACTTGCAGATTCTACAAATAGAGTGTTTAAAAACCGCTCAGTCAAAAGGAAGGTTAAATTCTGTAAGATGAACGCACACATCACCAAAAAATTTCTTAGAATACTTCTGTCTAGTTTTTATGTGAAGATAATTGCTTTTACTCCATGGGCCTGAAACGCTCCAAATATCCAATTGCAGATTCTACAAAAAGAGTGTTTTAAAACTGCTCAATCAAAATACAGGTTCAACACTGTGAGATCAATGCACACATCACAAAGAAGTTTCTCAGAATGCTTCTGTCTTGTTTTTATGTGAAGATATTTCCTTTTCCACTGCAGGACTCAAAGCGATCCATATATGCACTTGCAGATTCTACAAAAAGAGTGTTTCAAAACTGCTCAATCAAAAGAAAGTTTCAACTCTGTGAGATGAATGTACACATCACAAAGAACTTTCTCAGAATGCTTTTGTCTAATTTTTACGTGAAGATATTTCCTTTTGCAACATAGGCCTCAATGTGCTCCAATCACCACTTGCAGATTCTACAAAAAGAGTGCTTCAAAACTGCTTAATTAATAGAAAGGTTCAACTGTGTGAGATGAATGCACAAATCACAAAGTAGTTTCTCTGAATGCTCCTGTCAAGTTTTTATGTGAAGATATTTCCTTTTCCAGTAAATGTTGCATATCATGCAAAATATCCACTTGCAGATTCAACAAAAACTGTGTTTTAAAACTGCTCAATCAAACTAAAGGTTCAACCTTGTGGGTTGAATGCACACATCACAAAGAAGTTTCTCAGAAATCTTCAGTCTAGTTTTCATGTGAAGACATTTCCTTTTCCACCATAGACCTCAAAGCGCTCCAAATATCCAATTGCAGATTGTAGAAAAAGACTCTTTCAACACTGATCAATTAAAAAAAAGATTCAACACTGAGAGATGAATGCAAATATCACAAAGAAGTTTCTCAGAATTCTCAAGTTTAGTTTTTATGGGAATATGTTACCTTTTTCACCCTAGGCCCTAAGGCGCTCCAAACATCCACTTGTGGATTGTACAAAAGGACTGTTTCAAAACTGCTCAATCAAAAGAAGGTTTCAACTCTGTGAGATGAATGCACGCATCACAAAAAAGTTTCTCAGAATGCTTCTGTCAAGTTTTTAAGTGAAAATATTTCCTTTTCCACCATAGGCCTCAATCCACTCCAAATATCCATTTGCAGATACTACAAAAAGACTGTTTCAAAACTGCTCAATCAAAAGAAAGTTTCCACTCTGTGAGTTGAATGTGAACAGCACAAAGAAGTTTCTCAGATTACTACTGTGTAGTTTTTATTTGAAGATGTTTCCTTTTCCACCATAGGCCCCAATGCGCTCCAAACATCCACCTGCAGATTCTACAAAAGGGGTGTTTCAAAACTGCTCTATCAGAAGAAAGGTTCAACTCTGTGAGATGAACGCAAACATCACAAAGAAGTTTCTCAGAATGCTTCTGTCTAATTTTTATGTGAAGATATTTCCTTTTCCACCAAAGGGCTCAAAGTGCTCCAAATATCCACTTGCAGATTCTAAAAAAACAGTGTTTCAAAACTGCTCAATAAATAGAAATGGTCAACTCTTTGGGATGAATGCACACAAGAAAAAGAAGTTTCCCAGACTGCTTCTGTCTGATCTTTATATGAAGATATTTCCTTTTTCAGCATTGACCTCAGAGATCTTCAAATATCCACTTGCAGATTCGTCAAATAGATTGTTTAAAAACTGCTCAATCAAAAGAAAGGTTCGACTCTGTGAGATGAAGGCAAATATCACATAGATGTTTGTCCGAATGCTTTTGTCTAGTTTTTATGTGAAGATATTTCCGTTTCCAACATAGGTCTGAAAGCTCTCCAAATATCCACTTGCAGATTGTACAAAAAGAATGTTTCAAAAATGCTGAATAAAAATAAATTTTCTAGTTGGTGAGATGAATGCACACATCAAAAAGAAGTTTCTCAGAATGCTTCTGTCCAGTTTTTATGTGAAGATATTTCTTTTTCCACCTTAGGCCACAAAGTGCTCCTCATATCCACTTGCAGAGTCTACAAAAAATGTGTTTCAAAACTGCTCAAACAAAAGAAAGTTTCAACTCTGTGAGTTGAAACCAGACATCACAAAGTAGTTTCTCAGAATGCTTCTGTCTTGTTTTTATGAGAAGATTTTTCCTTGTCCACAATAGTCCGTAAAGTGCTCCAAATATCCACTTGCAGATTCTACAAAAAGAGTGATTCAAAACTTCTCAATCAAAAGAAAGATTCAACTCTGAGAGATGAATGCACACATAGCAAAGTAGTTCCTCAGAATGATTCTGTCTAGTTTATTGGGAAGATATTTCCTTTTCCACCATAGGCCCCAAAGGGCTCCAAATATCCACTTTCAGATTGCAGAAAAAGTGTGTTTCAAAACTGCTCAATCAAAAGAAACGTTGAACTCTGTGAGATGAATGCACACATCACAAAGAAGCTACTCAGAATGCTTCTGTCTAGCTTTTATGTGATGGCATTTCCTTTTCCACCATAGGCCTGAAATCACTCAAAATATCTGCTTGCAGGTACTACGAAAAGAGTGTTTCAAAACTGCTCAAACAAAAGAAAGGTTCAACTCTGTGAGATGAATGCACACATCACAAAAAAGTTTCTGAGAATGATTCTGTCTGGTTTTTACGTGAAGGTGTTCCCTTTTCCACCATAGGCCTCAAAGGGCTCCAAATATCCAATTGCAGATTCTACACAAAGATAGTTTAACAACTGTTCAATCAAAAGAAAAGTTCAACTCTCTGAGATGAATACACACATCACAAAGAAATTTGTCAGAATGCTTCTCTCTAATTTTTATGTGAAGATATTTCCTTCTCCACCATAGGCCTCAAAGCGCTCCAAATATCCACCAGCAGATTCAACAAAAAGTGTGTTAGAAAACTTCTCAATCAAAAGAGAGGTTGAAATCTGTGAGATGAATGCATACATCACAAAGAAGTTTCACAGAGTGCTTCTGTCTACCTTTTATTTGAAGAAATTTCCTTTTCCAACATAGGCCACAAAACGCTCCAAATATACAGTTGCAGACTCTAAAGAAAGAGTGTTTCAAGCTCCCCAATCTAAAGAAAGGTTCAACTCTGTGAGTTGAATGCACTCATCAGAAAGATATTTCTTATAATGCTTCTGTGTCATTTTTAAGTGAAGATATTTCCTTTTCTACCATAGGCCTCAAAGCACTCCAAATATCGACTTGCAGATTCTACAAAAAGAGTGTTTCAAAACTGCTCAATCAAAAGAAAGGTTCAAAACTGTAAGATGAATGCACACATCACAAAGGAGTATCTCAGAATGCTTCTGTGTAGTTTTTATGTGAAGACATTTCCTTTTCCACCATAGGACCCAAAGAACTCTGAATCTCCAATTGCAGATTCTACAAATAGAGTGTTTAAAAGCTGCTCAATCAAAAGAAAGTTTGAACTCTTTGAGATGAAAGTGCACATCATGGAGAAGTTTCTCAGATTCTTCTGTGACGTTTTTATGTGAAGATATTTCTTTTCCACCATAGGCCTCAAAGCGCTCCAAATATCCACTTACAGATTCCACAAAAAGAGTGTTTCAAAACTGTTCAATGAAAAGAGAGGTTCAATTCTGTGAGATGAATGCACATATCACAAAGAGATTTTTCAGAATGCTTCTGTCTAGTTTGTATGTGAAGATATTTCCTTTTCCACAATAGTCTACAAAGTGCTCCAAATACACATTTGCAGATTCTGCAAAAATAGTTTTTCAAAACCACTCAATCAAAAGAAAGGTTCACCTCTGTGAGATGAATGCACACATCACAGAGAAGTTTCTCAGAAAGCTTCTGTGTAGTTTTTATGTGAAGATATTTCATTTTCCACCATTGGCCCCAAAGCGCTCCAAATATCCCCAGCAGATTCTATAAAGAGTGTTTCAAAACTGCTCAGTCAGAAGAAATCTTCAACTCTGTGAGATGAACACACACATCACAGAGCAGATTCTCAAAATGTTTCTAATTTTTATGTGAAGATATTTCCTTTTCCACCATAGGTCTCAATGCCCTCAAAATATCCACTTGCAAATTCTACAAAAAGAGTATTTCAAAACTGCTCAATCAAAAGAAAGGCTCAACTCCATGAGATGAATGAACACATCACAAAGAAGTTTCTCAGAATGCTTCTGTCTAATTATCATGTGAAGATATTTCCCTTTCCACTAGAGGCCACAAAGAACTCCAAATATCCACTTGCAGGTTCTACAAAAACAGCGTTTCAAATCTGCTCAATCAAAATAAAGGTTCAGCCCGGTGAGATGAATGCACACATCTCAAAGTTGTGTCTCAGAATGCTTCTGTCTGGTGTTTATGTGAACATATTTCTTTTGCACCTTAGGCCCCTATCTACTTGCAGATTCTACAAAAAGAGTGTTTCAAAACTACTGTATCTAAAGCAGTGTTCAACGTTTTGAGATGAATGCACACATCACAAAGAAATTTCTCAGAATCCCTCTGTCTTGTTTTTAAGTGAAGATGTTTCCTTTTCCATCGTAGGCCTCAAATTGATCCAAATATCCACTTGCAGACTCTCCAAAAAGAGTGTTTGAAAACTGCTCTATCAAAAAAAAGTTTCAACTCTGTGAGATGAAGGCACACATCACAATGAAGTTTCTCAGAATGCTTCTGTTTAGCTTTTAAATGAAGATATTTCCTTTTCCACCATAGACCTCAAAGCACTTGAAATATCCACTTGCAGATTCTACAAAGGAGTGTTTCAAAGCTATTGAATCAAAAGAAAGTTTCAACTCTGTGAGATGAATGCACACATTACAAAGAGGTTTCTCAGAATGCTTCTGTCTAGTTTTTATGTTAAAATATTTCCTTTTCCAGCATAGGCTGCAAATCTCTCCAAATATCCACTTGCAGTTTCTACAAAAAGAGTATGTCTAAACTGCTCAATCTAAAGAAAGGTTCAACTCTGTGAGTTGAATGCACATATCACTAAGAAGTTTCTCAGAACACTTTTGTCTAGTTTCTGTGTGAAGTTATTTCCTTTTCCACCATACGCCACAAATCGCTAAAAATATCAAGTTGCAGTTTCTACAAAAAGAGTGTTTCAAAACTGCTCAATCAAAAGAAAGGTTCAACTCTGTGAGATGAACGCAAACATCACAAAGAGGTCTCTCAGAATGCTTCTGTCTAATTTTTATGTAAAGATATTTCCTTTTTCACCATGGGCTGCAAAGCGCTCCAAATACACACATGCAGAATCCATAAAAAGAGGGTTTCAAAACTGCTCAATATATAGAAAGGTTATACTCTGTGAGATGAATGCACACATCACTAAGATGTTTCTCAGAATACTTCTATCTAGTTTTTATGTGAAGATATTACCCTTTCCACCTTAGGCCTCAAAACGCTCCAAATATCCACTTGCAGATTCTACAAAAAGAGTGTTTCAAAACTGCTCAATCAAAAGTAAGGTTCCAGTCTGTGCAATGAATGCACACATCACAAAAAAGGTTCTGTGAATGCTTCTGTCTAGTTTTTATGTGAAGATATTTCTTTTCCACCTTAGCACTCAAAGTGCTGCAAATATGCTCTTTCAGACTCAACAAAAGGAGTGTTTCAAAACTGCTCAATCAAAAGAAAGGTTCAGCTCTGTGAGATAAATGTGCACATCACAAAGAAGTTTCTCAGAATGCTTCTTTGTAGTATTTATGCGAAGATATTTTGTTTTCCACTAGAGGCCACAATGTGCTCCAAATATCCAATTGCAGATTCTACAAAAAGAGTGTTTCAAAACTGCTCAACCTAAAGAAAGTTTCAACTCTTTGAATTGAATGCCCACTTCACAAAGAAGTTTCTCAGAATGCTTCTGTCTAGTTTTTATGTGAAGATATTTCCTTTTCCACCATAGGCCTCAAAGCGCTCCAAGTATCCAGTTTCAGAAACTACCAAAAGATTGTCTCCACACTGCTCAATCAAAAGAATGGTTCAACTGTGTCAGTTGAATACACACATCACAAGGAAATTTCTTAGAATGCTTCTGTCTTGTTTTTATGTGAGGATATTTCCTTTTCCACCATAGACCTCAAAGCCCTCCAAGTATCAACCTGCAGATTCTATAAAAAGAGTGCTTCAATACTGGTTAAACAAAAGAAAAGTTCAACTGTGTGAGATGAATGTGTACATTAAAACCAGCTTCTCAGAAAGCCTCTGTCAAGTTTTTATATGAAGGTATTTCCCTTTCCACTGTAGGCCTCAAATCGTTCCAAATATCCACTTGCAGATTCTACAGAAAGTGTGCTTCAAAACTGCTCAATCAAAAGAAAGTGTCAACTCTGTGAGTTGAATGCGCACATCAGAAAGAAGTTTCTCAGATTACTTCTGTGTAGTTTTTATGTGAAGATGTTTCCTTTTCCACCATAGGCCCCAAAGCGCTCCAAACATCCACATGCAGATTTTACAAAAAGAGTGTTTCAAAACTGCTCAATCAAAAAGAAGTTCAACCCTGTGAGATGAATGCAAACATCACAAAGAAATTTCTCAGAATGCTTCTGTCTAATTTTTATGTGAAGGTATTTCCTTTTCCACAAAAGGGCTCAAAGAGCTCCAAATATCTATGAAAAAGGATTTCAAAACTGCTCAATCAAAAGAAAGTCTCATCTCTGTGAATTGAATGCACACATCACAAAGAAGTTTCTCAGAATTCTTCTGTCTAGTTTTTATGTGAAGGTATTTCATTTTCCTCTATAGGCCTCAAAGCGCCGCAAATAACCATTTGTATATACTACAAAAATACTGTTTCCAAACTGCTAAATCAAAAGAAAGGTTCAACCCTGTGAGTGGAATGCACACATCACGAAGAAGTTTCTCAGATTTCTTCTGTCTAGTTTTTATGTGAAGATATTTCTTTTTCCACCATAGGTTTCAAAGCTCTCCAAATATCCAATTGTGGATTCTACAAAAAGAGTGTTTCAAAAGTCCTCAAACCAAAGAAATGTTGAATTCTTTGAGAGGAATGCAGACATCACATGGTATTTTCTCAGAATGCTTCTGTCTAGTGTTTATGTGATGTTATTTGCTTTTCCACCATGGGCCTCAAAGTGCTCCAAATAACCTCTTGCGGATTTGACCAAAAGAGTGTTTCAAAACTGCTCTGTCAAAAGAAAGGTTTATCTCTGTGAGATGAATGATCACATCGCAGAGAAGTTTCTCAGAATGCCTCTATCTAGTTTTTATTTGAAGATATTTCCTTTCCCACCATAGGCCTCAAAGCTCTCCAAATATCCATTTGCAGATACTACAAGAGACTGTTTCCAAATTGTGCAATCAAAGGAAACGTTCAACTCTGTGAGTTGAATGCACACATCACAACGAAGTTTCTCAGAATGCTTCTGTCTAGTTTTTATGCGAAGATATTTCCTTTTCCACTATAGGCTTCAAAGCACTCCAAATATCCAATTGCAGATACTACCAAAAGACAGTTTCCAAACTGCTCAATCAAAGGAAATGTTCAACTCTGTAAGACGAATGCACACATCACAAAGAAGTTTTTCAGAATGCTTGTGTCTAGTTTTTAAGTGAAGATATTTCCTTTTCCATCCTAGGCCTCAATGTGCTCCAAATATCCACTAGAAGATTCCACAAAAAGAGTGCTTCAAAACTGCTGAATCAAAAGAAAGTTTCAACTCCGTGAGATGAATGCACATATCACAAAGAAGTTACTCTGAATGCTTCTGTGTAGTTTTTATGTGAAGATATTTCCTTTTCCACCATAGGTCGCAAAGCTGTCCAAATATCCACTTGCAGATTCTACAAAAACAGTGTCTAAACTGCTCAATAAAAAGAAAGTTTCAAATCTGTGAGATGAATGCACACATCACAAAGAAGTTTCTCTGAATCCTTCTGTCTAGTTTTTATGTGAAGATATTTCCTTTTAAACTGTAGGCTTCAAAGTGCTCCAAATATCCATTTGCAGATACTACAAAAAGACTGTTTTCAAACTGCTCAATAAAAGGAAAGGTTCAACTCTGTAAGTTGAATGCTCACATCAGAAAGAAGTTTCTCTGAATGCTTCTGTGTAGTTTTAATGTGAAGATGTTTCCTTTTCCACTATAGGCTGCAAAGCAGTCCAAATAGCCACTTGCAGATTCTAGAAGAGTATATCAAAACTGCTCAATCAAATGAAAGGTTCAACTCTGTGCGTTGAATGCACACATCATGAAGAAGTTTCTCAGAATGCTTGTGTCTAGTTTTTATGTGAAGATATTTCCTTTTCCACCATAGGCCACATAGTGCTCCAAATATCCAATTGCAGATTCTGCAAAAGGAGTTGTTCAAAACTGCTCAATCAAAAGAAAGTTTCAACTGTGTGAGATGAATGCAAACATCACAAGGAAACTTCTCAGAAGGCTTCTGTCTAGTTTTTATATGAAGATATTTCCTTCTCCACCATAGGCCTCAAAGTGCTCCAAATATCAAGTTGCAGATTCTACAAAAAGAGTGTTTCAAAACTGCTCAATTAAAAGAAAAGTTCAACACTGTGATTTGAATGCACACATCAAAAAGTAGTTTCTATGGTTTTAGGTCTAATGTTTAAGTCTTTAATCCATCTTGAATTAATTTTTGTATAAGGTGTAAGGAAGGGATCCATTTTCAGCTTTCTACATATGGCTAGCCAGTTTTCCCAGCACCATTTATTAAGTAGGCAATCCTTTCTGCTTTGCTTGTTTTTCTCAGATTTGCCAATGATCAGATATTTGTAGATATGCAGTGTTATTTCTGAGGACTCTTTTCTGTTCCATTGATCTATATCTCTGTTTTACTAGCAGTACCATGCTGTTTTGGTTACTGTAGCCTTGTAGTATAGTTTGAAGTCAGGTAGCATGATGCCTCCAGCTTTGCTCTTTTGGCTTAGGATTGACTTGGCGATGCAGGATCTTTTTTGATTCCATGTGAACTTTAAAGTAGATTTTTCCAATTCTGTGGAGAAAGTCATTGGTTGCTTGATGGGGATGGCATTGAATCTATAAATTCCCTTGGGCAATATGGCCATTTTCACGATATTGATTCTTCCTACCCATGAGCATGGAATGATATTCCATTTGTTTTTTTCCTCTTTTATTTCATTAAGTAGTGGTTTGTAATTCTCCTTGAAGAGTTCCTTCACGTCCCTTTTAAGTTGGATTCCTATGCATTTTATTCTGTTTTAAGCAATTGTGAATGGGAGTTCACTCATGATTTGGCTCTCTGTTTGTCTGTTATTGGTTATAAGAATGCTTGCGATTTTTGTACATTGATTTTGTATCCTGAGACTTTGCTGAAGTTGCTTATCAGCTTAAGGAGATTTTGGGCTGTGACAATGGGGTTTTCTAGATATACAATCATGTCCTCTGCAAACAGGGTAATTTGACTTCCTGTTTTCCTAATTGAATACCTTTTATTTCCTTCTCCTGCCTAATTGCCCTGGCCAGAACTTCCAACACTATGTTGAATAGGGTTGGTGAGAGAGGGCATCCATGTCTTGTGCCAGTATTAAAAAGAATGCTTCCAGTTTTTGCCCATTCAGTATGATATTGGCTGTGTGTTTGTCATAGATAGCTCTTATTATTTTGAGATATGTCCCATCAATACCTAATTTATTGAAAGTTTTTAGCATGAAGTGTTGTTGAATTTTGTCAAAGGCCTTTTCTGCATTTATTGAGATAATCATGTGGTTTTTGTCTTTGGTTCTGTTTATATGCTGCATTACATTTATTGATTTGCATATATTGAACCAGCCTGGCATCCCAGGGGTGAAGCCCACTTGATCATGATAGATAAGCTTTTTGATGTGTTGCTGGATTCTCTTTGCCAGTGTTTTATTGAAGATTTCTGCATCAAGGTTCATCAAGGATATTGGTCTAAAATTCTCTTTTTTGTTCTGTCTCTGCCAAGCTTTGGTATTAGGATGATGCTGGCCTCATAAAATGAGTTAGGGAGGATTTCCTCTTTTTCTATTGAATGGAATAGTTTCAGAAGGAATGGTACCAGTTCCTCCTTGTACCTCTGGTAGAATTCGGCTGTGAATCCAAATCATAAAAACCCTAGATGATAACCTAGGCATTATCATTCAGGATATAGGCATGGGCAGGGACTTCATGTCTAAAACACCAAAAGCAATGGCAACAAAAGTCAAAATTGACAAATGGGATCTAACTAAACTAAATAGCTTCTACAGAGCAAGAGAAACTACCATCACAGTGAACTGGCAACCTACAAAATGGGAGATAATTTTCACAACATGCTCATCTGAGAAAGGGCTAATATCCAGAATCTACAATGAACTAAAACAAATTTACAAGATAAAAAGAAACAACCCCATCAAAAAGTGGTCAAAGGACACGAACAGACACTTCTCGAAAGAAGACATTTATGCAGCCAAAAAACGTGAAAAAATGCTCACCATCACTGGCCATCAGAGAAATGCAAATCAAAACCACAATGTGATACCATCTCACACCAGTTAGAATGGCATGCATTAAAAGATCAGGAAACAACAGGTGCTGGAGAGGATGTGGAGAAATAGGAACACTTTGACACTGTTGGTGGGACTGTAAACGAATTCAACCATTGTGGAAGTCAGTGTGGCTATTCCTCAGGGATCTAGAACTACAAATACCATTTGACCCAGCCATCCCATTACTGGATATATATGCAAACGAATATAAATCATGCTGCTATAAAGACACATGCACACACATATGTTTCTTATGGAACTATTCACAATAGCAAGACTTGGGACCAACAGAAATGTCCAACAGAAATAGACTGGATTAAGAAAATGTGGCATATATACATCATGGAATACTATGTAGCCATAAAAAATGACGAGTTCATGTCCTTTGCAGGGACATGGATGAAATTGGAAATCATAATTCTCAGTAAACTATTGAAAGGACAAAAAACCAAACACCGCATGTTCTCACTTATAGGTGGGAATTGAACAATGAGAACACAAGGACACAGGAAGGGGAACATCACACTCTGGGGACTGCTGTGCAGTGGGAGGAGGGTGGAGGGATAGCATTAGGCAATATACCTAATGCTGAATGAGGACTTAATGCGGACAGCACACCATCATGGCACATGTATACATATGTAACTAATCTGCACATTGTGCACATCTACCATAAATCTTAAAGTACAATAAAAATAAAGAAGTTTCTCAGAATGCATCTGTCTACTTTTTATGTGAAGACATTTCCTATTCCACCCAAGGCCTCAAAGCACTCCAAATATCCACATGCAGATCCTAGAAAAAGAGTGTTTAAAAACTGCTCAATCAAAAGAAAGTTCAAATCTGCGAGATGAATGCACACATCACAAAGAAGTTTCTCAGAATGCTTCTGTCTAGTTTTTATGTGAAGATATCTCCTTTTCCACTGTAGGCCTCAAAGCGCTCCAAATATCCATTTGCAGATACTACAAAAAGATTGTTTCCAAACTGCTGAATGAAAAGAAATGCTCAACTCTGTGATTTGAATGCACATATAACAAAGAAGTTTCTCAGAATGCTTCTGTCTAGTTTTTATGTGAAGATATTTCCTAGCCCAACAAAGATCTCAAAGCATTCAAAATATCCACTTGAAGATTCTACAAAAAGAGTGTTTCAAAACTGCTCATTCAAAAGAAAGGTTCAACTCTGGAAGATGTATGCACACATCACAAAGTAGTTTCTCCAAATGATTCTGTCTAGTTTTTATGTGAAGATACTTCCTTTTCCACCATAGGCCACAAAGTGCTCTGAATATTCACTTGCAGTTTCCACAAAAAAAGTGTTTCCATACTTCTCAATGAAAAGAAAATTTAAACTCCACAAGATTAAGGCACACATCACAAAGAAGTTTTTCAGAATGCTTCTGTGTAGTTTTTATGTGAAGATACTTCCTTTTCCACAATATGCCTCAAAGCACTTCAAATGTCCACTTGCGGATTCTACAAAAAAGTTTTTCAAAACTACTCAATCAAAAGAATGGTTCACCTCTGTGGGATGAATGAATATATCACAAAGAAGTTTCTCTGAATGCTTCTGTGTAATTTTTATGTGAAGATATTTCCCTTTCCACCATAGGCCTCAAAGCGCTCAAAATATCCACTTGGAAGTTCTACAAAAAGAGTGTTTCAAATCTGCTTAATCAAATGAAAGTTACAACTCTGTGAGATGAATGCACACAACACAAGAAGTTTCTCAGAATGATTTTGTGTAGTTTTTATTTGAAGACAATTCCTTTTCCACAGTATACCTCAAAGCGCTCCAAATATCCACTTGGGGATTCTACAAAAAGAGCGTTTAAAAACTGCTCCACAAAAAGAAAGTTTCAACTCTGTGAGATGAATGCACACATCAAAAAGAAGTTTCTCAGAAAGCTTCTGTGTAGTTTGTATGTGAAGATATTTCCTTTTCCACCATAGGCTGCAAATGGCTCCAAATATCCACTTGTAGATTCTGCAAAAAAAGAGTTTCAAAACTACACTATCAAATGTTAGTTTCAATGCTGTGAGTTGAATGCTCACATTACAAAGAAAATTCTCAGAATTCTTGCGTGTAGTTTTTTTGTGAAGATATTTCCTTTTACAAAAATAGGCCTCAAATTGCTCCAAATATTGACTCGCAGATTCTACAAAAAGAGTGTTTCAAAGCTGCTCAACCAAAAGAAAAGTTCCACTCTGTGAGATGAATGCACACATCACAAAGGAATTTCTTATAATGCTTCTGTATAGTTTTCATGTGAAGATATTTCCTCTTCCACAATGGGCCTCAAAGAGCTCCAAATATCCACTTCTGGATTCTCCAAAATAATGTTTCAAAACTGCTCAATCAAATGAAAGGCTGAACTCCGTGAGATGAATGCCCACATCACAAAGATGTTTTTCAGAATGTTTCTGTAGAGTTTTCATTGGAAGATATTTCCTTTTCCACCATAGGCTGCAAAGGGTTCCAAATATCCACTTGCAGATTCTACAAAAAGAGAGTTTCAAAACTGCTCTGTCAAAAGATAAGTTCAACTCTGTGAGTTGAATGCACCCATCTCAAAGCTGTTTCTCAGTATGCTTCTTTGTAGTTATTCTGTGAAGTTATTTCCTCATCCACCATAAGCCTCAAAGTGCACCAAATATCCACTTGCAGATTCTACAGAAAGAGTGTTTCCAAACTGCTCAATCAAAAGAAAATTTCAACTCTGTGAGATGAATGCACACATCACAAAGAAGTTTCTCAGACTGCTTCTGTGTCGTTTTTATGGAAGATAATTCCCTTCCAAAATTGGCCACAAGGGCTCTAGTTATCCACTTGCAGATTCTACAAAAAGAGAGATTCAAAGCTGCTCAATCAAAAGGAAGTTTCAATTCTGTGTGTTGAAGGCACACATCACAACAAGTTTCTCAGAATTCTTCTGTGTAGTTTTTATGAGTAGATAATTCCTTTTCTACAATAGGCTTCAAAGCACTCCAAATATCCACTTGCAAACTCTACAAAAAGATTGTTTCAAAACTGCTCAATCAAAAGAAAGCTTTAACTCTGTGAGACGAATGCACACATCACAAAGAAGTTTCTGAGAATGCTTCCTGTAGCTTTTATGAGAAGATATTTCCTTTTCCACTGTAGGCCTCAAATTGCTTAAAATATCCCCTTCCAGATTCTATAAAAGGAGTGCTTCAAAACTGCTCAATCAAAAGAAAAGTTCAACTCTCTGAGGTGAATGTACACATCACAAAGGAGTTTCTCAGAATGCTTCTGTGTGGTTTTTATGTGAAGATATTTCAATTTCCAAAACAGTCCACATAGGGCTCCAAATATCCTCTTGCAGATTCTACAAAAAGAGAGATTCAAAACTGCTTAATCAAAAGATAGGTTCAACAATGTGAGTTGATTGCACACATCACAAAGAAGTTTCTCAGAATCATACTGTGCAGTTACTATGTGAAGATATTTCCTTTTAGACAATAGGCATCAAAGTGTTCCAAATATCCTCTTGCACACTCTACAAAAAGAGTGTTTCCAAACTGCTGAATCAAAAGAAAGGTTCAACTCTGTGAGATGAATGCACACATCACAAAGAAGTTTCTCAGAATGCTTCGGTGTAGTATTTATTTAAAGATTTTTCCTTTTCCACAATAGGCCTCAAAGAGCTCCAAATATCTACTTGCAGATTCTGTAAAATAGTGTTTCCAAACTGCTTAATCAAAAGAAAGGTTCAACTCAGTGAGATGAATGCACACATAACAAAGAAGTTTCTCAGAATGCTTCTGTGTAGTTTTTATGGGAAGATATTTCCTTTTCTGAAATAGGCCTCAAAGGGCTGCAAATATTCACTGGCAGATTCTACAAAAAGAGTGTTTGAAAACTGCTCATCAAAAGAAAATTTGAACTCTGTGAGATGAAGGCATAGATCACAAAGGTGTTTCTCAGAATGCTTCTGTGTAGTTTTTATATGAAGATATTTCCTTTTTCACCATAGGTCACAAAGGGCTCCAAATATCCTCTTGCAGATTATACAAAAAACAGAGTTTCAAAACTGTTCATTCAAAAGATAGGTTCAACTCCATCAGTTGAATGTGCCCATCACAAAGAAGTTTCTCAGAATGCTTCTGTGTAGCTTTTGTGTGAAGATATTTCCTTTTCCAACATAGGCCTCAAAGCGCTCCAAATAACCATGTGCATATTCTCCAAAAAGAGTGTTTCCAAAATGCTCAATCAAAAGAAAGTTTCAATTCTGTGAGATTAGTGCACACATTGAAAAGAAGTTTCTCAGAATGCTTCTATACAGTTTGTATGTGGAAATATTTCCTTTTCCACAACAGGCCACAAAGTGCTCCAAAAATTCACTTGCAGATTCTGCAAGAAGGGTGTTTCAAAACTGCTCAATCAAAAGAAAGATTGAACTCTGTGAGATGAATACACACATCATAAAGTAGTTTCTGAGAATGCTTCTGTGTAGTTTTTATGTGAAGATATTTCCCTTTCCAAAATAGGCTGCAAAGGACACCAAATATCTAATTGCAGATTCTACAAAAACAGTGATTCAAAACTGCTCAATCGAAAGATAGTTTCAACTCTTTGAGTTGAATGCAAACATCACAAAGAAGTTTCTAAGAATGCTACTGTGTAGTTTTTATGTGAAGACATTTCCGTTTCTACTATAGGACTCAAAGCGCTTCAAATATCCATTTGCAGATTCTACAGAAAGAGTATTTCCAAACTGCTCAATCAAAAGAAAGGTTCAACTCTGTAAGATGAATGCACACATTGCAAAGAAGTTTCTTAGAATGCTTCTGTGTAGCTTTTATGTAAAGATATTTCCTTTTCCACAATAGGCCACAAAGGGCTCCAAATATCCACATGTAGATTCTACAAAAAGACAGTTTCAAAATTGCTCAATCAGAAGAAAGTTTCAAAAAGAAGTTTCTCAGAATATTTCTGTGTTGTTTTTATTTAAAGATATTTCCTTTTCCACCATAGGCTGCAAAGGGCTTCAAATATCCACATACAGATCCTGCAAAAAGAAAGACTCAAAACAGCTCTATCAAAAGATAGGTTCAACTCTATGAGTTGAAAGCAAATATACCAAAGAAGTTTCTCAGAATGCTTCTGTGTAGTTTTTATATGAAGATATTTGCTTTTCCACAGTAGTCCTCAAAGGGCTCAAAATATCCACATGTAGATTCTGCAAAAAAAGAGATTCAAAACAGCTCAATCAAAAGATAGGATCAACTCTGTGAGATGAATGCACACATCACAAAGAAGTTTCTCAGAATGTTTCTGTGTAGTTCTTCTTTGAAGGTATTTCCTTTTCCACCATAGGTCAAAAGGGGCTCCAAATATCCATATGCACATTCTACAAAAAGAGAGATTCAAAACTGCTCAATCAAAAGATAGGTTCAGCTCTGTGAGTTGAATGCACACATCACAAAGAAGTTTCTCAGAATACTTCTGTGTAGTGTTTATGCGAACGTATTTGATTTTCCACATTAGGCATCACAGCACTCCAAATATCCACTTGCAGATTCTACAAAAAGAGATTCAAAACTGCTCAATGAGAAGATAAGTTCAACTCTGAGAGTTGAATGCACACTTCACAAAAAGTTTCTCAGAATGCTTCAGTGTAGTTTTTACGTGAAGATATTTCCTTTTCCACAATAGGCCTCAAAGCTCTCCAAACATCCACTTGCAGATTCTGAAAAAAGAGAGATTCAATACTGCTCAACTGCTCAATCAAAAGATAGGTTCAACTCTGTGAGTTCAGTGTACACATCCCAAAGTAGTTTCTCAGAATGCTTCTGTGTAGATTTTATGAGAACATATTTGATTTTCCTCAGTAGGCTTCACAGCACTCCAAATATCCACTTGCAGAGTCTACAAAAAGAGAGATTCAAAACAGCAAAATCAAAAGATAGGTTCAACTCTGTGAGTTGAATGCATACATCACGAATATGTTGCTGAGAATGCTTCTGGGTAGTTTTTATCTGAAGATATGTCCTTTTACACCATAGGGTGCAAAGGGCTCCAAATATCCACTTGCAGATTGCATAAAAGGAGTGTTTCAAAACTACTCAATGAGAAGATAAGTTCAACTCTGTGAGTTGAATGTAGACATCAAAGGAGATTCTCATAGTGATTCTGTATAGTTTTTATGTGAACATATTTAATTTTCCACAGTAGGCCTCACAGCACTCCAAATATCCACTTGCAGATTCTAAAAAAGAGAGATTCTAAACTGCTCAATCAAAAGATAGGTTCAACCCTTTGAGTTGAATGCACATATCACAAAAAAGTTTCTCAGAATGCTTCTGTGTAGTCGTTAAGTGAACATATTTGATTTTCCACAGTAGACCTCGCAGCGCTCCAAATATCCACTTGCAGATAATACAAAAAGAGAGATTAAAAACTACTCCATCAAAACATAGGTTCAACACGGTGAGTTGAATGCACACATCACGAAGAAGTTTCTGAGAATGCTCCTGTGTAGTTTTTATTTGGAGATATTTCCTTTTCCACCATAGGCCGCAAAGGGTTCCAAATATCCACTTGCAGATTCTCCAAAAAGAGGGATTCAAAACTGCTTATTCAAAAGATAGGTTCAACTCTGTTATTTGAAAGCATACATCACAAAGAAGTTTGTCTTAATGCTTCTGTGTAGTTTTTATTTGAAGATATTTCCTTTTCCACCATAGGGCACAAAGGGCTCCAAATATCCACTTGCAGATTCTACAAAAAGAGAAATCCAAAACTGCTCAATAAGAAGACAATTTCAATTCCGTGAGTTGAATGCACACGTCACAAAGAAGTTTCTCAGAATCTTTCTGTGTAGTTTTTGTGTGAAGATATTTCCTTTTCCACAATAGGCCTCAAAGCTCTCCAAGCATCCACTTGAAGATTCTGGAAATGAGAGATTCAAAACTGCTCAATCAAAAGATAGGTTCAACTCTGTGAGTTGAATGCATACATCACAAAAACGTTTCTCTGAATGCTTCTGTGTAGTTTTTATTTGAAGATATTTCCTTTTCCACAATAGGGTGTAAGGGTTCCAAATATCCACTTGCAGACTCTACAAAAAGGGAGATTCTAAACTGCTCAAACAAAAGATAGGTTCAACTCTGTGAGTTGAATGCGCACATCACAGAGAAGTTTCTCAGAATGCATCTGAGTAGTTTTTATATGAAACTATTTTTTTAAATAGTCCTCAAAGGGCCCCAATTATCCACTTACAGAGTCTACAAAAAGAGTGTTTTGAAACTAGTCAATCAAAAGAAAGATTCAACTCTGTTGGATGAATGCACAGATCACAAAGAAGTTTCTCAGAATCCTTCAGTGTAGTTTTTATGATGATATTTCCTTTTCCACAATAGGCCTCAAAGGGCTCCAAATATAAATTTGCAGATTCTAAAAAAACAGAGTTTCAAAACTGCTCCATCAAAACTAACGTTCAACTCTGTGAGATGAATGAACACATCACAAAGGAGTTTCTCAGAATGCTTCTGTGTATTTTTAATCTGAAGATATTTGCTCTTCCACGGTAGGCCTCAAAGTGTTGCAAATATTCACTTGCAGATTCTACGAAAAGAGATATTCAAAACTGCCCAATTATAAGATAGGTTCAACCCTGTGAGATGAATACACATCACAAAGAAGTTTCTCAGAATGCTTCTGAGTAGTTTTTATTTGAAGATATCTCCTTTTCCACAATAGGCCTCAAAGGGCTCCAATTATGCACTTTCAGATTCTACAAAAAGAGTGTTTCAAAACTGCTCAATCATAAAATAAGTTCAAATTTGTGAGATGAATGCACACATCACAAATAAGTTTCTCAGAATGCTTCTGTGTAGCTTTTATGTGATGATATTTCCTTTTCAACAATAGGCCACAAAGAGCTCCAAATATGCACATGCAGATTCTACCAAAAGACTTTTTCAAAATTGCTCAATCAAAAGAAAGTTTCAACACTGTGAGATGAATCCACACATCAAAAAGAAGTTCTCAGAATGTTTCTGGGTTGTTTTTATTTGAAGATATTTCCTTTTCCACCATAGGCTGCAAAGGGCTACAAATATCCACATGCGGATCCTGCAAAAAGAGAGATTCAAAACTGCACAATCAAAAGATTGGTTCAACACTATGAGTTGAATACACACATCATGAAGAAGTTTCTTGGAATGTTTTTTGTAATTTTTATGTGAAGATATTTGCTTTTCCACAGTAGTCCTCAAAGGGCTCAAAATATCCACCTGTATATTCTGCAAAAAGAGAGATTCAAAACAGCTCAATCAAAATATAGGTTCAACTCTGTAAGATGAATGCACACATTGCAAAGAAGTTTCTCAAAATGTTTCTGTGTAGTTCTTATTTGAAGATATTTCCTTTTCCACCATAGGCCAAAAGGGGCTCCAAATATCAATTTGCACATTCTGCAAAAAGAGAGATTCAAAACTGCTCAATCAAAAGATAGGTTCAGCTCTGAGTTGAATGCACACATCACAGTGAAGTTTCTCAGAACGCTCCTGTGTAGTTTTTATGTGAACATATTTGATTTTCCACATTAGGCCTGACAACGCTCCCAATATCCACCTGCAGATTCTACAAAAAGAGAGATTCAAAACTGCTCAATCAAAAGACGGATTCAACTCTGTGAGTTGAATGCACACATCACAGAGATGTTTTTGAGAAAGGTTCTGTGTAGTTTTTATTTGAAGATATTTCCTATTCCACCACAGGGCAAAAAGCACTCCAAATATCCACTTGCAGATTCTAGGAAAAGACTGTTTCAAAACTGCTCAATCATAAGATAGGTTCAGCCCTGTAAGATGAATGCATGCATTCTAAAGGAGTTTCTGAGAATGCTTCTGTGTAGTTTTTATCTGAAGATATTTGCTTTTCCACGGTAGGCCTCATAGTGCTCCAAATATCCAATTGTAAATTCTTTAAAAAGAGTGTTTCAAAACTGCTCAATCTTAAGATAAGTTCAACCCTGTGAGATGACTACACACATCACAAAATAGTTTCTCAGAATGTTTCTGTGTAGTTTTTATTTGAAGATATTTCCTTTTCCACCATAGGCCACAAAGTGTTCCAAATATCCACTTACAGATTCTGCAAAAAGAGAGATTCAAAACTACCCAATCAAAGGATAGGTTCAACCCTGTGACATGAATGCACACATTACAAAGAAGTTTCTGAGACTTATTCTGTGTCGTTTTTAGGTGAAGATATTTGCTTTTCCACAGTAGGCCACAGAGGGCTCCAAATATCCACCTGCAGATTCTGCAAAAAGCGAGATTCAAAACTGCTCAATCAAAAGATAGATTCAACCCTGTGAGTTGAATGCACACATCACAAAGAAGTTTCTGAGAATGCTTCTGTGTAGTTTTTATTTGAAGACATTTCCTTTCCCACCATAGGGCGCAAAGTGCTCAAAATATCCACTTGCAGATTCTACAAAAGAGATATTCAAAACTTCTCAATGAGAAGATAAGTTCAACTCTGTGAGTTGAATTCACACTTCACAAAGAAATTTCTACGAATGCTTCTGTCTAATTTTTAGGTGAAGATATTTCCCTTTCCAAAATAGGCCTCAAAGGGCTCCAAATATCCACTTGCAGATTCTACAAAAAGAGTATTTCCAAGCTGCTCAATGAAAAGAAAGTTTCAAACCAGTGAGATGAATGCACACATCACAAAGAAGTTTCTCAGAATTTTTTCTGTAGTTTTAATTGGAAGATATTTCCTTTTCCACCATAGGCTGCAAAGGGTGCCAAATATCCACTTGCAGATTCTGCAAAAAGAGAGATTCAAAATTGCTCAATCAAAAGATAGGTTCAACTCTGTGAGTTCAATGCACATCTCACAAATAAGTTTCTCAGAATGCTTCTGTGTAGTTTTTATTTGAACATATTCCCTTTTCCACAATAGGCATCCGAGATCTCTGAACATCCACTTGTAATTTCTACAAAAAGAGAGATTCAAAACTGCTCAATCAAAAGATTGGTTCATCTCTGTGTGTTCAATGCAAACATCACAAAGAAGTTTGTCAGAATGCTTCTGTGTAGTTTTTATGTGAACATATTTGATTTTCCAGTTAGCCTCACTGTGCTCCAAATATCCACTTGCGGATTCTACAAAAAGAGAGACTCAAAACTGCTCAATCAAAAGATAGATTCAACACTCTTAGTTGAATGCACACATAACGAAGAAGTTTTTGAGAATGTTTCTGTTAATTTTGTTATTTGAACATACTTCCTTTTCCACCATGGGCAAAAAGCACAAAAAATACCACTTGCAGGTTCTATAAAAAGTGTGAACTGAAGATGGCCGAATAGGAAAAGCTCCGGTCTACAGCCCCCCGCGTGAGCTATGCAAAAGACAGGTGATTTCTGCATTTCCATCTGAGGTACCAGGTTCATCTCACTAGGGAGTTCCAGACAGTGGGCGCAGGTCAGTGGATGCGCACACCGTGCATGAATTGAAGAAGGGCGAGGCATTGCCTCACTCAGGAAGCACAAGGGGTCAGGGAGTTCCCTTTCCTACACAAAGAAAGGGGTGACAGACGGCACCTGGAAAATCAGGTCACTCTTACCCGAATACTGTGCTTTTCTGAAGGGCTTAAAAAACGGTGCACCAGGAGATTGTATCCCGCACCTGGCTCAGAGGGTCTTACACCCGCGGAGTCTCACTGATTGCTAGCACAGCAGTCTGAGATCAAACTGCAAGGCGACAGCTAGGCTGGGGGAGGGGCGCCTGCCATTGCCCAGGCTCGCTTAGGTAAACAAAGCAGCCTGGAAGCTTGAACTGGGTGGAGCCCACCACAGATCAAGGAGGCCTGCCTGCCTCTGTAGGCTCCACCTCTGGGGGCAGGGCACAGACAAACAAAAAGACAGCAGTAACCTCTGCAGACTTAAATGTCCCTCTCTGACAGCTTTGAAGAGAGCAGTGGTTCTCCCAGAATAGAGCTGGAGATCTGAGAATGGGCAGACTGCCTCCTCAAGTAGGTCCCTGACTCCTGAACCCCGAGCAGCCTAAGTGGGAGGCACCCCCCAGTAGGGGCAGACTGACACCTCACACGGCCGGCCGGGTACTCCAACAGACCTGCAGCTGAGGGTCCTGTCAGTTAGTAGGAAAACTAACAAACTGAAAGGACATCCACACCAAAAACCCATCTGTACATCACCATCATCAAAGACCAAAAGTAGATAAAACCACAAAGATGGGGAAACACAGAGCAGAAAAACTGGAAACTCTAAAAAGCAGAGCACCTCTCCTCCTCCAAAGGAACACAGTTCCTCACCAGCAACAGATCAAAGCTGGATGGAGAATGACCTTGATGAGCTGAGAGAAGAAGGCTTCAGACTATCAAATTACTCTGAGCTATGGGAGCATATTCAAACCAAAGGCAAAGAAGATGAAAATTTTGAAAAAAAATATAGAAGAATGTATAACTAGAATAACCAATTCAGAGAAGTGCTTAAAGGAGCTGATGGAGCTGAAAACCAAGGCTCGAGAACTATGTGAAGAATGCAGAAGCCTCAGGAGCCAATGAGATCAAATGGAAGAAAGGATATCAATGATGGAAGATGAAATTAATGAAATGAAGCGAGAGGGAAGTTTAGAGAAAAAAGAATAAGAAGAAATGAGCAAAGCCTCCAAGAAATATGGGACTATGTGAAAAGACCTAATCTTTATCTGATTGGTGTACCTGAAAGTGACGGGGAGAATGGAACCAAGTTGGAAAACACTCTGCAGGATATTATCCAGGAGAACTTCCCCAATCTAGCAAGGCAGGCCAACATTCAGATTCAGGGAATACAGAGAATGCCACAAAGATAATCCTCGAGAAGAGCAACTCCAAGAAACATAATTGTCAGATTCACCGAAGTAGAAATGAAGAAAAAATGTTAAGGGCAGCCAGAGAGAAAAGTCAGGTTATGCACAAAGGTAAGCCCATCAGACTAACAGTGGATCACTCAGCAGAAACTCTATAAGCCAGAAGAGAGTGGGGACCAATATTCAACATTCTTAAAGAAAAGAATTTTCAACCCAGAATGTCATATCCAGCCAAACTAAGCTTCACAAGTGAAGGAGAAATAAAATACTTTACAGACAAGCAAATGCTGAGAGATTTTGTCACCACCAGGCCTGTCCTAAAAGAGCTCCTGAAGGAAGTGCTAAACATGGAAAGGCATAACCGGTACCAGCCACTGCAAAATCATGCCAAAATGTAAAGACCATCGAGACTTGGAAGAGACTGCATCAACTATCGCGCAAAATAACCAGCTAACATCATAATGACAGGATCAAATTCACACATAACAATATTAACTTTAAATGTAAATGGACTAAAGGCTCCCATTAAAAGACACAGACTGGCAAATTGGATAAAGAGTCAAGGCCCATCAGTGTGCTGTATTCAGGAAACCCATCTCACGTGCAGAGACACACATAGCCTCAAAATAAAAGGATGGAGGAAGATCTACCAAGCAAATGGAAAACAAAAAAAGGCATGGGTTGCAATCCTAGTCTCTGATAAAATAGACTTTAAACCAGCAAAGATCAAAAGAGACAAAGAAGGCCATTACATAATGCTAAAGGGATAAATTCAACAAGAAGAGCTAACTATCCTAAATACATATGCACCCAATACAGGAGCACCCAGATTCATAAAGCCAGTCCTGAGTGACCTACAAAGAGACTTAGACTCCAACACATTAATAAAGGGAGACTTTAACACTCCACTTTCAACATTAGACAGATCAATGAGACAGAAATTCAACAAGGACACCCAAGAATTGAACTCAGCTCTGCACCAAGCGGACCTAATAGACAGCTACAGAACTCTCCACCCCAAATCAACGGAATATACATTTTTTTCAGCACCACACCACACCTATTCCAAAATTGACCACATAGTTTGAAGTAAAGCTCTCCTCAGTAAACGCAAAAGAACAGAAATTATAACAAACTATCTGTCAGATCACAGTGCAATCAAGCTATAACTCAGGATTAAGAATCACACTCAAAACCACTCAACTACGTGGAAACTGAAGAACTTGCTCCTGAATGACTATTGGATACATAACAAAATGAAGGCAGAAATAAAGATGTTCTTTGAAACCAAAGAGAACCAAGATACAACATACCAGAATCTCTGGTATGCACTCAAAGCAGTGTGTAGAGGGAAATTTATAGCACTAAATGCCCACAACAGAAAGCAGGAAAGATCCAAAATTGACACCCTAACATCATAATTAAAAGAACTAGAAAAGCAAGAGCAAACACATTCAAAAGCTAGCAGAAGGCAAGAAATAACTAAAATCTGAGCAGAACTGAAGGTAATAGAGTCACAAAAAACCCTTCAAAAAATTAATGAATCCAGGAGCTGGTTTTTTGAAAGGATCAACAAAATTGAAAGACTGCTAGCAAGATTAATAAAGAAAAAAAGAGAGAAAAATCAAATAGATGCAATAAAAAATGATAAAGGGGATATCACCACCGATCCCACAGAAATACAAACTACCATCAGAGAATACTACAAACACCTCTCCGCAAATAAACTAGAAAATCTAGAAGAAATGGATAAATTCCATGACACATGCACTCTCCCAAGACTAAACCAGGAAGAAGTTGAATCTCTGAATAGACCAATAACAGGAGCTGAAATTGTGGCAATAATCAATAGCTTACCAACCAAAAAAAGTCCAGGACCAGAAGGATTCCCAGCCGATTTCTACCAGAGGTACAAGGAGGAGCTGGTACTATTTCTTCTGAAACTATTCCAATCAATAGTAAAAGAGGGAATCCTCCCTAACTCATTGTATGAGGTCAGCATGATCCTGATATCAAAGCCGGGCAGAGACACAACCAAAAAAGAGAATTTTAGACCAATATCCTTGATGAACATTGGTGCAAAAATCCTCAATAAAATACTGGCAAACCGAACCCAGCAGCACATCAAAAAGCTTGTCCACCATGATCAAGTGGGCTTCATCCCTGGGATGCAGGGCTGGTTCAATATACACAAATCAATAAATGTAATCCAGAATATAAACAGAACGAAAGACCAAAACGACATGATTATCTCAATAGATGCAGAAAATGCCTTTGACAAAATTCAACAATGCTTCATGCTAAAAACTCTCAATAAAATAGGTATTTTTGGGGCATATCTCAAAATAATAAGAGCTATCTATGACAAACCCACAGCCAATATCATACTGAATGGGCAAAAACAGGAAGCATTCTCTTTGAAAACTGGCACAAGACAGGGATGCCCTCTCTCACCACTCCTATTCAACATAGTGTTGGAAGTTCTGGCCAGGGCAATTAGGCAGGAAAAGGAAATAAAGGGTATTCAATTAGGAAAAAAGGAAGTCAAATTGTCCCTGTTTGCAGACGACATGATTGTATATCTAGAAAACCCCATTGTCTCAGCCCAAAATCTCCTTAAGCTGTTAAGCAACTTCAACAAAGTTTCAGGATACAAAATCAATGTACAAAAATCACAAGCATTCTTACACACCAACATCAGACAAACAGAGAGCCAAATCATGAGTGAACTCCCATTCACAATTGCTTCAAAGGGAATGAAATACCTAGGAATCCATCTTACAAGGGGCGTGAAGGACCTCTTCAAGGAGAACTACAAACCACTACTCAAGGAAATAAAAGAGGATACAAACAAATGGAAGAACATTCCATGCTCATGGGTAGGAAGAATCAATATCGTGAAAATGGCCATACTGCCCAAGGCAATTTACAGATTCAATGCCATCCCCATCAAGCTACCAATGACTTTCTTCACAGAATTGGAAAAAACTACTTCAAATTTCATATGGAACCAAAAAAGAGCCACATCGCCAAGTCAATCCTAAGCCAAAAGAACAAAGCTGGAGGCATCACACTACCTGACTTCAAACTATACTACAAGTCTACAGTTACCAAAAGAGCATGGTACTGGTACGAAAACAGAGATATAGATCAATGGAACAGAACAGAGCCCTCAGAAATAATGCCAAATATCTACAACTATCTGATCTTTGACAAACCTGAGAAAAACAAGCAATGGGGAAAGGATTCCCTGTTTAATAAATGGTGCTGGGAAACTGTCTAGCCATATGTAGAAAGCTGAAACTGGATCCCTTCCTTACACTTTATACAAAAATCAATTCAACATGGATTAAAGACTTAAACGTTAGACCTAAAACCATAAAAACCCTAGAAGAAATCCTAGGCATTACCAATCAGGACATAGGCATGGGCAAGGGCTTCATATCTAAAACACCAAAAGCAATGGCAACGAAAGCCAAAATTGACAAATTGGATCTAATTAAACTAAAGAGCTTCTGCACAGCAAAAGAAACTACCATCAGAGTGAACAGGCAGCCAACAAAATGGGAGAAAATTTTCACAACTTACTCATCTGACAAAGGGCTAATATCCAGAATCTACAATGAACTCCAACAAATTTACAAGAAAAAAACAAACAACTCCATAAAAATGTGGGCGAAGGACATGAACAGACACTTCTCAAAAGAAGACATTTATGCAGCCAAAAAACATGAAAAAATGCTCACCATCACTGGCCATCAGAGAAACGCAAATCAAAACCACAATGAGATACCATCTCACACCAGTTAGAATGGCAATCATTAAATAGTCGGGAAACAACAGGTGCTGGAGAGGATGTGGAGAAATAGGAACACTTTTACAGTTGGTGGGACTCTAAACTAGTTCAACCATTGTGGAAGTCAGTGTGGCATTTCCTCAGGGATCTAGAACTAGAAATTCCATTTGACCCAGCCATCCCATTACTGGGTATATACCCAAAGGACTATATATCATGCTGCAATAAAGACACATGCACACGTAAGCAACACAAATGTCCAACAATGATAGACTGGATTAAGAAAATGTGGCACATATACACCATGGAATACTATACAGCCATATAAAATGATGAGTTCATGTCCTTTGTAGGAACATGGATGAAATTGGAAATCATCATTCTCAGTAAACTATCGCAAGAACCAAAAACCAAACGCTGCATATTCTCACTCATAGGTGGGAATTGAACAATGAGAACACATGGATACAGGAAGGAGATCATCACACTCTGAGGACTGTTGTGGGGTGGGGGGAGGGGAGAGGGACAGCATTGGGAGATATACCTAATGCTAGGTGAGGAGTTAGTGGGTGCAGCGCACCAGCATGGCACATGTATACATATTTAACTAACCTGCACATTGTGCACATGTACACTAAAACCTAAAGTATAATAATAATAAATTAATTAATTTAAAAAAGTATGAACTGCTGAATCATAAGATAGCTTCAAACTTGTGAGATGAATGCACACATCACAAAGAAGTTTCTCACAATGTTTCTGTGTAATTTTTTTTTTTTGAAGATATTTCCTTTTCCACCATAGGCCACAAAGGGCTCCCAATATCCAGTTGCAGATTCTGCAAAAAGAGAGACTCAAAACTGCCCAATCAAAAGATAGGTTCAACATTGTGAGTTGAATTCACACATCCCAAAGATGTTTCTCAGAATTCTTCTGTGTAATTTTTATGCGAAGGTATTTGGTTTTCCACAGTAGGCCTCAAAGGGCTCCAAATATCCACCTGCAGATTCTACAAAAAGAGAGATTCAAAGCTGCTCAATCACAAGATAGGTTCAACCCTTTGAGTTGAATGCATACATCACAAAGAAGTTTCTCTGAATGCTTCTATGTTGCTTTTATTGGAAGATATATTTTTTCTATCCACTTGCAGATTCTACAAAAAGGGAGATTCAAATCAGCTCAATGAGAAGATAAGTGCAACACTGTGTTTTGAATTCACACCTCACAAAGAAGTTTCTCAGAATACTTCTGTTTAGTATTTAAGTGAAGATATTTCCTTTTCCACAATAGACCTCGAAGCTCTCCAAACATCCACTTGCTGATTCTACAAAAAGAGATTGAAAACTGTTTAATGAAATGGTAGGTTCAATTCAGTGAGTTTAATGCAAACATCACAAAGGAGTTTTTCAGAATGCTTCTGTGTACTTTTTCTGTGAACATATTTGATTTTCCTCAGAAGGCCTCACAGCACTCCAAATATCCACTTGTAGATTCTACAAAAAGAGAGGTTCAAAACAACATAATCAAAAATTAGGTTCAACTCTGTGAGTTGAACGCATGCATCAGGAAGAAGTTTCTGAGAATGCTTCTGTGTAGGTTTTATTTAAAGATATTTCCTTTTCCACCACAGAGTGCAAAGGGCTCCAAATATCCACTTGCAGATTCTACAAAAAGAGGGATTCAAAACTTCTCAATCAAAACATAGGTTCAACTCTGTGAGTTGAATCTACACATCACAAAGAAGTTTCTCAGAATGCTTCTGAGCAGTTTTTATATGAAGATATTTCCTTTTCTGCAATAGGCTTCAAAGGTCTCCAATTATCCACTTGCAGATTCTACAAAAAGAGTGTTTCAAAACTGCTAAATCAAAAGAAAGGTTCAACTCTGTGAAACGAAAGCACACATCACAAGAAAGTTTCTCTGTATGCTTCTATGTAGCTTTTATTTGAAGATATTTCGTTTTCCACAATAGGGCACAAAGGGCTCCAAATATCCACTTGCATATTCCACAAAAAGAGAGACTCAAAACTGCTCAACGAGAAGATAAGTTTAACTCTGTGAGTTGAATGGACACCTCACGAAGGAGTTTCTCAGTATGCTTCCATGTAGTTTTTTTGTGAAGATATTTCCTTTTACACAATAGGCCTCAAAGATCCCCAAACATCCACTTGCAGATTCTGCAAAAGGAGAGATTCAAAACTGCTCAATCAAACGATAGGTTCAACACTTTGAGATGAATTAACACATCAGAAAAAGTTTCTCAGAATGCTTCTGTGTAGTTTTTCTGTGAACATGTTTGATTTTCCAAAGCAGGCCTCACAACGCTCCAAATATCCACTTGCAGATTCTACAAATAGAGCGATTTGAAACTGCTCAATGTGAAGATAAGTTCAACTCTGTGAGTTGAATGCACACCACACAAAGAAGTTTCTTAGAATGCTTCTTTTTAGTTTGTATGTGAAGATATTTCCTTTTCAACAATTGGCCTCAAAGCTCTCTATACATCCACTTGCAGATTCTGCAAAAAGAGAGAATCAAAACTGCTCAATCAAAAGATAGGTTCAACTCTGAGAGTTGATTGCATACATCACAAAGAAGTTTCTCTAAATAGTACTGTGTAGTTTTTATTTGAAGATATTTCCTTTTCCACTATGGGGCGCCAAGGTCTCCAAAAATCCACTTGCCGATTCTACAAAAAGAGAGATTCAAAACTGCTCAATGGAAAGATGGGTTCAGCCCTGTTAGTTGGATGCCTACATAACAAAGAAGTTTCTCTGAATTCTTCTGTGTAGTTTTTATTTGAACATATTTCCTTTTCCACCATAGGTCACAATGGGCTCCAAATATCCACATGCAGATTCTACAAAAAGAGAGATGCAAAACTGCTCAATTAGAAGATAAGTTCAACTCTGTGAGTTGAATGCACACCTCACAAAGAAGTTTCTCAGAATGCTTCTGTGTAGTTTTTATGTGAAGATATTTCCTTTTCCACCACAATCCTCAAAGCTCTCGAAACATCCACTTGCAGATTCTGCAAAAAGAGACATTCAAAACTGCTCCATCAAAAGAGGTTCAACTCTGTGAGTTGAATGAACACATGACACAGAAGTTTCTCAGAGTGCTTCTGTGTAATTTTTATCTGAAGATATTTGCTTTTCCACGGTTGGCCTCAAAGCCCTCCAAATATCCATTTGCAGATTCCACAAAAAGAGCGTTTCAAAGCTGCTCAATCATCAGATAGGTTCAACCCTGTGAGATGAATGCACACATCACAAAGAACTTTCTCAGAATGTCTCTGTGTAGTTTTTATATGAAGATATTTCCTTTTCCACCATAGGGCACATAGGGCTCCAAATATCCACTTGCAGATTCTGCAAAAAGGGAGATTCAAAACTGCTCAATCAAAAGAAAGGTTCAACTCTGTGAGTTGAATGCATACATCCCAAAGAAATTTCTCAGAAGGCTTCAGTATAGTTTTTATGTGAAGATATTTTCTTTTCCACAGTAGACCTCAAAGGGTGCCAAACATCCACCTGCCGATTCTGCAAATAGAGAGATTCACAACTGCTCAATCAAAAGATAGGTTCAACACCGTCAGTTAAATGCATACCTCACAAAGAAGTTTCTCTGAATGCTTCTGTGTAGTTTTCATTTGAAGACATTTCCTTTTCCAGCATAGGGCTCAAAGGGCTCAATATATCCACTTGCAGATTTTACAACAAGATAGATTCAAAACTGCTCAATGAGAAGATAAGTTCAACTCTGTGAGTTGAATGCACACCTCACAAAGAAGTTTCTCAGAATTATTCTGTGTAGTTTTCATGTGAAGATATTTCGTTTTCCACAACTGGCCTCGGAGCTCTCCAAACGTCCACTTGCAGATTCTGCAAAAAGAGAAATTCAAAGCTGGTCAATCAAAACGTAGTTTCAACTCTTTGAGTTGAATGCACACATCACAAAGAAGTTTCTCAGAATGCTTGTGTGTAGTTTTTAAGTGAGCATATTTGATTTTCCAAAGTAGACCTCACAGCACTCCAAATATCCACTTGCAGATTCTACAAAAAGAGAGATTCAAAACTGCTCAATCAAAAGATAGGTTCACCTATGTGTGTTGAATGCACCCATCCCACAGAAGTTTCCCAGAATCCTTCTGTGTAGTTTTGTTGTGAAGATTTTTTTCCACATTACACCTCAAAGGACTCCAATTATCCATTTGCAGATTCTACAAAAAGAGTGAATCAAAACTGCTCTAACAAAAGAAAGGTTCAACTATGTGAGATGACTCCACACATCACAAAGAAGTTTCTCAGAATGCTTCTGTGTAGTTTTTATGTGAATATATTTACTTTTCCACAATAGGCCACAAAGGGCACAAAATATCCACTTGCAGATTCTGCAAAAAGAGAGATTCAAAACTACTCTATCAAAAGATAGTTTCAACTCTGCGAGTTGAATGCACACAACCCAAAGAATTTCTCAAAAAATTTCTGTGTAGTTCTTATGTGAAGATATTTGCTTTTCCACAGTAGTCCTCAAAGGGCTCCAAATAGCCACCTGCACATTCTGCAAAAAAAGAGATTCAAAACTGCTCAATGAGAATATAAGTTCAACAGTGTGAGTTGAATGCACACCTCACAAAGAAGTTTCTCAGAATGCTTCTGTGTAGTTTTTATGTGAAGATATTTCCTTTTCCACAATAGTCCTCAAAGCCCTCCAAACATCCACCTGCAGATTGTGCAAAAAGAGAGTTTCAAAACTGCTCAATCAAAAGATATGTTCAAGTCTGTGAGTTGAATGCATACATCACAAAGAAGTTACTCTGCATGCTTCTGTGTAACGTTTATTTGAAGATATTTCCTTTTCCACCATAGGGTCCAAAGGGCTCCAAATATCCACGTGCAGATTCTACAAAAAGAGAGATTCTAAAATGCTCAATCAAAAGATAGATTCAATTCTGTGAGTTAAATGCACACATCACAAAGAAGTTTCTTAGAATGCTTCTGAGTAGTTTTTATCTGAAGATATTTCCTTTTCCACAATAGGCCTCATAGGGCTCAAATTATCCTCTTGCAGATTCTAGAAAAAGATTGTTTCAAAACTGCTCAATCAAAACAAAGTTTCAACTCAATGAGTTGAATGCACACATCACAAAGAGGTTTTTCAGAATGCTTCTGTGTAGTTTTTATCTGAAGATATTTGGTTTTCCACGGTAGGCCTCAAAGGGCTCCAAATATTCACTTGCAGATTCTACAAAAAGAGTGTTTCAAAACTTCTCAATGATAAGATCAGTTCAACGCTGTGAGATGAGTGCACTCCTCAAAATGATTCTCAGAATGTTTCTGTGCAGTTTTTATTGGAAGATATATCCATTTCCACCATAGGCCACAAAGGGCTCCAAATATCCTCTTGCAGATTCTGCAAAAGAGAGATTCAAAACTGCTCAATCAAAAGGTTCAACTCTGTGAGTTGATTGCACACATCCCAAAGAAGTTTTTCTGAATGCTTCTGTGTAGTTTTTATGAGAAGATATTTGCTTTTCCACATTAGGCCTCAAATGTCTCCAAATATCCACCTGCAGATTCTGCAAAATGAGTGATTCAAAATGGCTAAATCAAAAGACAGGTTCAGCTCTATGAGTTCAATGCATACATCACAAGGAACTTTCTCTGAATGATTTTCTGTACTTTTTATTTGAAGATATTTCCTTTTCCACCATACGGCACAAAGGGCTCCAAATATCCACTTGCAGATTCTCCAAAAAGAGAGATTCAAAACTGCTCAATGGGAAGATAAGATCAACTGTGTGATTTGAATGTACACCTTGCAAAGAAGTTTCTCAGAAAGTTTCTGTGTAGTTTTTATGTGAATATATTTCCTTTTCCACAAAGCCTCAAAGCTCTCCAAACATCCACTTGCAGATTATCCAAAAAGAGAGATTCAATACTTCTCAATCAAAAGATTGGTTCAACTCTGTGAGTTGAATGCACACATCATAAAGAAGTTTCTCAGAATGCTTCTGTGTGGTTTTATTGGAAAGTATTTTATTTTCCACAGTAGGAGTCACTGTGCTCCAAATATCCACTTGCAGATTCTATGAACAGAGAAATCCAAACGGCTCAATAGAAAGGTAGGAACAACTCACTGAGTTGAATGCACACATCACGAAAAGTTTCTTAGAATGCTTCTGAGTAGTTTTCAATTGAAGATATTTCCTTTTCCACAATAGGTGGCAAAGGGCTCCAAATATCCACTTGTAGATCCTTCAGAAAGAGAGATTCAAAACTGCTCAATGAGAAGATAAGTTCAAGTCTGTGAATTGAATGCACACATTTCAAAGAAGTTTCTGAGAATGCTTCTGTGTAGTATTTATTTGAAGTTATTTCCTTTTCCATCACAGGGCACAAAGTGCTCTAAATATCCACTTGCAGATTCTACAAAAAGAGAGATTCTAAGCTGCTCCATCAAAAGATAGATTCAACTCTGTGAGTTGAATGCAAACATTACAAAGAAGTTTCTCAAAATGCTTCTGAGTAGTTTTTATGTGAAGATATTTCCTATCCCACAGCAGGCCTCAAAGGGCTTCAATTATCCACTTGCAGATTCTACGAAAAGAGTGTGTCAAAACTGCTCAATCAAAAGAAAGTTTCAATTCTGTGAGATGAATGCACACATCACAAAGAAGTTTCTCAGAATGCTTCTGTGCAGTTTTCATGTGAAGAGATTTCCTTTTCCACCATAGGCAACAAAGGACTGCAAATATTCACTTGCAGCTTCTACAAAAAGAGGGTTCCAAAACTGCTCAATCAAAAGAAAGTTTCAACTCTGTGAGATGAATGCCCACATCCCAAGAAGTTTCTCAGAATTCTTCTGTGTAGTTTTTGTCTGAAGATATTTATTTTTCCACGGTGGGCCTCATAGCACTCTCAATATCCACTTGCAGACTGTACAAAAAGACTGTTTCAAAACTGCTCAAGCATAAGTTAGCTTCAACACTGTGAGATGAATGCACATATCACAATGAAGTTTCTCCGAAAGTTTCTGTGTAGTTTTTATTTGAAGATATTTCCTTTTCCACCATAGGCCAGAAAGGGCTAAAAATATCCACTTGCAGATTCTGGAAGAGACAGATTAAAAACTGCTCAATCTAAAGATGGGTTCAACTCTGGGAGTTGAATGCACACATCAGAAAGAAGTTTCTCAGAATCATTCTGTGTAGTTTTTATGTGAAGATATTTGCTTTTCCACTATAAGCCTCAAAGGGCTCCAAATATCCACCTGCGGATTCTGCAAAAAGAGAGATTCAAAACTACTCGATCAAAAGACAGGTTCAACACTATGAGCTGAATGCACACATCACAAAGTAGTTTCTCTGATTGTTTCTATGTAGTTTTTATTTGAAGATATTTCCTTTTCCACCATATTACGCAAACGGCTCCAAATATCCACTTGCAGATTCTACAAAATGAGAGATTCAAAACTTCTCAATGAGAAGATAAGTTCAACTCTATGAGTTGAACGCACAGCTCACAAAGAAGTTTACAGAATGCTTCTGTGTAGTATTTATGTGAAGATATTTCCTTTTCCACAGTAAGATTCACAGCTCTCCAAACACCCATTTGCAGATTCTGCAAAAAGAGAGATTCAAAACTGCTCAATAAAAAGATAAGCTCAATTCTTTGAGTTGAATGCACACATCCCAAAGAAGTTTCTCAGAATACTTCTGTGTTGTTTTTATGTGAAGATATTTCCTTTTCCATCATAGAGGTCAAAGAGCACCAAATATCCACTTGCAGTTTCTACAAAAAGAGTGTTTCAAAACTGCTCCATTAAAAGAAAGTTACAACATTGTCTGCTCCATTAAAAGAAAGTTACAACACTGTGAGTTGAATGTGCACATCAAAAAGCAGTTTCGGAGAATTCTTCTGACAAGATTTTATGTGAAGATAATTCTCTATCCACTGAAGGCTTCAAAGCGCTTCAAAAGTCCACTTGCATATTCTACAAAAGGAGTGTTTCAAAACTGCTCAATGAAAAGTTATGTTCAACTCTGTGAGTTGAAAGCACACACCACAAAGAATTTTCTGAGAATGCTTCTGTTTAGCTTTATGTGAAGATAATCCCATATCCAATGAAGGCCTCAAAGCGGTCCAAATATCCACTTGCAGATCCTACAAAAAGAGTGTTTCACAACTTCTCTATGAATAGGTATGTTCAACTTTGTGAGTTGAATGCAAACATAACAAATAAATTTCTGAGAATGCTTCTGTCTAGTTTTTATAAGAAGATATTACCTTTTCCACCATAGCCCTCAAAGCACTACAAATGTACATTTGCAGATTCTACAAAAAGAGTGTTTAAAAAGTCCTCTATCAAAAGAAATGTTCAACTCTCTGAGTTGAATGCACACATCACAAAGTAGTTTCTAACAATGTTTCTGTCTAGTTTTTATTCCAAGATATTTCCGTTTCCAATGAGGGCTTCAAAGGGCTTCAAATTTCCACTTGCAGATTCTATAAAACCAGAATTTCAAAACTGCTCTATGAAAAGTTATGTTCAACTCTGTGAGATGAATGCAAACACCATAAAGGAGTTTCTGAGAATTCTTCTGTATAGTTTTTATATGAAGATATATCCTTTTCCATGGAAGGCCTCAAAGAGCTGCAAATGTCCACTTGCAGATTCTACAGATTCAAAACTGCTCTATCAAAGGGAAGGTTCAACTCTGCGAGTTGAATGTGCATATCACAAAGAAATTTCAGAGAATGCTTCTCTGTACTTTCTACATGAAGATATTCCCCTTTCCAACGAAGGCCTCAAAAACGGTGCAAATATCCACTTGCACATCCTACAAAAAGAGTGTTTCAAAACTGCTCTATCAAAAGGAAAGTTGAACTCCGTTAGTTGAATTTACACATCACAAACAAGTTTCTGAGAATAATTCTGTCTAGTTTTTATGTGAGGATATTCCCAATGATGGCTTCAAAGCAGTCCAAATATCCACTTGCAGATTTTACAAAAAGAGTTTTTCAAAAGGCTCTATCAAAAGGAAGGTTCAACTCTGTAAGTTGAATGCACACATCACAAAGAAGTTTCTGAAAATGCTTCTGTCTAGTTTTTATTTGAAGATATTCCCATTTACAATGAAGGGTCTCAAAGTGGTCCAAATATCCACTTGCAGGTTCTAAAAAGAGTGTTTCAAAACTGCTCTATCAAAAGGAAAGTTCAACTCTGTCAGTTGAATGCACACATCACAAAGAAGTTTCTGAGAATGCTTCTATCTAGTTTTTATGCGAAGATATTCCCATTTCCAACGAAGGCCTCAAAAGGGTCCAAATATCCACTTGCAGTTTCTTCTAAAAGGGTGTTTCACGACTGCTCTATGAAGAGGTATGCTCAACGCTGTGAGTTGTATGCAAACATCAAAATGAAGTTTCTGAGAATGCTTCTGCCTAGTTTTTATTTCAAGATATTTCCTTATGCACCAAAGCCCTCAAAGAGCTACAAATGTCCACTTGCAGAATCTACAAAGGAGTGTTTCAAAACTGCTCTATCAAAAGGAAGGTTCAACTTTGTGAGTTGAATGCACACATCCCAAAGAAGTTTCTGAGAATGCTTCTGTCTAGTTTTCAGATGAAGATATTCCCGTTTCCAATGAAGACCACAAATCCGGTCCAAGTATCCACTTGCAGGTTCCTCAAAAAGCGTATTTCATAACTGCTCTATGAAAACGTATGTTCAACTCTGTGAGTTGAATTCACACATGACAAAGGAGTTTCTGAGAATGTTTCTGTTTAGATTTTATGTGAAGATATTCCCGTTTCCAACGAGGGCCTCAAATCCGTCCAAATATACCCTTGCAGTTCCTTCAAGAAGAGTGTTTCACAAATGCTGTATGAAAAGGAATGTTCAACTCTGTCAGTTTAATGCACACATTACAAAGAAGTCTCTGAGAATGCTGCTATCTAGTTTTTATTTGATGATATTTCCTTTCTAACCATAGCCCTCAAAGTGCTATAAATGTCCACATGCAGATTCTGAAGAAAAAGTGTTTCAAAACTGCTCTATCAAAAGAAAGGTTCAACTCTGTGAGTTGAATGTACACATCACAAAGTAGTTTCTGAGAATGCTTCTCTCTAGTTTTTACTTGAAGATATTCCCGTTTTCAATGAAGTCTTCAAAGCACTCCAAATATTCACTTGCAGATTCTACAAAGAGAGTGTTTCAAAGCTGCTCTATCAAAAGGAAAGTTCAACTCTCTGAGTTGAATGCACACATCACAAAGAAGTTTCTGAGGACAATTCCGTCTAGTTTTTATTTGAAGTCATTTCCTTTTCATTCATAGGTCTCAAAGTGCTCCAAATATCCACTTGCAGATTCTACAAAAAGAGTGTTTCCACAATCCTCTATCAAAGAGGAAGGCTCAAATCTGTGAGTTGAATGCACACGTCACAAAAAATTTTCTGAGAATGCGTCTGTCTAGTTTTTATGTGAAAATATTCCATTTTCTAACGAAGGACTCAAAGCGGCCTAACTTTGCAATTCCAGATTCTACAAACAGAGTGGCGAAAAACTGCTCTATGAAAAGTTACGTTCAAATCTGGGAGTTGAATGCACACATCCCAAAGAAATTACTGAGAATCCTTCTGTCTAATTTTTATGTGAAGATATTCCCGTTTCCAATGAGGGCCTCAAGTCGGTCCAAATATCCACTTGCAAGTTCTTCAAAAAGATTGTTTCACAACTGTTCTATGAAAAGGAATGTTCGAATCTGTGAGCTGAATGCACACATCACAAATAAGTTTCTGAGAAAGCTTCTGTCTCTTTTTTATTTGAAGATATTTCCTTTTCCACCATAGCCCTCAATGTGCTACAAATGTACACATGCATATTCTACAAAAAGAGTGTTTCAAAACTGCTCTATCAAAAGAAATGTTCAACTCTATGAGTTGAATGCACACATCACAAAGTAGTTTCGGAGCATACTTCCGTCTAGTTTTTATTTGAAGATATTCCCCTTATCTACAAAGGCATATAAGCGCTCCAAATATCCCATTGCAGATCCTACAAAAAGCGTGTTTCAAAACTGCCCTATCAAAAGGAAGGCTCAACTCAGTGAGTTGAATGCACACATCATGAAGAAGTTTCTGTGAATGCTTCTGTCTAGTTATTATGTGAAGATATTTCCTTTTCCACTGAAGGCTTCAAAGCACTCCAAATGTCCACTTGCAGATTCTGCAATAAAAGTGTTTCAAAACTTCTCTATCAAAATGAAAGTTCAACTCTTTGAGTAGAATGCACACATCACAAAGTAGTTTCTGAGAATGCTTCTGTCTAGTTTTTATGTGAAGATATTCCTGTTGCCAATGAAGGCCTCAAATCGGTCCACATATCCCCATGAAGATTCTACAAAAAGAATGTTTCAAAACTGCTCTTTCAAAAGGAAGGTTCAACTCTGTAAGTTGAATGCACACATCACAAAGTCGATTCGGAGAATGCTTCTGTCTAGTTTTTATGTGAAGATATTCCTGTTTTCAACAAAAGCCTCAAAGCGGTCCAAATATCCACTTGCAGATTCTACAAAAATAGTGTTTCAAAACTGCTCTATGAAAGGTTATGTTCCACTCTGTGAGTAGAATGCACAAATCACAGAGAAGTTTCTGAGAATGCTTCTGTCTAGTTTTTATGTGAAGATATACTCGTTTCCAATGAAGGCCTAAAAATGGTGCAAACATCACTTTGCAGATTCTACAAAAAGAGTGTTTCATAACTGCTCTATCAAAAGGAAGTTTCAACTGTGTGAGATGAACGCAAACATCACAATGTTGTTTGTGAGAATGCTTCTGTCAAGTTTTTATGTGACGATATTCCCGTTTCCAACAAAGTCTTCAAAGCACTCCAATTATCCACTTGCACATTGTACAAATGGGGTTTTCAAAACAGCTCTATCAAAAGGAAGGTTGAACTCCGTGAGTTGAATGCACACAACATAAAAAAGTTTCTAACAATGCTTCTGTCTATTTTTTATGAGAGGAAATTCCCGCTTCAAATGAAGGCCTCAAAGCAGTTCAAATATGCACTTGCAGATTCCACAAAAAGAGTGCTTCAAAACAACTCTAGGAAAAGTTGTGCTCAACTCCGTGAGTTGAATGCACACATCACAGACATTTTTCGAAGAATGTTTCTGTCTAGTTTTATGTGAAGATATTACTGTTTCCAACCTAGGCCCCAAATTGGTCCAAATATCCACTTCCACGTTCTTCAAAAAGAGTGTTTCATAACTGCTCTAAGAAAAGTTATGTTCAATTCTGTGAGTTGAATGCAAACATCACAAAGAAGTTTCTGAGAATGCTTCTGTCTAGGTTTTATGTGTAGGTATTTCCTTTTCTACCATAGGTCTCAAAGCGATCAAAATATCCCCTTGCAGATTCCACAAAAAGAGTTTTTCAAAACTGCTCTATCAAAAGGAAGGCTCAATTCTGTGAGTTGAATGCACACATCACAAAGTACATTTTGATAATGCTTCTGTCTAGTTCTTATTTGAAGATATTCCCTTTTCCAATGAAGACTTCAAAGTGCTCCAAATATCCACTTGCAGATTCTACAAAAAGAGTGTTTCAAAACTGCTCTATCAAAAGGAAGTTTCAACCCGGTGAGTTGAAGGCCCACATCACAAAGAAGCTTCTGAGAATGCTTCTGTCTAGTTTTTTTGTTAAGATATTTCCTTTCCTACCATAGTCCTCAAAGCACTCCAAATATCCACCTGCATATTCTACAAAAGAAGTGTTTCAAAACTAGTCTATCAAATGGAAAGTTTAACTCTGTGAGTTGAATGCATACATCACAAAGAAGTTTCTGAGAATGCTTCTGTCTAGTTTTCATGTGAAGATATTCCCGTTTCCAACAAAGGCCTCAAAGCAGTCCAAATTTCCACCTGCAGATTCTACAAAAAGAGTGTTTCACAACTGCTCTATGAAAAATTATATTCAACTCTGTGAGTGCAGTGCACGCATCACAAAGTAGTTTCTGAGAAGGCTTTTGTCTAGTTTTTTTTTTGAAGTTATTCCCTTTTCCACTGTAGCCCTCATAGCGCTACAAATGTCCACTTCCAGAATCCACAAAAAGAGTGTTTCAAAACTACTCTATCAAAAGAAAGGTTGAACTCTGTGATTTGAATGCACACATAGCATAGAGTTTTCTGAGACTTCTTCTGTCTAGTTTTTATTTGTAGACATTCCTGTTTCCAAACAAATCTTCAAAGTGCTTCAAATGTCCACTTTCAGATTCTACAAAAAGTGTGTTTCAAAACTGCTGTAGGAAACGGAAGGTTCAGCTCTGTGAGTTGAATTCGCCCATCACAAAGAACTTTTTGAGTCTGCTTCTGCCTAGTTTCTATGGGAAGATATTCCCGTTTCCAACGAATGCCTTAAAAAGTTCCAAATATCACCTTGGAGATTCTCCAAAAAGAGTGTTTCAAAACTGCTCTAACTAAAGGAAGGTTCAACTCCGTGTGTTGAATGAACACATCCCAAAGAAGTTTCTGAAAATGCTTCTGTCTAGTTTTCATGTGAAGATATTCCCGTTTCTAACGAAGGCCTCATAGTTTTTATACAGAGGCCTCAAATCGGTCAAGTATCCCCTGGCAGATTCTTTAAAAAGAGTGATTCAAAACAGCTCTCTGAAAAGGAAGGTTCAATTCTGTGAGTTGAATACACACATCACAAAGAAGTTTCTGAGAATGCTTCTGTCCAGTTTTTATATGAAGATAGTCCCTTTTCCATGAAGACCTCAAAGCGGTCCAAATATCCACTTGCAGATTCTCCAAAAAGAGTGTTTCAAAACTGCTCTCAGAAAAGATATGCTCAACTTCGTGATTTGAATGCACACATCACAAAGAAATTTCTGAGAATGCTTCTCTCTAGTTTTTATTTGAAGTTATTTCCTTTTCCACCATAGCCCACAAAGCGCTTCAAATATCCCTTTCAGATTCTAAAATAAGAGTGTTTTAAAACTGTTCTATCAAAAGAAATGTTCAACGCTGTCAGTTGAATGCACACATCACAAAGTAGTTTCTGAGAATGTTTCTGTCTAGTATTTATTTGAAGATATTCTTGTTTCCAATGAAGTCTTCAAAGTACTACAAATATCCACTTTGAGATTCTACAAAAAGAGTGTTTAAAACTGCTATATCAAAATGAAGGTTCAACTCTGTGATTTCAATGCACACATCACAAAGAAGTTTCTGAGAATGCTTCTGTCTAGTTTTTATATGAAGATATTTTATTTTCCACAGAAATCCTCAAAGCGCTCCAAATGTCTACTTGCAGATTCTACAAAAAAAGGGTTTCAAAACTGCCCTATCAAAAGAAAAGTTCAACTCTGTGAGTAGAATGAACACACAACAAGGAAGTTTCTCAGTATCATTCTGTCTAATTTTTAAGTGAAGATTTTCCCGTTTCTAATTAAGGCCTCAAAACTGTGCAAATATCTACCTGCAGGTTCTACAAAGAGTGTTTCAAAACTGCTGTATCAAAAAGAATGTTCAACTCTGCGAGTTGAATGCACACGTCACAATGAAGTTTCCGAGAATGCTTCTGTCTAGTTTTTATGTGAAGATATTCCTGTTTCCAATGAAGGCCACAAATCAGTCCAAATATCCACTTGCAGATTCTTCAAAAAGAGCGTTTCACAACTGCTCTAAGAAAAGGTATGTTCAACTCTGTGTGTTGAATGCAAACATCACCAAGTAGTTTCTGAGAATTCTTCTGTCTAGTTTTTATTTGAAGATATTTCCTTTTCCGCCATAACCCTGAAAGCGCTACAAAGGTCCACTTGCAGATTCTACAAAAAGAGTGTTCCAAAACTGCTCTCTCAAAACAAATGTTCAACTGTGTGAGTTGAATGGATACATCACAAAGCAGATTCTGAGAAGGCTTCTGACTAGTTTTATTTGGAGATATTCCTGTTTCCAATGAAGGCTTTAATGCACTCCAAATATCCACTTGCAGATTTTAACAAAATAGTGTTTCAAAACTGCTCTATCAAAAGAAAGTTTCAACTCTGTGAGTTGAATGCACACATCACAAAGTAGTTTCTGAGACTGCTTATGTCTAGTTTTTATTTGAAGATATTCTGGTTTCCAACGAAGTCTTCAAAGCACTTTAAATACTCACTTGCACATTCTACAAATGGGGTTTTCAAAACTGCTCTATCAAAAGGAAGGTTCAACACTGTCAGTTGAATGCACACATCACAAAGGTGTTTCTGAGAATGCATCTGTCTAGTTTTTATGTGAAGTAACTCCCGTTTCCAACGAAGGCCTCAAAGCGATCCAAATATCCACTTGCAGATCCTACAAAAAGAGTGTCTCAAAACTGCTCTAGGAAAAGTTGTGTTCAACTCAGTGAGTTGAATGCACACATCACAAAGAATTTTCTGAGAATGTTTCTGTCCATTTTTATGTGAAGATATTCTCGTTTCCAACCTAGACCTCAAATGAGTACAATTATTCACTTGCAGGTTCTTCAAAAAGAGTGTTTCACAACTGTTCTATGAAAAGGTATCTTCAACTCTGTCAGTGGAACACAAACATCACAAAGAAGTTTCTGAGAATGCTTCTGTCTAGTTTATATTTGTAGATATTTCCCTTTCCACCACAGCCCTCAAATCACTACAAATGTCCACTTGCAGATTTTGCAAAAAGAGTGTTTCACAACTGCTCTATCAAAAGAAGATTCAAATCTGTGATTTTAATGCACACATCACAAAGAAGTTTCTGATAATGCTTCTGTCTGGTTTTTATGTGAAGGTATATCCTATTCTATCAAAGGCGTTAAAGCACTCAGAATATCCAGTTGCAGATTCTACAAAAAGAGTGTTTAAAAACTGCTCTATCAAAAGGAAGGTTCAACTCTTTGAGTTGAATGCACACATCACAAAGACGTTTCTGAGAATGCTTCTGTCTAGTTTTTATTTGAAGATATTCCCATTTCCAACAAAGGCCTCAAAATGGTACAAATATCCCCTTGCAGATTCTACAAAAATATTGATTCAAAACTGCTCTATGAAAAGTTTTGTTCAAACCTGTGAGTTGAATGCACATATCAAGAAGACGTTTCTGAGAATGCTTCTGTCTAATTTTTATGTGAAGATATTCCCGTTTCCAAAACAGGCCTCTAAGTGGTCCCAATATCCACTTACAGATTCTACAAAAAGAGTGTCTCAAAACTGCTCTATGAAAAGCTATGTTCAACCCTGTTCGTCGAATGTACACATCACAAAGAAGTTTCTGAGAATGCTTCTGTCTAGTTTTTATGTGTAGATATTACCGTTTCCAAAAAAGGCCTCAAAGAGGCCCGAATATCCACTTACAGATTCTACAAAAAGAGTGTTTCAAAACTTCTCTATGAAACGTTATGTTCAACACTGTGAGTTGAATGCACACATCACAAAGATGTTTCTGAGAATGCTTCTGTCTGGTTTTCATGTGAAGATATTCCCCCTTCCAATGAAGGACTCAAATTGGTCCAAATATCCACCTGCAGGTTCTTCAAAAAGAGTGTTTCATAACTGCTCTATGAAAAGGTATGTTCAACTCTGTGAGTTGAATGTCCACATCACAAAAAAGTTTCTGTGAATGCTTCTGTCTAGTTTTTTTAAAAGATATTTCCATTTAGAACATAGCACTCAAAGCACTAGAAATGTCCATTTGCAGATTCTACAAAAAGAGCATTTCAAAACTGCTCTATCAAAGGAAAGGTTCAACTCTGTGAGTGGAATGCACACCTCACAAAGAAGTTTCTGAGAATACTTCTGTCTAGTTTTTATGTGAAGTTATTTTCTTTTCTATCGTGGGCTTCACAATGCTTCAAATATCCACTTGCAGATTGTACAACAGTGTTAGAAAACTGCTCCATCAAAAGGAAGGTTCAACTCTGTGAGTTTAATGCACACATCACAAAGTAGTTTCTAAGAATGCTTCTGTCTAGTATTTATGTGAAGATATTCCCGTTTCCAACAAAAGCCTCAAAGCGGTCAAAATATCCAGTTGCAAATTCTACAAAAACAATTTTCAAAACTACTCTATCATAAGAATGTTTCAACTTTGTGAGTTGAATGCACACGTCACAAAGAAGTTTCTGAGAAAGCTTCTGTCTAGTTTTTATGTGAAGTTATTTGTGTTTCCAACGAAGGCCTCACAACAGTCCATATATCCCCATGCAGATCCTACAAAAAGAGTGTTTCAAAACTGCTGTATCAAAAAGAATGTTCAACTATGTGAGTTGAATGCACACATCAGAAAGAAGTTTCTGAGAATGCTTCTGTCTAGTTTTTATATGAAGATATTCCCGTTTCCAATGAAGGCCTCAAATCGGTCCAAATAGCCACTTTCAGTTTCTTCAAAAACAGTGTTTCACAACTGCTCTATGAAAAGGTGTGTTCAACACGGTGAGTGGAATGCAAACATCAAAAAGAAGTTTCTGAAAATGCTTCTGTCTAGTTTTAATTTTAATATATTCATTTTTCCACTATAGGCCTCAAAGTGCTACAAATGTCCTCTTTGGGATTCTACAAAAAGAGTGTTTCAAAGCTGCTCTATCAACAAAAAATTTCAGCTCTGAGAGTTGAATACACACATCACAAAGTTGTTTCTAAGAATGCTTCTGTCTAGATTTTATTTGAAAATATTCCCGTTTCCAATGAATGCTTCAAAACACTCCAAATATACACTTGCAGATTCTGCAAAAGGAGTGTTTCAAAACTGCTCTCTCAAAAGGAAGGTTCAACTCTGTCAGGTGAATGCACACATCACAAAGAAGTTTCTGAGAATGTTTTGTCTAGTTTTTATGTGAAGATATATACTTTTCTACCATAGGCTTCAAAACGCTCCAAATATCCACTTGCAGATTCTACAAAAAGAGTTTTTCAAAACTGCTCTATCAAAAGGAAGTTTCAACTCTGTGAGTTGAATGCACACATAACAAAGAAGTTCCTGAGAGTGCTTCTGTCTACTTTTTATGTGAAGATATTTCCTTTTCCACCGAAGGCCTCAAAACGCTCCAAATGTAAACTTGCAGATTCTACAAAAAAGTTTTCCAAAACTGCCCTATCAAAAGGAAGGTTCAACTCTGTGTGTTGAAGGCGCACATCACAGAGAAGTTTTGGAGAATGTTTCTGTCTAGTTTTCATGTAAAGACGTTTTCTTTTCCACCGAAGGCCTCAAGGCACTTGAATTGTTTACTTGCACATTCCACAAAAAAAGGTTTCAAAATTGCTCCAACAAAAGTAAGTTTAAACTTCGTAAGTTGAATGCACACATCAAAAAGAAGTTTCTGAGAATGCTTCTGTCTAGTTTTTATGTGAAGATAATCCCGTTTGGAACAAAGGCCTCAAATCGGTCCAAATATCCCCTTGCAGATTCTACAAAAAGAGTATTTCAAAACTGCTCTACGAAAAGTTATGTTGAACTTGTGAGTTGAATGCACACATCACAAAGAAGTTTCTGAGAATGTGTCTGTCTAGTGTTTATGTGAAGATATTCCCGTTTCCAATGAAGACCTCAAAATGGTCTAAATATCCACTTGCATATTCTACGAAAAGAGGGTTTCAAAACTGCTCTATGAAAAGTTATGTTCCACTCGCTGAGTTGAATGCACACATCACAAAGTACATTGTGAGAATACTTCTTTCTAGTTTTTATTTGAAGGTATTTACTTTTCCAACATACCCTCAAAGTCCAAGAAATGTCCTCTTTCAGATTCTACAATAAGAGTGTCTCAAAACTGCTTTATAAAAAGGAATGTTCATCTCTGTGAGTTGAATGCACACATCACAAAGAAGTTTCTCAAAATGCTTCTGTCTAGTTTTTATGTGAAGGTATTCCAGTTTCCAATGAAAGACTCACAGCGTTCAAATTATCTGTTTGAAGGATCTTCAAAAAGAGTGTTTCACAACAGCTGTATGAAAAGGTATTTTCAACTCTGTGAGTTAAATGCTATCATCACAAATTAGTTTTTGAGAATGCTTCTATCCAGTTTTTATTTGAAGATATTTCCTTTTCCAACATAGCCCTCAAAACACTACAAATGTCTACTGGCAGATGCTACAAAACGAGTGTTTCAAAACTTTTCTATTAAAAGAAGTTTCAAGTCTGTGAGATAAATGCACTCGTCAAAAAGTGGTTTCTGAGAATGCTTCTGTCTAGTTTTTATTTGGAGATATTTCCGTTTCCAACGAAGGCTTCAAAGTGCTCCAAATATCCACTTGAAGATTCTATAAAAAGAGTATTTCAAAACTGCTCCATCAAAAGGAAGGTTCAACTCTGTGAGTTGAGTGCACACGTCACAAAGAAGTTTCTGAGGATGCTTCTGTCTAGTTGTCATTTGAAGATATTCCAGTTTCCAACAAATGCCTCCCAGTGGTCCAAATATTCACTTGGAGATCCTACAAAAAGAGTGCTCTGAAACTGCTCTATGAAAAGTTATATTCACCTCTGTGAGTTGAATGCACACATCACAAATAAGTCTCTGAGAATGCTTCTGCCTAGTTTTTATATGACGATATTTCCAATTACAACATAGCTCTCAAAGTGCTAGAAATCTCCATTTGCAGATTCTACAAATAGACTGTTTCAAAAGTGCTCTCTCAAAGGAGAGGTTCAACTCTGTTAGCGGAATGCACACATCATAAGGAAGTTTCTGAGAATGTTGCTGTCCAATTTTTATGTGAAGACATTTTCTTTTCTACCATAGGCTTCATGGCACTCCAAATATCCACTTGCAGATTCTACAAAAAGCGTGTTAGAAAACTGCTCTATCAAAAGGAAGGGTCAAATCTGTGAGTTGAATGCACACATCACAAAGTAGTTTCTGAGAATGCTTCCGTCTAGTTTCTGTGTGAAATTATTCCCGTTTCCAGCAAAAGCCTCAAAGCGGTCCAAATATCCACTTGCAGATTCTACAAAAAGATTTTTCAAAACTGCTCTATCAAATAAAAGGTTCAATTCTGTGAGTTGAATGCACACATCACAAAGAAGTTTCTGAGAATGCTTCTGTCTAGTTTTTATGTGCAGATATTCCCGTTCCAACGAAGGCCTCAAAATACTCCAAATATACCCTTGCAGATTCTACAAAAAGAGTTTTTCAAAACTGCTCTATCAACACGATGTTTCAATTCTTTGAGTTGAATGCACACATCACAAAGAAGTTTCTGAAAATGCTTTGTCTAGTTTTTATTTGGAGATATTTCCTTTTCCACCTTAGCCTTCAATGAGCTACAAATGTCCACTTGCAGATTCTACAAAAGGAGTGTTTCAAAACTGCTCTATCAAAAGAAAAGTTCAGCTCTGTTAAGTTCAACGCACACATCACAAAGTAGTTTCTGAGAATGCTTCTGTCTAGTTTTAATTTGAAGGTATTCACTTTTCCAATAAAGGCTTCTAAGCGTTCCAAATATCCACTTGCAAATTCCACCAAAAGAGTGTTCCAAAACTGCTCTATCAAAATGAAGATTCAACTCTGTGAGTTGAATGCACACTTAACAAAGAAGTTTTGGAGAATTCTTCTTTCTGGATTTTATGTGAAGATATTTCTTTCCCACCGAAGGCCCCAAAGCACTCAAAACGTCAACTTGCGGATTCTACAAATAAGGGTTTCAAAACAGCGCTATCAAAAGTAATGTTAACTCTGTGAGTTGAATGCACACATAACAAAGAAGTTTCTGAGAATGCTTCTTTCTAGTTTTTATTTGAAGATATTTCCTTTTCCACGGAAGGCCTCAAAGTGCTCCAAACGTCCAATTGCAGATTATACAAAAAAATTGTTTCAAAACTGCTGTATCAAAAGTAAGGTTCAATTCTCTGAGTTGAATTCACACATCACAAAGAAGTTTCTGAGAATGCTCCTACCTTGTTTTTATGTGAAGATATTCCCATTTCCAGTGAAGGCCACAAAACGGTCAAAATATCCCCTTGCACATACTACAAAAAGAGTGTTTCAAAACTACTCTATGAAAAGTTATGTTCAACTCTGTGAGTTCAATGCACACAAGACAAAGATGTTTCTGAGATTGCTTCTGTCTAGTTTTTATTTGAAGATATTTCCTTTTCCATAATAACCCTCAAAGCGCTACAAATGTCCACTTGCAGATTCTACAAAAACAGTGTTTCAAAACTGCTCCATTAAAGGAAAGGTTCAACTCTGTGAGTTGAGTGCACACATCACATAATAGTTTCTGAGAATGCTTCTACCTAGTTTTTATATGAAGATATTCTCGTTTCCAAGGAAGGCTTCAAATCGCTCCAAATATCCACTTGCAGGTTCTGCAAAAGTGTGTTTCAAAACTGCTCTATCAAAAGGAAGGTTCAACTCTATGAGTTGAATCCACACATCACAAAGACGTTTCTGAGAATGTTTATGTCTAGTTTTATGTTAAGATATTTCCCTTTCCACTGAAAGCTTCAAAGCACTCCAAATGTCCAATTGCAGATTCTAAAAAAAAGGTGTTTCAAAACTGCTCTATCAAAAGAAAGGTTCAACTCTGTGAGTTGAATGCACATATCACAAAGACGTTTCTGAGAATACTTCTGTCTAATTTTTATGTGAAGGTGTTCCCGTTTCCAATGAAGGCATCAAAGCAGTCCAAGTATCCACTTGCAGAACCTACAAAAATAGTCTTTCAAAACTGCTCTATGAAAAGCTATCTTAAAGTCTGAGTTTAATGCACACATCACAAAGACGTTTCTGAGAATGCTTCTGTCTAGTTTTTCTGTGAAGATATTTCCTTTTCTACCAAAGGCCTCAAAGCGCTCCAAATATCCACATGCAGATAGTACAAAAAGAGTGTTTGAAAACTGCTCTATCAAAAGTAATGCTCAACTCTGTTAGTTGAATGCACATATCACAAAGTAGTATCTGAGAATGCTTTGTGCAGTATTCCTTTGAAGATATTCCTGATTCCAATGAAGCCCTCAATGTGCTGCAAATCTGCACTTGCAGATTTTACAAAAATAGCGTTTCAAAACTGCTCTATCAAAAGGAAGGTTCAACACTCTGGTTTTAATGCACACATCCAAAGAATTTTCTGAGAATATTTCTGTCTAGTTTTTATTTGAAAACATTCCCGTTTCCAATGAAGGCCTCAAAGCGGTCGAAATATCCACCTGCAGATTCTACAAAAAGAGTGTTTCAAAACTGCTCCATCAAAAGGAAGGTTCAACTCTGTGAGTTGAATGCAAACGTCACAAAGTAGTTTCTGAGAATGCTTTTGCCTAGTTTTTATGTGAAGATATTCCAGTTTCCAACAAAGACCTCCCAGCAGTCCAAATATTCACTTGGAGATTTTACAAAAAGAGTGTTCCAAAACTGATTAATGAAAAGTTATGTTCACCGCTGTGGGTTGAATGGACACATCACAAATAAGTTTCTGAGAATGCTTCTGTCAAGTTTTTGTTTGAAGATATTTCCATTTACTAAAAAAGCTCTCAAAGAGCTAGAAATGTACATTTGCAGATTCTACAAAAAGAGTGATTCAAAACTGCTCTCTCAAAGGAGATGTTCAACTCTGTGAGTGGAATTCCCACATCATAAAGAAGTTTCTGGGAATGCTTCTGCCTAGTTTTTATGTGAAGATATTTTCTTGTCTACCATAGGCTTCATGGTGCTGAAAATATTCACTTATAGATTCTACAAAAAGCGTGTTAGAAAACTGCTCTATCAAAAGGAAGGTTCAAATCTGTGAGTTGAATGCACACATCAAAAAGTAGTTTCTGAGAATGCTTCTGTCTAATTTTTATGTGAAATTATACCCGTTTCCAGTGAAAGCCTCAAAGCGGTCCAAATATCCACTTGCAGATTCTACAAAAAGAGTTTTCAAAGCTGCTCTATGAATAGAAAGGTTCAACTCTGTGAGTTGAATGCACACATCACAAAGAAGTTTCTGAGAATGCTCCTGTCTAGTTTTTATGTGTAGATATTCTCGTTTACAGTGAAGACCTCGAATCGGTCCAAATATCCACTTGCAGTTTCTTCAAAAACAGCGTTTCCCAACTGCTCTATGAAACGGTATGTTCAACTCGGTGAGTTGAATGCAAACATCACAAAGAAATTTCTGAAAATGCTTCTTTCTGGTTTTAATTTGAATATATTTCCTTTTACACCAAAGCCCTAAAAGTGCTACAAATGTCCTCATTCAAATTCTACAAAAAGAGTGTTCCAAAGCTGCTGTATTAAAAGACAAGTTCAGCTCTGTGAGTTGAATGCACATATCACAACTTTGTTTCTGAGAATGCTTCTGTCTAATTTTTATTTGAAGATATTCCCATTTCCAACGAAGGCTTCAAAGCACTCCAAATATTCATTTGCAGATTCTACAAAAAGAGTGTTTCAAAAGTGCTCTATCAAAATGTAGGTTCAATACTGTCAGGTGAATGCACATATCACAGAGAAGTTTTGGAGAATGCTTCTGTTTAGTTTTTATGTAAAGATATTTCCATCTCTACAATAGGCCTAAAAGTGCTCCAAATATCCACTTGCAGACTCTACAAAAGGAGTGTTTCAAAACTGCTCTATCAAAAGGAAGGTTCAAACCTGTGCGTTAACTGCACACATCACAAAGTAGTTTCTGAGAATGCTTCTGTTTAGTTTCTATTTGAAGATATACCCGTTTCCAACGAAGACACCAAAACGGTCTAAATATCCCCTTTCAAATTGTACAAAAAGAGAGTTTCAAAACTGCTCTATCAAAAGGAAGGTTTAACTCTGTGAGTTGAATGCACACATCATAAAGAAATTCTGAGAATACTTGTGTTTAGTTTTTTTGTGAAGATAATTCCTTTTTCACTGAAGGCCTCAAAGCACTCCAAATATCCTCTTGTGTATTCTATAAAAAAAAGTGTTTGAAAACTCCTCTATCAAAAGGAAGGTTCAACACTGTGAGTTGAATGCACACATCACAAGTAAGTTTCTGAGAATACTTCTTTGTAGTTTTTATGTGAACATATTCCCGTTTCCAACGAAGGCCTCAAAGCACTCCGAATATCCACTTACAGATTCTACAAAAAGATTGTTTCAAAACTGCTCAATGAAAAGTTATGCTGAACTCTGTGAGTTCAATGCACACATCACAGAGAAGTTTCTGAGAATGCTTCTGTCTATTTTTTGTGTGAAGATATTTCCTTTACTACCATAGGCCTCAAAGCGCTCCAAATATCCATCTGCAGATACTACAAAAAGAGTATTTCAAAACTGCTCTATCAAAAGAAAGGTTGAACTCTGTGGTTTGAATGCATATATCAGAAAGTAGTTTTTGAGAATGCTTCTGTCCAGTTTTAAATTGATGATATTCTCATTCCCAACGAAGGCTTCAAAGATCTCCAAATATCTAGTTGCAAATTCCTAAAAAAGAGTGTTTCAAAACTGCTATATGAAAAGGAAGTTTTAACTCTGTGATTCGAATGCATGCATCACAAAGTACTTTCTAAGAATGCTTGTTTCTAGTTTTTATTTGAAGGTATTCCCATTTGCAAATAGGCTTCAAAGTACGCCAAATATCCACTTGCAGATTGTACAAAAAGTGTGCTTCAAAACTGCTCTCTGAAAACAAAAGTTCAACTCTGTGATTTGAATGCACACATCACAAAGAAGTTTCTGAGAATGCTTCTGTCTGGTGGTTGTTTGAAGATATTTCCGTTTCCAACAAAGTCTTCAAAGCACTCCAAATATCCACTTGCAGATTCTACAAAAAGAGTGTTTTAAAACTGCTCTATGAAAAGTTATGTTCAACCCTCTGAGTTGAATGCCCACATCACAAAATGTTTCTGAAAATGCTTCTGTCTAGTTTTTATGTGAAGATATTACCGTTTCCAATGAAGGCCTCAAAACGGTCCAAATAACCACTTGCAGGTTCTTCAAAAGGAGTGTTTCACAACTGCACTAGGAAAACGTATGTTCAACTCTGCGAGTTGAATGCAAACATCACATAGAAGTTTCTGAGAAACCTTCTGTCTAGTTTTCATTTCAAGATATTTCCTGTTCCACCATAGCCCTCAGAGCACTTCAAATGTCCTCTTTCAGATTCTACAAAGAGTATTTCAAAACTACTCTATCAAAGGAAAGGTTCAACTCTCTGAGTTGAATGGACACATCACAGAGTTGTTTCTGAGAAGGCTTCTGTTTGTTTTTTATTTCAAAATATTCCCGTTTCCAACGAAGGCTCAAGCACTTCAAATATCCACTTCCAGATTCTACAAAAACAGGGTTTCAAAACTGCTCTATTAAAAGTTATGTTCAGCACCCTGAGTTGAATGTACACATCATGAAGAAATTTCTGAGAATGCTTCTGTCTAGTTTTTATGTTAAGATATTCGTGTTTCCAAGGAATGCCACAAATCGGTACAAATATCCACTTACAGTTTCTTCAGAAAGAGTGTTTGACAACTGCTCTATGAAAAGGAAAGTTCAACTCTGTGAGTTGAATGCACACATCACAAAGAAATTTCTGAGAATGCTTCTGTCTAGTTTTTATTTGAAGATAATTCCTTTTCCATGCCAGTCCTGTAAAAGTTATAAATGTCCACTTTCAGATTCTACAAAAGTAGTGTTACAAAACTGCTCTATCAAAGGAAATGTTTAACTCTGTGTGTTGAATGCACATTTCACAAAGTAATTTCTAAGAATGCTTCTGTCTAGTTTTTATTTGAAGATATTCCCACTTCAATGAAGTATTCAAAGCACTCTAAATGTCCACTTGCAGATTCTACAAAAAATGTGTTTCAAAACTGTTACATCTAAAGGAAGATTCAACTTTGTGAGTTGAATGCACACATCACAAAGAAGTATCTGACAATGCTTCAATTTAGTTTTTATAGGAAGATATTCCTGTTTCCAAAGAAGGCCTCAAAACGGTCCAAGTATCCCCTTGCAGATTGTACAAAAAGAGTGTCTCAAAACTGCTCAATCAAAAGTTATGCTAAACTCCGTGAGTTGAATGCACACATCAAAAAGACGTTTCTGAGAATGCTTCTGTCTAGTTTTTATGTGAAGATATTCCCATTTCCAACGAAGGCCTCTAAGCAGTCCAAATATCCACTTGCAGGTTCTTCAAATAGAATGATTCACAACTTCTCTATGAAAAAGTATGTTCAACTCTATGAGTTGGATGCACAAATCACAAAGTAGATTCTGAGGATGCTACTGTCTGGTTTTTAGTTGAAGGTATTCCCGTTTCCAACAAAGGCTTCAAAATGCTCCAATTATTCACTTGCAGATCCTACAAAAAGAGTGTTTCAAATCTGCTCTATCAAAAGGAAGGTTTAACTCTGTCAGTTGAATGCACACATCACAAAGAAGTTTCTGAGAATGTTTCTGTCTTGTTTTTATGTGAAGATATTTCCTTTTTTGCCGAAGGCCTCAAAGCGCTCCAAATGTCCACTTGCAGATTCTACAGAAACAGTGTTTCAATACTGCTCTACCATAAGGAAGTTTCATCTCTGTGAGTTGAATCCACTCATCACAAAGAAGTTTCTGAGAATGCTTCTGTCTAGTTTTTATGTGAATTTAATCCCGTTTCCAACCAAGACCTCAAATCGGTTCAAATATCTACCTTTGGATTCTACAAAAAGAGTGTTTCTAAACTGCTCTATCAAAAGGAAAGTTCAATTCTGTGAGTTGAATGCACCCATCACAAGAAGTTTCTGAGAATGCTTCTGTCTAGTTTTTATTTGAAGATATTCCCATTTCCAATGAAGGATTCAAAGTGCTCCAAATATCCACTTGCCAATTCTTCAAAAGGACGGTTTCAAAACTGCTCTATCAAAAGGAAGCTTCAACTGTGTGAGTTGAATGTACACATCATGAAGTAGTTTCTGAGAATGTTTCTGTCTACTTTTTATGGGAAGATATTCCTGTTTCCAATGAGGGCCTCAATACGGTCAAAATATCCCCTTTCAGATACTGCAAATAGAGTTTTTCAAGTCTCCTCTAGAAAAAGTTATGTTCAACTCTGTGAGTTGAATACACACATCACAAACTTGTTTCTGAGAATGCTTCTGTCTAGTTTTTATTTGAAGATATTCCCGTTTCCAACGAAGTCTTCAAAGCACCCCAAATATACACCTGCAGATACTACAGAAGGAGTGTTTCAAATCTGCTCCATCAAAAGAAAGTTTAAACTCTGTGAGTTGAAGACACACATCACAAAGAAGTTTCAGATAATGTTTCTCTCTAGTTTTTATTTGAAGATATTTTCTTTTCCACCAGAGCCCTCAAAGCGTTACAAATGTCTATATGCAGATTCTACAAAAAGAGTGTTTCAAAACTTCCCTGTCAAAAGAAATATTCAACACTGTGAATTGAATGTACACAACACAAAACAGTTTCTGAGAATGCTTCTGTCGAGTTTTTATTTGAAGAAATTCCCGTTTCCCACAAAGGCTTCAAAGCACTCAAAATATCCATTTGCAGATTGTACAAAAAGAGTGTTTCAAAACTGCTCTACCAAAAGGAAGGTTCAACTCTGTGAGTTGAATGCACACATCACAAAGAAGTTTCTGAGAATGCTTCTATCTACTTTTTATGTGAAGATGTTTCCTTTTCCACCAATGGTCACAAAGCACTCCAAATGTCCACTTGCAGATTCTGCAAAAAAAGTGTTGCAAACATGCTGTATCAAAAGAAATGTACAACTCTATAAGTTGAAGGCACACATCACAAAAATGTTTCTGAGACTGCTTCTGTCTAGTTTGTATGTGAAGATATTCCCTTTTCTACCATAGGCCCCAAGGCAGTCCAAATATCCATTTGCAGATTCTACAAAAAGTGTTTTCAAAACTGCTCTATCAAAAGAAAGGCTCAACTCCATGAATCGAAAGCGTACATCTCAAAGTAGTTTTGGAGAATGCTTCTGTCTAGTTTTTATTTGAAGATATTCCCATTTCCAACAAAGGATTCAAAGTGCTCCAAATATCCACTTGGAGATTCTACAATAAGAGTCTTTCAAAGCTGCTCTATCAAAAGGAAGGCTCATCACTGTGAGTTTGAATGCACACATCACAAAAAAGTTTCTGACAATGCTTCTGTCTAGTATTTATGTGAAGATATTTCCTTTTGTACCAAAGGTCTCAAAGGGCTCGAAATGTCCTCTTGCAGATTCTACCAAAAATGTGTTACAAAATTGCTCTATCAAAACAAAGGTTCAACTCTGTGAGCTGAATACACACATCACAAAGATGTTTCTAAGAATGCTTCTCTCTAGTTTTTATGTGAAGGTATTCCCGTTTAAATCAAAAGCCTCAAAACGGTCAAAATATCCCCGTGCAGATTTGACAAAAAGAGAGTTTCAAAACTGCTCTATCAAAAGGAAGCTTCAACTCTGTGAGTTGAATGCACACATCACAAAGAAGTTTCTGAGAATGCTTCTGTCAAGTTTTTATCTGCAGATATTCCCTTTTCCAACAACGGCCTCAAAGTCGTCTAAATAGGCACTTGCAGATTCTACAAAAAGAGTGTATCAAAACTGCTCTATGAAAAATTATGTACAACAATGTGAATTGAATTCACACATCACAAAGAAGTTTCTGAGAATGATTCTGTCTAGTTTTATGTGAAGACATTCCCATTTCCAATGAAGGCCTCAAATCGGTCCTAATATCCACTTGCAGGTCCTTCAAAAAGAGTTTCACAACTGCTCTATGAAAAGGTGTGTTCAACTCTGTGAGTTGAATGTGCACATAACAAAGAAGTTTCTGTGAATACTTCTGTGTAGTTTTTATTTGAAGATATTTCCTTTTCCACCAGAGCTCTCAAAGCGCTGCAAGCAACTATTTGAAGATGCTGCAAAAAGAGTGTTTCAAAATTGATCTATCAAAAGAAAGGTTCATCTCTGTGAGTTGAATGTACACATCACAAAACAGTTTCTGAGAATGCTTCTATCTCTTCTTTATTTGAAGAAATTCCCGTTTCCAACGAAGGCTTCAAATCTCTCCAAATACCAATTGCAGATTCTACAAAAAATGTGTTTCAAAACTGCTCTATAAAAAGGAAGGTTCAACCCTGTGAGTTGAATGCACACATCTCAAAGAAGTTCCTGATGTATATGTGCCACATTTTCTTAATCCAGTCTATCATTGTTGGACATTTGGGTTGGTTCCAAGTCTTTGCTATTGTGAATAATGCGGCAATAAACATATTGTGCTATGCAGCCATAAAAAATGATGAGTTCACGTCCTTTGTAGGGACATGGATGAAACTGGAAATCATCATTCTCAGTAAACTATCGCAAGAACAAAAAACCAAACACCGCATATTCTCACTCATAGGTGGGAATTGAACAATGAGAACACATGGACACAGGAAGGGGAACATCACACTTCGGGGACTGTTGTGGGGTGGGGGGAGGGGGGAGGGTTAGCATTGGGAGATATACCTAATGCTAGATGACAAGTTGGTGGGTGCAGCGCACCAGCATGGCACATGTATACATATGTAACTTACCTGCACATTGCGCACATGTACCATAAAACCTAAAGTATAATAATGATAATAATAATAATAATAATAAAAAGAAAAGTATATGGAAGTTCTTTGCAGTGTTCTCATAACTTTCTTAAGCGTGTTTTTTAAAGTTAAAATAAAAAATAAATTCATAAAAAAAAAAAAAGAAGTTCCTGAGAATGCATCTCTCTACATTTTATGTGAAGATATTTCCTTTCCTAATGTAGGCCTCAAAGCACTCCAAATATCCACTGGCAGATTCTACAAAAAGTGAGATTCAAAACTGCTCTATCAAAAGAAATGCTCAATTTGGTGAGTTGAAAGCACACATTACAAGGTAGTTTCTGAGAATGCTTCTGTCTAGTTTTTATTTGAAGATATTACCGTTTCCAATGAAGGCTTCAAAGAGCTCCAAATAACCACTTGCAGGTTCTAGAAAAAGAGTGTTTCAAAACTGCTCTATAAAAAGGAAGGTTATACCGTGTCAGTTGAATACACACATCACAAAGAAGTTTCTGAGAAAGCTTCTGTGTAGCTTTTATATGAAGATGTTTCCTTTTCTACCTTAGGCCTCAAAGCACTGCAAATATCCACTTGCAAATTCTACAAAAAGAGAGTTTCAAAACTGCTATATGAAAGCGAATGTTCAAACCCATGAGTTGAATGCACGCATCATAAATAAATTTCTGAGAATGCTACTCTGTAGTTTTTATGTAAAGATATTTCCTTTTCCACCTAAGACGTCAAGGCACTCAAAATGTCCACTTGAAGATTCTACAAAAAGAGTGATTCAAAACTACTCTATGAAACGTTAAGTTCAACTCAGTGAGTTCAATGCAAACATCACAAAGAAGTTTCTTAGAATGCTTCTGTCTAGTTTATACGTGAGGATATTTCCTTTTCTATCATAGGACTCAAAGTGCTCTAATAATCCAGTTGCAGATTCTACCAAAAGTGTGTTTCAATACTGCTCTATCAAAAGTAAGTTTCAACCCTGTGAGTTGAATGCACACATCAGAAAGAAGTTTCTGAGAACCCTTCTGTCCAGTTTTTATGTGAAGATATTTCTTTTTCCAGGAAAGGCCTCAAAGCCTGCCAAATATCCACTTGTAGATTTTACAAAAACAGTGTTTCAAAACTACCCTATCTAAAGGAAAGTTCAACTCTGTAAGTTGAATGCACACATCACAAATAAGTTTCTGAGAACACTTCTGTCTAGTTTTTATGTGAAGATATTTCCTTTTCTAGCATAGGCCACAAAGCTCTCTAAATATCCACTTTCAGTTTCTACAAAAAGAGTGTTTCAAAACTGCTCTATCAAAAGGAAGGTTCAACTCTGTGAGTTGAATGCACACATCACAAACCAGTTTCTGAGAATGCTTCTGTCTAGTTTTTATGTGAGGATATTTCCTTTTCCAGCATAGGACTCAAAGCCCTCCAAATATCCACTTGCATTTTCTACAATAACAGTGTTTCAAAACAGCTCTATCTAAAGGAAGGTTCAAATCTGTCAGTTGAATGCCCACAACACAAAGAAGTTTCTGTGACTGCTTTGTCTAGTTTTTATGTGAAGATATTTCCTTCTCCACTGAAGGCCTCAAAGTGATCAAATGTACCCTTGCAGATTCTACAAAAAATGGTTTCAAAGCTGCTCTATGAAAAGTTATGTTCAACTCTGTGAGCTGAATGCACATATCACAAAGAAGTTTCTGAGAATACTTCTGTTTAATTTTCTTTGAAGATATTTCATTTTCCACCATAGCCCATGAAGCGCTACAAATGTCCATTTGCAGATTTGACAAAAAGAGTGTATCAAAAGTGATCTATGAAAGGTAACATTCAGCTATGTAAGTTGAATGAACACATCAAAAAGCAGTTTTTGAGAATGGTTCTGCCTTGTTTTTAGTGGAAGATATTCCCTTTTCCAATGAATGTTTCAAAGTGCTGCAAATGTCCAGTTGCAGATTCTACAAAAAGAAAGTTTCGAAGCTGCTTTATCAAAAGGAAGATTCAACTCTGTGAGTTCAATGCACACATCACAAAGAAGTTTCTGAGAATGCTATTGTCTAGTTTTTAAGTGGAGATATTTCCTTTTCCACCGAATGTCTCTAAGCCCTGCAAACATCCACTAGCAGATTCTACACAAAAAGTGTTTCAAAACTGCTCTATAAAAAGGAAGGTTCAATTCTGTGAGTTGAATGTGCACATCACAAAGAGGTTTCTGAGAATGCTTCTGTCTAGTTCTTATGTGAAGATATTCCCCTTTCCAACAAAGGCCTCAAAACCGTCTAAATATCCCCTTGCAGATTCTACAAAATGAGTGTTTCAGTCTGCTCTATCAAAAGTAAGGTTGAACTCTGTGAATTGACTGCACACACCACAAAAAAGTTTCTGAGGGTGTGTCTCTCTAGTTTTTATGTGCAGATATTCCTGTCTCCAATGAAGGCCTCAAAGGAGTGCAAATATCCACTTGCAGATTCTACAAAAAGAGTGTTTCAAAACTGCTTTATGAAAACCTATGTTCAACTCTGTGAGTTGAATGCACACATCACAAAGAAGTTTCTGAGAATGCTTTTGGGGAATTTATAGGTGAAAATATTTCCGTTTCCAATGAAAGCCTCAAATCGGTCCAAATATCCACTTGCAGGTCCTTCAAAAACAGTGTTTCACAAATGTTCTATGAAAAGTTATATACAACCCTGTGAGTTGAATGCACACATCTCAACGAAGTTTCTGAGAATGTTTCTGTCTAGTTTTTATGTGAGGTTATTTCCCTTACTAACATAGGCCTCAAAGCGCTCCAAATATCCACTTGTAGATTCTACAAAAACATTGTTTCAAAACTGCTCTATCAAAAGGAAAGCTCAACTCTGTAAGTTGAATGTACAAACCACAAAGGGCTTTCTGAGAATTCTTCTGTCTAGTTTTTATTTGAAGATATTTGCGATACCAAAGAAGGCTTCAAACCGCTCCAAATGTCCACTTGCAGATTGTACAAAAAGAGTGTTTCAAAACTGCTGTATCAAAAGGAATGTTCAACTCTGTGAGTTGAATGCACACATCAAAAGGTAGTTTCAAAGAATGCTTCTGTCTAATTTTTATATGAAGATATTTCTTTTTCCACTGAAGTCCTCAAAGCACTCCGAATGTCCACTGGCAGTTTCTACAAAAAATTGTTTCAAAACTGCTCTATCAAAAGGAAGGTTCAAATCTGTGAGTTGAATGACGTCATCAGAAAGATGTTTCTGAGAATATTTCTGTCCAGTTTTTATGTGCAGATATTCCCGTTTTCAATGAAGGGCTCAAATCGGTTCAAATATCCCCTTGCAGATTCTACAAAAAGAGTGTTTAAAAACTGCTCTATCAAACGGAAGTTTCAACTCTGTGAGTTGAATGCACATATCACAAAGAAGTTTCTCAGAATGCCTCTGTCTAGTTTTTATGTGAAGATATACCCGTTTCCAATGAAGTCCTCAAATTGGCCCAAATATCCACTTGCAGGTTCTTCAAAAAGCATGTTTCACAACTGCTCTACGAAAAGGTATTCTCAATTCTGTGAGTTGAATGCACACATCACAAAGGAGTTTGTGAGAATGTTTCTGCTTAGATTTTTATGAAGATATTCCCCTTTCCAACGAAGGAATGCAACTGGTCCAAATATCACTTTGCAGATTCTACAAAAACAGTGTCTCAAAACTGCTTTATCAAAAGGAAGGTTCAACTCTGTGAGTTCAATGCACACATCACAAAGACTTTTCTGAGAATGGTTTTGTCTAGTATTTGTGTGAAGATATTCCCGTTTCCAATGAAGTCCTCAAATTGGCCCAAATATCCACTTTCAGATTCTTCAAAAAGCGTGTTTCACAACTGCTCCACGAAAAGGTATTCTCAACTCTGTGAGTTGAATGCACACATCACAAAGGAGTTTGTGAGAATGTTTCTGCTTAGATTTTTGTGAAGATATTCCCCTTTCCAATGAAGGAACACAATCAGTACAAATATCGCTTTGCAGATTCTACAAAAACAGTGTCTCAAAACTGCTCTATCAAAAGGAAGGTTCAACTCTGTGAGATGAATGCACACATCACAAAGACATTTCTGAGAATGCTTCTGTCTAGTTTTTATGTGAAGATAATCCCGTTTCCAATGAGGGCCTCAAATTGGTCCAAGTATACAGTTGCAGGTTCTTCAAAAACAGTGTTTCACAACTGCTCTATGAAGAGGAATGTTCAACTCTGTAAGTTCAATGCAAAAATCACAAAGAAGTTTCTTAGAATATTTCTGTCTGGTTTTAATTTGAAGATATTTCCTATCCCACCATAGCCCTCAAAGCGCTACAATTGTCCACAAGCAGATTCTGTAAAAAGAGTTTTTCAAAACTGCTCTATCAAAAGAAAGGTTGAACTCTGTGAGTTGAATGCACACATCACAAAGTACTTTATGTGAATGCTTCTGTCTATTTTTTATTTGAAGATATTCTGGATTCCAACAAAGGAACCATAGCATTCAAAATATCCACTTGCAGATTCTACAAAAAGGGGGTTTCAAAACTGCTCTATCAAAAGGAAGGTAAAACTCTGTAAGTAGAATGCACATTTCACAAACAAGTTTCTGAGAATGCTTCCCTCAATTTTTTATGTGAAGAAATTCTCGTTACCAAAAAAGGCCTCAAATCGGTCCACATATCCCCTTGCGGACCATACAAAAAGAGTGTTACAAAACTGCTCTATGAAAAGGTATGTTCAACTCTGTGAGAAGAATGCACACATCACAAAGAAGTTTCTGAGAATGCTTCTGTCTAGTTTTTATGTGAAGATATTTCCTTTTCCACAGAAGGCCTCAAAGCGCTCCAAATGGCCACTTGCAGAGTCTACAAACGAAGTGTTTGGAAACTGCTCTATCAAAATGAATGTTAAAATCTGTGAGTTGAATGCACACATCACAAACTGAGAATGCTTCTGTCTAGTTTTTATGTGAATGTATATGCGTTTCGAATGAAGGCCTCAAAATGGTGCAAACATCATCCTGCAGTTTATACAAAAAGAGTGTTTCATAACTGCTCTATCAAAAGGAAAGTTTAACTCTGTGAGAAGAATGCACACATCACAATGCAGTTTTTGAGAATGCTTCTGTCTAGTTTATATTTGAAGATATTCCCGTTTCCAAGGAAGGATTCAAAGTGCTCCAAATATCCACTTGCAGATTCTACAAAAAGAGATTTTCAAGCCTGCTCTATCAAAAGGAAGTTTCAGCTCAGTAAATTGAATGCACACATCACAAAGAAGTTTCTGAGAATGCTTCTGTCTAGTGTTTATGTGAAGATATTTCCTGTTCCACTGAACGCCTCAAAGTGCTCCAGATGTCCACTTGCAGATTCTACAAAAACAGTGTTTCAAAGCTGCTCTATTAAAAATTATGTTGAACTCTGTGAGTTAAATGCACACATCACAAAGAAGTTTCTGATAATGCTTCTGTCTACTTTTTATGTGGATATTTCATATTCCACCAAATTCCTAAAAGTGCTCCAATTGTCCACTTGCAGATTCTACAAAAAGAGTGTTTCAAAACTGCTCTGTGAAAAGTTATGTTCAAATCTATGAGTTGAATGCACACATCACAAAGCAGTTTCTGAGAATGCTTCTGTCTAGTTTTTATGTGAAGATGTACTCGTTTCCAAGGAAGGCCTCAAATAGGTCTAAATATCCGCTTGCAGAATCTACGAAAAGGGTTTTTCAAAACTGCTGTATCTAAAGGAAGGTTCAACACTGTGAGTTGAATGCACACATCACAAAGAAGTTTCTTAGGATACTTCTGTCTAGTTTTTATATGAAGATATTTCCTTTTAAACTGAAGGCCTCAAAGCGCTCCAAATGTCCTCTTGCAGATTCTGCAAAAAAAGTTTTTCAAAACTGTTCTAAGAAAAGGAAGATTCAACTCGGTGAGTTGAATGCTCACATAACAAAATAGTTTCTGAGAATGCTTCTGTGTACTTTTATGTGAAGATATTCCTGTTTCTGATGAAGGCTTCAAAACGGTCCAAATATCCCATTGCAGATTCTAGGAAAAGAGTGTTTCAAAAGTGTTCTATCAAGAGGAAGGTTCAACTCTGTGAGTTGAAAGCACACATCACAAAGAAGTCTCTGAGAATGCTTCTGTCTAAGTTTTATGTGAAGATATTTCCGTTTCCAACAAAGGCCTCAAAGCGGACCAAATTTCCACTTGCAGATTCTACAAAAAGAGTGTTTCAAAACTGCTCTATGAAAACGAAGGTTCAACACTGTGAGTTCAATGCACACATCACAAAATCGTTTCTCAGAATCCTTCTGTCTAGTTTTTATGTGAAGCTATTCCGGATTCCAATGAAGGCCTCAAATCGGTCTATCCCCTTGCAGAATCTACAAAAACAGTGTCTCAAAACTCCTCTATCAAAAGGAAGGATCAACTCTGTCAGTTGAATGCACACATCACAAAAAATTTCTGAAAATTCTTCTTTCTTGTTTTTATGTGCAGGTACTCCCATTGCCAAAGAAGGCCACAAAGCGTTCTAAGTATTCACTTGCAGATTCCACAAAAAGACAGTTTCAAAACTGCTCTATGAAAAGATATGTACAATTCTATGGGTTGAACGTACACATCACAAAGAAGTTTCTGAGTATGCTTCTGTGTAGTTTTTATTTGATGATACTTCCTTTTCCACCATAGCCCAAAATCGCTAAAAGTGTCCATTTGCAGATTCTAAAAAAGAGTGCTTCAAAAATGCTCTTTAAAAAGATAGTTCAAAACCTTGAGCTCAATGCACACATCACAAAGAAGTTTCTGAGAATGCTTCTGTCTACTTTTTATGTGAGGAAATTCCCGTTTCAAACGAAGGCCTCAAATCGTTCCAAAATTCCACTTGCAGAAGCTAGAAAAAGAGTGTTTCAAAACAGCTCTATGAAAAGTTATGTTCAACTCTGTGAGTTGAATTCAAACATCACAAAGAAGTTTATGAGAATGCATCTGTCTAGTTATTATGTGAAGACATTTCCTTTTTTATCATAGGCCACAATGTGCTCGAAATATCCACCAGTAAATACTTCAAAAAAAGTGTTTCAAAACTATTCTATCAAAAGGAAGGCTCAACTCTGTGAGTTGCATGCACACATCACAAAGTAGTTTCTGAGAATGCTTCTGTCTAGTTTTCATTTGAAGATATTCCTGTTCCCAAAGAAGGCTTCAAAGTACTCCAAATATCCACTTGCAGATTCTACAAAAAGAGTGTTTCAAAACTGCTGTATCAAAAGGAAATTTCAACACTGTTAGTTGAATGCACACATCACAAAGGAGTTTCTGAGATTGTTTTTGTCTAGTTTTTAAGTGAAGATATTTCCTTTTCTACCATAGGCCTCCAAGTGCTCCAAATATCCAATTTCAGATAATACAAAAAGAGTGATTCAAAACTGGCCTATCAAAACAAAGTTTCAACTCTGTGATTTGAATGCACACATCACAAAGATGTTTCTGAGAATGTTTCTGTGTAGTTTTTATGTGATGATTTTCTCGATTACAATGAAGGCCTCAAATTGGTAAAATTATCCACTTGCAGGATTTCAAAAAGACTGTTTCACAACTGCTCTATGAAAAGGCAAGTTCAACTCTGTGAGGTGAATGCAAATATCACAAAGAAGTTTCTGTGAATGCTTCCGTCTAGTTTTTATTTGAAGATATTTCAATTTCCACCATAGCCCTCAAAGCGATACAAATGTCCATTTGCAGATTCTACAAAAAGAGTGTTTCAAAGCTGCTCTATCAAAGGAAATGTTCATCTCTATGAGTTGAATGCACATATCACAAAGTAGTTTCTGAGAATGCTACTGATTTTATTTGAACACATTCCCGTTTCCAATGAAGGCTTCAAAGCTCTCCAAGTATCCAATTTCAGATACTACAAAAACAGTGTTTCAAAACTGCTCTATCAAAAGTAAGATTCAACGCGGAGTTGAATGCACACAACACAAAGAAGTTTCTGATAATGCTTCTGTCTAGTTTTTATGTGAAGAGATTTCCTTTTCCAATGAAGTCCTCTAAGCACTCCAATTGTCTACTTCCAGATTCTACAAAAAATGTGTTTCAAAACTGCTCTATGAAAAGGATGGTTCAACTCTGTGAGTTGAATGCACAGATCACAGAGAAGTTTCTGAGATTGCTTCTGTCTAGTTTTATGTGAAGATGTTGCCTTTTCCACCAAATACCTCAAAGCACTCCAAATGTCCACTTGCAAATTCCATAGAAAAAGGTTTCAAACTGCTCTATCAAAAGGAAGTATCAGCTCTGTGAGCTGAATGCACACATCACAAAGAAGTTTCTGACAGTGCTCAGGTCTTGTTTTTATCTGAAGATATTCCCGTTTGCAACAAAAGCCTCAAATCGGTCCAAATATCCCCTTTCAGATTCTACAAAAAGAGTGTTTCAAACCTGCTGTATGAAAAGTTATGTTCAACTCTGTGAGTCGAATGCACACATCACAAAGTAGTTTCTGAGAATGCTTCTGTCTAGATTTTATGTGAAGATATTCCCATTTCCGATGAAGGCTTCACACTGTCCAAATATGCTCTAGCAGATTCTACAAAAGGAGTGTTTCAAAACTGCTCTATGAATAGTTATGTTCAACTCCATGAGTTGAATGCGCACATCACAAAGTAGTTTCTGAGAATCCTTCTGTCTAGTTTATATGTGAAGATGTTCCCGTTTTCAATGAAGGCCTCAAATCATTCCAAATATCCACTTGCAGGTCCTTCAAAAAGAGTGTTCAACAACTGCACTAAGAAAATGTATGTTCAACTCCGTGAGTTGAATGCAAACATTCCAAAGTTGTTTCTGAGAATTTTTCTGTGTAGTTTTTGAAGATATTTCCTTTTCCACGATAGCCCTCAAGGTGCTACAAATGACCTCTTTCAGATTCTACAAAAAAGAGAGTTTCTAAACTGCTCTATCAAAAGAAAGTTGAATGGCCATATCACAAAGTTGTTTCTGAGAGTGCTTCAGTCTAGATTTTATTTGAAGATATTCCCGTTTCAAACAAAGGCTTCAAAGCCCTCTAAATATCCGCTTGCAGATTCTACAAAAAACTGTTTCAAAACTACTCTATCAAAAGGAAGATTCAACTCAGTGAGTTGAATTCACACTTCAAAAAGAAGTTTCTGAGAATGCTTCTGTCTAGTTTTCATGTGAAGATATTTCCTTTTCCACCGGAGAACTCAAAGTGCTTCAAATGTCCACTTTCAGATACCACAAAAAAACTGTATCTAAACGGCTCTATCAAAAGGAAGGTTCAACTCTGTAAGTTGAATGCACACAAAAGAAAGAACTTTCTGAGAATACTCAGTCTAGTTTTTATGTGAAGATATTTCCTTTTCCACTGAAGGCCTCAAAGTGCTCCAATTGTCCACATTCACATTCCACAAAAAAAGGTTTCAAAACTGCTCTATCAAAATGAAGGTTTATCTCTTTGAGTTGAATGCACACATCACAAAGAAGTTTCTGACAATGCTTTTGTCTAGTTTTTATGTGACGATATTCAAGTTTCCAACAAAGGCCTCAAATCGGTCCAAATATCCCCTTACAGATTCTACAAAAAGACTGTTTCAAAACTGCTCTATGAAAAGTTATGTTCAAATCCGTGAGTTGAATGCACCCATCACAAAGAAGTTTCTGAGAATGCTTCTGTGTGGTTTTTATGGGAAGATAATTCCGTTTCTAATGAAGCCCTGAAACGGTCCCAATATCCACTTGTGGATTACACAAAAAGAGTGTTTCAAAACTGCTCCATGAAAACTAATGTTCTGCTCCGTGAATTGAAAGCATACATCACAAAGAAATTACTGATAACGCTTCTGTCCAGTTTTTATGTGAAGATATTCCTGTTTTTAATGAAGGCCCCTAATCTGTCCAAATATCCACTTGCAGGTTCTTCAAAAAGAGTGTTTCACTACTGCTCTATCAAAAGGAATGTTCAACTCTGTGAGTTGAATGCAAACTTCTCAAAGAAGTTTCTGAGAATGCTTCTGTCTGATTTTTATTGGAAGATAGTTCCTTTTCCACCACAGCCCTCAAAATCCTACAAATTGTCCTCTTTCAGATTCTACAAAAAGAGTGTTTCAAAACTGCTCTATGAAAAGAAAGGTACAACTCTGTGAGTTGAATGCATACATCACCAAAAAGTTTCTAAGAATGCTTCAGTCAAGTATTTATGTGAAGATATTTCCCTTTCCACCGAAGGCCTCAAAGCTCTCAAACAGTCCAATTGCAGATTCTACACAAAATGTTTCAAAACTGCTCTATCAAAAGGAAGTTTCAAATCTGTCAGTTGAAGTCACACATGAAAAAGAAGTTTCTGAGAATGCTTCTGTCTAGTTTTATGTGAAGATATTCCCGTTTCCAATGAAGGCATCAAAGAGGTCTAAATATCCACTTGCAGATTCCACAGAAAGAGTGTTTCAAAACTGCTCTATTAAAAGTTATGTTGACCTCTGTGAGGGGAATGCACACATCTGAAAGAAGTTTTTGAGAATGCTTCTGTCTAGTTTTTCTGTGAAGATATTCCTGTTTCCAATGAAGGCCTCAAATCTGTCCAAATAACCACTTGCAGGTGCTTAAAAAAGAGTGTTTCACTACTGCTCTATGAAAAGATATGTTCAACTCTGTGCGTTGCATGAAAACATCACAAAGAAGTTTCTGAGAATGATTCTGTCTAGTTTTTATGTGAAGATATTTCTTTTTACACCAGAGCCCTCAAAGAGCTGCAAATGTCCACTTGCAGATTCTACAAAAAGAGGGTTTCAAAACTGCTCTATCATAAGAAGTGTTCAACTCTGTGAGTTGAATATACATATCACAAAGTAGTTTCTGAGAATGCTTCTGTCTTGTTTTTATTTGAAGATATTCCCATTTCCAATATGGATTCAAAGAGCTCCAAATATCCACTTGCAGATTCTGCAAAAAGAGTGTTTCAAAACTGCTCTATCAAAAGGAAGACCCAAATCATTGAGTTGAATGCACACATCACAGAGATGTTTCTGATAATGTTTCTGTCTAGTTTGTATGTGAAGATATTTCCTTTTCCACCAAAGGCCTTAAAGCGCTCCAAATGTCCTCTTGCAGAATCTACAGAAAGTGGGTTTCAAAAGTGATATAGCAAAAGGAAGGTTCAACTCTGTGAGTTGAGTGCACATATCACAAAGAAATTTCTAAGAATGCTTCTGTCCAGCTTTTATGTGAAGATATTCCAGTTTCCAAAGAAGGCCTCAAATATGTCCAAATATCCCATTGCAGATCCTACAAAAACATTGTTTCAAAACTGCTCTATCAAAAGAAAAGTTCAACTCTGTGAATTGAATGAACACATCACAAAGACGTTTATGAGAATGCTTCTGTCTAGTTTTTATGTGAAGATATTCCGTTTCCAACAAAGGCCTGAAATCATTTAAAATTTCCACTTGCAGGTATCTCAAAAAGAGTGTTTCACAACTCATCTATTAAAAGGTATGTTCAACTCTGTCAGTTGAATGCAAACATCACAAGGATATTTCTGAGAATGCTTCTGTCTAGTTTTTATTTGAAGATATTTCATTTTCCAACATAGCCCTCAATGTACTACAAATGTCTAGTGCAGATCCGAGAAAAACAGTGTTTTATATCTGCTCTATCAAAAGGAAGGTTCAACTCTGTGAGTTGAATGTGCACATCACAAAGAAGTTTCTGAGAATGCTTCAGTCTTGTTTTTATTTTAAGATATTCCCTTTTCCAATGAAGGATTCAAAGCACTCCAAATATCCACTTGCAGATTTTACAAAAAGAGTGTTTCAAAATAGCTGATCAGCAGGAAAGTTCAACTCAGTGAATTGAATGCACACATCACAAACCAGTTTCTGAAAACGCTTCTGTCTAGTTTTTATGTGAAGACATTTCCTTTTCCTCAGACGGCCTCAAAGTGCTCCCAATGTCCACTTGCATATCTACAAAAAGAGTATTTCAACTGCTCTATCAAAAAAGGAAGGTTCAACTAGGTGAGTTGATTGCACACATCACAAAGAAGTTTCTGAGAAGGCTTCTGTCTAGTTTTAAGTGAAGATATTCCCGTTTCCAACGAATGCCTCAAATCAGTCCAAATATCCCCTTGCAGATTATACAAAAAGAGTGTTTCAAAACTAATCTATCAAAAAGGAGCTTCAACTCTGTGAGTTGAATGCACACATCATAAAGATGTTTCTGACAATGCTTCTGTCTAGTTTTTATTTGATGATATTTACTTTTGGAGCACTGGCCTCAAAGTACTCCAAATATTCACCTGCAGATTCTATAAAAAGAGTGTTTCAAAACTGCTCTTTCAAAAAAAAGTTCAAATTTGTTAGTTGAGTGCACTCTTCAAAAAGAAGTTTCTTAGAATGCGTCTGTCTAGTTTTTAGGTGAAGATATTTACTTTTAGAGCGTTGGCCTCAAAGCGCTCCAAATATTCACTTGCAGATTCCACAAAAATAGTGTTTCAAAAAATGCTCTGTCAAAAGGAAGGTTCAACTCTGTGAATTCAATGCAGACATCACAAAGAAGTTTCTGAGAATGCTTCTGTCTAGTTTTTAACTGAAGATATTTCCTTTTCCAGCATAGGCCTCAAAGTGCTCCAAATATCCACTTGCAGATTCTAGAAAAAGAGTGTTTCACAACTTCTCTAGCAAAAGGAATGTTCAGCACTGTGAACTGAAGGCACTCATCACAAAGAAGTTTCTGAGAATGCTTCTCTATTGTTTTTATGTGAGGATATTCCCTTTTCCAGCTAAGGCCTCAAAGTGCTCTAAGTATTCACACACAAATACTACAAAAAGAGTGCTTCAAAGCTGCTGTATCAAAAGGATGATTTAACTCTATATGTTGAATGCACACGTCACAAATAAATTTTTGAGAATGTTACTATCTTGTTTTTATGTGAAGATATTTCCTTTCCCAACATAGTCTTCAAAGCACTCCATATATACACATGCAGATCCTACAAAAACAGTGTTTCAAAACTGCTCTATCAAAAGAAAAGTTCAACTCTGGGAGTTGAATGCACCCATCACAAAGAAGTTTGAGAAAACGCTTCTATCTAGTTTTTAAGTGAAGATATTTCCTTTTCTAGCATAGGCCTCAAAGCGCTACAAATAACCAATTGAAAGTTCTACCAAAAAGGTGTTTCAAAACTGCTCTATAAAACAGAAGGTACAAGTCTGTGAGTTGAAAACACACACCAAAAATTAGTTTTTGAGAAGGCTTCCGTCTAGTTTCCATATGAAGATATTTCCTTTTCCACCAGAGGCACAATCGCTCCAAATATCCACTTGCAGATTCTACAAAAAGAGTGTTTCAAATCTGCTCTATCAAAAGGAAGGTTCAACTCTATGACTTGAATGTAGACATCACAAAGAAGTTTCTGAGAATGCTTCTGTCTAGTTTTTATATGAAGATGTTTCCTTTTCCAGCATGGGCCTCCAAGCACTCCCAATATTGACTTGGAGATTCTGCAAAAAGATTGTTTCAAAACTGCTCTATCAAAAGGAAGATTCAACTCTGCATGTTGAATGCACACAGAACAAAGAAGTTTGTGAGAATGCTACTGTCTAGTTTTTACGTTAATATAATTCCTTTTCCAGCATTGGCCTCAAAACACTCCAAATATCCACTTGCAGATTCTGCAAAAAGAGTGTTTCAAAACTGCTGTATGAATAGGGTGGTTCAGCTCTGTGAGTTGAACGTGCACATCACAGAGAAGTTTCTGAAAATGCAGCTGTCTAGTTTTTATGTGAAGATATTTCCTTTTCCAGCTTAGACATCAAAGTGCTCTAAGTATTCACATGCAACTTCTTCAAAAAGAGTGTTTCAAAGCTGCTGTATCAAAAGGACGGTTTAACTCTTTAAGTTGAATGCACATGACACAAAGAAATTTTTGAGAATGCTTCTGTCTTGTTTTTATGTGAAGATATTTCCTTTTCCAGCATAGTCCTCAAAGCGCTCCATATATACACTTGCAGGTCCTCTAAAATCAGTGTTTCAAAACTTCTCTATCAAAAGAAAAGTTCAACTCTGGGAGTTGAATGCACACAACACAAAGAAGTTTCTGAAAACATTTCTCTCTTGTTTTTATGTGAAGATATTTCCTTTTCCAGCATAGGCCTCAAAGCACTCCAAATATCCACTTGCAGATTCTACAAAGAGTGTGTTTGAAAACTGCTCTATTAAAAGGAATGTTCAACTCTATGAATTGACTGCACATATAACAAAGAAGTTTCTGAGAATGCTTCTGTCTAGTTTTTTATGTGAAGATGTTTCCTTTTACAGCATAGGCCTTAAAGGGCTTCAAATATTTATTTGCCGATTCTACAAAAAGAGGGTTTTAAAACTTCTCTATCAAAAGGAAGGTTCAACTCTGTGAGTTGAATGCACATATCAAAAAGAAGTTATTGACAATGCTTCTCTCTACTTTTTATGGGAAGTTATTTCCTTTTCCAGCATAGGCCTCAAAGCGCTCCACATATATGCTTGCAAATTCTGCAAAAAGAGTGTTTCAAAACTGCTCTATCAAAAGGAAGGTTCAACTCGGTGAGTTGAATGCACGCATCACAAAGAAGTTTCTGAGAATGCTTCTGTCTAGTTTTTATGTGAAGATATTTCCTTTTCCAGGCTTGGCCTCAAATTGCTCCAAATATCCACTTGCAGATTCTAAAAAAAGAGTGTTTCAAAACTGCTCTATCAAATGAAGTTTCAACTCTATAACTTGAATGTAGACATCAAAACGAAGTTTCTGAGAATGCTTCTGTCTAGTTTTTATGTGAAGATATTCCCTTTTCCAGCATTGGCCTCACATCGCTCCAAATATCCACTTGCAGATTCTACAAAAAGGGTGTTTCAAAACTGCTCTATCAAAAGGAAGATTCAACACTATGATTTGAATGCACACATCACAAACAAGTTTTTGAGAATGCTTCTGTCTTGTTTTTATGTGAAGATAATTCGTTTCCCTGCATAGGCCTCAAAGCGCTCCACATATACCCTTGCAAATTCTACAAAAAGAGTGTTTCAAAACTACTCTATCAAAAGGCAGGTTCACGTCTGTGAGTTGAATGCACACATAAGAAAGACGTTTCTGAGAATGCTTCAATCTAGTTTTTATGTGAATTTATTTCCTTTTCCAGTATGGGCCTCAAAGGGTTCCAAATATCCACTTGCAGATTCCACAAAAAGAGTGTTTCAAAACTCTTCTATCAAAAGGAAGGTTCAAATTTGTGAGTTGAATGCACTCATCAAAAAGAAGTTTCTGAGAATGCTTCTGTCTAGTTTTTATGTGAAGATATTTCCTTTTCCGGCATAGGCTTCAAAGCGTGCCAAATATCCACTTGCAGATTTTACAAAAAGAATGCTTCAAAATTGGTCTATCAAAAGGAAGGTTCACATCCGTGAGTTGAATGCTCTCATCACAAAGAAGTTTCTGAGAATGCTTCTGTCTATTTTTTATGTGAAGTTATTTCCTTTTCCAGCATAGGCATCAAAGCGCTCCAAGTATCCACTTCCACAATCTACAAAGAGAGAGTTTCAAAACTGTTCTATCAAAAGGAAGGTTCAACACTATCAGTTGAATGCACTCATCACAGAGAAGTTGCTGAGAATGCGTCTGTCTAATTTATAAGTGAAGATATTTCCTTTTCCATCACAGGCCTGAAATCGCTCCAAATATCCACTAGCAGATTCTACAAAAATAGTGTTTCAAAACTGTTCTATCAACAGGAAGGTTCAACTGTGTGAGTTGAATGCACTCACTACTAAAGAGTCTCTGAGAATTCTTCTGTCTAGTTTTTATGTGAAGATATTTCCTTTTCCAGCACAGTGCTCAAATGCCCCAAATATCAAATTGCTGATACTACAAAAAGAGAGTTTCAAACCTGAACTATCAAAAGGAATGTTCAAGACTGTGAGTTGAATTCATAAAGCAGAGGGAAGTTTCTGACAATGCTTCTGTCTAATTATGATGGGAAATATCTCCTTTTCCAGCATAGTCCTCAAGTGCTCCAAATATCCACTTGCCGATACTACAGAATGGGTGTTTCAAAACTGCTCTATCAAAAGGAAGGTTCCACATGGTGAGTTGAATGCATACATCACAAAGAAGTTTCCGAGAATGCTTCTGTCTACTTTTTATGTAAAGATATTTCCTTTTCCAGCATAGGCCCCAAATTGTTCCAAACATCCACTTGCAGATTCTACAAAAAGAGTGTTCCAAAATTGCTCAATCAAAAGATGGTTCAAGTCTTTGAGTTGAATGCACTCATCACAAAGAAGTTTCTGAAATTGCTTCTGTCTAGTTTTTGTGTGAAGATATTTCCTTTTCCAGCATAGCGCTCAAGGTGCCCCAAATATCAACTGGCAGACACTACAAAAAGAGTGTTTCAAATCTCAGCTATCAAAAGGAATGTTGAAGTCTGTGAGTTGAATTCATAAAGCACAGGGAAGTTTCTGATAATGTTTCAGTCTAATTTTTATGTGAAGATATTTCCTTTTCCATCATAGGCCTCAAGCACTCCAAATATCCACTTGCAGATTCTACAGAAAGGGTGTTTCAAAACTTCTCTATCAAAAGGAAGGCTCAAATCTGATAGTTGAATGCACACATCACAACGAAGTTTCTGAGAATGCTTCTGTCTACTTTTTATGTGGATATATTTCCTTTTCCAGCATAGGCCTCAAATTGCTCCAAACATCCACTTGCAGATTCCATAAAAAAGTGTTTCAAAATTGCTCTATCAAAAGAAGGTTCAAGTCTTTGAGTTGAATGCACTCATCACAAAGAATTTTCTAAGACTGTTTCTGTCTATTTTTTATGTGAAGATATTTCCTTTTCCAGCATAGGCCTCAAAGCCCTCAAAACATCCACTTCCAGATTCTATAAAAAGAATGTTTCAGAACTGTTCTATCAAAAGGAAGGTTCAATTCTGTGAGTTGAATGCATTCATCACAAAGAAGTTTCTGAGAGTGCTTCTGTCTAGTTTTTATGTGAAGATATTTCCTTTTCCAGTGTAGGCCTCATAGCGCTCCAAATATCCACTTGCAGATTCTACAAAAGGAGCGTTCCAAAGCTGCTCTATCAAAATGAAGGTTCAAGTCTGTGAGTTGAATGCATAAATCACAGGGAAGTTTCTGTGAATGCTTCTTTAATATTTTTATGTGAAGATTTTCCCTTTTCCGGCATAGTCCTCAAATATCTCCAAATATCCACTGGCAGATTCTACAAAAAGTGTGTTTCGAAACTGCTCTATCAAAACGAATGTTCAACTCTGTGAGTTGAATGCACACGTTACAAAGAAGTTTCTGAGAATGCTTCTGTCTAGTTTTTATGTGAGGATATTTCCTTTTACAGCATGGGTCTCAAAGGACTCCAAATATCCTCTTGAAGATTCTACAAAGAGAGTTTTTCAAAACTCTTCTATCAAAAGGAAGGTTCGTCTCTGTGAGTTCAATGCACTCATCACAGAGAAGTTTCTGAGAATACTTCTGTCTAGTTTTTATTTGAAGATATTTCCCTTTCCAGAATAGGCCTCAAAGCGCTCCAAATATCCACTTGCAGATTCTACAAAAAGTGTCTTACAAAACTACTCTATGAAAAGGAAGGTTCAAGTCTGTGAGTTGAATGCACTCATAACAAAGAAGTTTCTGAGAATGCTTCTGTCTAGCTTTTATATGAAGATATTTCCTTTTCCATAACAGGCCTCAAAGCGTCCAAATATCCACTTGCAGATTCTACAAAGGGAGTGTTTCAAAACTGTTCTATGAAAAGAAAGGTTCAACTCTGTGAGTTCAATGCACTCATGACAAAGTACTTTCTGAGAATGCTTTTGTCTATTTTTTATGTGAAGATATTTCCCTTTCCAGCATAGGCCTCAAAGCACTCCAAATATCCAATTGCAGATTCCACAAAAGGAGTCTTTCAAAACGGCTATATCAAAAGGAAAGTTCAAGTCTATCAGTTGAATGCACTCATCATGAAGAAGTTTCTGAGAATTCTTCAGCTTAATTTTTATGTGAAGATATTACCTTTTCCAGCATAGGCCTCAAAGCACTCCTAATATCCACTTGCAGATACTACAAAACGAGTGTTTCAAAACTGCTCTATCAAAAGGAAGTTTCAAGTCTGTGAGTTGAATGCACTCATCTCAAAGAACTTTCTGAGAATGCTTCTGCTTAGCTGTTATGTGGAGATGTTTCCTTTTCCCGCATAGGTCTCTAAGCGCTCCAAATATCCACTTGCAGATTGTACAAAAAGAGTGTTTCAAAACTGTTCTATAAAAGGGAAAGTTCAACTCCGTGAGTTCAGTGCTCTCATCACAGAGAAATTTCTGAGAATGCTTCTGTCTAGTTTTTATATGAAGATATTTCCTTTTCCATCATAGGCCTCAAAACGCTCCAAATATGCACTTGCAGATTCTACAAAAAGAGTGTTTCAAAACTGTTCTATCAAAAGTAATGTTCAACTCTGTGAGATGAATACACTCATCATAAAGAAGTTTCTGAGAATGTTTCTGTCTAGTTTTTATGTGAAGATATTTCCTTTTCCAGCATAGGCCTCAAATCGCTCCAAATATCGACATGCAGATACTACAATAAGAGTTTTTTGAAACTGCTCTATCAAAAGGAAGGTTCAAGTCTGTGAGTTAAATGCCTAAAGCAAAGTGAAATTTTTGAGAATGCTTCTCTCTACATTTTATGTGAAGATATTCCCTTTTCCAGCATAGGCCAGAAAGTGCTCCAAATATCCACTTGCAGATCCTATAAAAAGGGTGTTTCAAAACTGCTCTATCAAAAGGAAGGTTCAACACTGTTAGTTGAATGTGCACATCACAAAGAAGTTTCTGAGAATGCTTCTGTCTAGTTTTTATGTGAAGATATTTCTTTTTCCAGCATAGTCCCAAAAGCTCTCCAAATATACACTTGCAGATTCTACAAAGAGAATGTTTCAAAACTGTTCTCTCAAAAGGAAGGTTCCACTCTGTGAGTTGAATGCACACATCACAAAGAAGTTTCAGAGAAAGCTTCTACTTAATTTTTGTAAGAAGATGTTTCCTTCTCCAGCATAGGCCTCAAAGCGCTCCAAACTTGCACTTGCAGATTCTACAAAAGGAGTGTTTCAAAACTGCTCTGTGAAAAGTTAGGTTCAAGTCTGTGGGTTGAATAGACACATCACAGATACTTCCTTTTCCATCATAGACCTCAAAACACTCTATATATCCACCTGCAGATTCTTTAAAAGAGGGTTTCAAAACTGTTCTATTAAAAAGAGGGTTCAACCCTGTGAGTTGAAAGCACTCATAACAAAGAATTTGATGAGAGTACTTCTGTCTAGTTTTTATGTGAAGATATTTAATTTTCCAGCATAGGCCTCAAAGCACTCCAAATGTCCACTTGCAGACTCTACAAAAAGAGTGTATCAAAACTGCTCTAACTAAAGGAAGGTTCAAGTCTGGGAGTTGAATGCACTCATCACAAAGAAGTTTCTGAGAATGCTTCTGCTTATTTTTCATGTGAAGATATTTCCATTTCAAGCATAGGCCTCAGAGTGCTCCAAATATCCACTTGCAGACTGTGCAAAAACAGTCTTTCAAAACTGTTCTTTCAAAAGAAAGTTTCAGCTCTGTGAGTTGAATGCTCTCATCACAGAGAAGTTTCTGAGAATGCTTCCTTCTAGTTTTTATGTGAAGATATTTCCTTTTCCATCGTAGGCCCCAAAGTGCTCCAAATATCCACTTCCAGATTCTACAAAAAGAGTATTTCAAAATTTTTCTATCAAAAGGAAGTTTCAACTCTGTGAGTTGAATGCACTCATCACAAATAATTTTGTGAGAATGCTTCAGACTAGTCTTTATGTGAAGATATTTCCTTTTCCAGCAAAGGCCTCAAAGTGCTCAAAATATCCACTTGGAGATTCCAGAAAAACAGTGCTTCAAAACTGTTCTATCAAAAGGAAGGTTCAAATTTGTGAGTGAAATGCACTCATCACAAGGTAGTTTCTGAGAATTCTTCAGACTATTTTTAATGTGAAGATGTTTCCATTTCCAGCATAGGCCTCAAAGCACTCCAAATATCCACTTGCAGATTCTACAAAAAGAGTGTTTCAAAACTGCTCTATCAAAAGGGAGGTTCAAGTCTGCGAGTTGAATGCACTCATCACAAAGCAGTTTCGGAGAATGCTTCTGTCTATTTTTTATGTGAAGATATATCCTTTTAAAATGTACACCTGAAAGCGCTCCAAATATCCACTTTCAGATTCTACAAAGAGAGTGTTTCAAATCTGTTATATCAAAAGGAAGGTTCAACTCTGTGAGTTGAATACACTCATCACAGAGAAGTTTCTGAGAATGCTTCTGCTTAGTTTTTATGTGAAGATATTTCCCTTTCCAGCATAGGCCTCAAAGCACTCCAAATATCCACTTGCAGATTGTTCAAAAGAGTGTTTCAAAACCGTTCTGTCAAAAGGAAGTTTCAACTCTATGAGTTTAATGCGGTCATCACGAGAAGTTTCTGAAAATTCTTCTGTCTAGTTTTTATGAGAAGGTATTTCCTTTTCCATCATAAGCCCCAAACTTTTCCAAATATCCACTTGCAGATTCTACAAAAAGAGTGTTTCAAAACTCCTCTAACAAAAGGAAGGTTCAAGCCTGTGAGTTGAATTAACACATCCCAAAGTAGTTTCTGAGAATGCTTCCATCTAGTTTTTATGTGAAGTTATTTCCTTTTCCAGCACAGGCCTCAAAGCTCTCCAATATCAACTTGCAGATTGTACAAAAAGAGTGTTTCAAAACTGTTCTATCAAAGGAAGGTTGAATTCTGTGAGTTGAATGCGCACATCACAAAAAGTTTCTGAGAATGCTTCTGTCTAGTGTTTAGGTGAAGATATTTGCTTTTGCAGGATAGGCCTCACAGCGCTGCAAATATTTACTTACAGATACTACAAAAAGAGTGTTTCAAAACTGTTCTATCAAAAGGAAGGTGCAACTCTTTGAGTTGAATGCACTCATCACAAAGAAGTTTCTGAAAATCCTTTTGTCTATTTTTTTTTTGTGAAGATATTTCCTTTTCCAGCATAGGCCTCAAAGCCCTCCAAATATCCACTTGGAGACTCTACAAAAAGAGTGTTTGAAAACTGCTCTATCAAAAGGACAGTTTAAGCCTGTGATTTGAATTCAGTCATCACAAAGAAGTTTCTTAGAATGTTTCCATCAATTTTTTGTGTGAAGATATTTCCGTTTCCAGAGTAGGCCTGAAAGTGCTTCAAATATCCACTTGCAGATTCTACAAAAGATTGTTTCAAAACTGCTCTATTAAAAGGAAAGTTCAAGTCTGTATGTTGAATGCGTAAAGCACAGTGAAGTTTCTGAGAATTATTCTCTCTAGTTTTTATGTGAAGATATTTCCTTTTCCAGCATAGGCCTCAAAGTGCTCCAAATATTCAGTTACAGATTCCACAAAAATGGTGTTTCAAAACTGTTATATCAAACGGAAGGTTCAACTACGTTAGTTGAATGCACTCATCACAAAGATGTTTCTGAGAATGCTTCTGTCTAGTTTTTATGTGAAGATGTTTCCTTTTCCATCATAGGCCCGAAAGCACTCCAAATATCCACTTGCAGATTTTAAAAAAGGTTGTTTCAAAACTGCTCTATCAAAAGGAAGTTTAAACTCTGTGAGTTGAATGCACACAACTCAAAGAAGTTTCTGAGAATGCTTCTGTCTAGATTTTATGTGAAGATATTTACTTTTCCAGTATAGGCCTCAAAGCGCTCCAATTATCCACTTGCAAATTCTACAAAAGGGTGTTTGCAAACTGCTCTATCAAAAGTATGGTTCAACTCTGTGAGTTGAATACACACATCACAAAGAAGTTTCTGAGAATGCTTCTGTTTGGTTTTTATGTGAATATATTTCCTTTTCCAGCACAGGCCTCAAATTGCTCCAAATATCCACTTGCAGATTCTACAAAAATGGTGTTCCAAAGCTGCTCAATCAAAAGGAAGGTTCAATCTGTGAGTTGAATACAATCATTACAGAGAAGTTCCTTGGAAAGCTTCTTTCTAGTTTTTTGTGAAGATATTTCCTTTTCCATCATAGGCCTTAAAGCACTCCAAATATTCACACGCAGATTCTACAAAAAGAGTGTTTCAAAACACTTCTATGAAAAGGAAGGTTCAACTGTGTGAGTTGAATGCACTCATCACAAAGAAGTCTCTGAGAATGCTTCTGTCTAGTTTTTGTGTAAAGATACTTTCTTTTCTAGCATAGGCCGCAAAGCCCTCCAAATATAAATTGCTGATCCTACAAAAAGTGTGTTTCAAATCTCTTTTATCAATAGGAAAGTTCAGCTCTGTGAGTTGAATGCACTCATCACAGAGAACTTTCTGAGAATGCATCTGTCTAGTTTTTATGTGACGATATTTCTTTTTCCATCACAGGTCTCAAAGCGTTCCAAATATAAACTTACAGATTGAACAAAAAGACTGTTTCAAAACTGTCCTATCAAAAAGAAGATTCAACTCTGCGAGTTGAATGCACTCATCACAAAGCAGTTTCTGAGAATGTTTCTGTCTAGTTTTTGTGTGAAGATATTTCCTTTTCCAGCATAGGCCCCAAAGCACTCCAAGTACCCACTTGCAGATTCTACAAAGAGAGTGTTTCCAAAGTATTCTGTCAAAAGGAAGTTTCAACTCTGTCAGTTTAATGCACTCTTTCTCAGAATGCTTCTGTCTAATTTTTATGTGAAGATACCTCCTTTTCCCGCATAGACCTCAAAGCGCTCCAAATATCCACTTGCAGATTGTACGAAAAGGGTGTTTCAAAACTGCTCCATCAAAAGGAAGGTTCAATTCTGTGTGTTGAATGCACACATCACAAATAAGTTTCTGAGAATGCTTCTGTCTAGTTTTTATGTGAAGATATTTCGTTTTCCAGCATTGGCCTCAAAGCACTCCAAATATCCACTTGCAGATTCTACAAAAAGGGTGGTTCAAAACGGCTCTATCAAAAGTAAGCTTCAACACTGTGAATTGAATGCATACATCACAATGAAGGTTCTGAGAATGCTTCTGTTTAGTTTTTATGTGAAGATATTTCCTTTTCCAGCTTAGGCCTCAAAGCATTCAATCTATCCACTTGCAGAATCTACTAAAAGTGTGTTTCAAAACTGCTGATTCAAAAGCAAGGTTCGACTCTGTGAGTTGAATGTGCACATCACAAAGAAGTTTCTGAAAATGCTTCTGTCTAGTTTTTATGTGAAGATATTCTCTATTATAGCATAGGCCTCATAGCGCTCCAAATATCCACCTTCAGATTCTACCAAAAGAGTTTTTCAAAACTGCTCTATCGAAAGGAAAGTTCAACTCTGTGTGTTGAATGCACTCATCACAAAGATGTTTCTGAGAATTCTTCTTTATAACTTTTATGGGAAGACATTTCGTTTTCCATCATAGGCCTCATAGCGCTCCAAATATCCACTTGCAGATTCTACAAAAAGAGTGTTTCAAAACTTTTCCATCAAAAGAAAATTTCAACTGAGGGTGTTCAATGCACTCATCACAGAGAAGTTTACGAGAGTGCTTCTGTCTAGTTTTTATGTGAAGATATTTCCTTTTCCATTATAGGCCTCAAAGCACTCCAAATATCCACTTGCAGATTCTACAAAAAGAGCGGTTCAAAACCGTTCTATCAAAAGGAAGGTTCAACTCTGTGAGTTGAAAGCACTCATCAAAAAGAAGTTTCTGATAGAGCTTCTGTCATGTTTTTATGTGAAGATATTTCCTATTCCAGCATAGGCTTGAAAGTGCTCCAAATATCGACTTGCAGATTCTACAAAAAGAGTGTTTCAAATCTGCTCTGTCAAAAGGCAGGTTCAAGCCTGTAAGTTGAATGCACACATCTCAAAGAAGTGTCTGAGAATGCTTCAATCTAGTTTTTATGTGAAGTTGTTTCCTTTTCCAGCAAAGGCCTCAAAGCACTCCAAATAATAACTTGGAGATTCTACAAAAAGAATGTTTCAAAAGTGTTCTATCAAAAGGAAGGTTCAACTCTGTGAGTTGAATGTGCACATCACAAAGAAGTTTCTCAGAATGCTTCTGTCTAGTCTTTATTTGAAGATATTTCCTTTTGCAGCATAGGCCTCAAAAAGCTGCAAATATCCACGTGCATATTCTATAAAAAGAGTGTTTCAAAATTGTTGCATGAAAAGAAAAGTACAGCTCTGTAAGTTGAATGCACTCATCACAGAGAAGATTCTGAAAATGCTTCTGTCTAGTTTTTATGTGAAGATATTTCCTTTTCAATCAAAAGCCTCAAAGTGCTCCAAATATCCACTTGAAGATTCTAAAAAAAGAGTGTTTGAAATTTCCTCTATCAAAAGGATGGTTCAAGTCTGTCAGTTGAATCCAGTCATCACAAAGAAGTTTCCTAGAAAGCTTCCATCGAGTTTTTATGAGAAGATATTTTCTTTTCTATATTAGGCCTCAAAGCGCTCCAAATATCCACGTGTAGATTCTGCAAACAGAGTGTTTCAAAACTGCTGCATCAAAAGGAAAGTTCAAGTCTGCGAGTTGAATGCATAAAGCAGAGGGAAGTTTCTGAGAATGCTTCTCTCTAGTTTTTATGTGAAGATATTTCCTTTTCCAGCATAGGCCTCAAAGCGCTCCAAATATCCATTTGCAGATTCCACAAAAATGGTGTTTCAAAACCACTATATCAAATGGAAAGTTCAACTCTGTTAGTTGAATGCACTCATCACATAGAAGTTTCTGAGAATGCTTCCATCTAGTTTTTATGTCATGATATTTCCTTTTCAAGCATAGGCCTCAAAGCGCTCCAAATATCCACTTGCAGATACTACAAAAAGGGTGTTTTGAAACTGCTCTATCAAAAGTAAGGTTCAAATCTGTGAGTTGAATGCACACATCACAAAGAAGTTTCTTAGAATGCTTCTGTTTAGTTTTTATGTGAAGATATTTCCTTTTCCAGCATAGGCCTCAAAACATTCCAAATATCCACTTGCAGATTCTACAAAAAGTGTGTTTCAAAACTGCTGTTTCAACACGAAGTTTCAACTCTGTGAGTTGAATGTGCACATCACAAAGAAGTTTCTGAGAATGCTTCTGTCTACTTTTTATGTGAAGATATTTCCTTTTCTTGCATAGGCCTCATAGCGCTCCAAATATCCACTTTCAGATTCTGCCGAAAGAGTGTTTCACAACTGGTCTATTAAAAGAAAGTTCAAGTCTGTGAGTTAAATGCATTCATCATAAAGATGTTTCTGTGAATTCTTCTGTCTAGCTTTTTGTGAACATATTTCCTTTTCCAGCTTAGGTCTCAAAGCGCTCAAAATATCCACTTGCAGATCCTACAAAAAGAGTGTTTCAAAACTGTTCTATCAAAAGAAAGGTTCAACTAAAGGAGTTCAATGCACTCATCACAGAGAAGTTTCTCAGAATACTGCTGTCTAGTTTTTATGTGAAGATATTTCCTTTTCCAGAATAGGCCTCAAAGCGCTCCAAATATCCACTTGCAGATTCTACAAAAAGAGTGTTTCAAAACTGCTCTATCAAAAGGAACGCTCACCTCTGTGAATTGAATGTGCTCATCACAAAGAAGTTTCTGAGAGTGCTTCAATCTAGTTTTTATGTGAAGTTATTTCCTTTTCCAGGATAGACCTCAAAGCACTCAAAATATCCAACTGTAGATTCTACAAAAAGAGCGTTTAAAACCTGTGCTATCAAAGGGAAGGTTCAACTCTTTGATTTGAATGCATAAAGCACGGGGAAGTTTCTCAGAATGCTTCTGTCAAGTTCTTATGTGAAGATATTCCTTTTTCCAGTGTAGGCCTCAAAGCACTCCAAATAGCCACCTGCAGATTTTACAAAATGTGTGCTTCAAAACCGCTTTATCAAAACGAAGGTTCAAATCCGTGAGTTGAATGCACTCATCACTGAGAAGTTTCTGAGAATGCTTCAGTCTAGTTTTTATGTGAAGATCTTTTCTTTTCCAGCATAGGCCTCAGAGCGCTCAAAATATCCACTTGCTGATTCTGAAAAAAGGGTGTTTCAAAACTGCCCCATCAAAAATACTGTTCAACTCTGTGAATTGAATGCACACATCACAAAGAATTTTCTGATAATCCTTTTGTTTAGTTTTTATGTGAAGGTATTTCCTTTTCCAGCATAGGCCTCAATGAGTTCCAAATATTCACTTGCAGATTCTACAAAAAGGGTGTTTCAAAACTGCTCTATCAAAAGGAAGGTTCAACTCTTTGACTTCAATGCACTCATCACAGAGAAGTTTCTGAGCATGGTTCTGTCTAGTTTTTATGTGAAGATACTTTCTTTTCCATCATAGGCCTCAAAGCTCTCCAAATATCCACTTGCAGATTCTACAAAAAGAGTGTTTCAAAACAGTTCTATGAAAAGGAAGGTTCAACTGTGTTAGCTGAATGTACCCATCACAAAGAAGTTTCTCAGAATACTTCTCTGTAGTTTTAATGTGAAGATATTTCCTTTTCCAGCAGAGACCTCAAAGCGCTACAAATATCCACTTGCAGATTCTACAAAAAGGGTGTTTCAAAACTGCTCTATCAAAAGTCATGTTCAACTCTGTGAGTTGAGTGCACACATAACAAAGAAGTTCCTGAGAATGCAGCTGTTTAGTTTTTATGTGAAGATATTTCCTTTTCCATAAAAGGCCTCAAAGCGCTCCCAATATCCACCTGCAGATTCTACTAAAAGTGTATTTCAAACTGCTGTTTCAAAAGGAAGTTTCAACACTTTGAGTTGAATGTGCACATCACAAAGAAGTTTCTGAGAATGATTCTGTCCAGTTTTTATGTGAAGATATATCCTTTTCCAACAAAGGCCTCATAGCACTCCAAATATCCACTTTCAGATTCTACCAAAAGAGTGTTTCAAAACTGCACTATCAGATAGAAGGTTCAAGTCTGTGAGTTGAATGCACTCATCACAAAAAAGTTTCTGAGAATGCTTCTGCTCATGTTTTATGGGAAGATATTTCCTTTTCCAGCACAGGCCTCAAAGCACTCCAAATAATCTCTTGCAGATTCAACCAATAGAGTGTTTCAAAACTGCTCTATCTAAAGAAATGTTGAACTCTGTGAGTTAAATGCAATCATCACAGAGAAGTGTATGAGAATGCTTCCGACTAGTTTTTATGTGAAGATATTTCCTTTTCCACCATAGGCCTCAAAGTGCTCAAATATCCACTTGCAGACTCTACAAAACGGGTGTTTCAAAACTGTTCTATCAAAGGGAAAGTTCAACGCTGTGAGTTGAATGCACTCATCACAAAGAAGTTTCTGAGAATCCTTTTGTCTAGTTTTTATGTGATATGTCCTTTTCCAGCATAGGCCTCAAAGCCCTCCAAATATCCTTTTGCAGTTTCTACAAAAAGAGTGTTTCAAATCTGCTCTTTCAAAAGGAAGGTTCATGTCTGTGAGTTGAATGCATAAAGCACAGGCAAGTTTCTCAGAATGCTTCTGTCTAATTTTTATGTGAATATATCCCTTTTCCAACATAGGCCTCAAATCCCTCCAAATGTTTACTTGCAGATTCTACAAAAAGACTGTTTCAAAACTGCTCTACCAGAAAGAAAGTTCAAGTCTGTGAGTTGAATGTACTCCTTACAAAGTTGTTTCTGATAATTCTTCTATCTAGTATTTATGTGAAGATATTTCCTTTACCAGCATAGACCTCAAAGAACTAAAATATCCACTTGCAGGTTCTACAAAAAGAGTGTTTCAAAACTGTTCTATCAAAAGGAAAGTTCAACTCTGTGGGTTGAATGCAGTCACCACAAAGACATTTCTGAGAATGCTTCTATCTAGTTTTTATGTGAAGATTTTCCCTTTTTGCAGCATAGGCCTCAAATCGCTCCAAATATCCACTTGCAGATTCTACAAAAAGAGTGTTTCAAAACTGTTCTATCAAAAGGAAGGTTCAACTCTTTGAGTTGAATGCACGCATCACAAAGAAATTTCTGTGAATTCTTCTGTCACTTCTTTTGTGAAGATATTCCCTTTTCCCGCATAGGCCTCAAAGCGCTCCAAATATCCACTTGCAGATTCTACAAAAAGAGTGTTTCAAAACTGCTCTTTCAAAAGGAAGCTTCAAGTCCGTGAGGTGAATCCACTCATCACAAAATGTTTCTGAGAATGGTTCTGCTTAGTTTTTATGGGAAGATATTTCCTTTTCCAGCACAGGCCTCAAAGCACTCCAAATAATCTCTTGTAGACTCTACAAGGAGAGTGCTTCAAAACTGTTCTCTGGAAAGGTATCTTGAACTCTGTGAGTTGAATGCAATCATCACAGAGAAGTGTCTGAAAATGCTTCCATCTAGTTTTTATGTGAAGATATTTCCTTTTCCAGCATAGGCCTCAAAGCGCTCAAATATCCACTTGCAGATTCTACAAAAAGAGTGTTTCAAAACTGTTCTATCAGAAGGAAAGTTCAACTCTGTGAGTTGAATGCATACATCACAAAGAAGTTTCTGAGAATGCTTTTGTCTAGTTTTTACATGAGGATATTTCCTTTTCCAGCATAGGCTTCAAAGCCCTCCAAATATGTACTTGTTGATACTGCAAAAAAAGTGTTTCAAATCTGCTCTTTCCAAAGGAAGGTTCAAGCCTGTGATTTGAATTCATAATGTGCGGGGAAGTTTCTCAGAATGTTTCTGTCTAGTTTTTTTGTGAAGACTTCCTTTTTCCAGCATAGGCCTCAAATCTCTCCAAATGTCCACTTGCGGATTTTATAAAAAGGGTGTTTCAAAACTGCTCTATCAAAAGGAAGGTTCTACTCTGTTAGTTTAATGCAGTCATCACAAAGAAGTCGCTGAGGATGCTTCTGTCTAGTTTTTATATGAAGATATTTCCTTTTCGAGCATAAGCCTCAAAGCCTTCCAAATATCCACTTGCAGATTCTACAAAAAGAGTGTTTCAAAACTGTTCAATCAAAAGGATGGTTCAACTATGTGAATTGAGTGCACTTATCACAAAGAAGTTTCTGAGAACACTTCCATTTAGATTTTATGTGTAGATATTTCCTTTTCCATCGTAAGCCTCAAAGAGCTCCAAATATCCACATTCAGATTCTACAAAAATAGTGTTTCACAACTGTTCTATCAAAAGGAAGGTTCAACACTGTGAGCTGAATGCATTCATCACAAAGAAGTTTCTGAGAAGGCCTCTGTCCAGTTTTTCAAAGCACTCCAAATATCTACTTGCAGTTTCTACAAAAAGAGTGTTTTAAATCTTCTCTTTCAAGAGGAAGGTTCAAGTCTGTGAGTTGAATGCATAAAGCACAGGGAAGGTTCTGAGAATGCTTCCGTCTAGTTTTTATGTGAAGATATTCCCTTTTACAGCATAGGCCTCAAATCGCTCCAAATATCCACTTGAAGATTCTGCAAAAAGGGTGTTTCAAAACTACACTATCAAAAGGAAAGTTCTGCTCTGTTAGATGAATGCACGCATCACAAAGAAGTTTCAGAGAATGCTTCTGTCTAGTTTTTATCTGAAGATATTTCGTTTTCCAACTTAGGCCTCAAAGCACACCAAATATCCACTTGCGGATCTACAAAAAGTGTGTTTCAAAACTTCTCTGTCTAAAGGAAGGTTCAAGTCTGTGAGTACAATGCACTCATCCTAGAGATGTTTCTGAGAATGCTTCTGTATAGTTTTTAGGTGAAAATATTTCCTTTTCCAGTGTAGGCCTCATAGCGCTCCAAATATCCACTTGCAGATTCTACAAAAAGAGTGTGTCAAAACTGCTCTATCAAAAGGAAGGTTTAAGTTTGTGAGTTGAATTCACTCATCAATAAGAACTTTGTGAGAATGCTTCTGCTTAGTTTTTATGAGAACATATTTACATTTCCAGCATAGGCCTCAAAGCGCTCCAAGTATCCACTTTCAGATTCTATAAAGAGAGTGTTTCAAAACCGTTGTATCAAAAGGAAGGTTCACCTCTGTGAATTGAATGCAGTCATCACAGAGAAGTTTCTGCGAATGCTTCTGTCTAGTTTTTATGTGAAGATATTTCCTTTTCCAGCATTGGCATCAAAACACTCCAAATATCCACTTGCAGATTCTACAAAAAGAGTGTTACAAAACGGGGAATGTTGTGGGGTGGGGGGAGGGAGGAGGGATAGCATTGAGAGATATAAATAATGCTAGATGACGAGTTGGTGGGTGCAGCGCACTAGCATGGCACATGTATACATATGTAACTTACCTGCACATTGCGCACATGTACCATAAAACCTAAAGTATAATAATAATAATAATAATAATAATAATAATAAAAAGATAAAAAAAAACTGTTCTATCAAAAGGAAGTTTCAACTCTGTGAGTTCAATGCACTCATCACAAAGAAGTTTCTGAGAATGCTTCTGTCTAGTTTTTAGGTGAAGATATTTCCTTTTTCATCATAGTCCTCAAATCTCTTCAAATATCCACTTGCAGATACTACAAAAAGAGTTTTTCAAAACTGCTCAATCAAAAGGAAGGTTCAAGTCTGTGAGCTGAATGCATAAAGCATGGGGAAGTTTCTGAGAATGCTTCTGTCTGGTTTTTATGTGAAGATATTCCCTTTTTGCAGCATAGGCCTCAAATCGCTCCAAATATGCTCTTGCAGATTCTACAAAAAGAGTGTTTCAAACCTCTTCTATCAAAAGGAAAGTTCCACCCTGTGAGTTGAATGCACTCTTCACAAAGAAATTTCTGAGAATGCTTCTGTCTAGTTTTTATGTGAAGATATTTCCTTTTCCAGCATAGACCTCAAAATGCTCCAAATATTCACTTGCAGATTCTACAAAAGACGTTTCAAAACTGTTCTATCAAAAGGAAGGTTCAACTCGGTGAGTTAGATGCACTCATCACAAAGAAATTTCTGAGAATGCTTTTGTGTAATTTTTCTGTGAGGATATTTCCTTTTCCATCATAGGCCTCAAAGTGCTCCAAATATGCACTTGCAGTTTATACAAAAAGAGTGTTTCAAATCTGCTCTTTCAAAAAGAAGGTTCAAGAGTGTGAGTTGAATGCACAAAGAGCAGGGAAGTTTCTCAGAATGCTTCTGTCTAGTTTTTATATGAAGATATTCCTTTTTCCAGCATAGGCCTGAAATCGCTCCAAATGTCCACATGCAGATTCTATAAAAAGTGTGTTTCAAAACTGCTCTATCAAAAGGAAGGTTCTACACTGTGAGTTGAAATCATAAAACACAGAGAAGTTTCTGAGAATTCTTCTGTCTAGTTTTTATGTGTAGATATTCCCTTTTCCAGCACTGGCCTCAAAGATTCAAAAATATCCACATGCAGATTCTAAAAAAAGCATGTTTCATAACTGCTCTTTCAAAAGGAAGGTTCAACTGTGTGAGTTGAATACACACATCACAAAGAAGTTTCTGAGAATGCTTCTGTCTTGTTTTTATATGATGGTATTTAATTTTCCAGCATAGGCCTCAAAGCGCTCCAAATATCCACTTGCAGGTACTACAAAAACAGTGTATCAAAACTGCTCAATCAAAAGGAAGGTTCAAGTCTGTGTGTTGAATTCCTAAAGCACAGGGAAGTTTCTGAGTATGCTTCTGTCCAGTTTTTATGTGAAGATATTCCCTTTTCCAGCCTAGGCCTCAAAGTGCTAAAATTATCCACCTGCGGATTCTACAAAATGGTGTTTCAAAACTGCTTTATCAAAATGAAGTTTCAAGTCTGTGAGTCGAAGACACACATCACAAAGATGTTTTTCAGAATGCTTCAATATAGTTTTTAGGTGAAGTTATTTCTTAATGCAGCATAGGCCTCAAGTGCTCCAAATATCCACTTGCATATTCCACAAAAATATTGTTTCCAAACTGTTCTATCAAAAGGAAGTTTCAACCCCGTGAGTTGGATGCACTCATCACAAAGTAGTTTCTGAGAATGCTTCTGTCTAGTTTTCAGGTGAAGATATTTCCTTTTCCAGCATAGGCGTCAAAGCCCTCCAAACATCCACTTGCAGATTCTACAAAAAGTGTGTTTCTAAACTAGTCTATCAAAATGAAGGATCAACTCTGTTGGTTGAATGCACTCATTCCACAGAAGTTTCTGAGAATGTTTCTGTCTAGTTTTAAGGTGAAGATATTCCCTTTTTGCAGCATAGGCCTCAAATCGCTCCAAATATACACTTGCAAATTCTACAAACAGAGTGTTTCAAAACTGTTCTATCAAAAGGAAAGTTCAACCCTGTGAATTGAATGCACTCATCACAAAGAAATTTCTGAGAATGCTTCTGTCTAGTTTTTATGTGAAGATATTTCCTTTTCCAGCATAGACCTCAAAATGCTCCAAATATCCACTTGCAGATTCTAAAAAAAGACTGTTTCAGAACTGTTCTATCAAAAAGAAGTTCAACTCGGTGAGTTAAATGCACACATCACAAAGAAATTTCTGAGAAAGCTTTTGTCTAATTTTTCTGTGAGGATATTTCCTTTTCCATCATAGGCCTCAAAGTGCTCCAAATATGCACTTGCAGTTTCTACAAAAAGAGTGTTTCAAATCTGCTCTTTCAAAAAGAAGGTTCAAGAGTGTGAGTTGAATGCACAAAGCGAAGGGAAGTATCTCAGAATGCTTCTGCCCAGTTTTTACATGAAGATATTCCTTTTTCCAGCATAGGCATCAATGAGCACCAAATAATCTCTTGTAGATTCTTCAAAGAGAGTGTTTCATAACTGACTCATCACAGAGAAGTTTCTGAGAATGCTTCCATCTAGGTATTATGTGAAGATATTTCCTTTTCCAGCATAGGCCCCAATGCACTCCAAATATCCACTTGCAGATTCTAAAAAAAGAGTGTTTCAAAACTGTTCCATCAAAGGAAAGTTTCAACTCTGTGAGCTGAATGCATTAATCCCAAAGAAGTTTCGGAGAATGCTTTTGTCTCGTTTTTATGTAAGGATATTTCCTTTTCCAGCATAGGCCTCAAAGCGCTCCAAATATCCACTTGCAGTTACTTCAAAGAGAATATTTAAAATCTACTCCTTCAAAAGGAAGTTTTGAGTCTGTGAGTTGACTGCATAAAGCGCAGGGAAGTTTCTGAGAATGCTTCTATCTAGTTTTTATGTGACGATATCCCCTTTTTCACCATAGGCCTCAAATCGCTCCAAATATCCACTTGCAGAGTCTACAAAAAGGGTGTTTCACAACTGCCGTATCAAAAGGAAGGTTCAAGTCTGTGAGTTGAATGCATGAAGCACGGGGAAGTTTCTGGGAATGCTTCTGTCTAGTTTTTATGTGAAGATTTCTGTTTTTGCAGCATAGGCCTCAAATCGCTCAAAATACCCGCTTGCAGATTCTACAAAAAGAATGTTTCAAAACTGTTCTATCAAAAGGAAAGTTCAACCCTGTGAGTTGAATGCACTCATCACAAAGAAATTTCTGAGAATGCTTCTGTCTAGTTTTTATGTGAAGATATTCCCTTTTCCAGCATAGGCCTCAAATTGCTAAAAATATCCACTTGTAGATTCTACAAAAAGAGTGTTTCAAAACTGCTCTATCAAAAGGAATGTTCAAGTCTCTCAGTTGAATGCACTCATCACAAAAATGTTACTGAGAATGATTCTGCTTAGTTTTTATGGGAAGATATTCCCTTTTCCAACATAGGCCTCAATGCGCTCCAAATAATCTATTGTAGATTCTACAAAGACAGTGATTCAAAACTCTTCTACCAAAAGGAAGGTTGAACTCTGTGAGTTGAATGCACTCTTCACAGAGAAGTGTCTGAGAATCCTTCTGTCTAATTTTTATGTGAAGATATTTCCTTTTCCAGCATAGGTTTCAAAGCACTCCAAATATCCACTTGCAGATTCTACAAAAAGAGTGTTTCAAAACTGTTCTATCAAAAGGAAGGTTCAACTCTGTAAGCTGAATGCATTCATAACAAAGAAGTTTCGGAGAATGCTTTTGTCTAGTTTTTACGTGAGGATATATCCTTTTCCAGCATAGGCCTCAAAGCACTCCAAATATCCACTTGCAATTTCTACAAAAAGAGTTTTTCAAATCTGCTCTTTCAAAAGGAAGGTTCAAGTCTGTGAGTTGAATGCATAAAGCACACTGAAGTTTCTGAGAATGCTTCCATCTAGTTTTTATGTGAAGATATTCCCTTTTACACCACAGGCCTCAAATCGTTCCAAATATCCACTTGCAGATTCTACAAAAAGGGTGTTTCAAAACTGCTCTATCAAAAGGAAGTTTCTAGTCTGTTAGATGAATGCATGCATCACAAAGAAGTTTCAGAGAATGCTTCTGTCCAGTTTTTATGTGAAGATATTTCCTTTTCCAGATTAGGCCTCAAAGCACACCAAATATCCACTTGCAAATTCTACAAAAGGAGTTTCAAAACTGCTCTATCAAAAAGAAACTTCAAATCTGTGAGTACAATGCACTCATCATATAGATGTTTCTGAGAATGCTTCTGTATAGTTTTTATGTGAAGATATTTCCTTTTCCAGTGTAGGCCTCTTAGCGCTCCAAATACCCACTTGCAGATTCTACAAAAAGAGTGTTTCAAAACTGCTATATCAAAAGGAAGATTTAAGTCTCTGAGTTGAATGCACTCATCACTAAGGACTTTGTGAGTATGATTCTGCTTAGTTTTTATGAGGACATATTTCCATTTCCAGCATAGGCCTCAAAGCACACCAAGTATCCACATTCAGATTCTATAAAGAGAGTGTTACAAAACTGTTCTAAAAAAAGGAAGTTTCAACTCTGTGGGTTGAATGCACTCATCACAAAGAAGTTTCTGAGAATGCTTCTGTCTAGTTTTTGGGTGAAGATATTCCCTTTTTCATCATAGGCCTCAAATCGCTCCAAATATCCAATTGCAGATTCTACAAAAAGGGTGTTTCAAAACTGCTCTATCAAAAGGAAGGTTCAAGTCTGTGAGTTGAATGCATGAAGCACGGGGAAGTTTCTGGGAATGCTTCTGTTTAGTTTTTATGTGAAGATTTCTCTTTTTGCAGCATAGGCCTCAACTCGCTCAAAATACCCACTTGCAGATTCTACAAAAAGAATGTTTCAAAACTGTTCTATCAAAAGGAATGTTCAAGGCTGTGAGTTGAATGCACTCATCACACAGAAATTTCTCAGAATGCTTCTGTCTAGTTTTGATGTGAAGATATTTCCTTTTCCAGTGTAGACCTCAAAGCGCTCCAAATATCCACTTGCAGATTCTACAAAAAGAGTGTTTCAAAACTACTCTATCAAAAGGAAGGTTCAAGTCTGTGAGTTGAATGCCCTCATCACAAAAATATTTCTGAGGATGATTCTGCTTAGTTTTTATGGGAAGATAATTTCTTTTCCAGCATAGGCCTCAATGAGCTCCAAATAATCTCTTGTAGATTCTACAAAGAGAGTGTTTCATAGCTGTTCTACCAAAAGGAAGGTTGAACTCTGTGAGTTGAATGCACTCATCACAGAGAAGTTTCTGTGAATGCTTCCGTCTAGTTATTATGTGAAGATATTTCCTTTTCCAGCATAGGCCTCAAGGCGCTCCAAATATCCACTTGCATATTCTTCAAAAAGAGTGTTTCAAAACTGTTCCATCAAAGGGAAGGTTCAACTCTGTGAGGTGAATGCATTCATCACAAAGAAGTTTCGGAGAATTCTTTTGTCTACTTTTTATGTGGGGATATTTCCTTTTCCTGCATAGGCCTCAAAGCCCTCCAAATATCCACTTGCAGTTTCTACAAAAAAAGTGTTTCAAATCTGCTCTTTCAAAAGGAAGTTTTAAGTCTGTGCGTTGAATGCATAAGGCACAGGGAAGTTTCTGAGAATGCTTCTATCTAGTTTTTATGCGAAGATATCCCCTTTTTCACCATAGGCCTCAAATCGCTCCAAATATCCACTTGCAGATTCTACAAAAAGAGTGTTTCAAAACTGCTCTATCAAAAGGAAGGTCTGTTCTGTTAGTTTAATGCACACATCACAAAGAAGATAGGAGAATACTTCTGTCCAGTTTTTATGTGAAGATATTTCCTTTTGCAGCTTAGCCCTCAAATGGCACAAAATATAAACTTGCATATTCTACAAAAAGACTGTTTCAAAACTGCTCTATCAAAAGGAAATTCAAAGTCTGTGAGTACAATGCACTCATCACAAAGAAGTTTCTGAGCATGCTTCTGTCTAGTATTTATATGAAGAAATTTCCTTTTCGAGCTTAGGCCTCAAAGCATTCCAAATATCCACTTGCAGATTCTACAAAAAGAGTGTTTCAAAACTGTTCAATCAAAAAGTTGGTTCAACTCTGTGAGTTGAACTCACTCATCACAATGAAGTTTCTGAGAATACTTCCGTCTAGGTTTTATGTGAAGATATTTCCTTTTCCATCATAAGCCTCAAAGAGCTCCAAATATCCACTTTCAGATTCTACTAAAAGAGTGCTTCACAACTGTTCTATCAAAAGGAAGGTTCAACCCTGTGAGCTGAATGCATTCACCACAAAGTAGTTTCTGAGAAGGCCTCTGTCCAATTTTTATATGAAGATGTTTCCTTTTGCAGCATAGTCTTCAAAGCACTCCAAAAATCCACTTGCAGATTCTACAAAAAGAGTGTTTCAAAACTGTGCTATCAAAAGGAAGGTTCAACTCTGTGAGTTGAAATCATAAAACATAGAGAAGTTTCTGAGAATGCTTCTCTCTAGTTTTTATGAATACATATTTCCATTTCCAGCATTGGCCTCAAAGCATCAAAAATATCCACCTGCAGATCCTACAAAAAGGATGTTTCGTAACTGCTCTTTCAAAAGCAGGGTTCAACTCTGTGAGTTGAATGCACACATCACAAAGAAGTTTCTGAGAATACTTCTGTCTAGTTTTTATGTGATGGTATTTCCTTTTCCTGCATAGGCCTCAAAGCACTCCAAATATCCACTTTCAGATTCTACAAAAAGTGTGTTTCCAAACTGTTCTATCAAAAGGAAGGTTCAAGTTTGTGAGTTGAATTCATAAAGCACAGGGAAGTTTCTGAGAATGCTTCTGTCCGGTTTTTTGTGAAGATATACCCTTTTCCAGGCTAGGCCTCAAAGTGCTAAAACTATCCACTTGCAGATTCTACAATATGGTGTTTCAAAACTGCTTTATCCAAAGGAAGTTTCAATTCTGTGAGTTGAAAGCACACATCACAAAGATGTTTTTGAGAATGCTTCAACATAGTTTTTACGTGAAATTATTTCTTACCCCAGGATAGGCCTCAAGCAATCCAAATATCCACTTGCAGATTCTACAAGAAGATTGTGTCAGAATTGTTCTATCAAAAGGAACTTTCAACCCTGTGAGTTGAATGCACTCATCACAAATAAATTTCTGAGAATGCTTCTGTCTAGTTATTAGATGGAGATATTTTCTTTTCCAGTATAGGCCTCAAAGCCCTCCAACATCCACTTGCAGATTCTACAAAAAGTGTGTTTCAAAACTAGTCTATCAAAAGGAAGGTTCAACTCTGTTGGTTGAATGTACTCATCCCACAGAAGTTTCTGAGAATGTTTCTGTCTAGTTTTTAGGTGAAGATATTTCCTTTTTCATCATAGGCCTCAAATCGCTCAAAATATCCACTTGCAGATTATACAAAAAGAGTGGTTCGATTCTGCTCTATCAAAAGGAAGGTTCAAGCCTGTGATTAGAATGCATAAAGCACAGGGAAGTCTCTGAGAATGCTTCTGTCTAGTTCTTAAGTTAAGATATTCCCTTTATGCAGCACAGGCCACAAATCTCTCCAAATATCCACTTGCAAATTCTACAAACAGAGTGTTTCAAAACTGTTCTATCAAAAGGCAAGTTCAAACCTGTGAGTTGAATGCACTCATCACCAAGAAATTTCTGAGAATGCTTCCATCTAGTTTTTATGTGAAGATATTTCCTTTTCCAGCATAGGCCCCAAATTGCCCCAAACATCCACTTCCAGATTCTACAAAAAAAGTGTTTCAAAACTGTTCTATCAAAAGGAAGGTTCAACTCTTTGAGTTGAATGCACTCATCCCAAAGTAATTTCTGAGAATCCTTCTGTCTAGTTTTTATATGAAGATATTTCCTTTTCCATCTTTGACTCAAAGTGCACGAAATACTCACTTGCAGAATCTACAAAAAGAGTGTTTAAAAACTGCTCTATCAAAAGGAATGTTCAAGTCTGTGAGTTGAATGCACTCATCACAAAAATGTTTCTGAGAATGATTCTGCTTAGTTTTTATGGGAAGATACTTCCTTTTCCAGCATAGGCCTCAATGCACTCCAAATAATCACATGTAGATTCCACAAAGAGAGTGATTCAAAACTGTTCTACCAAAAGGAAGGTTGAACTCTGTGAGTTGAATGCACTCATTACAGAGAAGTGTCTGAGAATGCTTCCGTCTTGTTTTTATATGAAGATATTTTCTTTTCCAGCATAGGCCTCAAAGCGCTCCAAATATCCACTTGCAGATTTGACAAAAAGAGTGTTTCCAAACTGTTCTATCAAAAGGAATGTTCAAGGCTGTGAGTTGAATGCACTCATCAGAAAAATGTTTCTGAGAATGATTCTGCTTAGTTTTTATGGGAAGATACTTCCTTTTCCAGCATAGTCCTCAAAGTGCTCCAAATATCCACTTGCAGATTCTACAAAAAGAGTGTTTCAAAACTGCTCTATCAAAAGGAAGGTTCAAGTCCGTGAGTCGAATGCACTCATCACAAAAAAGTATCTCAGAATGATTCTGCTTATTTTTTTATTGGAAGACACTTCCTTTTCCAGCATAGGCCTCAATGTGCTCCAAATGATCCATTGTAGATTCTACAAAGACAGGGTTCCATAACTGTTCTACAAAAAGAAAGGTTGAACTCTATGAGTTGAATGCACTCATCACAGAGAAGTGTCTGACAATGCTTCCATCTAGTTTTTATGTGAAAATATTTCCTTTTCCGCATAGGCCTCAAAGCGCTCCAAATATCCACTTGCAGATTCTACAAAAAGAGTGTTTCAAAACTGTTCCATCAAAAGGAAGGTTCAACTCTGTGAGCTGAATGCATTCATCATAACAAGTTTCAGAGAATGCTTTTGTCTAGTTTTTATGTGAGGATATTTCCTTTTCCAGCATAGGCCTCAAAGCACTCCAAATATCCACTTGCGGTTTCTACAAAAACAGTGTTTCAAATCTGCTGTTTCAGAAGGAAATTTCAAGTCTGCAATTTGAATGCATAAGGCACAGAGAAGTTTCTGAGAATGCTTCTATCTAGTTTTTATGTGAAGATATCCCCTTTTTCAGCATAGGCCTCAAATCTCTCCAAATATCCACTTGCAGATTCTGCAAAAAGGTTGTTTCAAAACTGCACTATCAAAAGGAAGGTGCTACTCTGTTATTTGAGTGCACACATCACAAAGAGGTTTTGGAGAATGTTTCTGTCTAGTTTTTACGTGAAGATATTTCCTTTTGCTGCTTAGGTCTCAAAGCACACAAAATATCCACCTGCAGATTCTACAAAAAGAGTGTTTCAAAACTGCTCTTTCGAAAGAAAAGTTAAAGTCTGTGAGTTGAACGCACTCATCACAAAAAAGTTTCTGAGAATGCTTCTGTCTAGTTTTTATGAGAAGATATTTCCTTTTCCAATGTTGGCCCCCTAACAATCCAAATATCCACTTGCACATTCTAGAAAAAGTGTGTTTTCAAAACCGCTTTACCAAAAGGAAGATTCAACTCGGTGAGTTGAATGTGCACATCAGAAAAAGTTTCTGAGAATGCTTCTGTCTAGTTTTTATGTGAAGATAATTCCTTTTCCAGCATAGGCCTCAAAGCGCTCCAAATAAACACTTGCAGAAACTCCAAAAAGAGTGTTTCAAAACTGTTCTGTCAAAAGGAAGGTTCAACTCTGTGAGTAGAATGCAATCATCACAAAGAAGTTTCTGAGAATGCTTCAGTCTAGTTTTTATGGGAAGAAATTTCCTTTTCCAACATAGACCTCAAAGCGCACAAATATCCACTTGCAGATTCTACAAAAAGAGTGTTTCAAAACTATTCTATCAAAGGAAGGTTCAACTCTGTGAGTAGAATGCACTCATCACAAAGGAGTTTCTGAGAATGCTTCGGTCTAGTTTTTGTGGGAAGATATTTCCTTTTCCAACGTAGGCCTCAAAGTGCTTCAAATAAACAATTGCAGATTATTCAAAAAGAGTGTTTCAAAACTGTTCTGTCAAAAGGAAGGTTCAACTCTGTGAGTAGAATGCAATGGAATGGAATGGATTGGAATCTCCAATCCACTCTACACTGTTTTCGTAGAATCTGCAAGTATTTATTTAGAGCTCTTTGAGGCCTATGTTGGAAAAGGAGTGTTTCAAAACTGCACTTTCAAAAGGAAGGTTCCTCTCTCTGACTTGAATGTATAAAGCACAGGGAAGTTTCTGAGAATGCTTCCATCTAGTTTTTATGTGAAGATATTCCTTTTCCAGTGTTGGCCTCTTAACACTCCATATATCCACTTACAGATACTACTGAAAGAGTGTTTCAAAACAGCTATATGAAAAGGTAGCTTCAACTCTGTCAGTTGAATGTGCACATCACAAAGAAGTTTCTGAGAATGCTTCTCTGTAGTTTTCAGGTGAAGATATTTCATTTCCCATCAAAGGTGTCAAAACACTTAAAATATCCACTTGCAGATTCTACAAAAAGAGTGTTTTCAAAACTGCTCTTTCAAAACGAATGTTAAAGTCTGTGAGTTGAATGCACTCATCATAAAGAAGTTTCTGGGAACGCTTCTGTCTAGTTTTTATGGGAAGATATTTCGTTTTCCAGCATAGGCCTCAAATAGCTCCAAACACCCACTAGCAAATACTACAAAAAGAGTGTTTCAAAACTGCACTTTCACAATTAAGTTTCCTCTCTGTGACTTGAATGCATAAAGCACAGGGAAGTTTCTGAGAATGCTTCTATCTAGTTTTTATGTGAAGATATTTCCTTTTCCAGCATAGGCCTCAAAGCGTTCCAAATGTCGACTGCAGATTCTATGAAAAGAGATTTTCAAACTTTTCTATCAAAAGGAAGGTTCAACTATGTGTATTGAATGCAGAAAGCACAGGGATGTTTCTGAGAATGCTTCTGTCTAGATTTTTATGTGAAGATATTTCCTTTTCCAGTGTTGGCCTCTTAGCACTCCAAATATCCACTTGCAGATTCTACTGAAAGAGTGTTTCAAAACTGCTCTATCAAAAGGAAGGTTCAACTCTGTGAGCTGAAAGCACTCATCACGAAGAAGTTTCTGAGAATGCTTCTGCCTAGTTTTCATGTGATATTATTTCCTTTTCCAGCATTGCCATAAAAACCCTTCAAATATCCACTTAAAAATGCTATTAAAAGAGTGTTTCAAAACTGCTCTATCAAGAGGAAAGTCCAAGTGTGTGAGTTGAATGCACTCATCATGCAGAAGTTTCTGAGAATGCTTCTGTCTTGTTTTTATGTGAAGATATTTCGTTTTCCATCACAGGCCTCAAAGCACTCCAAATAAACACCTGCAGATTCCACAAAAGGAGGGTTTCAAAACTGTTCTATCAAAAGGAAGGTTCAAGTCCGTGAGTTGAATGCACTCATCACACAGAAGTTACTGAGAATGCTTCTGTCTAGGGTTCCTGTGAAGATATTTCCTATTGCAGCATAGGCCACAAATTGCTCCAAATATACACTTGCAGATTTTACAAAAAGGCTGTTTCCAAACTACTCTATCAAAAAGCAGGTTCAACTCTGTGAGTTGAATGCACACATCACAAAGTAGTTTCTGAGAATGCTTCTCTGTAGTTTGCAGGAGAAGATATTTCATTTCCCAGCAAAGGCCTCAAAACGCTCAAAATATCCACTTGCAGATTCTACAAAAAGAGTGTTTCAAAACTGCTCTTTCAAAATGAAGGTTCAGGTCTGCGAGTTGAATGCACTCATCACAAAGAAGTTTCTGAGTATGCTTCTGTCTAGTTTTTATGGGAAGATATTTCGTTTTCCAGCATAGGCCTCAAATCGCTCCAAACATCCACTAGCAAATTCTACAAAAAGAGTGTTTGAAAACTGCACTTTCAAAAGGAAGGTTCCTCTCTGTGACTTGAATGCATAAAGCACAGGGAAGTTTCTAAGAATGCTTCCGTGTGGTTTTTATGTGATGATATTTTCTTTTCCAGTATTGACCTCTTAACACTCCAAATATCCACTTGAAGATTCTACTAAAAGAGTGTTTCAAAACAGCTATATCAAAAGGAAGCTTAAACTCTGTGAGTTGAATGCACACATCACAAGCAAGTTTCTGAGAATGCTTCTATCCAGTTTTTATGTGAAGATATTTCCTTTTCCAGCATTGGCCTCAAAGCGTTCCAAATGTCGACTTGCAGATTTTATGAAAAGAGTTTTTCAAAACTGTTCTATCAAAAGGAAGGTTCAACAATGTGAGTTGAATGCAGAAAGCACAGGGAAGTCTCTGAGAATGCTTCTGTCTAGTTTTTATGTGAAGATATTTCCTTTTCCAACATAGGCCTGAAAGCCCTCCAAACAAACAGTTGCAGATCCTACAAAAGGAGTGTTTCAAAACTGTTCTATGAAAAGGAACGTTCAACTCTGTGAGTTGAATGCGCTCATCACGAAGTAGTTTCTGAGAATGCTTCTGCCTAGTTTTTATGTGATGACATTTCGTTTTCCAACATTGGCATAAGACCCCTCCAAATATTGACTTACAGATGCTACTAAAAGAGTGTTTCAAAACTGCTCTATCAAAAGGAAAGTTCAAGTGTGTGAGTTGAATGCACTCATCACACAGAAGGTTCTGAGAATGGTTCTATCTCTTTTTTATGTGAAGATATTTCCTTTTCCATCATAGGCCTCAAAGCGCTCCAAATAAACACTTGCAGATCATACAAAAGAGTGTTTCTAAACTGTTCTATCTAAAGGAAGGTTCAAGTCCATGAGTTGAATGCACCCATCACACAGAAGTTCCTGAGAATGCTTCTGTCTAGGGTTTCTGTGAAGATATTTCCTTTTGCAGCATAGGCCTCAAATCGCTCCAAATATCCACCTACAGATTTTACAAAAGGCTGTTTCCAAACTGCTCTATCAAAAGGCAGGTTCAACTCTGTGAGTTGAATGCACACATCACAAAGAAGATTCTGAGAATGCTTCTGTGTAATTTTCAGCTGAAGGTATTTCATTTCCCAGCAAAGGCCTCAAAACGCTCAAAATAACCACTTGCAGATTCTACAAAAAGAGTGTTTCAAAACTGCTCTTTCAAAATTAAGGTTCAAGTGTGTGAGTTGAATGCGCTCATCACAAAGAAGTTTCTGAGAATGCTTCTGTCCAGTTTTTATGTTAATATATTTCATTTTCCAGCATAGGCCTCAAATCGCTCCAAACATCCACTAGTAAATCCTACAAAAATAGAGTTTCAAAACTGCACTTTCAAAAGGAAGTTTCCTCTCTGTGACTTGAATGCATAAAGCACAGGGAAGTTTCTGAGAATGCTTCCGTCTAGTTTTTATGTGAAGATATTTCCTTTTCCAGTGTTGGCCTCTTAGCACTCCAAATATCCACTTGCAGATTCTACTGAAAGAGTGTATCAAAACAGCTATATCAAAAGGAAGCTTGAACACTGTGAGTTGAATGCACACATCACAAAGAAGTGTCTGAGAATGCTTCTATCTAGTTTTTATGTGAAGATGTTTCCTTTTCCAGCATACGCTACAAAGCGCTCCAAATATCCACTTGCAGACTCCACAAAAAGAGTGTTTCAAAACTGTTCTATAAAAGGAATGTTCAACTCTGTGAGTAGAATGCACACATCATAAAAGAGTCTATGAGAATGGTTCTCTCTAGTTTTCATCTGAATGTATTTCCCTTTCCACTAGATGCCGCAGCGCACCAAATATCCACTTGCAGTTTCCACAACAAGAATGTTCCAGAACTGCTCTATGAAAAGGAAGGTTCAACTCTGTGAGTTCAATCCCCAAATGACAAAGAAGTTTCTGAGAATGCTTCTGTCTAGGGTTTATGTAGAGATATTTGTTTTTGCAGCATAGGTCTCAAATCGCTCCAAATATCCACTTGCAGATTTTACAAAAAGGCTGTTTCCAAACTACTCTATCAAAAGGCAGGTTCAACTCTGTGAGTTGAATGCACACAGCACAAAGAAGTTTCTGAGAATGCATCCGTCTAGTTTTTATGGGAAGATATTTCGTTTTCCAGCATAGGCCTCAAATCGCTCCAAACATCCACTAGCAAATTCTACAAAAAGAGTGTTTCAAAACTGTGCTTTCAAAAGGAAGGTTCCTCTCTGTGACTTGAATGCATAAAGCACAGGGAAGTTTCTGAGAATGCTTCCATCTAGTTATTATGTGAAGATATTTCCTTTTCCAGTGTTGGCCTCTTAGCCCTCCAAATATCCACTTGCATATTCTACTGAAAGAGTGTTTCAAAACAGCTATATCAAAAGGAAGCTTCAACTCTGTGAGTTGAATGCCACATCACAAAGAAGTTTCTGAGAATGCTTCTCTCTACTTTTCAGGTGAAGATATTTCATTTCACAGCAAAGGCCTCAAAATGCTCAAAATATCCACTTGCAGATTCTACAAAAAGAGTGTTTTCAAAACTGCTCTTTCAAAAGGAAAGTTAAAGTCTGTGAGTTGGAGGCACACAGCACAAAGAAGTTTCTGAGAATGCTTCTGTCTAGTTTTTATGGGAAGATATTTCGTTTTCCACCATAGGCCTCAAATCGCTTCAAACATCCACTAGCAAATTCTACAAAAAGAGTGTTTCAAAACTGCTCTTTCAAAAGGAAGGTTCCTCTCTGTGACTTGAATACATAAAGCACAGGGAAGTTTCTGAGAATGCTTCCGTCTAGTTTTTATATGAAGATATTTCCTATTCCAGTGTTGGCCTCTTAGCCCTCCAAATATCCACTTGCAGAGTCTACTGAAAGAGTGTTTCAAAACAGCTATCTCAAAAGGAAGTTTCAACTCTGTGAGTTGAATGCCACATCACAAAGAAGTTTCTGAGAATGCTTCTGTCTAGTTTTCAGGTGAAGATATTTCATTTCCCAGCAAAGGCCTCAAAACTTTCAAAACATTCACTTGCAGATTCTACAAAAAGAGTGTTTTCCAAACTGCTGTTTAAAAAGGAAAGTTAAAGTCTGTGAGTTGAATGCACAGAGCACAAAGAAGTTTCTGAGAACGGTTCTATCTAGTTTTCATCTGAATGTATTTCCTTTTCCACTGTATGCGGCAATCACACCAAATATCCACTTGCAGTTTCCACAACAAAAGTGTTCCAGAACTACTCTATGAAAAGGAAGGTTCAACTCTGTGAGTTCAATCCCCAAATAACAAAGAAGTTTCTGAGAATACTTCTGTCTAGGTTTTACGTGGAGATATTTCTTTTTGCAACATTTCTCTCAAATCGCTCCAAATATCCACTTGCAGATTTTACAAAATTGCTGTTTCCAAACTACTCTATCAAAAGGCAGGTTCAACTCTGTGAGTTGAATGAACATAGCACAAAGAAGTTTCTGAGAATGCTTCTGTCTAGTTTTTATGGGAAGATATTTCGTTTTCCAGTATAGGCCTGAAACTGCTCCAAACATCCACCAGCAAATTCTACAAAAAGAGTGTTTCAAAACTGCGCTTTCAAAAGGAAGGATCCTCTCTGTGACTTGAATGCATAAAGCACAGGGAAGTTTCTGAGAATGCTTCCGTCTAGTTTTTATGTGAAGATAATTCCTTTTCCAGTGTTGGCCTCTTAACACTCCAAATATCCACTTGAAGATTCAACTGAAAGAGTGTTTCAAAACAGGTATATCACAAGGAAGCTTCAACTCTGTGAGTTCAATGTGCACATTACAAACAGGTTTCTGAGAATGCTTCTGTCTAGTTTTTATGTGAAGATATTCCCTTTTCCAGCATAGGCCACAAAGCGTTCCAAATGTCGACTTGCAGATTCTATGAAAAGAGATTTTCAAAACTTTTCTATCAAAAGGAAGTTTCAACTATGTGCATTGAATGCACAAAGCACAGGGAAGTTTCTGAGAATGCTTCTGTCTACTTTTTATGTGAAGATATTTCCTTTTCAAGTGTTGGCCTCTTAGCACTCCAAATATCCACTTGCAGATTCTACTGAAAGAGTGTTTCAAAACTGTTCTATCAAAAGGAACGTTCAAATTCGTGAGTTGAATGCACTCATCACGAAGAAGTTTCTGAGAATGCTTCTGCCTAGTTTTTATGTGATGATAATTCCTTTTCCAGCTTTGCCATAAAAACCCTTCAAATATCCACTTACAGATGCAACTAAAAGGGTGTTTCAAAACTGCTGTATCAAAAGGAAAGTTCAAGAGTGTGAGTTGAATGCACTCATCACACAGAAGGTTCTGAGAATGCTTATGTCTCTTTTTTATGTGAAGATATTTCGTTTTCCATAATAAGCCTCAAAACGCTCCAAATAAACACCTGCAGATTCTACAAAAGGAGGGTTTCAAAACTGTTCTATCAAAAGCAAGGTTCAAGTCCATGAGTTGAATGCATTCATCACACAGAAATTCCTGAGAATGCTTCTGTCTAGGGTTTCTGTGAAGATATTTCCTTTTGCAGCATAGGCCTCAAATTGCTCCAAATATACACTTGCAGATTTTACAAAAAGGCTGTTTCCAAACTGCTCTATCAAAAAGCAGGTTCAACTCTGTGAGTTGAATGCACACAATGCAAAGTAGTTTCTGAGAATGCTTCTGTTCAATTTGTAGGTGAAGATATTTCACTTCCCAGCAAAGGCCTCAAAACGCTCCAAATATCCACTTGCAGATTCTACAAAAAGAGTGTTTCAAAACTGCTCTTTCAAAATGAAGGTTCAAGTCTGTGAGTTGAATGCACTCATCACAAAGTAGTTTCTGAGAATGCTTCTGTCTAGTTTTTATGGGAAGATATTTCGTTTTCCAGCATAGGCCTCAAATCGCTCCAAACATCCACTAGCAAATTCTACAAAAAGAGTGTTTCAAAACTGCGCTTTCAAAAGGAAGGTTCCTCTCTGTGACTTGAATGCATAAAGCACAGGGAAGATTCTGAGTATGCTTCCGTGTAGTTTTTATGTGAAGATATTTCCTTTTCCAGTGTTGACCTGTTAACACTTCAAATATCCACTTGCAGATTCTACTGAAAGAGGGTTTCAAAACAGCTATATCAAAAGGAAGCTTAAACTCTGTGAGTTGAATGCGCACATCACAAGCAAGTTTCTGGGAATGCTTCTATCTAGTTTTTATGTGAAGATATTTCCTTTTCCAGCATAGGCCTCAAAGCGTTCCAAATGTCAACTTGCAGATTCTACGAAATGTGATTTTCAAAACTGTTCTATCAAAAGGAAGGTTCAACTATGTGGGTTGAATGCAGAAAGCACAGGGAAGTTTCTAAGAATGCTTCTGTCTAGTTTTTATGTGAAGATATTTCGTTTTCCAACATAGTCCTCAAACCCTCCAAATAAACAGTTGCAGATCCTACAAAAGGAGTGTTTCAAAACTGTTCTATCAAAAGGAACTTTCAACTCTGTAAGTTGAATGCACTCATCATGAAGTAGTTTCTGAGAATGCTTCTGCCTAGTTTATATGTGATGATATTTCTTTTTCCAGCATTAGCATAAAATCCCTTCAAATATGCACTTACAGATGCTACTAAAAGAGTGTTCCAAAACTGCTCTATCAAAAGGAAATTTCAAATGTGTGAGTTGAATGCACTCATCACACAGAAGTTTCTGAGAATGCTTCTGTCTCTTTTTAATTTGAAGATATTTCCTTTTCCATCATAGGCCTCAAAGCGCTCCAAATAAACACTTGCAGATTGTACAAAAGGAGTGTTTCAAAACTGTTCTATCAAAAGGAAGGTTCAAGTCTGTGAATTGAATGCACCATTCATCCAGAAGTTTCTGAGAATGCTTCTCTCTAGGGTTTCTATGAAGATATTTCCTTTTGCAGCATAGGCCTCAAAACCCTCAAAATATCCACTTGCAGATTTCACAAAAAGGCTGTTTCCAAACTGCTCTATCAAAAGGCAGGTTCAAATCTCTGAATTGAATGCACACATCCCAATGTAGTTTCTGAGAATGCTTCTGTGTAGTTTTCAGGTGAAGATATTTCATTTCCCAGCAAAGGCCTCAAAATGCTCAAAATATCCACTTGCAGATTCTACAAAAAGAGTGTTTCAAAACTGCTCTTTCAAAATGAAGGTTCAAGTCTGTGAGTTGAATGCACTCACCTCAAAGAAGTTTCTGAGAATACTTCTATCTAGTTTTTATGGGAAGATATTTCGTTTTCCAGCATAGGCCTCAAATCGCTCCAAACATCCACTAGCAAATTCTACAAAAAGAGTTTTTCAAAACTGCACTTTCAAAAGGAATGTTGCTTTCTGTGACTTGAATGCATAAAGCACAGGGAAATTTCTGAGAATGCTTCCGTCTAGTTTTTATGTGAAGATATTTCCTTTTCCAGTGTTGGCCTCTTAACACTCCAAACATCCACTTGCAGATTCCACTGAAAGAGTGTTTCAAAACAGCTATATCAAAAGGAAGCTTCAACTCTGTCAGTTGAATGCGCACATCACAAAGAAGTTTATGAGAATGCTTCTGTCTAGTTTTCAGGTGAAGATATTTCATTTCCCAGCAAGGGCCTCAAAGCGCTCCAAATGTCCACTTGCAGACTCCACGAACAGAGTGTTTGAAAACTGTTCTTTCAAAAGGAAGGTTCAACTCTGTGAGTAGAATGCACACATCACAAAGGAGTTTCTGAGAATGGTTCTATCTAGTTTTCATCTGAATGTATTTCCTTTTCCACTAGATTCCGCAATCGCACGAAATATCGACTTGCAGTTTCCACAACAAGAGTGTTGCAGAACTGCTCTACGAAAAGGAAGGTTCAACTCTGTGAGTTCAATCCCCAAATGACAAAGAAGTTTCTGAGAATGCTTCTGTCTAGTTTACAGGTGAAGATATTTCATTTCCCAGCAAAGGCCTCAAAGCCCTCCAAATGTCCACTTGCCGACTCCACAAAAAGAGTGTTTCAAAACTGTTCTATCAAAAGGAAGGTTCAACTCTTTGAGTAGAATGCACACATCACAAAGAAGTTTCTGAGAACGGTTCTATCTAGTTTTCATCTGAATGTATTTCATTTTCCACTAGATTCTGCAATCGCACCAAATATCCACTTGCAGTTTCCACAACAAGAGTGTTGGGGAACTGCTCTATGAAAAGGAAGGTTCAACTCTGTCTGTTCAATCCCCAAATGACAAAGAAGTTTCTGAGAATTCTTCTGTCTAGGGTTTATGTGGAGATATTTCTTTTTGCAGCATAGGTCTCAAATCGCTCCAAATATCCACTGGCAGATTTTACAAAAAGGCTGTTTCCAAACTACTGTATCGAAACGCAGGTTCAACTCTGTGAGTTGAATGCATACAGCACAAAGAAGTTTCTGAGAATGCTTCTGTCTCGTATTTAATGTAAAGATATTTCCTTTTCTATCATAGGCCTCAAAGCGCTCCATATAAACACTTGCAGATTCTACGAAAGGAGTGATTCAAAACTGTTCTATCAAAAGGAAGGTTCAATTCCATGAGTTGAATGCACTCATCACACGGAATTTCCTGAGAATGCTTCTGTCTAGGGTTTCTGTGAAGATATTTCCTTTTGCAGCATAGGCCTCAAATCGCCCCAATATCCACTTGCAGATATTACAAAAAGGCTGTTTCCAAACTGCTCTATCAAACGGCAGGTTCAAATCTGTGAGTTGAATGCACACATCACAAAGAAGTTTCTGGGAATGCTTCTGTGTATTTCTCAGGTGAAGATATTTCATTTCCCAGCAAAGGCCTCAAAACGCTCCAAATATCCACTTGCAGATTCTACAAAAAGAGTGTTTCAAAACTGCTATTTCAACATGAAGTTTCAACTCTGTGAGTTGAATGCACTCGTCACAAAGGAGTTTCTGAAAATACTTCTGTCTAGTTTTTATGGGAAGATATTTCGTTTTCCAGCATAGACCTCAAATTACTCCAAACATCCACTAGCAAATTCTACAAAAAGAGTGTTTCAAAACTGTGCTTTCAAAAGGAAGGTTCCTCTCTGTGACTTGAATGCATAAAGCACAGGGAAGTTTCTGAGAATGCTTCCATCTAGTTTTTATGTGAAGATATTTCCTTTTCCAGTGTTGGCCTCTGAACACTCCAAATATCCACTTGCAGATTCTACTGAAAGAGTGTTTCAAAACAGCTATATCAAAAGGAAGCTTCAAATCTCTGTGTTGAATACGCACATCACACAGTGGTTTCTCAGAATGCTTCTATCTAGTTTTTATGTGAAGATATTTCCTTTTCCAGCATAGGCCTCAAAGCATTCCTAATGTCGACTTGCAGATTCTACGAAAAGTGATTTTCAAAACTGTTCTATCAAAAGGAAGGTTCAGCTATGTGGGTTGAATGCAGAAAGCACAGGGAAGTTTCTGAGAATGCTTCTGTCTAGTTTTTATGTGAAGATATTTCGTGTTCCAACATAGTCCTCAAAGCCCTCCAAATAAACAGTTGCAGATCCTACAAAAGGAGTGTTTCAAAACTGTTCTATCAAAAGTAACGTTCAACTCTGTGAGTTGAATGCACTCTTCACTAAGAAGTTTCTAAGAATGCTTCTGTCTAGTTTTTATGTGATGATATTTCGTTTTCCAGCATTGGCATAAAAACCCTCAAAATCTCAACGTACAGATGCCACTAAAAGAGGGATTCAAAACTGCTCTATCAAAACAAAGGTTCAACTCTGTGAGTTGAATGCACTCATCACACAGAAGTTTCTGAGAATGCTTCTGTCTCGTTTTTATGTGAAGATATTTCCTTTTCCATCATAGGCCTCAAAGAGCTCCAAATAAACAGTTGCAGATCCTACAAAAGGAGTGTTTCAGAAGTGTTCTATCAAAAGCAACGTTCAACTCTGTGAGTTGAATGCACTCATCATGAAGAAGTTTCTGAGAATGCTTCTGCCTAGTTTTTATGTGATGATATTTCGTTTTCCAGCATTGGCATAAAAGCCCTCCAAATATCCGCTTACAGATGTTACTAAAAGAGTGTATCAAAACTGCTCTAGCAAAAGGAAAGTTCAAGTGTGTGAATTGAATGCACTCATCACACAGAAAGTTCTGAGAATGCTTCTGTCTCGTTTTTAATGTGAAGATATTTGCTTTTCCATCATAGGCCTCAAAGCACTCCAAATAAACACTTGCAGATTCTACAAAAGAGTGTTTAAAAACCGTTCAATCAAAAGGAAGGTTCAAGTCCGTGAGTTGAATGCACTCATCAAAAAGAAGTTCCTGAACATGCTTCTGTCTAGGGTTTCTGTGAAGATATTTCCTTTTGCAGCATAGGCCTCAAATCGCTCCAAGTATCCACTCGCAGATTTTACAAAAAGGCTGTTTCCAAACTGCTCTATCAAAAGGCAGGTTCAACTCTGTGAGTTGAATGCACACATCACAAAGAAGTTTCTGAGAATGCTTCTGTGTAGTTCTCAGGTGAAGATATTTCATTTCCCAGCAAAGGCCTCAAAACGCCCTAAATATCCACTTGCAGATTCTACAAAAAGAGTGTTTCAAAACTGCTCTTTCAAAATGAAGGTTCAAGTCTGTGAGTTGAATGCACTCATCTCAAAGAAGTTTCTGAGAATGCTTCAGTCTAGTTTTTATGTGAAGATATTTCGTATTCCAGCATAGGCCTCAAATCGCTCCAAACATCCACTTGCAAATCCTATAAAAAGAGTGTTTCAAAACTGTGCTTTCAAAAGGAAGGTTCCTCGCTGTAACTTGAATGCATAAAGCACAGGGAAGTTTCTGAGAATGCTTCCGTCTAGTTTTTATGTGAAGATATTTCCTTTTCCAGTGTTGACCTGTTAACACTCCAAATATCCACTTGCAGATTCTACTGAAAGAGGGTTTCAAAACAGCTATATCAAAAGGAAGCTTCAACTATGTGAGTTGAATGCGCACACCACATAGTAGTTTCTGAGAATGCTTCTGTCTAGTTTTCAGATGAAGATATTTCATTTCCCAGCAAAGGCCTCAAAACGCTCAAAATATCCACTTGCAGATTCTACAAAAAGACTGTTTCAAAACTGCTCTTTCAAAAGGAAAGTTAAAGCCTGTGTGTTGAATGCACTCATCACAAAGAAGCTTCTGAGAATGCTTCTGTCTAGTTTTTATGGGAAGATATTTCGTTTTCCAGCATAGGCCTCAAATCCCTCGAAACATCCACTAACATATTCTACAAAAAGAGCGTTTCAAAACTGCGCTTTCGAAAGGAAGGTTTCTCTCTGTGACTTGAATGCATAAAGCACAGGGAAGTTTCTGAGAATGCTTCCGTCCAGTTTTTATGTGAAGATATTTCCTTTTCCAGTTTTGGCCTCTTAACACCCCAAATATCCACTTGAAGATTCTGCTAAACGAGTGTTTCTAAACAGCTATTTCAAAAGGAAGCTTCAACTCTATGAGTTGAATGCGCACATCACAAAGAAGTTTCTGAGAATGCTTCTATGTCGTTTTTATGTGAAGATATTTCCTTTTCCAGCATAGGCCTCAAAGCGTTCCAAATGTCAACTTGCAGATTCTATGAAAAGAGATTTTCAAAACTGTTCTATCAAAAGGAAGGTTCAGCTATGTGGGTTGAATGCAGATAGCACAGGGAAGTCTCTGAGAATACTTCTGTCTAGTTTTCATGTGAAGATAATTCCTTTTCCAACATAGGCCTCAAAGCGCTCCAAATAAACAGTTGCAGATCCTACAAAAGGAGTGTTTCAAAACTGTTCTATCAAAAGGAACGTTCAACTCTGTGAGTTGAATGCACTCATCACGAAGAAGTTTCTGAGAATGCTTCTGCCTAGTTTTTATGTGTTGATATTTCGTTTTCCAGCATTGGCATAAAAGCCCTCCAAATATCCACTTACAGATGCTACTAAAAGTGTGTTTCAAAACTGCTCTATCAAAAGAAAAGTTCACAGGTGTAAACTGAATGCACTCATCACACAGAAGCTTCTGAGAATGCTTCTGTCTCGTTTTTATGTGAAGATATTTCCTTTTCCATCATAGGTCTGAAAGCACTCCAAATAAACACTTGCAGATTCTACAAAAGGAGTGTTTCAAAACTGTTCTATCAAAAGGAAAGTTCACTTCCTTGAGTTGAATGCACTCATCACACAGATGTTCCTGGGACTGCTTCTGTCTAGGGTTTCTGTGAAGATATTTCCTTTTGCAGCATAGGCCTCAAATGGCTCCAAATATCTACTTTCAGATTTTACAAAAAGGCTGTTTCCAAACTCCTCTTTCAAAAGGCAGGTTCAACTCTGTAAGTTGAATGCACACATCACAAAGAAGTTTCTGAGAATGCTTCTATCTAGTTTTTATATGAAGATGTTTCCTTTTCCACCATAGGCTTCAAAGCACTCCAAATATCCACTTGCAGACTCCACAAAAAGAGTGTTTCAAAACTGTTCTATCAAAAGGAAGGTTCAACTCTGTGAGTAGAATGCACACATCACAAAGAAGTTTCTAGAGAACGGTTCTATCTAGTTTTCATCTGAATGTATTTGCTTTTCCACTAGATGCAGCAATCGCACTAAATATCCAATTGCAGTTTTCACAACAAGAGTGTTGCAGAAGTGCTCTATGAAAAGGAAGTTTCATCTCTGTGAGTACAATCCCCAAATGACAAAGAAGTTTCTGAGAATGCTTCTGTCTAGAAAATATCTTCACAGAAAAACGTCTTTGGGATGAGTGCATTCCACATTCCATTCCATTCCATTCCATTCCACATTCCATTACATTCCAATCCATTCCACTTGACATTCCATTCCATTCCATTCTATATTCCATTCCATTTCATTCCATTCCACATTGTATTCCATTCCACATTCCATTCCATTCCATTCCACATTCCATTGCATACCATTCCACATTCCATTCCATTCCATTCAACATTGCATTCCACATTCCATTCCACATTCCATTCCAGATTCCATTTCACATTCCATTCCACATTCCATTCCATTCCATTCCACATTGCAGTCCAAATTCCATTCGACATTCCGTCCACATTCCATTTCATTCCATTCCATATTCCATTACATTACATTCCACATTCCACTCCATTCCATGCCACATTCTATTCCATTTCATTCCATTCCACATTCTGTTCCATTCCACATTCCATTGCATTCCATTACACATTCCATTCCAATCCATTCCATTCCATTCCATTCCACATTTCATTCCATTCGTTTGCATTCCATATTCTATCCCATTCCACATTCCGTTCCATGCCATTCCATATTCCGTTCAATTCCATTCCACATTACATTCCGTTACATTTCTCATTCAATTCCACTTCATTCCAATCCACATTCTATTACATTCCACATTCCATTCCATTCCATTCCACATTCCATTCCATTCCATTGCATTTCACATTCTAATCAATTACACCTTACATTCCATTCCATTCCACATTCCATTCCATTTCATTCCATTCCACATTCCATTCCCTTCCATTCAACATTGCATTCCATTTCATTCCATTCCATATTCTATTCCATTCCACATTACATTACATTCCATTCCACATTCCATTCCATTCCACATTCCATTCCATTCCATTCGATTCCATTCCACATTCCATTCCATTCCTTTAAATTCCAAATTACATTCCATTCTATTCCACATTTCATTCCATTACATTCCACATTCCATCCCATTTATTCCACATTTCATAGCATTCCATTCCATTCCCTTCCACATTCCATTTCATATTCCTTTGAATTGCACTCCAGATTGCATTCCACAATCCATTCCATTCCATTCCATTCCACTTTCCATTCCATTGCACTCCAATCCATTCCATTCCATACTCCATTCCATTCCATTCCATATTCCATTCCATTCCATTCCATTCCACATTCCATTCCATTCCACATTTCATTCCACATTCCATTCCACATTGCATTCCATTCCACATACCATTCCACATTCCATTCCACATTCCATTCCACGTTCCATTCCACGTTCCGTTCCACATTCCTTTCCGCGTTCCATTCCACATTCCATTCCATTCCATTCCACATTCAATTCCACATTCTATTCCATTCCATATTCCATTCCACATTCTATTCCATTCCATTCCATTCCATTCCACACTCCATTCCACATTCCATTCCATTCCACATTCCATTCCACATTCCACTCCATTCCATTCCATATTCCATTCCACATTCCATTCCATTCCATTCCTTTGCACATTCCATTCCACTTTCCCTTCCATTCCATTTCACATTCCATTCCATTCCATTAAATTCCTTTCCACATTCCATTCCACAATCCATTTCTTTCCATTTGACATTCCTTTCCATTCCATTCCACATTCCATTCCGCATTCCATTACATTCCACTCCTCATTCCATTCCACATGCCATTCCATTCCATTCCATTGCATTCCACGTTCCATTCTAATCCATTCCACGTTCTATTCCATGTTTCATTCCAAGTTCCATTCCACGTTCTATTCCACATGCCATTCCATTCCATTCCAGGTTCCATTACACATTCCATTCCATTCCATTCCACATTCCATTCCTTTCCATTCCACTCTGCAGTGCACATTCCATTCCACATTCCAGTCCACATTCCCTTCCATTCCATTCCACATTTAATTCTATTCCATTCCATTCCATTCCACATTCCTTTCCATTCCATTCCATTCCACATTCAATTCCATTCCATTCCACTTTCCATTCCAATCCATTACATTACATTCCTTTCCAATTTCCATTCCATTCCATTGCATTCCTCAATCCATTTCATTCCTCATTCCATTCCATTCCACAGTCCATTTCATTCCATTCCACTCCACTCCACATTCCATTCATTTCCGTTCTACATTTCATTCCATTTCATTCCATTCCGCATCCTATTCCATTCCAGAATCCATTCCATTCAATTCCACATTCCATTCCATTTCATTACTTTTCATTCCACATTCCATTCCATTAAATTCCATTCAACATTTCATTCGAATGTATTCTACATTCCATTCCATTCCATTCCATTCACTTCCACATTTCATTGCATTCCAATCCATTCCATTCCACTTTCCATTTCATATTCCATTGCTTTGCATTCCACACTGCATTTCACATTCTAATCCATTCCATTTCATTCCACATTCAATTCCATTCCATTCCATTCCACATTCCATTCCATTCCATTACACTCCATTCCATTTCATTCCATTCTATTGCACATAACACTCCACATTCCATTCCATTCCATTCCACTCCACATTCCATTCCATTCCATTCCATTCCATTCCACATTCCATTCCCTTCCATTCTACAATGCATTCCATTTCATTCCATTCCATATTCTATTCCATTCCACATTACATTCCATTCCATTCCACATTCCATTCCTTTCCACATTCCATTCCATTCCATTCGATTCCATTCCACATTCCATTCCATTCCGTTAAATTCCATATTACATTCCATTCTATTCCACATTTCATTCCATTACATTCCACATTCCATCCCATTTATTCCACATTTCATAGCATTCCATTCCATTCCCTTCCACATTCCATTTCATATTCCATTGAATTGCACTCCAGATTGCATTCCACATTCCATTCCATTCCATTCCATTCCACATTCCATTCCATTCCATTCCACCCCATTCCATTCCATATTCCATTCCACTCCATTCCATTCAACATTCCATTCCATTCCACATTTCATTCCACAATCCATTCCACATTTCATTCCTTTCCACATACCATCCCACATTCCATTCCACATTCCATTCCACGTTCCCATCCACGTTCCGTTCCACATTCCTTTCCGCGTTCCATTCCACATTCCATTCCATTCCATTCCACATTCCATTCCACATTCTTTTCCATTTCACATTCCATTCCGCATTCCACTCCATTCCTTTCCACATTCCATTCCACATTGCACTCCATTACATTCCACATTCCATTCCACATTCCATTCCATTCAATTCCTTTGCACATTCCATTCCACATTCCCTTCCATTCCATTTCACATTCCATTCCATTCCATTCCATTCCTTTCCACATTCCATTCCACCATCCATTTCTTTCCATTTGACATTCCTTCCCATTATATTCCACATTCCATTTCGCATTCCGTTAAATTCCACTCCACATTCCATTCCACCTACCATTCCATTCTATTCCATTGCATTCCACGTTCCATTCTAATCCATTCACGTTCCATTCCATGTTTCATTCCATGTTCCAGCCCACGTTCTATTCCACATGCCATTCCATTCCATTCCACATTCCATTCCTTTCCATTCCACTCTGCAGTGCACATTCCATTCCACATTCCAGTCCACATTCCCTTCCATTGCATTCCACATTTAATTCTATTCCATTCCATTCCATTCCACATTCCATTCAACATTCCTTTCCATTCCATTCCATTCCACATTCAATTCCATTCCATTCCACATTCTATTCCAATCCATTACATTACATTCCATTCCAATTTCCATTCCATTCCATTGCATTCCTCAATCTATTCCATTCTTCATTCCATTCCATTCCACATTCCATTTCATTCCATTCCACTCCACTCCACATTCCATTCAATTCCGTTCTACATTTCATTCCATTTCATTCCTTTCCGCATCCTATTCCATTCCACAATCCATTCCATTCAATTCCACCTTCCATTCCATTCCGTTACTTTCCATTCCACATTCCATTCCATTAAATTCCATTCCACATTTCATTCCAATCTATTCTACATTCCATTCCATTCCATTCCATTCACTTCCACATTTCATTGCCTTCCTATCCATTCCATTCCACTTTCCATTTCATATTCCATTCCTTGCATTCCACATTGCTTTCCACATTCTAATCCATTCCATTCCATTCCACATTCCATTCCATTCCATTCCATTCCATTCCACATTCCATTCCATTCCATTCCATTCCATTCCACATTCCATTCCATTCCATTCCACTCCATTCCATTTCATTCCATTACATTGCACATACCATTCCACATTCCATTCCATTCCATTCCACTCTACATTCCATTCCATTCCATTCCATTCCACTTTCCATTCCATTCCATTCCACATTCAATTCCATTTCGTTCCATTCGACATTCTATTCCATTCCACATTCCATTCCATCACACATTCCATTCAATTCCATTCCATTCCATTCCACATTCCATTCAATTCCATTCCATTCCATTCCCCATTCCATTCCTTTCCATTCCATTCCATTTCACATTCCATTCAATTCCAGTCCATTCCATTCCCCACTCCATTCCTTTCCTTTCCATTCCACATTCTATTCCATTCCAGATTCCATTTCATTCCATTCCACATTTCATTCCATTCCATTCCTTTCCATTCCACATTGCATTCTTTTCCATTCCACATTCCATTCCATTTCATTCCATTCCACATTCTATTCCATTCCAAATTCCAATACATTCCATTCCCCTTACCATTCCATTGCATTCTATTCCATTGCATTCCACATTCCATTCCTTTGCATTCCATTCCACGTTCCTTTCCGTTCCATTCCACATTCCACTCCATTCATTTCCACATTTCATTGAATTCCATTCCATTCCATTCCACATAGCATAGCATTCCACATTTCCTTCCACATTCCATTCCACATTCCAGTCCGTGTTCCATTCCATTCCATTCCACATTCCATTCCATTCCACTCCACATTCCATTCCACCTTCCATTCCATTCCATTCCACATTCTATTGCATTCCATTCCACGTTCCATTCCATGTTCAATACCATTTTATTCCACACTCCATTCCACATTCCATTCGGTTCCATTCCACTCTCCATACCATTCCATTCCGTTAAATTATACAATCCATTCCATTCCATTCCACAAAGCATTCCACATTCCATTCCATTCCATTCCACATTCCATTCCATTCCATTCCACATTCCTTTCCATTGCATTCCACATTCCATTTCACTTTCCATTCCACGTTCCTTTCCACATTCCATTCCTCGTTCCATTCCACGTTCCATTCCACGTTCCATTCCACATTCTTTTCCGTTCCATTCCACGTTCCATTCCACATTCCATTCGACTCCATTCCTTTCCACTGTCTTTTCCACACTCCATTCCACTTTCCATTCCACATTACAATCTGTTCCATTCCACATTCCATTCCAAAATCCATTCCACATTCCATTCCATTCCATTCCATTTTCCATTCCACATGCCACTCAACATTCCATTCCACATTCCATTCCATTCCATTCCACATTCTATTCCACATTAAATTCCATTACATTCCACATTGCATTCCACATTCCATTCCATTCCATTCCACATTGCATTCCACAATTCATTGAATTCTATTTCACATTCCATTGCACATTCAATTCCACTCAATTCCACATTCCATTCCACATTCCATTGCACGTTCCATTCCAGGTTCCATTAGGCATTCCATTCCATGTTCCATTCCATGTTCCATTCCATGTTCCATTCCGTTAAATTCCACTTGCCATTTCATTCCACCTTCCATTCCATTCCATTCCACATTTCATTCCACAATCCATTGCATTCCGTTCTGCGTTCTATACCATTCCATTCCACATTTCTTTCCATATTCCATTCCATTGCTTTCCACATTCCATTCCAACTTCCATTCCATGTTCCATTCCAGCTTCCATTGCACGTTCCATTGCATTCCATTGCACCTTGCATTCCATTCCATTCCACGTTCCATTTCATTCTGTTCCACATTCCATGCCACATTCCATTTCACATTCCATTCCACATTCCATTTCAGCTTCCATTCCATTCCATTACATTCCACATTCTATTCCACTCCATACCACATTCCACTGCATTCCATTACACATTCCATTCCTCATTTTATTCCTCATTCCATTCCATTACATTATATTCCACATTCCATTCCATTCCATTACCTTCCATATTGAATCCCACAATCCATTTCTTTCCATTTGACATTCTTTCCATTCTATTCCACATTCAAACCGCATTCCATTCCATTCCATTCCATTCCACATTCCATTCCACATTCAATTCAACATTCCATTCCATTTCATTCCACATTCCATTCCACATTCCCTTCCACATTCCATTACACTACATTTCGCATTCCATTACACATTCCTTTCCATTACATTCCACTTTCCATACCACATTCGATTTCATTCTGTCCCACATTCCATTCCATTACATTCCACATTCCATTCCACATACCATTCCATGTTCCATTCCATTCAATTCCAACTTGCATTCCACCTTCCTTTAGACGTACCTTTCCACGTTCCATTCCATGTTCCACTCCATTCCATTCCGTGTTCTATTCCACATTCCATTCTATTCCATTCCATATTGCATTCCATTCCATTCCACATTCCATTCCATTCCACATTCCATTCCATTCCATTCCATTCCACATTCCATACCTTTCCATTCCTTTCAATTGCACATTCCATTCCACATTCCATTCCATTCCATTCCCCATTCCATTCCATTCCATTCCACATTCCATTCCATTCCATTCCATTCACTTCCACATTTCATTGCATTCCTATCCATTCCATTCCACATTCCATTTCATATTCCATTGCTTTGCATTCCAAATTGCATTCCACTTTCTAATCCTTTCCATTCCATTCCACATTCCATTCCATTGCACATTCCATTCCAATCCATTCCACTCCATTCCATTTCATTCCATTCCATTGCACATACCATTCTACATTCCATTCCATTCCATTCACCTCCACATTCCATTCCATTCCATTCCACATTCCATTCCATTCCATTCCACATTCCATTCCATTTCGTTCCATTCCACATTCTATTCCATTCCACATTCCATTCCATTCCATCCCACATTCCATTCAATTCCATTCCATTCCATTACACATTCCATTCAGTTCCAATCCATTCCATTCCCCATTCCATTCCATTACTTTCCATTCCATTCCACATTCCATTCAATTCCATTCCATTCCATTCCCCATTCCATTCCTTTCCTTTCCATTCCACATTCTATTCCATTCCACATTTCATTTCATTCCATTCCACATTTCATTCCATTCCATTCCATTCCATTCCACATTCCATTCCATTCAATTCCACATTCCATTCCATTTCATTCCATTCCACATTCTATTCCATTCCACATTCCAATACATTCCATTCCCCCTTCCACTCCATGGCATTGTATTCCATTCCATTCCACATTCCATTCCTTTCCACTCCTTTCAACATTCCTTTCCATTCCATTCCACATTCCACTCCATTCATTTCCACATTTCATTGCATTATATTCCATTCCATTCCACATAGCATTGCATTCCACATTTCATTCCACGTTCCATTCCACGTTCCATTGAACGTTCCATTCCATTCCATTCCACATTGCATTCCATTCCACTCCACATTCCATTCCACAATCCATTCCATTCCATTTCACATTCCATTCCATTACATTCCACGTTCCATTCCATGCTCAATTCCATTACATTCCACACTCCATTACACATTCCATTGTGTTCCATTCCACCTTCCATACCATTCCATTCCATTCCACAATCCATTCCATTCCATTCCACAATGGATTCCACATTCCATTCATTTCCATTCCACATTCCATTCCGTTTCATTCCACATTCCTTTCCACTGCATTCCACATTCCATTTCACTTTCCATTCCATGTTCCTTTCCATATTCCATTCCTCGTTCCATTCCACGTTCCATTCCACGTTCCATTCCACATTCCTTTCCGTTCAATTGCACGTTCCTTTCCATATTCCATTCAACTCCATTTCTTTCCACTGTATTTTCCACATTCCATTCCACTTTCCATTCCACATTACAATCTCTTCCATTCCACATTCCATTACAAAATCCATTCCACATTCCATTCCATTCCATTGCATTTTCCATTCCACATGCCACTCAACATTCCATTCCACATTCCATTCCATTCCATTCCACATTCTATTCCACATTCCATTCCTTTCCATTCCATATTGCATTCCACATTTCATTCCATTCCTTTTCACATTCCATTACACATTCGATTCCCCTCCATTCCACATTCCATTCCACATTCCATTCTTGGTTCCATTCCAGGTTCCATTAGACGTTCCATTCCATGTTCCATTCCATGTTCCGTTCCGTTACACTGCACTTGCCATTTCTTTCCACCTTCCATTCCATTCCATTCCACATTTCATTCCACAATCCATTGCATTCCATTGTGTATTCTATTCCATTCCATTCCATTCCACATTTCTTTCCACATTCCATTCCATTGCTTTCCACATTCCATTACACATTCCATTCCACATTCCATTCCAACTTCCATTCCATGTTCCATTCCAGGTTCCATTGCATGTTCCATTACATTCCATTGCACCTTCCATTCCATTCCATTCCACGTTCCATTTCATTCCGTTCCACATTCCATACCACATTCCTTTTCACAATCCATTCCATATTCCATTACACCTTCCATTCCATTCCATTCCATTCATCATTCCATTCCATTACATACCACATTCCACTGCATTCCATTACACTTTCCACTCCACATTCTGTTTCTCATTCCATTCCATTCCATTCTATTCCACATTCCATTCCATTCAATTCCATTCCCTTCCATATTCCATTCCACAATCCATTTCTTTACATTTGACATTCTTTCCATTCTATTCCAGATTCCAAACCGCATTCCATTCCATTCCATTCCATTCCACATTCCATTCCACATTCCATTCCATTCCATTCCACATTCCATTCCATTCCATTCCACATTCCTTTCCACATTCTATTCCACATACCTTTCCATTCCATTCTATTCCATTCCACATTCCTTTCCACATTCTATTCCACATACCTTTCCATTCCATTCTATTCCACATTCCGTTCCATTCCATTGCACAATCCATTCCACATTTCATTACACCTTCCATTCCACATTCCATTCCATTGCTTTCCAAATCCCAATCCATTCCTTTCCTCATTCCATTGCATTCAATTCCACATTTCATTCCATTCCTTTCCATTCCATTCCACATTCCATTGCACATGCCATTCCACATTCCTTTCCATTCCATTCCACTTTCCATTCCACATTCCATTGCACATAACATTCCACATTCCATTTCATTCCATTCCACATTCTATTCCACATTAAATTCCACATTCCTTTGCATTCCACTCCACATTTCATTCCACATTCCTTTCAACATTTCTTTCCTCATTCCATTCCACTTTCCATTCCGCATTCCATTCTATTCTATTTCACATTCCAATCCATTCCATTCCACGTTCCATTCCATTCTATTCCACATTCCATTCTATTGCATTCCACATTCCATTTCATTCCATTCCATTCCATTCCATTCCATTCCACATTCCAATCCATTGCGTTCCACATTCCATTCCGTTCCATTCCATTCTGCATTCCATCCCATTCCATTCCATTCCACATTCCATTCCATTCCATTCCACATTCCATTCCACGTTCCATTCCACGTCGAATTCCATATTCCATTCCACGTCCCATTCCACATTCCATTCCTTTCCTTTCCACATCCCATTCCATTCCATTCCACATTCCGTTCCATTCCATTCCACATTCCATTCCAAGTTCCATTACATTCCCTTCAACGTTCCATTCCATTCTATTCAACGTTCCTTTCCACGTTCCTTTTAACATTCCATTTCACATTGCATTCCAAGTTCCTTTCCATTCCATTCCACATTCCATTCCACGTTCCATTCCATTTCATTCCATGTTCCATTCCACGTTCTTTCCATCTCCCTTTCCTTTCCATTCCACATTCCATTCCATTGCATTCCACATTCCATTCCATTGCATTCCACATTCCATTCCATGTTCCATTCCACGTTTCATTCCATGTTCCATTCCACGTCCCATTTCACGTTGCATTCCATGTTCCATTCCACGTCCCATTCCATGTTCCATTCCTTTCCATTCCACGTTCCATTCCATTCCATTTCTCATTCCCGTCCATTCCATTCCACATTCCATTCCACGTTCCATTCCATTTCATTCCATGTTCAATTCCACCTTCCATTCCACATTCCATTACACACTGCATTCCACGATCCATTCCATTCCTTTCCACATTCAAGTCCATTCCATTCCATGTTCCATTCCACTTTCCATTCCACATTCCATTCCATATTCCAGTCCAAGTTCCACTTCACTCTTTCCAAGTTCCACTCCAGTTTCCATTCCATTCCATTCCACATTCCATTGAACATTCGAATCCACATTCCATTCCTCCTTTCATTCCGTTTTCAATTCCACATTCCGTTCCAGATTCTATTCCATTCCATTCCACTTTCCTTTCAGATTTCATTCCACATTCCATTCCATTCCATTCCACTTTCCATTCAAAATTCCATTCCATTCAATTTCACGTTCCATTCCATATTCCATTCCACATTCCATTTCACATTCCAATTCACCTTCCATTCCAAGATCCATTCCACATTCAATTCCACGATACATTGCACGTTCCATTCCACATTCCATTCCATTCTGCTCTTTTCCACATTTCCTTCCACATTCCATTCCACATTACATTCTATGTTCCATTCCACATTCCTTTCCACGTTCCATTACACATTCCATTCCATGTTCCATTCCATTCAATTCCACGTTCAATTCCAAGTTCCATTCCATTCCATTCTACATTCCATTCCACATTCCATTGAACATCCCAATCCGCGTTCCATTCCATGTTCCATTCCACTTTCCATTCCACGTTCCATTCCCCCTTCATTCCATTCCACTTTCCATTCCACATTCCATTCCATTCCACTTTCCATTCCACATTCCATTCCATATTTCATTCCACATTCCATTCCGTTCCATTCCACATTCTATTCCACTTTCCATTCCTTTCCACATTCCTATCCGTTCCATTCCACATTCCTTTCCATATTACATTCCATTCCATTCCACATTCCATTCCACTTTCCATTCCACATTCCTTTCCATTCTGTTCCACATTCCATTTCACATTCCATTCCACATTCCATTCCATTCCGTTCCACATTCCATTCCACATTCCATTGTATTCCAAATTCATATTCCATTCCACATTCCGTTCTCATTCCTTTGCATTCCATTTCACATTCCATTCCACATTTCATTGCATTCCAACTGACATTCCATTCCACATTCCATTCCATTCCATTCCATTCCACATTAGATGCCCCATTCCGTTACACATTCCATTTCGCAGTCCATTCTACATTCCATTCCACATTCCATTCTCATTCCAAGGCATTTCATTCCACTTTCCGTTCCACATTCCTTTGCCATCCAATTCACATTCCATTCCATATTCTCTTCCAAGTTGCAATCCATTATATTCCACATTCCTTTCCACATTCCATTTCACATTCCATTCCACAGTCCATTCATTTCCATTCCACATTCCATTCCATTCCAATCAACATTCCATTCCACATTTCATTCCATTCCGTTCCACATTCCAATCCATATTCCATTCCACTTTCCATTCCATTCAATTCCACATTCCATTCCATTCCATTCCATTCCACGTTACATTCCTCTTTACATTAAATTCTATTCCACATTCCATTCCACATTCCAGTCCAGTCCATTCCAGAATCCATTCCATTCCAATCCACATTTCATTCAGCATTTCATTCCATTCCATTCCACATTCCATTCCACATACCCTTCCACATTCCATTCAGTTCCATTCTACATTCCATTCCACATTCTCTTCCAAATTGCATTCAATTGTATTCCACAATCCATTCCACAATACATTCCACTTCATTGCGCATTGCATTTGACAATCCATTCCACATTCCATTCCACTTTCCATTCCACAATCCATTAAAGCCCATTCCACATTCCATTCCACTTTCCATTCAATTCCATTCCACATTCCGTTCCATATTCCATTCCACAGTCCATTCCATTCCTTTCCACATTCCATTTCACTTTCCATTACACTTTCCATTCCACATTCCATTCCACATTCCATTCCATTCCATTCCTTCCACATTCCATTTCACATTCCATTCCTTTCCATTCCACGTTGAATTCCATGTTCCATTCCACATTCCATTCCATTCCATTCCACGTTCCATTCCACACTCAATTCCACAATCCAATCCACATTCCATTTCGTTCCATTTCACATTCCATTCCACATTCCGTTCCATACCATTCCATTCCGCATTCCATTCCATTGCATTCCACATTCTATTCCTCATTCCATTCCATTCCATTCCACATTAAATTCCACATTCCATTCCACATTCCGTTCCATACCATTCCATTCCGCATTCCATTCCATTGCATTCCACATTCTATACCTCATTCCATTCCATTCCATTCCACATTAAATTCCCCATTCCATTTCATTCCATTCCACTTTCCATTCCATTCCACTGCACATTCCATTCATTTCCATTCCACATTCAATTCCACATTCCATTCCACGTTCCATTCCCCATTCCATTCCACTTTTCATTCCACTTTCCATTCCATTCCATTCCACCTTCCATTCCACGTTCCATTCCACATTCCATTCCACATTCAATTCCACTTTCCATTACATTGCATTACATATTCCTGACCATTGCATTCGATTCCATTCCGCGTTCCATTCCATTCCATTCCAAATTCTTCTCCACATTCAATTGCATTTCGTTCCACATTCCATTCAATTCCATTCCACATTCCATTCCATTCCATTCCACATTCCATTCCATTCCATTCCACATTCCATATATTCCATTCCACATTCCATTAAAGATTCCATTCCACGTTCCATTCCACGTTCCATTCCATTGCATTCCACCTTGCATTCGACATTACATTGCATTCCATTCCAAGTTCCATTCCACACTATATTACACAATCCATTCCCCCTTCCATTCCGTTCCATTCCACATTCCATTCCACAATCCCTTCCATGTTCCATTCCACTTTCCATTCCACATTCCGTTAAAGTCCGTTCCACATTCCATTCCAGAGTCCATTCCATGCCATTCTACTCTTCATTCCACATTCCATTCTACATTCGATTCCATTCCTTTCCACGTTCCTTTCCACATTCCAATCCACATTTCATTCCACTTTCCATTCCGTGTTACCTTCTATTTCATTCCATGTTCCATTCCACTTTCCATTCCATTCCATTCCACTTTAAATTCCACATTCCAATCCACCTACCATTCCACATTCCATTCCGTTCAATTCCACGTTCCATTCCAAATTCCAATCTGTTACATTCCACATTCCATTCCACATCCCATTCCATTCCATTCCACATTTCATTCCACATTCCATTACCTATTCCATTCCACTTTCCATTCCACATTGCATTCCGCATTCCATTCCATTCCATTCCATTTCATTCCACATTCCATTCCATTCCATTACATTCCATATTCCATTCCATTCCATTTCACATTCCATTCCACATTCCATTCCACATTCCATTCCATTCCATTCCATTCCTGTCCATTACATATTAAATTCCACATTCCACATTCCATTCCACATTCCATTCCATATTCCATTCCATTCCATATTTCATTGCATTCCATTCCATTCCACATTCCATACCATTCCATTCCATACCGTTCCACGTTCTATTCCAGATTCCAGTCCATTCCACTCGATATTCAATTCCACTTTCCATTCAATTCCATTCCACTTTCCATTCCATTCCATTCTACTTTCCATTCCATACTTTTCCATTCCGCATTGCATTCCATTGCATACCACATTCTATTCCTCATTCAATTCCATTCCATTCCACATTCCATTCATTTCGATTCCACATTCCATTCCATTTCGTTGAACGTTGCATTCATTTCCGTTCCACATTCCATTCCAAATTCCATTCCACGTTCCATTCCACATTCCATTCCACGTTGCATTTCACTTTCCTTTCCATTCCATTCCTCCATAAATTCCACATTCCATTCCACATTCCATTCTACATACCATTCCGCATTCCATTCCATTCCATTCCATATTCCTTACCATTGCATTCATTCCATTTCGCATTCCATTCCATTCGATTCTCCATTCTACTCCACATTCCGTTCCATTCCATTCCACATTCAAGGCCACATTCCATTCCATTCCATTCCACATTCCATTTCACGTTCCATTCCACATTCCATTCCATTCCATTCCACATTCCATTTCACATTCCATTCCATATTCCATTCCGTTCTATTCCACATTGCATAACACATTCCTTTCCACATTCCATTCCACATTCCTTTCCATTCCATTCCATTCCACATTACTTTATACATTCCATTCCACATTCCGTTCCACATTCCATTACATTCCATTCCAAGTTCAATTGCACATTCCATTCCTCATTCCATTCCACGTTCCTTTACATTCCATTCCAAGTTCCATTCCACTTTGCTTTCCACGTTTCTTTACATTCCTTTTCACGTTCCATTCAACTTTCCATTCCATTCCATTTCACTTTCCACTCCACATTACATTGCACATTCCATTCCACGTTCCATTTCATTCCATTCCACATTCCATTCAAAAATTCTAATCCATTCAATTCCACATTCTATTCCACATTGCATTCCACAATCCATTCCATTCCATTCCACTTTCCATTAGACATTCCATTCCATTCCATTCTACATTCTATTCCACATTCCATTCCATTACATTCCACACTGCCTTCCAGATTCCATTCCACATAGCCTTCCTCATTCCATTACATTTCATTCCCTTCCACATTCCATTCCGTGTTCCCTTCTACATTACATTCCTCATTCCATTTCACATTCCCTTCAACATTCCATTCCATTCCATTCCATTCCACATTCCATTTCACATTCACTTCCACATTCCATTCCATTCCATTCCACATTCCATTCCACATTCCATTCCATTCCATTCTACATTACATTCCACATTCATTCCACATTCCCATTCACATTCCATTGCATTCCATTCCACATGCCATTCCACATTTGCTAACATTCCTTTCCACATTCAATTCCATTCCATTGCACATTACATTCCACATTCCATTCCACCTTCTATTCCATTTAATTCCACGTTTCATTCCACCTTCCATTCCACGTTCCACTCCAATTTTCATTGGATGTTCCATTCCATAACATTCCATCTTCCATTCCATGCCATTCCATCTTCCATTCAACATTCCATTCCATTCCAAACCATTCCAGTCCACATTCCATTCCATTCTATTCCACATTCCATTCCATTACTTTGCATATTCCATTCCTTTACATTCAACATTCCATTCCACATTCCATTCCACTTTCTATTCCACATTCTGTTCGATATTCAAATCCACATTCCATTCCATTCCATTCCACGTTCCATTGCACATTCCATTCCATTCCATTCCACATTCCATTGCACATTCCATTCCATTCCTTTACACTTTCCATTCCACATTCCATTCCACATTCCATTATGTTGCATTCCACATTCCATTCCACATTCCATTTCACATTACATTCCACATTCCATTACATTCCATTATATTTTCCATTCCACATTCCATTTCACATTCCATTCCGTTCTGTTACACATTCCTTTCCATGTTACTTTCCACTTTCCATTCCTCATATCATTCCTATCCATTCCATTCCACATTCCATTCCATTCAATTCCACATTCCTTTCCACATTCCATTCCACATTCCATTTCACGTTCCTTTCCGTTCCATTCCACGTTCCGTTCCACATTCCATTCCACATTCCATTCCACATTCCTTTCCACGTTCCATTCCACGTTCCATTCCATGATCCATTTAATTCTTTCCTCGTTCCATTACACTATCCATTCCATTCCATTCCATGATCCATTCCACGTTTCATTCCATATTCCATCCCATTCCATTCTACGTTCCATTCCACATTCCATTCCACATTCCATTCCATTCCATTCCACGTTCCATTCCACTTTCCATTCCACGTTCCTTTCGACATTGCATTCCATTCCACTCCACATTCCTTTCCACATTCCATTCCAAATTTCATTCCATTCCATAACACGTTGCATTCCATATTCCAATCCACATTCCATTCCACGCTCCATTCCGTTGAATTCCACATGCCACCCCACATTCCATTCCACATTCCATTCCACATTTCATTCCATATTCCAGTCCACATTCCATTCCATATTCCAGTCCACATTCCATTCCACATCCTATTCCACATTCAATTACATTCCATTCCACATGATTTTTCACATTCCATTCCACATTCCCTTCCATTCCATTCCAGGTTCCTTTCCATATTCCATTTCATTCCATTCCACATTCCATTCCACATTCCATTCCATTCCATCCCACATTCCATTCCACATTCCCTTCCACATTCCGTTGCTTTCCATTCCACATTCCTTTCAACATTTCATTCCATTCCATTCCACATTCTATTCCACATTCCATTCCACATTCCATTCCATTCCTTTCCACATTCCTTTCCATTGCAATCCACATTTCATTCCATTCCATTCCACTTTGATTACATTCTTTTCCACTTTCCAATCCATTCCATTCCACATTCCATTCCACATTCCATTCCACCTTCTATTACATTCCCTTTCACGTTTCATTCCACCTTCCATTACACGTTCCATTCCACTTTCCATTCGACGTTCCATTCCATTCCATTCCACGTTCCATTCCATCTTCCATTCCACATTTCATTCCATTCCATACCATTCCATTCCACATTCCATTCTATTACTTTCCACATTCCATTCCTTTCCATTGAACATTCCATTCCACATTCCATTCCAATTTCTATTCCTAATTCCGTTCCACATTCAAATCCACATTCCTTTCCTCGTCATTCCACTTCCCTTTCCATGACACTTTCCAAATTTCATTCCACGTTCCATTCCATTCCGTTCTATGTTCCATTCCACATCCATTCCATTCCATTCCACGTTGCATTTCACATTCCATTCCACCTTCCATTCTACTTTCCCTTTCATATTCCATTCCACGTTCCATTCCATGTTTCATTACAAGTTCCATTCCACGTTCCATTCCACATTCCATTCCACGTTCCATTCTACATTCCATTCCATTCCATTACACTTTCCATTCCACATTCCATTCCACATTGCATTCCACATTTTGTTACGTTCCATTCCACATTCCATTCCACATTCCATTTCACTTTCCATTCCACATTCCATTACATTCCATTCTATTTTCCATTCCACATTCCATTACACATTCCATTCCGTTCTATTCCACATTGCATTCCACATTCCTTTCTACATTCCATTACACAATCCATTCCATTCCATTCCACGTTCCATTCCACATTCCATTCCACATTCCGTTCCGCATTCCTTTCCATTCCATTCCACGTTCCGTTACACATTTCGTTGCACATTCCATTCCACGTTCCAGTCCGTTCCATTCCACGTTCCACCCCACTTTCCATTTCATTGCATTCCACGTTTCATTCCACATTCCATTGCACATTCCATTCCACATTCCATTCCACGATCCAATGCACATTCCATTCCACAATCCATTCCACATTCCATTCCACATTCCATTCCACGATCCATTGCACATTCCATTCCACGTTCCATTCCACATTCCATTCCACTCCATTCCACAATCCATTCCACATTCCATTCCACATTCCATTTCATTCCATTCCACATTCCATTCCACATTCCATTCTCATTCCATTGCATTTCATTCCACATTCCATTCTATGTTCCATTGCATTCCAATTCACAATCCATTCCACATTCCATTTCATTCCATTCCATTCCACATTCCATTCCACGTTTCATTCCACATTTAATTCCTCAGTCCATTCCAAATTCCATTCCACATTCCATTCCACATCCCATTCAACATTCCCTTCTCATTCCACTGCATTTCTTTCCACTTTCCATTCCACATTTCATTCCACATTCCATTCAATTCCATTCCATTCCATTCCACTTTCCATTGCACATTTCATTCCATTCCATTCCACATTCCACTTCGCTTTCCATTCCACATTCCATTCCATTCCATTCCATTCGATGTTCCATTCCACTTTCCATTAAATCCTGTTCCACATTCCATTCCACATTCCAGTCCATTCCATAACAAATTCCATTCCATTCAAATCCACTTTTCATTCCACAATTCATTCCATTCCATTCCAGATTCCATTCCACATTCCATTCTCATTCCTTTGCATTTCATTCCACATTACATTCCACATCCCATTGCATTCCAATTCACAATGCATTCTACATTCCATTCCATTCAATTTCACGTTCCATTGCACGTTCCATTACATATTCTATTCCCCTCCTTTCACACGTTCCATTCCGCACTGAATTCCACACTCCATTCCACGTTCCGTTCCATTCCATTCCACATTCCATTTCACGTTCCATTCCACATTCCATTCCATTCCATTCCACATTCCACTTAACATTGTATTCGATATTCCATTCTGTTCTATTCCACATTTCATAACACATTCCTTTCCACATTCCATTCCACATTCCTTTCCATTCCATTCCATTCCACATTACTTTCCACATTCCATTCCACATTCCATTCCACATTCCATTCCATTCCATTCCACGTTCCATTCCAGATTCCATTCCTCATTCCATTCCACGTTCCTTTACATTCCATTCCACGTTCATTCCAAATTCCATTCCACATTCCTTTCCACGTTTCTTTACATTCCATTGCACGTTCCACTCAACTTTCCATTCCATTCCATTTCACTTTCCACTCCACATAACATTGCACATTCCATTCCACATTCCATTTCTTTCCATTCCACATTCCATTCAAAATTCTAATCCATTCAATTCCACATTCTATTCCACATTGCATTCCACAATCCATTCCATTCCATTTCACTTTCCATTAGACATTCCATTCCATTCCATTCTACATTCCATTCCACATTCCATTCCATTCCATTCCACACTGCGTTCCAGATTCCATTCCACATAGCGTTCCTCATTCCATTCCATTCCATTCCATTCCACATTCCATTCCACGTTCCATTCCACATTACATTCCTCATTCCATTTCAAATTCCCTTCAACATTCCATTCCATTCCATTCCACATTCTATTCCACATTCCATTCCATTCCTTTCTACATTACATTGCACATTCCATTCCACATTCCCATTCCTATTCCATTCCATTCCATTCCACATGCCATTATACATTTCATTACATTCCTTTCCGCATTCCATTCCATTCCATTGCACATTGCATTCCACATTCCATTCCACCTTCTATTCTATTTCATTCCACGTTTCATTCCACCTTCCTTTCCACGTTGCACTCCAATTTGCATTGGATGTTGCATTCCATACCATTCCAACTTCCATTCAACATTCCATTCCATTACAAACCATTCCAGTCCACTTTCCATTCCATTCCATTCTATTCCACATTCCATTCCATTCTATTCCACATTCCATTCCATTACTTTGCATATTCCATTCCCTTCCATTCAACATTCCATTCCATATTCCATTCCCCTTTCTATTCCACATTCTGTTCGACATTCAAATCCGCGTTCCATTCCATTCCATTCCACGATCCATTTTACTTTCCATTCCATGTTCCATTCCATTCCATGTTCTATTCCACGTTCCGTTCCATTCCATTCCACTTTCCATTCCACATTAAATTCCACATTCCATTCCATGTTCCATTCCATTCCATTCCACGTTCCATTGCACATTCCATTCCATTCCATTATACGTTCCATTGAACATTCCATTCCATTCCATTACTCTTTCCATTCCACATTCCTTTCCACATTCCGTTACACATTCCATTATGTTCCATTCCACATTCCATTCCACATTCCATTTCACATTCCATTCCACATTACATTTTATTCCATTACATTTTCCTTTCCACATTCCATTCCACGTTCCATTCCCTTCTGTTACACATTCCTTTCCACATTCCTTTCCACATTCCATTCCTCATATCATTCCAGTCCACTCCATTCCATATTCCATTCCACATTCCATTCCATTCAATTCCACGTTCCTTTCACATAACTTTCCACATTCCATTTCACGTTCCTTTCCATTCCATTCCACGTCCCGTTCCACATTCCATTCCACATTCCATTCCACATTCCATTCCACGTTCCATTCCACGTTCCATTCCATGATCCATTCCATTCCATTCCTCATTCCATTACACTCTCCATTCCATTCCATTCCATGATCCATTCCACATTCCATTCCACGTTTCATTCCATATTCCATCCCATTCCATTCTACGTTCCATTGAACATTCCATTCCATTCCATTCCACATTCCATTCCACTTTCCATTCCACGTTCCTTTCGACATTGCATTCCTTTCCATTCCACATTCCATTCCACGTTCCATTCCAGATTACATTCCATTCCATAACATGTGCCATTCCATATACCATTCCACGTTCCATTCCACGCTCCATTCCGTTGATTTCCACATGCCACCCCACATTCCATTCCACATTCCATTCCACATTTTATTCCATATTCCAGTCCACATTCCATTCCATATTCCAGTCCACGTTCCATACCACATTCTATTCCGCATTCCATTCCATTCCATTCCACATTCTTTTCCACATTCCATTCCACATTCCCTTCCATTCCATTCCAGGTTCCTTTCCACATTCCATTCCATTCCATTCCGCATTCCATTCCACATTCCATTCCATTCCATCCCACATTCCATTCCACATTCCCTTCCACATTCCATTCCATTCCATTCCACATTCCATTCAACATTTCATTCCATTAAATTCCACATTCCATTCCACATTCCCTTCCACATTCCATTCCATTTCATTCCACATTCCATTCAACATTTCATTCCATTGCATTCCACATTCTATTCCACATTCCATTCCACATTCCATTCCATTCCGTTTCACATTCCTTTCCATTGCAATCCACATTGCATTCCATTCCATTCCACATTCCATTCCACATTTCATTACATTCTTTTCCACTTTCCATTCCATTCCATTCCACATTCCATTCTACATTCCTTTCCACCTTCTATTCCATTCCATTCCATGATTCTTTCCACCTTCCATTACACGTTCCATTCCACTTTCCATTCGACATTCCATTCATTTCCATTCCTCGTTCCATTCCAACTTCCATTCCACATTCCATTCCCTTCCATACCAAACCATTCCGCTTTCCATTCCATTACTTTCCACATTCCATTCCTTTCCATTGAACATTCCATTCCACATTCCATTCCAATTTCTATTCCAAATTCCGTTCCACATTCAAATCCACATGCCATTCCTCTTCATTCCACTTCCCTTTCCATGATGCTTTCCACATTCCATTCCACGTTCCATTCCGTTCCATTCCATGTTCCATTCCGCATTCCATTGCATTCCATTCCACGTTCCATTTCACATTCCATTCCGCCTTCCATTCCACTTTCCCTTTCATATTCCATTCCGCATTCCATTCCACGTTTCATTACAAGTTCCATTCCACGTTCCATTCCACATTCCATTCCACGTTCCATTCCACATTCCATTCCATTCCATTACACTGTCCATTCCACATTCCATTCCACATTCCATTCCACGTTCCATTTCACTTTCCATTCCACATTCCATTACATTCCATTCTATTTTCCATTCCACAATCCATTACATATTCCATTCCGTTCTGTTCCACGTTGCCTTCCACATTCCTTTCTACATTCCATTCCGCATTCGATTCCATTCCTTTCCACTTTCCATTCCACATTCCATTCAACATTCCATTCCGCGTTCCTTTCCGTTCCATTCCACGTTCCGTTACACATTTCGTTGCACATTCCATTCCACCTTCCTTTCCGTTCCATTCCACGTTCCACCCCACTTTCCATTTCATTCCATTCCACGTTCCATTCCATATTCCATTGCACATTCCATTCCACATTCCATTCCGTTCCACCATCCATTCCACATACCATTCCATTTTCCATTCCACATTCCATTCCACTCCATTCCACGATCCATTGCACATTCCATTCCACAATCCATTCTCATTCCTTTGCATTTCATTCCACATTCCGTTCTACATTACATTGCATTCCAATTCACAATCCATTCCACATTCCATTTCATTCCATTCCATTCCACATTCCATTCCACGTTTCATTCCACATTTAATTCCGCAGTCCATTCCAAATTCCATTCCACATTCCATTCCACATCCCATTCAACATTCCCTTCTCATTCCATTGCATTTCTTTCCACTTTCCATTCCACATTTCATTCCACATTCCATTCCATTCCATTCCATTCCATTCCACTTTCCATTCCACATTTGATTCCATTCCATTCCACATTCCACTTCGCTTTACATTCCACATTCAATTCCCTTCCATTCCACATTCCATTCCATTCCATTCCATTCGATGTTCCATTCCACTTTTCATTAAATCCTGTTCCAGATTCCATTCCACATTCCAGTCCATTCCACTCCAAATTCCATTCCATTCAAATCCACATTTCATTCCACAATTCATTCCATTCCATTCCACATTCCATTCCACATTCCATTCTCATTCCTTTGCATTTCATTCCAGATTACATTCCACATCCCGTTGCATTCCAATTCACAATCCATTCCACATTCCATTCCATTCAATTTCACGTTCCATTGCACGTTCCATTACATATTCTATTCCATTCCTTTGCACGTTCCATTCCGCACTGAATTCCACATTCCATTCCACGTTTCGTTCCATTCCATTGTACATTCCATAACACATTCAATTCCACATTCCTTTCCACGTTCCATTCCGCGTTCCATTCCACTTTCCATTCAATTCCATTTCACTTCCCATTCCACATTCCATTCCACAATCCATTCCATTCCATTCCATTAGATGTTCCTTTCCACTTACCATTCCACGTCCCATTCCATTCCATTCCGCGTTGCATTCGACATTACATTGCATTTCATTCCAAGTTCCATTACACAGTAAATTACACATACCATTCCACCTTCTATACCGTTCCATTCCACATTGCATTATACAATCCATTCCACATTCCATTCCAGTTTCCATTCCACATTCCATTAAAGTCCATTCCACTTTCCATTAAAGTCCATTCAACATTCTATTCCACATTCCATTCCACATTCCATTCCACAATCCATTCCACATTCCATTCCACATTCTAATCTATTACATTCCACATTCTATTCCACATTCCATTCCATTCTCTTCCACATTTCATTCCACAGTCCATTCCACATTCCATTCCACATTCCATTCCATATTCCATTCCACATTTCATTCCATTCCATTCCACATTTCATTCCATTCCATTCCATTTCATTCCACATTCCATTCCATTCCTTTACTTTCCACGTTCCATTCCATTCCATTTAACATTCCATTCCACATTCCGTTTCATTTCATTCCACATTCCATTCTCATTCAATTGCACTCCATTACACATTCCATTCCACATTCCATTCCTCTTTCCTCTCCATGATCCATTCCACGTTCCATTTCACGTTTCATTCCATTCCATTCCACTTTCCATTCCATTCCATTCCTCATTCCATTTCATTCCGTTCCACATTCCATTCCGCATACTTTTTCACATTCCGTTCCACATTCTATTTCACTTTCCATTACATTCCATTCCATTCCATTACATGTTCAATTCCATTCCATTGCACATTCCATTCCATTCCATTCCACGGTCCATTCCACATTCCATTCCGCATTCCATTCCATTCCATTCCATTCTATTCCACATTCCATTACATTACATTAATCCATCCATTCCACATTCCATTCCACAATCCATTCCACGTTCCATTCCATTCCATTCCACATTCCAATCCATTCCATTCCACATTCCATTCCATTCATTTCCACATTCCTTTCCATTCCATTCCACATTAAATTCCATTCCATTGCAGTCCATTCCCTTCCATTCCATTCCACAATCCAATATATTGCATTCCACATTCCATTCCATTCCATTCCATTCCACATTTCACTCCATTCCATTCCATTCCACATTCCGTTCCATTCCATTGCACATTCCATTCCAGGTTCCATTCAACATCGAATTCTATGTTCCATTCCACGTTGCATTCTTTCAATTTCACATTCCTTTCCATTCCCTTCCATATTCCATTCCATTCCATTCCACATTCCATTCCACGTTCCATTCCATTCCGTTAAACGATCCATTCCATTCCATTCATCATTGCATTCCTTGTTCCATTCCACATTCCATTCCACATTTTATTCCAAGTTACATTCCATTGCAATCCACATTACATTCCACATTCCATTCCACATTCCCTTCCACATTCCATTCCATTCCATTCCAAATTACATTCCACATTCCATTCCACATTCCATTCCAATCCATTCCACTTTCCATTCCATTCCATTCCACATTCCATTGAATTCCATTTCACTTTACATTGCACATTCCTTTCCACTTTCCATTCCACATTCCATTCCATTACATTAAACATTCCATTCCATTCAACATTACATTCCACATACCATTCAACATTCCATTGCACATTCCATTAAATTCCATTCAACATTACATTCCACGTTGCTTTCCACTGTCCCTTCCACATTCCATTCCATTCCATTAAACATTCCATTCCACATTCGAATCCATTCCATTATATATTCCATTCAACATTGGATTACATTCCTTTCCACATTCCTTTCCATTCTATTCCACATTCCGTTCCACACACCATTCCACCTTCTATTCCATTCCATTCCATTCCATGTTTCATTCCACCTTAAATTTCTCATTCCATTCCAAATTCCATTGGACGTTACATTCCATACCATTCCAAATTCCATTCCACATTCCATTCCATTCCATACCATTCCAGTCCACATTCCATTCCATTCCATTCCACATTCCATTCCACTCCCTTCCATATTCCAGTCCACATTCCATTCCACTTTCTATTCCAGATTGCGTTCCACATTCTAACCCACGTTCCATTCCATTCCATTCCACTTTCCATTCCATGATCCATTCCGCATTCCATTCCATGTTCCGTTCCATTCCATTCCATGTTCTATTCTACGTTCCATTCCATTGCTTTCCACGTTCCATTCCAAAGTAAATTCCACATTCCTTTCACGATCCATTCCACATTCCATTCCACTTTCTATTATACCTTTCCTTCCAAGTTCCATTCTACATTCCATTCCATTACATTCCACCTTACATTGCAGATTCCATTCTATTCCATTACACTTTCCATTCCACAATCCATTCCATTCCATTCCACATTCCATCACACATTCCATTCCATTCCATTACACATTCCTTTACATTCCATTCCATTACAGATTCCATTCCATTCCATTCCACTTTCCATTCCACATTCCATTTTGTTCCATTCCACATTCCATTCCACAATCCATTACATTCCATTCTATTTTCCATTCCACATTCCATTCCACATTCCATTGCGTTGTATTCCACATTCCATTCCACATTCCTTTCCACATTGCATTCCACATTTCATTCCATTCTATTGCATTGCACATTCCATTCCGCATTCCATTCCACATTCCATTCCACATTCCATTCCATTCCATTCCACATTCCATTGCAGGATACTTTCCATTCCTTTCCATGTTCCATTCCACTTTCCAGTCCATTCCACGTTCCATTCCACATTCCTTTGCACATTCCATTCCACATTCCATTCCAAATTCCATTCCACGTTCCATTCCACGTTCCATTTCATGTTCCATTCCATTCCATTCCACGATTCATTACACTATCCATTTCATTCCATTCCACGATCCATTCCACATTCCATTCCACGTTCCCTTCCACATTCCATTTCATTCAGTTCTTCTTTCCATTCCACATTCCATTCCATTCCACTTTCCATTCCACTTTCCATTCCAAGATCCATTCCTCATTGCATTCCATTCCATTCCACATTCCATTCCATTCCATAACACTTCTCATTCCATATTGCATTCCACATTCCATTCCAAGTTTCATTCCGTTGAATTCCACATGCCACTCCATATTCCATCCATATTCTATTCCACATTCCACTCCTCATTCCATTCGATTCAATTCCACCTTTCATTCCACATTCCATTCCACATTCTTTTGCACGTTCCATTCCACCTTCCTTTCCGTTCCTTTCCAGATTCCTTTCCACATTCCTTTCCATTCCATTCCAAATTCTGTTGCACATTCCTTTCCACATCGCATTCCAGTCCACTTTAATTTCCATTGCATTCCACATTCCATTCCATTCCATTCCACATTCCATTCCACATTCCATTCCATTCCAATCCACATTGAATTTGACATTCCTTTCCTTTAAATTCCACATTCCTTTCCATGTTCCATTCCACATTCCATTCCATTCCACATTACATTACACATTCCATTCCTCATTCCCTACCACATTCCATTCCATTCCATTTCAAATTCCATTCCTCGTTACTTTCCATTGCATTCCATATTATTTTCCACATTCCATTAAACATTCCCTTCCACATTCCATTCCACTTTCCATTCCATTCCATTCCACATACCATTTCACATTCCATTCCACCTTCTATTCCATTACATTCCACCTTTTATTCCACCTTCCATTACACGTTCCATTTCACTTTCCATTCGATGTTCCATTCCATTCCATTGCACGTTGCATTCCATCATGCATTCCACATTCCATTCCATTCCATACAATTCCAGTCCACATTCCATTCCATTTCATTCCACGTTCCATTCCATTCCTTTCCAAATTCCATTCCTTTCCATTGAACTTTCCATTGCACATTCCATTCCACTTTCTATTCCACATTCCGTTGCACATTCAAATCCATGTTCCATTCCATTCCATTCCAATTTCCTTTCCATGATCCATTCTAGATTCTATTCCACGTTCTGTTGGAATCCATTCCATGTTCCATTCCGTGTACCATTGCATTCCATTCCATGTTCCGTTCCACATTCTCTTCCATATTTCATTCCACGTTCCATTCCTCATTCATTCCACGTTCCATTCCACGTTCCATTCCAAGTTCCATTCCACATTCCATTCCATTCCATTCCACTTTCCATTCCACATTCCATTCCATTCTACTACACTTTACTTTCCAGATTCCATTCCACATTCCATTCCACATTCCATTATGTTGCTTTCCGCATTCCATTCCACATTCGATTTCACATTCCATTCCACACTCCATTCCATTCCATTCTATTTTCCATTTCACATTCCATTCCACATTCCATTACGTTGCATTACGCATTCCATTCCTCATTCGATTTCACATTCCATTCCACATTCCATTCCATTCCATTCTATTTTCTATTTCTGATTCCATTCCACATTCCATCGGTTGTATTCCACATTCCATTCCACGTTCCTTTCAACATTTCATTCCACATTCCATTCCATTCCTTTCCATTCAACATTCCATTCCTTTCAATTCCACATTCCATTACACATTCCATTCCATGCTCCATTCCACTTTCCTTTCCATTCCATTCTTCGTTCCCTTCCACAATCCATTCCACATTCCATTCCACTTTCCACCCCACTTTCCATTCCATTCCATTCCACGTTCCATTACCCATTCAATTCCACGTTCCATTCCACGTTTCATTCCAAATTCCGTTCCATTCCACATTCCGTTCCATTCCTTTCCACGTTCCATTAGACATTCCATTCTATTCCATTCCACGATGCATTCCGCATTCTTTCCACGTTCCATTCCACATTCCCTTCCATCCCATTCCATTCTTCTTTCCATACCACATTCCTTTCCATTCCATTCCACGATGCATTCCACATTCCATTCCACATTCCATTCCACATTCCATTCCACTCCATTCTATGATCCATTCCACGTTATATTCCACATTCCATTCCACTCCATTCTACGATCCATTCCACGTTCTATTCCACATTCCATTCCATTCCATAGTACGTTCCATTCCACATTCCATTCCACATTCCATTCCACGTTCCATTCCGTTCAATTTCACATGCCACTCCACATTCCATTCTACATTCCATACCATTCCATTCCACATTCCATTCCATTCCATTCCACTTTCTATTCCACTTTCCATTCCACATTCCATTGCATTCCATTCCAGATTCCTTCCCACATTCCATTCCATTCCATTCCACATTCCATTCCACATTCCATTCCACATTGCCTTCCACATTCCTTTCCATTCCATTCCACATTCCATTCAACAATCCATTCCATTCCATTCCACATTCTTTTCCACATTCTATTCCACATTCCATTCCATTGCATTCCACATTCCATTCCATTCCATTCCACATTCCTTTCCACATTCCTTTGCATTCCAATCCACATTCCAATCAACATTCCATTCCATTCCATTCCACATTACACTCCACATTCCATTCCCCATTCCCTTCCACATTCCCTTCCACATTCCAATCCATTCAATTCTCATTCCATCGCATTCAATTCCACATTGCAATCCACCCCATTCCACATTCCATTCCATTCCATTCCACGTTCCATTCCACATTCCATTCCATTCCATTCCATGTTCCATTCCACGTTCCATTCGACAGTCCATTCCACATTCCTTTCCACGTTCCATTCCATTCCATTCCACTTTCCATTCCATTTTCCATTCCATTCCACATTCCATTCCACATTCCATTGTACATTTCATTCCAAGTTCCTTTCCACATTCCATTCCTTTCCATTCCACGTTCCATTCCACATTCTGTTCCAGTACATTCCACATTCCATTCCACATTTCATTCCACTTTCCATTCCATTCCATTCTAGTTTCTACTCCACGTTCCATCTCACTTTCCATTCCATTCCATTCCACATTCCATTCCATTCCATTCCACATTAGATTCCATTCCATTTCACATTCCTTTCCATTCCTAATTCCATTCCATTCCTTTCCACATTCCATTCCATTACAACCCATATTCTATTCCATTAAACTATCCATTCCATTAAATTCCATTGCACATTCAATTCCATTCCTTTCCATTCCACGTTCCGTTCCACCTTCCATTCCATTCCACTCCATTCCACGTTCTATTCCATTCCATTCCTTTCCATATTCCATTCCATTCCATTCCACACACCACTGCACATTCCATTCCATTCCATTCCATTCCAAAGCATTCCACAATCCATTCCACTCCATTCCACATTCCTTTCCACATTCCATTCCATTAAATCCTATTCCACATTCCATTCCATTCCATTGCATTCCACACTACATTCCGTTCCACATTCCATTGCCACATTCCATTTCATTCCATTCCATTCAATTCCACATTCCATTTCACTACATTGCGTTCCACATTCCCTTCCATTCCATTCCAGTTTCCATTCCATTTCATTCCACATTACATTACATTCAATTCCATGTTCCATTCCATTGCATTCGACGTTCACTTCCACTTTCTGTTCCACATTCCGTTCCATTCCATCTATTCCACTTATCATTCCATCCCATTTCACATTCCAGGCCATTCCACATTCCATTCCATTACAAACTTCATTGCACTCTTTTCCACACTCCATTCCATTAATTTACATTCCACATTCCATTCCATTCCGCATTCCATTCCATATTTCATTCAATTCTATTCCACGTTATATTCCATTCAATTCTTTTCCACATTCCATTCCATTCCATTCCAAATTTTACTCCACGTTCCATTCCATTCCATTTGACATTCCATTCCACATAAGATTACGTTCCATTCCACGTTCCATATCACAATCCATTGTATTCCATTCCACATTCCATTCCATTCCATTCCATTCCACGTTCCATTCTATTCCATTTCACATTCCATTCCACTATCCAATCCAATCCATTCCTCATTCATTCCATTCCATTTCCAAATTCCATTCCATTCCATTCCACATTCAATTCCGTTCCATTCCATTCCATTCCACACTACATTTCATTCCATTCCACATTCCATTGCCTTCCATTCCATTCCATTACTTTCCAGAATCCGTTCAACATTCCATTCCAATCCATTCCACATTCAATTACGCATTCCATTCCACATTCCATTCCATTCCATTCCACATTCCATTCCACTTTCCATTCCATGCTGCATTCCACATTCCATTACTCCTTCAATTCCACATTCCATTCCAAGTTTCATTCCACGTTCCATTCCATTTCCTTCCACGTTCCATTGCACATTCCGTTCCATTCCACTGTCTATTCCACATTCCATTCCACATTCCATTTCAAATTCCAATCCATTCCATTCCACATTCCATTGTACATTCCATTCCACGTTCCTTTCCATGTTCCATTCCACGTTCCATTGCATTCCATTCCACCTTCTATTCCACATTCCATTCCATCACATTCCATATTCCATTCCATATCTTTATACGATCCATTCCACTTTCAATTCCATGTACCATTCCATTCCTCTCCACGTTCCACTCCACTTTCCATTCGTTTCCATTCGACGTTGCATTCCACATTCCACTGTACATTCCATTCCACGTTCCATTCCGTGTTCCATTCCACATTCCATTGCATTCCATTCCACCTTCCATTCCATATTCTATTCCATTACATTCCGCATTCCATTCCGTACCTTTATACGATCCATTCAACTTTCCATTCCACAATCCATTCCACAAAACTTTCCATTCCATTCCACTGCATTCCACATTCCATTCCACATTCCATTCCACTTTCCATTCCACATTCCATTGCACATTGCTTTCCATTCTATTCCACATTCCATTCCACATTCCTTTCCACATTCCATACCACATTCCATTCCATTGCATTCCAATCCACATTCCATTCCACATTCCATTCCACATTCTATTCCACATTCCATTCTATTGCATTTCAGATTGCCTTGCTTTGTAGTCCTCATTTCATTCGACATTCCATTCCATTCCATTTAAACATATCATTCCATTTCATTTGACATTCCATTCCACCTTCCATTCCATTCCACTTTCCATTACACACTCCATTCCCTTCCATTGTATATTCCATTGCACATTCCATTCCACATTCCACTCAATTCCATTGCATTCCCTTCCACATTAAATTCCATTGCATTCCACATTCCATTCCACATTCCATTCCATTCCATTCAAAGTTCCATTCCATGTTCCATTGTACATTCCATTCCACGTTCAATTCCACGTTCCATTCCACTTTCTATTCCATTCCCTTCCACTTTCCATTCCACATTTCATTGTATATTCCATTCCTTTTTCCTTTCCACATTCCATTCCACTTTCCATTCCACATTCCATTCTATTCACTTTCCAATCCACATTCCATTCCATTCCATTCCACGTTCCATTCCACAATCCATTCCAGTATATTCCACATTCCATTCCACATTCTATTCCTCTTTCCATTCCGTTCCATTCCACGTTCCATTCCACTTTCGATTAGAAGTTCCATTCCACGATGCATTCCACTTTCAATTCCATTGCATTCCACGTCACCTTCCATTCCATTAAACTCCATTCAACTCCAAAATCCATTCCATTAAATTCCACATTACAGTCCACGTTCCACTCAATGTTCCATTCCACGTTCCATTCCACATTCCATTCCTTTCAACACCATTGAATTCTGCATTCTATTCCACATGCCATTCCATTTCTTTCCACGTTGAATTCAACATTAAATTCCACACTCCATTCCATTCCATTCCACATTCCATTCCATTACATTCCAGTTTCCATTCCATTCCACTCCACATTCCATACCATTCCAGTCCACTTTCCATTCCATTGGATTAAATTCCACATTCCATCCCTTCCATTCAACAATCCATTCCACATTCCAGTGAAATGGAATGGAATGGAATGTGGGATAGAATGGAATGGAATGGAATGGAATGTGGAATGGAATGTGGAATGGAAACGAATGTGAAATGGAATGGAATGGAATGTGGAATGGAATGTGTAATGGGACGGAAAGTGGAATGGAATGGAATGGAAAGTGGTATGAAATGGAAAGGAACGGAATCTGGAATGGAATGGAACGTAACGGAACGTGGAATGGAATGGAACGGAATTGAAAGGAATGGAATGGGATGCAATGTGCAAGGCTTTTGAACGTTATGTGGGATGGAATGGAGTGGAATGGAAAGTGGAACGGATGGAAAGGAATGGAATGAGGAATGGAATGTGGAATGGAATGGAACGTGGAATGGAATGGATTGTGGAATGGAATGTGGAAGGGAATGGAATGGAAAGAGGAATGGACTGTGGAATGAAATGTAGAATGGAATGTGGAATGGAATGTGGAACGGAATGTGGAATGGAATGAAGAATGTAATGTGGAATGAAATGTGGAATAGAATGTGGAATGGATTAGAATGGAATGGAATGTGCAGTGGAATGTGGAATGCAACGTGGAATGGAATGGAATGGAATGTGGAATGGAATGTGGAATGCAATGGAAAGTTGAATGGAATGCAATGGAATGTGGAAGGGAATGTGGAATGGAATGGAATGGAATGTGGAAAGGAATGGAATGGAATGGGGAAAGGAATGTGGAAAGGAATGGAATAGAATGTGGAATGGAATGTGGAATAGAATGTGGATTGTAATATGGAATGGAATGGAAAGGAAAGGAATGTGGAAAGGAATGTGGAAAGGAATGGAACGGACTGAGGAATGGAATTTGGAATGAAATCAGGAATGGAATGTGGAATGGACTGGAATGGAATGAAATGCGGAATGGATAGTGGAATGTACTGAGGAATGGAATGTGGAATGGAAATTGAAATGCAATGTGGAAAGGAAAGGAATTGAATATGTATTGCATTGTGGAACCGAAATTGGAAAGGAGTGGAATGGAATGTGGAAAGAAACATGGAATGGAATGGAATGAAATGGAACGTGGAATGGTATGTGGAATGGAACGTGGAATTGAATGTGGAATAGAACTTGGAATAGAAAGGGGAATGGAATGTGGAATGGAAAGTGGAATTTAATGGAATGGAAAATGGAATGCTAAGTAGAATGGAATGGAATGGAAAGTGGAATGGAATGTGGAATGGAACGTGGAATGGAAAATGGAATTTAATGGAATGGAATGTGGAAGGGAATTGAAAGGAATGTGGTATGGAATTTGTACTGGAATGGTATACAATGTCAAATGGAAAGTGGAATGGAGTGGAATGGAATGTGGACTGGAATGGAATGGAATGTGAAATGGAATGGAATGGAATGTGGAATGGAAAGTATTGGAATGTGGAATGGAATGGAATTTTATGAAATGTGCAATGGAATGAAATGGAATGGAATGGAATGTGGAACAGAATGGAAAGGAAAGTGGAATGGAAATGAATGGTATAAGGAATGGAATGGAATGGAATGGAATGTGGAAAGGATAGGAATGGAATTTGGAATGGAAAGGCGGGGCATGTGGAAAGGAATAGAAAGATATGGAATGTGGAATGGAATGGAATGGAATGGAATGTTGAATGGAATTGAATGGAATGTGGAATGGATTGGAATGGGGTGGAGCGCAATGGAATGGAATGGAATGTGGAATGGAATGGAATGGAACTAGGAGAGGAATGGAATGGAAAGTGGAATGGAACGTCAAATGGAACGTGGAATGTAACGTGGAATGGAAGGTGGAATGGAGTGGAATGTGGAATGGAATTCAATGTAATGTGGAATGGAATGTAGAAGTAAATGGAATGGAATGAAGAATGGAATGTGGAACGGAATGGAAATGAAAGTGGAATGGAATGGAATGCAATGTGGAATGGAATCGAATGGAATGGAATGTGGAACAGAATGTGGAATGGAATGAATGGAATGTGGAATGGAATGTTGAATGGAATGGAATAGAATGTGGAATGGAATGGAATGGAGAGTGGAATGGAAAGTTGAATGCAATGTGCAATTTAATGTGGAATGGAATGTGGAATGGAACCGGGAAAGGAATGGAATTGAACGTGTAACAGAATGGAATGGAATGTGGAATGGAAGGTGGAATAGAATGGAATGGATTGTGGAATGGAAGGTGGAATGGAATGGAATGTGAAATACAACGTGGAATGTATAGTGGAATGGATGGGAATGGAACGTGGAGTGGAACAGGGAATGGAACTTGGAATGGAACGTGGAATGGAATGTGGAATTTAATGTGCAATGGGATGGAATGGAATGTGGAATGGATCGTGGCTTCGAACGTGGAATGGAACGTGGAATGGAGCATGGAATGGAACGTGGAATGAAATGGAATGGAATGTGGAATGGAATGGAAGGGAAGATGGAATGGAAAGTGGAATGGAATGGAATGGAATGTGGAATGCAATGTGGAATGGAATGCAATGGAATTGAATGGAATGTGGAATGGAATGTGGAATAGAATGGAATGGACTGTGCAATGGATTGTGGAATAGAATGGAATGGACTGTGGAATGGAATGTGGAATAGAATGGAAGGTGGAATGGAATGTCGAATGAAATGGAATGGAATGTTTAAATGGAATGGAAAAGAATGTCGAATGGAATGAGGACTACAATGCAATGCAATCTGAAATGGAATAGAATGGAATGTGGAATGGAATGTGGAATAGAATGCAATAGAATGGAATGTGGAAAGGAATGTGGAATGGAATGTGGAATAGAATGGAATGGAATGTGGAACAAAACGGAATGGAATGTGCAATGGAATGTGCAATGGAATGTGGAATGGAATGTGCAATGGAACGTGGAATGCAATGGAATGGAAAGGAATGGATTGTGGAATGGAATGTGGAATGGAAAGTGGAATGGATCGCATAAACGAATGGAATGGAATGTGGAATGTGATGGAATGGAATTTGGAATGGAAGGTGGAATGGAATGCAATGGAACGGGGAATGGATCATGGAATGGAACGTGGAATGGAATGTATAAAGGAATGCGGAATGGAACGTGGAATGGAAACGAATGGAAAGTGGAGTGGAACGTGGAGTGGAATGGATTGGTATGTGGAAGGGAATGTGGAATGAAACGTGAAATTGAAAGTGGAATGGATCGGAATTGAGTATGGAACGGAATGTGGAATGAAACGTGGAACGGAATGCAAGGCAACGTGGAATGGAATATGGAATTCAATGCAATGGAATGTGGAATGTAATGTAATGGAATGTGGAATGGAACGGAATGGAACACGAAATGGATTGTGGAATGGAATGTGGAATAGACAGTGGAATGGAACGGAATGTGCAATGGAACGTGGAGTGAAATGGAATGGAACGTGGAATGAAACTTGGAATGGAATGTGGAATTGAAGGAGTAATGGAATGTGGAATGCAGTGTGGAATGGAAAGTGTAATGGAATGAGGAATGGAATGGAAAGGAATGTGGAATGGAATGGAATGAAATGGGGAGTGGAAAGTGGAATGGAATGGAATGGAATGTGGAATTGAAAGCGGAAGGGAACACAATGGAATGTGGAATGGAATGTGGAATGCAATGTGGAATGGAATGGAATGGAATGTGGAATGGAACGTGGAATGGAATGGAATGGAACTTGGAATGGAACGTGGAATGGAACCTGAAATGCAATGTGGCATGTGACGTGGAATAGCATAGGCAATGAAATGTAAAATGGAACGTGGAATGTAATTCAATGGAAAGTGGAATGGAATGTTGAATGGAATGGAATGGAACCTGCAATGGAGTGTGGAATGGAATCTGGAATAGAACGTGGAATGGAAGGTGGAATGGAATGGAATGCAATGTGGAATGGAATGGAATGATATGTGGAATGGAATGTAGAATACAAGGTAGAATGGTATGGAATGGAATTTGGAATGGAATGCAATAGAATGTGGAATGGATGGCTGAATGGAATGTGGAAGGTAATGTGAAATGGAATGGAATGGAATGTGGAATGGAATGGAGTGTAAAGTGGTATCGAATGGAATGTAACACGTGATGAAATGTGGAATGGAATGGAATGGAATGTGTGAAAGAATGTGGAATGGAATGGAATGGAATCCGGAATGGAATGGAATGGAATGTGATGGAACGCGAAATGCAACGTGGAATGGAACCTAGATTGGAATGTTGAATTGAATGGAAAAGAATATGGAATGGAAGTTAATGGAATGTGGAATCAAATGTGGAATGAAATGGAATGGAATGTGGAATGAAACGGAAGAGGATGTGGAATGGAAGGTAATGGAATGTGGAATGGAATGTGGAATGGAATGGAAATGAATGGAATGTGGAATGTTATGGAATGGAAGGTGGATGGAAAGTGAAATGGAATGGAATGGAACGTGGAATGGACCTTGGAATGGAACGTGGAATGGAATGGAATGGAACGTGGAATGAAACGTCGAATGGAATGTGCAATGTAAGGTGGAATGGAACGTGGAATGAAATGGAGTGTAAAGCAGAAAGGAACGTGGAATGGATTGTGAAAAGGAATGTGGAATGGAAAGGAATGGAATGTGGAATGCAATGGAATGGAATGTGCAATGGAATGGAATGGAATGAAGGTTATGAAGTAGAATGGAAGGGAAAGGAATCCAGAATGGAAAGGAATAGAAAGGCATGGAATGAAACGAGGAATGGAACGTGGAATGGAACGTGGAATGCGATGTGGAATGGAATGGAAATGAATGTGGAATAGAAGGGAAAGGAATGTGGAATGGAGCGTGTAATGTAATCAAAAGGAATAGAATGGAATGGAATGGAACGTGGAATGGAAATTGCAACGGAACGTGGAATGGAATGTGGAATGGAATGGAATGTGGAATGGAAGGGAATGGAATGTGGAATGGAATGTGTAATTGATTGGAATGTGGAATGGAATAGAATGGAAAGTGGAATGGAATGGAATGGTATTTGGAATGGAATGTGAAATGGAATGTGGAATGGATTGGTATGGAATGTGGAATGGAAAGGAATGGAATGGAATGTAACGTGGAATGGAATGGAATGGAACATAGAAAGGTATGTGCAATGGAACGTGGAATGCAACGTGGAATGGAACATGGAATGGAATGGAATGGAATGTGGAAAGGAATGGAATGGAATGTGAAATGAAATGGATTTTGATATGGAATGCAACGTGGAATGGAATATGGAAAGTAACGAGGAATGGAATGGAATGGAACATGTAATGGAACATGGAATGGAATGAGGAATGGAACGTGGAATGGAATGTGCAATGGTATGTGGAATGCAACGTGGAATGGAATGGGGAAAGGAATGTGGAATGGAATGGAATGGAATGGAATGGAACTTGGAATTTAACGGGGAATTGTTTGGAATGGAATGTGGAATGGAATGTGGAATGGAATGAGGAATGGAATACAAGTCACTGATGAATGGAATGCGGAATGGAATGGAATGGATTGTGGAATGGAATATTGAATGGAATGTAATGGAGTGTGGAATGGAATGTGGGATGGAACGTAATGGAATTTGTAAAGGAACGTGGAATGGAATGTGAAAGAGAATGTGGAATGCAACGTGGAATGGAATGTGGAATGGAATGTGGAATGGAATTGAATGGAATGGAATGTGGAATGCTATGGAAATGAATGTGGAATGGAAAGGAATGGAATGTGGAATAGAATGTGGAATGGAAAGGAATGGAATGTGGAATCAAATGTGGAATGGAATGTGAAATGAAATGGAATGGAACGTGGAATGGAACGTGGATTGCAATGGAATGGAACCTCGAATGGAACGTGGAATGCAACGTGAAATGGAATGTGGCATGGAACGCGGAATACCATGGGCAATGTAATCTGGAATGGAATGTGAAATGTAATGGAATGGAAAGTGGAATGGAATGTGGAATGGAATAGAACGGAAAGTGGAATGGAATGTGGAATGGAATATGGAATGGAACGCGTAATGGAATAGAATGGAATGTGGAATGGAAAATTTAATGAAATGTAGAATGAAATGTGGAGTGCAACATGGAATAGAACGTGGAATGGAGTGGAATAGAACGTGGAATGGAAAGTGGAATGGAAGGTGGAATGGAGAGTTGAATAGTATGGAATGGAACGTGGAATGGAATGTGGAAAGGAATGTGTAATGGAATGGAATGGAATGTGGAATGGAATGGATTGGAATGTTGAATGGAATGTGGAATGGAATGCAAAGGAATGTGGAATGGAATGTGGAATGGAATGGAATGGAATGCGGAAGGGAATGAGGAATGGAATGGAATGGAATGGAATGTGGAATGGAATGGATTGGAATGTTGAATGGAATGTGGAATGGAATGCAATGGAATGCAGAAGGGAATGTGGAATGGAATGGAATATGGAATGGAATGTGGAATGGAACGTGGAGGAGCACATGGAATGGAACGGAGTGCAGTGTAGAATGGAATGTAGAAAGGAATGTGAAATGGAACATGGAATGGAATGCAAAGAGGAATGGAACGTGGAATGGAATGGAATTTAACATGGAATGGAATGGAACATGGAATGGAACGTGGAATGGAACGTGAAAAGGAAAGTGGAATGCAAAGTGGAATGGAATGGAATGGAATGTGGAATGGAACCTGCAATGGAATGGAATGGAACGTGAAACAGAATGTGGAATGTAAAGTGGAATGGAATGTGCAATGGAATGTGGAATGGAACGTGGGATGGAATGGAATGGAAAGTGCAATGGAATGTGGAATGGAATGGAAAGGAATGTGGAATGGAATGTGGAATGGAAAGTGGAATGGAATGGAATGGACTGTGGAATGGAATGTGGAATGGAATGTGGAAAGGAATGGCATAGAATATGGTATGAAATGTGGAATACAACGTGGAATGGAATTGAATGGAATGGACTGCAATGTGGAATGGAAAGTGGAAAGGAATATGGAAAGGAATGTGAAATGGAAAGGAAAGGAATGTGGAATTTAATGTGGAATGGAATGTAGAATGGAAAGTGGAATGGAATGGAATGGTACGGAATGCATTGTGGAATGGAGTTTGGAATGGAATGTGGAATGGAACGTGGAATGGAATGGATAGGAACGTTGAATGGGATGGAATGGAATGTGGAATGAAACGTGGAATGGAATGGAATGTAACGTGGAAAAGAAGGTGGAAGGGAACTTGGAATGGAATGTGGAAAGGAACGTGGAATGGAATGTGCAATGGAATGTGGAATGGAACGTGTAATGTAAAGGAATGGAAAGTAGAGTGGAACATGGAACGGAATGGAATGGAATGTGGAATGGAACATGGAATGCAATGTGGAATGGAACGTGGAATGCAACTTGGAATGCAATGGAATGGAATTTTGAACGGAATGGAATGTGGAATGGAACGTGGAATGGAATGGAATGTAAAGTGCAATGCAGTGTGGAACGGAAGGTGGAAGGGAACTTGGAATGTAATGTGGAAAGGAACGTGGAATGGAATGAGTAATGGAATGTGGAATGGAACATGTATTGGAAGGGAATGGAAAGTAGAATGGAACGTGGAATGGAATGAAATGGAACGTGGAATGGAACATGGAATCGAACGTGGAATGGAACGTGGAATGGAACGTGGAATGCAATAGAATGGAATGTGGAATGGAATGGAAAGGAATATGGAATGGAATGTGGAATGCAATGGAATGGAATGTTGAATGGAATGGAATGGAATGTTGAATGGAATGGTATGGAATATGGAAAGTAACGTGCAATGGAATGGAATGGAACGTGGAAAGGAACTTGCAATGGAACTTCTAATAGAACGTAGAATGGAAGGTGGAATGGAATGGAATGGAACGTCTAATGGAATGTAGAATGGAAAGTGGAATGGAATAGAATGGAACGTGGAATGGAATGTGGAATGGAATGTGGAATGGAATGGAATGCAATGGAATGAGGAATGGAATGGAAATCAATGTGGAATGGAATGGAATGGAATGTGGAATAGAATGTGGAATGGAAAGGAATGGAATGTGGAATCGAATGTGGAATGGAAAGTGGAATGAAATGGAATGGAACGTGGAATGGAACGTGGATTGTAATGGAATGGAACTTCGAATGGAACGTGGAATGCAACGTGAAACGGAATGTGGCATGGAACGTGGAATGCCAGGGGCAATGGAATCTGGAATGCAATGTGAAATGTAATGGAATGGAAAGTGGAATGGAATGTGGAATGGAATAGAATGGAACGTGGACTTGAATGTGGAATGGAATATGGAATGGAACGTGGAATGAAACGTGGAATGCAATGGAATGGATTGTGTAATGGAATGGAATGGAAAGTGGAATGGAAGGTGGAATGGAACGTTGAATGGAATGGAATGGAATTTGTAATGGAATGGAACGGAATGCAAAACGCAAAGTGGTATGGAATGTGGAATGCAACTTGGAATGGAGTGGAATGGGCTGTGGAATGGAATGGAGTGGAATGTGGAATGCAATGGAATGGAATGTGGAATAGAAAATGGAATGGAATGGAATGGAATCTGGAATGGAATGGAATGGAATGGAACGTGAAAAAGAACGTGGAATGCAACTTGGAATGGAATGTGGAATGGAATGGAAAAGAATGTGGAATGGAAGGTAATGCAATGCGGAATGGAATGTGGAATGGAATGGAATGGAATGGGATGTGGAATGGAATGGAAAAGAATGTGGAATGGAAGGTAATGGAATGTGGAATGGAATGTGAAAAGGAATGGAAGGGAATGGAATGGAATATGGACTGTTATGGAATGGAACATGGAATGGAACGTGGAATGGAATGGCATGGAATGTGGAATGGATCATGAAATGGAATGTCTAGTGGAACGTGGAATGGAACGTGGAATGGAATGGAATGGAACGTACAATGGATGGTGGAATGGAATGTGGAATGAAACGTGGAAAGAAAAGTTGAATGTAATGTGGAATGGAAAGGAATGGAACGTACAATGAAATGGAATGGAATGTGGAATGAAATGGAATGGAACGAGGAATAGATTGGAAAGGAATGTCGAATATAATATGGAATGGAAAGGAAAGGAATCCAGAATGGAATGGAATGGAATCGAACGGAATGGGATTGAAAGGAATGGAATGGAATGGAATGGACTGGAATTGAATGGAATGGAACGTGGAATAGATCGTGGAATGGAACGCGGAATGGAATGTGGAATGGAATGGAATGGAATGTGGAATGGAAGGGAATGGAAAGAAGAATGGAATGTGTAATGGATAGGAATGGAATGGAAAGGAATGGAAAATGGAATGGAATGGAATGGTATGTGGAATGGAATGCAAAGGAATGTGGAATGGAATCAAATGGAATGTGGAATGGAAAGTGGAATAGAATGGAATGCAAAGGAATGTGGAATGGAATCAAATGGAATGTGGAATGGAAAGTGGAATGGAATGGAATGGTCTGGAATGTGGAATGGAATGGAATGGAATGTGGAATGGAAAGGAATGGAAGGTGGAATGGAATGGAATCGAATGTGGAATGGAATGAATAGGAATGCTGAATGGTATGGAATGGTATGTGGAATGGAATTGAATGGAATTCAATGGAATGTTGAATTGAATGGAATGTAAAGTGGAAAGGAGTGGAATGGAAAGTGGAATGGAATGGAATGGAATGGAATGGAAGCTGGAATGGAATGTGAAAATGAATGTGGAATGGAAGGTGGAATGGAATGAAATGGAACGTGGAATGGAATGGAATGCAATGCGGAATGGAATGCAACATGGAATGGAAGGTGGAATGGAAGGTGGAATGGAACGTGGAATGAAATGGAATGGAAAGGTGAATGGAATGGAATGGAATGTGGAATGGAATGGAATGGAATATGGAATCTAACGTGGAATGGATTGGAATGGAACGTGGAATGGATTGGAATGGAACGTGCAATGGAACCTCAAATGGAAAGTAGAATGGAAAGTGGAATGGAATGGAATGGAACGTCTAATGGAAAGTAGAATGGAACGTGGAATGGAATGGAATGGAACGTGTAATGGAATGAGAAATGGAATATGGAATGTAATGGAATGGAACATGGAATGGAATGGAATGGAATGTACTATGGAAGGTAGAATGGAAAGGAATGGAATGTGGAATGCAATGTGGTATGGGTTCTGGAATAGATTGGATTGGAATGTGGAATGGAATGTGCAATGGAATGGAATGTAATGAAAAAGGGTATGTGGAATGCAATGTGGAATGGAATGTTGAATGGAATGGAATGGAAAGTTGAATGCAGTGTTGAATGGAATGGAATGGAATGTGGAGTGGAATGCGGAATGGAAAGGAATGGAATGTGGAATGGAATGTGGAATGCAATGGAAGGGACTGTGGAATGGATTATGGAATGGAAAGTGGAATGGAATGTGGAATGGAATGTGGAATGCAATGGAATGGATTGTGGAAAGGAATGTGGAATTGAATGGAAAGGAATGGAATGTGGAATGAAATATGGAATTGAATGTGGAATGGAAAGTGGAATGGAACATGGAATGGAATGGAAAGAAATGTGGAATGGAGTGTGGAATGGTATGTAATGGAGTCTGGAATGTAATGTGGAATGGAATGGGAGGTGGAATGGAAAGTGGAATGGAACAGAATGGAATGGAATGTGGAAAGGAATGTGGAATGGAAAGTGGAATGGAATGGAAGGGAATGGAATGAAATTGAATGTGGAATGGAATGTGGAAAGGAATGTGGAATGGAACGGAAAGGAATGTGGAATGGAATGTGGAATGGAATGGAATGGAACAGAATGGATTGTGGAATGGAATGTGGAATGCATCGTGGAGTGGAATAAATTGAACGTGGAATTGGATGGAATGGAATGTTGAATGGAACGTGGAATGAAATGGAATGGAAGTTGGAATAGAACATGGAATGGAACGTGGAATGGAATGTGGAATGGACCTTGCATTGGAATGTGCAATGGAATGTGTTAAGGTAAGTGGAATGGAAAGGAATGGAAAGTGGAGTGGAATGTGGAATGGAATGGAATGGAACGTGGAATGGAATGCACAATGGACTGTGCAACAGAACGTGAAATGGAATATGGAATGGATTGGAATTTAATGTGGAATGGAATGTGGAAGGGAATGTGGAATGCAATGCAAGGCAATATGGACTGGAATGTGGAACGGAATGGAACGGAATTTGGAATGAAACGGAATGGAATGTGGAATGGAACGTGGAATGGAATGTGGAAAAGAACGTGAATGGGAATGGAAAGGAATGTGCAATGGAACGTGGAATGGAAGTGAAAGGAAAGTGGAATGGAACTTGGAATGGAACGTGGAATAGAACGTGGAATGTAATGTGGAATGCAGCATTGAATTGAATGTGGAATGAAAGGTGGAATGGAATGGAATGGAACATTGAATGGAAAGTGGAGTGAAATTGAAAGGAAGGTGCAATGGAATGGAATGGAATGATGAATGCAATGTGGAATGGAATGGAATGTAATGTGGAATAGAATATGGTATGGAATGGAATGGAATGTGGAATGGAATGGAATGGAACGGTATGGAATGTGGAATGGAATGGAATGGAATATGGAATGGAATGTGGAATGGAAAGTGGAGTAACACGTGGAATGGAACGGAGTGCAATGTGGAATGGAATGTAGAATGGAATGTGAAATGGAACGTGGAATGGAATGCAAAGAGGAATGGAACGTGGAATGGAATGGAATGGAACGTGGAATGGAACGTGAAAAGGAAAGTGGAATGCAAAGTGGAATGGAATGGAACGGAATGGAATGTGGAATGGAACCTGCAATGGAATGGAACGGAACGTGGAACAGAATGTGGAATGGTGTGTGGAATGGAATGTGCAATGGAATGTGGAATGGAACTTGGGATGGAACGAAATCGAAAGTGCAATGGAACGTGGAATGGAATGGGATGGAATGTGGAATGGAATGTGGAATGGAAAGTGGAATGGAATGGAATGGACTGTGGAATGGAATGTGGAATGGAATGTTTAAAGGAATGGCATAGAATATGGTATGGAATGTGGATTACAATGTGGAATGGAATTGAATGGAATGGAATAGAATGTGGAATGGAATGGAAATGAATGTGGAATGGCATGGAATGCAATGTGGAATAGAATGTGGAATGGAAAGGAATGGAATGTGGAATCGAATGTGGAATGGAAAGTGGAATGAAATCGAATGGAACGTGGAATGGAACGTGGATTGCAATGGAATGGAACTTCGAATGGAACGTGGAATGCAACGTGAAATGGAATGTGGCATGGAACATGGAAGGTCATGGGCAATGGAATCTGGAATGGAATGTGAAATGTAATGTAATGGAAAGTGGAATGGAATGTGGAATGGAATAGAATGGAACGTGGAATGGAATGTGGAATGGAATATGGAATGGAACGTGGAATGAAACGTGGAATGCAATGGAATGGACGGTGTAAAGGAATGGATTGGAATGTGGAATGGAACTTGGAATGGAATGGAATGGAATTTGTAATGGAATGGAATGGAATGTGAAACGCAAGGTGGTATGGCATGTGGAATGTAATGTGGAATGGAGTGGAATGGGCTGTGGAATGGAATAGAGTGGAATGTGGAATGCAATGGAATGGAATGTGGAATGCAACGAAGAATGGAATGGAATGTGGAATAGAATGTTGAATGGAACGGAATGGAACCTGGAATGGAATGGAATGGAATGGAACGCGAAAAAGAACGTGGAATGCAACGTGGAATGGAAAGTGGAATGGAATGGAAAAGAATGTGGAATGGAAGGTAATGGAATGTGGAATGGAATGTGGAATGGAATGGAATGGAATGGGATGTGGAAAGGAATGGAAAAGAATGTGGAATGGAAGGTAATGGAATGTGGAATGGAATGTGGAATGGAATGGAATGGAAAGGAATATGGACTGTTACGGAATGGAAAGAAACCAAACGTGGTAAGGAACGTGGAATGGAACAACTAATGCAATGTAGAATGGAACGTGGAATGGAATGGAATGGAACATCTAATGGAAAGTAGAATGGAACGTGGAATGGAATGGAATGGAACGTGGAATGGAATGTGGAATGGAATGGAATGCAACGGGGAATGGAATGGAATGGAATGCGGAATGGAATGTGGTATCGGATGTGGAATGGAATAGAATGGAAAGTGGAAGGGAATGTGGAATGGAATGGAATGGAATCAGAAAGGGAATGTGGAATGCAATATGGAATGAAATGTGGAATGGAATGTGGAATGAAATAGAATGTAAAGCGGAATGGAATGTGGAATGGAATGCAATGTAATGGAATGTGGAATGGAATGTGGAATGGAATGGAATGGAATTTTGAATGGAAGGGAATGGAATGTGGAATGGAAGGTTGAATTGAATGTGTAATGTAACGTGGAATGGAACGGAAAGGAATGTGGAATGGAATGATGTGGAATGTGAAATGGAATTTAATGGAATGTGGAATGGAATGGAATGGAATGTGGAATGGAATTTGGAATGGAATGTGGAATGGAATGTAATGGAATGGAATGTGGAATGGAAAGGGAATGAATGTGGAATGGCATGGAATGGAATGTGGAATGGAATGTGGAATGGAAAGAGGAATGAAATGGAATGGAACGTGGAATGGAACGTGGATTGCAATGGACTGGAACTTCGAATGGATCGTGAAAGGCAACGTGAAATGGAATGTGGTGTGGAACGTGGAATGTCATGGGAAATGGTATCTGGAATGGAATGTGAAATGTAATGGAATGGAAAGTGGAATGGAATGTGGAATGGAATAGCATGGAACGTGGTATGGAATGTGGAATGGAATATGGAATGGAACGTGGAATGAAACGTGGAATGCAATGGAATGGACTGTGTAATGGAATGGATTGGAATGTGGAATGGAACGTGGAATGGAATGTGGAATGGAATATGGAATGGAACGTGGAATGAAACGTGGAATGCAATGGAATGGACTGTGAAATGGAATTGATTGGAATGTGGAATGGAACGTGGAATGGAATGGAATGGAATTTGTAATGGAATGGAATGGAATGTGAAAGGCAAGGTGGCATAGAATGTGGAATGTAATGTGGAATGGAGTGGAATGGGATGTGGAATGGAATGGAGTGGAAAGTGGAATGCAATGGAATGGAATGTGGAATGCAGCGAAGAATGGAATGGAACGTGGAATAGAATGTTGAATGTAATGGAATCGAATCTGGAATGGAATGGAATGGAATGGAACGCGAAAAAGAATGTGGAATGCAACGTGGAATGGAATGTAGAATGGAATGGAAAAAAATGTGGTATGTAAGGTAATGGAATGTGGAATGGAATGTGGAATGGAATGGAATGGAATGGGATGTGGAATGGAATGGAAAAGAATGTGGAATGGTAGGTAATGGAATGTGGAATGGAATGTGGAATGGAATGGAATGGAATGGAATGGATTATGGACTGTTATGGAATGGAAAGAAACGGAACGTGGAAAGGAACGTGGAATGCAACAAATAATGGAATGTAGAATGGAACATGGAATGGAATGGAATGGAACATCTAATAGAAAGTAGAATGGAACGTGGAATGGAATGGAATGGAACGTGGAATGGAATGTGGAATGGAATGGAATGCAACGGGGAATGGAATGGAATGGAATGTGGAATGGTATGTGGTATTGGATGTGGAATGGAATGGAATGGAAAGTGGAATGGAATGTGGAATGGAATGGAATGGAATCAGAAAGGGAATGTGGAATGCAATATGGAATGAAATGTGGAATGGAATGTGGAATTAAATAGAAAGTAAAGCGGAATGGAATTTGGAATGGAATGGAATTGAATGTGGAATGGAATGGAATGGAATTTTGAATGGAATGGAATGGAATGTGGGAAGGAAGGTTGAATTGAATGTGTAATGTAACGTGGAATGGAACGGAATGGAATGTGGAATGGAATGAAGTGCAATGTGGAATGGAATTTAATGGAATGTGGAATGGAATGGAATGGAATGGGATGTGGAACGGAATGTGGAATGCAAAGTGGAATGGAATGTGGAATGGAACCTGGAATGGAATGGAATGCAACGTGTAGTGCAATGGAATGGAAAGTGGAGTGGAAGGTGGAATGTAATGGAATGGAATGTGGAAGGGAACGTGGAATGAATCTTGGAATGGAATGGAATGGATCGTGGAGTGGAACGTGGAGTGGATCTTGGAATGGAATGAGGAATGGAATGGAATTGAATGTGGAATGGAATGAGGAATGGAATGGAATTGAATGGAAAGTGGAATGGAATGAGGAATGGAATGGAATTGAATGGAATGTGAAATGGAATGTGCAATGAAATGGAATGGAATGTGGAATGCAATGGAATGGAATGTGGAGTGGAATGTGCAATAGAATGTGGAAAGGAATGTGGAATGGAACCTAGAATGCAATACAAAGGAACGTGTAATGGAATGGAAGGGAATGTGGAATGGAATGTGGAAGGGAATACAAAGGAATGTGGAATGGAACGTGGAATGGATCGTGGAATGGAATTTAATGGAACCTGTTGTGGAACGTGGAAAGGAACTTGGAATGGAAAGTGGAGTGGAAAGTGGATTGGAACGTGGAATGGAATATGGAATGGAATGGAATGGAAGGTGGCATGGAATGTGGAATGAAATGTGGAGTAAAAAGGAATGGAATGTGTAATGTAATGGAATTTAGTGTGGAAGGGAATGTGTAATGGAATGTGGAACGGGATGGAATGGAATGTTTAACAGAATGTGAAATAGAATGGAAAGGAGTCAGGAATGGAATGGAATGGAATGGTATGGATTGCAGAATGGAAAGGAATGGAACGTCAAATGGAGAGTGGAATGGAACGCGGAATGGAAAGAGGATTGGAAAGTCATGTAATGTGGAATGGAAGGGAATGGAGAATGGAATGGGATGGAATGTGGACTGCAATAGAATGGAATAGGTTGGAATGTGGAATGGAAAGGAAAGGAATGGAATGTGGAATGGAATGCAATGGAATATGGAATGAACGGAATGGAATGGAATACGGAATGGAATGGAATGGAATGGATTATGGAATGGAATGGAATATGGAATGGAATGGAAAGGAATGGAATGAGGAAAGGTATGGAATGGAATATGGAATGGAAAGTAGTGCAATGGAATGGAATGGATTAGAATAGAATGTGGAATTGAATGGAATGAAAAGTGGAATGGAATGGAATGGAATGCGTGTTGGAAAGGAATGGAACGTGTAATGGAATGAAATGGAACGTGGAATGGAATGGAAAGTGGAATGGAATGGAATGGAATGTGGAATGGAATATGGAATGGAATGTGGAATGGAATGGAATGGAAAGTCGAATGGAATGGAATAGAATGTGGAATGGAAAGTGGAATTTAACGTAGAATGGAATGGAATGGAAAGTGGAATGGAATGTGGAATGGAATGTGGAAAGTAATGGAATGGAATGTGGAATGGAATGGAATGGAATGTGGTATGGTATGAGGAAAGGAATGTGGAATGTAATGGAATTAAATGTGGAAGTGAATGTGGAATGGAATGTGGAATGGAATGTGGAATGCAACGTGGAATGGAATGAAATTGAACGTGGAATGGAATGGAATGGAACGTGGAATGTAATGGAGTTGAACGTGGAATGTATGTGGAATGGAACGTGGAATGAAACGGAATGTTGAATGGAATGGAATGGAATGTGGAATGGAATGGAATGGAATGAATTATGGAATGTAAAGTGGAATGGAAAGAAAAGGAGAGTGGAATGGAACGAGGAATGGAACCAATAATGGAATGTAGAATGGAAAGTAGAATGGAATGGCATGGAATGTATAATAGAAAGTATAATGGAACGTGGAATGGAATGGAATGGAACGTGGAATGGAATGTGGAATGGAATGTAATGCAAAGGGCAATGGAATGGAATGGAATTTGGAATGGAATGGAATGGAATGTGGAATGGAAGGTTGAATTGAATGTGGAATGTAATGTGGAATGGAACGGAATGAAATCTGGAATGGAATGGAGTGGAATGTCTAATGGAATTGAATGGAATGTGGAACGCAATTGAATGGTATATGGAATGGAATGTGGAATGGAATGTGGAATGGAACGTGGAATAGAACCTGCAATGGAATGAAATGGAATGTGTAATGGAATGGAAAATAATGTGCAATGGAAGGTAATGGAATGTGGAATGTAATGCTGAATGGAATGGAAAAAATGTGGAATGGAAGGTAAAGAAATTGGAGTGGAAGGTAATGAAAAGTGGAATGCATTGGAATGGAACGTAGAATGGAACGTGGAATGGAATGTGGAATGGAACGTGGAATGGAAAGTGGAAAGTAATGTGTAATGGAAAGGAATGGAATGTGGAAAGGAATATCGTGGAATGTGGAAAGGAATATAATGCAATGTGGAATGGAATGAAATGGAACGTAAAATATAATTTGGAATGGAATGGAAAGGAATCCAGAATGGAATGGAATGCAATGGAATGGAATGCAATGTGGAATGGAACGTGGAATGGAACGTGGAATGGAATGTGGAAAGGAATGGTATGGAATGTGCAATAGAAGGGAACGGAATGTATAATGGAATGGAATGGAATGGAATGGAATCAAATGTGGAATGGAATGGAATGTCAAATGGAATGTGGAATGCAAAGTGGAATGGAATGGAATAGTATGGAACGTGGAATGGAAAGGAATGGAATGGAATAGATTGTGGAATTGAATGGAAAGTGGAATGGAATGGAATCGAATGTGGAAAGGAATGGAATGGACTGGAATGCGGAATGGTGTGGAATGGAACGTGGAATGGAATGGAATGGAAGGTGGAATGGAATATGAAATGGAATGCAGAATGGAACGAGGAATGGAATGGAATGGAACATGGAATGAAAAGGAATGGAACGTGGAATGGAACATGGAATGGAACGTGGAATGGAACGTGGAATGGAATGTGGAATGCAATGGAATGGAATGTTGAATGGAATGGAATGGAAAGTGGAATGGAATGGAATGGAATATGGAATGAAACTTGGAATGCAATGGAATGGAATGTGGAAAGGAATGGCATGGAATATGGAATGTAATGTGAAATGGAATAGAATGGAACGTGGAAAAGAACTTGGAATGGAACCTCTAATAGAACGTAGAATGGAACGTGGAATGGAATGGAATGGAACCTCTAATGGAATGTAGCATGGAAAGTGGAATGGAATAGAGTGGAACGAGGAATGGAATGTGGAATGGAATCTGCAATGCAGTAGAATGGAACGTGGAATGGAATGGAATGGAATGTGGTAGGAATGTGCAATGGAACGGAATGTGGAATGAAATGTGGAATGGAATGGAATGGAATGTGAAAAGGAATGTCGAATGCAATATGGAATGAAATGTGGAAAGAAAAGGAATGGAATGTGGAATGGAATGGAACGGAATGTGGAATGGAATGGAATGTAATTTAGATTGCAATTTGAAATGGAATGCGGAATGGAATGGGATGGAATGTGGAATGGAATGGGGAATGGAATGGAATGCAATGTGGAATGGAATGTGGAATGGAAAGTGGAAGGAAATGTGGAATGGAACGTGGAAAGGAATGGAAAGCAATGTGGAATTGAACGGGGAATGGAATGGAAAGGACCATGGAATAGAACGTGGAATGAAAAGTGGAATGGAATGTGGAATGGAACGTGGAATACAATGTGCAACGGAATGTGAAATGGAACGTGGAACACAATGCAATGGAAAGTGGAATGGAACGTGGAATGGAATGGTATGGAACGTGGAAAGGAATGTGCAATGGAATGTGGAATGGAACATGGAATGGAAAGTGGAATGGAATGGAATGTGGAATGTAATGTGGAATGGAATGTGGAAAGGAAAGTGTAGAGGAATGGAATGGAAAGTGAAATTGAATGGAAAGGAAAGTGGAATGGAGTGGAATGGAACGTGGAATGGAATGGAATGGAAAGTGGAATGGAAGGTGGAATGGAATGGAAAGGAACGTGGAATGGAATGTTTAACGAAAAAGTGGAATGGAATGTGGAATGGAAAGTAGAAAAGAATGGAATGGAATGTGGAATGGAATGGAATGGAATGAGGAAGGGAATGTGGAATGGAATGTGGACTTCAATGTGGAATGGAATGGAATAGAATGTGGAATGGACTGTGGAATGGAATGGAATGGAATGTGGAATGCAATGTGGAATAGAATGTGGAATTGAATGGAATGGATATTGAATGGAATGTGGACTGGAATGGAATGGAATGTGAAAGGGAATGTGGAATGGAATGTGGAACGGAATGTGGAATAGAATGTGGAATGGAATGCAATGGAATGTGGAATGGAATGTGGAATAGAATGTGTAATGGAATGTGGATTGGCATGTGGAATAGAACGGAACGGAAAGTGGAATGGAATGTGGAATGGAACGTGCTGTGTATTGGAATGGAATGTGGAATGCAATGTGCAAAGGAATGTGGAATTGATCGTGGAATGGAAGGCAATGGAATGTGAAATGGAACGTGGTATGGAATGGAATGGAATGTGGAATGTATCATTGAATGGAATGAAATGGAATGTGGAATGAAACGAGGAATGGAATGTGGAAAGGATTGTGGAAAGGAATGGAATAAAATGCGGAATGCAACGTAGAAAAGAATGGCATAGAATGTGGAATGGTACATGGAATGGAATGGAATGTAATGTGGAATGGAACCTGGTAATGAAATGTGGAATGGAATGCAATGGAACGTGCAATGGAACATGCAATGGAATGGAATGCAACGTGGAATGGAACATGCAATGGAACATTGAATGGAATGTGGAATGGAATGTGGAATGGAATGTGCAATGGAAGGTGGAATGGAACGTGGAGTGGAATGGAATGGAAAGTGGAATGGAAAGTGGAATTGAATGGAAAGGAACGTGGAATGGAATGTGGAATGGAATGTGGAATGGAACGTGGAATGGAATGGATTGGAATGTGGAACGGAATGTTGAATAGAAAGTGAAAGGGAATGTTGAATGGAATGTGTAACGGAAAGGAAAGGAATGTGGAATGGAATGGAAAGGAATGTGGAATGCAATGGAATGGAATGTGGAAAGCAAAGGAATGGAACGTGGAATGGAACGCGTAATGGAACAAGTTTTTGAACGTGGAATGGAACATGGAATGGAATATCGAATGGAATGGAATGGAATGTGGAATGGAAAGGAAAGAAACGTGGAATGGAACGTGGAATGGAATGTGGAATGGAATGGAATGGAGTGGAATGTGGAATGAAATGGAATGCAGAATGCAATGGAATGAAATGTGGAATGGAAAGTGGAATGGAATGGATTGGAATGTGGAATGGAAAGGAATGGAACGTGAAATGGAATGTGCAATTGAATGTGGAATGGATTGTGTAATGGTATAGAATGGAATGTGGAATTGAATTGAATGGAATGTGGAATGAAATGGAATGCAGTGTGGAATGGGACGGAATGGAAAGTAGAATGGAATGGAATGTGGAATGGAAGGGAATGGCAAGTAGAATGGAATGGAGAGGAATGTGGAATGGAATGTTGAATGGAATGGAATGGAAAGTGAAATGGAATGGAATGGAATGTGGAATGGAATATGGAATGGAGTGTGGAATTGAATTTACTGGAATGTGGAATGGAATGGAATCGAATGTGTAATGGAATGGAATGGGAAGTGAAATAGAATGTGGAACGGAATGTGAAATGGAATATAAAACCGGATGAAAAGGAACGTGGAAAGGAATGGAATGGAAAGGAAGGTGGAATGCAACGGGGAATGGAAAATGTAATGGAACGTGGAATGGAAAGTGGAATGGAATGTAATGGAATGTGGAATGAAATGTGGAATGGAATGGAATGGTTTGTGTAATAGAATGTGGAATGGAATGCAATGGAATGAGAACGGAATGTGAAATGGAATGGAATGGAATGTGGAATGGAATAAGGAATGGAATTTGGAATGGAATGTGGAATGGAATGTGGAATGGAACGAAATGAATTGTGGAATGGAACGAAATGAATTGTGGAATGGAATGTGGCATGGAATGTGGAATGGAACGTGCAATGGAATGTGGAATGGAATGGAATGGAATGTGGAATGGAATGGAATGGAATGTGGAATGGAATGTGGAATGCAATGTGAAATTGAAAGGAATGTAATGGAATGTGGAATGGAATGTGGAGAGGAATGGAATGGAATGTGGAATGGAATGTGGAATGGAATGGAATGTGTAATGGAATGTGGTATTAAAAGGAATGGAATGGAATCTGGAATTGAATGTGGAATGGAACGGAATGGAATTTGGAATGAAATGTGGAACGGAATGAAATGGAATTGAATGTAGAATGGAATGTGAAATGGAATGGAATGGAATCTGGAATGGAATGCGGAATGGAATGTCGAATGCAATGGAATGGAATTGAATATGCAACGGAAAGGAAAGCAATGTGGAATGCAATTGAATGGAAAGTGGAACGTAATGGATGGGAAAGTGGAATGGAATGGAACTTGGAATGGAATGTTGAATGGAATGCATTGGAATCTGGAATGCAATGGAATGGAATGGAATGGAATGGAATGGAATGTGGAAGGGAATGTGGAATTAATGGAACGGAATGTTAAATGGAATGGAATGGAATGGTGAATGGAAAGTGGAATGGGGAATGGAATGTGGAATGGAATAAAATGGAATGTAATGTCAAAAGGAATGTGGAAACGAATGGAGTCGAATGTGGAATGCAACGTGGAATGGAATGGAATAGAATGTGTAATGGAATGTGGAATGGAATGTGGAAAGGAACGTGGAATGGAATGCAATGGACTGGAATGTGGAAAGGAATATTGAATGCAATGTAATCAAATGTGGAATGGAATTTGGAATAGAATGGAATGGAACGAGGAATGGAATGAAATGGAATGTGGAATGGAATGTGGAATGGAATGAAATGGAATGTGGAATGGAATGGAATGGAACGTAGAATGGAACGTGAAAAGGAATGTGGAATGTAATGGTATGTGGAGTGCAATGGAATGGAATGCAACAAAAGAATGGAATGGAATGTGGAATGGAATGGAATGGAATAGAATGTTGAATGGAATGTGGAATGGAATTTAATGGAGTGTGGAATGGAATGGAATGGAATGGAATGTGGAATGGAACGCAATGGAATATGGAATAGAATGTGGAATGGAAAATGCAATGGAAAGGAATGCAATGTGGAATGCAACATGGAATGAAATCGAAGGGAACTTGGTATGGAAAGTTGAATGGAAGGCGAAGTGGAATGTGGAATGGAATGGAATGGAATGTGGAATGGAATGTGGAATGGCGTGTAGAATGGAATTGAATGGAGCTTGGAATTGAACTCGGAATGGAATGCAATGGAATATGGAATGGAACACGGAATGGAATGGAAAGGAACGTGGAATGGAACGTGGAATGGAATGGAATGGAAGGTGGAATGGAATCTGGAATGGAATTTGGAATGGAATGGAATGTAATGGGAATGGAACGTTAAATGGAATGGTATTGAATGTTGAATGTAACGTGGAATTTAACGTGTAATGGAATGTGGAATTAAACGTGGGATGGAATGTGGAATGGAATGTGGAATGGAACAGAATGGAATGTGGAATGGAATGTGGAATTTAGTGTGGAAAGGAAAGTGGAATGGAACGGAATGGAATGTGGAATGGAACATGGAAAGGAATGGAATGGAATTTCAATGGAACGTAGAATGGAATAGAATGGAATGGAATGGAAATGAACGTGGAATAGATTGTGGAAAGGAATGTGGAATGGAATGTGGAACGGAATGGAAGGAAATTTGGAATGAATTGTGGATTGGAATGGAATGCAATGTGGAATGGAATGGAATGAAATGTGGAATGGAATTCTATGGCAATTGGAATGGAAAGTGGAATGGAATGGAATGGAATGGAATGGAATGTGGAATGCAATGTAATGGAATGTGGAATGGAATGTGGAATGGAATGTGGAAAGCATTGGAATGAAATGAGGAATTGAATGTGGATTGGAATGGAATGGAATGTGGAATGGAAAGGAATGCACTGCGGAATGGAATGTGGAATGGAATGGCATGGAATGGAATGGAACGTGGAATGGCATGTGAATTGGAACGGAATGGAATGTGGAATGGAATGTGAAATGAAATGGATTGGAATGAGAATGGAATGTGGAATGGAATGTGGAATGGAATAAGGAATGGAATGTGGAATGGAACGTGGAATGGAATGTGAAATAGAATATGGAATGGGATGTGGAATGGAATGCAATGGAATGTGGAATGGAACGTGTAATGGAATGGAAAGGAACGTGGAATGGAACGTGGAATTGAACGTGGAATGGAATGAAATGGAACGTGGAATGGAATCTGGAATGGAACTTGGAATGGAATGTAATGTAATGGGAATGGATCGTTAAATGGAATGGAATTGAATGAGGAATGTAACGTGGAATGAAACGTGTAATGGAATGTGGAATTGAAAATGGGATGGAATGTGGAATGGAATGTGGAATGGAACGGAATGGAATGTGGAATGGAATGTGGAATTGATTATGGAAAGGAACGTGGAATGGAATGGAATGGAATGTGGAATGGAACGTGGAATGGAATAGAATGGAATGGAATGGAAATGAATGTGGAATAGATTGTGGAAAGGAATGTGGAATGGAATGAGGAATTGAATGGAAGGAAATGTGGAATGAATTGTGGATTGGAATGTAATGCAATGTAGAATGGAATGGAATGGAATGGGGAATGGAATTCTATGGCAATTGTCATGGAAATTGGAATGGAATGGAATGGAATGGAATGGAAAGGAATGGAATGTGGAATGGAATGGAATGGAATGTGGAATGGAATGTGGAATGGAATGAGGAAAGCATTGGAATGAAATGAGAAATGGAATGTGTGTTGGAATGGAATGGAATGTGGAATGGAAAGGAATGCAATGCGGAATGGAATGTGGAGTGGAATGTGGAAAGGAATGGCATGGAATGGAATGGAACGTGGCATGGCATGTGAATTGGAACGCAAAGGATTGTGGAATGGAATGTGGAATGAAATGCAATGGAATGATAATGGAATGTGGAATGGATTGTGGAATGGAAAGTGGAATGAAAAGGAATGCAATGGAATGTGGAATGGAATGTGGAATGGAATGTTAATTGGAATGGAATAGAAAGTGGCATGGAATGGAACGGAACGTGGAATGGAACGTGGAATGGAATGTGGAATGGAATGTGGAATGGAATAGTATGTGTAATGAAATGCAATGGAATGCAATGAAATGTGGAAATGAATGGATTGGAATGTGGAATGGAAAGGAATTGTATGCGGAATGGAACGGAATAGAGTGCAAGGTGGAATTCAATGGAATAGAATGCAATGGAATGGAATGTGGTATGGAATGTGGAATGGAATGGAATGGAATGTGGAATGGAAAGCGGAATGAAATGTGGAATAAAATGTGGAATGGAATGTGGAATGGAATGAGAAATGGAATGGAATGGAATGTGGAATGTAATGTGGAACGGAATGTGAAATGGAATGGAATGTGGCAGGGAATGTGAACTGGAAGGAGGAATGGAATGTGGAATGGAACGCGAAATGGAATGGAATGCAACGTGGAATGGAACATGGAATGGATCGTAGAATGGAATGTGGGATGGTATGTGGAATGGAATGTGGAATGTAGTCTGGAATGGAATGTGGAATTTAGCATGGAATGGAACGTGAAATTGAATAGAAAGTAATGTGGAATGGAGTGTGCAATGGAATATGGAATGGAACGTGGGAACTAACGTGGAATGGAATGGAATACCATGTGGAATGGAGACTGGAATGGAATAGAAGGGAATGTGAAAAGCAATTTATAATGGAATGGAATAGAATGTGAAATGCAAATCAGAATGGAATGAAATGGAATGTGGAATGGAAAGTGGAAATAAATGGAATGGAATGTGGAGTGGAATGTTGAATGGAATGTGGAATGGAATGTGGAATATAATGGAATGGCATGTGGAATGGAACGTGGAATTGAATGAAATGGAACGTGGAATGGAATGTAGAATAGAAAGTGGAATGGAACGAGGAATGCAATGTGAAATGTATCGTGTAAGGGAAAGTGGAAAGGAATGGAATGGAATGTGGAATGGAATGGATTGCAATGTGGAATGGAATGTGGAAAGGAATGGAATGGATAGTGGAACGGAATAGAATGGAATGGTATGGAATGTGGAATGGAATGGAATGGAATGTGGAATGGAATGTGGAATGGAATGTGGAATGAATCAGAATAGAATGTTAAATGGAATGGTGAGTGAAATGGAATGGAACGTGGAATGGGAAGTGGAATGGAACGTGAAATGGAACGTGGAATGGAACAGGGAATGGAATGGAATGGAAGTTGGAATGGAATATGGAATGGAAAGAGGAATGGAACGTGGAATGGTATGGGCAATGGAATGTAGATTGGATCGTCTAACGGAATGGAATGGAAAGTGGAATGGAACGTGGAAAGGAATGCAATGGAACGTGGAATGGAATGTGGAATGGATTGTGGAATGGAAAGTGTAATGGAACATGCTATGGAATGGATTGTAATGTGCAATGGAATCTAGAACGGAATGGAATGTGGAATGGAAGGTGTAATGGAATGTGAAATGGAATAGATTGGAATGTGGAATGGAATTGAATGGAATGTGGATTGAAATGTAGACTGGAATGGAATGCAATGTGGAAAGGAATGTGGAATGGAATGGAATGGATCATGGAATGGAATGTGAAATGCAATGTGGAATGGAATGTAATGGAATGTGGAATGGAATGTGGAATGGAATGCGGAATGTAATGTGTAATGGAACGGAATGAATCTGCAGTGGAATTCCATGGAACGTGAAATGGAATTTGGAATGGAAAGTGGAATGGAACGTGGAATGGAATGGGGAATGGAATGGAATGGAATGTGGAATGGAACGTGGAATGGAATGGGCAATGGAATGTGGAATGGAATGTGGAATGCAATGGAATGGAAAGTGGAGTGGAACGTGGAATGGAATGGAATGGAATGTGGAATGGATTGTGGAATGGAACGTGGAATGGGAAGATGAATGTAATGGATTGGAATGTGGAATGGAATTTGGAATGCAATGGAATGGAATGTGGAATGGAATGTGGAATGGAATGGATTGGAATGTGGAATGGAATGGAATAAGATGTGGAATGGAATGTGGTCTGGAATGGAGTGCAAAGTGGAATGGAATGCGGAATGGAATGCATTCCACGTTACATTCCATGTTCCATTCCATTCCATTGTTGGAATGTGGAATGCAATGTGAAATGGAATGTAATGGAATCTGGAATGCAATGTGGAATGGATTGCAGAATGGAATGTGGAATGGAATGGAATGGAATGTGGAATGGAATGAGGAATGGAATGGAATGGAATGTGGAAGAGAATGCGGAATGGAATGGAATGGAACGTGGAATGGAACTTGGAAAGGATCTTGGGGTGTAATGTGTAATGGAAAGTGGAATGGAGCGTGGAATGGAGCGTGGAATGGAATGCGGAATGGAACTTGCAATGGAATGGAATAGAAAGTGGAATGGAACGTCGAATGGAATAGAAAGGAACATGCTATGGAACGTGGAATGCAATATGGAATGGAAGACGGAAATTTATGTGGAATATAATGTGGATTGCAAAGGAATGGAATGTGGAA